>NW_027223761.1:33280026-34483447 GCF_028538775.1 Myotis yumanensis
GGGGCATGTATGTTTTTCCTATTGCTGATATTGTAAAATCTGATAACTTAAATTAAACACTGAAAAAGTAGTAATTGTTCCCTTTATATCTTGTGGGTAGAGATACTAAAACCAGATTAATAACTAGTTATTTTCGAGCCTTTGGGGTTGGATATCTTTCTCTTCCTTCAACTCCTCTCTATTCTCCCTTCCTTGTTTCTTAATTTCCTTCTTTATTGTTACATTTGCTGTCTCCAGTTTGCATTTTGTGGAAAGAATTTTTTTTTTTTTTTAAATATATTTTATTGATTTTTTACAGAGAGGAAGGGAGAGAGATAGAGAGTCAGAAACATCGATGAGAGAGAAACATCGACCAGCTGCCTCCTGCACATCTCCTACTGGGGATGTGCCCGCAACCCAGGTACATGCCCTTGACCGGAATCGAACCTGGGACCTTTCAGTCTGCAGGCCGACGCTCTATCCACTGAGCCAAACCGGTTTCGGCGGAAAGAATGTTTTTTAATGCCCTCAAAGAATGCTTGCATCATACTAATATTTTCTTTAGGGGTAAAAGCCCCCAGTTACTACATTTTCTCTATTTAGTAAAGGGTCTATGTTTTCTTGACTTTGGTTTCTTCATCTATAAAATGAAGGAGCTGAAATAGATTTTATCTAAGGTCCTTTCAGATTCTAAAGTCCTATGGCACATGAGTTTCTGTTTTAAAAACTGATTTAGATTGTTGTATTTTATTTGACTTTTTTTTTTTATAAGGTTTTTAAAAGGCTGTCTTTATACTTCGTTTTGTACAACATATAAAGGTTTCATTGCTTTGGCTGGTAAGAGAACTCTCCTTACTTTGACTTGGGCCAAGATATTTTTCACATCTAGATAATGCCTCTTCCCAAGCTGGAAGACAAAGTGGAATTCTTCCCTTTTGATGGGGTACAGGTGGGAGTGGGGCACTCATCCCCTCAACAGTCATTAAATAAATCCTGTAATTCCTTAGAGTTTTCTAAATTGTTTAAAACAAAGAAGAGGAGAAAAAAACAATTCCGGCCAATAGTGTTTATTACCTTGAATAACATGATTTATGTATAGAGTCAGTGTACAATTTAGAGCAAATTACTTAGAATTTTTTTCATTATAAACAGACCGAGTAAAGTGTTATTTCAACATTGTTAATAATTTTAAGTTCCGTAGTAAAAACCATTAGGTTAAAAATGAATTATAAAAAACTAATCTGGGCACATTTTACCTTTTTGAAAAGTATTTTTATAATAACTAGCATTTACTTTTATGATTTACATTTGTGTGTACTCTAGCTTTCAGGGACCTTTTGTGTACATGACTTCCTTCTGTACCAGCAACAACCATTTATGATTGGAAGGCCGTATGACATTGTCATGTCATCGCGATTTCCATTCTATACGTGAGGAAATGGAGGCTTGGGAAGAGGTGATTTACCCAAGGTCCTATGGCAAGTAAACAGTGAAGCTAGGATTTATGTTAGTTTCCTGACTCATAAAATAGAGTTTCTTTTTACTAAAGAATTATGAATTTTAAAATGGAACAAAAATGTCAACACTTAAGTAGAGGGAGACTGAAAAGAGATACATACTCATTTCATGAATAAAATTCTGGAGCACTGAATAGGGGAGGGGGGAAGAGAGGGAAGACTAAGTGAGGTTTCATCAGCAACATACTTGCTGACCTGATATGTTTCTATGAAAATTGTTAATTATGGTGATTGATGAAGGTTAGTATGGGGCTAAAGATTAATAGTGGCATTTTCTCTCTAAAATATAACTAAGAAGACTGAGGTATCCATACTACAAATATCACTGTTGTATAAATGCCTGAGAATGACAAACACCAAATTTAGGTATTGATTACCTCTTGGGGTGGGGAGGTGGAATATATTGTTGAGGGACATATAAGGGCCCAGAATCATATTGTTAATGTTTTATTTCCTAAATTGGGAGGGAGGTATACATACTCTTAATTTTTTTCTTCATAACATTTCCTGAGATATAGTTAACACAAGTATACTCTGAATTGACTGGAGACTTTTAGCTCACTTAGTGTTCAAGGTATCTTGACTTGGTTGACGCAACACAAATGTGTTCTTTAGGGGTTTTCCTCCAGGGTGGGAAACTGTTTTTTTCTCAGTCTATTCAAACAACAAATAAAACTTGAGTACAATACTAATTACAGTAAAAAGTTCATATTTGAGTTTGTGAGTCAAACTGTTTTGTGTGAATGTGTGTATATAAGTGTGTGCATTGTGATTTGCTTTAAAGTTACTATACAGTTTCTAAAAATTTCTCCAAAACACAGTATCTGATTTCATCTTTCTTGGTGGTTACAGGAACTGATGATTAATTTTGCCTTACATTTCCTGTATGAAGAAGTGATACCTTTAACTTTTCCCAGCACAAAATTCTTAATACTATTTGTAGGTATGCAAAATGAATACTCACCTAATGTGGTTTTAGGTAGGTAAGAGTAAGGATTAAAAGAAAATCTGGAATATCATATATTAGACACATGATCTGTGCTATACTGTTGACATTTTTTGGTCATAAAATTGACTCATTTGTAATATAAATGGATAACTTTTGGACTGAACATTTTCATCAAGAGTTGATTTGTGTGTGTGTGTGGGGGGGGGGAGGTAGAATTATTTATTTATTTAAAAATGTGCTACCTTTTTGGTTGCCTTATGAATGAAAGGAATTTTATTTACAAGTTTGGATGATCAGAGTATTAGAAAAAATGTTGTTCATCTCAAAGCTTTGGCTTTATTTGGGTACTTCTAATTTTTGGAGAGGTTAAATGGGAGAGAGAAAAGGAATTCTTTGTTCCTTAATGTGAATGTACAGTTAGAACAATATTGCTAATTTCCCCAGTAAAGAAATTTATTGAAAACATGGTTTAAGGACATCTTTAGATTTATAGAGCCTAATGTGTGCTTTAGAGGAAGTGAGTGGGGTGGAATGGGTAACAGGTAGAAGGTTGGGGAAGGTGGATAAATTCTTTCTTTTTTTTTATGACATAGTTTTAGATCTTATAATGCAGTTGACAGAGAACTTTGCTTTTCTGTAACATAACATTTTAAGATAACAAGAATCACAAGTGAGTGTTGTGTCAGGACTTTGTAGACCCTTGGTTTTTAATATAATCTCTAGAACATCCATTAAATAATAACATATACATACAAATACAAACCTAATTATTTTCTTAGTTGTCAAAGCTTTCTGTGTAATTTAAGCATATCAAATAGGTCTAATTACTTTACAATTTTTCTTCTATAAGGAGAGGAAAATCTTTTGAGGTGTTCAGGGGCCTGATGTGTTACCTGCGATGTTGGTGGCAAAATGTCACCAATTGTTACCAGTGAAGTTGGACCTCAGTTCTTGAGTTCAGCAAATAAAGAATTCAGAGCCAGGGACTCAAATTATAATATAAAGTTTATTTAGAAAGTTACAGAGATAGTAAAAGTGAGCAGTTAGAAGAAACTAACAAGGAAAAAACCCAAAGAAATCCACACCAAGGCACATCATAATTAAACTTCTAAAAATTAAAGACAAAGAAACAAGTTACTGAGACAAATGAAGGGCCCTTAGAGCTTAGGAAATTACACTTGGAAAGATGGTTCCAGCAGGTGTGATCTGGGGGGAGAGAGGGCACCACTCTTGTTTTTTATTTTAGATGTTTGAGTTATCTCCTTTTGGGGGGATTACCTATGAGTTAACTCGGTACAAATTGGGGGTCCCTGGTGTTTTTGGATGGATTCTGAAGTCATCTTAGGACTAGACTCTTGTATTGATTTTTGAAAACTTGTGTTTTGCTTTTGGCATGGTTTATTGTTGCAGGTTTTCTTTCTCTGGCGTCTTCTCAAAAGCAGAGCCATTCTCCCAGTTCCCTGTGGCAAATGGAAGCTGTGGTCTATTTACATGTGTCTTATAGAAGAGAATTTGGAAAATGTTCTAAATGCAGGGTTTTAAAAAAAATTTTTTTTGTATATAGGACTCTTTGGCAGTTTGGTGAAGCCTATGGATTTCAGAATACTGCTTTTTAAATGTATAAAATAAAACACATAGGATTATAAAAGGAGACCAATTACTTTAATAGTTATCAAAATACTAAAAACAAAAGTCTTCCTATTTAACTTGTGTTGAATGTAAATACTATTTTGAATTATCTGAAACCACTGTTATATGAAGTATCTGTGATTTCTATTGGAAACAGTCACAGGTATTGCTACAGTGGTTTATTGAAGAAAATGCTAAATTTCAGTTAGAGATTAGTGAGAAAATATTTTTCTCTGTGCACATTTTTGAAGTTTTAATTCCAAGAACTACTTTTTAAATGCAGTAAAAAACAAACAAACAAAACCCAAACAAACAGGGTTTGGAGCCAGATGACTATGGGGTTGAGTCTCAAATTCACTACTTATTATTATTATCTCCATATTTTTGCAACTCTGAGCCTTAATTTCCTCACCAATATAATGGAGATGGCAATAGTACTTGTGGGTTTTTAGCATATTATACCTAGAACACCCACAAAAAAGCTAGAATCTCACAAGTACTATTACCATCTCTATCTACTATCACAGTTTATTGGTATTGTCATTTTACTAGTTTGAGTGAAGTGTGAATTTGTTACCTCCTGTTACGCTCCTTTACTCTCCCGTTTATAATAGAATTATTTTAAGTATTTCCTCTACAGACATATAGAACCACATCAGACATTATTATAATTTTTGCTTCAATTGTCAAGCATACTTTAGACAATTGAAGAAAAGGAAAGCCCGTCATATTTATCCATACTTTTGCAGTTCTTCCTTCCCTCCCAGGGTTTCTTCTTTTATTATTTTCTTTCTGTTTAGAGAACTTGTTTCGCCATTCTTCTGCAGTAAATTCACTGGTGACAAATTCATATTTCCTTTATCTCCATTCCTTAAGGCTATTTGTTGGGGTGGGGTGGGGTATAGGATTCTGGGTTGATAGTTCTTTTTGCTCAGCACCTGAAAAATTATGCCACTTCTGGTCTCCATGGCTTCTAATAAGAAATCTGCTGTCATTCTCATTGCTTTTCCTGTAGAAGTAAGGTGTTTTTTTTCTGTCTGCCTTCAAGATTTTTTTCTTTGTCTTTAATTTTTAGAAGTTTATGATGTGTCTTGGTGTGGATTTCTTTGGGTTTTTTCCTTGTTAGTTTTGCTCAGCTTCTTGAATGTGCAGGTTTCTGTCTTGCCAACTCTGGGAAATTTTTTAGCTGTTATGTCTTCAAGTACTTTTTCAGCCCTACTGTACTCTGATAATATGAATGTTAGATCTTTTGTTAGAGTCCCACAGGGCCTTGAGTCTCTGTTCATTTTTTTTTTTTAAGTCTGTTTCTGTTTTTATAGATTGGGTAGTTTTTGTTGTTTTATATTGCAGTCCATTGATTATTTCTTCTTTCCTTCCATTCTGCTGTTGAGATCATTCTCTGAGCTTTTTGTTTCACTTATTTCAGTTTTTTAAAAAGATTAGTTTATTGATTTTTAGAGCGAGAGGAAGGGAGAAGAGAGGAACATAGATTTGAAGCATAACATCAATCAGCTGCCTCTGGCACGCGCCCTCCCCCCCACCCCCCACCCCACCGGGGTTCAAGCCTATAACCTGAGCATGTGCCCTGATTGGGAATCAAACCAGCAACCCTGGGTGCATGGGACAATGCCCAACCAACTGAGCCACACCAGCCAGAGCTCTATTTTTTGGTTTTAAGTTCCAGTTTGCTCTTTATAAGCATATTTGTTTGCTGAGACTTTGATATTTTTGCTGAGTTTTTCCCCTCATTTATTTCAAGTGTGCATGTAATTGCTGAAACATTTTTACAAGACTGCTCTAATGTCTTCATCAGATGATTCTGACATCTCTGTCATCTCTATGTTGGTGTCTATGCATCATGGGTTTTTTTTTTTTGTCATTCGGTTTGAGATCTTCCTGGTTCTTGGATTTTCTATTGGAACTTGCACATTTTTGTATTTTCTTCTGAGGCTCTGGATCTTACTCAAACCATCTGTTTTAACTGACTCTTTGATAATGCTCTGGCAAGAGAAGGGAGGTGGAGGTGCTGCCTCGTTACTGCCACGGGAGGTTTATGTCCAGATTCCCCACTCAGCCTCCATTGAAATCTGGGGTGGGAGGACACTCCTTATTACTGCTGAGTTGGGGGTAGAAGTCCAGGCTCCCTACATGATCTCCATGGATGCTGTTGTGAGAGAGGTTCATTACTGGCCAGTGGGTTAAAGTCCTTGGGCTTTTCTGATACCATCCCAATGGAGTATTGGGGGTCCCTCTTTATAGCCTTGAGTGTGGAATTTTCTAGGCTTCCTGGGCCTTTGCTGGTGGAGGTGTGGGTGGAGCCACAGTTACTTTCTGTAATGTGTTACTGGAGTACAGTGGTTATTGTCTACATTTTCCATCTTTCTGGGCTGCCCTTTTCCTGGTTCCTTGGCCAGGGAGAGCACACTTTGGCTGGAGTTCTTTTTGTTTGTGCCTGTTGGCATTTCCAGGTCGCAGGCGATTTTTAGCTCCATTTTGGCATTTTTTAAAAAAATATTTTTTTTATTGATTTCAGAGCGGAAGGGACAGGAGAGAGAGAGAGAGAGAGAGAGAAACATCGATGATAGAGAATCATTGATCGGCTGCCTCCTGCACGCTCCCTACTGGGGATTGAGCCTGCAACCTGGGCATGTGCCCTTGACTGGAATCGAACCTGGGACCCTTCAGTCCACAGGCCAACGCTCTACCCACTGAGCCAAACCAGCTAGGGCCAATTCGGGGATTTTTAAAAAAATATATCTTTTACTGATTTTTTTTTTTACAGAGAGGAAGGGAGAGGGATAAAGAGTTAGAAACAATGATGAGAGAGAAACATGAATCAGCTGCCTCCTGTACACTCCCTACTGGGGATGTGCCCGCAACCAAGGTACATGCCCTTGACCGGAATCGAACCTGGGACCCTTGAGTCCACAGGCCGACGCTCTATCCACTGAGCCAAACCGGTTGCAGTGGTCGGCAAACTGGCCCCTTGAGTGTGGCTCTTCCACAAAATACCACGTGCGGGGGCGCATGTACAGTGCGATTGAAACTTCATGGCCCATGCCATGGCGCCAAAGAGCCGCATGTGGTTCGCGAGCCGCGGTTTGCCGACCACTGGACTGTTAGGGCAATTGGGGATTTTTAAGGTAAAAAGAAAACCTGGGGAACTTACCAGGATATTGTTCTTTGAGTTCCAGAGCATTAGCCTGACTGCATTCTCTCTAACACTCAGATTCTTCTTATGTTTGTTTTACATGCAGTTGACCCTGAACAACGTAGAGGTTGTGGCACCAATGCCATGCAGTAGAAATTCTGCATATAACTTTTGATTCTTCAAAAACTTAACTACTAATAATCTACTGTTGACTGGAAGCCTCATTGATAACCTAAACAGTCGATTGACACATATTTTGTATGTTATATGTATTATGTACTGTATTCTTACAATAAAGTAAGCTAGAGAAATGTTATTAACAATTATAAGGAAGAGAAACTACATTTACAGTAATATACTAGTATTTATTGAAAAACTCCATGTATAAGTGGACCTGTGCAATTTAATCCTGTGTTGTTCAAGGGTCAACTGTATAAGGGTCAAGCAAGGAGTTTTTTTGCTTAACAGGAGGAATAGGGAAAGTATGTCTACTCCATCTTCCCAGAAGGAAAGGTCCTTTTAAAGTTTTCTTTTTTTGGTTATATTAAATAATTTGTAATTGATATTTTTCTCCAAAGTTTTTTGTTTTCTTGTTTCTCTTGACTTTAGATTATTAGCTAAAAATGAATTAATATTTTTATTCTTCTTGATTCACATTGCCAGTCATAATGTCATTGACCTTAATTTATAATGAGTTTAGTTCTGTACCTGTTGAGTTTGAGATGCTTCAGGGGCCGTATGTGAAGGCAGGTATTATCTCTATTTGTAACTAGAAGAGTAGAGTAGGAAAGAAATCTTGGTGGAGAGATAGATTTGGGAGTCTAAAGTAATACTAGATTCTTGAAGATTGTTTGCGTAGATGAGGCTTACCCATTTGACTCAAGATGTAACTCTGAAAGGTTGCCATTGAAAAGAAAGAGGGAAGAAGAAAAGGACCAAGATGACTAAAGAGAACCCACTGGAGAACTGGAGATGAAAACCATGTTAGCTAGTGCAGAAACCAAGAGAAGAGCGTTTTGATAATGGTTGAGGGTGTTCAGCGGGGCACATGTCTCAGAGGGGTATGTAATCTAAGGGTGAAAAGTTAAGATTGGATTAGGCAATAGGTAGATTACAGAGAGCAGTGTTAGTAGAATGGTGTGAGTAAAAGCCAAACTACAATGAATGGAAGGGCAAGAAAAATATTGATGGATGAGAAAGAAGGAAGGCAAAAGCTTGGGCGTGCATGTGAATGTTTTCAAATTTAAAAAAGAAAGTTTCTTGTTTATGTGCTGAGGATAAAGATCTGGCACGATAGGAAAGATAACTAGAGAAGGGACCTTTAATAGCAGGGACCTTTGAGAAGATGGGAGGTGATCGAATCTAGAGCACAACTGAAGGATTAAAAGCTGGGTAGGTATAATACTTCCCCTCCCCCCTCCACAGAATGGTAGAAAGGATATTTATATGCATATGATTATGGATGCAGGAGACTTTTTAGAAACAAGTAAGAACTTGATGGGAATCTCAGCTAGAAAAAGGGGGCAAAGTAATCTAGATGTACATAGATGCTTTTTAAAAAAGTTTTACCGAAGCCCTGTCCAGGTGTCTCAGTTGGTTAGAGTGTTGTCCCGATAGGTCAAGGTTGAGGGTTCGATCCCCAGTCATGGCACATACAAGAAGCAGACAATGAATATATACATAAGTGGAACAACAAATCAGTTGTCCCCTCCCCCTCCCCCTCCTTCTCTCCCTCCTGTTAAAAATCGGGGGGGGGGGGGGGGGAATGACCCATTAGTAATTTCGTAGGTTACATTACAGGCATATCAGAATTGCATATATTTTTTAAAATTTGCTGATACAAGCAATTCTTATACCTTAAAAGAAAAAATGGAAACTGGGTGAGCAGACAGTTAAAACACAAAATACTATAAGTATTTTAAATTGTTACCCCTCGCTGAGTAGCAAAAAAAAAAAAAAAGGCAAAATAAAACAAACCATTAAAAATTATCAATTGATAAAGGTTGTAAAGGTATGGAGATATGGGTACACTCACACTGCTACTGAAATTGTAAACCAACAAGCTGAATTAAGTCTTACATTTCATATACTCAGACCCACTAGTTATTTTTCAAGGAATTTTTTCCTGATGAAGTAATTCGCTATATGTGCAAAGATTTACATACAAAAATTTGTGACAGTGTTACTTACAATACAATTATGGAAATAGCCTATATGGCCAATAATAAAAGAAAAGTAATAGTCCATTTCATTAAAATTAATCTTAAGAGCCTATTGGGCAAGAAGGAAATGCTCATTAAGTGGCGGGGGAGAAAGCAGATTATAAAACGGAATATACAGTACAGATTCACTTATATGTGCATGGGGGAAAAGGTAAGAGTAAACATCGTTGATGGTTTAATTAATTTTGTGTCTGGGTTCATCAGTGAACATGTAATATTCTAAAAGGAATTTTAACATGTCAGTGCTGTTATATTAATTTTTTTAAATATATGTCTTTACTGCTTTCAGAGAGAAGATGGGAGAGTGAGAGAAAGATAGAAACATCAATGATGAGAGAGAATCTGAATGGCTGCCTCCTGCACTCCCCCTACTGAGATTGAGCCCACAACCCGGGCATGTGCCCGGACCCTGAATCCAACCCTGGTGACAATGGTTCATGGGTTGACGGCTCAACCACTGAGGCACACCGGCCGGGCTGAGATCACTCTTAAGGGAATACAACTGATAGAGCTTCTTACAGTACAGTTTTGTATTTATCAATAGCGTAGCTTTATTCTTTGACTTCATAAGTACACCTCCAGGGATTTTACTAAGGAAATGAGTAAGAACCATAAAGCTCTTTACACGAAGATATTTATCATGGCATGATTTATAATAGTGACATGCTCTAATTGTGCTAGAGGCCAGTGATTAAAATATAGGTCATTGCTCTAGTGGATGTAACAGAGATCGATGCAGCTTATAAAAAATGATTTTAGAGGCCCGGTGCACAAATTCATGCACAGGTGGGGTCCCTCAGCCTGGCCGGTGATCAGGGCTGATCGGGCGGGTGCGGGGGCGGGGCGGCAGCGGCGGGAGGTTGGCCGGTGGGTGGGGGGGGGGGGGGGGCGGGGACCGCAGTTGGCCATGGGAGGTTGGCTGTGGGAGCGCACTGACCACCAGGGGGCAGCTCCTGTGTTGAGCGTCTGCCCCATGGTGGTCAGTGCACGTCATAGCAACCGGTCAACTGGTTGTTCGGTTGCTTAGGCTTTTATATATATAGATACATTTTCTACAATGGCAATTGTTTTATAATTAGAAAACAGTTGTAAATAAATTTGCTAGTTGATGTAAAATACTCCATAAAGTTGTTTGGTTTTCATTGTTATGATATACAGGGAAGTTTGAGTTCTTATTTTTACTGTTGCAATTTTTCTTGTATGATTTATTTGTGTTTTTGTCCATTTATCAGCCTCTTATTTAAAAAAGTCTCTATATGTCTTTCATATTTACTTAAGTTAGTTTCTCTATTTTGTGGTGAAACACATTATACACTACAAAGTAATATTTATTCTATCACTTATAGGTTAGAAAAAGATAATTTCTCTTAAGATCTGATTTGGAGTTCTTTTATTTCCTATGATCAGAATTTTTATATTGTGAATTTCTTGGCATTATTGCGTGTGTGATTTCTTTTTTAATTGATTGAAACACTGAGTGAAGTATGTGAACATTTCACTAAAAGTACAAAATTTTTACCTTTTACCTATTGCAAAGATAAAAGCAATGCAAAATTATAAAATAAAAAGTAAAAGTTTCCCACTCTGCCTCTATTTTATTCCTGTTTAAGTTCTTGTTCTCTAGTAGTAACCACATACAATAAAATTTATTTTAAGTGTATTGTTAGATGAGTTTAGACAAATGAATATGTGAAAACTATGTAATCATTACCAAAAGCAAGATATAGGACATTTCCGTCACCTGAAGAAGGTTCCTTGTGCTCCTTCCCATTCAGTAATCTCCAGAGGTAAACACTATATTGATTTTGGTCTAGTGTAGTTTTGCCTGTTTCAGACTTTATATCTTGAAATAATACAGATATATACTTTTTGTCTGGGATCTTTTTGCACAACATAATGTTCTTGATGGGGATTCATCCATGATATTCCTTGTTTCTCAGACTGATGATGTTGAATATCTTTTTGCGTGCATATTAGATATTTGTATACCTTCTTTAGTGTTTGTTCAAATGCTTTGTTTTAAAAATTGGGGTATTTACATTATTGAAGGGTAAGGGTTCTTATATTAAGAACACAAGTTCTTTGTTACCTATGTGCATTGTTAATATTTATTCCTTGCCTTTTTGTTTGTTTCTTACTTATTTGTTCGTTTATTTATATTGAGGTATAATTGACATATAACATTGTATTAGTTTCAGGTATACAACATAACAATTTGATATTTGTATATATTGTGAAATGATCACAATAATCCAGTTAACATCTGTCATCATACACGTTTCTTCCCTTTTAATATTTATATCCTATTTTTATAGTTGTATTGCTTTGCCAAAACTTTCAAACTTTTAAAATAACAAAAGTTAAATCAAAATGAACACAGTAGATATTTTGCTACTGATTTTTTCTATATCACATAAAAATACTTAAAAGTTTTATGAATAAGTTAGGTAAAATAAGTATCCTTTTAGTTTTTTATTGAATACTATATTACATTTAGCAATGTAATTTTATCAGATGTTATTAGGCATCTATAGAAATGGATCCTGTTATTTCTATTAAACAAATTCGTGCACTCAGGGCGGGGTGTCTCTCAGCCTGGCCTGTGCCCTCAAGGGATGTCCAACTGATGGCACAGGGAGCGGCCTAAGCCGTCAGTCGGACATCCTTAGCGCTGCCGCAGAGGCGAGAGAGGCTGCTGCCACTGCTGTTGCACTCTCCAGCCATGAGCCTGGCTTCTGGCTGAGCGGTGCTCCTCCTGTGGGAGTGCACTGACCACCAAGGGGCAGCTCCTGCATTGAGCGTCTGCCCCCCTGGTGGTCAGTGCGCGTCACAGCGAGCGGAAGTTCCGCCATCCGGTCGATTTGCGTATTAGCCTTTTATTATATAGGATTTTTATTTAGTATTTGTTAATGTTGAATTCTTCTTCCACACCTAGGACATGCATATGCAATCATTTTACCTGATAAGTTTCTTTTTTATTTTATTAAATTGTATTGTATGGTTGTTGTGCTTCTTGTTCCCATTTTCTGGGTACATAAAACCTGTGATCAAAACCATATTTGTGTTGTAGGTAATGTGTTCATCTTTACATTCTTGAAGAATTTTAAATTTTATATTATTTAAAAATCAGAATTTACCATTGTTGTCATTAATTCCAGATATGAATGTTGATAGATTTTAGACAATTTTGTCCATTTTATCTTCTGTTGATTTAGTTTTCTACTTCTTGATATTTCAGCTTTGTGTATAATCATGTTTTTCCTTTATAAGTTTTAGTGTAAAAACATTTCTTCCATTAAACTTTCTAACTTTATTATATAGCTGTGTATGATTATCTTATTTTTGTTATAGACTTTTCCCTTTGAATAAATAACTAAATATCATCTGAACATTTTTTTGAGTGTTACTACATGTCAATAGCATCCTTTTCAAGGAATCTTAAGATGATCAAAGCCTCCCTCTGCCTGGTGTGTGTTATTCACTTAAGTTTTCTAGAATGGGCCCTGCCGCCCACTCCCGGTACAGGTACCAGCTCTTAAATTATGAATGCTGCTACCAATTAGTATGTTCTGTTTTCCTTTGGATTTAATAGTTTTTCCAAAATTATATAATTTATTGCTTTGTTTTTCTCTTTTGATGAGCACATTCAAAGTTATGATTTTACCTGTGAATATTGCACTAGTCATTTTGATGTTTGTTAAATTCCTGCTGTAATTTTCTAAATTAAAAGATATTTTTTCCTTACTGGAGTGGTTTAGTATAATATATATTTAAAATTTAACTGTTGATTTCTGCTTTTTTGTTTTGTTTTGTTTTGTTTTTGGTGTTATAGCCAGATAATCTGGAATTTTTAGACATTAGAGAAGATGCATTTGTTGTCTTTAGTGCAGGGACATATACAAGTGTTAAGGGACCTAGAGTTTATGTAATATTGGGGACCCTCTTTAAAAAAGAGAATACAGAATTATGTACACAGATGAACATTTGTTTAAAATGAGAAAAGAAGGCATCCATGTAAATGAAGGCTCTCAAAGCCCAATCTTTATATTTTTTAAAAATATGCTGTTTTTATTAATTTTTTTTTTTTAGAGATAGAGTGAGAGTGATAGAAACATGATAAGAGAGAAACATCGTTTGGCTGCCTCCTGTGTGCCACCTACTGGGGATCAAGCCCACAACCTGGGCATGTGTACTAACTGGAATCAAACCTCTTGGTTTATGGGTCAATACTCAACCACTGAGCCACACCGGCCAGACTCAGAAATCTTCATTTTGTTGTGAATCTGCCTCAGTTGAAATATAAAATTTGATTTGTGTACATTGAATCTTGATTAATTTTGTTTATAGCCTTGCTATGCTATATTTTTTACTACATGCATGTTTTACTTAACTTACAGTATTTCTCATAGTTTTTGCATTGATTTATCCTTTTGTTGCCTAAATAATGTTTCCATTTATTGCATAATGGCATTTTAAATGATCACTATAGCTCTTGCCAAGTAAACTTTACCATATTTGGTAATGATGTTTTCATACTTGCTTTCCTTTGTTGACTAAATTTGATGCATTTTTTGGCTCACCCTCATATTGTTAGCTGTGTTTTTTAAGCACCACATTGTTGGATTTTATTTAAAAAGAAATCTTGTGCCTTTTTTCTAGTGAAGCTACTAAATTTTTAGCATGATTATTTTGTTTTAGTTTATTTTAAATTAGTTTTAAGGAGCCACATCTATTTTTTCATTATCTGCAGTGGGAGAGTAAAGTTTTCATTTATGAGATTTTTTCTCTGATGAGTTGTGGCTGTGGGTAAGAAGTCTATCTAAATCTGTGAAGAGTTGATTGGAAGAGATTAAAATTATGTATTGCACATTTTCTTTTTCCCTATAGCATTTAGAAACTTGTTAAGTAGAGGGGAATTTATGTTGTGTGGGTTATGTTGTATGAATTTGTATAGTCACAATTCTAGCAGCAATTTTACTGATGACTTTCAACTGAAATCAAGTGAGAATTAATAAGATAACCAGTTATTCTCCTGGAGTGAAATTTTAATTTCTACATCCTTCTGGGGTCTTTGAGATCAGCGGTTGCCAACCTTTCGGACCTCACGGACCACCAGTAGTTCGCGGACCACCGGTTGGTGACCGCTGCTTTAGATTGTGTGTGTGTGTGTGTGTGTGTGTGTGTACACGTTTGTACACTGAAGCAATGCAAACTTACTTTGCTTAGTTGATTAGTGCAAATTAAAAGGCAGTTTTGCTAGTACAAATAAATATGCTTCTGAAGCTAACATAACACTACTTGCCTTTTTTACTGTTAGTAATGACACATTGTATTTGTTCTTTAAACACCTAGGAAGGCCATAGCAGTGATTTTCAACCGGTGTGCCACAAGAATTTTTAAAACATGCAATACCTGACTATTGATTGAGTCAGGTCTACTGACCTTTTCCCCCTTAGATTATATTAAAAAAAAGACAACAGCCAACACAACAATAGGTGATCGGTGTGAATGCCCTGTCTTGAACCATAAATATGTAGGTTATATAATAGAGTTGCATCTTACTGGTCATGTTGCATATAAGGTTGTGTCTGATTGGTTAATTCTGTACCAGAAAATCTTACATACAAGTATAGGCACCTGATTTTTTAAAAAGTCACATTAGAGCAAAAAGGGTAGGTAAATACTATGACTATTTCCTTTGTAAATCAAATTATACCTATTTATTTTCTCAGATCAGCAAAGTACTTTTTGGTGTGCCGCTGAATTTTAGTAATTAGTTTATGTGTTCCATGAGATGAAAAGGTTGAAAATTGCTGGATCCTGGAACCGATTCCCTCCATAAGGACTCCCCACTTAGTAGATAGAATGAGACTTTTTTCCCTCTTCACTCTGAAGACAACTTCCTTTATTTTGCATTTTTGTGGTGGTTATAGCACTTGTTTTGAGGTTTCACCACCCTCTATTCAGCTATTTTTATTTTTACATGTCACTTTGAGTATACTCAGTGGTATTTTAACTATAATATCTTCTGTAATAAAATTTGTTTAAAAATGTTAGCATAAAAAATAAATTTGTGCATGTGTATTATGTCTTAAAACACCCCTGTTGTTTTGACTTAATTTGGTTTAATTAGTTTATGCTATTTCTGTTTCATTTGAGTTGTTTTTTAACAAGTGAATGCCTAGTTACACAGCAGAACAGAATAGCAAAATTATACCCTTAATAGATTTACAGTGTTTGTTTTTTTCTGTTTAATGTGTAAATGATTTAAGAAATGGCATGAGTTTCAACTGCTTGGCTGATTGAGTGTCCCCACCTTCCCACCACTAACATTCCAGTAGAGGATGTTTTGCTCTTACTGGAAACTGTGTCCTAAATTGAATTGGACTTCTGATAGTGTCATGTCAGTTAGAATAAGGATATAGGAGAACTTTTATCCACTATTGTTGTTATTGTTATTACTAGAGGCCCAGTGCATGAAATTTGTGTGTGGGTACAGTCCCTAGGCCTGGCCTGCGATCAGGGCCATCTTCCATGGCTGCCCACAGCCGGGCCCCCCTTTCCCCCTGCCACCCACCTCTGGTTCCCCTTTCTTCATAGGGTGATCAGTGCCTGACGGGCGGGAGAAGGGACTGAGAGGTTGGCTGTTACTACCTGCTCACTGGCCCCGCCTCTGCCACGGGTTCCCTCTGTGTGTGGGGTGACCGGTGGGGCGGGGGCTTTGGCTTGACACCACCCGCATCCCACACCACCCACCCCCAGTTCCCTGTTCACCATCAGGCGATCGGAGCCTGCTGGCCAGGGAAAGGAACTAAGAAGTGGTCAGTGCGCCTCATAGTGACTGGTCCAGCAGTCGTTCTCATCATTCCGCCTTTAGGGTCAATTTGCATATTACCGTTTTATTATATAGGAAAGAGGGGCTGGTGCACGGGTTGGGGCTGGCTGTCCTGCCCTGATGGGGACCCCAGATCCGGGTGGGGGGGGGTCCCTGCTGGGGAGCGGGGCTGGCCAGGGCGAGGGGCCGCAGGGGGGTTGGCCACCTGCCCCCCCTCATTTGGGGTGAGAGAGGCTGATCAGGGGTAGACCTGGCCTGGGGGAGGGGCTGGGTTCACTGGCCACAGTGGGTGTCATAGCGACCGGTTGTCCTGTCATTACGGATGTTATGGTAGCTCGCTTTTTATATATATAGATTTATTTTTAATTTTTATTTTTTACCATTGGTAAGCTTTCAAAATTTCAGTCAGTGAAACTTCATAATTTTATGTTGAATATATATACAAGCTTTTCCAAAACTTTATTAGCAATGGAAATCATATATTCCCTGAGATAGTTTTAATATCACAACAACTGGTATGGTTGAATTTAATTTAACATGTGCTGTAACTTTTTATTTAAAAGAAAACTTAATTATCATGTAAAATAGTTAACAATATCATACTTCCTGGCACAGTCATTTAATATATGAAATGTTAGAAATTATATAGTAGCAGTCGCATTTTAGAAGCTACATAACACCCTAGTGGATGTAGTTTTAAGCTGTCACTTATTTCTGTTTTTATGAAAAATAAAGCATTATTCAGATTTTCAGATTTGTACATATTCTGTTGAAGCCTTCACTACTCTTTTTGGGTTTCTGGGATAATGAGATCGTATTTAGTGCTATTCAAGGGAAGAAAACTAAATTCTGTATCTTTTGTCAATGTTTTGCTGAGTGCTCTTCTATAATATTCCCACACAGAAAGTCTTAAATTTGAGGAAGTAGATGAGAGAAGCCTAGTGAGAGTCTAAACTTAATCTTCCCTCAAAATGGGATCAATTGTTGCTCCTTCCCCAACTCCCACTCCATTCTGTAATTGGACAGTAGTATTTTATGCAAAAATTAGCATTTTATAAGCCAAATAGAAGATACAGTGGAAGAAGAGACCCCTTGTACAAACAGCATAAGAAACCTAAATTATGCTATCATGGTTCACAGCATATTTTAAATAAATAGAAAAGCATACTATATTCTTGAAGATTCAGGTTCTTAACTCAAAAAATTAATCTACAAACTTAATGGCATTATAAAATAAAACTAAAAGATTAAAAAAACTCCACCGGACAATTACTTTGTTGAGGCAGTAAGTCTTAGTGTAGGCTCATTTTGTAGATGCGTAAAATGAAGCTCAGAGAAGTCAAGTAACCTCTCTGAGAGCTAGGAAGTGGTTGAAACAAGGCTTCACAACAAGGTGAGTTTGACAGTTCACATGTAATAATAGCTAATATTTAGTAAGTACTTGCATTATTAAGCATTACTGTTCCATGAAAGTACTATATATTTTCCCAGTTAGAATAGCATCTAAATATTTAGAAAATCAAAATTCGTTAGACTTCTCTAGGGAGGTTTTAGAGATAATGCATTCTGTATTTATAAATTTATATAGGTCCTTTATAATTCCCTCCTCCCATTTTCACATTTTCCTACATGCATAAGCAATTGTTCCAGCATCATTTATTGACTAGTCTTTTCTGCCCCTATTCTGCTTCTTTGTATATCGAATTTCATATATGTGGATTTGTTTTTCTGGGCTTTCTGTCCCCATTAATCTTTTTGCCTATTTCTGTGTCAGTTCCACTCTATTATTTTAATAAATGGTTAGGATAGCTTTACTGATAGATTCAACAAAAATTTTATTAAATAAATATTTATTTCATAACTACTACTAGTATATGCCAGGACCTGTGTAGGTGCTAGGAAAATAGCACTGGACGAAATAAAAAATTCTCATGGAGCTTACTCTTGTAAAGAATTTCTTGGGTATTTGTCTTGCTTATAAATTTTAGAATCAGCTTAACAAATTCTGTGAAAAACCCAATAGCTTTTTTTATTTTAAATTGTATCAAATAAGAGAAAATGACATTTTGTTAGTTTTATCCATGAACATTGAATGCTATTTCGTTCATATATATATATCCCCCTTTTCCCTTTGGCCTTTGTTTACAGTTTTATAGTTTCTTTCCATAAAGGTATAAAATATATTTTATTAGATTTGCTCCTAGTTACAGTATATTTGCTGTTGCTGTTGTAAATGGTATCTTCTATTTGACTTAATTTTTTTAGTGGCTTTCGGGGGGTGGTATGTAGATTTTTTTTATCCAGACACCTTGCAAAACTCCCCCAGTAATTTACTCTGTATATTCAGTAGGACTTTCTGTGTAGATATCTATATCATCAAATAATTTATTATTTTCTATCCTCCTATCTAATAAAATAGTAGTATGCAAATTGACCATCACTCCAACACACAAGATGTGGTAAAAGATGGCTGCCACAAGATGGTCATCAGGGGAGGGCAGTTAGGGGGACCAGGCCAGCAAGGGAGGGCAGTTGGGGGGGACCAGGTCAGCAGGGGAGGGCAGTTGGGGGCAATCGGGCCAGCAGGGGAGCAGTTAGGTGTCGATCAGGCTGGCAGGGGAGTGGTTAGGGGCTGATCAGGCTGGAAGGCAGAAGCGGTTAGGGGCAGTCAGGCAGGCAGGGAGGCGAGTGGTTGGGAGCCAGCAGTCCTACATTGTGAGAGGGATGTCTGACTGCCCATTTAGGCCCGATCCCACACCAGGCAGTCGGACATCCCTCAAGGGGTCCCAGATTGGAGAGGGTGCAGGCTGGGCTGAGGGACATACCCTCCCAACCCCTACCCCCGTGCACGAATTTTGTACACTGGGCCTCTAGTTCTTATATAATTTTGTTTTCTTGTCTTATTGCATTGGTTAGGAACTCCATTATAGTGTTGAATAAACATAGTAATAAAGGCTGTTCTTTATTTTATTTTATTAATCCTCACCCAAGGATATTTTTCCCCATTGATCTTTTTTAGAGAGTAGGAGGGAAGGAGGTGGGAGGGAGAGAGTAAGGGAAGGGGGGAGAGAGAGAAAGAGAAAGAGAGAGAGAGGCATCAATGTGAGAGAGACACATTGACTGGGTTGCCTCCTGCATGTGCCCAGTCTGGGGCCGGGGATTGAAACTGCAAGCGACTGCAAGCGAGGTAGGTGCCCTTGATTGGGAATCGAACCTGAGACCCTTCTGTGGGCAGGCTGACACTGTAACCACTGAGCAAAGTGGCCAGAGCTCTTGTTTGTTATTTTAAAGAGTTTCGCTGTTAAAAAAAAAAGTTGTTTGCTATAGGTTTTTAGTTCCCTTTTAGTCCTGCTATTAATTTTTGAAGTAAATGTGATTTTCTCATGTTTTTCCTGTATCTTGGGATCATATTGTTTTCCTTTTTATCTGTTCATATGGTGAGTTATACTGTAATTTTTCAAAAATATTTATATGTCTTTGTATTCCTGAATTCCTGGAATACACTGGTCAAAATGTATTTTCTTGTTTATTGTTGAATTCTGTTTGCTAATATTTATTTATGGACTTTTAATTTTTTTGCATCTATGTTATTTAAGTTGGCCTATGATTTTCATTTTTCATAATGTTCTTGTTTAGTTTTGGTATCTAGGTTGTACTAGCTCTGAGTTTGGGGGTATTTCCTCCTTTTCTGTTCTTTGCAAGAATTTGTGTAGTAGTGGAACTACCTGCCCCTGAAACTGTAGTAGATCTGGTTTTTACAGCTCTGGACCTGGTTTTTATGTATGTGTGGCAAGGTTCTTTTGTTTCTTAATTTTTCCTCTTTTATTGGTCCTAGGACTATGCAGGCTTTCTAATTATTCTATCCCTAAATAAGGGTGAACTCAAATGAGACTAGGGAGTACTTATACATAAGAAAACACAGAAAAGGCAGAAGTTCAGGAATGAGTCAGAATTTCAATTAGAGACTGAACTTTGGGCCAGCAGCAAGCTGAGGGGTTGGTGGTGGAAAGGGAGCTACATCTGGGGCTTTCCTCATTAAGAAGGATCCCTCCAAACAGGCTGAAGTGGTCGCAGGTGGGCTAATGCAGTCTTAGTGGAGAGAGAGCCCCTTGCTTGCCCTACTCCCACTCAGTCCTGAATGACCAAACAAATGCGCACTAGCAGTGCCTAAGACAGGGCGGAAATAACACACAACAGATTTGGCTCCGCCCCCACCCTGTGCAGGTTTTTCAGCTATTTTGACACTTTTTGACCATTTTTCAGAGTAAACATAAGAATGAGGGACTTTAATGCCATCCTTGTAGATTTTCCTGCACCATCCTGCCACCCTTCCATGAAGGGACATTTATTTAGAAAACCTAAAATTTGCTGCCAACAGTCAGGCTAATAGCAGGAGAAATGGTATGGACATTCTCAAAGGTTTTACAATATTGACTTACTTACAGTCCGTTTATCTTTTATCATTATGTTGCTTAAGTTACTACGAAGATTAATTCACATTTCTAAGTTTTCCCATCTTTTAACATCATACTTCTTTTTACAACTGGTTGTCAGGGTCTTGAAAAACGAATTTTAAAATACATTTAAATTATTTGGTATTTTTATTATTCCCAACTGATGCTATTTTATATAAACTGACAGTATTTGTAATACCTTTCATGAAAGTTCCTTCCCTGTGCTTTTTTATCTTAAGCCATTCTTAGCTAGTGTTTTTCACACCTTTCTGAAAGCAGCAAAAAACTGATTAAGGGGAATCTCTGGGCCAACCTGAGGTTTAACTTTGAAATACTCCTGAGTTGCTACAGGAAAAACTTTCTACTGCTTTTATTTTGTTTCTAGATTAAAATTAGCTAAATGAGCAAGTAGTAAATGGGAGTTGCTTAAAGAAGTCTATTTAACATTTTTGACTTGATTAATTTACAGTCTCAGTGTCAATTGACCTCTTTTTGGTAGAGAGCATGTGACTCTAGACCAGTGGTTCTCAACCTTCTGGCCCTTTAAATACAGTTCCTCATGTTGTGACCCAACCATAAAATTATTTTCGTTGCTACTTCATAACTGTAATGTTGCTACTGTTATGAATTGTAATGTAAATATCTGATATGCAGGATGGTCTTAGGCGACCCCTGTGAAAGGGTTGTTCAACCGCCAAAGGGGTCGCAACCCACAGGTTGAGAACCGCTGCTCTAGACAAACATGCAGCCACTCTAGGTGTATTGCTGCTTAAGAAAACTGCTGTAAAATAATCTGTTAGTACATGGGAAAAAAGATCTTGCTCTCGTGTGGTTTTCAGGGTACCAGAGGTTTGGTTGCTTGTGTTTCACTCAATTGCTTTCTGTTCATGAATAGGCTCACACCATGCATCACAACTTTGCAGACTCACTGCAAAGGAAATAGCAAGAGGTAAAATGACCTCAAGTGAATGTGGCTTTTTGTGGGTGGGCAGTGTTACAACTAAATAAACAAATTGTGTAGGAAGATCTTTATTTAACTCATCTTTATGTTCTTCTCACACTGACTTTTTTGGTGAACCACTCCTTATTCTTAAAACATTTTTATACTGATTAAGTTCATTGTAAATAAGTAGCATATTTACAATTAGTTATTTAGTTTTTTCATAACCTTATTTTACCATTTTTCTGGTAAGTTCTGTTTTTCTTTTGGGCTGACAGTTTACTTCTGAGTATCTTTATAAGAGAGATCTGTAGGAAGAATGGCATTAACCCTCTTTTATCTTGTCATGTTAAATTCTTTTACATCTGCTTTTTTTTTTTTTTAAATATATTTTATTGATTTTTTAACAGAGAGGAAGGGAGAGAGATAGAGAGTTAGAACATCGATGAGAGAGAAACATTGACCAGCTGCCTCCTGCACATCTCCCACTGGAGATGTGCCCGCAACCCAAGTACATGCCCTTGACCAGAATCGAACCCGGGACCCTTCAGTCCACAGGCCGACGCTCTATCCACTGAGCCAAACCGGTTTCGGCTTACATCTGCTTTTGCTAGTTTATCATGCAAGTTTCTGTTGTTTTGATCACACAATTGTTTTGTACTCAGAAAAATAAAAGTGATATTTATATCTCTCTACCATAAATCTTTTGGGTGGGTAGAATCATGGCCTTTTTTTCAGTTGAGCATTGAGTATGAGACATTATGATGATACGTTAAAGAAGTCCTTCATTATGTATGGTAATCTTGAAGTTATTTGTACTCTTAGAAGGCAGAAGGGAGTCTGGATATTTTATGTCTATGTTCATTGTAATATAGGCCATATTCACATACCTAGGAAATTACCTGCTTGCCAGCTTATAGTCAGTGTGAGGATTGACTAAGTGTGGAGAAGGATTTGAGGTCTGGACATTTTAGAGACAATACATTTATTTTGTTTTCTGAAGGTAGCTCACAGTGTAATGATGGTAGTGGTTTGGGACACAGAATCTAACCAGACTGCTTGGAATCAATCTCCATTTCACCGCTGATTGCCGTGTAGCTTTCAATAATAAGAATATCTACCTACTTCATGGACTAATTGAGAAGTTTCAGTGAATTGATATGTGTAAAGCACTTAGTGCAGCGGTTCTCAACCTGTGGGTCGCGACCCCTTTGGGGGTCGAACGACCCTTTCACAGGGGTCTCCTAAGACCATCGGAAAACATATATAATTACATATTGTTTTTGTGATTAATCACTATGCTTTAATTATGTTCAATTTGTAACAATGAAAATACGTCCTGCATATCAGATATTTGCATTACGATTCATAAAAGTAGCAAAATTATAGTTATGAAGTAGCAATGAAAATAATTTTTTGGTTGGGGGTCACCACAACATGAGGAACTGTATTAAAGGGTCGTGGCATTAGGAAGGTTGGGAACCACTGATTTAGTGCCTGGCACATAGTAAAACTTGATGGAGATATTGTTGTCAAGTCAATAAGCGTGACTCAAGGTGGGCTGATATACACTGAGTGGCCAGATTATTATGACCACCCCATCAGCACTTCGTTGGGCCACCTTTTGCCTTCAATACTGCGGCGATTCTTCTTGGCATTGACTCCACGAGATGTTGAAAGGTGATGCGAGGAATCTGACACCATGCCTGATGAGTAGCACTGTCCAGTTCTGTGAGATTTGATGGTCGTGGAACCAGCTGCCTGATGGCTCTTTTAACTTCGTCCCACAAATGCTCAATTGGATTGAGATCTGGTGATTGTGGGGGCCACCTAAGCAAGGTAAAGACTCCCTCATGTTCTTGAAACCATTCCTACACAATACGAGCACCGTGGCATGGCGCATTGTCTTGTTGGAAGAAGCCATCTCCATTGGGATACGCCATCAACATGATAGGATGAACTTGATCAGCAATGATACTTAGGTATGTTGTGCTATTCAGACGTTTATAATGGTCTGGCCCTCTAGCAACTTCAGCGCAAAATTATAGCTAATTTGCCTACAAACGTCAGGTGGTCATAATAATCTGGCCACCGGTGTATGTTTCTCTGAAGGCGTTTTGAAAAAATAAAATGTCTGTGCTTGCATCATCTTTACTGTATACTGTCTGTCTTCCTTGGGAAACATGTCTTCTGTCTTAGCTGCTTCACGGCCCAGCTAAGCTGAGCTTCCTGCTGGAGTGACCACAGCAGGGAAGCTTGTCCTAGAAGACCACATGAGTGCCTCACTTGACTGGGTACAGGAGTTCTGCTGTAAAAGAAGAGTTTTGCGCCCTAGCTGGTTTTGCTCAGTGGATAGAGCATTGGCCTGCGGACTAAAGGGTCCCGGGTTCAATTCCAGTCAAGGGCACATGCCCGGGTTGCGGGCTCAACCACTAGTAGGGGGCGTGCAGGAGGCAGCCGATCAATGATTCTCTCATCGCTGATGTTTCTATCTCTCCCTTCCTTTCTGAAATCAATAAAAATATATTTGAAAAAGAGAAGGGTTTTGCTTTTCTTATAAGGGCACCTACCCGAACAGGTGCCACCTCATCCTTGGGTACTCTAATGTTAAAAGAAGTGAATGTCCAAATAAAATTTATTGGGGTCGTGATTCATTTGTTCAACAAATCATTCTCTAAGTTTTATGTGTGTGGCCTTAAGTTTCTAAAGACAAGGCTTTCCTGTGCTAAAAGAAGAGCTTTCATACTAACCGAAGGGAAAAACATGAAAACGATTGCTTTGTTCTTTCTGCTATCTCTGAAAATGACGTAAATGTCGTTTATTTTATGATTGTCCCCTTTGTACACTTAAAAGTTTTGCTGTGATTTGTTTTGTAGAGAAAGATCAAGAGGAAAAACTGATAAGTCCTCTCATCTTCTAAGTTTCTTGTTGATTAAAAGCTACATTTCTTAGAAGTAAAGAAATTACCTATGAATTTTGTTTCCCAAAGGAGTTAGTGAAATGTCACTATGAATTTATGTTGGCTTAAAATTTTTTTTTGTTTATTTTTTTATTATGTAAGGCCTGTCTTACATTTTGTAAATAAATTTGTTCCTGGCAAGATATGTAAATTTCGAATTCTATTTCCTATTGACGTAAAGGATTAAGAACCTGTGGAATTGTTTAGCCCTCTTACCCCCTTAAATACCTATTGAGAGAGCAAAGTCAAACAGTAGAACCATCATATCTGTGCTCCCATAGTCCCTTATGCTAAACCTACTCTAGTACTTAACCACTTGGAAACTATAGTATCTTACCTATTCTAAGACACCTTGAAAATTTTTCTTATTTTAATCTTTGTAATTAGAATCATCTTCCAATTGATGGCATCCTAGAGTCAACAGGAGATGGTATTCCTTTTTTTCTCTGGCCTCCTACATGACAGTGAGTAGACTTCTTGAGAGCAAGAACTGATATTCATTTATTTTTGTTATCTCCAGGGTCTGGTTTGCATTTAGAGCCCTGCTTTTACTGAATTACAGTGTAACAGTTTTTAGGATCATCTCAGTAAGTATAAGTTGAAATGAGAGTTTCATTAAGACACTTTTGCAGGGTGAGGCATAGAAAAACAGGGCCTGCAATGCTGATAGGTAGTTAAATGCTACTTCTACTTCCCCTTCTTTGTACCCCTTCTCTCTTTCTCTTTTGATTGATTCTCTTAATCTTTTGATTGATACATCCCTCACAGACAAAGCATTACTTTACCTGAATTTGTTGCTTTTAGCAGATGCCAGAGAAGTGAAAGAGTAAGAATGCTGTATTCTCATTTATGGTATGCTCTTATGTTTTGAGCATCCTTTGGATATTGCACTGTGCCATAGTCACTTATATTATGTAAATGAGGAACAGGTGTAAGTGTGTTTAGGGACATAGTGTTTAGTATATAGCGATGGAAGAAAGGCCAGACTTCCTGCTCAAGGCTTCTGCTTTATAAGAGAATTTTCTTCTGAGTTACTATTTGTTGTTATTTTTATTAGTTTACAATTATCAATTTTATTTATAAACTAGTGGCCCAGTGCATGAATTCGTGCACATTGAAAGGAAATTAGGATAAATATTTTAATATCACTATTCACCCTTTCTCTGTAATAGAAGTGTCAACCAAATTCATGATAGACAGTAACAGATCGAAACGCATGCAATTGGCGCCAGCTTTATATGTGTTGTGCATGTGTGAGTCAACTTAGCCTTTTATATATGTAGAATAAACTTGCTTAATTAGACCTGCTTTCTGATTTAGCTAAACTTTTTCCAGCCCAGTGAAGCACTTCAACTTATCTTTCAGGTTATTGTCAGCAACACAGCAGTAAATATCAACACGAAGCAGATTATTATTGTAGATCACGAAGGGAGAACAAAGGGTAAAATATTTAGCTGCAGCAGTGTTTGACTATACTCTGCGCAGTGAGAAAACCTGAAGTCATTTTCAAGGTCCATCATTTCTTCTTTTCAGTCGGGTCAAGTTTCTAAATTTCTAAATCTCTGCTGGCTAATGAAAAGCAAATAGGATTCTACCGAGTCTCCTATCTACCTATTCCAGGACTTCTGTGAGGATCAAATGAGATGAGGCATGGGAAAACGCTTCATAGACATTTGGTTAAAGTGTAAAATGTTTCCACCTGGCTATAAAGCAAATCATGTTCCTGGGCGGAAGAAACTGCAAGGAGGCTAGTCGCTAGGGAGAGGAAGCCAGGTGTTGCTATGTGATGTCATTACCTGGACAGACACTTAGCATATTAGCCTTTTATATATACACAGACTAGAGGCCTGATGCACGAAATTCGTGCAAGGGTAGGCCTTCGCAGCTCCAGCTGCCTCCCAACCCTGGCTGCTGGGGCCCTCGTGGCCCCAGCTGCCTCGCGGTCCCGCCCCCTGCCTGCACCCATCTTGGCCTGGCGCTGCCCGTGTCTGTCGCCACACACCCTCAGTTCCCCGGTTCCGTGGAGCCCCCTGTTCATTTGCCCCTCAGAGGGTGGCCTGGGCCTCCCTCTTTGGGGCGATCGCAGAGCTTCCCCCCATGGATCACCCCTCCGGTCAGTGACCTGGGCCTCCCTCTGTGGGGTGATTATGGGGCAATGGCCCTCCACCAATCGCATTGCACCTGCCTTGGCTGGCCTGGCGCCAGTGTGTGTCATAGCGTGGCTGTCCGGACGGTCATTCTGCTGTTCGGCCGTTTGGTCAATTTGCATATTACACTTTTATTATTATAGATAGTTCTGTGATTATGAGACTTTGGGTTTGCATAACCTTATCACAATAAATCAAATGTTTGCTTGGAAAGGTGGAGTAGATCTAGTCTCTCTTTATCTTGCTCCTGAGTACCATAATTATCATTCTTGTGAATCTAGATGTAATCTTAGTGCTAGAAGAAACTGCTTAGTGGCTTTAGTTGTTTTCCTTAAGTTACAGGTGGGTGGTTAGAAAAGTCTTATCTAGGATCCATTCATTAGAAATGACTGCCATGTAAGTTGCTTTTGTTTGTTTCTTTAATCCTCACCTGGTGCTATGTTTTTATTGATTTTTTTTTTTTAAAGAGAGGAAGGCGGGGAGAGAGAGAGAGAGAAAGAAAGAAACGTTGATGTGAGAGGGAAACATCAATCAGGAGTACATGCTGTGACCGGGGATTGAACCTGCAACCTACGTATGTGTCCTGACCGGGAATCAAATCCATAATCTTCTTGATGTACAGGACGATGCTCCAACCATCTGAGTCACCCTGCCGGGTCATGTAAATTCTCTTAATACACTTTATATTGTGAGTTTTAGATATATAGATAAAGCAGTTTCCATATACTTGGTACCCAGTTTCCTTATTAACATCTGACATTGTATGGTACATTTGTTCTAATTAATGAACCACTTACTATAATATTGGTGCATTATTATTCACTAAACTCCCTACTTATTCAGGTTTCCATAATTTTTACCTAATATTTTTTTGTTCTGGGATCTCATCATGATACCACATTATATTTAGTTGTCATGTCTCCTTAGGCTCCTCTTGGCTCACTTTCTTGTTTTTGGTGGCCCTGACCATTTTGAGGAATACTTGTCAGATATTCGTAGAATGCCCATCTATTGGACTTTGCCTGTTTTACTCATGACTGGACTGGGATTATGGATTTTAGAAGGAAGACCACAGAGGTCAAGTGCCATTTTCATCACATCACATCTAGGGCACAAAACTATCATGATTTATGACTGTGGATGTTGACCTTGATCAACTGAGTGAGGTAGTGTTTGGTTTCTCCACTGTAAAGTTACTACTTTCCTTGCCACCTCCTCCCCATATGGTATTCTTTGGAAGGAAGTCATTATGTGCAATAGAGTTGCTTTGCAATTTTGTATAAATATTTAAATGGCAGAACAATTTAAATATGTACCCGGAGTTAGTGAAATATTTGCTTTTAATAAACTATCACTGTGTAGAACGTTAAGAAATGTGCCTACGTTTAGAGATTTGTTTTGGCAAAATTTTTCAAGTTTTTAAAATTTCTTAGTGCTTCAACCTTTTTTATTATGTGGCAGCTGTTAGATGTTCCTCTTTACCTAATTCTTGTTCTATCTATTTGATACTTATTTTTGAGAACATAAACTGAAAGGGACATGTAGGAGATCATTAGTCAAAAACTTGAGTAATTAAAAAAAATATTTTGATCATCGTCTGTTGCTTTTCTGCACTTAAAAATGTTCCTAAAATTGAGGGCTTAGTTGATATGTAAATTATGATTAGAGACCAGAACAGTTTAGGACCCAAAATGATCAAGGGAAAGCACCTTGTCGGAAACCCCCATGACAATAAACCTCTCCTTGTAGTTCCCATTTGTGTGTTTCAATTATAAGGCTTATGTTAAAATTAGATCATAATTTCCATTGTAGACTCTCAATTTCATGGTTGTGTAACTGCCATATAAACTTGATTGTAAACAGAGGCCTTTAATGATGGGCTTTATTCGAGCAATTTAAGAAAGGGGTATTCAGCTCCAAGGGTAGAAAATGTATGCCTAATTTTACATTTAAGTTAAATTGTAAAGAGAGGCTTTGATTTTAAGGTGAGTTGAGCCTGGTTGATGTGACTTAATGGTTGAATGGAGACATATGAACCAGGAGGTCACAGTTCGATTCTCTGTCAGGGCACATGCCTGGGTTGTGGGCTCAAGCCCCTGTAGGGGGCGTGCAGGAGTCAGCCAATCAACAATTCTCTCTCATCATTGATGTTTCTAACTTTCTCCCTCTCCCTTCCTCTCTGAAATCAATAAAAAAAATATTTTTAAAGGTGGGCTTGAAAATATTTTTCTTACAATTTTCTGTTTTCTGCGATGAGATGTATTATTTCATGATAAGAAAAAAAACTAAAAAATAAAATTAACTTGTTAAAGCCTTGAGACTTATTATCTTTTAAAACAAATAATTATTTTGACTTCTTTCCAAAAACTACTAGAATCTTAGAACCAATTTAAATCCATTTACCTTTTTTTATTTTTTGTTTTGTTGACTAACTGAGTCTCTCTAGTTCAAAGAATGAAATTCACTTCATGTATCTATGAATTACCTTTGCGGTAAATTGTAGTGCTGGTATTGTGAAGACTGTTCAGTATTTGAGTTCCAGTAGTTAGTGAGAAGAACAAAAATTCTGTTTTGTCATACACTCTTTTTGGGCTTATAAACTGCAGAAAATAATTAGAAGAATGAGGAGTTCAAATTTTATAGGTGAGTGTATTCATTTCCTAGGTCTGCTGTAACAAATTACCACAAACTTCAGAGCTTTAAACAACAGCATTTTTTTTCTCCCACAATTCTGGAGGCCAGAACCCTGGAATCGAGTTGTTGAGAGGGTTGGTTCTCCCTGGAAGCTTTGAGGGAGAATGGGTTCCATGTGTCTTTCAGTTTCTAGTGATTGTTGGCAGCCTATGCATTCGTTGGCTTTCACTCCCATCTCTGCCTCCGGCTTCATATGCCCCCCCCCCCCCCCCCCGCCCCCCGTCGGGGTCTTCTCTCAAATCTCCCACTCTTTTCTCTTATAACAGTCATTGGATTTAAGTCCAGGATGATCTCATCTGGAGACCCTTAACTTAATTGCATTTACAAGGATCCTCTTTTTAAATAAGGTCACATTCGTGGGTAGCAGGGGTTAAGAGTTAGACATACCTTTTTGGGTGCCACAGTTAAGCCCACTAAAGTTAGTAAACTGCTTTCTGAATTTGCTAATAAGCACTGTAAAAGTATTTTTACTAAATGGAATAATAGTTATAGACTCTGACAATATGCATGTAAATGTGATTCAGAATTTAGTTGCATGTTTACTTTCTCTTCATGTGGTTTGCAATTGATGTGGCATTCTTCTACTGTGAAATTAGTCTGTACTCATATAGACAAGCTATAATTTGTGACTTTAAATGGTGTGAGCAAAGTCTTAAACTCTATGAACATATGCCACTTAGTTCTTGAATTTTTAAACCTACATACATGGGTATTTTTCTAAGATGAATGTTTATATGGTTCCCTTTGATATGAATCATGTTTGTCTCTACTTGAAAGAGTTTAAATTTATCCAGTGATCTGGTATCTGATTTTCATTTATATGCCACCAGGAGGGATTTTATGGAAACCACTGAGAATTGCTGGGTGGATAAATGAGGTTAAATAATTAGAAGAAAGAAGGTTGGTCCTTGGTGTGAATAGACAGAGCCACTTTCTGAGAAGTACCGGCCTGGCCTTCTGGGATGTGGTTGGGAAAAGCTCCGGTGAGGAGAGCATTCTCTCCTTTTCTCCAATTTTGAGATGAAGGTCAGGAGGAATTTAGTTCTTATTGTTACTAGGATAAAATAACAGTGATATAGGCTAAGTAAAGATGGGTTGTTTTTTAAAATTTAGTTGAGCTTTAGACCCATAACTATAATATTTAATAATACAATTTTCTAAAACAAGAAGCCCCTTACCTCCACTCATTCTCCATCCACACTAGTCTGTTTTGGGTTTTTGGTAGTGCTTATTTCAAACATTATCATCTTTATTCTGCTTGTGTAGGTATTGTCTCCTCTGCTAAAGTATAAGTTCCAGAAGTGCTAGAACCATGTCAGTTTTATGCTCATTCAGGACTATAGTTCCTAAGTAGTAAGCACTTAAAATATATTTGTTGAATGAACGAATTTAATATAGGGTGAGGCAAAAGTAGGTTTATAGTTGTATGTGAAACAGTTTATTCTTGTATTATTATTTAGTAATTATTATATTTTCCATATGAACAACTGTAAACCTACTTTTGCCCTATCCTGTATGTTATGGATACTTTTGAAATCCATAGATAGAGACTTATTTCATCCCTTTAATGGTTGTTTATTAATCTTTTATGCATATAGCATATTCATTTAATCATTATCTGTTACAGACATTTAGGTTATTAATAATTTTTCACAGTAACAAACAAAGCTGCCTGGACAGCTTGTATGTGTGTGTGCATATGTAACTTTTGTAGATAGCAATGTTAATTTCCTTAATTTATAGTTACATTCTTACAAAATAAGCACATTTCAAAATGTATTATTGAAATAATTTTAAGTATAATTGACCTACATTTTCCTAAGTACAGTTTAAAATGTTTTAATTTTTTTCCTCCTTGAATCAATGGAAATTTCCTGCCACAATATCTTAAGGGGGATTGTAAGCAGTGGTGAGCAGTGTGTGTGAGCAGTGTGTACGTACACACACACACACACACACACACACACACACACACTGCTTTGATTGCCTCTGTGGGAAGGATCTTGGCTAATCTCTGTGAAAGGAAGTGTCAGAACCCTTCTGTCCATCACATGGCAAGACTGGGAAAGGAAAGCAACAGCCAATGTAGAAGATTAGAATATTAAATTCTAGTGGTTTTCATTTCATATTATCCAAAGTCCTCCCATGGCCTATAAGGCACTCTGCTTGCCTCTCTCAAAACATTTTACTGCTTGTTCTGCTGTGGCCGTACTGGCCTCCTTGCTGTTCCTCAGATGTGTTACCCACACTCTCACCTTGCTGTCTTTAACTTCATGTTCACTTTGCCCAGAATGATCTTCCTTTACATAACAACATGGCTCACTCCCTCAATTGACCTTGGATTCTCTTCTCAAATGCCACATTGTCCGTGAAGCCTTCTGTGGCCATTGTTTGTCATATCTTCCCCTCTAGCTCCTGCGCTGACAACCCCCTTTATTTTTCTTCAGAGTTCGCATCACCTCTGGTATATTATGTTTATTTGCTGATGGTCAGTCTTCCAAAAAACCGCAAGCCCAGTGAGAGGTGGGATTCCATCCTCAGCTCCTGACTCAGCATAGGTGCTCAGTTAGCATTTATAGGTTGAGTGGGTTAGTGAGTGAACCTAAGGAAGGAGATTCATGTGGAAGAATGTGGGCTATTTCCTTTATTTCCAGTTTTGCTTCTACGGACCATCTCTGCTCTAGAAGAGGTGAGAAGTGAAAATGGGGTCTAGGATATTCATAGGTAGCAGTGTATAGAGGGAAAGAAAACGAAAAAGGAAGTATCCAGGCTCTGGGGAGCAAAAGTTACAGCTAGAAGTGAGTTGGTCAGCAACTTGCTTATGGGACAGCCTTTGTTTCTAAGTTTGGAAAGGAAGAGAACCAATTTGCAAAGGCCCATTTTGAGCTTAACAGTGTAGTGGTACTTTACAATGTCACTTAATCTTCACAATAGTCTTTAAATAAGAATCATTATGGCCATCTTATAGGTCAGGAAATTGATATTTAAAAGGTTAAATAATCTTCCTAAGATCTCATAGCAATTAAGTGAGATATCTAGGTTTGACTGACTCCAAAATCCATGCTTTTTCTTACACTTCATAATACTTGAAGGGGGATTCTACGTATATTAATAATTTGCATTTTATACGATGGTGTAAAAATTTCAGAAAAGTTTCATGTATCTTATTTGCTCCTTGTGACAAATTTGTGAAAGTGGCTACCAACTCAACTTTACAGGTAATAGAACTTGACATCAGTGTTGTGATTTGCTGCAAATTTGATAGCTAGGAAGTAGGAGCTACGGCTTTCATCAATCCTTCCTGTCTTAAAATCTGATATTCTTTTCTTTATACCACATACTTAAAGAAATTCTTGAGAGTGCCTGCACATTATGTTTGACACACTGTAGGAGCTAAATATATCACAATAAAATTAGAGAGCTAGAATCTTTTAAGAGATCTTAAAAGATGGTAGTCGGCACCAATTCAAATGCCAACAGGAGCTGGTTTATAGCAACAGAAGTCCATCCCTGATCCCTGATTGGTCAACTTAGAGCTGCTCTGATTGGTCAGAGTTGTGCAGAAAACCTCAGTCCTATTGGTTGTAATAGGACTCCTGGAACTACTTTATATGGTTGGCTCAGTTGGCAGAAACACAGTGCAGGCAGGCAGTTCAGCAGCATTGAGCCAGGCAGCCTAGCAGTCCAGCGGCAGGCAGTTCAGCACAGAGGCATCCTCTGTGAAGTGCAGTTTGTGTTAGAGGCCACTGTGCAGAAATGGCTGCTAGGCTCTGCTTTTTTAAAAATTATTTGAGTCCAGATGGCCACCAGGAGCCCTTTTTAGTCGTTGGGTATCCTTTTTTTCCTTTCAGGGTTCATAGGAGAAAATTCCTCATGTACAGCCAAAACCAAGAAAGGGGGTGACTCACCCAGGAGCACTCATTTAGTTGTAGAACTGGGACTAGAACTTATATTTCCTCATGCTCCTTTTATTACTAAAGAGTTTCTATTTAATCTGTGTAGGTCTTTCCCCTCGGTTCCCTCTTTCATTCATAGGTTTCAGCTTTCAAAACCTACAAAAATATTTTCCTCCCACTCAGGTCTCCCAGCAACCCAGTTCTTTCCACAGGTAATTGAGGTTAGTTTCTTGTATGTCTTTCCAGAGACATTTTATACACATAAAGGAAATACGTAAACTGTGTGTATTTATTTAACAACGTATCTTGTAGATTACTCTATATTAGTACAGGAAGTCTTTTTTTTTATGGCTTCATTCATATTGAATGAATGTTTCATAATTTAACCACTCATTTACTGAAGGACAGTTAACGTTGTTTCCAGTCTTTTAAATTAAAAACAGTTGCATAATGAATTACACATGTCATTTCTTATAGGCACAGATGTATTGGTAGGATAAATTTCTAGAAATAACATTGTTAGGTCAAAGAGAATATTTCTGTACATATTTTTTATAATGCCATACTTAGACCTTTATTTATTTATTTTCTCCTTTCCATTTATTTTCTGAATGGAAGTCAGAGGGAGGGAAGGAGGGAGGGAGGGAGGGAGGGAGAGAGAGAGAGAAACATCGTCACGAGAGTGAAACATTGATCAGCTTCCTCTTGCACACTCCCCACTAGGGATTGAGCCCGCAACCCCGGCATGTGCCTTGACTGGAATTGAACTGAACCTTTTGGTGCATGGGATGACGCCCAGCCAATTGAGCCACACTGGCCAGGGTAGACCTTTATTCATAATGTAGAAATGGAGTGTTTTCACTTTGAATGAAATTACTTTTGTCTTTTTAATTGACAGTGGCAGTTTATAACTTTAAAAATAACTTATTTTAAGAGTAACAGAATTTCTCTTTTAAACTGGTATATGCTATATGCTTTTATGTTAATATGGAAGGTTAAAGAAAGTATAATGGAAGCAGTATTGCTTTGGAGTCAGACCTGAATTTGGATTCCAGTTCCACCAACCTACTGACTTTTGCCCTTTGGGTAGGTCATTTAAACATTGAGCTTCAATAATCTCATTGTAAAATGGGAATAGTAATACCAACCTGACAAAGTGAGTTGTTTAGAACTACTCTATGTCATTGATTCTAAGAAACACATTCCCCCCCCCCCCTACATTTTAGTATCTCTGACATTGAAATGCTTTATAATCGAAGACAAGTCCTAATTGTTTTGGCTTTTATTCTTTCTTGGCACATAAAACAATAATGGTCTGACAATTGATGGCATTTTAGATTTGATGAAGTAGCGTGATTCCACATACTGGCACAAGTGGACTGTGCTAGGGCATGATATAGGTGGAGGAGTGAAGTGTGATGGGGCAAGTTCAGGGTTGAGGTAGGGGGTGGATGGGTGTTAGAGGAGTGGGTAGAGCGGTGGTGTTTTGTTTTAGGCAAGTGGTCAGAATAGCAGATCCACCACATAGTGGGTGGATAGTACAACTGCTTGGTGAAGCACGGGAACAAACGTTACCCACAAACTTGGGTATATGGAAGTTGGAATTATGGCAAATTGTTTGTGGACAACAGGACTTTAGCTCAGGGCTGAGATTTTGGAACTGTGTACTAATTTGTGTCAGGAAGACTTTAATGACTGTGGAGAAGATATTTGCAAATCATGTATCTGAAGGGATTTGTATACAGGATATATGAAGAACTCTCACACTCAACAATAAAAAGACAACCCAACTTAAAAGTGGGCAAAGATTTGAACAGACATTTCTCCAGAGAAGGTGTAAAATGGCCAATAAGCATGTGAGAAGATGACCAGCAACCCATTAGGGAAATGCCAATCAAAACTGCAAAGAGATATTACCTTACACCCACTAGGATAGCTAGGGTAAAAAAGACAGATATTAGTAACAAGTTTTGGTGAGGATATTGAGAAATCCTCAAACACTGCTGATGGGGATGTAAAATGGTGCAGCCCCTTTGGAAAACTCTGGAAGTTCCCCAGAAAGTTAAACATAGTTTTACCATGTGATCTAGCAATTCCACTTCTATGTATATATCCAAAGAAAATGAAAACATGTTTACACAAAGAGGTGTACATGAATCTTCATCACAGCACTGTTAATAGCCAAAATGAAAAAAATAAACCCTCAAATGTCCATCACCCAGTAAATGGATAAATATAGTATATCCATATGGTGCATCTCATAGAAAGGAATGAGAATTGAAATACTGATACATGCTACAACATGAATGAACATACAAACAAAAACAATGAGGCTCTGGTTCTAGGAATGACCTGTGTTTGTAGATTATCAGCATAAGGGTTCAGAGTCGAAGAAGCCAAATTATAAGAGCTGGAACACCTGTTGTTTGGAAAAATCCTTGAGAAGAGGGAGGAGAAGTGGTGATATTGAAGTTTGGGAATAAAACAGAAGCAGTTATCAGCATTGCCAAGGTCAGACGAATAACAAAGCTAACAATGGTGAGGCTCTGAATGTTGGCTTGTAATGATTGAAATTGCTTCCTGCCTGAAGTAGGTATTGGCCCTGAGGTCTGCGTGGTTGGGCTGAGCCTGCAGAGAGGACCTCGGGGACTCCAGTGTGGGGAAGCACCCTGATATGGAGAGGAAGGGTACACAGATAGGACCCAGGTTAAGCCTGGACATTGAGTACCCATAGAGGTCAGGGTCTATGTCAGTGGTTCTCAACCTTCTGGCCCTTTAAATACAGTTCCTCATGTTGTGACCCAACCATAAAATTATTTTCGTTGCTACTTCATAACTGTAATGTTGCTACTGTAATGAATCGTAATGTAAATATCTGATATGCAGGATGGTCTTAGGCAACCCCTGTGAAAGGGTCGTTCGACCACCAAAGGGGTCACGACCCACAGGTTGAGAACCGCTGGTCTATGTTTTCATCTAGAGCAGTGGTTCTCAACCTTCCTAATGCAGCGACCCTTTAATACAGTTCCTCATGTTGTGGTGATCCCCAATTTCATTGTTACAAATTGAACATAATTAAAGCATAGTGATGAATCACAAAAACAATATGTAATTATATATGTGTTTTCCGATGGTCTTAGGCGACCCCTGTGAAAGGGTCGTTCGACCCCCAAAGGGGTCACGACCCACAGGTTGAGAACCGCTGATCTAAAGGGTCCCACAGAGGCAAGCATTTTTATTGTTGAAGCATCTGTGGTCCACGAGAGGTGGAGGTAAGGAAGGCTAACTTAACTAAGGTAATAGTGCCCGATGGAAAGGATGGGTTGGATATGGAAATTCCCTAGGAGTGCAAAGTTCAAGTCAAGGCAGGAGCCGAAAGACACAAATCAAAAACGACCTGTGCCTTGGTGTGAAAAAAGGAGTGTCATGGGATTTACTCAAATTTCCCATGGGAATGGCAGGAGATGTTTATTGAATGTCTACATATCATACATAGACCCTCTCTGTTTATCTATTACTCTGTGCCAATTATCATTATGCTTTGAAAAAATTGTTTTCTTATCCTTAAAACATATAGGCTTTGTGTTACATGTTGTAATAAGACTAATAATTGGGAGATGAAAGCAAACTAATAACAATTAAGGTCAAGCAAGGGAAATAAACTTCATGCTGCATGATGTAGGCCACTGGCGTATTGTTGCTTAATGGTTTCTAAATATGCCATCTCTGAAGGATAAATACGCAGTGATGTATTTTCTTACCTGCAAATGGCTTGTATATAGGAATAGTGGCTGCAGCCATGGCAGCTTCCGTTTCCTCATGTTGACAGTTTTCAAAAATCACTCTGCTGGTATTATGAACTAAACATTTTTGTAGTATTGTGGAGGAAGGGGAAAGAGGAAAACCTTTCTTTTCTTCTGAAAGGACAAAAGCTTTGAAGAATAAGCTGAAGCTCCCTTTGGGGAGCCGACATGAAATGGTGGTTGAGTCCTGAATAATTTTCCCTTCACAGTCTGAAGTGTTTCTTTTCCTTTCTCACCTGTGCTGAAAATGTTACTAAAGATTCATTTTGGTTTTGAATGTTGCTTTTTAGAATAGCAGGTGTGGGCATGAAGGGCCAGGGTGATCTTTCTTAGACTGCAGCGGGCTCTAATTTGGACTGATAATTTTTCACCTTGTGTCTCTGGTGAGATTAGCTCTCTTGAGGGAACTGTTAGTTTTCATTTGAGAGTGGAACAGCGGGGTGAGAGGTAAGTGGCTTTGTACCTAGACTGTTTTCAGAACAGGGCTAAAGTCTAAGAGTGTAGTGGGCAGTTGGGGCATAATGAGGAGGCTAGGGTAGGTGTAGGTTAGGGCTGGCTCTGTACTCTGGGAAAGGAAGTGAAATCCTCTTCCCAGTTCTTTTTAGGGTCAAATGATTCTGCTTCAGAGGTTTGGACTCAGGGTTAATACTGGCTCAGCACCATATTTCAATGGTAGTTTGTGGTCTGGCTATGGAGCTAAACAGATTATTCTCTGGGGGAGTGAGTACCAAATAACTGACTTAGAAACAAACTTTTGTAACAGGACTAGTTTGTAAGTTGACTTTGTACTGTGCTTTTGCTTGCTGCATACCAGGCCCATTGATTTGCAACCAAATACTTTCTACATGAGGTGTACATATCCCTGAGATTGCCCAGAAGTCACATGGAGGCCTGAGTTTTGCTAAAAAGAAACTAAAAGGATTACTGGGCTTAGTGTAGCCTTTATTATTCTGCATTTGAGTTCTGGAGGATACATTATGAAGATCTCTGTAATTAATTATACACGTTAGATTAAATGAAATACTAATTTCAGTCAGAAAAAAAGTATTTAAGTGAAGGAATATTAAGCACATTGGAAACATTTGACATAAAAATAAGAGAGGGTATTGCAGGGAACAAAGGTTCTCTGTGACTTGACAGCTGCTGTTCAGAAGTGACACCAGGAAGAGCCGGGCTCGGGCTCCCAGCTGCCTGAGGTTGCTGCAGTCTTCTCGAGTGTTACCAGAGGAATTTGTGCTGCTCTTGTTTTAGCAAATAGAGGCCACCGGTGGCTAACCAGGTCCCTCCTGTGCTCTGGGAAATTAATCCTTAACTCCCTGTTGCGATCTTTATAATATTGGAGTTTCCAGCAGTCAGTATTTTGAGGGTCTGTGTACAAGGTACATTGCTTAACTCCCTTGCAAGGAAGTTCCAAAAAGTATGAGATAGACCTTGGATACATCAAATCTACTTGGACGTATATAACTGGATTTTCACTAGAACTCTAACCTTTTTTAGTTTCTCTTGAAGCCCCAAAGGCTGAGAATAAAGTAATAGTTGCCAACCCTCATATTCCAAGGACATGCATGGAATATGACCTTAAATTGGTTTTGCACATTTAGCCCATACCTTATCTCCAGGAAATAACAGTGTGGAGAGTTAAGGGGTCTGAGATGAAGATTTCAGGAAAGAGCTGTTAGTATGCGGTGTGCTTTTTGTCCTTCTCCACCGTCGCACATAGCGGAGAGGAGATGGTGCTTTTCTTAATCCCCTTCATTGAAGCCAGATGATGGGGAAGGCACTAACAGAATTATTCTGAGAACTTCACCTGTATCCTCTTGTTTGGGGAGAATAAGGATTCAAATGCGAATCAATAGCAGAGCAGAGAGAAAAAAAGAGGGTTGTGCAGGGTGGGGCAAGAGTAGGTTTGCAGTTGTGAACACATGAAAGTTTGTTCTTGTATTATTATTTATTAATGATTGCATTTTTTTCCCTATGAGCATCTGTAAACCTATTCTTGCCCCACCCTGGAGTTAGCCACCTGAACGTCAAAAAACAGCAGTTTTTCCCAGAGCTTCTGGATGGAACCAGCGGAAAGCTTCTGAAAGGGGCGCTGAGCATGGCCACCTGGAGATGATGTAGCCCAGGAGGAGAGGTGCCCATGAAACCCCACGGACTGAGAATGGGAGGTGTAAACAGCCTCATTTAAGTCCTGGGATTGCACAGGGCGGGTTCCACACAGGGACTCTTCCAGGAAACCCACAGGCCCTCGTGAGAGAGCATGGACATCAGGTTTCATTGGTGCAGCCTTTCCAACCCCTCCTACTCTCCCCACTCCAGCTCTCTGAAGGAGCCACAGACAACCTTGTTGTAAAAATTAATCAGGAAAATATTGTATGTATCACATAATAAAATGTAATGTTATAAACTGCTTACCACATGTTAAATGCTAAATAAAGGATGACTGCTCTTCTTGTAATTGAAGATACTTCCTTTTTTTTAATGGATGTAATGGAGGAGGGAATGGAGATGAGTTTGAGAGTCATTTAACTTTCGAAAGGCAGAATAAGTGAAGCAGAAGGAGCTTTGGCCAAAGAGCCTGCAAACTTTGATTTTAGTGCTGGATCTGCCAGCGATTTGCTGTTTTAAGTGCTAGGGAAGTCACGTTACCTCTGACAGAAATCTGTGCCCCCATGGAGTTTATATTGTTGGAGTGGGGGAAAGGATGGATGGTAAAAGTAAAAAATATATAAAGAAAACTGGAAAATATTCTGACCAAGAAAAAAATTTTTAGGCTTCTAGGCAATTTGGTTTTGAATACAATGAGGTGAAAGCTCAGTTGAAAAGCATCCTTTCATCCCTTGATTTGACCCTTTCTATAGTACTTCGGTGCTACCACCAGATTGAAAAAAATAAATTTCATATGAAAATTGGCAAATATATGCAAAAGTAGAGAGAATAGTAAAATATACTCTCATATACACATTACCCAGATTCAGTAGTTAGCAATGTTTTTCTACATGGTTTCAACTATTTCCTTCCCCTGCTCTCTTCTTTCCCCCTCCCCTTTCTGACCCCATGTTTCTAGAGGACTGCAGGACTCCTGAGGATGGTGCTGTGCTCAGAAATGCTCTGTCACTGGTTTAAACTCATCAGTGGCCTGGTCGGTCTAGCCTTCTGTCCTTTTTAAATACAAGGGTAGTGGACTTAACCAGTGTGGTGGCTTCACTGAGTTCCCAGCCTCTACCTACCTGTCCCAGGACATAGACCAGGCACCGCTCTGTGGCAGTGCTTGGGAACTACACTTTCATCAGTAGCTTGGCGGCAGGAGAAAGTGGGTTGTCACTCTTGCCCACTGAATGCAGAAGTAGTATCATTTTCATTCCTTCCCTTCCCCCTTCTTTTCTTTCCTAAGGCAGCTTCTTTGAATGGGAAGATAGTGAGTTGGCCAAGCAATCTAGTGGCATATAATCGAATATTCCTGCTATCACAGCGTTAACACTTTTGCATTATTAAGGGCTTCCCCAGATTTTATCTGGGGAAATAGATCTCCCTGTCTGAATGGGCTAGCTTCCCTAATCCTAACTTTGCTCCACGCCTCCTAACATCCTTAAAGAGACTTAAGTCCATTTGCCCTTCTTACTACCTGGAAGGCATCCTGCCCTTTGGAAGGAGCACTTCCTTTCTTTCTGGCTAGGATCCTTCTCCATGCATCCTTTCCTGTGATACCAAGAAAACACATATTTCCGCCCACCCCCCCCTTTTACCCCCTTCACTGTGTTTTTCTGGACTCTTTAGTCCAATTCTTTCCTGCCCTTGCCTGAACCTCTACTATCTTCCACAGTGCAATACCATACTCCAGTTTTCCTTGCTTTCTGCTACAGAATATCCTTTCTGGACTGTGGTAGGTAACATTTCAACTTCAGTAGACAGACTGTTTTCTTTTCTGGCAAATTGCAGGGGCTCTGTGTTTATAGGTGAATGTATACATAGTTCCTGTGCATTAGGCACTGCAGTATTAACCCCTTAAATTTTGTTGCATTCTGAACAAGCATGGTATTGGCATTTCATGCTGTTTCTGTACTTTGGCCAGTACATTTAACACTCCTTATTCTCCTCTAATCACAGCACAATTACTGCATGTTGTGCAAAAAGCAGTGGGCTCTGAAAGTAGGGACTTTGTCCCTGTGATGCTCCATAAATAATTGTTGAGCAAATGAATGAGAGCAAGAGCAATTGACTGAAGGATTTCAAGTAGTGAAAAATAAGTCTGAATGGTGAATAACACAGATCAAACTAGAAGGCTTTGCATACTGTGTAAACAAAGTACTGAATCATATAAGCAACAAAGGCACCATTTAATCCAACCATTAATTTATGCAATTTAGAAAGGTATCATTTGTATCGTGCAAAAAAGTATACATACCTTAAATGTACAGCTTGATGAATTTTTACATACGTATATATTTGGCAGTTACAGCTCAGATCCAGAAAATATTTCCAGAATCCCAGGTGGGGTGAGGGTAGCTTTTATTTTTGGTTCACAACATTTTGAATACCAAGTCCCATGGTTGGTCTGTGGTATAACTAGGATTGGAATTATTACAGTTGTTCTTGGGATTAGCAAGTCTATAGACTTGAATAAAAACACTAGTTCATACCATCTAACCATGTGACAAAAATAATATTATGGTTAATGTTTATGAACCATCAGCATGCCTTGGCACTTTATATGCATGACTTCATTTTACCGGTTCCACCAGGTTTTGTCGCTGTCCTATTTTATAGATGCTAAAGGTTAGAAAGGTAAAGTCATTTGCCTCCAGTTCCACAGCTAGCAAATTGAGTTAGACTTCAATCCAGGACTGCCCTTCATCAGAGCCTGATTTCTTGTTGGTGATCAAATATCTGGTACCCAAGTTTAAACAACAAAAATGTTATGTCTTTATGGTGGGAGGTGATGATTCTGTTTGTTACCTGCACATGATGAATGCCTGTTTTAGGCATATTCTGAGCTGTGGCTTATTAGAATTATGAAAGTTCCGGAAAGAGGGCCTCTGGTTTTGTGACAGCCATGTCCAGAGTGATGTTGTTACTGAACTCAAGGGGCTCGCCACTTGGGGTGTTCTGTTCAAGAATGAGATATAGTTGTCACAAGGTAGTTTGATTTACTTGCAGCAAGGAAAGGAAACAGGATTTATAGCCAAAGCTCTGTCTTGCCCAGATCTTGAGGCCCTTGATCTAACAGTGTTCCTTAGGATGGATCTCTATGAGACAAGAAGATGCTTTTCAGTAAGGATGACTCTTTAAAGTCTACATATATAGTAAGACGATGGGCTCTACAGACAACTTTTGAAAACAGGACACAATATAGATGAAATGTGGACCTAAATATCCGGAAACTCCAAAATTAGTTTGTCTTAAAAATTAATATGAATGGAATAAGTGCTTGCCAGTGTTAATAAAGTGGCAAACTTTTTACAACATTAAGATTGTTTCAGGAACTAAGACATCCAAAGAAAACATGAAACTTCCACAGCCACTAAATTTATTTTAATGGCCCTCAAAGTTGCTTAAACTACAAGTCTCCTAAAAGTGGTAATGTTTTAATTTGGTTTCACAATGCAAAAAGAACCCCTCTCATTGAAAGAACTCTAGCTATTATGCATGACCTGGACATTTGAAAAATATAGTTAATATTTGTCCATTATATTTTCAGACAAAGTGGGAACAACAGTGGGCACATTTTAGGGCATTTAGGCATAAGCTGGGAATACTCAAATGAAATTCAGGTTTGTGAGATGAAAGAATGGCAAGAGGTATCAGATTGCTGTGGAGAAACATGTTTCAGGAAACTAATCTTAAAAATATATAAACAGCGTGCTTTATCCCACTTGCTTGGCGAAAGGCTGCAGTTTTAAGTTGTTTAGAGTAGTCGGTACAAAGAATATTGTTGCCAGTTGTATTTACTTTCTGAAGAGGTGTGGGTGCCAAGAAGTGAGTTCAGGATTGTTTTGATATCTGTTTATTTTTAAATGGGGAATGGGGTAGTGATGGAAATGGCTTTCTACTCCAAGCTGCTCCTGTTGGTAAATGTTTCTTTTACAGACTTTGTTTAATAAATTATGCATTTAAGTGAAACCATCAATTGGGAAGTAGGATTATGGATACTGAATTCTATGGTTGAAGTTAACCCTAAAATATAACTGTGGCAGGTCTCCCTCAAAAATAAAATAAATATGTAAAGTCATGGTAGCAAGCAGATCATTGTTCTCACCCTTTCTACCCCGCCCTCCTCAAACCAGGGGTTTCTTCAGTGTCCTGTGCAGAGTGCCTGTGTCTGCGTAGCTTTTTGGAGTTTGCATAGGTCGCCATGCCCAGGGCTGTCACTTAAGAACGCTGTGTCCCTGGAGCCAAGCAGGTCCTGCTGCCAAGAACCTTTGCCTGAACAACGGCTGAACACCTCTGGCGTTGGTTCTTAGCGGTGAACTGCCTTCCTCCAAGTCATTCCCTCAGATTTTGTAATGAGCCAGTGGGAGGGGAGTGAAGGAGATAGCAGAACAGGGTGATGTCAGTGTCCTAGTTAGTGCTCTTCTGTAAGAATAGGCAACTAAGTCTCTCTCAGATTTTTGTGGTTGCTGTTGTTTCCTTGTTAAAAATCTTTAAAAAAAAACACACTGAAATATAATACACAGACATTTATTTGGTTCACTAAGACGCTTCCCTTCTGACTGCTACCTGAACTGTGCTTCCTGCTGGGGATGATTTCAGAGGATAACAATTGGGAGGCTTTGCTAACGGAAGAGGGAAATTGAAATTAAGATAACAACAAGAATATCAGTGAAAGAATAAGTTGAGATCCCCATAAATGAAAGAATCCCGAAGTCGTGTTTCTTATGATAATATTATTCAAGGCCGGTGAAAAGACTAAGACGAGGCATGAGAAAAGAAGCGGGACATGCAGTCTTCGAGGCCTCTCTTTTTGTTGTCTCCGTTTGTTTCAACTACTTTTTCTTAGGACTGATGCTTACAGTCGGGTTGCAGATAGACCTGAATTTTAATTTATTGTGTTTTCTTAGTTTTTCTTGATAGCTAGATTCTTAGGTGTATATATAAGTTAATTATGAGAACAACCTGCAGATGTTTTATGGTCTTCTTGCGTATTTCAGATATGACAATTCAGATACTTAATTTTTTTTTCTCCATTTGAAAGCTGCTTCATTTAATGGGGAATTGACATAGTAGCGATAAGCCTTAATACAATGAAAATATTTTGATTAATTCTGGATATGTGGGATTTGATAAAGTTACATTGGTACTTGTTTAGGCAGACATGAATTTTAAAACAAGGTAATTTTTCTTACAGTCCTATTTTGTGACGGATTATGATCCAACCATCGAGGATTCCTACACAAAGCAGTGCGTGATAGATGACAGAGCGGCCCGGCTAGATAGTAAGTAATCTTCCTTTATTTGATAGTTCATATATCCTATTTTTAAAAACTAAGCTCTGACGTTTTTCTAGGTTAAATATAATAGAAATATTAGATAATCTTACACATAAGCCTGTCTCTTTCTTACGTTTTAATTGATAAATCTGAACATTGGGTAATTTAAATATTCCTCAATAAATGTAAGGTAAAACAGCACCTGGATTGATCTTGTTGTGGGGAAACTAGTCCTATAACATTATAACTTGAAGTTGTGTTTATTGGGCTATTTGGGAAAAACATGTGAGGTTTTAGCTCTTTCTAGTGTTAGTTAAAAAATTTTTAGCTTCTATGGCCTAAAAAGGCTTTATTAGGCCATTGCTAGCAGGAAAAAAAAAAAAAGGCCAGTCTTGGGGCATGGAGCCTTCGCTACCAACAGCATGGCTGGGGGGGTGGGGGGGGGGAGGGGGAAGATAGCACGTCATCCAGAGTTTTGCAAGTGGTTAATACATTAGGTGTGGGGGAGAAAGATGTAAGTCATTCTGAAAAGGATTTCCATTGCCTATAGACCAAGGGGATGGGAGAAAGTGAAGCGGGCTAGTTCTGGGATAGGCCCAAGGAGTCCAAGGAAGAGGCGTCGGCTCCCGTGGGTTAGCGGTGGATAGCAGATTTGAAAATTCATGTGTAAATAAGAAGTGGGGCCCTAATTGGTTTGGCTCAGTGGTTAGAGCGTCGGTCTGCGGACTGAAGGGTCCCAGGTTTGATTCCGGTCAAGGGCATGTGCTGTGCCTTGGTTGCGGGCACATCCCCAGTCAGGGGTGTGCAGGAGGCAGCTGATCGATGTTTCTAACTATCTCTCTCCCTTCCTCTCTGTAAAAAAATAAATAAAATATATTTTTTAAAAAAAGAATTGGGGGCTCCTGGGGTTCTGTGGCGCCCCGCTATTCTCTCTTTTGGGTAATCGTGGGAATAGCCACCTGGAAATTAATCCTAAATCCCAGCAGATACACTGGAATGTGAGCCGTCTTTTGTCAGTCCTGGTCCACAGACTGACCGTCTCTCTCACTCTCTGGCAGCTGGAATTGTAATTTAGAATATCCAAGGATTTTCTTTTTCTTGTACTACCTTTTGGTAAAGCTTACACTAGGTGAAGTAAATAAAGAAGAGCTTCAATATTTGTTAACTTGCTTAGAATTTATAGCACAGAGGCTTTAGCAAATATTTTTTTTGCTTGGCTAACACTTCACCTCTCCACAAAAGAAAGCCCTGTCCCTTTGACTAGTACAGTCCTTTCTTTCACAGAGATGAAGGAAACATTAGCACCTGCACTTGAAGTATGGTGTTTGGGGTGTAAAGCAGAGTTTCCTTTTGAATTTATAGGTATCTTTTCCAGTTCTTTCCATGGAGGAAATAAACATTCAAATGAATTCAGAGGTTATCCGACTCCAACTGCCTAGATGTATTTGATATTTTTAACCTTGTAATTGGTATGCTAATATATTCTAACTACAAAATCAACCTGTGCTGATGAAGGTAATTCTGAAACTGGCTGCCATTAGAATATATATGTCTTTCATATTGAGAATAAAGTACTAGGAGGAGAAGAATTCCATTTCTTTTTAAAAAAATATATTTTATTGATTTTTACAGAGAGGAAGGGAGAGGGAGAAGGATAGAGAGTTAGAAACATCGATTCAGCTGCCTCCTGCACACTCCCTACTGGGGATGTGCCCGCAACCAAGGTACATGCCCTTGACCAGAACCGAGCCAAACGGTTTCTTTATCATACTAAGTATGACATGCTCTGAAGGACTCACATTAATTGGACCTGCCTTTGTGGGAGGCAATTTTTACATTGAAAACATGGACACAGTTACAGTTGTTGTTTTTTCTTTAGTTCTAGATACAGCAGGACAAGAAGAGTTTGGAGCTATGAGAGAACAGTATATGCGAACTGGCGAGGGTTTCCTGTTGGTCTTTTCAGTCACAGATAGAGGCAGGTTTGTACCAATATTAAAATGGAGATCTCTCTTCAGTCTAGACCAGCAGTCTCCAACCGGTGGTCCCCGGACCACTGATGGTCCATGAGGTCCGAAAGGTTGGCGACCACTGGTCTAGACCACTGTTTTATTGAATTTGGATTTTCTGGTTTTTAGAAAGAAAAAGAAATAGAGTATTAAATGGGACATGGGACATATGCTGCTCCTTGGCCAAATTAATTGTTTTTCTTTTTTTAGTTTTGAAGAGATCTATAAGTTTCAAAGACAGATTCTCAGAGTAAAGGATCGTGATGAGTTTCCAATGATTTTAATTGGTAACAAAGCAGATCTGGATCATCAGAGACAGGTGAGAAGGAATTTTGCATTTGGGAAAACAGTTGTTTTTATGTAAGTGAGTGGATGTATTTAATGCAACAATTGAAAGTGCCATGATAGGAAAACTGTGCTGTTTGACACAGCACACTGTTTATAGAAGTCACAATAGGTAAGAAATAAAAAGGTAGTAGATTTGGGGAAATTAAGTTTTCACATTTTTTTGCACAGAGCTTTAGTGGACTGTATAAACCTGCAAGTATTTGTACTAGCTCCAGTTCATATGTTATAATTTCTTGGGTAACATCCAAAGCTCTAATTTAGTTAGACATTCTTAAAATTACCCCCAAAGGCCTAATTTATTCATTATTAGCGCTAAATTACTTTCTTGTAGAGAGTGGATTTGATTTAAATGACAGGATTTGATTTTTTTTTCTAAGTCCCGTTAATGACCGAATTTTCTGTTAATTTTTCACATTGGCTAGCTCTACCACTAGTAACCAGCAAGAAAAGAATATTTTCAGTATTTAGTTGCAGGCTGGTTTATACTAACTTAATTCTTTTTTTTTAAATTTTCTTTATTGATTAAGGTATTACATATGTGTCCTTATTCCTCCATTGCCCTCATGCCCCCACCCCCCCTGTTGTCTGTGTCCATTGGCTAGGCTTACATGCATGCATACAAGTCCTTTAGTTGATCTCTCCTCCTTACCCCCACCCTCCCATGCCTTCCCTCTGAGGTTTGATGGTCTGATTGATGCTTCCCTGTCTCTGGATCTGTTTTTGATCATCAGTTTATGTTGTTCATTATATTCCACAAATGAGTGAGATCAGGTGATATTTATCTTTCTCAAACTGAGTTATTTCACTTAGCATAATGCTATCCAGATCCACCTATGCTGTTGCAAATGATAGGAGTTCCGTCCTTTTCACAGCAGTGTAGTATTCCATTGTGTAGATATGCCACAGTTTTTTAATCCATTCATCTGCTGATGGTTATTTAGGCTGTTTCCAAATCTTAGCTATTGTTAATGGTGCTGCTATGAACATAGGGGTGCATGTATCCTTTCTGATTGGTGTTTCTAGTTTCTTGGGATATATTTCTAGCAGTGGGATCCCTGAGTCAAATGGGAGTTCCATTTTTAACTTTTTGAGGAAACTCCATACTGTCTCCCACAGTGGCTGCACCAGTCTGCATTCCCAACCAGCAGTGCATGAGGGTTCCTTTTTCTCCAAATTCTCGCCAGCACTTTTCGTTTGTTGATTTGTTGATGATAGCTATTCTGACAGGTGTGAGATTGTACCTCATTGTTGTTTTGATTTGCATCTCTTGGATGTTTAGTGACTTTGAGCATGTTTTCATATGTCTCTTGGCCTTCTGTATGTCCTCTTTCAAAAAGTATCTATTTAGGTCCGTTGCCCATTTTTTAATTGGGTTGTTTATCTTCCTTTTGTTAAGTTGTATGAGTTCCCCGTAAATGTTGGAGATTAAACCCTTATCAGACATAACATTGGCAAATATGTTCTCCCATGCAGTGGGCATTCTTGTTGTTTTGTTGATGGTTTCTTTTGCTGTGCAGAAGCTTTTTATTTGGATGTAGTCCCATTTGTTTATTTTCTCTTTAGTCTCCATTGCCCTAGGAGCTGTATTGGGGAAGATATTGCTTCGGCATATGCCTGAAATTTTGCTGCCTGTGGATTCCTCTAAGATTTTTATGGTTTCCCGTCTTACATTTAAGTCCTTTATTCATTTTGATTTTATTTTTGTATATGGTGTAAGTTGGTAGTCTAGTTTCATTTTTTTGCATGTATCTGTCCAATTTTCCCAACACCATTTATTGAAGAGGCTGTCTTGACTCCATTGTATGCTCTTGCCTCCTTTGTCAAATATTAATTGAATATAATGGCTTGGGTTGATTTCTGGGTTCTCTGTTCTGTTCCATTCGTCTATATGTCTGTTCTTGTGCCAGTACCAGGCAGTTTTGAGAATCGTGGCTTGGTAATATAGCTTGATATCTACTTTCTCATTCTTAAACTTACAACACTTTCTTCCCCTTCCTCTTAGTTTGTATGAGTGATATTTTTCTGTTTCACTGAGAAGTTTCTACATGTCTGATCTCCACATGAACTAACCTCAGTGCACATGTATCCCACCAATTCTTCCTTCCCCCATTTACATGGATAAACCTTTCACCTCTGTATGACCAGCCCCTCCTGTAGCACTGGGTCCTGTTCCTTCTCACCAGCTCATGGGCACCACCCCAGTGATTGTTTCATTTGAGTTGCTCCATTTCTCTCCTGCGTGGTCATTCCCATTAGCATACAACATGCTACAATCTTTAAAACAAAAAGGAATGATAGCAAATACTTGTTCTTAATCTGACATTTCTCTACAAGTGCTTTTTTGCTGCTCCACTCAATAGCAAAACTCCTTAAAAGCATTGTACACTTGCTCCCTCTGCTTTCTTTCCTGCCATTCTTGCTGGCGCTGACTTCTGGCATGCAGTGCCCCAGTCAAGGTCACCACTTACGCAGATGTCAGTGACATTTGACACAGTTGCTCACATTCTCCTCTTTGAAACACTGTTTACTTAGCTCTGAGACACCATTCCCTCCCCTTCTCCTCTCCTCTGCAGTGGCCTTTGTTGGCTCCTCCCCACCTTATCTTTCTAGGGTGTCTTAGGGCCCAGGGATGTACAAGGACAAACGTGCCTCCCAGCCTTGAGGGCCATACTCAACTACATTTGAAATTGAAATGTTACCTTTTTAAAGTCTCTTCACAATTAAAGGTGATGTTCTGTAATGTCTTGGCACCCTTAATTGCTCTACCAACTGAGCCGGGACAGGCCATAGGAACTCTCTCCACCCCCCCCCCCCACCCCCACCCCCTTTTAGAAATGCTTACATTTTGGTCATCTCCAGGTTCTTAGTAACCAGTCAGACTTACTCATAGTTGTTGACCTAGCTCATTCATTTTTGCCTTTGTCTTAGACACGATCCTTTGGACTTTCTCTAGCTTCTAGCCTATTTTCTCTTTGATAGCAAATGCCAGTTCCCCATGTTCTCTGAGTGTGTGCTCAGCCTTGGGCTTCCTGCCACTGGCCCCTGAAACTAAACCCATGAGGGAGGGGAGATTAGCCAGAAGCAGCTTCGCCTGCTTCCTTTGGCTTCTGTATCTCCGTAGACTTGTTCTTTCAACTATTCAAAATTTATTGAACTCTTTTTCCAGACACTGACAACAGAGCAGTAGGAAAAAACAAAATCACTGAAGTTTATAGAAAGAGATTTATAGAATTTGAATGGTTATTTAGCATTACCACATACCTGATCCCTTAGAGATGCATTGATCATTTTGTTTATCCTATCTATCAAAAGTTCAGGGAGAACACAAAGGTAACTGATTGGCTTGCTCTTGCTAAAATGTAAGAGTAGGTAAGTATGACAGCACACTGATGCTGAAACTTAATACAGCAGTGTGTGGTCTCGGGCTGTGGACTTTACGAACCTACGATTTCAAGTTCCTTGTCCTTCAGACAGCTCTGTCTAGAATGCACTGTCGTTAGCCCCCTTTTCCTCCCTGACTTGCCTTAGCTTGTCCCTTTCTTTCCACTTCGTTAGGTGTTTAATTGCTAGTGGCCCATGTCAACTCCCAGTGAGGGCCGTGCAGGAGGCTGCCGATTGTTTCTCTCCCTCACCCTTCCTCTCTCTCTCAAAAAATAAATAAATAACAAAATTAAAAAAAAAAAAAATATATATATATATAAAAAAAAACAATAAAGGAACTCATTACACTTATAATAATAGCTACCTAAATGTGCTAACTCCTCTTGTTTGTCAGTACCTGGACCACAGTGTGCCCCTGCCGCCTCCCAGGACAAAGAACTCATCCCCCTCTAACAATAGAGCAAGGGTCTTCTAGCCTTACCTGTTCGTGCCTTGACTGCATCTCAAAGGTTTGTCAACTGTTGACTTGAAGTACGAGCACCGAGGGCCTCTCAGTTTCCACCTGTTGGTTTTGTTCATGCTTTATCCTTAGCACATAGAACAAAGATGCACTCAGTAAATATTTGCTGAATGAATGAATCGGCATCAACGAATCAAGATGTGGTATTAATGTAATGACTCTTTCTACATAATAGATTTGAAAAACAAGTTTTGCTTCTGTAAACTTAGGTTATTCATTAACTACACACATCCCTAAATAAGTATTACAAGTGCTGTGGTCTGTTCCATTTAAACCCAGTTTGTTTTAATAAAGTTGCTCTCATCATTCCCAATTTGGTCTTCTCTCTTTGGAAATATGTAATATTACATAAGTTCATAATATTGTGGATTTCTGCTACTATACATTGTGCCTTGGAATAGTCTCCCTGGAGGTTTCTAAATGTAGATCAGTGAATTTGTTGCAGCAGATTCACTTCAGTTGTTTAAAACAAAACATTTCTAGATAGGGCTCAGACCTCCCAAATCAGAATATCCAGGGGATAAGGCTGAGTATTTGGCATCTTTATAAAAGTCTCTGAGGAACCTCTGAGAAAGCCTTGTTTGCGAGCCTTCAAGCTTCTGTCAATTTCTGGCTTCACAGTGCTGTGGCTTCGCTTTGTTCCACGTGATGTTCATTTTCTTTGTGTTGGTGGTAGCAATGCTATTTCCACTCAGTTAAAATTAGGCTACACCAGTGAGCTTGACAGCAACTTTATATGTGGTTAGAGAGTTCTTGAGCAGAAATATGGTTGTACAAACTTTGCTGACCTTAATTCCTGGAAGACAGTGGTGTGAGACCATGCTTTAAAAATAAATAAATTAAGCACATACACAGTCTTAGCAGTGGGATTGTTTTATCATCTAGACCATTAATTTGTTAATTTTCTTACTGTCTATAAAGACAGGTCATTTGCTGTTCCTACTAGCTGAATTACATTATGCAGGGGGGATAAGGCAAACTACCTTTTTGAAGAATAATTGAGCGGAAAGACAAATAGAAAATTCTTAAGGATACATATTTTCCTTCCCCAGTCAAATTTCTATTAATAAAGGAAGTTGTTGAGATGAACTTGTCTCGAATATTTATTTTTACTTTTCTCCCTATATCATCTTTTTAAAATATATATATATTTTATTGATTTTTTACAGAGAGGCAGGGAGAGGGATAGAGAGTTAGAAACATCGATGAGAGAGAAACATCGATCAGTTGCCTCCTGCACACCCCCCACTGGGGATGTGCCTGCAACCAAGGTACATGCCCTTGACTGGAATCGAACCTGGGACCCTTCAGTCCACAGGCCGACGCTCTATCCGCTGAGCCAAACCGGTCAGGGCCCTATATCATCTTTTATTTCAAGGTGTAGTTACTTGATTGGTCATATTCACTAACATATGTTTATTTAGTTAACTACTTTGCACTCTTCTAGGCTCTTTTTTTTAAAAAATATATTTTATTGATTTTTTTACAGAGAGGAAGGGAGAGGGATAGAGAGTTAGAAACATCGATGAGAGAGAAACATCGACCAGCTGCCTCCTGCACACTCCCCACTGGGGATGTGCCCGCAACCAAGGTACATGCCCTTGACCGGAATCGAACCTGGGACCCTTCAGTCCGCAGGCCGACGCTCTATCCACTGAGCCAAACCGGTTTGGCCTCTTCTAGGCTCTTGATTTACAAAGACAAGTATTCCTTATTCCCTAGCTACAAAGAACACAATGCCTAAACCAAAAATTACAGTGTAGTGTAGTGTGTTAACCTTAGCACAGCCACGACAGGTGTGACGGGAGTCCTGGCAGGCTCTTCTAAAACAACATCCACACTAAGGAGAAATTGCTGATTGTTTCAGTCTTAAAGTATTAGTAAGAAACAAATTAAGAGTATAGAGTTGGGAGGTCTCTTCCAGAGATAAGGAACAGAATTTGTGACAACATGAGGATATTTTTATAGGAAGGAATTTACCATGTCAATTTATTTTTAAAGGACATTTAAAAAATATATGTTTTCTAAATTCTTGGCTTCATGAAACTTTCTTACTTGGTTTCCTTACTTGTTAATTGATTGCTAAATCAGATTGGTTTATATTTCAAAACCATAGGTCTTATGGTACATATGCTATTTTGAAGAGAGGAAGGGTAAATTTAAAAATTACATAAACTTGAAACCTGCCTGCCACCCTTTTGGAACACAACAGGGTATAAAGTGTTATGAAGTACTTGTTAGATGTATATGCATTAATGTAATAATAACTTAATGGTATTTCATTGAGGTTGCTGAATTTGGGGAATGGAATTTATTAAATTGGGAGAACAAACTACCTGAAAAGATTAGAGCGAACAATGCCTTGAGCTCAGATAGGGTCAGAAATAATTCATAATCTGATTGGTCTGAGTGGAAAACCTCATAATTCTTGGAGTATTGAATGGTGTTTTGTTTCACTAGTGGGGCAGAATTAGCCGTAGACTAAATGCTGTTCTGGCACTGTATAACAAAAAGGATCAAACTTCCCAAATAACTGAATCTCAAAAGAAGGCTCAAAACATTTATAGGAATACAAACTATCCAGAACTTAGTAGGTCAAAGTCCAGTACCCAACCATTCACTCAAAAATTACTAGGCATGTAAAGAAGCAGGAAAATATGACTCATAATAGGAAAAAAAAATAGTGAATAGAAACAGACCCAGAAATGACACAGATAACATAATTAGTGAACACAGACATTAAAACATATTCCTATATTAAAGGAGCTAGAGAAAAGACTAAATATGTTAACTATAGACATGAAGATGTATCAAGATCAAAATAGAACTCCCAGAAATTAGATCTACAATGTCTGAGATTAACAGCAAAAATAAAGGATGACAAATTTTTAAATTTGATGAAAACCATAAACTTGTATATCTAAGAAGCTCAGCAAACCGTGAGTACAAGAAGTATGAAGAAAATGACAATAAGGCATATTATCATGAAATTGTTTAAAACTCGAGATAAAGAGAGAATCTGAAAAATGACAAGAGGAGTGAAGATAAAGATGTGACCAGTCGTCATAGTTTCTCATGGGAAACAATGCAAATCAGACTGGAGTCACCCAACATCTTTGAAGTACTGAAAGAAAAAACTGCTGCCTAGAATTCAATATCCACTAAACATTCATTTTAAAAATGAAGGTGGAAAAAAAGACTTTTCCCAGGTATACAAAAAATGAAAGAATTCATTACCAGCAGACCTGTATTATAAGAAAAATAAAAGAAGAGAAATTATACCAAATGGAAATCTGGATCTATACAAAGAAATGAAGAGCACCAGAAATGGTAATTATGTGGACAAATGTAAATTACTTTTGTTATTTAAATCTCTAAAACAATTGAATGTTCAAAGCAAGAATAATAACAATGTATTGTGAGGTAAAAGGTAATAAAAAAAGGCAGAAGGGAGAAACATACTCATTTTGTAATAAGATTCTTACTATACATGAAGTGGTACAATGTCATTTGAATTAGATTGCGATGAGTGAAAATGTGTATTATAAACTCTAAAGCAATCATTAAAATAACATAATAAGTATGCAGTTCATTAATCAACATAGGAAATAATATGGAATCATTAAAAAAACACAGTTAATCCACAACAAGGCAGAAAAAGGAAATGTAGGACAAAGAACAAATAGGATGGACAAGAAACAAATTTCAAGGTGATTCAACTATATCAACAATAACATTAAATGTAAATAGTGTGTGCCGAAACCAGTTTGGCTCAGTGGATAGAGCGTCGGCCTGCGGACTGAAAGGTCCCAGGTTCGATTTTGGTCAAGGGCATGTACCTGGGTTGCGGGCACATCCCCAGTAGGAGATGTGCAGGAGGCAGCTGATCGATGTTTCTCTCTCATCGGTGTTTCTAACTCTCTGTCTCTCTCCCTTCCTCTCTGTAAAAAATCAATAAAATATGTTTTAAAAAAATAAAATAAATGTAAATAGTGTGAACACCTCAACTGAAAGGCAGATATTGTCAGATTGGATAAACAAAGCAAGACCCTACCAGAAATCTAATTTAAATGTGAAGACACAAATAGGTTAAAAATAAAAGGTTGGACTAAAATATACCATTGTAACACTAATGATAAAACAGTTGGCCCTGGTCAGTGTGGCTCGTCCTATGCACCAAAAAGTCGCCAGTTCAATTCCTGGTCAGGGCATACGTATGAGTTGTAGGTTTGTTCCCTGGTTGGTTGGGGTGCATGCAGGAAGTAGCTGATCGATGTTTCTCTCTCTTTTTTTCTCTCTCTCCCTCTCCCTTCTCTCTAAAAAATCAATAAAAACATAAAAAAACACACAGTTGAAATGGCTCTATAAATATCAAAGTAGATTTCATAGCAAATAATATTACCAGGAATAAAGAGGATTGTGTCATAATGATAAAGAAGTTAATTCATCAAGAGAACATAACAATCCTAAATATTCATGTACCTGATAGCAGCTTCAAAATTCTTGAAGCAAAAATTGAAAGAACTACAAAGAGAAATGGACATATTTATACTAAGAGTCAGAAATTTCAGCACCCCTCTCTCACTAGTTGGCCGAGCAAGCAGAAAGAAAATCAATAGTGAGATATATAGGTGGCTTGAACAACACTATCAAACAACTTATCCTTAATGACATTTAATGAACACTTGACCTAACAATAGCAGAATGCACATCTTTTGAAATGAGAGTGGATCACAGAACAAATCTCAATAAATTTAAAGGGATTCTAATGAGACAGCATATATTTTGTTTTAATTCCATAGTGGAATTAAATTGGAAATCAATAAAAAGGAAATCTAAGTAATCTCCAAATATGGGGAAACTACATACTTCAAATCCTTGATAAAAAAAACAAAAAACACCCAAAGGGAAATTACAAAGCATTATAAACTGAACGAAAATTAAAACAACATATCAAAATTTTGGGACCTGCTGAAGAAGTATGTAAAGAAGTTTATAGGACTAAATGCTTTTATTAGGAAAGAAAGGTCTCAGTGCAATGACTTCCACCTTAAAAACTAAAAGAAAAAGAGTAAGTTAAAGCCATACTGATCAGAAGAATGGAAAGCAATGAAATGGAAAATAGAAAACACAGAGAAAAACCCCCAATCTGATTTTTAGAAGGTCAGTGACAAATCTGGCTAGAATGGTAAAAAGGAGAGAAGACACAATTACCAACATCAGTAATGGGAAAGATACCATCACTTCAGATCTTATAAATATATAAATATTTAAGAAGTAGTGAAGAAATACTATAAACAACTTCATACTAATAAACTAATAATTTTATACATGTTAGATGAAATAGACATATTCCTTGGAAGGCTCAAATTACCAAAGCTCACTCAACCTGAACAGTACTGTATCGATAAAATAAATTTAATTTGTTGTAAGAACTTTCCCTCAAACAAAACCACAAACCTAGATGGGATCTTTAGTGAATTATATAGAAACAATTTTGCTGAAACTGTTCCAGAAAATTGAAGAAGAGAGAATTCTGTCCCACTCATCATATGAAGCAGCATTGTTCTGATACTAAAACCAGACAAAGGTGTAAGAAAACTACAATCCAACATCTCTCATGAACAGAGATGTAAAACGGAGATTTTTAACAAATAGAATTCAACAATATATGGAAAGGACAGTGCATCATCCCTTAAGTGGGGAATGCAGTATTGGTTTAACATGTGGAAATGAATTAATATAATTCACCATATCAACAAACTAAAAAGGAAAAAATCATATGATCTCAATAGACAGGAAAAAAAACATTTGATGAAAACACTTTGCAAATGGAATAGTGAGGACCTTGGTTAGCCTGATGACGAAGGACATCTCATGTCAATTAGCATAAGGTGTTTGATAGCGTGGTTCAGGCCATCTATGTCACTACTGATTTTCTTCTTGCTCAATTATTGAGAGAGGGATGCTGAAATTTCTACTGTTATAGGTACATAAAACCCTACCTGCAACAAACAGCACACGTAATGGTGAAAGACCAAATGCTTTGTCACTACGATCAGAAACAAGTCGAAAGTACCCCTCACACCACTGATATCATTGTCCTGGCGGTTCTAGGCAGTGAGCTAAGGCAAGAAAAAAGAAAAGGCATCCACGTCAGAAAGGAAGCAATAAAACTTTTTATTAGCAAATGACATAAGCTGTTTATGTAGAAAGGCTATTACCAAAGAACACCTAGATAAATGAGTTTAGCATGTTTCCAGGGTGTAACACAAATACACAGAAGTTATGATCTTATTTTTGTAGAGAAAAAGGTATATCATTGAAAAACCAGAAGAATGTGCTTCTCTATGGGTGACAGGCTCCTAATCTTCCTTTTCTGTTTTCCTATACCGTTTTTCTAACTTTTCTGCAAGTGTTTACTTTTGTGATAATGACAGCAATGAAGTCTTTTTTCAAATACATACCTTTCAGCCCCACTACATAAATGTAAATGTAATATGGTTTAATAATTTTAGGCAAATGTCACTATTCTGACCTTTTACATTTAAAATATATAAGGTATCTACTTAGTTCAGTTAATGTGTTCTTATTCCGGCCTACCGTTTTCTGTCATCAGCTCTGGTACCCTTCCCTGCCTGTCTTCCTTTGCCTCCTAATGTAAGAAAGGCATTGTAAAGGCTCATGGTCCTATTTATTGTTCATTTCCCCCACATATTTGTGGAGCATCTCCTATGTACCGGGTACTGGGAAGTGCAGAAGTGAAAAAGACCCCAAGCCTCCTGAGGCTTGTCCTCCTCCCCATCTCTCACCTCTTGTCGTTTTCTTTCTTGGTTTGCTGTTCCCAGCCATTCTAGGCTTCTTCCAGTTCCTGGAACTTGGAAAGCACATTCCCCACTGTGGCCCTTGCTCACCGTGCCATTTCCTTTGTCAGGGATACCTCCTCACCCCACCTCCAGCTAGCTCCATATTCTTTATTTAGTTCTTAGTTTAAATATCACTTCCTCAGGGAAGCTTTCCCTGACCAGCCGGACAGGGTTAGATTCTCACAGCACCTTGACCTTTACCTTCCCAGATTTATCACGGTTGTGTTTAATACTTTTTGGTAACCTCTAGACTGAAGTCGTGCTCCTGTCACAGGTGTGTGCTCCTGAGTTCGGCAGAGCTGGGCTTCAGTGTGTGCTGAACTGTTAAGTCCTTTGGTGATAGACCGGCTTGTCCTCTGGGTGGATTAACAGTGCAACCGTGGCTGAGGGTTAGATGGAGCAGATGTCACTGTTAATACAGTACCTCACACACTACTCTTGGAATTTCAGGTAACACAGGAAGAAGGACAGCAGTTAGCACGACAACTGAAGGTGACTTACATGGAGGCATCTGCAAAGATTAGGATGAATGTAGATCAAGCTTTCCATGAACTTGTCCGGGTTATAAGGTAAGCAAAGTACATTCTAGAAATCTGTTTTAATTTAATGGATTTGACAGGTAATCACACCGTGCTTTTCAAAACCATTAACAGGGGGACCATTAAATGTTTTTCAGTAAGAAAGGAAATTATATGTAGAAATGATTCTGATTTGGGGATTAATACATGTGTTAAAATTTTTAATTAAGTACATTTTATATTCTAGGTACCTCCTACATATAAACCCTACTTTAATTAAATTGAAGTGGAGAGTCCACATAGGAGTTTTGAAAAGAATCTATGCAATTTCCAGAGGTGGTGGTGTGAGGATAGCGATGACGGCAGCTGATGTTTAAGGGTAGTTTCTGGCAGATGCTGGGCTAAGTGCTTTACGTGTATTATTGCATTTAATCCTCACCACAACCCAGTAAGTCAAATACTTTCATTTATCCCCACTTTCCGATGGGGAGACAGGTACAGAGAAGTTAACTTGTCCAAAGCTTGGGATATTAAATGGGGACTTGAATCCACAGTTCGGAGTCCAGACTGTGCTCTTAGCTTTGCTTCTTACCCAGCTCCTCCCAGCGAAGAGTAATCGAGTGGTAGATACTGAGCGTCCCCATGGGTCATGGAGTGTAATCCAGACTACAAAGAGTCTTTCTGTTAGCTGGCCTAGGAGGCCCCTGTGGTTCAGAAAGTGTTAATGGGTTCCAGGAAGCTTGAGGCGATGGGTGAAGTCCACTGGAGTTTCTGTATGTTTGTGCGAAGAGATTAGGGTGCTTCCTTGAGCAGGGTTTGATTTGGTTATTTTGAGTCTATGCCTAGCCCCTAGCATACCCCCTGCTCTCTAGATCTACTGGGTTCTCTGCTAGTTAGATAGTTTGACAGGTCTGTGGAGTAGGCTCATGTTAATTGTGTATCTACTCGTAAGCTGACGTGACCTCTGAACTTCTTATAATTTTTAGCCCTTGCCTGAGCATTCTCTGTGGAGGGCGGTCGGTGAGGTAAAGATTATATATTTTTTACTAGTTTGTTAAAAATCTGAGGCCTGTTACTTTTTAATGAATACAGAGTCTAGATTTGCGAGAGGAAAGAGTTCTGGAGATGGATGGTGGTGATAGTTATATAACATGAATATTTTTAAATGCCACTGAACTGGACACTTAAAAATGGATAAGATGGTAAATGTTATGTCATGTGTATTGTAACATACACAGAGATGAACTAGTCCTTCTTAAAATAATTTTTACTGCCTTTTTGAAATATTTTGTCTTTGGATTTGATTCTCAGAATCTGTTTATATCCGTCCATCCCTCAGGAGTGAGGAGAAGGTAGGGCAGGCTTTCTAATGCTAGGTATTGTTAGGCGTATAAACACTACACAGGCCTAACTGGTTTTGCTCAATGGTTAGAGTGTCAGCCCTTGGACTGAAAGGTCTTGGGTTCAGTTCTGGTCAAGGGCACATACCTCAGGTGCAGGCTCAATCCCTGGCCCCAGTTGGGGTGCGTACAGGAGGCAGCTAATCGATGTATCGCTCTCACATTGATGTTTCTCTCTCTGTCTCTTCCCCACCCTTCCACTCTTTAAAAATCAATGGAAAAATAGCCTTGGGTGAGGAGTAAAACAATAGGTAAACATAACACGATCTTCTTAAATCCTCATAGCAACTGTAAAAGGTGGGTTTTTATTATTCCCTTCTAAAACATGGAGGTTCAGAGAGGTCAACTAACTTGTTTAGTACTGACTTGTAGCTAGTAGGTGGTAGGATATGGATAAGAGCATGGATAGTCCTAGCTGGTTTGCTCGGTGGATAGAGCATCGGCCTGCGGACTGAATGAAAGGTCCCAGGTTAGATTCCAGTCAAGGGCACATGCCTGAGTTGCAGGCTTGATCCCCAGTAGGGGGCGTCCAGGAGGCAGCTGATCAGTGATTCTCATCATTGATGTTTCTATCTCTCTCTCCCTCTCCCTTCCTCTCTGAAATCAATTAAAAAAAAAAAAAAGAACATAGATAAATACCTCATAAGGGTAATTTAATATTGTGCTGTAGTGATGCATGCTTATTTTTAAGTATGCCTTAGAGTCATGGAACTTTAAATTGGGAAGAGAATTTAGAGGCGCTTCAGCATCTCACCCATTAATGAAGAAGCTTGGACAGCCTGTTATGCTGGTGCTAAAGCATTTGTGGGCACTCCTCTCCCCAAGTTTTGCATTGACTCCCTAGGTCAGTGGTTGGCAAACTGCGGCTCGCGAGCCACATGTGGCTCTTTGGCCCCTTGAATGTGGCTCTTCCACAAAATACCGACTTCTGCGCATGGGCCACAAAGTTTCAATTGCACTGTAGTGCGCACCCGCATGTGGTATTTTGTGGAAGAGCCACACTCAAGGGGCCAAAGAGCCGCATGTGGCTCGCGAGCCGCAGTTTGCTGACCACTGCCCTAGGTGAAATTTAGCATTGAAAAGCATATGCACATACACTGGATTTATCCAAAAATAACCTGCATTTGTAATAATTTATTACCAAGAAGGCATATGTAGATTTTGTAGATTTATACGTAGATTTTTCTGTCTTACAGGAAATTTCAGGAGCAGGAATGTCCTCCTTCACCAGAACCAACGCGGAAAGAAAAAGACAAGAAAGGCTGCCATTGTGTCATTTTCTAAGAATCCCTTGAGTTATAGCTACCAACTGCCAGGAAAGCCCTCACCTTCTCTCCGTACGGTGACGTCACGGTGGTACCTTTCTAGCCTTAGGCAAGTGATCACGGTGGTGGCCTCTGACCAAGAAGTTGGCTGACCCTTTCCGTGAGGCTGACCCCATCGTCGTTTCAAGACAGATGGAAAGGAAACACTAAGGCTGCTTCAAAAGTTGTCTGATTATTTCAAAAGAGATAACTGTGTAAACAGACACATTCTTTTTTAAGGGCTTACATTTTAATAGGGATGAATCAGATTTGGAACCTAAGCTGTTTGCCAAGCTGAAATCATAGGTTTTGAAATAACTTTTAACTTCTGGAATCATATTGCGTACTGTTAACCTAAATAGAAACATAGGGAGTTTTTTTTAAATGTGAATTTTTGCCTATCTCTAAAACTTTTTATGTCACCTTTAGTTACCTTAAATACACTGAATTGAATCCTCAAAAGTGAGACATCTCAGACCTTTTCTGATGTTACAGCCTTTGTTTTCCAGTGGCCAAAATACCAAAATGCCTATTGTATTTATAAATTAAAAACTGCTTTAAAAGCCTTTATTATTACTCCTGCTCTTAAAGGTGATAATACTCTGTGTGGCCAAATATTTGAACTGATTCTGGACTTAGGCATTTCAATGGTCTTGGTTTCCTAATTTCACTCTTTTCACAACCATGTTCAGAGTAAAAATAAAGAATTTATGTCTGTCTTCCTTTGTAAGTATTTCTGGATAAGGGGGTTCAAAAAAAACTAAAACTGTTTTTGTTTGTAATATAAAATATGGAATTGATCTTTCCAGGGTCAGAGATGATTAATGTTTTTGCTATATACTTTTATACATTATTTTCTTATCAAACTAGTTAACAAGTATTTTTATATGTTTGTAAGCAACTATGCTTTCACAGCATACCTTGTGCATATGTAAAGATAAGTATTTAATTCTCACTGTTCACTTTTAACTGACAAAGAAAAAAAAAGTGACAACTACAGGACCTGTGGTGGAACTTGACCTGCTCTTCTGGTCCTGGTTGTGGCAATCTTTGGCCAGTCACGTAGCTACCCGAGAAACCTGCCCAGCAGAGTACAAGAGGAGGATCTGAAATCGCCCTCAACGTCCCGCTAGATATTGACCATGTATCCGGTAGTACCTGTAAACCTTTAAATTGACAATTACCGTAACGTGGATGGCTTCTGATTTCGTTTTTAATTCTGTGGATTGTGTTTAAACAATTCAAAAGTCTGTTCCTGATTTTGAGATACTAAGTGGTATTGCACAGTTGTCACTTTATTGAATGTGTACAACAGTCCCAGGAGGTTTATAATTCGTACCCTTGTATAGATTCAGGTGCTGGAATTAAAATTGATCTGTTATCACAAGATGTCGTTTGATGACTTGTTATTTCGGTGGTTTCTTGAAGGAGTGAACGAGGAAACTTACTTTAGTAGCTCGAAGCCTTTTCCCAACAGTGCCTTTAGGGTTTGAATCTAAAAGTCAATATCAGTCATTTAGTAGGTGAACTTGAAGTGAAATGGCTTGTTCTGAGGGTTTCTTGAGTAGTTCCTTAAGTCAGTGTTTTTTAAACTTTTTCTGTGACGTGCCCCTGACAGGGACCTCAACTGTACGGGAGAGAGGAATACATCTGAGGATGAAGCTTCAAACACTGAAGCGAAAGCACATGCATTTATTTGAATGTTAATTAAAATTATTACCCAGTAAGATACCACATTTACTCTTGTCAGCACTTTCAGTTGGGAAAGTTTTTTATTTATCATGGGTAACTTCAGATAGCAAGAGACTGTCTACTACTATGCAGACTTAATGAGAATCCTTGCATTTTATTCTGAATAGATGATTTGTAGCAAAGCAGCCTGGAAATTAAGTTTTGTTATCTCAGTTTACTACTTTTTTTCTCTGTGTTTCACTTGGGATAAATGTTATTGCTACATCTTGAAGTTCCCTAACCCTTTCTGCAAATGTTTAGTTTGCTGTTAATCCCATCCAATGAATTTTTCATTTTATTCTCTTTTTTTTCTTATCTAGAAGTTCTGTTTGGTTCTTTTTTAAAAAAAATGTATATTTTTATTGATTTCAGAGAGGAAGAAAGAGGGAGAGAGAGAGAGAAACAACAATGATGAGAGAGAATCATTGATTGGCTGCCTCCTGCATGACCCCTACTGGGGATTAAGCCCACATCCCCAGGTATGTGCTCTGACCAGGGATCGAATCATGACCTCCTGGTTCATAGGTCAAATGTTTAACCACTGAGCAACACTGGCCAGGCTTTTTTTTTTTTAAAGAATAGATTATTGATTTTTCAATAGAGAGAGGGAGATTATATATCTTGATGCAAGAGTACAACATTAATTGGCTGCCTCCTGCACACCCCCTACCAGGTTCAAGCCTGCAATCCGGGCATGTGTCTTTTACTGGAATCAAACCACAGCAACCTTTAGTGTGTGGGGTGATGCCCAACCCACTGAACTACACCAGCCAGGGCTGTTTGGTTCTTTTTTCTATCTTCTGTTTCTCTCCTCATTATGTTTATGTATTTCTCTTACCCAGCCTCTCTCAATTTGGTTCCCAGAATTGTGTCTAATGCCTTAACTGTTGCATGTAATACATTCACTTCTGTGCATCTAGAATGGTACTAGCTGTGTATCCTTGAGAGATTTGAGAAAACAGTCACTAAAATAACTTTCTCTTGCTGCTTTGAATATTTGAACATAGTTATAAGTAGCTGATCCTATCTACCATCTCTACAGTTTTTGCATCTGTTCTATTGACTGATTTTTCTCTAGTTATGGGTCACATTTCCTTGCTTTTTTGCATGTCTACTAAATTTTGATTGAATGCTGGACATTGTACATTTTATGTTGTTGGATGCCTAGATTTTGTTGGGCCTTTGTTCTGGCAGTCGGTTGTTGACTTGTAGTTCTGTTTGATCCTTTTAAGGCTTGTTTTTAAGCTTCATGCCATCTCAAGTAGCTTTTTCCCAGGGTAGTTTAGTTCTACTAATAGGTATGGCCCATTTGGGGTCTCTACTGAATGCACTGAGTAATTAGTGTGGACTCTCCATAATAAGAGTTGAAGGCCAGTGGGAACTGAATTCCCAGCCCCATGTGAACTCTGGGGACCATTCTATTCACAGTTCCTGGGCCATTCTTTGTCCAGCTGACTGGAGTTTCACTCTATACATGTATATCTTAATATTTAGCAAAGACTCATTGACTCTATGCATTTCTGTGTAGCTCTCTCCCTTCCAGAACTTAGTCCTGCAACTTTCAGCTTCCTCAGACTCCCCCATCTCCAGTGCCCGTCCTTTCAGCTCAGGGACACATTTGTGCCCTGCTTAGAATTCCCATCCCTCCGTAGTCTGGAGTGTGCCTCTAGCAGAGTCAGGGCAATTATAAGGCTTATCTGTTTGTTGCTCTTCCATTAGGGATTGTAGTCCTATGCTCCTTGGTGTATAATGTCTGAAAACAATTGTTTCACATATTTTACACCAGCTTTCTGATTGTCTAAGGTAGGAGGGTAAATCCTGTTCCTGGTTATTCCGTGATTGGAAGCTGAAGTCTCTGCTATTTGATTTCCCTCATATAGTCAGAGGTGCCTTACAGCTCTCTTCCTCTGTGACTTGAAATCTTCTCTCTATAGCTGAGGGGTTGGTGAACTGTTTCTGTAAAGGGCCAGATAGTAAATATCATTTTGGTCATTGTGGGCCATATAGTTTCTACCATTGTATCCCTGAAGCAGCCATAAACAATAAATGAGTGAATGTGGCTATGTTCCAATAAAACTTTATTTGTGGACAGTGAAATTGGTATTTCATATCATTTCCATATGTCATGAAGTATTAATCTTTTGAATTTTTAAAGTTGATTTAAGCTTGTGAAAACCATCTGTACAAAAAGCAGATGGCAGACTGGATTTGGTCTAAGTGTGCCAAACCTGCTCCCTTGAGCACACTTAGCATTTGAGGTTACATTTCTAACTTTAGAATCTTTTATGTTTCTTTATATATTTAGAAATTCTTTCAAACAGGATTTTCTGAATTGATAATCATGAATTTCTGTCTTAGGAATTTGCTCCCTATATTGTTTAAGGATTTATAATATTTTAGAGGTGGACATTATACCTTATTGACATACACCTTCAATGGATGATTCTTTAAATTTGGGGCTTTCGAGTTTTATAATATAAATTGGTTCCTTTATCATTTGACTTTTAAGATTTGATGTGACAAGGTTGTGTATACTTAAGGTCTAGCTTGTTCCTCTTCTAACTTTGATTACCACATTACTTCTTTTTCCATTCCTATCCATGATGTTCCCATTGAACAGGTGACTGGCAGGTAAATAGGAGTTGAAGGTAAAGTAGTCGCTCTCAACATCACTTCACCACTTATGAATATTTAACCAGTGACTGTTTATAAAGTTTCAAAGTACTTTTTAGAAAAAGGGTATTTCAATGTAAACAGATTTCTTTATATAAGACTACTAGGTGTTTTTAGGGAAATGGATACGTTGGAGCTTTTTCTTCCTACAAATTATTCAATATCTAGTGGAGGAAGATTAAGAGGGACAAAAATAGAAAAGGAAAAAAAAGAAAAATATGTAGAAATAAGACAGATTATAAGAAGAATGCAGAAAGTTGTCAAGTTCAGAAGTGATGCTTCCTGGAAAATCTGGGGGAGCTTAATTAGAAGTGGTGTTTTAGCCGGAACTTTGTGGATTGGTAGGATTTGAGGTGGGGAGAGGAGGTGGAAAGACTGGGGGCAAGCCTGGGCCAAGGCACGGAGTTGGCCGGATAGCAAGGTGTATTCTGGGATTGGAACCTTAACCTAAAAGGATTTTAAGTGTAGTGAGAAAAACATACTGATAAGGAGACTCAGCATGGGTTGTGGAGGACTTCAAATAGGATGGTCCTTCTGTCTATAATGGAAAATTGCCAAGGGTTCTGAACAAGGGGTGCCTAGATCTCCTCTGGTGGAGGTATGAACAACAGAGAAGTGTGGACTGAAGGAAGGGTTGCCAGGTAAGGCTATTGGAATCATGGGATCTGTCCTCTTTCCATTTGTTCTGCCACTTTCGTCTAAGCCTCTTATCTTGCAGCCGGGTTACTACAGTGGACTCGGAAGTAATTTATTTCCATTTTGCCCCCACAAAGCTGTTATTTCAGTGTGGCCAAAGGGATATTTGTTAGACCATAAATTAAATGTCACACTGCTGCTTAAAGCCTGTCATCATCTCAGTGCTCTTGGCCTAATATCTAAATTTCTTACCATAGTCTACAAGGAACTGTCATCTTCCTGCTTCTCACTTATATTCAGGTTGATTTACTTTGTTGCCCTCTGGAACACTCCGTGTATTTTCCAAATCAGTTGCTTCACTCAGCCACTCCAGTGAGCTGTTTTTATCCTTTGCTCTTGGCTTAGATGCCACATCCTCAAAGAGCCCTCTTGACCACCTATTCTAGTATCATACTGCCTTGTGTTTGCTTAATGACACTTACCATCTGTGATTTTTTTATGTGTCTTGCCTGACCTGCACCATAGGGTCACAAGCTCTGTGAGGGCAGAACCATGTCTGCTGTGTTTACTGCTATGTTCAGGTTTCCTGGCATGTGCAGAAAACTACCTGATGAATGAATAAGGAGCACAGGCAACCCCTAGTGATAGAAATATGTGGTGATTGTGCCAGTACACACAAGGTTAGTCCAGGCGGCATTTGAGAATGGGGAGTGGAACTCGAAAGAAAAGGCTAGGACAGTGATGGCGAACCTTTTGAGCTCGGCATGTCAGCATTTTGAAAAACCCTAAATTAACTCTGGTGCCATGTCACATATAGAAATTTTTTGATATTTGCAACCATAGTAAAACAAAGATTTATATTTTTGATATTTATTTTATATAGTTAAATGCCATTTAACAAAGAAAAATCAACAAAAAAAAAATGAGTTCGAGTGTCACCTCTGACATGCGTGTCATAGGTTCGCCATCACTGGGCTAGGACTAGAAGTACAGATTTGGAATTTATCTAGTTTGAGCTAATGATTGAAGAGGTGGGAGTGGAAGTAGACAGTTTGTCTGAGGGAAGGTCCAAGGGTAGAAATTCTGTGGGGGAAAATGAACATTGGGGGTAGAAGATAAGAGGCAACCAAAAGCCATGAGAAACCATCAGACCTGGAGAAATAGTCAAGAGACATATTTTTGAGGACGATGACGGGGTGGTGAAAGGCATGCAAGAGGCAGCAGTGAGTGTCAGGGGTTGCTGATGACTTTGAGAGATTTGTTTCAGTTACTGGTTATGGGAACCAGGTTATAGGACAGGGGTGGGCAAACTTTTTGACTCGAGGGCCACAATGGGTTCTTAAACTGGACTGGAGGGCTGGAACAAAAGCATGGATGGAGTGTTTGTGTGAACTAATATAAATTCAAAGTAAACATCATTACATGAAAGGGTACGGACTTTTTTTTTTTTTTTAGTTTTATTCATTTCAAATGGGCTGGATCCGGCCCGTGGGCCGTAGTTTGCCCACGGCTGTTATAGGAGGATGAGGTGTGACTGGAGGACGAAGAAGTGGAGGAAGTAAGCGTGAGTTACTCCTCTCAGAAATTCTGTGGGCAGTGGGCAATTATCTTGCTCCATAGGGTAGGATGTTAGAGGATTAAGAAAAAGAGCCAGTGCAGGGTACTTAACTGTAGATTATGTAGGCATACAAGCCTGCAGGTAGATATCACTATGTAGATGCTTAAGCATTTGAAAGATTGAAAAGCCTAGCATTCGCATGCTTGTGTCCTCTTCTGACTGGCGAGTGAGGATGGCATTTTGCAGCCCTTCCCGGACTGTCTGCGGTGAAGAGCCAGTTTTTTAAATTTTTCATTTTTATTCCTGTGGACATACTTTTGCTAAATGTAATAAAAAATGAATTACTATAAAAACAATCATCTCTTGGAAATCGTGCAATGACAAATTGTTATAAAATGTTCCAAGTGCTTGCTTCCAGTTTCTGCATCTAATAGGATGGTAATGAACAGCTGAGGGAGTCCTCAGGCCACAGATCTTGCTGTGAGCAGCACTAATGTGGTAAGTAAGGGTGCTGGAGAGTCAGGTGTTTTTCACAAGTGGCCCTCTGATTCCCAGACAGGCCAGTAAATTCCAGGTTAGGATCGTGCAGTGGGCGTTGCATGCCAATACTAGAAAAAAATAAGACACTACTATTTTAATGGAGTCAGTAGTCTTGAATATGTTTGCCCTTTTTCCCCTCTGCTAATACTTAAAGTTATCTATACATATATATATAAAACCCTAATATGCAAATAGACCGAATGGCAGAACAACCGGTCACTATGACATGCGCTGACCACCAGGGGGCGTGCACGGAACATGGTGGGCATTGGCAGCAGGCAGCAGAGCGTGGAACATGGCGGGCATCAGCCATGGTGGGATGGTGGAGCAGATGAGCAAGGGTGCCAGACCAAGGTGGGGCGCTGGTTGCTGTCTGGTTGTTACTGAAAATTCTTTGCTCGGCACTGTCAGAGGGTGCGAGCGGGACTGGTTCTGGCAGCAGGTGTGAGCGGGTCCGTCGCCAGCAGCAGGTATGAGAGGCGGCTGCCAGCCCCAATTGCCCCTGAGGGCTTCTCCACCTCCCCCTGCTCCTGAGGGCTGATTGGGGCACCCGCTGACAGCGCCAGCCCCAATTGCTCCACACCATCAGCGAGTGCGAGTGGGGCCAGCGCCGTCAGCATGTGGGGGCGGTGGCGGGAGCGGGGCTGCCAGCAGAGGGGACCAGGGGCTGTGTGGGAGGGGCCGGTGAGGGGTGTGGAGGATGAGCCGAGACCTGTCCCTGTGCCCACCGCAGCCTCACAGCCCACAGTTCCTTTCAAGGTGCACGAATTCGTGCACTGGGCCCCTAGTTTGAAATAAAAGAGAACTCTTTAAACATACAACTGCTTAAAATATGAAAACTCTTACCAATCAATTCTAAAGCCAGGAAGCAGTTAAGAACATAATCTGAGTATTTAGAGCATGTTGAGTAAATGTTAATGAATGCTAGCTTACATTATGACATTATGCATGTTAAGTGGAAAGTCTGAAATTGCATTTCTCTCTGATGATAACCTGGGTCAAAGTATTGCATTTATAATTTATTTGTGAGGACATTTTCTGTTATAAGTGACAGGCATGGAACTCAAGCCAGCTTCAACACAAAATGGGCATTCACTGGTTTATGAAGAAGTGAGGACTGGTGGGTAAAACTGGCTTTCCATGGCTCCTATGTCAGGATACCATGAGGACTTGCTCTCAAGATGAGAATTGGCTACATCGTGGAGGTGGGATAGAATCCTTTAATGTAAGAAAGCTTGTATGAAAGCCTGAGACCAGAAAAGCTCAAATAACTGCCCTCACCTCTCGCGGCTTCTCAGGGGCACAGGGGTGTTTGAACCCAGGTTTCTCTTGCTCAGCCATCAGCGACATCTGCCTCTCTGCCCTGCAGAGTATATAAAACCTGAACCGACAGGGTGTCTGAAGCAGGATGTCATTATTTAAATCTGACATTTTAGTACAGATCTTGTGCTCATAGATTTCAAAAGATCTAAAATGAAGAATTAGCTTCATGCTCATTTGCATTCAGCTGCTATTTACAGTTTGTTAGAGCATCTCATTTTCCAAAGGACTATTTTATTTTCATTCATTCTCGACTTTGGGCAATGTAAAGGACAAAACGAATCATTCTGTTATTAAAGTGAGTGGTACCAAATAACTAATAGTGGAATGTCTGTGTCTTCCCTGATTCTGTGTTGTAATTAGGGATTAAATATGTATAGTTTGTCTTGTTGGGACAATGGTACCCATTCCTTTAAGATGTAACCATTTAACTCTGGGACAAAAGGAACTGACTGTATGTCCTAGTACACTTTATATTGAACTCCTTTAAACTTGCCCGAACAGTGTGGGCTGTTAGGTCACAGGAACACCTTGACATGGAGAATTTTTGTGTGTTGACATTTTGGCCAAGGACTTGACCTGAAATAAGTTTCCCGTGAGAATGTGTAATGTGCCCTTCCTGGAAGAAGTACACAGACTTGAATATGCCTGAAACATGTTTAATACACAAAGTTCACATTAAAAACAGCACAAAGTCTTTAATTTTTTTCAATGTTGGGTCCGGAGAAGCTCAGGCTTTTCTCTCATTTGCTACAATAGTTTTCCTTCAAATAATGCATTGGCAAGGTAACAGGTGGGTGACCCAGTGTCTGACTAGGGACTATCTCTCTGAATGTATTGTAATCTGAAAATGTGGATGTAAGTTCAATTACAGCTGGTTTGGCATTGATAAAACTATGTATACAACAATTACAGCTTCTCTTTATATGGCAAGGTTTGCTGGGTGTCTTATGACCTGTTTACTATCTCAAGTGCAAGTTCAAACAAATTTCATTTTTGTAGTAAAAAGTCTTTATTTCCAAAATGACTGGTTAGCCAGAAAAACTATAAATCACCTAACACAAGACTTTGGTAAAAAAAAAAGAGGTTTGGCGCTTCTTATAAATTTCCCCTTGTAAGCAAAAGAAGTAACACTTATGTAACAAGGAAGATGTTACCCATTCTCAGCCATTAACCAGTTACCTGGTTTTAATGCTCCAAAATTAGGATTAAAAATGTACCCGATAGGGACCAAATAACATGAGACACTGGGGTGGCTTGTCCTTTGAGTTACTTAGGAATCACCACCTTAAGGAACTTTGACTTTCATGGGTTGAGAGGAAGCATGCCTCTAGATAGTGAAGAGTAATAGTGCCAAAGTGAGCAGATGCTGTATCTACTTTTTTTTTTTGTCCAAATGAAAATTAAACCTCATTTCTTTCTTCTTTCTTTTTTTGTTTGTTTGTTAATCCTGAGGATATTTTTTCATTTTTAGAGTGGAAGGGAGGGGGTGAGACGACAGAGAAACATCGATGTGAGAGAGACGCATCGATTGATTGCCTCCCGCAGGTGCCCCGACCAGGGCCAGGGATCAAGCCTGCAACTGAGGTATATGTCCTTGGGTAGAATTAAACCCAGACCCTTCAGTCCGTGGGCTGATGCTCTATCTACTGAGCCAAACCAGCTAGGGCTAAGCCTCTTATTTATATTACCTTCCTTTGTAGAGAGAGAAAACGGTTTATTAAAGGGCTACAACAATAATGTTGGAAACAAAGCTCCAGGAACTCAAAGATGTGACAATAATGGCGCCTTCAGAATGAGGAAGCAAAATCCACATCCTTAGCTGAATAGGATTGAGGTGGATAACAACTGTAAACAGACCCAACCTTTTGACACTTCGTTCGTGTAAAAACACAAAAGACAGACCCAAATGAGTTTTTTATTGAACAGTCCCTCTTGGGTTAAAGAAAATAATACAGACTCAGGGCTATAGCATATACTACATGTTGTGTTTGAAAATATCCTGATGTGTTTAATGTAAATTCTTAAAATAGTGTATTCAAAGCATTGTATGCATCTCATCCATGATACATATTTGGATAAAGCATAATGAAAAAGACCTGCAACGGAAACAAAATGAATTTTAATAATAAATGAATAAGAACTGCCAATGGGTTCAACAAAATGTCCTTTTACACTAATCCTTGGTAGTCAGGTCTCCCTGTTTGGTGCTGATGAGTGCTGGGGAGGGGATGGAGACCCACGGCCTTCCCTATGGGTGTGCCTAGGACCAGAACCCCAGGGTGGAGTGCTGTCCTAGGCTTAACTTCCCAGCAGATTTTCTTGCCCAGCTTGATTCTGTCATATTCTCTTCTCCCTAGATTCCTATCTTCTAAATGTCTTAGCCACACCTTTTCTGTCTACAGAAGAAAGAAAAAACTTTACATATAATATTTTATGATTTAAAAAAAACTCTTTAAAATACAGAGATACATTTTTATTGAAGAATGGCGTGGTGGGTTGTGGGGAGACTCAGCAAAAGGTTTGTTTTGCATAAGTAAAATATGTTAGAATTGGTTTGAAAACGTAAAGGTCTAGATGCATGTTGGGAGATTTTTAAAAACTCAGGTTTGGGATTGCTAGTGTGGCCCCTTTTGCTGCCTGGGCCTTGGTTCTGGTGAGGACCTACTACTGGAAACATCATAAGACTGGCTTCCTAGGAGAATCATGGCAAAAAACAACTCAAAACAAGGCAAAAATCCTTTCTAGACTTAGTGTCCCTGTGCATCAGGTATAAGAACTGGCACCCTTATATTCAGATAAATCAGCCATCATTTCCTTTGGGCTATCAGGAACCGGTATCAGGAAAGAGAAATGTATTCAGAGTTTCTCAGTGAAAGAAGAAAGCCATCCAACTTCAATGCTCCTCTTCCTGTCTACCGTCTCCGTCTTCCCCAAGAACTATTGATAACCGAGGAGACTCAACAAGGGACCTCACGCTCCACTAAGGGAAAAGAGATGAGCAAACCATAGCTTCTTGCAAGAGAGGGCGGGCCAGAGAGAATGAGGGGATCTGCTCTCTTTATCTGAGGGGTGTGTTTCCTGCTGCACCCCGGGACTGAGGCACAGAGTCATTTCCAGACACAGTTGCCTCTTCCTGGAGGCCAGGTCTCTGCCCTGCGCCCGGGTGGATGCTCTCGGGGGACACATTTCCTTGTGGTACAGGGTGGCTGACACGTTCGTGCTGGAGAAGGACCGGCTGAGGGTGAGGGAGCCCTGCTCAGCCTGTGCCCACCAAGAAGTATACAGAAAGGATGTCCCTGGCACCCACAAGACCACTGGGCGAATGACACGGCGGAAATGACAACTAGCGTACACGATTTAAATTGCCTTAAACAAACAAGCAAACAAACGATCCAGCCACCGGTGACTCTGGCATCTCGAGCGGGGCCCTGGATACTTGGACCCTTGTTAACAAGGGTGAACGTTGCAGGCTCTGATCTCCTTCTTGTCTTTGCAGCTGGTAAACTGGGAGCTCTTGAACCTCTTCTTGACAGTCATGTAGCGTTCCTGGATCCCCCCTCCGCACAGTTTGGTGCATTCCGACCAGGCTGTCCAGGGGCGCATCCTGCAGCCTGAAAGCACGAGAAGCCGGGTTAGGCCAGCAGACATTGGGGCAGCACAGGGGTGCTGAATTCTAGCAAACAGCTGTCACATCTGGTTGTCTGGGCTTCTCCTCTGCTCTTGTACGACATGAGTTGTTGAGTTAAATAATGGCTAGAGTCCCTGTTAGGAACGGATAGTTCCTAGGTGGTAGACTGCAAATACTTTGCAGCTCCTCCCATCACCGGGCTGTCTGCTTCTCCACCTCTTGAATCGGGGCTTGATTATATGACTTGCCAATGGCTGGAAAAATAGCTGCTGGGGACCTTCCACATAAGAAAGCCTGGTGAGACTGATGCAGCAGGCCTGTGGAGGGGCCCCAGCCACCCTCTCTGAGGCCCCAGAAATGCAGGCGAGGCCTGTGTAGACCTTCCAGCCCCAGGTGAGCCAGCTGCTGACAGTAACCACACGAAGGACTGAAGCTGGACCACAGAAGGTGCATCCAGCCGAGCCAGCCCAAGTCACTGAGCACAGAATCATGTTAATACATGACTTCTAAGTAGCTACTGTTTGGGGTGGCTTCTGAAGGCAGCAACGATGCAAGTTGCAATTAATCACGTCTTTCTCTTATGCTTTGCTCCCCGAGTATTTAGCCTCCTTCCCAAATACTAAATAAACGCAAGTGTAATTTATTATTCTTCCTACATAAATGTGCCCTTCCCAAAGAAAATTTCCCTGAACCCCGGATATAAGGTTAGATCTTTTTTTTTTTTTTTTAAAAAAATTTCCTTGGCTTTCTTCATATGACTGCCTTGTAGAACCAGTCACGTTTATGATCCTTCAATACTATGCCGAGTTTCATGGAGGAGAAGAACCTGGCATAGCGTCTGCCTGGCACCTGGTGGGGCTCAAATGAGTGTTGCCTAGCCGACCGACTACCATGTGCAACAGACAGCATTTTCGTGTGCAAGCAGCTTGCTATCAGAAAGTTCATGAACTGTCAGATAGCTCCTTGTATGTGCGTTTCTCATCGCCCTAGATGGAATGCCTTAAGGAAGAGAGAAGAAAAGGGTAATGTGAGCTGTGCTTTTACAAACAGTGTAGGGACATATCCTTAACCTTCACGTTTATGCAGGCACCTTCCTCACCCACTCTAGGGAATCCAAAGACCATCCATGGGCCTGCACCCAAGACTGAACCGTGGATCTTCCCATCTCATTGTTTCATGGATTCACTGATGGTTTTGCAGTCTTGGCCGGGATCAGCTTACTCAGCAGTGTCGCCTCAGGTGGGGAGATTCAAGTCCTAAAACCCCCTCAAGTTATGCTGGAGGAGGGGGCACATAATCTCTCTCCCAGGCTACAAACAAAACTTAATAAGTGGCTTTGTGCCTCCTTCAAACCACTCAACGTGTCTGTGAAAGTCGCTCTAGCTTAAAACCTTCACCTACAGAACCAAGTCTCCAATCCTCAGCAGGCCACTAGACCTTCCTGGCCTGGTCCCCACCGCTCCAGCGGGGTTTCCTGCCGCTCCCCTTGTACTCTGCTCCATCTGCGTCCCATCTTTTGCTTGAACATATCACACTCTTTGGTATCTCTGTGCCTTTGCAATTACTATTCCTGCTCTAACTGGCAAACTCCTACAAGCTCTTTAAGACCCCCTTGCATTTCCCCTGCTTCATCTCCCTGAACTCCAGCCTCACATGTGGGAGCAGTACCTGGGAACTGCTCCCCATCTGACTCTTCCCTCATCTGCTCACTCCTCCGGCTCTCTCGGGCCTCTCTCCAGCGCAGCTTCTGGATGGATGGATTTCGGCATTTCCGGAGGCGGCACTTTTTTCGCTGCACAGTCTCTGGGCAGGGTGCACCTCCAAACTGAGGCTCCATTTGGATCATCCGGGTTCGAATCATGTGGCCTTTCCCACATGACTTGTTACATTCCGACCACTGGGACCACTCGGTGAGCTCACAGTCAGTGGCTGGCAAGACACAGAAGGGCATGAGTGCATCTCATGTCTGAAACAAGATACCGCCACTTACAGTCTCCTTTGAACATCTCAAACCAAGCCTGTGAGAGCAGGTGCTCTTATCCCATTCCACAGAAGAAGAAACTGAGGCTCCAAGAGGCAGACTAACTTCATCCAGCCCACACGGTTGGTAAGCAGGAGGGGCAGGATTGGTGCCCAGGTCATAACCTACATTTTATGGCCTCTCTGTGACTCAGGAAGGCTTGCGGGGGGAGGGTGGGGAGAGGGGAGAGGACTTTGTGCATGTGTACAGAGCCTCTTGCCTTGCTCTGTGAGCTTCTGGCATAGATCTGAATCTGGGCAAGCAGCCTGAGTCATAAGGGAGAGGGAGCATGAAAGACGACTGCAAGTGCATTTCAGAGGAAGCCAAAAAGCAGATCACAGCCAAGTGTGTCTGACTTTCCAACACCTAAAAGAGAAGCTCTCCTGGAAAAGTAGCCAGAAAAGCAGGCTCTCTCCCCTCAGGATTAGTCCCCGTGTAATGCATACAGCTGATCGCAGATTTGGGAGGAGATGGGGTGGGCACTGAGCTTTTGAGAGCTTGGCTTGTTTTTCTTAACAAGGCTGCAAGGGTACAGGAGTCACTGACTCAGTGTCCACCCTTTGGTCATGGACAAATAAAATGGTCAGAGGGAAGAGGAATAAAGTAAAAAAGCTTGGAATATCCATTGGTTAGACAGCTGCTAATTGGGGATGAAGGTGAGGAGGGAAAGAACTAAGAAGTAAGGCTTACCGAGCCTTGTGCAAAGCGTTTTTCATCTAAATCTCCTGTTTAGACTGCACAACAACTTGTGGTTTGTGTGCTTTGTAGATGGATGTGGGATCCTCATTACTAATGAGGAGACTGACTGAGAGTTTACCCAGTTAACTGCCACGTGTCCAAAACGGAAACCATCCTTGAGTCTATAGACGCTTATTTAAATTACTTTGCTAACACAGAGCCCTGTCTGGTTCGGCTCAGTGGATAGAGTGTCGGCCCGCGAACTGAAGGGCCCAGGGTTCAATTCCGGTCAAGGGCACATACTTGGGCTGCAGGCTCGATCCCCGGCCTAGTTGGGGCATGTGCAGGAGGCAACTAATTGATGTGTTTCTCTCACATCAATATTTCTCTCTTTCTCCCTCTCCTTTCCCCTCTCTAAAAATCAATGGAAAAATATACTCAGGTTTAGGATTAACAACAAAAACCACTTTGCTCACACAGAGATGGAAATCCAAGCTCTTTCTCCCTCCCCAGCAAACAGTTGGACATTTCGACCCAGCAGTATGATCCGGCACAGGGCTGGTTAACGGCGGGCGTGCGGGAGTGCCAGGACTTACGGCATTCGGGCAGCATGCACTTCTCCACCTGCTCCAGCTCCTCATTACAGTCCCCGAGCTCAGCCAGAGACTTGAGCATCCGCTGGCGGGTCCGCATGCCCTTCCCACAGGTCACGCTGCAGTCGCTCCACTCGGACCATGGGGACAGCAAGCATGGGATGGTGTCTAGGCGGAGAGCCAGGTTTGCCACTGAGAAGAAGCCCCGTCTGCTTTCTTTGATCCCTGTGCCCCCCACTCCCTGTCCCCACTCTTGTCCATGGAATAAGGTGAAACTGACTGATAGATTCAGACACTCAAGTGAACCCCAGGGGCAAGAAGTGGCTCAGCAGATTCCTGCTGTTCTTGTCACTCTCCTGCAACTCCTCTGGCCCTGCTGGAGACTGATGTGACATCACATGATACTGAACACACAAGTAACATGAATATACAAGTCCCCACTTGAAACACCACTGAGGGTCTGAGTAGGGTCTTATTAGAGACAGAAACCTCCCACACACCCCAGGAACCATACACTAAAAGTTAGGCGCAATGTTGCATCTTTGGACATGTGCTGGAACTCCTAGAATGTGTATGTACTCTGTGCATGTGTACATATGTGTACTGATGTGTAAGCCTATGTGCATCTGTGCACAGAGCAGGGGTGTAGTGTTTTATGGGGCCAGGCAAAGCCAATGTACAGGCGTGGGGAGGCCTCGGATGACCTGGGGAATGCACATGCCACCTGAATGTATCGTTACCCTCACAAAGATACTCCGGGCCCCTATAAACATGCTGCAGGTGAATTCTAACCAAAAGTCACCAATTTGCCACCCAGCATTGCTCAGAGTGTCCCTTAAAGGAGGCTACTCTCTCTGGGTCTGGTTGATGTCCACACAGCTATGGCCTTCATCTTGATCCTAGCAGTGCCCTGCAAGGACGGTGGAACGGAACCTACCCCACCTCCGACCTTGATAGAGGTGGTAGTAGGGGGTGCTGTGGTCCCCCATCCTGTCCCTGTCTCCCTCCCCTACCCCACCTCCCATGCCCACTCACGGCACTCCGGCATCATGCACTTCTCTGTCTGAGAGATCTCGGCCTTGCACATGGAACCGTCCGCTGGGCTCATCTTGACCATGCGGTGCCGCTTCTTCATGCCCATCCCGCAGGTGGCACTGCACTCGTCCCACTCGCCCCACTCGGTCATCAGGCAGCTGCTGGAAGCTGGGGTGTCCAGTGGCCTCGGAGTCATTGGTTGCCTCAGAGCCGGGCCCCGGCCCCGCCCCGCCCACCCAGGGTCCCCACACTCACAGCACTCCTCGTTGACCATGCACTTCTCGGTCTCCTCCGTGGGCAGCGTGCACACAGAACCATCCTCCGGGAACTGCTTCACGTACCTCTCCCGGGACCGCATGCCCATGCCGCAGGAGATGCTGCAGGGCGACCAGGTGATCCACTCGGACATGGTGCAGGTGGACCCATCTGCAACACACGGAGCAGACGCTGCAGCCCCAGCGCCGGGCGCCAGGGGGCACGCCAGACACGACCCGTGGGACCCAACTCCATAAGGGCAGGAGTCAAAAGGAACCAGCTGGCTTTCAAAGGGGAGTTAGCCAGTTGAGGATGTTGTAAGGGAACATAAAAAGTCTACATTTTAAAACCAGAAATGTCTCTAAGAGTAAATGAAATACTCTTTTCCAGGTACATGGGGCACTCAGTGAGGATTACTCCTTACTCCACGATAATGCATATGAAAGACACTTGGATGATAGAAGGATGACTATATTAATAAAAGGGTAATATGCTAATTAGACCAGACATCTTCCGGATGGCCTTCTGGACAAAGCCACAGTGGCAGGGGCGAAGCAGAGGTGGTTAGGGGCGATCAGGCTGGCAGGGGAGGGCAGTTAGGGGGCATCAGGATGGCAGGCAGAGGTGGTTAGGAGCCAGCGGTCCCAGGTTGTGAGAGGGATGTCTGACTGCTGATTTTGGCCCGATCCCATATCGGGCCTAAACTGGCAGTCGGACATCCCCCGAGGGGTCCCAGATTGGAGAGGGTGCAGGCCGGGCTGAGGGACAACCCCCCTCCCCCTCGGGCACGAATTTCATGCACTGGGCCTCTAGTATATACATATTCTGAGGTACTGTGTAAGCTGTCAGTTCCCAGTCTAGAAATACAGATGAGAGAATTTTGTTCCCAAAGGAGAGAGCATGACTGGCCTTGAGACATAGGACCTGAGGACTGATTTGTACCCAAAGAGCAGATTATATTAAGTGGCTGCAGGCACCTCAATGCCTCAGTTGAGGTTGATGACAAAGACGAGAAGACCTCAGCTACTAATAGGGAGCAAATGGTTGGGTGGGGAATTGAGAGGGAATGTCTGTGTGTGTCAGGAGAGGGGGGCCTAGAGGAAGAATGAGGAAGGCAATGTTGATATCCTGGACTACCTATGGCTTTGCTCCCAAGAGTGGGTGTTAGCAAAGACCATGATCCTGTAGGAAACACTCAGGATGTTGGTGAAGAAGATAGCCAACCTCCCAGCTTGGCTTGTGGTCCTGTTTCCAAGGTGGTGGTGGTGGCGTGCTGCTCCAGTTGGAAACACAGGTGTGTGTGTGTGTGCGCGCGTGCTTGTTTAAAAAAAGAGGAAAATGAAGTCATCCTTCTACCATCTATCCATTTATTCATGTCACTGAAGACACTGAATGCTTAGGCGAATACTCTGAGGTTAAAAAGAGGTGTAAGATATGGATCTTGTTCTACTCCAGGGACAAAGCTAACTAAAAGTGCATGTACATCCAAATAAGATAACGATGTTCTGGTGTGATATGGGTGGAGGTTCAGGGTTTGGCAAGCCCCAATTCAGGCTGCCCATAACCTGGCAAGATGTTACCCTGAGCAGGAAGAATACCCTCACCACCAACCCCAGTGTCTTGTGAGAGGAAGAGGTTGGAGTCGAGAGGCATCCTCCAGACATCCTCAGGTGTTTTCAGTACAATGTTCACCGCGTGGGGTGAGTGTCCGAGTGCTCATTTGCACCAGGCCTCCACCTTGGTTCTCCGCAGAACTATTTTGCCAGTAAATTAAGTGGAGGAGTTTGCACATTGGGCAGCGAGGAGCCACAGAGTTTTCAGCGAAGGAGTGACACGACCAGATCTTCATTGGCAAAGGACCCTTCTAGTGGTGCCTGGATGTGGGCAGAGACGATAAGGCCTTGGATAAAGAGCTGGCTCAGATAATCAGGAAGAAACCCTAACCACGGCTATTTTATTGTGGTTGCACAATACAACGTACACTCGTGAGGTCATATAATGACTTCCAAATGTCCAAAGGGGTCCTTGCTTCTTTCCTATTCTAAATGCTCCCCAAATAACCAGAGCAGAGGGGAGCCTGCTGTGGGCACAAGAGAACCTTATTTGACTTTGGGTCGAGTAGCCTCTGGGGAACATGGACCCCAGGTACAAAGAGCAGGCTTATTTGCAGAAATAGAAAAGCTTATCCTAAAATTCTCTCCCCTCTGAGGAGTCTTATCATGGGCACAGTTAACAAGAAACCACCGTGGAAGTGCAGCCAGGAGAGGTGCTTAGGCTGTTCCCCAGGAAGAGCCAGCTAGTGGATGACGTGCCGTGGGGGAAGCTCTCTTCAACCATCCTCAGCTTGGAAGCAGTTTTCTTCCGGCCATAAACCAGCTCAGTCTTATCCCTTCCCATTGCCTCACTGCCTCTCTGAGATGGTTAAGATCACAGAGCACCGAGTAGAGAGCTGCCCAGACAGAGAGAGGAATCGTTTTCTGGAAAGGAGGCAGCTGACCTTTGCACAGCAATCAGCTTAGCGCCATCTGGAAGCCTGAGCCATCCTGACATAGGGGCGCAAGCTCGTAGTTCTAGCCTGACCTTTGAGCAGTTGCAGACACACACACACACACACACACACACACACACACACACACAGAGAGAGAGAGAGAGAGAGAGGTTGAGAGAGAGAGAGAGAGAGAGAGAGAGAGACTGAGGATTCCTGCAATCATCCCCCAGGCCCTGACACAAAGAAGCCAGTGTTCTGCCTCAGGCTCAGGCAGGACAGAGAGCCAGAGGGTCCTGACCCAGAATCAGGGCCAGGGACCTAGGTGCAATCTTGCCCAACCTGTTCATCTGCTTCTTTAAAATAGGCTGGAGTTAAGGCCCAGAGCAGGCTGTTTGTTATCTGTAATTTGTCATGAGATGTTTGCTAGCTCTTCAGTAACGTGTGTATATTTTCTTCTGGTGGCTGGGGAAGGAGGCAGGTGGTCAGTCAATCTCAATAATCCATTTGATGTCATAAAATGTGTTCTGTGTTCAGAGGCCTGGAGACACCGTTAGAGATGGGGCACTGACCTAGGTGGACCCCACTGACAACTGCAGCCAGGGTCCTGGTGCCCCACTATGGACCCAGCCTGAGTAGGTACGAGGGGCCGGCATCACCAGCCAGAACCCTTCCCTCCTGAGCTTCTCTGCCCGCCACCTGCTGGCCTGGGTTGCCTCCTCACCTTCGTCACTGCAGCCCGGGCCCATGCAGGGCTGGAAGTCCTGGGTGTCGGGGCAGGGGACACTGAGGTCCAGCTGTGCCTTCAGCATGCGCTGCCGCATCCTCTTGCCTTTGTCGCAGGTGGAGGAGCTGCAGGCGGACCATGGGGACCAGTTGGAGTAGATGCAGGTTTCTGGGGTGTCATCTGGGAAGAGTAGGTGACAGGTTTTCCCTGGGAGCCTGTGGCTGCTGAGACTGGCCCTCTCCCCAGACAAGCTCATTGGGAGACAAGAAAATCCCTGCTGCCTGGCCGGCCTCCGTGAACCTGGTACTCCTGGGATGGGAGCAAGCCGGTCCCTTCCCTTTAAAACCTTTATTTTAGCATTCCGCGGGTAGCTACATAACCTAATAACAAGTAAAGATTCTCCTGCTATCCCTTGCCCTCAACAAATGAACGTCTTTTCATTTCCCTCACCATGGCAGACATTGTGGGCATATCACAGGCAATGTGGGCAAGCACAGGTTTTTTGTGTGTTGCTGCTTCATCTTCCCATGATCACAGTACACACATGGGTGTCATGATAAGAATAAGAGCAGCCGATGTTCACTGAGCACTTATTATGAGCCAACGTCATTCTAAGAACCAAACATGTTTGATCCCATTGGAGACATAACAACTCTCTCTGAGGCAGGTTCTCTTATGATCCCCATTTTCCAGGTGAGGAAACCGTGGCAGAAAGGTGAGGGAGGTCCCATGAGAAAACCTGAGCCGCCGCCACGACCCTGCCACTCCCTCCTGACTGTGGGATCTGGGCCTCACTCTTCTTGCTGGGGGAGGGGACTCACCCACGTCTGCCTCACAGGCCAGTACGAGAACCAAAGCAGGGAGCGACCTGAGTACTGTGAGGCCTGTGCAAATGCCATTGACACGATCATTTTAAAGGCCCGATGCTGGTGAGTCCATATTCCAGGATCACACCTGCACCGGTTCCCTGAATCTTTGTGCCTAGCCTTGGCCTGGCTTTGGCTCATAGCTCTCAAGCAGAAATTCTCAAAGATGAGATGATCAAGTCAAAGGACACAAGTATTTGTGGCTTTTAAAACATGTTAGCAAATTGCTTTCCCAGAAGATGGGGCCAATTTAGGTTGCCACTGGCAACAAAGGGAAACAACGTACCTTCATCTTTCTCTTCCGGAGCCAGGTCTGCTACTATATCATCCACGTTGTCCGGTACGATGTTGCATTGTTCCCCCTGCAAGAGAGCTTTACTCAGAGGGCTCACATTGAAGAATGGAACGGGTAGGGGGAAGATGAGGGAGGATGTAAAATATAATGCCCACCCTGTGTATACAAGGCGGAGTTCTGGGTCGACATTTACAGCCTGACTGAAAAAAAAAATGGCAATAAAGTCACAGCTTCCAATTCCTGACCCGGGGCAGATATTAGTAATTGATTGTGGGACTCATCGTGAAACCTGAATAATTTGCATACTAGATACTCTGGGAGGGCCAGGAATCCTACATCCTGGAATATGCCAGGGACCCCATGATTCTAAAGCAGAAAGGGGGACTGTCTCCTCGAACCCTTGGTGGGAAAGGTCTATGCCAGGGTGAGCTCTAACCCAGTACCTTCCGGGCGATTCTCTCGATGACAACTCTGGCTACTTGAGTGATGGACCCGCCCTCTGGATCGTAAAAAGGACTCTGAGGATGGTCCAGACTGGTCAGGGGCCGGATTTTCTCCTGGGGAATTGTGGGCCTGTTGGGTGACTGCAATGGGGAAAACAACAACAACAAGAAAAAAACCAGATACAGAGAGAGGGAAATAGAATTGGTTAAGAACCACGAAAGCAATTTTGTGTGCGTGTTTGCTCGCAAAGCAATTTGACTGTAATATGATCAGAACAAAAACCTTGATAGGAATTTAACAAGTTTAACTACTATTTATGTTATGGAATTCTATTCACGCCATGTGTCGTGCGGGGAAATTTGTAGGTCTGTACTTTCAGATTCTCCCACGTACACGGTGGGATTAGGCACAGATGAAGAGGTCCCCACAGCTCGGAAATGGCTGAGCCGGGCTGGCCTGAATCCAGAGCTCTTCCTACCAGCCCAGGCGTTGGCAAACCTTTGTCTGCAGAGGGTCAGATGGTAGATATTTTAGGCTTTCTGGGCCAAACCGTGTCTGTCGCAAGGACTGAACTCAGCTGTTACAGTGAGAAAACCGCCCCAGACAACATGTAACCGAATATGTGAGGCCGGGTTCAAAAATTTTATTTCCAAATGAGGTGGTAGGCCGGATTTATCCCGTAAACCATAGTCACCATCACCTGTTCTCGATTGTTCTACCACTGGTTTTCTGATGGCTCCATTTTGATGTTGGTGTATTGACCATATCTGAGAAATATTGGCATTCAGGAGAGATTCCAAACTCCTTAGCCTGGCTGTCCAGAAACCTTCGGCATATGGTCCAGTCCCCCCTTTCTTCCCTCTCTCTCGCCTCCCTGCTTCCTCCATGCAGTGCCCTTCGCCTGGTGTTCCCTTGCTCACCCATGAGCGGCTCTTTAGCAGATGCCCTCTCTGTGCCCTCCTGACTGGCTGCACAGACACTGTCCAGAGCCCAAATCAGACTGTGTGTGAGGACGTGGTGATGAGACCACGCTGGCCTTCCCGGCCACACTGTGAGTTCGTCTAGGACACGGGCCAGATTCACGTCTGGGTCCAGGACGCCGGGACGGAGGCGGGCAAGGTTTGTCACTCACCACCCCAGGCACACGCCTACCTCGTAGGTCACCCCGCTGTCAGTGCCCGCGTCCCAAGGAATCAGGTCCTGCACCAGCTTCTGCACCCAGCCGCACTCCTTGGTGCACAGGTCCTCGGCAGACAGGCCCACGTTCCAGTCGGGGCTGGGGCCCATCATGGTCAGGAAGGACATTAAGTGGCGAGTCCTGTCCACGGAAAATTCAGCCGAGGGTGCTGCTCTCCTGGAAACCAAACACAGAGACCATTATACGAGGGGGTCCAGGGGTGCACACTCTGAGGGACATCTGGCCAGACCATGTAAAGCAAGCATGTCAAACTCGCAGCCCACAACGAATAATTTTGCGGCCCAGCCAGTATAACGGTATGTAAGAAATGTTTTAATAAAAATTTCGTAACTTGCTGTAACTGGTTTTGCTCAGTGGGTAGAGCGTCGGCCTGCGGACTGAAAGGTCCCAGGTTCGATTCCGGTCAAGGGCATGTACCTTGGTTGCAGGCACATCCCCAGTAGGGGGTGTGCAGGAGGCAGTTGATCGATGTTTCTCTCTCATCGATGTTTCTAACTCTCTATCTCTCTCCCTTCCTCTCTGTAAAAAATCAATAAAAAATATAAATAAATATATATATATAAAATTTCGTAACTTAATTTTTACAATATCCTGTTATGCATAATTATTAATAATGAACCTCAATGTTCGCTAATGACTGATTACTATAATCATGTTGCATTCATTTCCCTTACACACCTTATGCACAGGTGCACCATTTCTCTCCACTAATACTAGCAGCGAATATTTTAGCAGCCGATTGCCACATCATTAGTCTTGGACTGACTTGTTTGGTGTGCGCAACAGGAAATATTTTGCTCTTGGAGAACAAGAAAAATAGGTTTATTTGCGTTAAGCTTATTAATTTGTGCAGTTATTCAGTGTCTGGTAAGTTAATGTTCAAGAGAAAATATTAATTTTTATTAAAATGTTTTATTATTTTATGTTAATGATGACTCATTTATTTTAGCCCTTTGTATTCAGCATGTCTCTATCGAAATAAAACTACATTTATTTCTATGAAAATGGAAGCTTTTGTTTTTTTGCGGCCCACATAAACTTAAACCTTGTTTATCTGGCCCGTGTTAGCCTTTGATTTTGACATACCTGGTGTAAAGGATGAAGGCATGGGAAGGCAGATTCTCGGTCTCCCCGTGCCTTTGGCCATGAGTGGTTTACACCATTCTCTCTCCTGAGTTTATCCTTTGGCCACACGTAGAGAGAACCAAATGCTTCCATTTTATCTACTATTTTTTTTTTTTAATCCTCATTCAAGGATATTTTTCCATTGATTTTTAGAGAGAGGGAAAGACAGAGAGAAATATCAATGTGAGAGAAACACATCGATTGGTTGCTTCCTGCATGAGCCCTGGCCAGGGCCCCTGCCCTTGACCAGAATCGAGCCTGGGACCCTTCAGTCCGAAGGCCGATGCTCTATCCACTGAGCCAAACTGGCTAGGTCTCATCCACTTTTAATGTGTACACAGCACTTACTATTCCTTTATTTATTTGTTTAGCTGTTTATTGACTAGGAAAGGAGGGCTTTTGTCTGCCTTCTTCATGGCTTTAATTCCAGTTCCTGTAACAGTGCCTCGCACGAAGTAGATGCTCTGTAAATGTTTCTGAATAAATGAATGAATAAATACTTTGTGCTACATGTGAGCCCAGCTATGTTGGATGTGAGATGAACTTTACAAATAAAAACTGGCTAACAATGCCCTAAGCCCTTTCTATACATTCTCATCGGATCCTCAGAACGGGAAACCCGACTCCAATTTATGGATGTGGAAACCTAGGCTCAGATGGGTTATGGAATTTGTCCAAAGTCACCAAGTGAAGTGGTAGAATGGAGACCGCAACCCAAGTCCATGCAAGGTCGGTATCTTTTCATCATCCATTTCTGAATCCTCCACCCTGCCCCTTCCTCACTGTACTGAGATCTACACCAGATCCTGCTGCCTCCATGGCCCCGCCCCGGCCCGACTCACAGCCGTGTTCTCCAGTCGGCCAGCCGGACCGGCTGCAGAGCCAGGAACCTCCGGCTGACAACCCCTGACTACAGGAGGCAGCTCTTCAGCCTGTCCCCGTGCTGCTAAGGAGTCTTTGGAGTGGCCAGGTGTGGGGCACGGCTACAGTGTTTTGGCCAGGTTCAAGCCTCGGACTAATGAAAGGACAGGGTCCTCTCATTGCCATGTGCAAGTCCCAGCTGGAGGGCAGGGTCCTCCCAGCACAATCATAGCCAACGGCTGTGGTAGTAAGCTTGAAACTATGGTCCAAACACGTAGCCCCACGTGCCTTGTGATAGAGTTCGGGTGCATGTAGTTGAGTAGGGTTGAAACTCACGAGAATGCTGTAAACAACGTGATCACGCCCCTACTTTGCCTTGTGGCATCTGCTATAAAATAAAGACACGGCTTGTGGGCGCTGTCGTTGTCTCCTCATCAGGGAGGCAGCGTCCCACCGAGACCCAGCTATTATTCTCTTGTCTGTCTTTCCTTAATCCTTTCACCCCCCCACTCGGGATCACCCTTGGTCATGCTGGCGTGGCACAGCCAGGGCTGTAGAGATCAGGCAGGCGGCCCACCGAGGGACCTGGCGGAGGGTTAGAGTCAGTCGGCACACCCTGCGTGGCAGACCTGCGGTATTTTATTTCCCCACCCCCAGGACAATCCTGCGGGGTTAGAATGATTACATCGCTTTGTAGAGAAGAAAGCAAAGCGTCTATAGAGGTTCATGAACTTAGCGACAACAACGGGCCGAGGTTGGAAGGCAGCTCTGCCTGACGCCACCCCCCCAGGCTGCTAACCGCGGGGAATCCTCGGCTGGGGACCAGCTCGCCTGCTCAGTCCAGCTGGCAGCTGGGCCACCTCAGCTGTTTGGGAGTCCCTGTGTCCCTCTGTTGGGACCAGCTGCTTCTGGCTGCCCTCACCTGTCCCCGGGAAGCATGGACTCCAGCCTGGTTAGGAGCCATGGAACTGGACCCCTTGGGCCCTGGCAGGCCAGATGGGATCAAACAGTGGGCATCGAAGAGAGGGAAGCCCGGGTGCATCCTGGCACTGCCTCTCATAGCTGCGCAGCCTTGGACAAATTTCCAAACCTCTCTGTGCCTCAGTGTCCAAACCTATAACATGGGGATCCCCACGTGGGTTACTGTGAGTGTTCAGGGAGATCACGCGCTCACAGCACTCAGCCCGGGGCCTGGCACCGGAGCTGTTATCACCATGCCCGTTTCCTTCCCCATGCCCGCGTGTTCTGGCAGGCAGGTCAGTGGTTTTAGCAGCTTCCTTAAAGACCTGGTTCCTGGAAGACCTGTGTCCGGGGAGCTGCAGCCTTGCTCACCTAGGGACTAAGAGGACACAGTCTGGGGCCTGCCTTCCATGAGTGCCCGACAGAGAACACTGGCATCTGGGTAGGGCTGCTGTACGTCCCAGCCCTCCTTGGCCCTTGGCCTCTGGAGCCCAGCAGTGCCTCGGAGAGCAACCTTCCTCTTCCATTGCCATCGAGACCATCCTCTCCACCTATTACCTTTCCAGCTCCCTGGGCATGTGGCTTTGGGTCAGGTTAGTGGTTCATGTCCCGTACCCCACTGGTCACACTATTCGCCATGATAACCCAAGGGGACAAAAGCAGCTCTACTGAGGAATCCAGAGCTGGAGAAACCAAACCAACCTCCACCCAACCCCCGCTGGCTACACTGCCCAGTGATGGATGCTACCAGCTGAGAACCTTGGGTTTTATAAGGACTTATGCAAACTGTTCTCTGCAAATGCGTTTTGGCCAAATCTGCAACCTGAGTGAGGGATCCTATAATCCTTGGTATGTATTTCAGGAGGCAGGAAACGGGCAGCAACCAATCCCTGTGCACACACCTGACCTAAGGCTGGGTAATATGGTACATGTGAATCTATAAGGGCCTAGGAGCGGTTTTCTAATCTTCGGCTAGGCCAGGGGTGGGCAAACTTTTTGACTCAAGGGACACAATGGGTTCTTAAACTGGACCGGAGGGCCGGAACAAAAGCATGGATGGAGTGTTTGTGTGAACTAATATAAATTCAAAGTAAACATCATTACATAAAAGGGTACAGTCTTTTTTTTTTTTAGTTTTATTCATTTCAAATGGGCTGGATCCGGCCCGCGGGCCGTAGTTTGCCCACGGCTGGGCTAGGCCCTGCTCTTTTCTTGCCCCCTTGACTGGAAAATTCACCCCCTGACCGACCGACTGCTAGCTTACATAATGTGTCCTGCGGGAAGTGCTTCCTGACTTCACCGCAATTGTTGAGGACCCCGGCGCACCTTTTCAGAGCATGTTTCCATGGAGTGTCATGTTTGATTTCCACCTTCCCTACTGGGCTCCTAGAGAGTGGGGGCCATTTTTGTCTTGGGCACAGCTAGATCCCAGTGCCTGGCTTAGGACTCGGCGTGCAGTGGATTCTCCTCAAAGAGTTGTTGAAATAAATGAATTAATCTAAGAAATGAATGTGAAGCTCTTGTACTTGCTTTGACCTTCAAATTTAATTTAAAAATCACCTCAACGTATTTATTACTTCGATAATAAAAATGCTATTCAAAATAATGAAATGGATAAGAATATACGTAAATTTTCCTTAGGAAATGCTAGATATGATCGGAGTTCTTTAATTTGTCCAAACCATAATTAAAATTCTTACTCCATGCTTTCTTATATGCCACATTTCCCCATATTGGTTTCAGTTTTCTATGTGGGATTTAAATTTTAATCAGCTTTCTAGCAAAGATGTGGTCATATCATATACTGAATATGTTCTAAAGCATGATAATTAAAATGATGCAATATTCAGGATAAGAAATAAATATAAATTAGTGGCACAGACTGGAGTTCCCACGAACTTTAGAGAAGATTTATTCCAAATTAGGGGGAAAGAAAAGATTGTGCAACAAGTGGGGTTCGGCTAACTTAATTGCAATTTAAAAATATCATATTCACATTTAATATCACACACACACACACACACACACACACACATCCAGTGTTAAATAGAAAACAACCAGAACAAAGAAAAAAATGTCAAGTTTTCTGATCTGTTAGAGAAAGTTAGTTTTTCAGCTTTGCAATAGTAAAAGCAATCACAGAGGTAACATTGAATTAGACACCAACTAAAAACATCTGTGTCATGAAAACAGCAGTATTGAGTTAGAGATAAATAATAACATGTTGGCCAAAAGGTCTCCCTCTAGTCACACTAAGTTAGTGTGACTGACAAATGTTAATATCTATTGCATCTCCAGAGCTAATCCAAATCCATAAGAAAATAGCACAATCTCAAAAGATAAGAGGAAACATTTCTAAACAGAACTCCCAAAAACACCAAAAAAGAGGCAATAAAGGGTTTTATGAGACTCAGGTCACTGGTGACTCAGGTCACTCGTATGATGAGTTCTGTCTCCTCATCATGTATTTCAAATAATCCCCAATAAAGAGCTTTTGGTGTTGCAGAAACTCAATTATACCACTAGAGGGCGCTCTATCCATGCACTAGGCTGAAATCCTGGGTGCGTGGAGGAAGGGTTCCTGGCTTGGAAAACTGTATATAACCTGGAGGCATCTAGGGTTCCCGGTCCATCTGGCTGATTAGATCCTCTGGTCCAGTCTTCCTTTACAATCCTGAGGACATCAGTGGGTCTGAGCAAGTGCTACAGGGAGCAGAGAGGGTGCTGTGCCTTCAGCCGTGGAGAGAGATGCCTCTGACCTTATGGCTTGGGTGATTATGGGGCACAGACCTCCAGAGGCGGGATTTCTGGTGAGGGTGGCCGTGTCTCCAATACACTCGCCTCACCATCTGTCTCTAAAACAGGGACCGTTGTCTAATCAAATGTTAATTAAAACAGAGTGGCCGGAATAATTAAGGGAACTCATTATGTGAAAAGGAATGTAAATTCTTTAAAATACAATCTCTACTATTTTATTTTTTAAAGAACTAGAATTTCTTTTTAAGAGTTTCAGTAATTCCTCGCATCCAGACTAGACCAGAGGACCTGGGTGGTGGACACTCTGAATTGATTTGCAGGAACCCTGGGCATTTTCTATTCCGGTGCCAGAGGAACTAGTGACGGACGCGGGTTTCGTTGAGAATTTGTCTTTCCTGTCTCTACCTGCGCTCTGGGCTGTGGGAGCCACAGCTTGATTTATTGAGCTAAACAAGTCAGCAGCTAATTTGTTCATTGGTGGCTGTCCTTGGAGAAGTGGTCCTGTGGATAAAGATGAAGATCATTGAAAAACAAGTCAGCTTCCACGGGCAGGACCTGGCAAAGTAGGTCACCCTGGCTTTCCGCTGGCCCGAGGGAGGCTGGAATCCCATTAACCTCAATGGAGAGCGGGCTCAGTGAGGGGGGGCAGGGCTGCGTCTGCAAAACAAAACTTGGCTGCGTGGAGGCTTCTAATTTGACTTCCTAATGAGATTTGGAAGGGGGAAGGGGAACATGGGGTATGTGCTGGGGAATATCAAAGGAAAACAGCTTTCCCTTCACCAGCTGATAGCCCTGAATGGAGAGGGTTTGAGTGTTTGGGAGGTCTGAGTGTTTGCCATCAATTAATTCTGTTTCGCTGGGGGTCTTATCTTAGGACGTCTGAGGGATGGGTGAAGGGTGCCCAAACATTTTTTTCCCAATTTTTCAGAAAGTCTCTCCAATCTTAAAAAAAGAAAGAAAGGAAGAAAGAAAAGCAAAGAGGAAAAAAGGTCCATTGATTCTTTCAACCCCTTGGAGCTCCTGCCCAGTCTTCTTTCACAGCAAACGTCACTGGCTGTCTGTACTCACTGACTCCATAACCTCGTTTCCTGTGCACATTTCACCCTGTTCCAGGCTGTTTACTTCCCCCCATTCACTCTACAGAAAGGCGTCCCAGTGAGGTCACCACTGGATCTTCATGTTGATAAATCCAACGGGCATTTTGCAGCTCTAATCTCACTTGATTTCTCAACTACACTGGACACAGGCTGACCACTCTCTCCTCAGGTGCTTTCTTCACGTGGCTTCCCTGACACCAAGCCTCCTTCCCCAGTTTCTTGCCTATTCCTTTCCTGTTTCCTTTGCAGGCGAGTCCTCCTCAGCATTAAATGTTGGAGCTCCTTGGGTCTCACTCTGAAGTCCTTGACTTAGTCTCAAGCTCTCTCTCATCCAAACCATGTTGCCGTCTCCCATTCCTTATTGACTCTGTATAATTCCCCCCAGGACCTTCAGAGCTTCACAGTTAACTGTGTACGGATTGCCTCCAACTGGATATCTTGAAGCCATTTCTGACACATCCCATCCAGAACCGAATTCACGATCTTCCCATTGAACGTCATCTGATGTTCCATATCTTATGAGAGGCCCCACCAACTCATTAATTATGCATCTTGCCCTGTCTGCCTCTCTAATCCTCCTTACCTAACCGATCACCACAGCCTGTCGATGATCTCTCAGGTCTCTGCGCCTCCCCATCTCCACCACCACCACCCTAGTCAAAGTCACTTAATTCTCCCTGAACCTCTGCAACCGCCTCCTCACTGGGCTCACCTCATTTCTTACCCTTTTCATATTGGAGCCAGAGTGCTGTTATTTTCACCTAAATCTGATCATGTTGTCATTCCGCTCAAAACCCTTCAATGATTTCCCATTACTCATAATGTAAAAATCAAAATCCCTGATGTTGCATGGGTTGGCCCCACACCAAGCTCAGCTTTGATTTCTGGATATAGTTACACCATATACCCTGTTAGTACTTTATGCTCTGCTCCCTCCTCAGGGCTTTTACACATAATGGTTTCTCTAGACTTTGTAGAATGTTCTCCCCTTGCGTTGCTTCTTTACCTAGTTAACTCCTATTGATTCCTTAACTCTTAGCTCAATTCTCATTTCCTCAAGGAAGATTCCTCTGATCGCTCCCCCCCCCCCCCCCCAAAGCTGGGTTGAGGTTCCAATCACACACTCTGATGGCAGCTTATGTCTTTATTTCACAGACATGTCACATCTGTCATCATTGGTGAATGTCTCTGCCCCATTAAACTGTAAAATCCATGAGAAGCTCTGCTTTGCTCACCACTGGATCCCTAAGAACCTTTCACAGTACTTTCCTTTGGAGACCGCCCAATAAAATGTTTGTTGAAGCAACTAAATGTTTCAGTCATCCTTTTCTTTTTAAGTTTAAAAAAATTGATTTCAAACGGAGGGAGAGAGAGAGAGAAAGAGAGGGAGGGAGGGAGAGAGGGAGAGAGAGAGAGAGAGAGAGAGAGAGAGACACACACACATTGATGAGAGAGAAACATGGATCGGCTGCCTCCTGCATGCTTCCTACTGGGGATGGAGCCTGCAACCCGGCATGTGCCCTGACCGGGAATGGAACTGAGACCTCCTGGCGCATGGGATGATGCTCAACTAACTGAGCTACACCTGCCGGGCTCAGGCATCCCTGATAGGACACAGGGTAAGTGAAAGTTAAGACTCTGTTTTTTGTTTGTTTGTTTGTTTGTTTTTGGTGGGAGTAAGACAATTTGGTGGTCACACTGCTATTTCATGCTGCTCAAAAGTCCAATTGACCGATATGTTTTGATTGATTAAGAAATGGCTAATGAATGGTTACTTAATTGTAGTGAGAGCGTAGGCACTGGAGTCAGCTGGATACTGTTTGAATTCCAGCTCCTCCACTGATGGAGCTGGATGCTGAGGGCGGACCTGTCATACCACCTCCGAGCCTCAGTCCCATCATCAGTAAAGTGAGGGTCATAATCCTTGCGGGGCTTATTATGGGGTTAGTGCAAGGATTACGTGGGATAAGGAAGGTAAGTGCCTCGTAGGGTATCTGGCAAATAGTAGGTGCTCAGGGTAAAGGATTTCTCTCCGCTTCCTTTCTTCTCTCCCTTCCTCCCTCTTTCCTTCCTGAACCATCTTGCTTTACAGTTTACATCTTTCTAAACCCAGGCTCCTTAAGGGAAAATGGTGTAAGGTTTCTAACTGGTGTAATTTGTTATCCACAAACTCTGTGGCCCAGATGCCCCCAACCCCTTCCTGGCTTTGAGCCCCTGCCTGTTCAGAGAACCAGAGGTGAGGAACTCTTCGCATCTAGGTCTGGGAGCCTGGGAGCTGGGGGAAGCTGAGGAGAGAGCCTGAGCAAACAGGATTCAGAGTGGCCATGTTTTCTGATTGATGTGAATTATGCAAAGAGGGCTGAGGGTTTTGTGAATGCACATCAGTGTTGTTTGGTGGGATAGCGTGAGACAGGCAAATGCCCGCCCACTAGTTGAGAGCACAGGGCAGCAGGCACTGCCGCTATTGCTTCTTGACGGAAAGGCACTTCCAAGCCTGGGCAGGTTTTCAACTATAGTCAACCCTTGAACAACAAGTGCCCGGGTCCACTTAACAGGGTGGGGCAAAGTAGGCTTACCGTTGTTTCTATGGGAAATAACACAAAAGTCAATAATAATACAGGAATAAACTTAGTTTTTCACGTACTCATAACCGTAAGCCTACTTTTACCCTATATATGGGGAATTTTTTTCAATAAATACACACAGTCCTGTAGGACATGTATTTTCTCTTCCTGATGATTTTCTTAATAACAGTTTTCTTTTTTCTAGCTTACTTTATTGTAAGAATACGGTGTACAATAAATAAAGCATGTAACTATGTGGCAATCGACTGTTATGTTAATGGTAAGGCTTCTGGTCAACAGAAGGCTATTAGTAGGTAAGTTTTGGGGGAGTCTAAAGTTATATGTGGACTATCAGCTGTGCGAGGGTTGGCGCTCCTAACCCCTGTTGTAAGGGCTAGCTTACTCTGGTCTCAACTTCCTCGGAGGTGATCCAGAGCAAGGCTTGGAGGTCACAGCAAGCTAGAAGAAGCCTCCATGCAGCCAGCTGGGCTGCCTGTGGTCAGCTGTCTTCAGGCTTCCACTCAGGGCCTCAGTCCCACCAGACCAGGGCCACTCCAGGGCAAGGAGCAGCCTTCCAGACTCAGCCCCTTGGCGCCTCCGGCACAAAGACTTCATGACCTCTCTCTGACCTGGGCTGGTGTGGGCTCCTTCTCTGAGTTCCCACCATGACACTTATCCCCTGGAGCGCACAAGGCTACCACAGTGCCATTATAGTATTCATATTCTGTGCATATGGTGCCACTTCGACTTGCGCAGAGCAGACCTGGAGTGGCAGAACTCTGTGTATTGTCTGTCTCCCTCTTGGCTGGCCATTCCAAAGGGCGGGGACTGTGTATGGGGCTGGCGCATAGTAGGGGATGAGCCATTAGTTTCCTGAATGGTTAAACAGGTGGGCACCAGGCGCCTGGCAACAGTTTCCCTGCCACCAGCTGGTCATGTGTGAGTGCTCCTCCTCCCTCCGCTCCTGCTGGAGTCTTCCTTGTACTTCCTTTCCTACCATTTTGTGTTTGCCTTTTCTCCCACTGAGTATCTCACACATCCCCCATGTTGTTGCCATCTTCATCAATGTCATCGTTAGTGGAAGCAGACTGCTCCACAGAGGGGCTAGCCAAGCCACTCTCATAAACCATTTTCTGGTGCTAAACTGGGAACTTTTTCTGCTCCAGACCTTGTACCCATAAAGGATGAGTGATACCAAGCCTTGTTCGAAGAATTTCATGGGATTCGGGGTGGCCGCAGTGAGGTGCAGAGTAGGGAGCAGTAAGACATGAGCCTCCCCCAAAAGGAGGCAGGGGCTGAAGCGTGTGATGCTCCCTGTGTCCTCTCAGGTGAACTGAGGAGTGCAGACTTGATCCTGGAGGCCACAGAGGGATTCTGAGTCAGGAAATCAGACTTGAATTCTTAAAGATCACTCTGGTAACGGTGTGGATGAGGGATCAGATGGGGGAGCCGTAGAAGAGGGGAGAATTGGAGTAGACCAGGTGAGAAACTAATGGTGGGAGAATGGCCAGGTGAGGACTGATTTGTGAGATACTCAGAAGGAAGCACCAATAGGAATCAGTGATGGGTTCTATTTTGTTTTTTGTAAAAAATATTTTTATTGATTTCAGAGAGGAAGGGAGAGGGAGAGAGAGATAGAAACATCACTGATGAGAGAGAATCCTTGATCAGCTGCCTCCTGCATGCCCCCAACTAGGGATTGAGCCCGCAATGCAGGCATGTGCCCTGACCAGGAATCAAACCATGACCTCTTGATTCATAGGTCAATGCTCGACCACTGAGCCACACCAGCCAGGCTCAATTTTGGATATGATGAATTCAAGGTCCATGTGGGCCATCCACAGAGAGGTGTCCAAGAAATTGATGGATGGATTTAGCTTCCTACCTACGTACCTACCTGGGGGAGTGGTAGTTTGGGGAGCCATCAGCATACCGGTAGTCACCAAATGCATGGGAGAATGAAATCTCCAAGAGATAGAATAGACAGAAAAAATGGAGACTGAGAGTGGAACCTGGGGTAAACCTGGCTTCCCATGAGGCAGATTTGCTTAGAGTGAGGACACGTATTTGTGGCTGAGAACATAAGTGAATACATACTGGTTAACCTTTATTCTGAGTTGATTCTTCTGCAGTGTTAGAGCCATTGGAGGAAACAGAGACCAAGCCTGCATCCCTGAGAAGATAGGGGCACCTGTGATACTGCACCTCACCTGTTTGTTCATCTAAGAGGTATTGCTGACTTTAATGGCCCAATTGGCATGGGGTGGTCATTAGGTGGGTGGCTCTGAGGACAAGGCCAGGACAGGGGCAGGGCAGAGCCAGGGTCTGTCTGTTACTTACACGTTGAGAGGCTGCCAGGCTGGCCACTGAGCTTTGGCTTTGATGACGGTGAGGACCTCATCGCTCTGCAAAAAACAAACCACAGACACTTAGTGAGGAGAGCTGGGCTCATGGGAACAAAAGGGCTTTGACATGGTCACACTGTCTACCGCCCCTCACTTACCTGCTATTGAGGCTCTACCTGCCCAGGTGTGGGAGCCATCCAGCCCCAGGGTGGGCAAGCCCTGGAGCCCCGGTAATCCCAGGAGGTGGGGCTGAGTGTCCAGTGTGCCTAGTGCGTCGTGGGCACCAATGGGTCCACTGAGCCACACCTTTGGTTTGCAGCTCAGCCCATCTCTCCCTGCTGGAGCCAGGCTCTGACCTGGACTCCTCCTTGGATGGCCAGACTCCCATATTGTGTCTAGCCTGGAGGGAAGACTGTGTGCTCTGCCCAGATACTGACTGGGGCCTGGACTGTAGCAGGAGCTGCAATGCAGCCAACAACTGGCCCCAACAATTGCCACACTCAAGGCCTTTCCTGCTGTTGAGACTCAGGCACCGGATTAAACTCCTTGGGTTGAGGAGGCCAGAATAAAGCTGGGGGCCCACACCCCTGTGTCACTCATGTTATTATGCTCCATTTTGCTTTGGACAGTGTGTAGAGCATCCTTCAAGTCTAAGGACCTAAAATATTCTTTGAGGAAGAACCTAACGGTTAACATTTTGAAGGCAAGCATTAAGTCATCATGGGGTGGGGGGGGTGGGGGGAAGGATCAGAACTTTGCTGATCTTGCTAAACTCTGAGATTTGTTTGGGTTTTTATTTTCAATTACACACTGGGAGTGAGGGGGTATCACACTCTTTTCAAGGCTTAATACTGCCATAGTCCAAATTTGGCTCTGGCTGGGGATGTTCCCCAGAGCGGATTCAGCTGGTTCTGGATCTACCACCCCTTCCTCTGGCCTGGTCTTAGCAGTGTTCAGACACCACTGCCCATTGCACACCGAAAAGCCCAGGATGTCACCAGCTGGGGAAGCAAGAGTTTTGTTGTTGACTGAACAGGTCCCTGAGCTCCAGGAGGGCAGACACTTGCTTGGTTGGCTCACAGCTCTGCCCCAGTTGTTGTTTTTTTAAAAATATATTTTTATTGATTTCAGAGAGGAAAGAAGAGGGAGAAATAGCAATGATGAGAGGGAATCATTGATTGGCTGCCTCCTGCACACCCTGTACTGGGGATTGAGCCTACAACCTGGGCATGTGCCCTGACTGGGAGTCGAACCATGACCTCCTGGTTAATAGGTTGGCACTCAACTGCTCAGCCACACCAGCTGGGCTGCCCCAGTTCTTAAAGCCATGCCTGGCTGTGGGTGCCTAGAACACATTTGGAATGAGTTGGTGGATTTCTTCTTAGTTCGGTACCTTGCCCAGAAAATCCCACTGCCCTGAGAAAACTGGGAGGAAGTCAGAGGTGTCTCCAGGATCAGGCCCAAAGATTAGAAAAAGCCTTTGATCTGGACGCCTTGCCTGCAGCCCAGGAAGGAGTGGGTGGGTGGTGGGTTCTTGAGAAGAAGGAGATCAGCCAGATCCAGGTTGGCCTGGGCGCTACAGGGACAAGCCACAGAGGCACCCCATCCACTGCCACCCCGGGGAACCTTGCAGCCTTCTCCTGAGCCCAGGCCTCCCTGGGGTTCCCTCTCTTAATCAGAGGAAAGATTCACTGGGTGCACAAACACCCCACATTCACACATCTTCAGGGAGAGCATGTCTAAGTCCTGAGAGGTTTACACTTCTCATGAGAGACATTCTTATTTGTTGAGAATGTCTCCCTGATTCATTCCTAATAAATATCTGTTGAATAACTGAAAGAAGCTGCTTATCATGAAGTCACTTGTGAGACCTAACCTATCTCCCGAATGCCAGCGCTGGGTCTCCCATGACCTGGTTTTCCTATGGTCATCTCATATATTCCACGTCCCACACTGAACTCTTCATCTGACCCCGGAGCCCTGCTCCTCCTCCAGCCAGTGCCATCTGGGCTAAAGGCACATCCACCCGCTGCCTGAACCAGACACCAGGCGTCGCCATCATTCCTCCGTCTCCCACCCCTTCACAGCGGTCAGGCCCCAAGACCCACTGTGTTCACCGCCTGTGAACCCCTCCACAGTCTCCTCACTGGTTACTTAGTCTCCTGTACCTTCTTGCTTTCCCCCAACCCACCCTCCCCCAACCTACCCATTTCTTGCCTAAACCCTTCAGCAGCTCCCCACAACGTCCATGATAATTTTTAAATACCTGGTATACTTTTTTGATTTTTTTTTTCAAATATATATTTTTTGAGTTCAGAGAGGAAGGGAGAGGGAGAGAGAGATAGAAACATCAATGATGAGAGAGAATCATTGATTGGTTGCCTCCTGCATGTCCCCTACTGGGGATCAAGCCCGCAAACCAGGCATGTGCCCCTGGCCGGAATCGAACCCGGGACCTTTCAGTTTGCAGGCCAATGCTCTATCCACGGAGCCAAACCGGCTAGGGCCTTTTTAGATTTTTAATTCCAGAGTAATCCATGCTTATTGTAGACAAAATTAGCACCACAGAAGCACACAATGTAAATGTTGAGCTCTTTCCACTTTAGCATCTACCCTGCCTTCTGCCTCCTTCTCCAGAATGTTACAGTTTGGGGTGTATCATTCCAGGCCTTCTACTATGCAGATGCCACTGTGTGTGTGTGTGTGTGTGTGTGTGTGTGCGTGTATATATTAGATACAGCTTTCATACTGAATATCTTATTCTGCGCCATGATTTTTATATTTTCCCTTAATATTACATCATGGGAATCTTTCCATGTCAGTAGCTACAGATTCATAGCTCTCCTTTTGTTGATTTTTAAGACATTGAAGATCTTCAAATTATGGTAAGCTTGGTCAAGACTAATAAAAAAGAAATCCAGGAGACGAGATACTGTCTGATGATGATCATTTTGCCCTTGAAAAAAAATGCTTTACTAAAAAGAAAAAAATAAATCAGTGTGCGTGGAGTTACGGTGGCTTCGCATTGCAATTCAATCTTGGTTTTCGAGTCCTAACTAATGACATATTGATTTTGTTTTTTGCAGAATAACTCAACAAAAATTGTTTGGACCCATCATTAGTGTTTATTTATGGTGATGAAATTCTGTCTAGTTTTCAGAGCTATGGAGGCCCGGAGGATGGTGGGTCCGCGCGTGTGGGCATTAGAACAGCTTGCTGCTGGAATTTGTTTCATCTGGAGGTTCCACACCATCTGCAGGATCAACTGCTATTGTTCCTTGTTTGCGATCATTCGTGTCATCCAATGAAACAGGAACGCACGAGCCTTCTGCAATATTCATTTTAAAAGTGAAATATTTTTGTTGCTGCATCAAAATTCTCCGGCAGAACCGAAGTCCTACGGGATTGGAGAGTGCCTGGCGTGTTCATGGCCATATCTAAATGCGATGGATGGGTAATGAGTAAATTTCTGAAGAAGCAAAGCCATATCATTTACTCTATAGACGTGTAGAATTCCATAGCATGGATGTTCTTGCATGTTTTTTAACCGACACTATTGACAGATATTTAATTGTTGCCATAAATGATACTATGATGAACATTTGGGCATGTATTTCTGTCTTTGCAAACCCGAGGGTTCCTATGTCATAGATTCCCAGGAATGATTAAAAGATGAAGCACGTTGAAAATTTTGGCAGAGTCTACCAATTTGTCCTCAAATGCCTGTACTATTTTATACTCCAGCAAGAATGTGTATGTGCCCATGTCATCACACCCTTGGACATACCGGATACTATCATTCTCATTAGTATTTACTCATCCAGAAGGCAGGCATGTAGTATGGCTGGGAGCCCAAGCTCAGGAGTCGTACCTGAGTTCAAATCCTGGTTTCACCATTTACTAGTTCCATGTCCTTTGGCAAGTCTCTTGACCTCTCAGTTTTCTCACCTGTGAAATGGGGTTAACAAGAGTATCTACGGCACTGGATTGTTAGGGGGGATTAAATAACACCATTCAGAAAGTGTGCTAATACAGTGCCTCTATCAGCACAAATATTAGCTGCTGTTCTCATTCTTACTTACATTCTGGCCAAGCTGGTATTAGAATCGATTTGCACTGCCTGAGTACAGAAAGTGGGGTGCGCAGTCGCATCTACAAACCGACAGAGCCCCAGGAGAACCCAGAAACTCAGGGAGCAAATGACGGGACGTTTCCATGACTCGGTGCGCCCTGGATGGGGCCACGGGGGCACGAGGCGTTTTACATTTTAAAGAATGGAGGATTTAACATTCAGAGCAAGCCATCCAAACTTCAGATGTAAATGAAAAGCCATTTTCACAAGTCTCTAAGGCACAGAAAGGATCTTTCAGCCATCCTAAGAGCCCTCACACATGTCTCCTAGGACCCCTTTCAAACAAAGTGTTTCAAGGCATTCACAGTTCATGCCTCATTTGCATGACGTTAGCAGTTTTCCAGAGATACGCCCATTAAAATTAAAAACCCCCCCAAAACTACAGGTCACTCGTGTCCATCTTCACAGGGCCGAGTGCTTTCATTTTGCTTTTGATAAACATATTGGGAAGATGTGACAGCCGTACTCAGACTGCTTAGTTACTGGGACCACGTGGGAATTGCACGGCCCCCACAAAGGCCAGGGGCTGAGGTCAGATCCAGAGGAGGGAGGGTTCATGTGGAATGAAGGCAGGCTTGGGCCTGGTTGGAGGCAGAAATCACACTGGTATCAGGACATGCCAAAACTGAGCAGAGCAGATAGCAAGAACGTGAATCTGAGGGGGTCAGGGCTGGGGCTGGTGTTTGAAACAACCTTACCCTACACGGACCCTCCCATGCCCTCCCTGCCTTGCTCCTCACCTCCTCTTCTGCAGGCATTTTCCTGGGTCCTGCCCTTCTGCCTTCATCTTCTAGTCCTGAACCACACCTGTTCCTCACCTAAGGCCCTGAGGGCGAGCTCTCCCACCATCGCAGGTCCTGCCCCACACCTGCAGTCTGAGCCACCCACCCACCCCGCCTCCTCCCCCGCAGGAAGAGAAATGGATACAATCCATAATGAGACAGAGAAAGCAACTGAAACAGGGAGAAACAACAATAACAGTGATCTATTGTTTTTCTGTGCTAGGCCCCTTGCTAATTACCTTCACATAGTATCTTATTTAATCTTTACTATACATTTCAAGGTAGGCATAGACTTTTTAATGTTCAGAAACGCATTTATTTGGCCAAATTAGTTACACAGTCAATGGCAGAGTTTAAACCTCAGCTTGGGTTCCCAACACCCATGGCCCTGGGAACCCCAGCAGAGGGCAGCTAGGAGTGGGGAAGCTGCGGTGCAGGGGTCCAGGTGAAAGGTCAGGCCCAGCGCTGGCCCCTGCCTCTGCGCCTGTGGGAGCATATCTGAGAGCTGAACATTGCAGCCACACTCGGAGGATTGTCAGTGTTCACAAGACCGTCAACGTTAGTGCTTCCCTGGTTTTGAAGAAGTTGGCAGGGGGGTGGGGGTGGGGGGCACAGGGGCCTTGAGTTGGGGGAAACTGTTGGCTACCAAATACCAAAGACGGGGAAACCCAATGACACTAAATGCACAGTGATACCCGTGCATGCGCACAGACAGCCCTGCCCCATCCTGCGTCTTTGTGCAGTCATCAGCTTGTTTCGTATGAAAACCTTTGGGGAATAGCTATGATCCCATTTTGCAGATGAGGAAACTGAGATTCAGAGAAGTCACATGACTTGTTCAAAATCACCAGGAATCATGATTCCAATACAGAAGTGTCTGACTCCAAAACTCATGCTCTTCCCGCCTCTCCTGACTATTCTTCCTCTCTATCTCCCCCATTCCTCCCCCATTTTGCTTGTTTTGTGTGTGTGTGTGTGTGTGTGTTTGGTTTTTTTTTTTCCCCCAGCAAGAGTGTGGCTGCCCCTGGCTGACAGTTTTTCTCCCAGGAGGCGCAGGGTCACCAGGTAGGGCAGCGTTCATCATTCTGTGTTAAGACCCGAATGAGCAGTGCTTGGCCCCATTTATTTATTTTTTTTGCTTCTACCCTTTCCCAGAATCCCCACTTACCACCCATAACATTTATTCTGATGGCTTCCACCTCTGAAGGGAAGTGGAAAGTCATCCCTCTGTGAGTGTCCTGGGGATGAGCAGCAGGAAATGAGCCATTTTATGAGGTGATAATGGAGCTATAAGCATCTTTAAGTCAATTGTGCCCAACGGTCCCTCCCATCATTTCAACAGCCTCTGGGTTTATGGGGTCATAAATAAAAACAGACACCTCATATTTCTTGGTGCTTTATATTTTGCCCCTGGTCTCATTGGTTTCCACTGTCACCCTCTGAGGTAAGCAGGCGAATGGTCCCATTTCTCAGGTGAAGTAACTGAGACTCACCTCCTCTGAAACTGCTCTGGTCAAGGGCACCCATGAGCTCTCCATGGCCAATGGGCAACGCCCAGCTCTTAGCTTCTATGACGCCTCCTGCACTTGACCCAGCTGGCCACTCCCTCTGCCTGAAGCTCGGTCTGCCTGGCTCTGGCACTTCCTGCCTCCTCATTCGCCTCACTGGCCTCCCCTTCCCAGCCTCCTTTGCTGGCCCTTCTTCGCCTTCCTCCAAACACTGAAGCGCCCCGGGTTCAAGCCTTCGGTCCTCTTCTCTTTTCTGCCCACACTGCCTTGGTGATGTCATCTTGTCCCACGCCCTGAAATTCTAGCTAAATGTGCACTGCTGCCCACTGAAGTAAGTCTTCTACCTCAGCCTGGCTCTGAACTCCGGGCTTGCTATCAACGGTCAAACGTTTTCATCTGCTGTCCAATTGGCATCTCAAACTCAACGTGTCTGAAATCCTACTCCTGATCGTCCCCTCCCCAAACCTGGCCTCCCCGCTTCCCCTCCATGAAACAGCAAAGCCATCCTTCCAGTTTCTCATCCTGGATGCTTCTTTCTCTCCTATTATACATCTGATCCGTCAGCACATCCTGTCAACTCCACTTCTAAAACGTCTTTATGAGCCAATGACTTTTCGGCACCTGCTCTGCCACCATCCTGGTCCAACCCACCATCATCACTCATTGCAGTTGCTGCCGGGCTGATCCCTCTGACTTTTTCCTCACCTTCCTCCACGCTCTACAGTGGCCATGTCATTCCTCTGGTCAGAGTCTCCCAGTGGCTTCACATCTCACAGCAAGTGGGGACCGTGCCATGGCCCCCAGGGCCCTTCATGATCTCCTCGTCCCTGTCCCCTCACTAACCCCATCTCTTATGACTCTTCCCTTTTACTCACCCTGTTTCCGGCCGCCCTGGACATGTTGCTTTTCCTCAACGTGCCAGGCAGCTCCCCATGTCAGGAATGTGTCCTCCAGCTGCCAAAACACTCATTCCTCTGCCTCCTCCAGTTTGCTCACATGTCACTTCTCAGTGAAGCCTCTGCTGACCACACTATTCACAATAGCAATTCCCAGTCCCTCCCGCCCCCCAGCACACCCCCATCACCTTCCATGACTACCTTCTCTCTAGAACACTTGTCACTGTTTTAGGTACTATGTATTTTGCTTATTTACTTTTTAAAAATATATATTCTTATTGATTTCAGAGAGGAAAGGAGAGGGAGAGATAGAAACATCAGTGATGAGAGAGAATCATTGATCTGCTGCCTCCTGCACACCCCACACTGGAGATCAAGCCCACTACCCGGGCATGTGCTCTGACCAGGAATGGAACCGTGACCTCCTGGTTTATAGGTTGATGCTCAACCGCTGAGCCATGCTGGATGGGCCACTTACTAGTATTTACTTTTTGTCATCTGTCTCCCCATGAAGATAGCGTCTGTTTTACTCACTGCTGTACTATCAGCGTTCAGAACCATGCTCCGAGCATGCTCAATGAATGCGTGCTGAATGGACGAGAGGCTCTGAGTCCCAATCCACCAACACCCCCTCAGTCTAGGGTGGAGCCGGAGCTGTGTGAGGTGACACAGGAAACCTGGGTGTGGAGGTGGTGGGCACTGGATGAGCAGGAGGAGAGCGCCAGCCAGAACACTGTGCTGGGACTGCAGGTGGGAGAGGGAAGGATGAGGGACAGGACCCAGAGGTCACTTTAGGAACCATGGTCAGAGCTCCCAGGTTCTGAATCGGCCCCCAGAAACGCCCGGAAACCGGGGTTGGCTGTTTGGAAGTGCCCATAGCTCGCCTGGTCCCCTGGGAAGTGGCTGTCTCATCAGCTATTTGGAAGCCAGAGAAGGTATCTGAAGCCCATTCACAGATCCACAAGAAGGTGATGTGGTTGCACAGGAGCATTTCAAATCCAATTTCTTTCCAAACACAGCCTGTAATTCCGACGGGAAATTGCATAATGCTTGTAGATAACAATCTTCCCGAGAGGCAGTTTTGTGAAAGCAGCTTGGCATTTCCGAAGCGCGAGGGACAGGGCCCATCAGAGCGCCCACTGCCCTCCGCCCGGCTGCCGGTCTGTGGCAGGCGGAGAGCTCTGAGCTCGGGCATCACTCCCTGACCTGAGCGAGAGGCCGTCCTTCCGTGCCCCTCTATTAGCCACAGGCATCGATTTAGCTCAGCCTTCGGTGACCAAACTGCCAATCCCGGGCTTAACCTCATTTTCTGGGTTTTCAATGTGTCCTTCCTAATGCTTGCGAAAGCCCACCTCTCATCTGAGTTACGCAGGGAGCTGAACAGGTCAGTGGGGCATGTCCATCTCTCCTGTCCCGCCAGCTCTCATGACTGATTTCCCAGGCCCTTCTCCCCACCTCCTCCTCTGTGTCCAGCAATTAGGAAAACATTAGTGCCAGGGCCAGGCAGGGAAGTAGGAAAGGGGCCAGGGCAGGCGAGACTCTGCCATCACCCAGGAGAGAGGGGGCAAAGCAGGGGCTGCTTTCAAACAGGCCTGGCTGCTAGGAACCCTGGGAGCCTGGAAAGGCTCTGGCTGAAGGTGCCTGAGGCAACCTGTAAGGGCAGCGTCCCAACCCTGCCCAGTCTCCGGTGGTCTTAAAGGCACAGCCTTCCACACCCCTCGCTCCTCTTCCCTGTCTCCCATCCCCACCTTCCTCTGAGGACAGCTCCTGTCCAGTCTGGAAGCCTGTGTTAGAGCGGGGCTTGGGCTGTGTCCTCCCTGTGTCCCCAGCGCCCGGCCTGGCTTGGGGGAGGTATGCAGGGAATGATTAAGGGATGAATAATGGATTAGTTAATTAAACAATTAATTAATGACAAGCTAGAGGAAGCCTCCGGCCTTGGCTGCCCTCCCAGGGGGCCTTAGGGGCACTTTTTGCAAGTTCTCTGGGATGGGGATGCTGCGGGAAGGTTGGTGAGCAGGAGTGCTGTGGCCTGACTCATGCGTTCAGCGATTCGGCTAACTGTGGGGGAGGGGAGGAGGACACTGTCACAGGGCCAGGGGCGGAGGCAGGGGCTGCACCTGGAGAGAGCAACAGAGAGGGTGAGGTGATGTCGATACAAGACATTATTATTATTTGTTATCCTCACCTGAAGATATGTTTATTAATTTCAGAGAGAGGGAGGGAGGGGAGGAGGAGGGAGGGAGATGAGAGAGAGAGAGAGAGAGAGAGAGAGAGATCAGTTGGCTGCCTCCTTCATGCGCCCCAACTGGGGTTTGAACCCACAACCTGGGCATGTGCCCTGACTGGGAATGGAACCTGAGATCTTTCAATATATTACCGGACGCCACTCTGACCGACTGAGCCACACCGGCCAGGGTCAAGACATTATTTTAAAGGGAGAAGCAACAAGATCTGTTGATGGATTGGATGTGGGGTGTCAAACAAAAAAGGGTCCAGGCTGACTCCAAGGGGAGGTATCATGTAGGCAGTTGGAGATCTGAGGCTGGAGTTTGAGAGCAAGTCAGGCTAGAGGTGTGCATTTGAAAGTCATCAGCATATACAGTAGGTGGTAGTTAAAGCCACAGGACATAGTACCTAGGAGTGAGGGGAGACAGAGAAGAGAGTAGGGAAGGCTTTATTATCTTTAAAATAAAAGCAATTTCAAAAGGAAATGAGAACTCATTTGTACACTAAGATCTCCCTCTCCTCTCTTAAGAAGCTTCTGGCCCAGGTATCATACTGTCAGCCTGTTTTGCTGGGTCCTTAAATATAATATTTCACTTCATCATCTCCCTTCATCCACTGATTTTCAGAAAAAGCTTACAAATTATTAAGTAATGAAGCTCTAAATGACCTGGATGGGGGAGAAATAAGCAGACCCTACGGTGTGCTGCACAGCAGCTTCAAATAAGGCTGCTTTCTTAAATGGTGCTATTTAAATGCAAAGGAACAACTTGATAAGCTTTAAAAGCTTAACCCTTCTCATTCCTGAGACCCCATATACTCAGATTATCATCGAGGTAATGGGAGAAACTGTGTTGCTGGCTGTCACTAAAGAAATGTCCCTACCAGGGATTTAAGATCACACATACATGGCCAGCCTCTGCTGGGCTTCCCCTGGTAACAGTAGGTTCCTCGACGTGAAAGCCCCCTTCTAGTTATTATTGTGGCACCACGGAGCAGGAGTTAAAGAGCAGCGTGGTGGAGTAAGGCAGACTGAAGTTCAAATCTCGGCTCAGCCACTGATGTGCTATGTAAATTTGGGGAAGTCACTCATCCTCGCTGAAAGGATTCCTCATGTGTAAAACATACTTATTGAGCTTCGTTTTTGGAGGGGTACAGTCAGAGGCTGTACTGGGCACGGGGCATAGGGCAGTGGACAAGGTGACAGTCCCTGCTCTTGTGGGGTATGTCCTCTAGTGCAGTGGTTCTCAACCTTCCTAATGCCGGGACCCTTTAATACAGTTCCTCATGTTGTGGTGACCCCCAACCATAAAATTATTTTTGTTGCTACTTCATAACTATAACTTTGCTACTGTTATGAATCATAATGTAAATATCTGATATGCAGGATGTATTTTCATTGTTACAAATTGAACATAGTTAAAGCATAGTGATTAATCACAAAAACAATATGTAATTATATATGTGTTTTCCGATGGTCTTAGGCGACCCCTGTGAAAGGGTCGTTCGACCCCCAAAGGGGTCGTGACCCACAGGTTGAGTACCACTGCTCTAGTAGGTTAATAATAACATGTGAAGATTGAAGGAGATACTGTAATGTAAGGTGAATGGTAATGAAAAGGTAACTCTGATCACTTGGATGTATTTATATCACTCCACACTGCCTTCTCTCACTGTGATCTCCCACTTCTGCCGACCTACCTTTCAGCGTAAATCTCCTACATTACCTGTCATGTGCAGGTTGGCTCAAGGCTGTGAGTTCCTTTGCCTGGAATGTCCTTATCTCTTTCTTCTTAAGCAACTCCTCCTCTAAATGCTAGCTTCTTCTTTTTAAATAAAAATTTACATACAGTTGTCCATTATCCTCTGGGGATATGTTCCAAGACCCCCAGCGGATGCCTGAAACCATGGATACTTTTGAACCCTATGTACACTATGTTTTTTTCTATACATATATACCTATGATAATGCTTAATTTATAAACGAGGCACAGTAAGAGGTTAGCCAATAACTAACAGTAAAAAGAACAATTATAATAATATACTATAATAAAAGTTATGTGAATGTGCTCTGTCTCAAAATATCTTATTGTATGTACTCAACTTTTCACTTAAAGGAAGCACTTGACAGCTTCTCTTTGGCATATCAGAACTGCCAGCATCACTACTCTAGTAGTTTGGGGGCCATTATTAGGTAAAATAAGGGTTATTTGAACACAGTACTGAGATACCATGACAGTAGATCTGATAATCTATATGATTACTAAGCGACTAGCTGGTGGGGAGTGTATAGAGTGGATATACTTGGCAATGGGATAATTCACGTCTCAGGTGGGATGGAGTGGATGGCACTAGATTTCATCACATTACTCAGAACTGCATGCAATAGAAAACATGAATTATTTATTTCTGGAATTTTCTATTTAACATTTTTGGACCATGGTTGACCATGGGTAATTGAAACTGTGGAAAGTGAAACAAAGATAAGGGGGGGGGGGGGGGACTACTATATTTAAGATGTACAACATGGTTTTTTTAAATATATATATAGTTCTTTATTGATTTCAGAGAGGAAGAGAAGAGAGAGATAGAAACATCAATGATGAGAGAGAATCATTGATCGTCTGCCTCCTGCAGGCCTCCTATTGGGGATCGAGCCTGCAACCCAGGCATGTGCCCTTGGCCAGGATCAAACCTGGGACCCTTCAGTCCACAGGCTGAAGCTCTATTCACTGAGCCAAGCCGGCTAGGGCACAACATGGTTTTTTGATATACATATACATAGTAAAATGATATCATAGCCAAGCTAATTAACATATTGAGATCCCCACATAGTTGACTTTTTTTATGTGTGTGGTGAAATCTACTCTCTTAGCAAATTTCCCATACACAATCAATATTATTAACTATACTCACCATGCTGTACATCAGATCTCCAGACTTACTCATCCTGCATAACTGAAACTTTGTACCCTCTGTCCAATATCTTCCCATTTTCCCCACCGCCTGCATCTGGTAACACCTTCTTGATGCCCCCCTACTCTCAAACCATCCTTTCCTATGACCTCAATCATGTTGCATTATTATTTGTTCACTTAACATTTCTTTCCTACCAGACCATTTCATAGTAGGTGCTTGACCAAATATATTGAATGAATGTTCAATAAATGGAAGTTCCTATCCCCAAATGTTACATGTGAATTAAGAGAGGATTTGGAAATTATTATTCCTGTCACCCAAAAAAGCATTTGTAAAACTTTGTGATTTTCACACCAGGGAGACATCACAGGATTTTATAGTAATCCACAGCAGAGCTAACCAGATGCCTCCTAATGTTCTTCTTTCTCAGAGTAAGGTCTGAGGAACTCCAGGGTCCTGTGAATTCATGGTTAGTGTCTCTTAGTTCTTTATGGAATTTAAACATTTTATACTTTACTAGTGTCCTGGTGCATGGATTCGTGCACATTGAAAGGAAATTACTAGTAATTAGAAGGTGGTGGGTAGGGCAGGACTGGGTGAGATGGGCCGGACACACCCTGGAGCCAATCTTCCACGGTCCCTCCCCATCTGGCAGCACCTGGAGCAGTGCTGTGGCTCGAAGGGCATCTGTGGAGTTAGTGGGGTCCCCTTGGCAGGTGGGGTCCCTCGGCCTGGCCTACAGAGATCAGGCTGAAACTGGCTCTCCGACATCCCCCGAGGGGTCCTGGATTGTGAGAGGGCAGTTCTCGGGTGATGTACCCTGGAATCAGGCTCCCTCCGCTCTGGTTCTGGGGTGCATCACCCAAGACCACCGCTGCCAAGTCACCGCAGCTCGGCAGGTCCTGCATTGAGCATTTGCCCCCTGGTGGTCAGTGTGTGTCATACCTACCAGCCGGTTGGACAGTTGCTTAGCCTTTTATATATAAACTAGAGGCCTGATGCACAAACATTCGTGCAAGAGTAGGCCTTCCTTCCCCCAGCTGCTGCACTGGCTTCCCTCCGGCACCCAGGACCCAGGCTGCTTCCCTCCTCTGGCTGCCCGCAGGCACCCGGGACCCGGGCTGGCTTTCTTCTGCCCTGGCTTTGTCAGGAAGGACATCCGGAATGACGTCTAGAAGATGTCCAGTCTAATTAGCATATTACCCTTTTGTTATTATAGATGATAATTTAAAAAATCAATTAAAAGTATAATATGGATGATCTCAAAGATCATATAAGCAAGCATGCCAGGCAGTCTCAGCGGCCAGGATACATTTGTGTTTACATCCTGTTGCGGCTCTGCACAGCTTTATTGTGGGCGAGTCGGGTGGGCCCATTGGATAGGCAGAGACTTTCTTTGGGCCTTCAACCCCGCTCAACTTCTCCCCCGTCTGTTTCTGCTTCCACCTCTGCCTTTTCACAGGTGTGGTTCCCAAGAGCATTCACTCCCTGATAGCTTCCTGCAGTTAATATTGACTCAATCTGCTGCCCAGAGAATCCAGCTGCTACAGTGAGTGGAAAAAAAGAGAGGCAGCATTAACAAATCAATGGCATTCTTACCAGGTAAAGCCTGAATGACATGTGTGGTGTCCACGGCTGGGAGAGGAGTGGGAGAAGTGACTTGGGGACCCTGGCATACAGGTTTGCCAAGCTCCGAAGGATCTGGGTCCGGGCAGTCAGTGTTGCATGTAGGTTGTGAGCAGTCACTTATTTCAGTGACCTGGCATCACCCACCACATTAAAACAATGCTACTAATGAGCATTTTAAAGGCTTTTAGTTTTGTTTGTGTTGTTATTGTTGCTATTTTGCTTTTATAGTCATACTAGAGGCCCAGTGCACAAAATTTGTGCACTTGCAGGGCAGGGGGAGGAGGGTGGAGAGGTCCCTCAGCCCAGCCTGCGCCCTCTCGCAGTCCGGGAGCCCTCAGGGGATGTCCGATTGCCAGCTTAGGTCTGCTCCCCGCATTAGTGCTGCTGTGGAGGCAGGAGAGGCTCCCACCACCGCCACTGCACTTGCCAGCCATGAGCCCGGCTTCTGGCTGAGCAGTGCTCCCCCTGTGGGAGCGCACAGACCACCAGGGGGCAGCTCCTGTGTTGGGCGTCTGACCCCTGATGGTCAGTGCGCGTCATAGCGACCTGTCGTTCTGCTGTTTGGTTGATTTGCATATTAGCCTTTTATTAGATAGGATGAGAGCTATAAGCATAAAGAGTTAACATCTAGTTATCTTTGCACATATTTAAACAATAATATGGTAAAAATACAACTCAACCCTGGGGGTTTGTGAGCTTATACATGCCCTTGAAAAGAAGTTCATACCTAACTCAGGTTGGGGAATTATCCAGGGCAACGGCATAGTATTAAGAGCTTGGGTTTGAGAGGCTCTGTGGCTTAATTGTGTAACCTTGGACATGTTACTTAACTCTGAGCCTTGATGTTCTCATCAGTGAAATGGGGATAATGATATCTACAGTACAGGCTTATGGCAAAATGTAAATGAGCAATGAATGAATGTAGAATGCTTGAACAGTTGCTGACACATAGTAAGTGATCAATAAATCGCCACAGGCAGGAGAGGCCTAACAGTAAAACATGCACTTCTCTGCATGCTCTTTCCCAACCTGGAAAAAGTCTGCGGTCTGCCTCCATCTCTGAAGATAGTAGAAGGATCAAGTTTTAGGTAAGTTACTTCCAAGAGGAGTTGTGAGTCAAATTTGCTTAAAAGCTAGCAGCAAGCAAGCACTAAAGCCTCAAGGCCCTCAAAAGTGAAAGGTTAAAAATAGAAAACTCAGAAGATCTGTGGCCTAAATTTAAATTCAGAGAATTTTACATTTAAGGACTACTCAATACATGAAATAAATATTCCTGTGGCAGGCTGAATAGTAGCCCACAAGTTATCCATATTCTAATTCCTGGAACCTGTGAATGGAACCTTTTAGGTCCAAAAGGACTTTGCAGATGTGATAAATTAAGGATCTTGAGATGGGAGATTATCCCGGATTATCTGAGTGGGCCATAAATGTAGGTGTCTTTATTATAGGGACGCACAGGGAGGATTGACTACAGAAGATGAGAAGGCAACTGAGGATGGAAGCAGAGGTTGGAGTGATGTGGGCACAAGCCAAAGAATGCCAGCAGCCGAGTTCCGGAAGAGGCAGAAAGCATCCTGGAACTTCCTGAGGGAATCAGCCTGGCCAACATTGTGATTTTACCCTGCAAAACTCCTTTGGAAACTGTGATCTCCAGAACTGTAAGAAAATTAATTTGTGTTTCCTTAAGCCACTCACTTGGTGATAACAGTAATAGGAACTAATACAATTCCTATGGGCCCTATTCGCCCTTTCAATTAGTGAGTTTAATGAACAAACGGAGTGGGGCAAAGTAGGGTTTCAGTTGTGAGTACGCAAAATGCAGTTTGTTCTTGTATTATAATTTATTAATTATTGTATTATTTCCAATACGAACAACTGTAAACCTACTTTCGCCCCATCCTGTAAAATAACAGAGAACAACTGTGAGAAGGGAGAGTGAAAGGTCTTGGTTGTTAGAGTCTGAAGAGCTGGTCTGAATCCTGGTCTCTCCACTCTCCAGCTCTGTGACCTCAGGCCTGTCAGTCAGCTTTTCTGAGTCTCACTTTCTTCCTCTCTAAAAGGGAACCCAGTGATCCCACTCCTAGGACTATATCCCAAGAAACCAGAAACACCAGTCAGAAAGGATATATGCACTCCCATGTTCATAGAGGCACAATTGACCATAGCTAAGATTTGGAAACAGCCTAAGTGCCCATCAGCAGATGAGTGGATTAAAAACTGGTGGTACATCTACACAATGGAATACTATGCTGCGGTAAAAAAGAAGGAATTCTTACCATTTGCAACAGCATGGATGGAACTGGAGAGCATTATGCTAAGTGAAATAAGCCAGTCAGAGAAAGATAAATATCACATGATCTCACTCATTTATGGAATATAATGAACAACATAAACTGATGAACAAAAACAGAGGCAGAGACAGAGAAGCATCGATCAGACTGTCAAACCTCAGAGGGAAGGTAGGGGAGAGTGGGGGTAAGGGGAGAGATCAACCAAAGGACTTGTATGCATGCATATAAGCCTAACCAATGGACACAGACAATAGGGGGGTGAGGGCATGATTGCAGGTTGGGGGGGCCAATAGGGGAGTGATAAAGACACATATGTAATACCTTAATAAAATAAAAATAAAATGGGACTAAAGTTAACTCATGGGGTTGTTGTGAGGATTAAATGTTGGAACATCTTAAGAACCATAAAATTATCTGAACTATTCTCATTATTATTATTATTACTGTTTTTTTAAAAAATTAAAAATTTTAATCAAGATCCCATCTCATAGGAAGATGGCCTAATGAAGCATAAATGTGTATGTAATGAGAATTCAGAACGCTGGATTTGGGCATGCTGACTCAATGTTTTGGGGCATGGTGCCAAAAAATCTCGGTTCTTAGACTCCTGTCTAGTTCTTGTTGAACTTCACTAAACTGACCCCAGGGCTCTCCTGCAATTTCTTACTTTTACAACCCAGGCCGAGTGTGAAGATGTTGTTGTCACTTGGGCTTCTCTCTGATGAGATATTTTATTTTCCTTATGAAGAGAATATCAGCAATCCAATCATCTCTAACTATTGGGCAATTTTCCTGCACTTGAAGATTCCTGAAGTATAAATCATGGAAACAATCCATGCTTGAAGCTATAACAATAAAGACGACTATGATTTTTCAAACGCAAGGCAGTTCACATGTCTCCAGTCTGTCTTCGTTGGCACAGAACCATCTCCCAAAGCAAAAGGGAGAAATAAATAGCTTAGAAATTTGAAGCTGGGGCCTATCGACAATTTTTTTTTTCCAATTTTGTAATTCAATTGAGCATTTCCTTACTCTGGTAGTAAGAAAAGAATTGCTGTTTTGATTCAAACTATGTGTAGTTTTGTTTTTTTTACAAAACTTTTTTTGCAGTAGATTTTTCCTTATTACAAAAATGTGTGCACTGTAGAGCATTCAGATAATAGAGATAGGCCAAAAAGAATAATATATCAACAACCTGTATACCACCCGCAGATAATCACTGTAGCTTTTTACATTTTAAGCTGAAAAACAGACACTTCAGTGTGCCCGAGTGTGACATTTATGGAGTCACCAATGCAGCTTAATTCCAATGTTACAAGAGCCCGGATTCTCTCCATTCCTTTGTGTAGTTGGGCCCGGCTGTGAGTGAGTGGCCTGGCCTAAAGAAAGTCATGACTGAAGTTGGAGAAATCCTAGGAACGGCTTCCGGCTTCCGACTTCCATCAGCTACACTCTGGAGAGGCCGCCCCACCTGCCTTATATTAGTGCAAGAGCCCACCTAACTCTGTTCCTGCCTCCAATATTACCTTCCCACTCCCCAATCCAACCCTTCACCGGGATCTTTCTACAGCATACATTTGTCAAGTCCACTCCACTTCTTAAAATTCTTCCTTTGGCTTTAGGGATAAACTCCAAAGTTTTTAGCATGGAACATGAAGGAATCACCCTTTGGCCTCCATATCTGCCTCCACGTAGATGTACTCTTTATCCTAGTCACCAGCATCCTGAACTTCCTCCTCTTCACCAAACCAGCTACCAAGTGCCTGGTATGGTCTATGTGCCAGGTACCTACAGTCCTATATGGAGGAATTTGTAGATGAGGAAACGGAAGCTCAGAGAAACCCAACTGTCCATTCCCCTCTCTCGGCTAAAAGCACAGGTGTCAGAATCTGAGCCCAGGGTCCTTGGTGTCCAAGCACAACCATTAGGGCGCCTGCCTTCCTGCTGCACTGCTTGCAGTGCTTGAGCCAGATATGCTTTCTTTAAGCTTCTGTACCTTTGCATAAACCACCATCTCCCCGAGGTGCCTTTTAACAGTTTCTCACCCAGATAATGCCTCCTGGCCCTTCAGAATGCAGCTCGAGCCTTCAGTTTAGTGCATCCCCTCCCCTGGGCCTCCAAGGTCCCCTATGTTGACCTGAGTCATGAACAGCGGTTACCCTTTCACATATCAAGTATTCCCTCCCTCCCCTTCCCCACTGTGCGTGCCTCAAGGTGGGCAACTATGTCATATTCATCTCTATATCCCTCCTCCCCACTGTTCAGCACAGGATTTGGCACAAGAAAGATAATGAATAAATGTTTGCTTAATAAATGAATGAATGAGCAGCATTTCCTAGAGCCCTCAAATAGGCTTCAACTAATCAAAACTTGATTTGCTTATAATGTTCTTGCCAGAAGTGGCTCAGAGGAATAAGGAAAATGAAACTCAGAATTCTTTTCCACCAGATTCTTTTCCTTGCCAGGCTGGACCCAGATGAAAGAGCCCATCATTTGTAACTAACTGTTGAGCCTCAGTGGTGGACTCTCTGATTTTTTAAAATTCATCTGAGGATATGCTTTTATTGATTTCTAGAGAGAGGAAAGGAGAGAAAGAGAGAGAGAGAGAGAGAGAGAGAAGCAATGATTGGTTGCCTCCTGTATGTGCCCCGACCGGGGGTTGAACCCACAACCTAGGCATGTGCCCTGACTGGGAATCAAACCCAAAATCTTTCGGTGGATGGATGATGCTCCAACCAACTGAGCCACCCAGCCAGGGACCTGATCTTTTTTTTTTTTTTTTAACTTTAACTCTTGTTATTGGCTATTTTGTGATTCATAAAAGGTCCAGTGCAGGTGAAGGGTAACAGAGATGCCACCCCAAAATATGCAAGAGAAGACTGGGAGTAACCAGAAGGTTGGTAGGTGGCAGAGACCAGGACAGAGACTGGTTTGGCTGGTGTGAGGAATCTCAAAGGAGCATGGTTCTTTCCATAAGAAGACGTGTGAGGATGTAATGGAAATAAAGGGGAGCCTCATCCCATCTCTTGCATTGACTTATGTGGAATGCGGGGGGGGGGGGGGGGAATGCCCTTCACTTGAGAGATTGGGGGCATACAGACCAGGTTTTTGATAAGGAGGAGCTGAAGACAACCGTGTGATGGGGTTCGGTGTGTAGAGAAGATTTGGAGGATGGTTGAGGACCACTCAAACATTTCCAAATGCCCATGAGTCCACCCAGAGTGGGGATGTAGCTTCCCCAGTGTGGTTGTCCTGCTCCATATTACTGTATATCCTTTATCACACTGCATTATACTTTTAAAAATGTGTTTATGTCCTGAGTCCAAATTCTAGATGTAGTGCAAAAGCTTAGACCTTGAAATGACCTAAATTTCAATTCTTATTCTTCTTATTTTTTTAAACTAGCTAAGAGGCTGGAGGCAAGTCATTTTACCTGTCTGACCTTTAGTTTCTTCATGTTTCAAATGGGTATAGTAACTCTACCTACCATATGGGTTGCAGTAAAGAATAAACCAGATATTGACTGGAAGCTCCCACAATATTGTCTCAGATATAGTAGGTTCTCAATAAGCCTTGCCTTTCCCTCCTTGACTAAATTACCTCTGCTTCTCCATGGTCTGACACCATTTATGGTTTCACGAGGTGTACAAAATATATTGGTTGAATGAATGAATGAGTTGATGAAGGAATGAATGGGTAAGTGAATGAATGAATGAATGAATGAAAGGATGCATGCTAATTTTCAGAAGGATATGTTGTTGGGAAACTCAAGGCACTCTGCCATGACTGAAAGCACTTCCTTTGAAATTCTTTTAAGCATTTAGCCCAGGCCAGGTCCTCTGTCCTATTCAAGGTCGGGGCCATTCTTCTGTCCTGACCTTGGCATAATGAGCCATGAAAAGCTTCCATCTTTTTTATGTTTTAATCCTTCCATCCATTTAATGGGCTATATTTTCTCTGGAAACAGGGGGTGAAATCACCAAGATAATAGGTAATAACATTAACTACTGGCATTATCCAGATATTATTCAATTAAGATAATAACTCCTAATGCAGGATGAATTGCTTTTATCTTAGAACCCAATTCAGCCATCAGCTCACCATCATATTCAAATGACAGAAATTACCTTTAAGTCATAGATCTTTAATGTGATGTTGGAATGGATTTCTAATTATATTTTATGATGCTATGTTATAGACATTTTTAAGGTTGGCGTGGATAGCTTGTATGTTTTCATTTTCTATCACAAGGCAATTTGAAATCCCTTTCAAATATATAATGAACAAAAATTAGAAAAACTTAGAATAAAATCACTTCAAAGGAATGCTTCAAAAACCCTAACAATTTACCTTAGGTAAGAATTAAAAAGAAAAAGACACTAAGATTGTAATGTAACACTGGCCCTCTGAAGAGGGAGATAGGGAAGATAAATCATCCTCCTGAAGTTGAATTCAAAAGCTTTGTCATCTAGGATGTTGGCTGGACCAGTACAGTCCTCTCCTTTCCTGACCCAGCACCTGGTGGTGTGTACAGAGGGCGTCAATCAGAGGAACTGAGATGTGCTCACCAGTGAGAAAGAGGAAAGTCAAGTGGATTTTACATAAACCCAGGAGTGCTGGGCAGCACAGCCTACACGTGTAGGAACGTCTTTTTTACTTTTATTTATTTTATTATTATTTTTAATTTTATATATTTTATGGAATGTCTTTTCTAAAAAAATATTTTTATTTATTTCAGAGAGGAAGGGAAAGGGAGAGAGAGATAGAACCATCAATGATGAGAGAGAATCATTGATCAGCTGCCTCCTGCACGCCCCACACTGGCGATTGAGCCCACAACCTGGGCATGTGCCCTGACTGGGAATTGAACCGTGACCTCCTGGTTCATAGGTCGACGCTCAACCACTGAGCCATGCTGGCCGGGCAAGAAAATCTTTTTGAGAAGTCATAATATTGCATGGGAAGCACAGAGTTGAAGCAAAGGGGTATAGCTGAATAGTTTAAATGAACATATTCTTGGAGCTATCTTAGTCAAATGAATTTGCCTCTATTATGGGGTAAATTAAAACATCATGTCTGCTGGCCATGGTATCCTCTCTCTGGGACTGCACAGAAAACCTTCACAAACTCTTTCTCCCTGACCAGCCTCCCTCTTTCTAGAGGCCATGCTGACCACTCCATTCCATCTGCATGTCCTTCCTTCATCTGAAACAAATAGGTGGCAGTTTTACAACAAATAGACTTCAGAGGGGACACCCTAGTTGGGCGATTGGAACTTAGCTATCATCACTTGTAACTAGAACTTGGGGTCACTTCTGTGCAGTTTAACTCAGACCTGCACTGATTCTCCCTCCTTCGCCGTCTAGGGGGTGCCTTCCTCTCCTCACTATGGGGGCCCCTCACCATCTCCCACTATATACTGACGACATTTGCATTTAGAGAGAGAGGCTAGTAGAACTAGAATAGATGTTCCCTCAGAGTCTAAATTTAACTGACAAAGTTTTCTAGCGAAGGATGATTTCCCTGCTGCTTTTCAATGAAGTTGAATGTGACCGCAGCAGGTAGGAGCATTGCAATGAGAAAGGTTTAGGAAGGTTCCATAAACTAATGTGTGGAAGAAGAAATCTATATTTATTCTGGTTCTTTTAAGTGAGCTAGACGAATGGCTTCCAGCATCGGTGGCAGTGGGTGGGGGCCAGGTTGGGGAGCAGGATGGCCTTCAGCTCCCATCCAGCATGAACAGAGCTGACAGGCAGAAACCATTCAGGGGAAGCCCAAAGTAAGGCCAAATTCTTCCTCCGCTAAGACAGCGCCCAGTTCCCACCTGTCCCACCGAGCGCTTTGCTCATTATCCATGGCCCAGAGCAAAATTCACTCCTCCACTGCTCAGAATTCATGAAACAGAAAAGTTATTCTACCCAAATTGTCAACAGGCAAAGCTCATTTCAACTTCACCTGTGACTGGGAAAACAATTTATGACAGAGAGAAGAAATGGATATTTTCAGTTTGCTTTTCTAGGCTGTTCCTAATGTGGTTCTGATCTGCCCTGAGACCCTCATAGAGCTTTGCTTGTGGTACCGAACCCTTCGAAGGATGGAGGAGGTGTGGCTCAGGTAACATTTCACAGGTCCCTAGGCAATCCTGTTGCCTGCTTGTCACCAGGGCCAGATATATTGGCTGTGAGGGCACGCCTACCACCTGAATGTTCCTGGCACAAATGCTCCTCTGATTTGGGGTTGACACTTCATTCATTCACCACCCATTTATTAGGTGTCTACTACGGGGACCAGGCGCTGGGAACACAGAGATGATTAAGACATGGTTCCTGCCCTCGAGGAGCTCGTATTTTATCTGGGGGGACAGATGGAACACGTAATGACAAGTTGGGGAGATAGTGGCGCCAGGTGCTGAGGCTGCACTAAGGAGGAACTATTCTCACTTTTTGGCTGAGTTCTCAGCAGGCATTTCACAAAGTGTTTGACATAGACAGAGTGCAGACCCTGTGCAGGGGGGAGGAGAGGACCTGGGAGGGCGGAGGAGGTGAGATATTTGGTTTTCCCAGGTCTCCTACCTTCCATCTGCTTGTAAGAAACAGTTCTGGGAACCACAAATATCACAGGTGTGACTAAGTCAGTAAGACTCTGCGGTTATCATCAAAGAAGACAGAAGAGGGCCTGTCTGCATTTTTTTCCAGCACAGATTATTAGCTGTAGTGTAATGTGCATGTGAAAATCATATTTTCTATTTCTTAAACACCTAGGCTGATGGGTTTGCAAACTTTAGTGTGTATCGGAGTCACCAGGAGGGCTTGTTAAAACTGATTGCTTCACCCCCCACCCCCAGAGTTTCTGATTCAGTGAGTCTGGGATGGGGCCTGAGGAGATTTTTTATTTTTAATAAGTTCCCAAGGGACAACCACTGGCCTAGACCGAATCTGTCACATAGTAAGGGATCAATAAATGATAGTTATTAATAGTATTAGGCACTAAGCTTAGTGCTTTACATAAACTAGCTAACTTAACCCTCACCATAGCACTATATTGTAGGAATTATCACTGTCATCCTTATTTTATACACGAGAAAGTGGAGACTCGAAGATCTCAATATTTTCCCCAGGGTTGCAGAGCTAATAACTAGCAGAGATAGGATATTGAAACCTAAGTCTTTTGAGTAGAAAAATCCATGTTTTTTTTTCCCTGTCATCCTTTTCAGTAAAAAAGTGTATTTTCTTTCCTCTTCTTTTTAAACACAGAAGCTAAAGAGATTTAACTATAAATAAATGAAGTCTAGAGTCACAATACCCTTATTCCATTTCAAATATGTCTCCGAATATATTACTAAAGTTATCCCCCAAGAGCCAGTGAAAGACCATTTACTTCTTGAAAATAGTTGTGAAAATATATGAGAGCAAGAGTTGGCTGTGCCCTGAGCCCAAGGAGCCTCCTAAGCCAATAGACATCAATCCTTTTTTGTTTTTTTAGTAATGAAGCATATTTTGTTAAGCAAAAGTATAGCCAGACCCCGATATATAAAGCAGACACGACTAGGGTGACTTCTAGAGGTGAGAAACAAGTGTTGGTGCCTTTACCGGACTGAACTGGGAGGGCTCGTGGGCAGAAACTGGGAGCTCTCCCCATGGGAACATTAGCTCTGCTACAAGCAAGAGAACCTTCTGCTCTGCTTTGGAGACGGATGCAAAAGTGGACCAGTGAGTTCCTCAGAACCAGGAAGAAGGCAGAAGAAATCCCAGCGAGCACCCATGACACATGCTACCTTCTCCCAGGAAGGGCTTCACCAACACCCTCGTGAAGTGGGATTGGTTGGTTAGCTCAGGCTAATGCTGTTGTTAGGCCTTCCTCATATGAATGGTTTTTAACACAAATTAGATCTGCGTTACACTTACAGTGGATAAACCATTTAGTAAACTGTTTAGCGTATTTTTTATCAGCTAATTCATAGTGGTCTTTGTGAAGGTCAGAGTAAGGTACCACATCAGATGCTTCTAAGGAGAAGGACTGCCCCAAGTGAACCCAACTGCTAATTATCATTCCTATTGAATGAGAGATTCAAGAACACAACCACTCCTAATAAGGGGTAACTGCACACTCTTTGCTTCTGTTTGGGTGAGTAGATCAATTCTTACAAGTGTGTTCAGAATGCCAGTGACTCACTACCCAGCCCTAGGTGTGAAGACCCTATCTCTGTACTTACAGGCTGATTCAGTTGAAGCTCACCCACCACCACCTATTTCTTTCTGGGCTGTCAAGAGAGACCAAGAAGTGGTTATCTCCCAATACCCATTCTCCCTGTCTTCCACTGGTAATAGCCTGCAGACGGGTGATCAATATTTAGCCAATGTGATGCAAACAGAAAGGATGTGTATAACTTTTTGATCACTTTGTATCAGGAAGCTATTTGCCCTCCATTTCCAATTCCCCCTCCCCACTGTTTGGGAAGGAGTAACAGCTAGAACACCTGTCTTGGACGCAAATATGGAAGCCATGTGCGGAGTCTGGCAGAAACAGACCACCAGCCTTGTGATGCTCCCCTTTGCAGTGTTATACACAAGGGAAATAAATTCTGTCTGATTTAAATCACCATATTTTTGGTTTCTTGATTGCATCACCTTTGTTAATAACTTAGGTGCGGGCCAAAGATGACCATACATTCTGATATTCCTCCCATTAAGAGGTGGGGGTCTACGGCCCTTTCTCTTGAATGTGAGAAGGTTTGTGACTGCTCTAGCCAATTTCTGAGCCCAGGCCTTAGGAAAATGGCAGCTTATACTCTCTGTCTTTGGGAATACTGCATTTGAGACCTCAGCTATCATGGAAGAAGTCTGACTCCCTGAGACCGCCATGCTGAGAGGCTGTGTGTGGACACTCTATTGATAGTCCCAGCTTTCCAGATACCCCTTCAAGGTTCCAGATGTATGAATAATGCCATCTCAGACCCATTAGACCATCCCATTTGTCAGCTGGATATCACGAGTAACCTAGTCAACAGTACTCTGAGCAGAAAAAAAATCAACCAGGTTGTTATATGGGGAGGCAAAGTATGGAATTGCTGTACTGATCTTGTGTCTGTAAAGGGAGCCATTGATGACACATTGAAAATGGTACAGTGGGAATGCAGACTGGTGCAGTCATTGTGGAAGACAGTATGGAGTTTCCTAAAAAAAAATTAAAAATGGAACTTCCTTTTGACCCAGCAGTCCCACTTCTAGGAATATATCCTAAGAATCCTGAAACACCAAACAGAAAGACTATATGCACTATATGCACCCTTATGTTCATAGCAGCATTATTTTCAATAGCCAAGATCTGAAAACAGCCCAAGTGCTCATTAGTAGATGAATGTATAAAAAATCTGTGGTACATTTATACAATGTAATACTATGGGGCTGCAAAAAAGAAGGACCTCTTACCCTTTGCAATAGCATGGATAGGCCTGGAGATTATTATGCTAAGCAAAATAAGCCAGTCAGAGAAAGACAAATACCATATGATCTCACTAATATGTGGAATCTAATGAACAAAATAAACTGATGAACAAAATAGAACCAAAAGCATGGGTACATGGAACAAATGTCAGAGGCATGGGAAACTGGATAAAAGAAGGTGAAGAGATTAGCCAACTAATATATACTAGTATACACAGCCCATGGACACAGACAATAGTGTGGTGAAGGCCAGAGGAGGTGGGGGTGAGGGCTGGGTAGAGTTGGGCAAAGGAGGGGAATTGGAGGCCATCTGTAATAGTGTCAACAATAAAAAATAATAAATAACAAACAAAAAATATGGCGGAGTGGAAAGATGGAAGTGTCTTAGCCCCTGATTGCATCAATGAGCCATAGTCCTAACCTTGGAATCAGCTATCTCCAGACTTCTCATTTAGTGAGATAGAAAAGTCCATATTACTAGTATTTAAGCCACTCTTTTTTTTCCTTTATTGATTAAGGTATTACATATGTGTCCTCATCCCCCCATGGCCACCCCCCTGCCCCCACCTTAAGGCACTCTTGATTAACTTTTCTGTTACTTGTGGCTGACTGTTACGGGGACCAGAGGATTTGGCTGGGCTTAAAATCAGACTCTGACTTCTTTAATAAGTTTACCAGTTGGGAAAGGCTGATTTATCCTGAGGCAGCCCTCTGAGGTTCTCCTGGAAGTTGATGCATAACCTCCAGTTATTCTGCCTGGTGGTGGACAACACAGGTGGAATTCCATTGCACATCTTCTCATCTGCCTTCCCTTCACCTTACCTAGGGCCAGGGGCTAGAGGAGAGAGAACCTGATTACCTCCATGTCTCCTGGGTGGATAATGAAGGGAACTCTTCCAGCAGCTTCCTCAATACAGCCTTTCTGGCTGGGGTTGAGGGCTCTATGGGCAGAGGAATGGATTTGAGAGTTTCTTCCCCAAGACAACATGGGGAAAGGCTTATAGTTAAGGAAGGTAGAAGAACCAAAAACCATGCAGAAAAGACTAGATCTAAGAAGCCAAACTTTGGAGGTCACCAAACTGAGGAGGGCCAAGGTCATCTGGGAGTGAGGATTTGGGGCTGGACAAGTGTGGTGAAGGATAGGACAACAAACACATGTGATTTGGGAATGTCTTTGTGTGCTTGTGTGCACACATGGGGCTGGTGGAATAGCTCAAAATAGCTGCTGGTGTTTGTGGACATCTGGGGCATAGTGCACAGATGCTTTGGCTGGCTTGCCTAAAAGAATCTGAGAGAACACACGCTCAGGAGGCCTATTTATGTTCCAAGATGCAACCTAAATGCAAGTTGCTCATGAAGTCCTTACTGATCTATTCAATTGATCTGTGGATCAATCAATTGACTTGTAGATCCAAGTGGTCTATAGAGCGTGGCCTATGACCTAATTGCAGCATTTAATTCAATTTCTCCTGTGTTACAGCCAGCAATTGTTTAGCCATTTTTTTCCAACTGGATTAAATGACTTTTGAGGGTAGGAACTATTTAACTCTTCCCTTATAGCATATACCCCAGAGTTTTGTAGATAGAAAGTGCTCAATAAATACCTTTTGATTAATTACTATTGTTAACCTTTTGGCTTATTTTTCTGTTGACATTTAGAAACAGATTAGGAATGTTTTTAATAGTGCATTTTTTCCTTAAATGACAGAATAAACACAGAAATCCATCATCAAGTAGGCAAAATAAGTCTTACGCAGAATAGTTAAACATATTTAAGAAAAAAAAGCGGAATAGGGACACAAGAGAAGGATTTGAAGGCTGAAAATTTCTCTGTCTTAGACCTGCCCCAGGCAAATGAATGCTCTCTGAAAACTTCATCAGCTCTTTTCTACACAAAGTGCTTTCTGACCATTGCTCTACAGTGTCTCCCCTATTTGGACACAGAGTTTCATTTATTAATCAAACATAATTGGGCCCCATTTTAAAAGGATGAACAAAGCCCATTTTGTTGTCCCATTCAAAAGCTGGGCTTAGTCTGGGTCATGCTGTTTGTCAGCATCTGTTTCCAGGCTCTGAAAGGTTGGATATTAGAAAAGGACAATTGGGGGCCAGTTGGGCAATTTCCCACTCCTGGGGTCCTTGAAAGGGCCTCTCCCAAGGCCATGAGGCTGTGTTCTTTGACTATGAATGTGGAGCCTACTCCTCCACATCTTACTCAGCAAGAACAGTCTAGCTGGCCCCTTGTCAACTGGGTCATTTCTCAGAGCATAAACCCATCTTCTGATGATCTGTCCACAAAGCCAGCTCACACTTGATTCCCAGAGCTGCTGTTCTTTCTTTAAAAAACTTTCAGTGGCTCCTCATTCTTATAGGTTGCTTCTGAAAAGACTGAAAAGACTATGAAATATCTACAGCCCACACAAATACTGTACAATTAAGAACCAATGAGGAGGAGACAAACAGTATTAGAAAAAGGGAATGCTGTAATATCTTCTATTTATTGAGGATAGGCACTGTGCTAAGAACTTCACATACATTCTCTATGATCCTCACAGTAACCCTGGGATGTAAGTAACATGACCTCTATTTACAGAGAAAGTAGTGTCAGAAGTCAAGTTACTTGGTCCATGTCACACAAATAATTAGTGGTGGAAGCTGGATGAGAATTCAGGACTAATTCCTTATGTTATATATATATAAAGGGAACCAACTACTTATGTAGGAGAACTATACCTAATTACATGCTACTTGACTAACAGCCTCAATGAATATTTTTAAATAAAAATATAAAACATCCCAAAATGAAACAATGAAACCCTATTAAACTAGTAATGGAGAAAGAAATTTAACAATTTTTTCAGAATACACCAAAAAACAAGGCTCACAGACTTAATGAATTCCTCCAGACGCCCAAGCAATAGCTAATTTCCAAGCTGTGCTAACTGTATCAACACACAGACAAGGCAGGACTTCATCTAATTTATTTTATGTGACAAATTTGATCTTAATGAAGGCTACTCCAGGAATGCAGAAAAGAAATCAATACAGGAAAATATGTGAACCTTGAATGATGCAATGCATTTCAATATATATCAAAAGAGGAACTTTTTTGAGCAAAAGTATTACCTTAACTTGATAAACATACCTATTTTAAATCATAAACCAATAATGGAACAACACTAAAAGCTTTTCTTTAAAAAATTAGGCCCCAAACAAGAATGTCACTACCATTATAACTTAATATTGCTTTAGGCAAATCACAAAAGGTATAAAGAACAATAACTGTTGGAGAGAGGAAAATATTTACAAAGACTTTACACTTGAAACTAAATCAACAAGTTTAGAAAGAAGGCAAATTTGCTATTCAAATTCAAAGACCTATAGCATGCCTGTACACAATATATTGCTATGTATTATATACACCGTATTAGAAGCAGTAAACAGCTAGAACTCATATATGTACAATAATATAAAAACATGAGATGCATGCAATGAGTTGAGAAATTCAGTATAAAGACTTGATTAATTTTAAATCAAAATCATTTTTCTTAGAATTTGACAAAATGATTCTAACATTTATTAGACAAACAACATATTAACAGCATATAAGGATATTTTGAAAAAGAAGATCTCTAGTTGAATAAGACTAGAATTGTAAATTCTATACATATTAAAAAGCAAGATAATTAAAGCAGTATAGTACTGGGTGCAAAACCAGACATATTGAACAGTAGAAGAGAATTAGAAGCACTGAGACAAACCTATTTATATATGATAATCTGATATATGATGAAGTGTGATAAATAATGGGCAAAGGAGAAGTTATTAAACAAACAATGTTATCAATTTAAATATCATTTATATCTAAACATGTGCCAAATATATTCAAATGAATTAAACAGTTAAATATAGTTTTTTAAATCAAAGAATAACCAAAAGAATAGAGAACCCAGATTGCATCAGATCTTGGGGCCTATAAACAATGAATTTGAAGAACTTGTAAAGGCTTGGAGTGATAGAAAAAATTAATAATAGCAGACATAAAATGATTCAACTAGTTAATACTTAACATAGTTTAATCATCTATATATATAAAAGCCTAAGCGACCGTTAGACTGTTCGGTAGCTATGATGTGCACTGACCACAAGGGGGAAGACGCTCAATGCACAGGCATGGAAACATGGAACAGACTGATGAATCTCAGAGGGAAGAGGGAGGGAGGAGAGAGGGAAGAGATTAACCAAAGATCTTATATGCATACTAGAGGCCCAGTGCGCAGATCTGTGCACCAGTGGGGTCCCTCGGCTTGGCCTGCAGGGATTGGGCTGAAACGGGGTCTCTGACATCCCTAGAGGGGTCTCAAATTGTGAGAGGGTGCAGGCCAGGCTGAGGGACCCCATTGGTGCATGAATCCGTAGTAAAAATATAAAAATGAAAAAAGAAAGTATTGAGAAATATTTTCTTCAAAATAGTACAATCCATTACTTCTACAGAACTTGTTTTTTTTTTATCCTCACCAAAAGATATGTTTATTGATTTTTTTTAGAGAAGAAGGGGTGGAGGGGGGAAAGAGAGAGAGAGAGAGAGAGAGAGAGAGAGAGAGAGAGAGAGAGAGAACATTGATGTGAGAAACATCAATCAGTTGCCTCCTGTACACACTCCGCCAGGGATTGAGCCACAACTTAGGCATGTGCCATGACTGGGAATCAAACCCACAACCTTTTGATGCTCAGGACAACACTCTAACCAATTGAGCCACCTGGCCAGGGCTATAGAAAGTGTGAAAATCAATAAGAACATTTTTGCTTCTAGAAATTCACCTGTATGAGGGTATTCACCATAGCATTATTTCTAAGAGCATAAAATAAAAATATTCTTCCTCTCTTTAGTTGAGTTTATTGGGGTGACATTGGTTAATAAAATTATATAGGTTTCAGGTGTACAATTTTTATACACCTGGATAAGGGGGCATAAATGGTGATGGAAGGAGACTTGACTTGGGGTGGTGAGCACACAATACAATATACAGACGACTCATTAGATTCCACATATAACTGAAATTATATGGTACTTGTCTTTCTCTGACTGGCTTATTTTACTAAGCATTAAGAGGAACAAAGTTGGAGGAATCATGCTACTTGTTATGAAACTGTATCACAAAGGTACAGTAATCAAAACAGCATGGTCCTGGCATAAAAACAGACACATAGATCAGTGGAACAGAATAGAAAGCCCAGAAATAAACCCATGCATTTATGGTCAATTGCTGGGGTCCAGCCCCAGCAGGCCAAGGGTTCCCAAAGGTGTGAACGGAGTCAGCGAAGAATGATTTACAGGGAGACAGATTCTCCGTGGATCTTCCCTGTGCTTGGCTGAGGCCACAAAGAGAGATGCAGAGGCAAGCTGAGCCTTTATTTTATAGTCAGAGGTAAACAAGGTAGTGGTTACCATAATTACACTGTTCTTGTGAGTTTCACTTGTTTTTGTTCTTGTTCTTGCTGCACTTCCCTCAGCCCATTAGCTTCCCAGATAAGATCTAGGGAGGTGTTATAAGGTCAAGCCTAATTATGCTAAGAGGACTGTGCCCTCTAAGCTGGGACTTGTTTGTGACTTTGCCAACAGGTCAGTCCGAGGCTTAACCTATAGCGGCTCCCCACAGTTAATTAATATTTGACAAAGGAGGCATGAACATACAATGGGGTAAAGATAGTCTATTCAATAAATGGTTTTGGGGAAACTGGATAGATATGTGCAAAAAACCAAAACTATACCACCTTCTTACACCATAAGAACAAACTCAAAACGGATTAAAGACTTAAATGTTAGACTCAAAACCATAAAAATCCTAGAAGGAAATATAGGCCGTAAAATCTCAGACATTTCTCCTAACAATATTTTTTCTGATATATCTCCTTGGGCAAGGGAAACAAAAGAAAAAATAAACAAATGGGACTACATCAAACTAAAAAGTTGTGCACAGCAAAGAAAACCATCAAAAAAATGAGAAGACAACTCATTGAGTGGGAGAACATATTCATCAATGATATATCTGATAAGGTGTTAATACTCAAACTTGATAAAGAACTTAATAAAACTGAACACCAAAATAACAAACAATCCAATTAAAAAATGGGCAGAGGGTTCTGGCTGGGTAGCTCAGTTGGTTAGAGCGTCATCCCAATATGCCAAGTTTGAGGTTCGATCTCTGGTCAGGGCACATATAAGAATCAACCAATGAATGCATAAATCAATGTCTCTCTCTCTCTCACTCACTCATCAATTAAAAAAAAAGGTGGGCAAAGGACCTGAATAGACACTTCTCCAAAGAACATACAGATGGTCAATAGACAAATGAAAAGATGCTCAATGCCACTATTCATCAGAGAAATGCAGATTAAAACCACAACAAGATATCACCTCACATCTGTCAGAATAGCTATCATCAATAAATCAACAAACAACAAGTGTTGGTAAGAATGTGGAGAAAAGGGAACCCTTGTGCATTGTTGGTGGAAATACAGATTAGTGCAGCCATGTGGAATGTAGTATGGAGTTACCTCAAATAATTTAAAATGAAACTGCCTTATGACCCAACGATTCCACTTCTGGGAATATATCTGAAGAAACCCGAAACACTAATCCAGAAGAATATATGCACCCCTATGTTCACTGCAGCATTATTTACAATAGCCAAGATTTGGAAGCAGCCCAAGTGACCTGGTAAGTAAAAAGCTGTTTTAACGGTAATGGAAGACCTAATAAATTAGAGCCAACCAACGTAAAAATTCATCATTTAAAAAGTAACCATGAAAGATGTGCCTCACGTAATGGAAAGATGTTTATGATACAGTGTTAAGTGAAGAAAGAAAACATAAAATGGTACGTGCAACATGACTACAACTTTATAAAAACCAGAATGTGTGTGCTCTGGACCTGGACGGCAGTTCATAAAAATGAAAACAGCTGTTAGAGAGCTGGGTTTGGAGTGAGTTTTGAGCTGTAAACTCATATGAAATCAGGGATCAGGCAGGTGAGGATGGATAGAAAAAGAAGTGGTGAGGCCTAAGGTGAACTGGAGAGTCAGGCTCAGACAAAGTCATTCAAGTAAAAAGTAATAATAAAATTAAATGCAAAACACTTAGATTTTGTGGAACTCTCTTTGGTTGGAGCAAAGGGCATGAGGCCAGAGCCATGTCCCATGGAGACCTGACTCTGAGGGGTGTCCGCGGAGCACCTGAAGTTCCTAGAAGAGTTGGAAAGCCGTGGGCCACAGGGAGCTGCACATGGATTCTCAATGGAGAAGCGATTCAATGAGATCAGCAGGGCCAAACTATGCCAGTTCAAGAGACTATGATTGTCCATGGCTTTCAGAGTGTGACCTCTGTACAATATTTCTTTTACTGCTGTTGTAATCATTATTTTTATAAAAATAAAATTCAGATCCAAACAGAACTAGTTAAAAGAATTTGTGCTCTTTGCTAACCCAGAACTGCTTGAGTTGATTATGGGACTGTGGCCCTGTGCCTTTGAATTCCTTCTAAATCAGGCTGTTTGGGAAAATGCCAACTTGCTATCTGATGGTAAGTTAAGTAGCCAAACACATCCATCCATCAAATATTTATTGAGTGCCCACCGCATGCCAGGCCTGGAGGACGATGGCAGAGAAAAGGAAAAAGACAGGGACTCTGTCTTCTATGTGTGTGCCGACTGGTCCAAGATTCAGACACAACTAACAATTCCATGTGTGTGAACACAGGCACAGACGCTATGGGAATATGGCTAATCACTGCTAGGACAGGGACAGTAGCCCTCAAAAGGTAAACTTTGAGCCACATCTCAAAAAAAGGGTACAGATCTACCTGATCGAGAAGAAGGGAGAACATTCCAGGCCAAGGGAACAGTAGGAAGATTGGACCCATAAGAGAAACGAAAGCCACTACGCGGTATGCTGGGGGCTGTCTGAGAGGCAGAGAGGATAAGGAACAGGCAGGACTTGTCTAGATTTCATCCTTGTAAGCAGGTCGTTTTCAAACTTTGTTTCTAAGTCACAAAACTCTTTGTTGGTAATCCCACTTGGAAGCCCAACTTTTAGAATAGACGAAAGGAGGCCGTCTCTGAATGGAGCAGGGGTTTGGGGCTGAGAGCCACACCCCTTCCCTTCAGATCCCACAGAAGTCTTACCCTGAGGCCCACAGAACACATTTTTTTGGTATTCGTTGTTATTATAGACTTTATTCAAACCAAAATATGGTAATACAAAGCAAAGACAGAGGTGGCAGCTGCCCAGAGTCTTAGTGGGTTACAGATGCAAACTGGCTGGAGACCAGTCCTTGGACCCACACTTCAGTAAAAGACAAGTCCATTACATACATACAGAGGACATCAGACACAAGACATTTCACATCTTTTGCACTGCATTTCCATTTTAATTTTTTTTATTGGTTTCAGAGAGGAAGGGAGAGGGAGAGAGAGAGATAGAAATATCAATGATGAGAGAAAATCATTGATCAACTGCCTTCTGCATGCTCCACGCTGGCAACCCGGGCATGTACCCTGACTGGGAATCGAACCCTGACCTCTAGGTTCATAGGTCGATGCTCAATCACTGAGCCACACTGGCTGGGCTGCATTTCCTATTTTAAACATACATATGCTACAACTTCACATTTTAAATTACTACTCCACCTATTTTGTGAGACCTCAAGATACTATACATTTAAAGAAACCTCAATGTCTCATTTTTCTACTTCCCCTTTCTTCTTGCTCATATCACATAAAGAGCTTTGCATTAATCTGATTTTTTTTAGGATCTTTTGGATGTTATGTGTTAAGGGTTTGTTTGGTATCTCACTGAAATGTTCCATGTTGCAGACCAAAGTCTGCTTATGTCAGGAAGATGGGATCATTGCATCCTTAGCCCTTGTCACAAAATATGTGGAGTAATAATTTAAAGTGTAAAGTTGTAACTACCCCCAGAACAATTTGAAAGCTACAGTTGAGGGCAGTGGGAGACACACAAGGATTTTCGACAGAGAATGACTCAATCAGATTTGCAGGAGTCAAACCATGCGAAATATAGAAGATTGCTGTTATACGGAAGATAGGCCCTTGGCAGTAACAGCAAAACACCCTGGATTTCTGATTTTATTTTCTTTGTACCTGAGCTGCTAAGCATTATGGATTTACTCCCTGCTCCCACTGCTGGAATGATTGTTTCAATTTTTGAAACGTGGAGAGGAAAAGTTTTCCACATTAATGTCTCCCCAATGCCAGGGAACCAACACTAATGTGTCGATCAACAGTGCTCACTCAATCCTTTATTTTAACTCAAGTGCAGAAAACTCACTGGCCCGAGGTCGTGTGCTCTGCGAATATCTATTCATCGCCCTCTGGCCAAGAAGGGACCTGAACGTTATCTTCTTCCCCAGCCATCTCTGAGGTGTGAAACTCTTCCTCGAGCCAGTGGGCGCTACTCAAAGTACCTGGGTATGTGTTGGCCAGAAGCAGGCAGGCACTTTAGAGCTTACAAATTTGTTTTCTCTAAAAGCTCCAATTCTCCATCTGCCACCTCCATTCTGGGTGACTCCGTGATTGGGCATCTGGTACAATGCTTGTTGGAAGGGACATCTTGATGTATGATAATCATCTCTTAAGGACATTTACATGGCACGTTTCTCTTGCAGAGGATAAAGTGGGAAGCTGTCTTTCAATAAAGCAGGTGCTGCTTCCTCTTGCCAAGTCCTGCCTTGGGTATTTAAGGCAGCCCACCTAATGACGAGACCAGTCAGTGGCAGCCGCAAGGTCTGCATGTGGGGCTGATGGAGCCAAAGCAAATAACATGTTGGGGAGGTGATTAGGTGATATTAAATGTCAAGATCTCAATGAATTACTCTCAGAGGTTTCATAAAAGAGAAACATGGTCTTGTTTCTGTTGCTGCTGCGTCAAACAAAAACATTTTTTGTCTGCTCCTTTGCCGAGGAGTGTAACTATTGGCTTTTGAATTTGCAATACATTCTAAGGATGAATTAGTGAAGAGACCAACCTCCTAAATCAGGAGTTCTTGGGCCCTGGCAGGGTGGATGAGATTTTCTGGGCCTCGAGGGCGGCCTTTAGTTTGTTTCTTGTCGTCTGGCATTTATCTTTTTGGCGTGGTGAAGGGTAGATGGAGGTTGCTTATAGACAGGCACTATTAGCACAGACAGCGTGGAGAGGGACGGCACCAGCATTTCCAGAGGAATCTGTAAAGAGCAGTGCCAACACCTCTGCTGGACTCTGCCCGGTGTAATCAGCGCTATACAGGAGCCCACAGTGAGACGGCCTTAAAACTTGGATTAAAGAAAAGATTACCCTCTGAGAGTTGAATGAGCCAAATAATCGATGACATTAGCCACCTGCAGAAATCGTGGGAAGGGATAGGATGTTTCCCTAAGTGTTGAGCAGGAAGAACGGGATCTGGCATGATCGAAAGTGAAAGAAACGGAAAGCTAAGCTGTGAGTTTGGCTCAAAGGAAGTGTAGGTTAACTGAGGGCATGGGGCAGGGGGGCTGAGTACGCGTGGGAAACAGTCTGGGAGAGAGACTTTGGTCCAGTGTGACCCGGTCTGGGCAAGCAAGCACAGGCCTTGGGGATGTGAGGATCCTTACCATTGGAGGGTGTCCCCCTCCCCCTGCCCACCTTCCTTTCTTATGTGCATTCAACACATATTCATTGAGCATCAGTCTAGGCCAGTGGTCGGCAAACTCTTAGTCAACAGAGCCAAATATCAACAGTACAACGATTGAAATTTCTTTTGAGAGCCAAATTCTTTAGATTTAAACTATATAGGTAGGTACATTGTTATTAACTTAATTAGGGTACTCCTAAGGCTTAGGAAGAGCCACACTCAAGGGGCCAAAGAGCCGCATGTGGCTTGCAAGCCGAGTTTGCCGACCACGGGTAGGCCATATACTGTCCTAGGCATGGGGGTGGGATGCAGTGGATAAGACAGAAATGAAGGGTTCTTGTGTTCATGGAAACTTCAGGATGCTAAAAAATAGAGGTCCAAGATCACTTCAGAAAGCAATAAGCACTGTGAAGAAAATATTAGAGGATGGCTGGGAAGGGAGGGAAGGGCTTTCTGCAAAAGGGATGTGAAGCACATACCTTTCCGAGTCTCCCTGTAGTCTGGATGACAGAGCCTTGGGGAGTTCCTCCTTCCCTGTGCTGGGATCCATGCTGATCACAGGCTGCTGGGCAGGTCCCTAGATCCGGAGTAAGGATGCTCCCGAGAGCAAAGTGCTCTGCTCACTAGCCAGAGGTTTCCCTCACTGTAAATGGATATTCAGCACCTGGTGTAGGCACCAGCCTTTGCTCAGGTTGGGTAGCCTGACTTCGGCTGCCTGATGCGCTGCAAGCATCCGTCAGTATCACTTCTTGTTGTTGATGTGAGATCCCTCCAACACACGGATGAATGTTTCCTCAGTGACTGACATTTGTAAAAGGGATGATGTCTTGGCTACATGCTTGTTCCCTGCAGTGTTCATTTAGAACTTTCAATTTAGGATATTCATCCATATTGGAATGTAATCTTGCTAGAAAATCATATTAAAGGGAAATTCATTCTATTTAAACTAGAATATCTTTTCAAACAAGTCAATGTAATGAGGAATTTATTTGTAGGTGAAGGAAGAATCTTGTAGCTTAATTATAAGAAAATGAGCTAGCCATATTAGAAAAAGATGGTTTCTCCATCATCTCATTATCTAAGTTCTAAGTGAATTTTTTGTTTCTCCTTTATTAGAATCCACTAGTTAATAGTTACCTGCTAATGAAGCCATGACTTAGGAGTGGATATATTAGATTTTGTCCTTATAATAATAACTGTTTATTGGCAGATGTATATCTACTCAATTGTATGTATTTTCCTATTTAAATTTCAAATTAATGCTATGGAGTTGGTCGTTTTATTATCCCCATTTTATAGCTAAGGAAATTGAGGCTCAGAGACTGGAGGTAACTTGCCAAAGCCACACAGATGGTAAGTGGCCACGCTTACCATCTTCAAACACGGGTCTGTTTCACTTCAGAGCCCAAGGTCTCAGCCATCATCCTGTAGAGACCCTCTTGGAATCTGGGAGCATTGCAGGTTCCTATGAATCCTTCATATAACTTTGAAACAATTACCAAAAGTGGGAATAAGGAAATCATGGGGGGAGGGGGTAAGAGATCAACCGAAGGACTTGTATGCATGCATACGAGCATAACCAATGGACAATGGACACAAGACACTGGGGGGCATGGGAGGCTAGGGGAGGGTCAAGGGGAGAAAAAAAAAAGGAGACATATGTAATACTCTTTGTAATACTTTAAGCAGTAAAACAATTAAAAAAAAGAAAAAAGTATTCTTTTACAGTGAAATAAATAGGATTGAATTAAAAAAATCATAAAGATCTTTTACATAAAGACTGAAAATGCATGAAGTCAGCAATAAAACTTTATAGAAGCTAATTAAATGGATGTTTAAAATGTTTTCTTTTCCATGGCTTTGATGGAAAAAGAATGATTATAGCTCCACTTTCCGACCTTTTCTTTTTCTTCCCTTCCTTCTACAAATATCAAATATTCTCAGATTCCTAGGATGCGAAGTACTATGCAGGGCATTGAAGTCTTACAAATTAATAACTCAACGTCCCTGGTCTCAAGGAGCTTATACTCCAGTGCACAAGACAAGCCACAAACTTGAGTGCTCTCTTAATTAGAGATTCCCAAGGAGCCGTGCATGAGCTTGGGGGAGGAACATGTAATGAAGAAACCAGGGGTGTGGAAGGAACACGGAAGGCTTCCCCAGCCAGGGAAGAAGCAGAGGAGAAAGAAGAAGTCATGGATTCAAGGAATATTTTACGATTTAGAGCTACTGTCCCTTGGTGGTCAGCTGTTGTGGGGGTGAAGGACAGGAGTGATTTGGGGGACTACCTTGTATCTGGATTGAACAACTGGGTGGAAGGATATTTCTGTTTAGAGCAGTGTAACTATGAAGACACTGGAGGAATGGACTTATTCTTTGCTCCTGGAAGGTATATTGAAAGCTAGCACTTGAATATCTCCTTGAAGTATCTAGGGGACCAAATATTTCCAGACAATTGTGACCTTCAGGTCAAGGGTGTGCACTGTTCATTTCTGGACCCCGCATGCCCAGCACTGGACTGCTACTTAGGTTCTCAGTAAATTCGTACCAAAGGGATTCTCTGTTTTTTCCCCCAAAGTAGATAGTGATATGAGATTGCATACTGGGCAAGTTATTACTGATATCAATGAGATATTGCATTACATATGAAGGCAGGAACAAGGTTCACTCAAGTCTTGAGACCAATTTTAGCTAGGTTCCTGGTTGCCTTTTGGAAACCTCTTCATTGCCTCACTTGAGTCAGTTTTAAAAATACAAACAAAACAGAAGCCCCTTTTCTCCTCTAAGTTCCAGCTTTTGAAATAAAAATGCAAATGTAGTAAAAAAAATGGCTAAATAAATAATTTCATTCCCAAACAGCTGTTGTATATACAAAGTTAGACAAAGCAGCTGTAATGAAGAAATGTTTTTAAATGGAGACTTGGGACCACTCCATGGGGTCCAAGAAATGCCACACCCAGCCCGAGATGCTGGGCCTGGGGCCCAGGGGCCTGAGAGTGACGTCTTAGAGTGGGAGCCACAGCAGAAACACCAGCTCAGAAGACCCAATCAAATGAGAGTGAGATTTAAATCCAGCAGACATTTATGGAGCACCGGTTATGCCAGGTCCTGGTTCATTAGCTTTCATATGTCTCACTTTTTAAAATTCCATAACAACAAACAAATCTGTTAACATGTATTCAGCTTATAAAGGCTTGGCATTAAAATAGGAGGGAGTAAACACCCCAGGGGAGCACCCACTTCCTGTTCTAGCTAGAGAACAGGATGTGGTCATAAGGAAAAGAGGTCTGTTAAGTCTTGCCACCGCCAGTTGCACTTCCCTACCTTCGACCTGGCTTAGTGGTTTTCAGACTTGAGTGCGCACAAGAACTCAAGGTCGTGCACATAAGAACCCTATGTTCTATTGAACAGGCAACTTCAGGGACTTTAAGGACAATGATACGTAATTTTCACATTATGGACGGATTTTAGAGACCCACCCTCACCCAAGATGGGAAGCTCCTGTCACCATTCTAGTTACCTGCACATTGGCGCTGGGAGTTAATTCAATAATTGCTTGAACCCTATGCTTAAGAAGAATTAGAAGGCTAGGAGGCTCATAATGCTCAACTGCTTGTAACAATGGACATTTAAACACCAAAAGAAAATAAAATGCCCCTAGAACAGTGGTTCTCAACCTTCCTCATGTTGTGGTGACCCCCAACTATAAAATTATTTTCCTTGCTACTTCATAACTGTAATTTTGCTACTGTTATGAATCATAATGTAAATATCTGATATGCAGTGGATGGAACTGGAGAGCATTATGCTAAGTGAAATAAGCCAGTCAATGAAGGAAAAATACCACATGATCTCACTCATTTATGGATAATAGAGACCATTATAAACTTTTGAACAATAATAGATACAGAGGCAGAGCTGCCTCAAACAGATTGTCAAACTGTAGCGGGAAGGCCGGGGAGGGTTGTGGGGGCAGGAGGGAGGGGGGTAAGAGATCAACCGAAGGACTTGTATGCATGCATATAAGCATAACCAATGGACATAAGACACTGGGGGGTAGGGGAGGCCAGGGGATTGTCAAGGGCGGGGGAAAAAAAAAGGACACATATGTAATACCCTTTGTAATACTTTAAGCAATAAAAAAATTTAAAAAAATAAAAATAAAATAAATATCTGATATGCAGGATGTATTTTCATTGTTACAAATTGAACATAATTAAAGCATAGTGATTAATCACAAAAACAATATGTAATTATATATGTATTTTCCGATGGTCTTAGGCGACCCCTGTGAAAGGGTCGTTCGACCCCCAAAGGGGTCACGACCCACAGGTTGAGAACCGCTGCCCTAGAAGGACAAGAAAAATGAATATGGCCAGAGGCTAAGGAAGCTCTACCCTCAAAGCCCGCCGGGCACAAGTTTCCCCGGTCCTATACTTAATTTGCATCCACAACTTTGTAGTCTTTTTTTTCTTAAAAAACAACCTTCTCCCAAAGAGAGTAAGCTTTAAGCCCATGGATTCTGGCTTCGTCCCTAAATGCAGCAGTCACTACTCTTGAGTCTAAATTGAGTCCTGTGCTGTCCAGCACTGAGGGCAAAATGGGACCCATGGCTACTCAGTATGTGCAGCAAGGCATCAGGAGGGAAATCAGAATGTCCAAAATACCGAACTGAATAGCTGTCAACCCAATTTATAGAGCCTGAGCTGACAGCTGCAGAAAACGAGGCACCAATGTTAGAAAATAGTACTATGTCACTGCCGTGTTAGTTAATATTTAATTTACTCACAGTTCACCAGTAATTCAGTAAACAGACATTTATCAAGTTCCTATTTTGTAACCAGCCCTGAGCTAGAGTCTCAGGGGAATATGAGAGGATGAAGACCGGGTTCTTTTTTATTTTTTACTCATACGTCCTGAGAAGAGGCAGATGGGTGTGTACTGAAAACAGGGAAACGCCTACCCAGAGGAAACCCTGAACCCTGGGGTGAATTACAGACCTGCTCCACTTCTGTGAATGGAGAAAGGGGACCGAACACTGGTTGGAAATCAAGGAACAGGGATGTTTGATTTCCTTTCCTCCCTTTCTTCTTCTTTCCACAGATGTTTACTAAGCACCTGTTCTTATTTTATTTTTAAAAATATATATTTTATTGATTTTTTTACAGAGAGGAAGGGAGAGAGATAGAGAGTTAGAAACATTGATGAGAGAGAGAGAGACATCAATCAGCTGCCTCCTGCACACTCCCTCCTGGGGATGTGCCCGCAACCAAGGTACATGCCCTTGACTGGAATCAAACCTGGGACCCTTGAGTCCGAAGGCTGAAGCTCTATCCACTGAGCCAAACCGGTTAGGGCACCTGTTCTTATTTTAAATAGCAGCTTTATGGAGATATATTTCATACACTACAGAACCCACCTACTCAAAGTACGCGATTCAATGGTTTTCAGGGTATTACAGTGTTGGGCAACCATGACTACATCAATTTAGAATATTTTCATTGCCCCCTCATGCAACCCCCATACCCATGAGCAGTCACTCTCCCTAGGCAACCACTAATCTACTTTCTGTTCCTATAGATTTGTCTGTGTTGGACATTTTTAAGGACTTGTTATAGATCTGGTCTCAGGCTGGGAAGGGGGGCTATAGACACCAGTGTCTCCCCGACCCCACCAGCTCTGCTATTAGCTTGGAGGACCCTTCACCTAACCGCTCCCAGAGTTTAGTTTTTTTCCTCCTACAAGTGAAAAGGATGTATTTCAGGTTCCCTTCTACTTTAAAACGTGTTCCTGGTGAAAAGCATGGATCCAACGTGATTGGGTGGGAAATGGGAACTTTCAGGTGCTCCTGTTAGGAGCAGAGACTGCATAACCTTCCTAGAGACCCATTTGATAAGATGCATTAGGATGACTAGAAAGGTCTACACCCCTAAACCCAGAAATCCCACTCTTAGGGTGATCCTTAGGCATTCATTAGGACAGTTGCAAAGATACATGGTCAAAGGTGATCATGACAGTGTTGGACTTTACTAGCCATGAAAACCTGCAAGACATATTTATGCCCAAGACAGTTCTCTGCTCTTGTAATTGTGCTGTTGTCCTGGGCCCACATGTGGGGCCTGACATTCACCCTCCCCCATAAAGCATTATGAGCATAGGCCCTGATTTGACCTGCACTATAAAGACATCCATGATATCACAAGGGTTTTGATTGTGGGATTTTGCTTTTTATTATCTTTAATGATTCCAGCTTTTGTCCTTTGACTCCACTCGTTTTTGTCTTCACCATTAATATCCCACACTCATTCAACTCATAAATAACTTTCATCTTGTTAGAGAGCTTGGAAGCCTGACACTTTCATCACACGGTATCTTCAGACTTATTTGTGATCAAATAGAAATGACTTCATGAAGGACTCCGCAAAATCAATTGATCAGAGACAGCCATATTTTTGAACTTTGGCATCTAGTAGAAGTGTAATTTAGAACTTGGAAATAACTTTCCATATTTTCACAATTTTAAGAGGGCAGAGTACTCACTTTTGAAAACGGCATTATTTCTAGCTACTTAGTAATGACATGTGGTGAGGCAGCTACCAGGTAAATCAGGTGATAATACGTTCAGCGAGTACCATTAATTTCCACACCACTTACTCACCACTGAAGACATTTCAATATCGTCGCGATCTCGGCTGACAAGGACCATCGTTTAAATATTTCACATAGGCTGTCCCCTCTCTTGTTTGCAAGAATTCAAACATGCTGTCTTGTATTTGTCATTCACTAAAGGTAGAATAAGTATTTAGGTGTGCCTTTAAATGTAGGAGTTCCTTTTAAAATAATAAATACATTAGTAAAAGAAACTATTTCTCCATCTGGAATTATCATTCAAGCCAGCGTTTTACTCTAAATAATTTTTAGAAGAACGCCTTTGCTTTTAGTTTAATAACAACTAATTTATTCTTAGCTAATTTAATTACTTTGTAATTAGTTTACGAGAGCAGGAAAGAAGACAAATATCTTTGTGATTGGTGCTTTGTAATGAACTAGATGAGTGAGTAAACACACACATTTACTGTGTCAGCCAGGGCAGACCCTACTTTTGGGGGAGAGGGTCTGGATTCTCAGTTCTTTCCTATTGCTCTCTAGCATTCTTTCACTTGAGGTTTTGCTGTGGGTATTTCACTGCTAAAATCTACCCGTAAGCATTAAACTGACCCAGTGGCTGACATCTGTCATTCTAGTCAGAGTCACTAATGAAGTTTCTTTTGCATTTATTGCTTAAGAAGCTGAAGGCTACTTGGGACGGTCATTACTCAATTACATGCCCAGAGGCATATAAGTCACTAGAGCTTTTGCCAGATACCCTGGAGATTAAATCTCAGCCACCCATGGGAAGGTTTCATAGGAATATTCTGCCTCACCAGTGAGAAGTGGGTAAAAAGGGAGGTGAAGTTCATCTTTAACCAAAAGGGCTGGAACCACTGAGCTATGCTGGGCACTGGAAGAAGGGCCTCTGGGGTAGCTCCCAGTTCAAGTTTGTTTTCTAGAAGCAATCTCAACGGGCCTGAGGAAGTTTCTAAAGAAAGATGTTCCTTGGGCAAGCTGTGCAGCAACTCCGCTTCAATAAAGGCTCAACAGGGCCCTGTTCTAAACTGCTGCCTTTAGCAGCACTGCTGAGTCTTACAGCCACCGAAGAGCTACACTGGTGAGCAGGAAACCCTAAAAGCTGCTAATGGCCATTGCTGTCAAAAGACTTTGTGGCAATTCTCTTCAAGGGCCCCCTGGGGGCCTCCCTGGTTAGCAGAGGGGAGAGTACCAACTGATGGCATATTTTAGTATCTCCTCACCAGGAAGAGAGAATAACAATTTTCCACCAGGACACGACTGTGGTTGGAAGCCCAGGTGGGGCTCAAGTTCAAGACAGAATTATAACTCAGCTTGTCGATTTCCACTTGAGGGCATTGCCTGAGAAGCAATGGTGAGATTCTGGACATGCGTTCCCTCCTATTTACCTCCTTCCCATAGAGACACTGATGAATATTCTGCCTCTAGTACTTAACCTTTTCTAGGATTTGAAATAACACATGACTTATTCTTAGGGGAAAAAAATTTGTACACTGTGACCTGATTAATGGTCTTAGCTGATCGGATCCCCTAGCCACCATTCCCTTGGGACTCCCAGGCAATACCTGTGCTGTGGGGACAGTATCCCGGCTTTGTTTGTCTGAGGAAGACCAACTGGGGGAATGCAGAGCTAAGGCAGGCTTAGCAATGAAAAACCCTCCTCTCCAAGCAACACTATAGCAACTTTTTTAAGATAAGACACATTGAATGTGAATTCACTTAAAGTAAACCTTAAGGTCATATCAAGTGAAATGAATAACCACCCTGTTTATCTTTGGGATAAGCAGGGTTAGCATCCTCAAAAACCCTTCAACAAAATGGTAAATGTGTAGTATGTATATAAGTATGTCTGCATACTTGTATGTATTTTTACCACAATGCGTCCTGGGCCTTCAACATCTTCACAAGCCATCACAGATGAAGTTCAGAGTGCGCTGTCTTTAAGATTGGGGTGGTGTGGCAATGGGGGTGAGGTTAGGGGCTAGGGCCTTAGAAGGAGGCTTCATCTTTGCAGAACCATCTGACCATCTCCTAGGTCTTCCTGCCAAGCCTTCTGTTTCCCATCTTGGAATCTCAGGCTCACCCTGCTCTTACCTGGCTCTCGACCTCACCTATTGCTGATACTGTTTTTCTTCTATGCTTGTGGCATTGGCACTGCTGAAATACTTCTCCAGTGTCTGACCTCAGCTGTGTCCAATTTTGGGCTTCACTATTTTATTCCTTGGTTTGGATTATTGGCTTTGATCTTGATTTGGGGTCTCCTTCTGGGCACAGCTTCCAGCCCTACATGCCCTTCAAACACCGCATCCTCTAATGAGAGACACCTCACTCCAAAGCTCTGTCTGTCCTTGAGGCACATGAACTGGCAGGGTCTGTATTTTGCCTGCCTTCGGTCAGGTGTGTGTGTGTGAATTGGAAGAAGGGGTGCAGTGCTATAGAAGAGCATTTAGACAACAGTCTTACAAAAAGTCCTTCATTGTCACTCTTTCTACTCATATTTGCTCCCTGCCCCTGTGAGACACTGATCCATCCTAAGGCACAGTAACAGACCGGCCGTAGGAATCCTTTCTTCCCTGCTTTTCCTATATTTAAGGGCAGGAAAACATACCTTAACTTTTGTGCACAATGAAGTCCTTAACAATGTTGCAACTGACCTATTTATGGACTCTCTATTATGTGCCAGGAAGATACTGGGACATAATAGTGAATAAGAGAGACCCTGCCCTAGGGTAAGAGAAGGTTCTATTTTCAGTAAATTTAAAAAAAAAAAAATTTTTTTTTTTTTTTTACTCCCTTATGACACTTTGTCTTTTACCCACAATTTGCTACCAACATTTTCCACACATGTTCTTTAATTTCGTTGTTTTCCTTCGGAACTGAACACATGGCTGACTGGCGTAAGTCCAATGACTCTCTGAGGCTAATGCTATCCTGTTTGCAGCGCGCCTCACAATTTCTTCTATTTTCCTCAGATACGTTGTGAGCTTGCTTACAAGACCTACGCTTCTTATCACTTTTATTCTTTTGGTTTACCACCCTTTTTACTAAGCCAATGAGGGCAGAACACAGTAAAATCCTCAAGCAGTTATACAAACACTGCTGGCATTTGGTGCTCACAGCAGCTGAGAGAGGTAGGTTCTTAATGTATGAAAGTGAAGGTTATTCAGAAGTTGAATATATGAAAAAAAAATACAGGACTGCTTGGATCTCGAACGCCTCTTCTCTTACGGCTTTCGTAATCGGCACAATTTTGGCAAAAAGTAGATTTCCAGCTGTTTCAAGTCACAGATGTATTCTTTTCTGAGTTGTTCTAAAAATATGTACAGGCTGTTTTCTTAGGTTTTAAATCAGAATTCTCTTGATAGATTTTTGCTTTGATTTGGAATCTTTTGGCTCAGGGCTGTTTGCTAGAGTGAACTGGATGCTAACTTGCCCTGGAAGAAAATTGCTGGAGCCAGAAAGTCACGCAGCCCTGGCTGTTTCTTCCCTTCCCTTTATTATTTCACAATGTGTGCCCAGTCCTGCAAGATCACGGAGAACAAAATGTGCCCTACTTGTTTTAAGTGTGTGGGGAGGGAAGAAAGAAGTGACTCAACATTAAAGGAGTTCTCCATCGGGGGAGGTTGGAGTGGGAAAGTCTGTGGGAGAATCAGAAAGCTCAGGCACAACGTTATAAATTAAGGAGGAAATTTAAATCGTCAATGCACAGTTTATAACCTTAATCTACGCGCTCTTCCCAGACAGAGACTGTCCTTATTCGCCTAAGTTCTGTTGAGTCAGGGACCAGTTGGTGCAGGGTTTGGGTTCCCATCCCAAGGCTACTATGGGCCATCAAGGCAGATGAGAGATGAACAAAATAATCTATAGAAGAGAGCGAAGACTCAGAAGTCTGGGAGAGCGTGCAGGAGGACAGATTTGTAAGAGGTGGAACGAACAAAAGCTTTGGAGCCAGCGGACCTTCGTTCAAATGCCAGCTATGCCTTTTGGACAAATAAGTTGCTTATCTGCCCTGAGCCTCAGGTGTCTCTCACTTGTGAAATGGAGATGATAATAGCATCTGTTTCATTCCGGGGTTATAGAGTTAAACACAACAATGCACATCAAGTGTCTAGTGAAGTTGGCTTCCTAGCTGGCTTTCAATACATCAGAGTTCATAGTGACAACAGTATTAAAGCACATGAAGTTGTGATTAAAAATTAAATGTTAATGGCCAATAAACATACAAAATTGGGAGATATACAACCTTTTGACAAGTCAGGGGAATATGAATTGAAACAGTAATAGCTTTGCCTACAAGATTTGCAAAAACTAGAATAGGGGCCTCTCCAGTGCTTGTGAGTGGCAGGAAAATGGGCACTGTCACACGTGGCTGGTTGGAGTGTGAATGGGTGGAAAGTATTTGGAAAACAAGTTGGTAATAACTATTTTAATTGAAAAAGACAAAGTTGTTTGCGTCACTAATACCACTTCTGGGAATCTATTGTAAATAAATAACCCAAATTTGTATACATGATGTTCACTACACAATTGTTCATAATAGCAATAGCACAAAAATTAAAAACAACCTAAATATCCACCAATAAGGGAATGCTTAAATAAATTATAGACCTTCCATATAATGAGATACTAATTCACCATTAAAATAATTAGGTAAAATCCATACTGTGTTGAGTACAGTAACCAAGTTGTGGGGACTACTAAGGATAATGTCATCCTGTTTCTCCAAGAATGTCTGGGTAAGCAGATACCTACGTAGATAGAGCTTCATTTATATAAATTTAAGAAGTTGGGAAGGACATACACCAATCTGTTTAGGATAGTTACCGCCTCTGGGGTCTAGAAGGTGGGATGGGAAAGGAGAGACATTCTTTTCCCCCCCACTTTATGTTCAAATAATGGGACTGTAAGTAATTTTTTTCCTTTTTGCTTTTAAGTATTATTTAAACAACTAGGAGCCCAGTGCGCGATTTGAAATCGTGTGGCACTGCCCACCCTCGAGTCGCTGGTCTGGCCCTACCTCGCTCCCCAGGCCCCGCAGCAGCTGCGGCCACTGCTGGTCCGGCCCTGCCTCCCTCTCCAGCCCTTGAAACTGATCAGGTCCTCCCCCAGCACAGGCGCAGAGGCCCCAACCCCCCCCCCCCCCCCCCCCCACGCATGCGCAACCTCCTCCTGTCTGGTCGACCTGTTACAGTGTCCTGGTTAATTAGCACATTTCTCTATTATATATATGTAGATACCTACGAAAAGAAAAAAGGAAGGAAAGAAGGAAGAAAGAAAGGAAGGAAGAAGGGAAGGAAGAAAGGAGAAGTAGAGGGAAGGAAGGGCCACAGTGGACCAGCATGAGCTATCTTCACATCTCTATGCTCAGCACAGGACTCCTGAAATGCAGTAGGTGCTGAGTGAATATGAAATTGAAATACTGGCTATTGTTCAACCAGCAAGCAACATTAAAAAAAGATTATTTACTTTTAAAAAATGCCCATAACTTACACAGCAATTGTGGGCAGCCTGCACTGAGGGTCCTGGGAGTGAGGGAAGGACAGGGCCCTGTACAGCTTGTTCTGCTGAGGAGGATCACAGAGGTTTCACCACAAGGTGAGCCTGGGTCACTCAGGGTCCAGATGTTCGAATTCTCCAGAAAAGCCCAGTTGTGAAATTGTCCTTAAAGCTGAAAGCACTGAGGCCAAATGCTACCCAGTGTCTGCCAAAGCTGCGAAATTACAAAATGCACATAATTATACAAACTCAAGAGGAAGCAAATGCTCTTCCTCCTGGGTGTTATCAATAGAAATTCCAATAGGTCCAAGCTGTGCGGCTTGGATTTTTTTTTTAAGCCGAAATGTCTGTGGTTTTAAGTTCATGGATTCCAGCTTTGAAGTGAGGTGGCTGAATAAGATTTCAGTCTTCTCCTGGAGGATTTTGCACAGCATTCAAGGTTCCAAGACTCGGAGTCTAAGTCTAAGTGTAAAAGTGTAAATAACACTTAATGCTCAAGTCAATCCTTTTTCTCCTTTACATTTAATTGGACGAACACATTTTGGGCACTTGAGAAAATACTTTCTATTGCTTAGAAGGACCCAACAAACAGTGTTGAAATCAATGGAAAAGAAGTTGGAAGTGGGAAGACTGCAGGGGTGTGAGGTGGGGGCAGGCTGAGGAAGATGCACTGGCAAGGCAGCCTTGGAGACGTAAAGAGAGCTGAGCCCAAGGGCACCCGCCTTGGAGAGAATTTTTTTCTCAGTGTCTGCAGAAGGGGGTTGGGGGTGGGTGGGGGAGGGGAGAGATGATGTTTGCTGTGGAGGGATGAGAAGCCTAAGGCTGTGCAGTGGGCTCTGGCATGAACCCAACATCTGTGCCCAGATGGCAGACAATGGGGAAGAGGGGACTGAATTGCTGGTCTGTGGGTCCTTCAGGGAATCCCTTCGGAGGACAGGGGTTGGTTAATGAATTGAAGAAAAGAATATGCTTGGTCCAGGATTGACTTTACCCATTTTAAAACATTGTTCTGAACTCTGTATTTAACACTGACTTAAGGCACTTTTAGGGCACCAACAGACTACACAAGGACTCCTCAATCTTCTGCTCCTGGACGTTCAGTTTGCTTCTAATTTTTCACTCTTAGCCATCTGTGCGGTGAACCTCCTTGTACATTATGCTCTTCCTGCATCGAGGACAATTTCCTAAGAATAGATTCCGAGAAGTGGAACAACTGGGTCAAAGGATATGAAACGAACATTTTTATGTGTCTTAATACACAGTAGAAAGCATTTTGAAAGCCAAATTGCTTCCCAAAGGGTTGGTTGAACCCAATCACTTTTATTTCAAACAAGATTTTATGGGTGATTATGCAGGGATTTTAATGAGATGTTTGGCTAAGAAATGATAGTACAAAATGTGACATTCATATTGTGCTAATCATAGCCTTTCCATCCACTGTCTTATTTCATCCTCACAACAACCATGTTAGACAGACATTTTATCCCCATTTGACAGATTAAATACTTTCCCATGGTCACATGGTTAGTTGAGTGGGCAAACCACTGCTTGAACCACACCTGTCAGACTTCTGCATATGAATCCCTTGTACACCCCTTCCCCACAAATCATGTTGCCTCCAGCATTTTCAAGAACACAATCCAAGGGACGATACACCTGAGATGCAGCTGAACCCCAGGAGCTATGAAGCTAGAAGCTGATTCTTTACAGATAACACTGTGATGTTGGTGAGAAAGTTGATTTCATAAAAAATACATTTTATTTCACAGTGAAATGAGTGATTCTTTATTAGCATATTCTGTCTATTTCCACCACCAGTACCTTAATTCAGATACTACTAACTTGCCTCGAACCACAAAATAGGCTAGACATTGTTGCCTCTTTCTGCAACCTCTCCACAATCCAGGGTGGAGCAGTGCCAAACTGGGTCCTCTGGTTCATTTTCTGAAAACATGGGTTTTGAGAATATTATTCTTCATGATTATAATCATCATGAAACCTTAATATAAATGTGGGTGTTGAAAGTTTTCTAAGACCCTAGACTAACTGCCCCACCAACGATTCCTATCTGTATCATGTCCTGGGTACCCAGGAGTTCGCAATAGGATGGCAGCATGGGACAGCGTCTAAGTTTCCAAGGGTTGACTGGAGTAAGCCATCCTATCAAAGGGTGACCAGAGAGGAAAGGACCAATAGGGTGGGTTTAGGCAATTAGAGGCTGTATTGTCTGTCTAGTGGTTGGGAATCATTCCATGGGGTCAGACAGCTATGGTTCAAATCCTGACTCTAACATTTGTGGGTGATGTGACCTTGGTCCTTAACATCTCAAGCATCAGCAAAAGAGGGTGGGGGGTAAAAACAGTACCATCTCAGGATTATTTTGAGAATTAAAGAAGCTAGGTAAGTGTTAGCTTCAATTCTATAGGTTTGAGCCAGAATTGAGCAGTAAATGTCTGAGGTTAAACATTAAAATCAAATTCTCAGGGCCTGAGCAGGGGTATAAATAGAAACGTAGGCAAGTTATGAGTTTAGCTGAGCTGGATTGGCAAAGGATGGGCAGGGAGCAAGAAGGAGGGTGTGCTCGGCAAAAGACATGGCCAGGCTTGGAGCTTATTTTTCATTTGGTTAGAGCATATGGCATAGGTGTGTTTAAGTTGTTGAAAGGTATAGAGTCAGAGCAAACATCATTCACAATTTATCACTACATCCATGCCCTACTCTGTACACTGTCCCCCACCCCTAACTTTCCCCTGCACACCCCATTGCCTATCTGTCCACCCATCTCTATATAACTTACCTTCCTGGAATGCCTTCCCCTCACCAACCAAAATTCCCATCGGTTCTACAAGACCCAGGACAAATCTATTAGTCTATATAGCCTCTCTGGAGCCTCATTCTATCCCTCCCCCACCAGCTCCAGTGAGCCCTCCCTTATTCATATTCCTCTGGCAATTATTCTTTTCACAATTCACTTGGCAATTAATCACATACTGTCTTATGATGCATTTACTGTTGTTGGCTTAAACAGATAAAAATACCTTCTATGCCTGTTTAACTTGTCACATGTGTCTGGCTTGCCTTTCTGAAGGCGAGTTCAACAGGGCAAGCCAGGAATCATTAATAGGGAATAGCTCCTTTCAAAAAGAGATAATAACAACCAGGCCTGTGTGCTCTTCAGACTCATTTTGCATGTCTTATTTCATTTGTTCCTCATACAACCCAGGGAGGTGCCTATTATTAGGATTTACTCCTTAGCTTAACACTCTTTATTGACTATAAGCGCTAATGCAAAATCTGGCATTGAAAGGCCCCCTAGTCATATCAGATCAGTTGGACCGACATAAAAAAAATAAGAAGTCTTCGCAGTGTGAGCATCAGCTCTGATGCGTGGACGTGGCCGGTTTGATGAGAAAGTGTGCCGATCAGCCTGAATAGAGATGCAGGTCAGCAGAACCACCACGAGACAGAGGTGGATTGGGGCGGTGCAGGGCAGATCTACTCAGCGGGCCTCGGCCCAGGGCTTGCCCAATGCCATTTTGGAGAAACTGGTATTTAATCCAACTTCGCTGTGTAGTGATGTTTATATGCTACTTATGGGGGTTCTGTATATATTTTAATCTCTTTATTAAACTGTGTAGAATTCATTCTGCCATGTAGGTTCAGGTTTCACTGACAGTCTTGCTGGTGTTACCCTCTCTATTGTGAAGAGTCTCTCCAGTGGTCGATAAAGAGTTTCAGCTCCCTCACTGATGTCTGTGATGCGCAGGCCACAAAATACATCTCCTAACAGATGCATCTGTGCAGAGCATGACTCCTATTGATAGGGCCCACCAGTGAGCATACACAGACTTCACAGACAGTGTCCTAGGAAGGCAGCTCCCACTAGCCTGACACCATCTCAGTGAGACTTCCACTCAAGGAAGAATAAATGGAATTCATGAAAACCAAAGTCTAAGTGCTATGGAGAGCTAAATTAAAAGCAGTGAAATGCTAGATTCAAACCCAGAGCTGAATTCGGGAACAAAGCCCCTGGCCTGTTCCCATCATTTTTTTTTTTTTAGGAAACATAAGATTCCATGGATGAGTTATGAGATCAACCAAGTCTGACTGAGAAAGGCTCTTCAGGAGAAAAGGGTGGGAGGCACAGGATTTGGACAACAGTCAGGGCTCATAGTAAAGGAAGAGAAAACAGTTCACACAGGTCCTGGATGGTAAAGGGCGGGGTATATGCCATGGGCAAAACTGCCAACCTAACTGCAGCCAAAAGCCAGGGCCAATGACTATAATACTGAAGAGAAAATAATTGGCTTTGCAGATGGTAGACCCTGTGATAAGGAGAATGTGTGATACTATATTTGCTTGATCAGAATAACTCAGGAAAAGCCACCTGCTTTGCATTGGCATTCCTCTGGTGTCTAAGCAGAAACGCCTCAGGGCTAAGAGAATTGCAGGAGAGATTTGTGTGACTCCAAGGATTACTTCCCCACATAGGAGAGCTGGGTGTGAATGGGGGTAGAGTGGAGTGGGCTCGCTCTGGTGTCCTGCTGACTTGAGTATCTGGAGTTTTTGTCTTCCAGGGATTCTGGGTGCTGGAGGATGACTCTCTCTCAAAGATGGGGTAACGAGATTGCAGCAACATGCTGCATTGACCAGAGCTTGTAGGGACCCTGGAGGCTGGTAGGACCAACACTCCATTGTTATTTTATCTTGCCAGACTGACTCTCAGGAATTCCTGAGTGGAGAATGGTCTTGGGGTGAGGAACATACCAGCAGCCCAGGGCTGGGTGTGTAATGTTGAGAGAATCATGGTAGTTTTGGGAAAGCCAGGGGACACAAAGGACTGGGTTGGTGCAGCTGTGGTTTGTGCCATGACAGCCTTCACACACTTGGACTCTCAAGGTGACGTTCACATTCTCTTCCTTGCTGGTGACATCTCTCTTCTTTTCCATGAGAAGAAGAAGCATTCTTTTAGCCCAGCTCTCAACCTCCTCAACCATTTGATGCTTCAAAGGTAACAACAATTAATGATGATTGTAACAGTTATGAGTCATTAATCCATCAATTAATAAATTAATCTCTTTCCTCATTCCACAAAGAATCTGAGGCAGGAGTTTATTAGTAACATTTATCATGAGAGAAAACGATGATGGCATTGCAAGAAGTATGGAGAAATGGTAATTGCGATCATGATTGTAATAGCTGTAAGTTAGTAGATCGATGCCAAGTACAATGACTCTTTGGAGAAAGCATTTATGTTAATTGATCAACGAGGAAAGAGCCAATCTGTAAGTGAGCAGGGATGACAAGGTGGAAGTTTGCCAGGGACAAAGACTGGCTGAAATGATTGTGAAATGAGATTATTATTTTGTTGAGTGCTTCAGTTCTGGGCAATGTGCTGTTTGCTATATTTAACACCAGCTCATCTAATCCACAGCTCAACCCCTGTTTACAGGTGGGGAAACAGAGGCACCCCAAGAGTTGCAAATCCATCAAATCACCTTTGGGACTGTGAGCAAATCCTTCTCATGGTGCTATCTTCTTTTTCCTTTGGATCTGATTTACCAAAGTCCCAACTATGTGGTTGACTGGTTCTCTCTCCAACTTTCTTGTGGCATTAAATGTGGGGTTTCAACCCCACAGAAAGAAGGCAGACTCCACCCAAGACCTCATGTGGCAACATCAAGGGATATACTTATCATATCTATATCTGTATGACACTTCATCTTCTGCAAGAACCATTTACATTTATGACTGTATTTGATCCACACAATGAACTGTGAAGGGGTGAGTACTATTATCATCCCCGTTTTATAGATCATAAATGGACATTTATTAGGCACCTACCACCTCCTAAGTCCCAGATAAGAGGCTTATTGTCTATGACAGCCCTGTGAACTATGGCTTATCTCCATTTACAGACGGAGAAACTTTGGCTCAGAGAGGGTAAGTAAAGTACCAAAGTCACCCCGCTGGCAAGTTGTGGTATTGGGATTTAAACTGTTAGCCTTTTTTTTAATTTAGAATTTAGGAGATGGTAAGTGCCCAATAAATGTTCATTCCTTTCTCCTGCTTTCTTTCCACTCTAATGCTAGAGGGCTGAGCCGGAACAAACACTAACTATGATACTAAGACTAACAGGAGAGAAAACTTACCGGTTCTAATTAGATCTTAAAAACATTTTAACAGTGGTGTCATATTAACTAGACGCTGTGTCTGCTAGCAATACTTACCGGGTTCAAGTGAGATTTTGTGTAGCAAAGGGTCTATACCTCTAATTGCTCAGAAAATTGTGTTCTACCAACATTACTAAGCAGAAGAGGGGGAAAAAGAGCTCTTCTTTGTCTTTTTCTTCAAGGAACACTGAGATGGTCTAATTAGCATGCCTGGTGTCTCCAAAATTGAATTCAACCTAAGAGTATGCTATTAAAGGCTCCCACATTAGACAGGAAAGTAATTTGCAATGACTTAGCTATCTGCACAAACACCTTAATGTTACTCTAATGGGCTCAGAGAAAGGATGACATCAAATACAGTTAAAAGGAATTTAAGTTTAATTGCTGCCTAATAAAATTATTAGTACATTTTCCTAACCATAAAGACATTTCACAGTCACGGATAAGATTTGACAATTTTGATAAATGATCAAGCAGAGCTCGCTGCCACAGGTCCTTGTTTATGTTGTTACAGTCTTTCCTTGAGAAAACGTTCACTGGGATGCCCACTAATTGCTGGTCTTTCCACATCTGGACTTATCTGAGGACTTGGTCTTTACCAAGAGAAGCCAAAGGATGAAGCTTTGCCGCTTACTTGGTAGGTGAAATGACACCTTCGTGATGGAGATGGAAGTCACTTCCACTTTTCGGGAAGCAGAATCTCTCCTAAGAGCCCTGGAGTGAGCTGACCTGATAAGGTCACTGCTAGTCCATATGATGTCTTTGGGAAAACTAGAAAAAATAGCCCTTGTGGATGGTCAAATTAGAAAAAGGCATCCCTTTAGGGCAGCGGTTCTCAACCTGTGGGCCGCGACCCCTTTGGGGGTCGAATGACCCTTTCACAGGGGTCGCCTAAGACCATCGAAAAACACATATATAATTACATATTGTTTTTGTGATTAATCACTATGATTTAATTACGTTCAATTTGTAACAATGAAATTGGGGGTCACCACAACATGAGGAACTGGATTAAAGGGTCGCGGCATTAGGAAGGTTGAGAAGCACTCACTGCTTTAGGGACACGCAGCTTGACAGTTGGAAAGGAAACTGGGTTTCAGCTTCCATTTGCCTCCTCAGCTGAGTGCTTTCGTGCACGACCGTGTATGGCCGTTGAGAGAAATGAGGACCCTGTCACTGAAGGCACTCAAGCAGAGGCAGGGTGACTGCTGGGAATGTGATGGAGTGGTTTCTAGCTCTGGGTGAGAACTTGGACTAAGTGACATGTGTCTGGAGATTTTACCTAATGGCTGATAGACAGAAGATTGGTCTTGTGCAAAGATGAAGTAGCCAGAATTAGAATTTAGCGTCGGACTCTAAAATCCTTGCTCATTGAGCCTTGGTGGGCTGTCTTCTACAGATCCCTATGAGATGATCTTAGCTTGAAAGTGAGTAAGTTCCCTTCATACATGCCTATTGAAATGTAATTAGAAAAGATTAGAGAACTTGGAAGGTGAGTGAATAACTGTCAGAAACAATCTTGTATGAAAATAAGGACAGACACCAAGGGTATATAAGAGAGTTTAAGGCTGTGAGAGATGTAGGAGCAGAAGTATGAGAGTTAAAGAAGAGCATAGGTGTTTCTAGACCTTTCCAGAGACTCACAGTAACTTACAACCACCATTTTTTAGCTTTCGTGGTTGGCACATTGTTGTGGAGCACACGAGACTTGGTTGGAAAGGTTGTAAGGAGGACATTCTGAGAAAAGGGAAGTGTGTGGAAGGCCACCTGCCCTGTTTATGGAATTCAGACTTAGGGGAGTGCCGAAGGCGGTGCCCCTAATTCTTCCTTGACCTTTCCAAACAAGTCTGTGCATGAGCAGACCCCTGGGTGTTTACTGGAATCCTTATGCTTAATCTTTTGGGTGTCCTTGCTTAAAAGACACTACAAACGCATGTGTCCTCTCAATATTACTTACCTTGCTGATTGTATCTAAAAGATAAACTTTATCTCAAACAGCTGTTACAATAAAAGGCTAATGAGGCAGGCAATCGAGGCTGTCCGGTTCCTTTAGCCAGGCAGCCCCTTAGCACTCTCTTTCACAACAAACAGTTGTGTCTGAGTAATCCATTCATCCATCACTCAGGGGCTGCTTGTCAGCCCCAATAGCACATGGCTAGAACTATTGCATTTCCCAGACCCGCCCCCACATCCCTTGACTGTTCTATTTTTTTTCAGTCCGACATATTATTGTCCTTGTATTCAAAAGTAAGTGATTTAAAAAACAACAACCCATACATCTAAATTTGATTTTATTGAAAACAATCTCTATGAGAATTATCATTATAAAGAAACTTATAAATGAGGGGGGAAATATCCTTTGTCAGACCAAAAGTATAATTTTAGCAAATACAATAAGAGTCAAGAGTAGGGAGAGAGCTAACATGTACTGAACATGCCCTGTGCTGAGTGGGTTTTGTTATTCTTCTCATTGTAGAAATTAGAAAACAGAGGTCACCCAGCATGTGCACAGAAGGGCGAGGTCTTGATCCCAGGTTCATGTGACCTCAAGGCCCTTGGTCCTCTCTGCTCTTCGCATTTACTTCCAAGAACAATCACTCATGTTCCAATCTGCTCTCATTTTCTTCAGGCTGCCAAACCCCTTGAGGTCTTATTCCCTGCTAAGCTCTCTACTCAACTTGCCATTAAACTTTCAGAGAGGAAAACATTATCACTTACTGTCTGGGAAGGTGGTTGGAGGAAATGGATGGGACCTGACTACTGCCTGATTCCTGCCATCAGCAGTGGAATCTGCATTGTCAAAAGAGGCTCCCAGCTGTTTAATGCTGAGCTCCAAAAAGACTAAACCACTACAGAGATGGGAATGACACATATTTCATCTCTTTGTAGTGGGAAATCCATCTGGTGTAGCTTTCTTCCCCATGTGCTCGTGGCCTTTATACTCAATTGTGTAGGGAGTCGAGTTGAGAATTTTCTCAGATATGAAATCAGCCTTTGAACAGAAACCCCTTTTCTTCTGGAGTTGGTGTCTATAGAAGAGGTCATGACCCCAGTGATTTACTGCTGAGATCTACCGTGGGGCCAGCATGGGGCCAGCATGGGTACCATGTCTGACAACTGATACCTTGCCCAGGGCATATGGCTAGGGGGAGGGGACAGACTGAAGGGAAGTTTATTTCACTATGAAAGCTCATCGTCTGGCTCAGAACTAAAGAAATATTTTATTCATTCATTCATTCATTCATTCATAGATTGAGTCTACATATTATTTGAACCCTGTTGGGTACCAGGTGCTGGGGGAGACAAAAAAAATCAAATAATATCAAGACTGGTCCTTTCTGCCTTTGCAAAGTTCACACAGTCTGGGTGGGGAGGCAAATGTGAACAGCTCATTTGTGCGTTCAGCAGTGAGCACTTACAATGTGACAGTGCCTGGAGTTACAAAGAGAGGACACCGTCCCTATGCTCGGGACCTCTCAGTCTGTCAGGGCACACAGACCATAGATGTCAGGTCCAGGCAAAACCAGGGCACTATGGGAACACAGTGGAGGAGCATTTGTATAAGGCAGCTGCAATGGGGAGACCTCTTAGTCCAGATAATGTGTTAGGATCTGAAGGAGTTACCAGATGAAATGAGTAGGGGAATGGACAGTACAAGGAAGAAGAACTGCTGGGGCAAAGACAGAAAAGGGTTGGGAAAGAGTGTGAAACATCTGTGGAAGATGTTTCAGTATTGCTGAAGCAAAGGCTGTGTGTGTTTGTGTGTTGAAGGAGGGTGTGGTGAAGATGAAGGTAGAAGGGAAAGTGGGACCGAATTACACTGATTAATGTGATAAGTTATCTTGGAATCTTTGTGAAGGCACTGACAGATTTTAAGCAGGAGATTTTAAACAACTCATCCTGGTTTGCCTAGGACAGTCCTGATTTTAAAACTCAAAGTCCCACATCCAGGGAACCTCTTCAGTCCTGGGCAAACTGGGATGGTTAATTACCTTACAGGGGAGAGATAGAAAAGCTCACTGTGGAAGCCTCATGGAGATGCAATGGAGGGGGTCAGATGGAAGACAGGCAGATCTGTAAAGAGACTCTGGCATTAATTGAGGCGAGGGATGAAAAAACCATGTATTAATCAAGGCAGTAGTGAGGACCAAGAGGAGTGAATAGATCTAAAATAGGAGATAGCCCAACTGATATGGCTCGACCTATGAACCAGGGGATCACAGTTTGATTCCTGGTCAGGGCACATGCCCAGGTTTTGTGCTCGATCCCCAATAGGGGGTATGCAGGAGGCAGCCGATGGATGATTCTCTCTCATCATTGATGTTTCTATCTCTTATTCCCTCTTCCTCCATCTCTGAAATCAATAAAATCTATTTAAAAAATAAAACAGGAGGTAGAGACAACTAAACTTGATCATGCTTTTTACTTGGGTAGAGGGAGGAGAAAAGAAAAAAGAATAATTTGAATCCTTGTTTTCTGACTTGTTTATCAATTAGCATCATAAAGAAGATTTTAAAAATGCTACTGTTGGAAGTGCCAAAAGAGAAAGTAAATTATACCCACAATGGCCCTTCTATGAGCAGGCATCATCCTGAGTGCTTTATATAAAGTATCTCATTTACTATGCATAACAACTATGACCTAGGAGACCGCTAATTCTCCTCCCATGTACACATGAGGACACTGGGCCTCAGAGACCAAAGTAACTTGCCTAAGGCCAACACAGCACTGGCATCCCCAGATATGTCTCATCTAAGGTCTTCTGGTCTTTCAACCCCCACCCCCTACACCACCCCGGCTGCAGGGCAGGGCAGAGGAAGCAGCAATTGAGCTGGGCTTTGCAGAAAGATGCCATTTATCCAAAAGGAAAAGGAGAGGGAAGGGAACAGCGTGTGCCAGCATCCACGGGCACGAATGGATATGGAGTGTTCTGGAAAACCCCAAAAATGTCTTTGGCTCTGTCTCCGTGGGACAATAAATAAGTACATCTGCATGTCAGAATTAATTATTCTTGACCTTTTTATGCAAAACATCTGCAAATCTCATCTTAACCACTCAATGCATTTTAATTGCCCAAGTAAAATAAACAAAAATAAGCTGAATAATGCTTTCTTCATGGGTTCCAATCTGCTTGCAAATCCCAGTGGCTTTCCAGTATTTCCCAATATGGAGCTGACAGTTGTGGTGCAATAAACTGTGGAAAGGAGATCTGCACAAGTAGAGACCACCACACCCTGGATTCCATTTTCCTTTCAGGAGGTCTTTTCTTTCAGGACAATGAGCTGGAGTCAAAGCGTGGCCCTCTTGCAGATGTAATTAAAATGGAAGTGGCTCTCCTCTTCCGCAGTGAATCAAATCATTGAAATGAATCATCATTGGGCCAGACTAGCAGGCTGCCATGGTCTCTATAGGAAATGCACCTCAAGGTGTCTGCTGCAGCAGCTACAATTAAAATCTATTGAGTGGTGGGATAAGATGAACCAGACACTTGCCACAATAGTAGAGGCGCTGGATAAAAGAGGGCTGTGCAATTACTAGTAACTTAACTTAAAATGGGACTGGGGCACGTGGATCCATGTGGATCCATGTGGATTGACACGTTAGTGCTTTTTTTTTTTTACAGGAATTATATGAATGGTTACCAACTCTAGCCGTGATTTATTTAGGCATTTATTGTATTTGTTACTGAGTTCTTGTGTATGATGGAACAGTCTTGGAAATGTCTATTTTCATTTCCTTGAAGGGTATGTAACCATTGAATCCAAGGAATAATAAAAATAAAGCAGGCTGATTTCATTTCTTTTCCCACCACTGGGGTGGAGGTAGGGATTGGTTGTAAGAGGAGAGCGAGTTTGTGTAGGATTCTGTGTTGTTTCTGACTTCTAAAACCTCATTTAATTGAAGAAGTGTGTGTAGAAAGTAACCTGTGAGAATAAATGACTCTTCCGCAGTCACTTGAGACCAAAATATGTGTGTTTTAAGACAGTGTAGTAAAGAAAAAGTCCGAGAATCCTTGAGGTAAATATACTTCACATAACAATGACCTTGAAAGGGAACAAGAAACACGTCTTTCAGTTCCTGAAATACGGTTGAAATTCTTACCTATGTCAATTAGGAATAGGTATGTAACTTAGGATGTATGTTTCACTGCATGTAACTTAGGATGTTGGAACCCTGCACTTTGCCAGGTTTGGGTGGTCAGGGAAATTTGGAGGATGAGAGAGAGGAAAGGCATCAATTCCCAAAGAAAAGGAAAGTGGGCAGAGTTGATAGATGCTGACCATAGCCGGGGGGGGGGGGGGGGGGGGGGGGGAGGGGGGGAGGAAAAATGGCTATGTGGGGAGTTGACCCTAGTCTGAGAAACAGGAAGGACTCATCACCAACTTCCAAGTTCCACTGCAGAATTTAGCCAAGGCACTCACACTGAAGAAAGTCACACCTGGTGTAATGCTGTATTTTCCAATATAAATTAGAAAAGGAAACAAACAGCAAATATAAACACAACAAATATAACGTAAGGGGGGGCGGGGCTTTGAACAATTGCAGATAGAAAGACAGAATTCTCCACATGATTAGTATTGATTCCAGAAAATGGAGTTGGGTTTCAAGACAAAGGATCAGAATGATGTCGGAGACACAGCTGTGTGTCGGGAGACAGAACCCAAACGCTTCAAGAAGAGATCATAGTTTCACCTCCAACAATGATGACCTAGCTTGTGTCAGACCAACAACCTACCAGGAACTGCTGGAAAAGATGAACAAAACAAAACAACTTGGTTCAAAGCATTGGAGAGCTCTCAATGCAGCCAGAACTTGAAGGCCAAGATCCTAGAGACATGGAAATGCATAGAAGTGAGTCAGATACTCTGAGCTGCATTCCCCTTTAGGCACTGGATTTTTCATCAGCCATACATAAGAAACTAGAAGCTGAGCATAGCTTTTGGCAGTCTCACAGGACTCAGGCTAATATCCTGAAGAGAAAGGAAGGACAGAGAAGTGAGTCTGACACTCGGCATTGCTTTTCCTCCTGAGGCAATTGCTGATTTGTAAGAGTCACAGGATAGAGAGTTCGCAAATTTGAGTAGAAATTAGTAACTAAGAGGCCAAACAGAGCTTTCAGCAGCCTCAAAGTTTGAGAAGATTAATTGGAAGTCAGAAACCATGAGGATGGAGACACTGGTAAGCTCCGCGGGCTTTCAGTTGGGACCCAGAATAGCTGCACCTTTGGTGTAAGGGTGAACCATCAATAAAATAGCTCTCACAAAGCCTGACTGACATTCAGCTTCAAAACAGCGCAACCCAACATTTAATTAAAGTGATCTGCCCACCTCTAACTGCCTGAAAGAAGTAGCTGCTCTGTGAACGAAGATAGGGTCACCCAGAGCTTTCACCATTTTTCATATACAACGTCTGGCACTCAATACAAAATTATCAGACATACCAGGAAACTGGATCAAGGGAAAAATATACTAGAAACACATCCACAGATGGTCCAGATATAGGTCTCAAACCTGGACTTAAACAAAAACTGTGATTAATATGTTCAAAGAAATGGAATCAAAATGGAGAATTTTAGCAATAAACTAGAATTTGTGGAAAAAAATCAAATGGAAATTCTAGAACTGATAAATATAATAACTGGAATTAAGAACTAAGACCAGCAGAAGAGAGAATTAGGGAATATCCAGACTAAAGCCTGGAGGGAAGAATGATGGAGAATATAGAAAAGAAAGCATGACAAACATAAGAAATGATGGTAAAATTTAAAATATGTGCAATTGGAGTCCTGGAAGGAGAGAGAAAACCGAGGCAGAACCAATCTTTGAAGAAATAATGGCCCAAATTGTCCAAAATTGACAAAGGTATCAGGCTGTGGATTCAAGAAGTGCTATAAGCCCTACACTGAATAAAGAAATAAACACAAAACCACAGCTAAGCATGTAATGAAACTGCTGAAAACCAAGGACAAAGACTGAATCTTAAAAGCAGCTCTGGAAAAAGACATGTTATCTTCAAAAGAGCAAGTCAGGTTGACATGTGACTTCTCAAGGAAATGATGAAAGCCAGAGACAGAAGCACGATGAGGTCTGTAAAATACTGAGAGAAAATAATTGCCTGCTTATTTTTTAAAAATTCTTCAAGAGTGAAGACAAAAAAAGACATTTTCAGACAAATAAAGACTAAGCGAATTTTTGCCTGAAAATTCTCAACAGGAGCAATGCTAAAGGAGTTCTTCAGGTAGAAGGAAAGGTCCCTGAAGGAAAATAGAAATGCATAAGGAAGGAAGAGCAACAGAAAGGCTAAGTACGTATATGGGTAATGCTAAAGGAATATTGACTGCACAAAACGATACTAATAATGTCTTGTAGGCTAACATTTGTAAAAGTTAATGATTTGGCAACAATAAGACTTAAGGTGTTAGTGAGGTGAGGAGAATTAAAGTGTTCTAAGGTCCTTGCATTGTCCTGGATGTAGTAAAAGTACCTTAGATGTTAGTATATTAGACTCTAGTAAGTCAGGATGCATGTTGGAAAAGAATGCATGTAGTGGAGACTGTAAAACTAATAAGCCAATGGAGATTGGAATCCTCCTTCCTATATAATAAAAGCCTAATATGCAAATCGACCAAACAGCGGAATGACTGGTGGCTATGACATGCATTGACCACCAGGGGGTAGATGCTCAACACAGACACTGCCCCCAGCCTGCAGGCCCCAGGCCAGCCAAGGCAGGTGCCAGCGCCCCCCGCTACCCTCCCCCATTGCCCCACTCATTGCCCACAGAAGGAGGTGACCAGCAGCGGCGGCAGCGGAGCTGGTGAGTGGGCGGCACCAGGCTGGCCAAGGTGGTTGACAGCAGGAGCCCCACAGATGGGCCCTGATCACCGGCCAGGCCTAGGGACCTTACCTGTGCATGAATTTCATGCACCGGGCCTCTAGTAATAAAATAAAGCCCTACCCTAGGCCAGACACCTCCCCTGCAACAAACACTGCTGTTGTCTTATGCCCTGACCTGGAGGGCTTTGAAGTAACCTTTGACACCCTTCTTTGTGGTAGGTTTGGATAATATATATATATATATTTTTTTTCTCACATTTGGGGTCACTAATCTCAATGTAGATAATTCGGAAGAATGACTTTTAAATGATCACCAAATCCATTTCAGAAAGAAAACATTTTGGGCATCAGTGTAGAGCAAAACCTCATATTAAAAGACCCAACCAAGTTTGCAGTCATGATCCCAGATCAGCAGCTAGATGAGTACACCTTCTATATTTGCACTGATTCTTGAATACATTCTGCAAGGAGTTCATTAAATTTTAAAGAATAAATTAATTTTGCTCCAGATAACACATACATACCTGTCAGTGCTTCTTGGCTAAATGCATGCATAAATCCTAGGAAATACTTAATACTGACAAGCAAATAGTCTCCCCGCCAAAAAATTCCCAATAAGGATCTGACATGCTTCTATGCACTTGAAGGCTACTTTGAAAAAGATTCCAGTTCCCCCACTGATACCCTAGAGAACTGCTCTCAGGAACTGCAGCTATCAATGAACATGCTGCCCATAACACAGATGGATCAATGCCCTGGGAATACCATTGGCTTGCCAGTTAATAGGCTTTTGATTTTCTTTACCCATTGATTAATGAAGCAGTCATTTTGCTTTTGAATGGGAAGATAAATTAAGAAATACTGTAACTGGAGCCCACTGGGAAACAGACTGTAGTTTGGACAAACGATGGCAGGTATGGGCACAAAGGAGGTGGAACGGCTGACTTGGCTAAAGCAGTCCTCTGTCACGGAACCGAGGGCTAAAGTGTTCAACTGAACTCAGCAGACACTTATCCTTGTATGATAAGTCATAGGCAAAGCTCCACTGGGGCGTGGAGGGGGTGGGTTCCGGGCACAGCCGGCTCAGACTGACACGTTGTGTGCTTTATTCCAGAGGCAGATGCAGACACTCATCATACAGGGCAGGAAATGAGCCAATAGGGATACAAGATGCTCTGGAAGATCCAAGAAGGCAGAAACAGTATGCATTTGGAGGACCAGGAAAGGCATCATGACAGGGTGGGCTATGGGAGGCTGGGTAGAATTTGGATGGATATAGATGGGGGAAGGAAAGCTCTTCTAGGGACGGAGAGCCAGGGCGGAGGAAAAGTAAAGAGGCAACGAAAAGAACTCAAATTCCAGGGCCACTGAAATTATTAGCTGTGCGACTTGGGCTAGTTACCTAACTTTTCTGGACTTTGGTTTTCTTGCCGGGTAAATTAAATCAATAATAACCACCTTTCCAAGGTTGTTGTTAAGATTCTTTGAAATCTGTAAGTCTGCAAGGAATCTATCATAGTGCCTGGAACAGGGCAGGCAATAGTGGAAGCTATGAAAAGGATAGCAAGAACTATTGGCCTTCCTTTCCTGAAGCAAAGGCATTTTACTGCTTTTTGGTTTTTCTGCCTACCTGAACTCTGAGTAATTGAGCTCTTTCAAGGTAAGATCTGTCTTAATGCACCTTTATAGGCCTTCTGTCTTATCTCAGGGCAAGGCCCATAATAGGAAAGAATGAGGGAATGAGTATGCCCGCCCTACTCCATCTCCTAGCGCTCTCCCATCCCTTACAGTTTCATGAAGGTATTTCCCACCTCCATGCCCCCTGGAGTGCCTTTCCCTTTTGTCTACCTACAAACTCTCTTCATCCTTTAAAATTCAGCTCATGACTTGGTGAGGTCCTTCATTCAAGACAGAGTTATGGCGCTGATACTTTTTCGTTAGTACTCCTGTGTAACCTTATACAAAACTCTATCATGATGCACAGCTCAGCAGCTTGAAATTTCTTGCTGTTCCATTTTCCTTAGTCCTCAAAGCCAGGCCTTAGAAGCTTTATTGCCCACATGGTATCAAGGGGAGATGTTATAACGTGGGGGCAGAACTTGAAAAGGCAGCAGAATCTCTCTCCATGAGACGGGGTTCTTATTTCTGCGGTTTGTTTCTATATTTCTATCCTAAAGAAAAATTGCTATGTTTACACAGTTATAGAACCATTGGAAGTGTGACTTATGGCTTTATAATTTCTGTAGCTAATTTCATATACGATGAAGTTTCAGAGACAATTTAATTTCTTTCCTCCTCTGAGACAAGAATTTTAAGTTGTTGCAGGGGAGTAAAGAGTGCATTATAACTTGGGGGATGGTGTATTGTGTCTCCCACACTGGATCTTATTCAATACGTGTCAATTAATTATCTGCTGACTGAACCAATGCCCTGGTCTCTGGTCACTGCCCTGCTCAGGGCTGCCCTGTTCCTACTGGTCTACCTGTAATCTTTGCAGCCTGGTATTCAAGGTCATTGATGAGATGACCCAACCTCCCTTTACAGGTCCATCCCCTACCCCTTTATGCCGTGCATCTCTCACTGATGGCAAGCTGGACCACTGGGAGGGTGGTTCCTGGCTCCATGGGCTGGAAGAACTTGTTTGCATGGGGAATGTCAGGGTTACCTTTAGGAGAGTTTCAGGATGAGGCACCTAAGGAACTGCATAGATAGGAGGGACATTCCAGAGACACTCTGACACGAGGTACGAAATGAACAACCCATCCTCAAAACAGACCTGAAGACCAAATGAAATGGTGCCGAGGGATACAGCTCTTGAGACAGCTACCCCATGCAGCCAAAGCGCATGTACTGGCTGCCATCCTAACATGCTCAGTTTGGGGGTCCCCATCCTCACATGAGGAAGGTGACAAGAAAAACGGCTACCCTGGTCCTGATGGTCCAGCAAGAGCAAGACAAGAAAGGAGCTAATATTTTTTGAGCATCAAAATATTGAGTTTAATATGCAGCTCATGAAACCTCACTTCCCGAGGCAGGGGAAAGTTCAGTCTGTGCTCAGTCAGCCCTGTTGCACTTGACTCCCCTAGTCCAGGTTGCTCTGTGTTGTACTCACCTATTTCTATGACAAATTTCCCCAAGAAATCAACAGCCCCTTAAGGATAAGTGATTTCCCAAATATGGTGTTTGACACAGGAATGAATGAATGAATGAATGAATGAAATCTATACTAGGTGCATACACCTTTTTACCACTAGATGGCAAATATTCATTGGAAAGTCTGGCACTAACGGGTCTCAGAAACAGCCCTGTGAAAATGACATAAGTTTTTCAGTAAACGGGGTAGTCCATACAGGGTGAGATGTTTCAGGGCTGCCTATCCCTCTTCTCTTTCAGCAGAGAGGAAACCAAGCACTGGAAGTCAGGAGTTCAGGCTGCAGATCTGTGCTGCCACTAGCATCTGGGCAAGTCACATATATTTCCTGAGCCCTGTTTTCTCGTCTAAAACAAACAAACAAGCAAACAAACAGCATACTGTGGTGACTTTAGATAAACACGTATTAACATCTATGATACCTCAGACCCTGAGTCAGGTGCTGGGGATAAAGACATGACTCAGAAATGGTGCTTGCCTCCAAAACAGTGCTTCTCAACTCTGAGGTGAAAGACCAGTGTATGCTGTCATTTAAAAAATATCCAATCTTGCCGAAACCGGTTTGGCTCAGTGGATGGAGCGTCGCCTGCGGACTGAAGGGTCCCGAGTTCGATTCCGGTCAAGGGCATGTACCTGGGTTGCGGGCACATCCCCAGTAGGGGGTGTGCAGGAGGCAGCTGATCGATGTTTCTCTCTCATTGATGTTTCTAACTCTCTATCTCTCTCCCTTCCTCTCTATAAAAAATCAATAAAATATATTTAAAAAAAATATCCAATCTATTGCAGACTGTATTTTGGTAAAATATAATTAAAGTGTAATAGTAAAAACAATAAAAGAAAAAGTAAAATTCAAATCCTGAAATTTCTATTATTATTAGATCTGGGGACATTGTTAAGTTGCCATTTCTAAGTGCCTATTCTTAACTTCTGGACTTAGCGCTTCATGGACTAGTTGCAAATGGCCTGTGGGCAGGCACCAGCCCACAGACCACACTCTGTGTAACACTCATGAGGGCGGCTTGCACCAGAGTCCCGTGAATATGGGACAATCCACAGACAAGCTTCTCTCTCTGCGGGTATTAAACACTGAAAGCCTGTAGACACACTGCCTGGTCATTTAGAAGGTGGAGAGGGGGTGGTTGTGATCTCTCCTGGGGCCTTTCTGGAGAACGTTCTGGCCAGTCCTTTCTGATCCTTTAAGACATCAGACCTTCCAAGGCCAAGTGGCTGCCAACTACCAGAAGGGCCTTTGGGCACCTTTCAGCCATTCCCATGCTGTCTGGACTTCCAGGCTCTTCCTGTTTGTGGCCTCACCCCTCAGACCTAAGCCAGGTACCAACGTTGCCTTTGCTTTCTTCCTTGGCCATAATTCATACTCCTTCCCTGAGCAAACTGCTTTGGTCCACCTGAATTATAAATCCCCGCTTCTGACCAGCCTGGCCCCTGGGACCAGGTCCTAACTGGGGGTTTTCAGGGCACACTGGCACCATGTTGGCCTGACTCTGTGAGCAGAGTCTAGACAGCTCTGTTGGTCACTGGGATGAGAACATTCCACCAGGAACACATAACACGTTTCCTCATGTGGTGTCTTTTAAAGATTCCCAAGCTTGGGTGTTTGGCTTACTTCAACTCTGAAATAATCAGTTTTTGAATAGATAACTGCAAAAACATGGCACAACATTTGAAGGGCACCAGAGGCAATATAATGGAAACCTCTCCCCTCCCCCGACCCAATTCCTATCGCACAGTCTCTCAGTCCCCTTCCCAGAGGCAACCCCCATTCGTATTCTTATGCACCCTTCAAGAGATATATGCATACGTCTTCAAAAGATAACACAAATGGAACACACTATAAATACTCTGCTCACTTTCTCATTTTTAAAAATATGTTCTTATTGATTTCAGAGAGGAAGGGAGAAGAAGAGATAGAAATATCAAAGATGAGAGAATCATTGATTGGCTGCCCCCTGCACGCCCTCTACTCAGGATCTTTAGACGGAAACCTGGGCATGTGGCCTGAGCAGGAATCAACCATGATTCATGGGTCAATACTCAACCACTGAGTCAGAGAAATGTACCCTCCACAGAGTTGTATCCATCTGTGCTGCCACAATTGGCATATTGAAGTTTCTGTTTTCCTACATCTGTCAACTGTAGCTCTGTGAATGAATTTGCATTTCTGTAATTGTAAATAAAGTTGAGCATCTTTTAAACTATCTAAAAGCCACCTAATTTCTTTTTCTGAGAACTTTCTATGTATTTTGATGATTTTTTTCTTTTGGTTTATTGGTCTTTTAAAATTGACACATAAGTGCTCTTTATATACTAAAGAACTTAGCCCTTTGGTGACTGTAAGAGCTACAAATATTTTTCTCCCACTTTGTCCTTCATCTTTAAAAACTTTAAAGAATCTTTCCCACAATTAAAAACTGTTTTTAGCTTACTTTTATCAGTCTTTTCTTTTAGGGCCTCTGGATTGTGTAACATGCTTAGAAGGGACTTTGTTCTAGATTATAAAAATGATTCTCTCATGTTTTCTTCTAATGCTTTTACATCTTCATTTTCAAATATTTAAATCTTTTATATACTTGGAGTTTATTTTGGTTTAAGAATTGAGGTATGAAGCAAACTGGTTTTCTTGTGGCTTCCAGTTGTGTCATTATCATTTATTAAAGAATCAATTTTCCCCCAACCGATTGAAATTATACTTTTTTCATATACTTAATTTAAGATGAATTTGAGGCTATTACTCTGTCTATTCATGCTCTAGTTTCACACAGTTTTATTTAATGAAGTTTTAATATCTGGTTTAGCTAGTCTCTTCCCTACACCCCCCAAATCATTATTCTCTTTAAGCCATTTTCTAACTATTCTTGACTATGTAGCTCTTCCATAGAATTAGTCTGTATAATTAAAAACTTATTTGGCATTTTTGGGGGTAGCACTTGAAGTTTAAAAATTAAGTTTGGGGTATTGGTCTTTTTGTAGTATTCCATTTCTTATCAAAGTTTTCTTTGTTTATTTAAATAACATTCTTGTACATGTACAAATAGTACAAAAAGGCAGATGGTGAAATGTGGACACACATTTCAGTTCTAACCCCTGGTCTAGAGACAATTTCATAGAAACACTCTATGCATATAAAATTTTATATGTGCACATAATCATTTGATTCTCACCCACCTACCTTTTTTTCCCTACATGGCAGAAAGCTAGAGGCACTGTTTCGCTTTCCAGTATATACAGATCTGCCTTATCCCTTTTAATAGTTGCATGGCATTTAACTATATAACAGCAGCCAGTCCCCTATTGATAAAATTTCTTCTTTCCATCTCTTATTTGTATAAGCAATGTTATAATAAATCTCCTCCCTCATACACCTTTGTGTGAGAATATTTCCAGAAGACAAATTCCTAAATAGAGAATTATTATGTTGAGGTATAAATAAAATGTACAAACGGTAATGTAAATCTACTCAACACTGCATAAATGTACACTTACAAACAATTAAGATGATAAATATTGCATTACGTGTTTTGCTACAATAAAACAAGAAAATGTACCATTTTGATAGCTATTGCCAAACTGCCCTCTACATCTTAAGGCAATTTGTTAATTATTCCCCATTTACATTTGCCTTCGGTCTGCAATATTTTGGCTCAGTTGCTGTAAAAATAGATTCTTGTGTGAGTTAAGCAATCTATAAGTTTTGAATAAAATGGTCCCCCATTTCCCTGAGACAGAGATTCTCAGAAAAATTCCCCGGATTTGGTGATGCTCCGGTGCAGATCGAGGGAGGCCAGAAACGGCTGGGAAGAGGCAGACCAGGTTTATGAAAGAACAGGTGTCACTGAATCGCTTTGGCTGCTTGTCCTACTGTGATTTTGATTTGTTTGAAGACTCAACTGAAAGCAAACAAGAGGTTTCATGGGACTCAAATCACACCTTTCAAATGATGTTCTAATTTCTGTCTCATGTCTGTGACTGAGAATCTTTAACTCCTTTCCTACCCCATTCCTAGTATCATGTTGTTTCTATCAAACACAAGTGCCCACTTATACACACTCCATGGAGTTAAACTTTGAATGAGATGGGGAAGGACAAAGAAGGATGGACAATGACGTTAATGTAACACAGCTAAAACTAGGCACTCCTGGGGGCTGTATGCAGCAGGGTGACAAATCTAAAAAAATTGTATCCAATCTGACTCCAAGAAGCCTTGGAAAGTACTGTAGGTCTTTTTTATTATTAATTTTAAAAAAATTGATTCTAGAGAGGGAGGAAGGGGAGTGGGAAAAGATGGAGAGAGAGAGAGAGAGAGAGAGAGAGAGAGAGAGAGAGAGAGAGAGATCGTTGCCTCCGCATGTGCCCTGACCGGGGATTGAACCCACAACACAGGTATGTGCCCCAACTGGGAATCTAACCCACAACCGTCAGGTGCACAGGTGATGCTCAACTACTGAGCCACACTGGCCAGGCTGGAAATTTATTTTAACAAGAGCTGGTGTGTGTGTGTGTGTGTGTGTGTGTGTGTGTGACTTTCTCAACCAGACAGGGCAGCATGTTATAGTCCGTGGAAAACATCAGAAATAAGGCAGTGGTTTTCATTAGAGAAAAGTGATCAAAAGTTTAGGAACTCAATCAGGAAAAGTAAGTTTAGTAGACATATATATCTTCTCTAACTGTGTAAAGATGAGAAAAAAATCTCAAAGCCTTTCTACCAGTTCCCAAAGTCTTATAAACTGTTTCAACTTTAAAGAAAAAGAACACTTGCTTATTTATTGATTATTGGACCATAGGTGGTACAATCATCCTACTGGCTGGCTTAGGTGATCTGCCAAAGGCTTTCTGAAGATGAAACAAGCAATGCCTATATTAGGTTGCACCGTTATCTGACCTCTCACTGGCAGGGAAGCCTTGAATCCGAGAAACCTAAAAGCCGGTGTGTTTTATTCTCGTGCATTTTTTTTTCATGAGTGAGTGGCCATTCACAGTTAATGGTTTTATGCAAGAGACATTCATGGCTTGCTTGTGAATTAACCAATTCGGATGTTTGTTGAGCAACTACTAGGTATGAGAATGAATTAGGTGCTGGAGATATTTGGTGAGCATCTGGAAACATGAAAGACTGAGCTGATGCAGAAGGTTCTTCCTTTTGCTACAAACATAGAAATGCCAGACAGAATACAACAAGACAGATTTTAACAATACCTAACTGTGTTTAGAAAATGTCTAGATGCCAGGAATGGGGAGGAAAATCTACCCCAGGCCCATGAGCAGGAGCTGGTACATGGTGGCCTGTCTGGGCTGTGGACCAGGACATGGGCCCTGGGGCTAGAGGTGAAGGGAATAAAGCCATGCGAGGAGAGAGGGAAAGATCTTGATGGGAGATGAGTTGCAGGAAGACATTCCTGCATCAAGTTGGACATTGGAGAGCTACCCTGTTTATGAACAGGATACAAGAAAGCTCTCCATCAGTCACCGGGGAAGGTGGCAAGGAAGCTTGGCCTCTGTCCAGACCCCTGAGTAAAATTCACTTTCAAAAAACGGAAGTCCTAGTCTCTCCCATGTATGAGTGCAGAATCCATATTTATACTGGCCATGCAGTAGGGCCTTCCCCACTGATAAATGACATAAAAACTCAGGTGGACAAGACCAAGATACAATGTCACCCTAAGGAGACACAGAGGACTCCCACTGGAAAAAAAAGAAAAACACCACTAGAGATGATCAAACAACCCAAAACCAAATGAGGAAACTAGTGATGGGCAGAGAGAGAGCAAGTTCCATTCAAAGGAACATTAGTCCTGAAGACCCCGAGATATTAGAATAATCCAAAGGAGGCAATTTGACATGTTTAAAATTGAAGAGGTACAAGGAACCGTAATGAAACAGTAGGATGAGTATGAATAGAGGCAGTGAGGAAGGCCAACGGGTGCCTGCTTTCAGGGGACACCTAGCCTGCTTGGGAGAGGGAGCAAACAGCAGTGAAGCCTGGGGGATTCAGAAAATGGCACGTTCAAGAGCGGTCAGTCCAGTGTCTGCAGTTCCCCATCCGATGCGCAGATGCCCCTAAAGAAAGTATAATTTTTAAAAATATATTTTATTGATTTTTTACAGAGAGGAAAGGAGAGGGATAGAGAGTTAGAAACATTGATGAGAGAGAAACATTGATCAGCTGCCTCCTGCACACTCCCTACTGTGTATGTGCCTACAACCAAGGTACATGCCCTTGAACAGAATAAAACCTGGGACCCTTGAGTCCGCAGGCCGACGCTCTATCTACTGAGCCAAACTGGTTAGGGAAAAACTATAATTTTTAATAGTTACTTATGTATCTGCCGCTCCACCCATTCTGTGAATATTTCATGCTGCACCACACTCCCCGTCATTCCTCTTGCCACACCAGCCTTCTCTTAGTTCTTCAGGTACAATAAGCCCAGTCCTGCTGCAGGGCTTTGCACATGCTGTTGTCACCATCTAGAAGAATCTCTCCCTTCTGCTTTTCTTTGGGGTCTCAGCTTCATGGCTACTACTCAGGAAGACCTCCTCTGACCACCTATCTAAAATGGTCCCTCTCTACCACTGTCCTCTATGTCACCCCTGTTCTTTTGCACTTATAATTTACAATTACTTATTTTCCTTGGTATCCCCTGTTAGAATGTAGACGCTATGAAGGCAGGAAATGAACTGTCACATCATCTCTAAAGACTGGCATTTAGCAGATGTTCAATACATTTATTGAATAAGTAAATTAATACACTTAATTGGGGGTGTGGTAGGACCTGATTCATGTTTTATAAAGTGGCCTGGGGCCTGGAGATTTACCTACAACAATATCTACTGTGACTAATATCTACGATTACAATTTTCTACTACTAATAAGATTATTAGTTTGTTCATTTGTTTGAAAGCAATCAGCATAAGATTTACTTCCAACTATATCTACTATGAATAATAGGAAGAGGATTGGAGGCAGGGAGATCGGGAGGCTAGTGCAAGAATTTAGGCAAGAGATGAGGATGGCTTAGACGGGGCAGTGCTGATGAGGGAGTTGACTGAATGAATTTAAGAGAGAAGGCAGAAGTTGGGGTAGGGGGAGAATCTGATGCCTAGGTTCCTAGTAAGGATAACATGGTGAGTAGGGCACCAGATTTGGGCCAGCAGCCAGCAGAAAACCAAACAGTCAGTCAGTACACATGCCATAAATGTGCACTAGATAAAGTAGAAACGGTCTTAGTGTAACATCTTCGTTACCATGAGTACACATCAGCTCACTTTCTGTTCCCGGGTCTACCTACAGGTGTGATCTACCATTTTCTACTGCTACCACCTGCCTTGCGTTGCCCATTTGTGACCTGCCAGGCTAATGCACAGTGCCCACCAGAGCACATTTGCCTCCGTCTCCCTCTAAGAAGTGTGCCCTGCGCCCTTCCCCCACTCTCTCCAGCCACCAGTGTCATTATTGCCAATAATGCTGCTGTAATTTTTTATAATTTTCTTGGTGTTTTGTAGTTATATTAACATTAAAAATTATACTCAATGATATTATCACAATTTCCCACTACTAATGGGATTATTAGTTTGTTCATTTGTTTGAAAGCCATTAGCATCAGATTTACTTCCAACAATATCTGCTGTGATTTTTAATGCCCTTGAAACTTGTAGCGAGTCTATAATACGAGAAGGCTGGTAAGCATATAAATGTCTTCCTTGGGAAGAAAGGGCTTTTTATTTTCATCCTGGTTGGACTCGGGTTCTTTGATAGAGTGATTGGTAGGATATAAAGTATTAAAGGCTCAGAACACTGTGTTAGTTTGTAGATGTGTTCAAACAAGTTCCCGGTTATTCAGGGGACATGTTTATATTCTAGGAGGATTCCCACCTCTGCTCCTTTTTATGTTGCTTCTTACCTGACTTACATAAAAATATAATAAATTGGGTGTTTGCAGGAACGATAGAACCATGATGTGTTTGGAAGTGAAGGGGCCCCGAAATCACTCTATCCAACTGATTTTCTAAGGAGCTGGGAGTTCGATGCATTGTTAGTGTAGCTCTGGAAACAGGCTTATGTCAGAGGCTGGTGAGAGGAGTTTCTCTGTCGGGCAGTTGTGTGGGGCAGGGAAGGTGGATAGGCGGGGCCAGTGTCAGGTGTGAGACCCACAGATTCTCAGGCCCCGAACTGTGAAATTCACAGCATTGTCATCGTGAAAATCTTAACAAGTTTTGAACAAGGCAACTGACATTTTCACAAGGCCCTGCAGATTTAATATCTGGTACTATGTACAGGGTTTGGAGGCAGACAGACTTGAGTTCAGGTTCTGGTATTCTCTAGCTATTGCCTACCTCAGTTTCTTTATCTGTAAAACTGACAATATGTTGTCTTCTCAAACCAGAAGTGAGAGCTAAAGGTACATGTCCAGTACGCAGGGGACCTGAAAGGCAGTGATAGACCTTGAGACGTGCTCAGTGGGATTTTTATCAACATGTGCAGTATCGATAATTAAACTTCTGACTATGACTTAATGTCAGAAACACTAGCCAGCTGGGACAAGCAGACATCGCCTGTGTGGTACAGAAGCCAACCCCAGGTGTGCTGGCTAGTGTTTCTGAACACACTAAGCAAGGAATGTTTTCCTAAGGGGAGCATTCTAGGGCTGAAGGCCCTGTCCATCACTTATCAATCTTTTTGCTGCTATGACACATGACAGATATGTTCACCAGCACAACACGGTCTCAGTGTCTCACATTCATACATGCTTCCTTTTTTTCCAGAAAACTCTCAAGATAGCGAACAAGTGAGACTGGCATTATTATGAAGATGCCCTTGCCTTGGATATAAATTATTTGCAAACTTCAGTATTTCAACCATTATTTGTAACACATGGTTTTCCCCATACCACACGACAGAACTTGACAAGCCAGCGTATCAAAATTCCAATCCTGAGAACTAGAAATATGGATGGATCCTCAGGATCCCAAACAGGGAACTTCCCTCCCACCCCCATGACAAGTGGAACCAACTGGGACCAATAGGAGCCCGCCGTGACTTTGCCGATGTGTGTGGCTGTGCTACGGCCTGAATAAGTGATGCCAGTGACCAGGCAGGACAGCCAGAGTCAGAGGAACACTGAGCAGTTGGTCAGATAGACTTGTGATGAATACATGACAAGCAATCTTAAAACATCTGGTTAAACATTATTTTTTCCAAGAATGGAGAAAGGACTTTAAATTGAATTCATAAGAAACATAAGCTGATTTCCTGGGCATTTTGGGACTTTGGTCCAAAAGGATTTCTCAGGGGATTAAAGTAGGAGTCAGGGTGACCTTTGTTGCATTCAATTAGGGTGTGTGGGGGCCGGGAGTCCAGGTGTGTGACTTCCAGGGGAAGCACCTCAGCTGCACTCAGCTTCCTTCGCTGCTCAGGTCTGTGGGCACATGCACATCGGGAGACATGGGCCCAGTGTCTCTATGGCCTCCTGCATTGTCTCTCTCTGGCCCAGAGGGGTTTTGGGGGTAGTGATGGCCAAAGCTGGACCATCTCCTCTCCACAGGGCAGCCTATGAATGGCCAGAGGAAAACGCAGCTCCTCTTCCAAGATCCCTCATAACAAGTTATTTCTCCTTTGTCTCTCAGTGGTAGGAGTGGGTACCTAGATAATAGTACAGCTCTTGGACCCACAGAACATGGCACATGGTACCTGAAAGATGCTTCAGTTTCTAATGATTAGAACAAACACCTGCCTACTTTACCAAACACCTCAAATGTTTATCTTTGGAAATGGCAGTTCTGGCTTGGACAACCTGGATGTCGCTCCTTGACGCTCTCAAGGATCATGGTAAGCAAATCGTAAACCGCCACGTGGACTCTCAGGAAACCAGAGACGGTGCCCCAACAGTGTGGCCACAACAGCAGCTTTTAGCACAAACGGAAGAAACCACAAACACAGTCAGAGAAGGACAACATGATGGGCATTGGTGCCTCTGTCCTCAGCCTAACCCAGACCTTCCAGACTCAGCAAATAGATTCTGCTTCCTGGGTACCGGTTTTCCAGCACATTGTACTATCAATTTCGAGATCCTGGGAAAGAAATCTAAAGAATGTTTTGACTGCATTTCTGGTTTTGGGTTATTCAGTGATTGTTTTTCTTACCTGTTGCCGAATTTCTTCCTCCATTTTTACTGGCGAGCCCAATTCTGCAACTTGTTTGACGCCTTCGCTGGCATATCCTCCATACTCCCACAGCACGTAATTCTTGGAGTGGGATCCACCAATGATTGCAGACCAGTGATTGGCCCGACCTAGGAAAGCCAATCAGGATGCAGGTATCAGTGTGGCTGTGGCTCAAACTCAAGGCCCTTAAATGATGGGGAGGAAGTATAATTCGACAATAACTAAACCAGAGCTGGCTACCCACCTGCTCGGTGCTAGGCCCTGGGCTATTCAGGGATGAGCAAGACAGTCCCTGTGAACAAGTAAGTCTTGGGAATATGCAGACAGGGCAACGGTAGATGACTGAATAAGACACAGAGGCAGCCCAGAATGATGACTTCCATTTGGAAGGGTTTCAGAGAAGGGGACAGCTGAGAGAATTTTAAAGGCTGATCAAATTTGTAAGATAGAATAGAGAGGCGATACTATTTCTGGCAGGCTAAGAAACATTAAATAACACTGTGTGTTTGGGAAACCATAAGTAATTTAGCATTGCTGTGTCACAAACTGTCAAGGGAAGAGGTAAGAAATAATGCCAGGGAGGTAGGGAGAAGCCTACTCATGGATGGCTTTGTTCTAAATACTTCAGGAGGCTGGATGTCATTTGAAAGGGTTTGAAACCACAGAAGGGTTCTGAGTAGGGGAATGATGCGATCACATTTGAATTTCAGATAAATCATCCAGGCAGCAGTGTAGAGAATGCATTAGAGGGAGCAAAATTGGAGTGCAGAGCTGGGGTGGTCAGCACTGAGCAAAAGGTAAAGGGATCGAGTGTGAAATAGGCTTACAATTCTGGGGAATAAGCATTGTTGCCTTTAGCTGGCTTTTCTGTACCTCCCAGGATGGGGGTGGGGAAGGCAGGCTAGCCATGCTGAAGGATGCGAAGGCAGTTGGCATATGAGGACGTGACCAGTCCACTGTGTTTTGGTGGGGATCAAGCAGGAGGGTGACTATTGTGGGATGTAGGCGGGAATTCATGATTGACATAAGAGGAGAGCAGAATAAGGTCTGGGGGGAGGGGGGGGGGCCAAGACAGATCTTAACCTGGAGATTTTTTAAAGTCCCAGAGAGAGGAGGGAGAGGAGCAGAGTCAATACCAGTGTGACACTGGGTTTGCTTTGCACGTGATGAATGTAGACACATATATATGTCTTACTAAGTTCCATACAATTCATCATAGGGTTGGCTTAGTTCTCTGCCATTCTTTGGTTGGGTTTAAAAAGTCTCCAGTTTAAGAACATTTTCAGACATAGGGAAGAGGAAAACTTGCACTGGGCGGCCTCAACTGACATTTGCAGTTCACCACCCTGTGGCCCAGAGTGGGCAGAACTCTCCACTGCAACCCACCACTTAGGAAATGATTCCCAACACGGCCTGATCCTGTTTACGTTTGCCACCTGCTATCCCATGGTCCCTGCTCCCAAGGGCACATTAAGAGCATGGGCACAAAGCCAGCCTTCTGGCCTGCTGAGGGCAGCCTTGTCCCACCCCAGGCAGATGACAACGCCGCGTGGGTCTGCCCAACTGCTTGTTCATTATTTCCCACACATCAGGGAGATGCAAACTTGCGTTTATCTGTTGTGTCCCTAGAGAAGACAGATGGAGACGCTGCCCGCTATTTCTCTCACTCACTTCCTGAGTGGGGAGAATGTCCTAGCTGTCATCTCAGCCAAGAGCACTGCTTGTGTCAGAGCAAGAGCAGGAACTAGTGCTGGCCTTTGGTTCATGATATGAGCTCAGGGAAACCAGTCAAAGCACCTCTTGGTCCCCCTGTTCTGTGCCATCAAAATGCCCTCTTGTTCCAGACCCATCCTACCTGCAACTTAAAAAATATATATATTTTTATTGATTTCAGAGAGGAAGGGAGAGGAAGAGAGAGATAGAAACATCAATGATGAGAAAGAATCATTGATCTGCTGCCTCCTGCACAGCCCACACTGGGGATTGAGCCTGCAACCCAGGCATGTGCCCTGACTGGGAATCGAACCGTGACCTCCGGGTTCATAGTTTCATGGTCAACCACTGAGCCATGCTGGCCTGGTGTCCTACCTACAATTTTCGTACCTCAGTGGCTTAGCCCATGCTGGTCCCTCTGTGCTTCTTTACTCTTGACTTGGCCAACTCATCCTTCCTTCGTGATATCCAGAAGCCTCCCAAGACTGATTGAAACCCTTGTCTTAGGCCTCCTCACAGCACAGATAACGTTTAAAATCACTTGTTACTTGTCTGCTTTCCACTAGACTTAAGCTCCCTGATAGAACTTGTCTTCAGCACTGTATCCCCAGTACCTAGCACTGTGCCTGATGCAGTGTGAGTGCTCAGTACACATTTCCTAAAGCATTTCATCCAAATGATCCAATGGGAAGGTGGCAGTGTCTGTGCTCGGAGCATTTGGGAGCAGGCTTGAACAGATTGGATTCAATGTGATTACATTCAAATCTCAGTTCAGCATAGTTCCTGACACCTACTGGGCTAAAGCACTTAGCTATCCTGCATGCTATTAAGAAACAAACACCAACCAACAACAGAAAAGAAACCATTGGTCTTAAAGCCAACAGAGAAGGATCCAAATCCTGGCATTGTTACTTCCTAGCTGTGTAAACTTGGTCAAATTCCAATTACTGTATCTCCCTGAGTTTCGGCTCCCTTTTTTATAATTCAAGAATGATAATGCCTACCTTATCAACCTATTATATGAATTAAATTCAATTTTTGAAAAAGTGAGATAATATATATGCAATTACTACTGGCAACACAATAGACACTCAATAATTATAACTTCCTCCTTTCCTGGTTGTTAGGGAGACTGTAAAAATGAGTAAAACATGAAACCTGCCTCAATTCAGTATAGGAGATAAGAAATAGAAAATATGGAACAGGATAAGAGGATGGGAACAAGCACAATCATAGGGGGATTAGGAGATGGGCCCAGATGGGTCTTTCTGGTTTATTCACTCAACTTCCATTAAATCTGTGCCAAGTGCAGTGGCTGGCCATGGACACTGACAGGAATTAGATATGGTGCTTGCTCTGGAGGGACTCACAGTCTAGGGGCGGAGAAACAGATGGATAAGCAGATTACTTACAATTAAGCATGGTCAGGGTTATTACAGAAACAAGAACACAGAGCACAGGGGATGGAGCAGCTAACTCCAAATTCCCCTAACATCCAACGATTCAGTCTGAAGGCACATGTGCAGAGAAGCGAGTGCCTCAAGAGTGGGATGCCTTTGTGGTTTCTTACCCTTCAATAAATGTCATTATATCAGTTCCGACCCTCTAGTCAATACATTTGCAAGTTTTCTACTATGATCTTACAACATACCACATTAATTCACATTTCAACACATGAATAACATCAACCACATGACAGATACATTCAGGGCACTAAGCTAGGGTGAGGGACCAGACTATACCCTCCCTGGTGGAACAAGCCAGGCATCCATTGAAAAACAATTGGAAAGGGCATGATTTCAGTTGAGGGGCAGTCATTCAGGTGCAGAATGATACAGGGGAGAAATGCATGATGACCACGAGCCAGCCATTCAATCTCTCAGAGCCTCAGCTTGCCTTTAAAAAAATTTATTTTCAACTACAGTTTACACTCAATACAATTTCATACCAGTTTCAGGTGTACAACAGCAAAGTGGTCAGAAAACCATGCACTCTACAGAGCGGTCCCCCTGCTGCCCCAAGCACTCACCTGGCCCCATATCCAGCTATCTCAACATTACCAACTACACCCCCCATCTGGCAATCTGCATCTCTGTGGCTATTCTGCAACTATCAATTTGCACTGGGGAAAAAAAAGAGAGTAATTACTGGGCTTGACTTCTCTCTCAGAGTTGTGCAAAGTAATTGGGCTGGTTTCTGAAAGGACTATGAAAACTTTAAAGAACTGTACAAAACAAAGGTTTCTGAACAATTATAGACAGAAAGCACTATGGGTATCCACAAGAGGAATTCAGAAAAAAGTGGAGGGAGCTAGGAAACTTTCTCATTGAAAGGAGGCTCCCATGGGAAGATTGGGCAGTAGGAAAGGATTCTATTAAAAAATAGGTAAGAGGATTAAACATTTATTGAAGGGTATTAGGTGTTAGGTATAATGCTTTCCTAGATATAACCCTTGCTACAACCTCATTCTCATTGTCTAGATGAGGACATTGAGTCCCAGAGATGGTAAGAAACCTACCCAGTCTCACAGAGCTAGTGATGAGCAAAGCTTGGGTTTAAACCCAGGTCTGCCTGATCCCAGAAGACACACTCTTTTCTCTACACCCCACTGAGAGGCCAGGAACCAGAGAAGACCATTTGGTGGGCTGAAGAGTTAGAAGACAAAGAAATAGAATGAAAAAGAAAGTCAGGGCCAGGTTGTGGGAGGGTGCTGAGTGCCGGTCATGGTAAATGGCATTGATAAAAGGGGAAAACATGATGGGAGTTTCCTTCTGGAAAGAATGACAATAGCTACATATTGAGCTGATACTATGTGCCAGGCACTGTGCCAATGACTTGACCAACATTATCACATTAAACACTCAAAACAGAAAACCATTTTGATACAGACACAATTATAATTTTCATTTTCCACATGAGGAAACTTAGACTCAGAGATGTGGAGTTAATCCATGATCATAGAAACAGATGACTGAAGATGCTGGGACTGAGTTAGGTCTGTCTGGTGCCAGGGCCCAGCTCTTCTCCACCACACCACACCGCATCTCCAGCAGGATACACTCCAGAGGGCCCAAGGGTGAAGAGACCAACTAGGAGACCCACTGGCATTTCCTGCATGAGTTGTATAGGGTCTGATTTAGGGCATTGGAGAGAAAATGGAGACTCAGGGTCAGAGGTATGAGCAATAAGAGGAAAGATGGGACAATCTTTGGGAGGCAGTTTGGTGAAATAGTTAAAATTCTGATTTTTGGACTAGACTAACATGTACTCTAGTCTCAGTTCTGAAATTTCCTAGCTTGAATAAGTAAATTAATCACTTTCAAGCTCAGTTTCTTTTTCTGTAAAGTAGGAATATTGACTTGACCAACCTCCTAGTGTTTTGAGGCTGAAATAATGACTAGTGGCTGGCACATAAAATAGGCTCGATGCTAATAAATGTTAATCAGTAAAATTAAATTGGAACAAGGCAGGGCAAATCCAGTCAAGTTTCTGGAAGGCATGGGAACCAAAGAGACTCTGATTGGATGATTGGGCAGCAGTTTGACTTAGGACTGGTAGGTAGAGATAGAAAGGTCAGCTGCAAGAACCTAGATATGAAAAAATGGTAGAGAGTTGTCTAAATGTGACACAGTGGTCTGGGGCCTGCAGAGTAAGGTGGTTAAGCAGAATCCAGTAGACTGAGACACAGAGAAGTTTAGACTTGGGCCCCACCATCCTCCAGGAAATAAGAGAGGAGAGAGAGAAGCCCCATTATCAGAAGGTCTGGGACTAGGGGGCTAGGTAAATGCTTGTGGCCTTCTTAAAGAAATACTCCCACTGGGGTCCTTGGTGAAACACTGAGCTTCAGTCTTGGGTGCAGGGGCAGAGACACCAAGACCATCACCAACCCCTTTTGCTCCCAGGTATGGCCACAGCCATTTGGTTTAGCATGCCTCATTCTGGTTCTGGCAGTGTCCAATTGGCCTATACACATCTGGGTCTAGACATTTACTCCCAATAGCTTAGATGAAGGCATAGATGGAACACAGGCAGGTGGGAAGCGGCAGGAAGAAGTGATTATACATGTGAGTTTGAGATACCGATAGCCAACCAGGTACATTTGTCTAAAATGCCACTCCAGGGACATATATCCTGAATATATGTGCAGTAGCCTTATTTCTGACACCTTTTCTGTTGTCATTGCTGGTGCTAAATTACCATTGTTCATAACGATGCCTAAAAGGCCATCACTGATAAAAGAAGAGTATTTTCTGGCTTTTTGTCTGGTGTGGGAGACAGCACACTGCAGGGTAAATGGATTCCCTGAGATGTTCTGCATACGGCAGGTGTTCAGTGACAGCCCAGATTTCCTGGCCTGCTTTGACAGTGGCTGTATTCCCCTGCCAATCCCAAGCCTGAACAAAGCCGCCCATTCATTTCCTTGACATCCATTTATAACACTTCACTGGAGAATGTTCTACAACTTGGTGACTGGTTTACTACAGCATCCTGTTATCCAACCTCAGCCTCAGCAAATCTTTTTTTTTTGGGGGGGGGGGGGGGGGGAGGACCCTGTAATTTGCTAGAGTAGCAACACCAGAACTCCTCTGATCTCTAAGTCTTAGCCTTCTCCCACCTTTTATCTTTTAGTAAACGACCTTGTCATTTAACTCTTCTGAGAAGACCAAGGTCAACCCGCCCACAGACTCATCCATGCACCATGTGGCCAATAGAAAAATGCGGTGGACTTGCCAGCTCTATTCATAAAAGTCATCTTGGATCTCACTTTCCTCTTGCCCTTGTTATTCTCATCCTAGGCTCAGTTCCAGAATCTGCATGGTTTCTGATACCTTGGAATTGGCTACAGAACTTGGCTCCTCTGGGTTTGCCCCTGGGTGCTGACCAAGACACAGCGTGTACTAGGACTTGTTCTGTGGCTCTTCCTGCTCTTGGCTGCTTCAGAAACTCACTCTAACCAAGCCATTCTAGTTTTCAGGATCACATCCCAGTCTGGCCTCCTGGAAAAAGCTCTGCATGGGGAAATATGTCAATTAGGCCAGAAATTCCTCACCTTTCTGTTGCTCAGCTAGAACTTATTGCCATCAACTTTTTTCCTTTCTTAAGGTCTCAAGAAAAGTGTCACTTTTTCATTCTAGAACCAACTCTTGCACTTTTGAAATTGGTTATATTCTTTTATATTTCCTTGAGGCCTCCAATAATAATATCCTATTCTATTAAGTTAGTTTATTGAATGAACATTTATTGGACATATAGGATGTCCCCCAAAAATGTATATACACTTTTTTATGATAGCTCAATAGATGTTCATTTCTTTTTAGATTTAACCCATTGGAATTAGTAATTATTCAAACTGTGTGTACATTTTTGGGACACCCTCTATACTATGTGCTAATCCAGGGATCAGCAAGCTACAGCTCACTGCCTGTTCTTATTCCAATAAAGTGTTTTATTTTACATACTATTTTTTAGTGTTTATGGCTGCTTTCATGCTGCAATGGCAGAGTCAAATAGTTACAACAGACAGAGTATCTGGCTGCAAACCCCCTAAAATATTGACTATCTGGCCCCGTGTAGAAAAGTTTGCTAAAACCTGTGCCACTCCATGGAGACTGAGAAGAATCAGACTTGGCCTCTTTCCTTGAGATGTTCAATCTGCAGGGTAGGGTGGAGGGCATAGAGGACAGGTCATGATAGGCAATTGCCATCAACTATGTGCAATACAGCTTTGAAAAAGGCAAAAACAGAGTGATATAAGAGCACAAATACGGGAACATTAAATGCTAACTGAACCAGAAAGGGCATCCTGAAAGTCATGATAGTTGAGCTACATTCTGAAGGATAAGTAGGAGTTAGCAAGGCAATTAGGGGTAGGAGAAGAATATTTTTGCAGAAGGACCAGTATGTACAAAAGCAGAGCATAATAAAATGTACATGGAAAACCACAAGTAGGTCAAGCTGTGTGTGTGTGTATTTATGTGTGTGTATGTGTGTGTGTGTGTGTGTGTGTGTGTGTGTGTATTTGTAAGAAAGGGATGATCAGTGATGAAGCCAGTCAGCCAGGCATATCATGAAGGGATATGAATGTCTTAACAGTAAGTTTTTATTTTATCTTGAAGGTAAGGTAGAGCAGAGAAGAGAATGTGATAGTCCTGTCTGTAGACAACTCCCAAATCTACATATGCTCACACAACTTCTGCTTCTCATTCTTATGTAGTAAATGGCACTAGACTAGCCCTCTGCACATAATTGTAAAACTGGACAACATCTATGAAACACCAGTTTTCAGATGTTGGAAAACAGACAGCAAGGGACTAGGATCTTTGAAAGAAGGGAAACGTAAGAGGGGAGCTCTAGATTTGTCCTGGGCATTTTCTGGTTTACTAGCAGTGTGACCTTGAAAAAAGTACCTACGTTTTCTAAGACTTTGTTTTCTTATCTGTGAAAAAGAAATAACAATGGTGCCTACCTTTTAGGATTGTTATGGCTATTACAGAAGGAAATCCATATGAAAACAGTACAGTTTCTGTTATATAGCAAATGTTTAATAAACGTTACTCTTCATATTAATATTCCATTTCTCCAAGGAAGATAAGGATTGGGAACAAACTGGAGCATGCACAGGACCTATCCATTAGGATAAAGCAAAATCTTGGAAGACAGCTGAATTTTCCAGGTGGTGTGGTCAGCTTGATTGTGGTTCAGGTGACAGTCAGCTCTGGGGAGGGGGATAGTAGAAGCCCATCAGGTGGTGGAGCAAGGGGTGAGGAAATGGCAGCAGAATGAGTCATGTGTACGGACAGAAGCAGCCATTAGAGCCCCTGTCACCAGCTTGCAATGAGGGTTCAAGTTCTCCCTTCTGGAGTCAGGGTGGGAGACTGAAAAGAGGCTTAGAGGGAAGCAGGGGCCAAAGCAGCACCTCTATTCTTGAGTCTGGAGATAGTTTAGGAGCCCAGAGAGGAACCCCACAGGACTCAGGACTGGGGTCGGGGCTGCAGTGTCTTCAACAACTGTCTGTCTCACATAAGAATTGCCCTACAAACGGGGAAATAATAATAATTAAAACAGCTAGTGAGACTTTACTACGTGCTTTTCATATTGTTATTTATTTAATCCTTGGAACAAGGCCATTTGACAGATTAGGAAGTTAAAGCACAGAAAGTTTAAGTGACTTGCCTAGTTATCCAGCTAGCAAGTGGCAGAGCCAGGATTTGGACCCACGCAGGCTCACGCTAGAGAAGTTCTGTCTAAATGAGCTTTTCTGTGAAGGTGGAAGTGTTCTATATCCCGCTGTCCAATATGGTTGCCAGTTGCCATATGTGGCTATTGAGCACTTACAGTGACAAAAGGCCAGTGTGACTGAGAATCTTTTTTTTTTTTTTTTTATTGCTTAAAGCATTACAAAGGGTATTACATATGTGTCCTTTTTTTCCCCCCCGCCCTTGACAATACCCCGGCTTCCCCTACCCCCCCAGTGTCTTATGTCCATTGGTTATGCTCATATGCATGCATACAAGCCCTTCAGTTGATCTCTTAACCCACTCCCTCCTGCCCCCCAACCCTCCCCGGCCTTCCCGCTGCAGTTTGACAATCTGTGTGAGGCAGCTCTGCCTCTGTATCTATTATTGTTCAAAAGTTTATAATGGTCTCTATTATCCATGAATGAGTGAGATCATGTGGTATTTTTCCTTCATTGACTGGCTTATTTCACTTAGCATAATGCTCTCCAGCTCCATCCATGCCGTTGCAAATGGTAAGAGTACCTTCTTTCTTACAGCAGCATAGTATTCCATCGTGTAGATGTACCACAGTTTTCTAATCCATTCATCTACTGATGGGCATTTAGGCTGTTTCCAGATCTTAGCTATGGTGAATTGTGCTGCTATGAACATATAGGTGCATATATCCTTTCTGATTGGTGTTTCTGGTTTCTTGGGATAAATTCCTAGAAGTGGGATCATAGGGTCAAATCTTAATTTTATTTAATTTTAACCAGTTTCAATTTAAATAGCCATGTGTGTCTAGCAGCACGGTTCTGGAATCTAGCATAGGTCTGAGGACTGTTGCTAAGTTCAAGGACCAAGTGTGCAGGTAACCCCTCCTGGGAAGTAGAAATACAAGAGGATAAACCCCACCAGGCACTGGGGTCTCTCACAGTGTGAATCACAGGTGGCAGGTGGATGGCCTGCAGGAAGAGCCAATGCACTTGGACTAAGATTTGGCCTACAGTAGCCGCATGTGGTGCTTGTATTACTCACCTCCATCGGCCTCTCACTGAAGCCACAACAATGGTGGCAGGTGTGGGCCACACTGGCACTGCCAGTGTGCATTTCAGATGCACTGTGCTTCCTTTCATTTACTGCCTCGTGGCTGTTTTGGAAGCTCTGAGGCCTGGTTGGCCTACAAGCAAGTGCTAGGATGTTAGTGCTCCTGGAGACCATCCTCAACCCATAGAGGGGCGGGTTCTAGCTGACAAATCCAGGAGGTGGATAATTCTTGGAGGCGTCTGTACACTTTTCAGAGATACAATGATGCCAATGACTTCAAAATGCACTCTTAGGTGGGTTCCTCCACCTCTCCTTCCCTTCTCCCCCAATTCCTTCTCTCCTGCTTCCTGGATCATCTTCTACATAAAATGTCTGCACCAAAGTCCTTGCCTCGGGCTCTGCTTTGGGGGAAATGGAGACATGGCTCAACTCAAGTAAGATCATGTGTCTGGGCCCAGAGGCCCATAAAGTGACAGTCTGGAGATTAAACAAGAGGCAGCTGGGGCTGCTCCTCCTCAGAGTCGTCTTACATAATACAGATGACCCTTCAGCACCCCTCTACCCAAAGCTATGGACGTTGTCTTCATCATTGTTGTCATTGTTACTGTTATCATCACAAACACTACCATTCATTGAACGCATTCTCTGCATCATGCATGTCACAGGTATTAGCTAGCATCCTGCTGTTCTCACAATGGTCATACTAGGTAGGTGAGTTACCATCCCGTGTTATGGATGAGAGAACTGAGCTGCTAGTAAGGGGCAAAGCTGAGATTATAATCAGATCTGCCAAGGCCACAGCATTTCTACTCCCCTAGGGAGCCAGAGCTTGAACTAAGTCTAGATATAGTTAGAAGGCCATTCTGATGTCACCAGAATCAGCTCTTGGGGTGGGTATACCAGAAGGTTAAATAGAACTGTGCCTGTCCATCCCCTGACAACATTGTAGGGATTGGCTCTTGACATCATCAGTTTCAGCCTTCTTCAAATTCAGCCTTTCCAAGCCAATTTTTCTGAACTTCTGACTGTGATTTATTTAGACATCTCTTAAAGCCTAGTCAACCACGTGATTCTCGTCTTAGAGACAAAGAACATAATCTTAGGGCACCTCTAGACTCTCCATTGCTACTGTGGAGGCTGGTTAAAAGTTTATTGTGCACTGACAAATAGCATAGGGGTTATATTTCTAGAAAAAGGATCTTTATTTAAAAGTGTCCTTCCAAGCTGACTTTTCCACATAAACATTATTATAAATGGGAGAGAGGCTGTATTCCTGGACATCTTCCAATTGTTTAATACACCATTAACATCTGAGTTTGAAACCCCAGGGAAGAAACTGTAGCACTTTGGATGATAAATTCTAGCAATGTTTATCTATTTTTAAAAATCTAAGAGCTTGTATTTAAAAAACTTAGCAGGAACAATAAATAACTTTATTTTTGAGAGAGAGAGAGAGAGAGAGAGAGAGAGAGAGAGAGAGAGAGAATGTCTCCCACCCCATTAGTTCATTTTTCAGGTTTGTATCTTAACTGTCAGCTATACTCTGTAAGTAGTTAGCCATTGCTCTTCTGTGTTTAAAAAGTATTTGGGCAGCAGAGCGAAGAAATAGTAATTACTGAGTACATGCTTGTTCCGGCTGCTTCATATGTATCCTCTAATTTACTTTCAATTCCATTTCATTGGTGAGAAAACAGAGGCTTGACGGGAATGTCAATGGGCACATTGCTTGTGAGTGATTGGACCAGGATTTAAATCATGATTACCTTGTCTTTGGGAAGACTTTTTGTTCTGTCAGTGAGAGAGAAGCTAGAGGCTCTAGGGAAAGTTTGTTAAGCTAATAATAGAAGCAAAGTCTATTGAACCAAGTCTATATATAGGATGAAAGAGAAGTCAAGCTGAGGTAAAAAAAATCCACCTCAAAATTGAAGGTAAAAGTGAAGATAGGAGCTCAATTTCTTTCTTGACCATAGATGCAGAAACCTCAAACAAAATATTGGCCTTATATCCAGTTATTTAGAAAAAGTATACCATATTACAATCATATAGTGCTTATTCCAAAGATGTAATGGTGGTTTAACATTCAACATTCAATCAATATAATTCATCACATCAACAGAAAAATTACATAAATATTTTCACAGATACAGAAAAAACATTTTATTATATTCAATATCTATTCATGATAAAAAAAAATCTCAGCAAACTAGAACAGAAGGAAACTTTCTTTACCTGATAAATAGCTACCAAAAAAGCTATAGCAAAAATCATACTTAATAATATATTAAAAGCTTTCCCTACAATTACTGCTAAAATAAAATGCATTTCCCACAAGATTGGAACAAGGCAAGAATGCCCACTATCACCACTTCTAATCATCATTGTACTGGAAGTGATAGCCAGTGCAACAAGGCAAAAAAGAGAAATAGAAGGCATAAGGATTGGAAAGTAATTGTGGTAAGATATAATTGTGTGTAAGAAATTACAAAATAATCTATGTATCAGCAAATAGAATTAATAAGTATATATATCAAGGTCTCTGGATACTATGTCAATATGTAAGAATTAACTTAATCCCTAAATACCATGACAAACAAATCAAATTAATATTTTTTAAAAAGCTATTATTTAGAATAGCATAAAGTATATATTTTAAAGGATAACTATAGTGAACAAGACTTCTCCATAAAAATCTATAAAACATTACTGAGTTTACTCAGAGTCAATCTAAATAAATGGGGCAATATAGCATATATGTTGATTAGAAGAGTCAATAATCCAAAATTGCCAAATATCCCCTAATTTTCCCTCAAATTCAACATAAACCCAATAAAAATACTAGCAGGTCTTTAAAAAATAAAGATTGAGATCATGATTCTAGAAATTAGAAGAACCAAGAACAGCCAAAATAATCTTGAAGAAGAAAAAAGCTGGAGAACTAACATTCCCAGGTATGAAGGACAGACAAATTGAACCAATGAAACAGAATGACAGAACATAAAATCCAGAAATAGACCCACAGATAAAATCAGTCACTAGATATATGACAAAGGTGATTCTAATGTAGAAAGGAAAGAATGGGCATTCCAATAAATAATTCTGGGGGGATAAAGAATTTTGACCCCTATCTCAAACCATGCAAAATTAAATTACAGATCAACTCAACATCTAGATATAAAAGGTAAAGACAATGAAGCTTTTAGAAGAGAATATAGAGCAAAGTCTCCATGACTTGGAGGTAGGCAAAGATTTTCTTAAGTGAGATACAAAAAGTGCCAACTTCAAAGAGAAAAGATCATATGGGTTACATTAAAATTAAAACCTTTTGTTCATCAAAGTTTAGGAGAATAAAAAGACAAGCCACAGAATGGGAGAAGATATTAGGAATATATACATTTGACAAAGGACTCATATCTAGAATATATAAAGAACCCCTAAGAAGCAATAAGAAAAAGGCAGACAACTCAATAGAAAAAATGGTCAAAAGACAAAAACAGTCACTTTAGCCAAATGGCCAATATCAACATAGTAATCAAAATAAAAGAAATTAAAATCATAATGCTACATCACCACATGTAAATAATTTTGTTGTGCAAAATTATTTAACAGCATCTACTAAAACTAGGTTACATATGTTATGACCCAGCAATTCCACTCCTAGTATATACCCAGCAGAAATGCGTGCATATATTTACCAGAAGGCATGCACATAAATGCTTGCTTACACAGCACTATTCATACTAGCGCTAAAATGGAAACTGCCCAAATGTTCATCCATATTAGAATGGATAAATGAAATGTGGTACATTCACACAGTGGAGTATTATACAGCTATGAAAAGGAACAAACCAAAATTATATGCAACCATGTGGATGAATCTTACAAACTATAAATTTAACAAAAGAAGCCAGACACTAAAGAGTATATGCTATAAAATTTCATCTACAAAATTTTTAAAAACAAGTAAAATTACTCAATAATAGAATTCAAGAATACGACTGCCCTTTGCAAAACTGAAAGGGGAAAAAAGGAGGCTTCTGGAGTCCTGGTAATTTTCTGATTTTTGTGCTGGTAACATGAATGTGTTCAAATGAATGGCAAATGGTGAGCTGTACACTTAAAATTTACCAACTTCTCTATATGTATGTCATGTTTCAATTAAAAGTTCACTTTAAATAAAATGTGAAAATGAATACAGTGTTACCTCTCTTTCCTTGTCTCTCAAGGCTCACTCTGGACTACCCCAGGCTTGAGATGCATTTATGGGAACCCGAAGTTTAATTCTCATGTAATGGGGATGTGACAGGGAAAATGACTGTGATAAGCTGTGAGCTTGTAAGAGGCAAAGGTTACCTTAGCACATTTTAAAGATCAGAGGTCAGGTGCTCTGGGCCAGGAGCTCAGCCTGCATGGAGCCATAAGCTGGGAATTGCAAAGCTGGGATCTCTATTCTGAGATTTAACCTCTCAGGGAGGCAACTTGGTAGAGCAAGAGCTTGGTTTATCTTAATGCAACTCACTGGTCACATGTTATATTTTACGTCTTATGCAAGGTCCTGGGGATTCTGAGCCAAACTAGACAAGGGCCCATCACCATAAGAGGGAGGCTCAGACATGAATGGGCAGTTACAATGCAGCGTGGACACAGTTGTGATAAGAAAACCACAAAGCTCGAGCAGGAAAGAGGAGGGCTGCTAACCTAGATTGGGGAACGGGACTAGGCTTTCCGAGGCAGTGGGGTTTATGCTATGAATGAACGGGTGGCATGCAATCAGCCAGGTGAAGGGGGTGTGGCTGGGCAGGTGCTGCCAGCACATGACAGGACATGTGTAAAGGCCCAGAGATCACAGCGAGCAGGGTGCTCTCAGGGAACATAAGATGGCTATGCAGCCAAGAGTACAAATTGCAGAGGGGGCTCGAGATTAGACTGGTACTTGTCAGGTCCTGGTGGATTTAGCCCAGTTGAAGAATTTGTATTTTGGCCCAGGGTGATGCAATTAAATCTTGAATTTACCCCTTCTGGAGTCTGTGACCTTGACCAAGTTCCTTCTGCTTTGGTAGTATCCGAACTATATGAGTTTTGCCTAGAATATTCAATTTACGTTGGCTTTCCCACCAATAGTTTTAAAAATACATGAAGAGGTGACTTGTTTTCTGAAGGCCCGCACATAGTAGGTACATGCAAGAAAGTGGTTGATTGGTGAATGCCCCAAGTTCTATAGCAAAGGAGAACAGCGTCTCAGCGTATTATTTAGAAACACAAAAGTTGGCTCAGACCCACGCCCACCACCATATGCTGGCAGCTGAGAACACTGCAAAGGCAGTAATCAGGATGGAAAATTCCTTTCAAGTTCCCAAACCTGCAGCCCAAGGTGGCAGCTGGTGGCCTATTATTCCCTGGAGCTCTGGTGAAATGGAGGAGTTCTGTTTGTGCAATTCTAGGCAGAAGTCTGTTTTCTCTTGATGAGGAGGGATAGTTTATGGTTAGAGGGATATTTCCTTCTTCTTTTAAAAAACCTTCTTAGAGATTAAATGATCGTAGTAAGGACAGCACAAATTCCTGCCATAAGGTTTGTCTTCCTAGTTCTTCCTCAGAGGGAAATAAAGGGTTGAATAATTTATTCATTGCTTGAACAAACTTCAAGGGTGCTGTCAGAATCAAGACCAGACCAGGCTTAGAGATAAGACAGAGAAACTGGTAGTGGAGGTGACTGGGGGGGTTAGGGACGTCCCAGAATTAGGGGGCACCAGGAACTCCAGCATCAGGCCGGTCTGACAGCTCTAAGAGGCAGAATTCCAGGGCTTGAAACAATTGGTAGGAGCAAGGGAGAGACCTCATCCTTGGAGGGGCAAAGACAGGCTCCTACATGGGTCTCGCTAACATTTCCATGCATCTGGTACTGAGCTAAAAGGCAATAGTAAGGGCAAGGCCAGCCAAAGCGTAGGCAGTCCCTAGATACCTATAGAATCAATAAGTGCTTGAAGATTGAGACCTAATTATGAAAATTTGGGTCTAAAGCAATAACTGGATCACACAAAAAAATGAGGTATAATAATAGCTAATCATTCTATAACACTATATGCCAGGCACTCTTCTAAACTCTTTACATACATTAAATCATTTCATCCTCACAATAGTCCTGTGAAGCCACTGTTGTTTTTATTCCCTCTTTATAGAGGAGAAAACTGAGGCACAGAGAAGGTAATTAAGTGATTTGCCTATCATCTCAAAGATAGTGTTAGAGGCGGGATTCAGTCTGGCTCCAGAGTCCACACACTTAACCATTGGAAGTGATGGCCTTGTTAGAATGGGGACAATGATGGGTTACCCAGCTCTTGCAAAAATTCTTCCAAACAAAGAAAATCACTGGTTCCACAACCCCAGGGGCTGGACTGAGTCTGAAGAAGGGGCGCAAGGCCCTCATCCCATTCACTTTTCAGGAGCACTTTTGCCTGGAAGCGCCGTTTGTTGTTATACTTCAAGCGTATCATCCCAGTAGCTGTGAGTAGCAGATCTAAGCCACCTCGGTCTGCCAGCTTTCCCCTTTTTCCTTTAATCTGCAAGTTTTGGCCCAGTAGCCACCAGGATGGGGAGCTGATGTTTCTCTTTGGCTGATAGAAATATCTGACTGACAACCTCTCAGTGGCTGCCTCTCGCAATGGTTGTGAACCATTTTCCAAGTGTTGTGTGTTCAGAACCCCAACTGGCATCACAAGTCTATTAACTTGTTTCCATGCTCTTTGGTAGAAATCCATGCCACTTTGTCAACCAAAATAAGACTTTCAAAACAGAGTTAGGATGTTGCTGTAATCAGTGTAGCCTAAGTAAGTGCTAATGAAGAATTAGATGCATATAAATTGGGTTGAAGAGGCATTTTCCTGCTGTATTTCCAAAGCGAAACCCAAGAATCCTTGCAAATTGGGAGGACGTTTGGCAGGAATGCACCGGCTGGCACAAAACAGGCAGCAATTCTAGTCATGACCATGAATAGTCAGCCTTATTTGGCATAAGCAATTCTTCAGGGTATATTTTCAATTCATTGTTTGGAAAACATAAGCACATACATGCTGTTAGCTTCAGCAGAGTTGTGTGTGTACAATTCTGAGTAACCTGATTAAGATTTTTAGATCACACCCATTCTCCCTTCCTATAATTCTTTTAAGTAGATAGAATATTTTCTTAAAAATAGAGAAGAATTTTTTTCAGCGAACACATTGAATAACACGTACTGAGCACGAACTCTATATCGGATCCTGTGCTGGATGGAGCTGGGGATACAGTGATAGTCCTAACCAGCTCCGATGCCTTCCTCCGGGGTCTGCCATAAACATATTATAGAAGGCGGGGAAATAGCAAAGAGGACACGGGGAATAAAGAGTGACAAAAAGGATCGTAAGGAATGTTGTCCAATATTATTTTTAATATGCATAGTACCTTCAAGATGCTAATTATAGTTGCACGCCCCAAGGTTGAAGATAACCTGAGAGATTTTTTCTAGATCATATAGATTAAAGAAAGCAGAATGTATTTAAGGTAGATTTTAGAGCTGATTTAGATTCTATCCTATATGACATTTCCGTGATATCATTACAAGGGATGGAGTGGACCCAGGAGCCCGGTTTATTCATCTGTCCTTTCATCCATCTCATACTCATAGTGTCTACTCTGCTTTGCATCGGTGGTGAGAGTGTGATACAGCCATGAAGAAGACACGGCCCCTGCCCTCAGGGAACTTGTAGCCTAGCGCAGGGGATAGATTGATGAACACTTTTTGCCCATTAGGATTTGTGCCATGATGTCGTGTGGATAAAATGCTGATGGGGTCCAGAGGAATAGATAACTCTCTTCTCTGTCTTTGAGATGAAAGACATGACTGCCCTTCCTGACCACAGAGAAAAGAACACTTCCTTTTTTTAGATTCTCAGAAGATGTTAGTTTCTGCCTTCCTCAGCCCCTCAGGTTTCTTGAGAGTCTACCGTGTGCCAGGCATCTTGCTGCACACTCTTGTACTGCAATGAACAACGGTTAGCGTGACAGTTCCTGGAAGTCACCCTTTAGGGAAGACAACTAATTGTGTGTGTGTGTGTGTGTGTGTGTGTGTATGGTGGGGGGCGGGGGGGGGGGTGGCTTAAACAAAGAAATTTATTCTCTCTCAGTTCTGGGCCAGATGTCTGAGATCAAGGTGTGGGCAGGGCTGCGCTCCCTCTGAAGGCTCCAGGCTCCTCCCAGCTCTGGTGGCCTCAGGAGTCTCTTGGCTGGTAGACGGCTTCCTCCTCCCTGTCCTCACATGGTTGTCCCTCTGTCCTAATCTCCTCTTCCATAAGGTTGTCAGTTGTATGGATAAGGACCATCCCTAACAACCTCATCTTAACTTGATCATCTGCAAAGACCCTATTTCCTAATAAGATCACATGCAGGTCCTGGGGGTTAGGACTGCAGCAAAGCCCCTAACTGGGGGCTTTGCCCATGTGCTGGATTAACTCTTTATCTTCATTCTCTTTTGACCCATAACTCAGCCCTGTTTTGACTCCTTGTTCTTTGTCCAGTGGTTACGCTGAGCTCATATCTACTGTATGGTGCAGCAAGGAGTTCGGGCCCACCTGCCCTCCCTGCCCACACCTGCCCTGGCCTCTGCCACCCCCGGGGAGCTCAGGTCTACGTTGCCCCTCCCACTTGTCCTAAGTGGTGGATTCTGGATGGCTTCCCTGGCTGCCCACGGCTCAGGCTGCCTTTGGGACACATTTGCCAGTCCAGTGTCCCACAACTAGGGACCCCCTGCCCTCACCAGTGACATCCTGGAGGGGAGACAGGAGGTGACTGTGGCAGTGGTAACGCTGTTGGGGGTGGGCCCTGCTCTCGGCTACAATTCATTTTTAAAAAATGTATTTTTATTGATTTCAGAGAGGAAGGGAGAGGGAGAGAGAGATAGAAACATCAATGATGAGAGAGAATCATTGTTTGGCCGCCTCCTGGACGCCCCCTACTGGGGATCGAGCCTGCAACCCGCACATGTACCCTTGACTAGAATCGAACCTGGGACCTTTCAGTCCGCAGGCCAACACTCTATCCACCGAGCCAAACCAGCTAGGGCTCAATTCATTTTTTTTATATGTATATTTTTATTGATTCCAGAGAGGAAGGGAGAGGGAGAGAAAGATAGAAACATCAATGATGAGAGAGAATCATTGATCAGCTGACTCCTGCACACCCCTACTGGGGATCAAGCCAGCAACTGTGCCCTGACCAGGAATCACCTCCTGGTACATAGGTGGACACTCAACCACTGAGCCACACTGGCTGGGCCAGAGTAGCTTCATTTTATGTGGAGGTGAATCATAGGATATAGGAATATACAAGGATATTGATACAGACGTGTGAAAAGAGATAGTAAAATATTAAAATCCCTGTATGCACAAAATGTCAAGCAATACAAATGACCCCTCCATCAAATTAAAAAGGATTGTCAAGAATCACAATTTCAAAGCTGGCAACTGAGTGAATTTTAAGCCAAGTTTATGTTATTGGTGTACAGATGTACCACTTCATAGCTGGTTTGAAAAAGCAGTCCTAATCCTCTTTCAGGATTAATCTTGAATTCTGTGAGTTTTATATTATACTAGAGGCCCGATGCACGAAATTCGTGCAAGGGGCTCGGCCCTCGCAGCCGCAGCGGCTTGCCTCAGCCCTCACAGCTCTGGCTTCGTCCGGAAGGTCTTTTGGTGGTCTGGTTTAATTAGCATCTCACACTTTTATTATTATAGATAGATATCTTGAGGAGCATAACCTAGGGAAACCTGTAGCAGTCATAGTAAATAATAAATGGTTTAGAAGGGGACAAGAGGTTATTGAACTGAACCCAGTCCAGGATGGGGTATCAGGGAAGAGAACTGGACCCAGTCCAGGGTGGGGTGTCAGGGAAGACCTCCTTGAAGAATTGATAGTTTAGGCTGCGTTAGGAAGGCTGAGCAAGGCCTGGCTTGGTGAAGAGGGGAAGGGGCTGTACACAGGACTAAGCTCAATATTTTAGGTCAGTTTCATTTTCTCACCCTAACTTTGTATCTTCTCCAGTTGGTTGTTGCTCGGGCCCTGGTGTACTTTGAGGCAAATCCCACCTAAGAATTGCTTTTGTGTGTGTTTTGGGGGAAAGGGAAAAAGAGGAGGAAAACCAAGTAAAACTGACCTTGGGCAACAGACATTGCAGAGCACATAAATCCCAAACTCTGTTTATTTCCCTTAGCTTATTTACAACAATACAAGTCAGTAAGTACTAACTTGTAATTAACATTAGCTGACTAGCTCCATGTGTTAGGCTGGCTGATTGTGAAACGTATGCTGTATTTGTTATTAAATTCCTTTCCGACAGTGGGGGGAAGTCACAAATGCAAGCTCTAACTATTTCCTCATTGCTGGTGAGGCTTTCTGCAGTATGAGACCTTTTGTAAAGTTTATTTTCATTTTAAATCTGGGGCCATTCAATCTCAGTGGTGCTTGTGGAGTTAAGGATGATAAAATAACCTGGCACGCGGCCTCTCTCCATTTGGGAATCGGAGAAAATTCAGGAGCTAGGTTGGAACATCAGCAAATTCTCACCAGATGACAGAAGCCAATCAGATGAGAGCGTTTGTCCATGACATCAATGTGAGACCAGAGCTAAAACCTTATTTAAAGACTGAGAAATTGGAGGGACATACTGATAAGGCTAGAAATCAGTGCATTGTCGCCACAGCTGACACAGCACTTTCTGTGGATCTGGTACTGAGCTCAAAAACCATTTATGCATTATTTCATTTTAAAATAACAATGACTAATGCTGTGAGCTCTCACTATATGCCAAATCTGTTTTAAGGACTGTAAGAATATTAACTCATCTAACCCTGCAATAACCCAATAATGTAGATTTGTGGGGGTTTTTTGTGTAAAATCTGAGCTCAAAGAGGTCAGTTGGTATTTTTTCCCCCTAAGGTCCTACAGGCTAGTAAATGGAGGAGCTAGACTTTGAACCCAGACCGTCTTCAAAACAGCCTTAGGAGGTAGGTGCTTTGATGATCCCTGCTTTACAAATGAGTAACCTGAGGCCATAGAGCAGAGCAGCAATTGTCCTAAAGCCCTATAAATCTCAGATAGAAGACTCCAAGTTGGAACAGATTTCCTAGTCCATGATGGTTCAGGCTGTCTGGAGCATATATTGCCTTTCAGCAGAGTGCAGACCACTGGCTACTCTTTCTTGGGGCAAGAGAAACCTGGATTACAGCACCTCTCATCTCAGAAATGCTCTTGCAGCTCCCACATTGCTCTGATAGTTGGTGTTGAGATTCATCACTGGGCAGAGAACCTGCTCTCTCCCACCTTCCTGCTTTAGTTTATTTTTCTGCTTTAAGCCTCCTCACTGAGAGCTAGACCGCTTTTGTTTTTCTCCTTTTTCTGATGGCCTTGCCTTCAGAATACAGATCAAAGTTTAAGAGGGCGGCAGAATTAGCCCAGGTCTGCAGGCAAGAAATGTTTACCTAAAAATTTAATCAATGGCCCAAAGATGGAACCAGAAAGTTGAAAAGCAAAGCCAATGGATCCATGTCTGCCACAGGAGGAACAGCAGACAGATGTACAGCTCTCTTCAAAGGTTGCTTAGGGACCCAATAAACCTGAAAAGGCTGTGTCCTGAATCTCAATGTGGGTGGGCGGATAAAGGAACATTATTCCTCTTCTTCCTCTTGGTTTTCCCAGAGTGTGTGCAACAAAGCCAATGAATATTTGCATTCAATGACTGAAAGCCACTCACATCTGTAAACACTAACTGTCCCAGCCACCAAACCCTCCAGAAAGCCTCTTAGGCCATTTCGAGGAGCCAGATGTAAAGAGAAAGCCTTTTGCTTTCTATTGTTCTTTCCACTTGAGCTGCAAGACCCTGTGAAGCTCCATATGTGGGGGAAACAGGGCACATTTTCCTCTTAAATTGAACCAGCCTTATTATGTCAGAGAGAGTTTAATTAAACTCTCGCTGGCAGTTGTGGAAAAGTTCGTTTCTGCCCAAGCCTCACGTCCTGGGGTCCCTGCAGGTAGTGCACACTTTCCCTTCCAACGGAAGGGCATGAGGATCATAGGAATATGCACAGACTCTGAAAGGTTCCAAGAAGTTCTGGGGCATTTGATTTGTAACTTTCAATTTAATCAATCAACTCGGTGGTAGAGTAAAGGGATTACAACTAACCTACTCCCTCATCACAGGCAATTTACTGCAGGGTCGCCCGTACTAATCCTTTTTACTAGAAACTAGGCAGGGCTGCCTGGGCTGTGATTGCTATACCCTTTGTCCTTTTATATATGTTTGTTCTCTCACTCTGAATTTAAGCGAGGCTAGGAAAAAGCTCCAAGTATTTCTTTGTACTCATGCTTCTCTTCCAGCCCAAAACAGTAGAGTTCTTGCAAATTGGGAGGGATGTTTGCCAGGGCTGTAGTGCCTGGCACAGACCTTTGCAGAAACTCCACTTGTGATTATAAATACTTGGCCTCTCTTGGCAGAAACAATTCTTGAGGGTATATTTTTCAACTTGTTGTTTGGAAAACTTAAGGACATAACTGCCATTAGCTCCAGCGGAGTTTTGTGTGCAAATTCCTGGGTAACCACACATAATGCTGTTGTGTAATGGACTTTTGTGTATATTCCCTCCCCTATGATTTCGTAAAGCTTTTTGGAGTTTAGAATATTTTCATGCAAAGGGAAAATTAAGTCTTTGTTATTAAAGCATGCATTTCTTGGAATCACAGCCTAAGAAGTGGCAAACAGGTTTGATGGAAATATTTAATGAAAAATGCATGGGTTGGTTTCATACTTAAATGTTAACCACATCCATTTTGCCAGGAAAACTGGTAGCATTAGAACTTACATAATAACTGATCCATGATGTGCCAATGAGTCCAATCTTTTCTCCTTCACAAATCAGTTCAAAACAGGTGATTATTTGAGCTGCGTGAATGAAGTGCAGAAACCATGTCCTATTTAAACTGCCAACTAGCAAGAGTAAATGGCAAGTTATCAATGAAGTAACTTGTGCCAATCAGTGGTAATGGGACTTTGCCTTGAAAGATATAAAGAAAGTATTGCTTTATATAATTCTAAGTGGTCACTCTAATAGAGGCATGTCTTATTTAAGAAAGGATATTCTCAAGAAATACAGTTTGGAGACTTCCAGGAGGAAGGCAGAGTGAGAGGCTGTGAACCTTCCAATTTCAAGTCCCATTTAAATGCCAGTCAAATAGTCTGAAGCAAAGGTTTCCAAGTACCATCATAATCATTCCAAGAAACTCCAGGAAAAATGAGTGTGGACGAAAAAAGGGGTTCTACGGAAAGTAACCTCACGGGATGATCTGATCATAAATTCCTAGCTGGGCAGGTCATAGTGGGTAGTTACTTTGTTAGTAAAAGGTTTATCTTTAAGTAAGCCCTGTCCATTGTTTCAGGGCATTTAGGTTAACACACCTTTGACATAAGCCCTAAGGACCTTTAAGACAGCACTGTAATCTTGTCCTGTAATCCAGTACTTGCCTTGCTTTCTCCCACCTCCATGTAATCTTCCTTACCTTCCCCTGCTTAATTTCAAATGCTTAAAGGAAGCCACAAAACTGTTATTCTATGGAAGTATTTGATATCTTGCTCCCTGGCATATGTTATCAGTTTGACTCAAATAAACTGTTATAAAAATTCTCTACAGGTTTGCATGTTATGTCAACATGAGTAAAATAGAAAAAAAGTGATTTTGAATTATTAAAAATGCTGGGCTGTATGAAAGAAGAAATATGAATTAAAAACCTGGGTGCAGGGTGAGGTGGGAGTGGCAGTGGTGTGTGTGGAATGAGTAAACCATGAAATGAAATGAGAATAAAAACAGAATTTAGAGAATAGTTGCAATCTATTTTTAAATGTGGGAGAAAGACATTATACTTATTTCAGAAGAGCTCGTTATGGGAGGGAGGAGTGAGAAGGAGTAAACAATGATAATATAGGTAAAATGTACAATTGGATACTATAGAAAATAAAAAGAGAAAAAGAAAATGAATTAGGGAAAATATGCAGAGCATGGAAAGAGATATGAAAAGATGCAAAAGAAGATGGGTCTGGATAATGGAGTACTCTGGGAAAGATAGGAGTTCCTAAAGAAAGAGAAGGAATAAACAGGAATTAACTGAGCACATTGCACACAATCAATGCTCTGAATAGATTTGTGGCATGATAGAGCAAACAACAAAACAACAACAAAAACAAAGATTTTTTAAAAAGATGTACTAGAAGAGCCCTAACTGGTTTGGCTCAGTGGATAGAGCGTCAGCCTGCGGACTCAAGGGTCCCAGGTTTGATTCCGGTCAAGAGCATGTACCTTGGTTGCGGGCATATCCCCAGTGGGGAGTGTGCAGGAGGCAGCTGATCGATGTTTCTTTCTCACCGATGTTTCTAACTCTCTATCCCTCTCCCTTCCTCTCTGTAAAAAATCAATAAAATATATTTTAAAAAAAAGATGTACTAGAAGAAAAATGTCACCACTAATGAAATAGCTGAAAGTATAAATAAAGTCCTATTTAAGATTCCATTTAAAATAACTGAGATCAACATGCATCATAAAATATTTAATTTTAACTACAAAAGAGAAAGCATTCTCTAAGAGCTTGGTTACAGATGTCATGTAAAGGAATATGTTCATAAGTGAATTAGGACTATGTTTTCTTTCATTGCAATAGAAAACCACGTATGAAGCCTAGTCAGAGTAGAAAGCTGTATAATTTAGGTTTTTATAAAAATAAAAAGACTTTCACAGATTTTCAGTCTTAAGAAACTTAATCACTTACTAATAAACAAGCATTGACTTCAAAAGTACTAATACTTTAAAAATAAATCTGGTCTTTAAAGACAGATCTGAAACAAAATGATGCTATTAAAAATAGTAAGAAATCATGAATTTGTAAGTATCCACTGAAGAGATGTAAATAAGAATAATAACAGGGAAAATTGTTTGTGATAGGCGTTTGGAATTAGGAGAACTATTAAAATAAAAGTAGATTAAAATAAATAAATTTAGTAGCAAGTTAAATCAATTGATAATGGAAATGAGCAAAGATTTGAGAAAAACAAAAAACAGCAAAGGTTTCCATAAAAGTGAGTTAAAAGATACTATTCAAATAAGGTATGAATGTATTGATAAAATAGAAGTAATGGCTCTGCTGTTTATTCTAAATTGATAGTTAAATTGAACTAAAAAGATTGTTGTCAAAGGGAATAAAATTAAGCAAAACAATAAAACAAAAATTGCATTGTTTATATAATACCAAAGAAAATCTAGAGAGAAGAAAACTAACTATAAAAAAATAAATAAATTGAGAGATAAATAATTGAGAATGGCAGAACATAAAACAGATAGGATTAAGGTTAAAATACACATAAGTTTAAACAATCATGTGGGAAGCAAAACAAAAGAAGGAAAAAGAAAACAAGAAAAATTTCCAATTGGATTAATGCAATAATTTATTGGGAAATCTTTACAAAGGCTTAGAAAGTGTAAAGGAAACATTAAAATGATATATTAATTAAAGTGAAAGAAAAGCAAGTGCAATGTCAGACGTGGTTGAATTTAAGGTAAATGTTATTAAAGGAATTTAATTATGTTAATTATGTGATGATAAAAGTCAGAATTAATAATGAGAGCATAACAATATTGTGTCTCTAGGGCTCAAAGAACATCGTGATAAATAGAAAGCAATTATTGTTAAAAAATCAATGATAAGTAAGTATACCATTTTAGATCATGTGTTAATACCCCGTTATAAAATATGAAAAACCAAACAGAAAAGAGTAAAGTAATAAAGAGTCTGAAAAACATAATTAAACTTACCATAATATAGCAGTAAGGATGGATATTGCCAAGAATTAAATGGATTGAACAGAAATAACATAAAAAACCCCTACAAATTTATTGTTGGTACCTGATGACATGTTGAATTAGCGCATCCTCCTCACTCTAAATTTAATGTTGGGAAACTTCAGAAACAGAGGGAAACACAAACCCATGGAGCTAACAGAGACATGAAAATAAAAGGGAGATCAAAGGTTGTCTTGAGTGTGGGGAAGGCACCTGACCCTGGAATAAGAGGATGGATGGAGGAGGACTGATGTAGGAGGATGGGTTTGGAAGTTCTCTTATTTCCCATCTCTGACATTGCCAAGGGAGAGACAGTGCCTGTCGTGCAACCAAGATGTCTGCAGCAGCAGGCCAGCCCTATTCCTGTCTCTATCCAGAGTAATCTCAGGACAGCAAAAAGCTCTCCTCAAGGGACGAGGAGATAAAGGGAGCCCAGGCACCTTTGGGTGCACCCTTCTCCATCCCTTCCCCCTCCAACCTCACAGGGTTGGGAATTGGAACCTAAGGAGATCACCTCTTCCTACTCCTGCTTTGTTCTAAGAGTGTCCGGATGAATCCCTGACAGGAGAAGGTACCCAGTAGAATGGAAGCAAATGAGGGAGTGGATAGAGTAGCAGCTGTCTTTCAACAGATGGTCCGAAGATTTAACATAAGCACATACATATCTTCAAGACATAGGAAAGATATTAGTATTATGAAGGAAGAATAGGAAGTAAAGAAAAAGAACCAAGTGTAAATTGGGTGTTAAACAAATGTTTATAATGGCTGTAGTATCCCTGCCAAAGATGCACAACCTGAATCTACTCCCGAGGAAACATCTGATAACTCCAAACTGAGACAACCTACAAAATAACCGCTGCTTTTCAAAACTGTCACTGTCATGGAGGTCAAGAAAGGCGAAGGAACTGTTCCAGATTAAAGGAGGATAAACAAGCCAAGTAAATGCAGAGTGTGATCCTAGGTTGAATCTTGGGCTGAGATTTTTATTTTAAACTTGCTACAGAGCTGTGCTGTGCAATATAGTGGCCACTAGATGATGGGGCTATTGAGTAAATGACATGTGGGTAGTCTGAATTGAGATGTGCTTTAATTATAAAATCTAACCAGAGTTTTAGCATAAAATCAATGTAAAATATATCAATAATAAATTTTCATATTAATTACACATGGAAATGATATTATTTTGGATACATTGGCTTAAATAAAATAAATTATTAAAAGTGATTTCCCTTGCTTCTTTTTACTTTTTAAAAATGTGGCTACTAGAACATTTAAAATGACATATGTGGCTCATTTTTATGTCTTACATTATACTGATATCATGTAGTATTGCTATAGGGGTACAATTAATGTCATTTGAACAAGGTATGTATATTAGATAGTAGTATTTTGTCAGTGTTAATGATGTGTACTGTGATTTGTAAGAGAATGTCCTTGTTCTTAGAAAATACGTGACGGAAGTACTGAAGGGCAAAAGACCAGGGATGAAGTTTGCTACTTATTCTCTAAAGTTCAGAGAAGTTGGGTTGTGTAGAATAGCAAAGACTGAAGAAGAGAAAAAGAAAATATCCATAACAATCCAGAAATGAAATTCTAGGAAATAACCAATATCAAGTATGTATTTGGGTAGAGCGATGGTAGAGACCAAAGGAATCTGAGGGCATGCTAATATTCATGTTTTGTTAGAAGAAAACACAAATCTTATAATGTTTATGAAATCAATAGAGATAAATAAACATAAGCACATGTCTTAAATTAAAGGCAACCAAAAAAAAAAAAAACAACCATTAAAAATATCAAAGAGAGAGAGAGAAGAAAGAAACCTAATAACAACAACAACAACAAATAAATAAAGTCAACCATCCTAAGAACAACAACAAAATGAACCAAGTAACTTCTAAATGAGTAGAAAAAACTTTAATTTAGGCATGGAAAGAAAAGAAATGGTATTTTAAAAAAAGTTGTAATCAGAAAATATAAGATGGCAGAAAAATTGTAATATATAGTAATCACAATGTATGTGGGGTAATGAAATGAAAGAAACAAATAAAGTCATAGGGGCCTTGCATGGACCAATAATTCTCATGTTGTATGAAATAAGTAACATACTCCTCAGCATCTGAAGTAGAATAAGAAAAAAGGGCTTTCTAAAGTAAACATATACAAGGTTATAAAAAAAAAAACACTGTTAAAATAAAAAAAAATCAAGAGTTATTTACTACTCTATTACCAAAACAAAATTTGAAACACAAATAGAAACCCAAATCCTTGATTAGTTGGAAATTTAAATATACTCAGCTAATTAACAAGTATGTCAAGTAGAACGAGTACAAAAGTACTCTCTTAAAAAAAACAACAACTATGAAAATGAGAACTACATATTAAAATCTCTAGGAGGTGCTCAGAACTCTCTACTAGGAAGATAAGTCACAGCTATAATTGCATTTATTATTAATATTTTAAAAAATAAAAAAGGGAAAATCAGCATATTAAGTAAGCAATATTAATTAAATAATATAAAAATTTAGCACAGGAACAAAAGGGCAATCTAAAAGAAATGAGAGAATAGTATATGTAAACCAAATATATGTAAATTAGAAAAGGGATAAAGATAGCATTATTTACTAAGTTAACAAAACTTATTTGATAAGGCCAACAGAGGTAGATTTAGTCATGAAATGAAGAAGAATTATCCTTTTTGTACTCTATAGTGGTTTGCTATGAACTATGAAAATCTGAGTAAAGTAGATAATTTTTTAAGGAAAGAAATAAAATTCTAAAACTAACACAAAATAAAGAGCCTGAGTACAGCAATAACTGATGAAGAAATTGGAAGAGAAAGTGGAGGTGAGGATGGAGGAAAAATTATGTTTGTGGTTACCTCTTTCAAAGTATCAATGACTGATAGATATGGGTAGGTAGTAACTAACTAATTTCCTTCTGAAAGTTAATATGATCTTGAGACTAAAGTCACATAAAGATCAGATTTAAAAATAAGAAACTGTAGACCTATTTCGCTCTTGCATATACTTGTGAAAAATTTAAAAACAATACTGATCATTAGTATTTTAAAGGAGAATCATGGCCAAAGGCCTTAGGGTCAGATGGACCTCATTCAAAGCCTGACTCTACCAGCATTGACTCTGTGAACTGCACCTAATTGCTAACCTTCCTGGGACTCAAATTCTTCTTCTTTAAATAGGAAACCATATTCATCCTATGGGGCTAAGGCAAATGTTATTGAGAAAATGTGTGGAAAAATAAATATGACATCTTGCAAACAGTATATAGTAGTGGGAGAATAATAATTATGCACGTGCACTGAAGGAAAAAACACACCATCAAGTTAGGTTCACCACAGAACGGAAGAGTAGTCTAGCAAGTGAAAAACTGTCTATACTAATAAAAGGGTAATATGCTAATTAGACCGGATAGACCGGACGTCTTCTGGACGTCCTTCCGGACAAAAGCCGCAGATGCTGAGAGGGCCGGCAGCATCGGAGAGGCGGCAGCGGGGGAGAGGCCGCAGTGCTGGCCGGTCCAGTGCTGAGGCCCCTTCTACAGAGGCAGCAGCAGTGGGGACTGCATGGTCCCAGTCCTGGTGCTGCCTCTTCCACAGAGGCAGCCACAGAGGCAGCAGCATGGGCCCAGTCCCGGCACCGCACCTCCACAGAGGCTGGACAGGGTGTGACCTGCTGTGCCTTAACCTCCCACAGCCACCCCCCAAGCTGGCCTGGCCCCAGATTGCCCACCAGTGGGTGTGGGGCAGGACCAGCGCTAAGAAGCGAGGTCTGAGGGCCAGCAGCTGCTGCGGCTGGCAGTGGCAGCAGCAGTGGGGTGATGCAGGCGGCACCTTCCCCTGATTGGCCTGGTCACCTCCCGCAGAGGGAGGCCAGACTGCGGCTTAGGTCCAGTCTCTGCCTAAGCCATCAGTAGGACATCTCCTGAGGGCTCCCGGACTGTGAGAGGGAGCAGGCTGGGCTGAGGGCCCTCACCACCCCTCATCCCAGTGCATGAATTTTTGCGCACCAGGCTTCTAGTTAATTATAATATTCTACAAAAAGAGATTAAATAATAACAATTATATGTCCATAGGGGCTACAAATAGCATTTGAAAAGTCCAATAACCATTTAAAAATTAAAAGTAGACATTTATATAAATATCTATTTAAGGTCAAAAGTCAACATTGTGCTTAATAGATATTAAAGAAATAAAAAAGAAGGATCTCTTACTCTTTGAGACAGCATAGAAGATCCTGGAGAGTATTATGCTAAGCGAAATAAGCCAGTCAGAGAAAGATAAGTATCACATGATCTCACTCATATATAGAATCTAATGAACAAAATAAACTGATGAACAAAATAGATCCAGAGACATAGAAGCATGGAACAGACTGTCCAATCTCAGAGGGAAGGTAGGGGTGGATGGGTGGATGGGAAGAGATAAACCAAAGAACTGGTATGTATATATGCAGAGCCCATAGACACAGACAATAGGGTGATGAAGGGCAAGGGCAAGGGCAAGGGCAGGGGCACGAGCATGGGTGGGGTTGGGCTAGAAGGTGTCAATGGGGGAAAAAGGGGACATATGCAATACTTTCAACAATAAAGATTTTAAAAAAGAGAAATATTAAATGCATTTTAAGTGCAAATAGAAGTCAAACAAAATTATCCACTTTTACCATTATTATTTGATTGTAATGGTGATTCTTGTTAGTGAACAAGAGCACCATAGAAATCATAGGATAGTAATCAGAAGGGAAAAAAAAAGACAAAAAAACATGTTTCTCTTTGCAGGCAAATGATGAATGATTACTTATGTAATCCAAGGAATTGTGGATAAAACTATTAGTAATAAAAGCATATAGTTGCAATAAAAGTGAATAAAAGATCAATAGCATTCTAGAATACTAAGTATAACCTGGCAGAAAATATGACGAAAATTGGAAATCAGGTTCCTAATAAAAAAAAAGTAAAATAATCCTAGAAAATTATTAAGGATATACAAGAAAGAAACTTCAAAGCTTTCATGAGGGAAAGGAAATCGTTTAGGAAAAATTAAAATTTGTTCAAGTCTCAGTGTTTAGAGAAATTGCATATATGTTTATACCAGGAAACATGAGCTTTGAAAACGTACTCCCCATTATTAAAGGGTGTTCTCCTAGCCCTGGCCGGTTTGGCTCGGTGGATGGAGCGTCGGCCTGTGGACTGGGGGGTCCCAGGTTCGATTCTGGTCGGGGGAATGTGCCTTGGTTGTGGGCGCGTCCCCAGTGGGGGATGTGCAGGGGGCAGCTGTTTGGTGTTTCTCTCTCATCGATGTTTCTGGCTCTCTGTCTTTCTCCCTTCCTCTCTGTGGAAAATCAATAAAAAATATATATGTATATATATTTTTTTTAAAAAGGGTGTTCTCCTAGCTAAAATTTCAGAAACCACCTAACATGTAAGCACTGAAGTGTCTACTTATAACTTTGCTACTTTGAATATGCTTTGGGTGGAATGAGAGCCTAGTGCCTAGGAAGGGAGAAGGGAATTAGAGGACTAAGGAATGGGAATTGAATTGGCATCCAAGTATACTCACAGGCCCAGAGGGAAGACAGTCCCATTTAGATGTCCTATGAGCAATGGGAGGGAAGCAGCATTTGAGAGGTGGGGGATTCTAACTCAAAGGTGGGGGGATGTAGTCAAAATCCTATCGTGATGACTGACTTTACTGTATTTGTTAATTTTGCTTGTTATTGTACCAAGGTGATACATGTACAGAGTCAAGAATCAATTTCTGAAAGTGTGGCCACATCAGTCAGGTCCCAGAGATTGATGACATAAGCAATGAGGCAAGAGAGGAGAGTTTGATGAAGGAATAATTTATAAGGACATGTCAAGGTTAAACGGAAGCAGGAAGATCAGGGCCCTTGGATGAAAAACTTTCCATGAAAAAGTGATCCAGAAAGAAAGGACTCTGGGCAGAACAGAAATGGTTTCCCTTGAGAATTTATAACCATGGGTTTGGAGTTTGACATTGCTCCATTGTCTTGCAGCTTTGTGTTGTTTGAAAGAGGTCTGATGCCACTTGGTTCCTGATCTTTTGTTTGTGACTAGTTTTTCTGTATGCTTGTTGGGTTGTCCCTATGCTCATTATTCTAAAATGTCAAGATAATATGCCTTTTTCATTCATTGTGCTGAGCCCTTGACCTTCTTTCAGTTCCTGAGGCTATTCCCGCATTTGTACAAAGAACTGGCTTGGTTCCTAGGCACTGCCCTCTGTGCAGGTTTTAGGATGCATCTTTCCATGCTCTGCTAAGACAGTTACCCTTTCTCTATATCTTTCATCCTCCAGATTTTGGTGTTATTGTAGCCTTCTTTCCTCTTTTCTTGTCTTTGTGGGTTTATATCCTTTTTATTCATCTAATGTTATCTTTATAGGAATTGAGGAAAGATCAGAGATTAATCTGTATGTTTGACCTGTTATGTTTAGCTGGAAAACTGATTACTGACTTTCCTTTTCTATTCCATAAATAGTGAGTTGTTGCTATAAGACTTCCCAGAAAGGTGGAGGGAAGGGAGGGAAAAAAGGGGGAAGAAGCTATTTAATGCTTTCTCTTTTGCCCCTTCTTTCACTGAACCGGTGTATCATACAGGTGCTTGGTATCAAATTCTATTTCCTGGGGATGTGCTCTATTGTGACTCAGACTGGTGGCGGCACAGCTGGGAGGTCTGATGGGCACAGTTACTCAGCCTGAGGAAGAATTTCCCAGTGATGGCAGAAAGCAGTGGGATTATTGTTTGTTGAATGTTTAATTTTGTTTTTGAAATTAGATCAAGAGAAGAGTCCTATGGTCCATATATGAAGAAAATCACTGCCCTAGGCAACCCACTGTCCTAATGAAACCCACAAATAATAGTCTTACCCATGAATGGGAAGGAACTGAGCAAGCTAAATATTATAAAGCTAATAATTCTTCCCAAAATAATTTGGGGATTTAGTGCAATCCCACTTGAAATTCTGATAGGATCCTTTATAGAACTTGATAAAATTATTCCACAATCATTTATAAACGTAGAAAGACGATAATATTGAGGAATATTTTAAGAAGGAAGCATACTACCTTCCCTTCCAAGCCAGAAACCTGGCTTGTCAGCTTTAATGTTTCTCTCTCACTCCTCCACATCCAATCCATGAAGAATCTACCTCTAAAAGATCTCAAATCCATCCCTCTCTCCATCACCATGTTCACTGCCTTAGTCTGAGGTATCACCCTCACTGTGACATCTCCCTAACCCATCTTCCCATATACCACTAGCTCCATCCAATGTGTTCTGCATTCAGCAGCCATGTAAGGTCCTATCTCTCTCCTGCCTTCACCTCTTCATGGCTTTTCACTGCTCATCTCCTTCCATTCCCCACCTTGCTCATTTTGTAATTGCTATTCATCTATCCATTCCTTCGTTCATACAACACTACCTATTGAGAAGCATTCAATATGCCAGACAGTAAGCTAGGCCTCGAGGAGATAATGAGCAAAGTCAGATCCAATTCCTGCCAACACCCTAGTGGTTTTAAAGGCCAAGGACAATAAACAAAATAAAAAAAGATTCAAGTGTGTTAGTAATTGAACCAATCTCAATTTAAAATCATAAGATTCGCTTATTATTACCATTACCTGGCAAAAGTCAAACACTGAACACTGAAGAGGCTGGGAGACACAGATGTATTTATTCATTCTTGGTCGCATGGTGAATTAGTAGAAATGTTTTGGAGAAAAATGTGGCAAAAAAATCTCAAGAGCCACAAAAGTCCATCTCCTTTGGTCCAGCAGTCTTACTATTGGAAAATTATCTCAAAGAAATAATTCAAAGGAAGTAGAAAGGGAAGAGGGAGGTTTTATGTACAGAGTTTTGGTATTGCAGTGCTTTTTATGTTTGCAAAGGCCCTGGCATCACCTAAATGTTCAATAAAAGAACAGTTAGGTGAGCGGTAAGAGCAAGCTGATGTAATAAATTGTGGCCATAGAATCACAATCCAATGCAAAAATGTGTTCACATGTGATATAGAAACTCTATATACAGATGAATATACAAAGAAATGAAAGTCGTTGCCAAGTGTTAGCATGGCGGTCTTTCATGTGATTGGATTTAATAATGAATGATTTTTCAAATTAAGTGACCCAGTGGAAAAAGTGGCTGAATTTCACTGTAAAATTAACTTCGATTCTGTAGAGTATATTTCCCAGTGGCCATGTTTATATTTGAGGTAGTGTTCCCAAATGCAAAAAATAATTGGCTCCTGGAAAAGGTTTTCTTTTTGTCAATATTTATTTGTTAAACGGTGTTAAACCTATATCCAAGAATGGGGGGAGTCATGCATTTTACATTATCAAGGGAGATTACAGAGTCTCTCCCGAGTGGAAGCATTTGTCAAAAACCCAGGAACTGTGTTCAGAACAAGAGAGTAAAGAGACTCAGCATGTGTTAGGCAACTCCCAATCCCCTGGCAAAGACTGGGCATGTCTCCAACTCCTGGGACACCCCTATGCAGTAACACTGCCCAGTCACCGTGTTTCTGTAAAGAACACTCGCTCCTGGACCCCAGCTGGGCACTACACTCATCACACTGCTAAGGACAGACACTGGGGTGGGGTGGGAAGTGCGGGGGGGCAGGAGGGGGGTTGGGGCGGGGCCACACTAGCACTGTTAATACCCCAGGGTTCTAGAACTCTGTTCAGGCTCAGAGAATGCAAACTTTCACTTCTAAGGATCTCCGCAGAGTAGATCTTTGCACAGTGGGGAAAAGCTGTTCAGAGTTTGGTATCTGTTGAGGCTATGGTGGTACAGCAGGGCCTTATTAAAAGGTGCTTTGTGTATAAGACATTCGATTTCACTGCAGAGGAGAGCAGCCTGCCTCACGACATCCCTCAGAGGAAGGCGGAAACGAATCAGGAGTGCTGAGCTTTGATTTTGGTTCTGACACTCTGGCTATGAGATCTGAGCCCTGAACTTCTTTGTGCTTTAGGTTTTTTCCACCTATGAAGTAAAACTTGCATGAACAGGCCTTAAAACAGATTTCTAAAAAAGTACTCAATTGGGAGTGTTTTAACAGGATTTCACTATTTCCAGATGGCCAGCAGGGATTTATGGCATTACAATAGAGAGGAGATGTCAGAAGTCATTTAGGTCATCTTCCCTAGCTCCCCACACCTGCCCCCTCCAAGAGGAAGGGGTGCACTGGATGCAGAAAGTGCTCTGGTCTCCAAGAGACGGAGCTCCAAAACCATCAGTGTTTGGAGCAAACCATTTTTCTTAATGGGCGAGAAGAGCCAGGGCAGATGTGGCCCACACAGCAGATGGCTGAAGGCATAAAGGTGTTGCCCAATCCCCCATCTGAATGCTCAAGGGCAAGTTATCCACAGAGAACAGAAGGACAGGCACCCTAAGTTGCTATCTTATATTATTGCAGAGGTTCTCAAAGTCATGGTTTACTTTGAGAGAGTGCCACAGCGACCTCGGGGCTCTCTGAGGCCTTTCCAGGGAGACTGAGGTGAAACTATTCTCATAACAGTACTAAGATATGATTTGCCTTTTCCAATGTGTTGACATTAACATTGCTGATGGGGAAATAAAACCAACCCCAAATCCGTTGATGGTGCAAACACAAGGTGAGTAAAACTATTGGAAGTTAGTGCGGATCAAGGCAGTGGCCTTGAGCTGTATCAGCAGAGTGTATTCTTCACCGCCAGAAACGTGCAGCGCACAACAACCACGAAAGTCAGTTTCCCCTGAGAATGTCCTTGATGAAGCCATATAAATTATTAATTTTATCAAATCTCTGTACCTTTGAGTACACATCTTCCTATTGTACTGTGTGACTAATTGGGGAAATATGCGTAAAGCACTTCAACTGCAAACTGAAGTGCCATGATTGTTTTGCATAAAAGCACTTGTGCGATTGTTTGAGTTGCAAGCTGGACTGACAAGTGATGGTTATTCAGACTTGAGAATCTGGCAGACATTTTCTCAACAATGAAGTGAGCCTGTCACTTCAAGGAACACACCTGACAGCATTTGCGGCCAATGATAAAATTCAAGCTTTCAAGCAAAACTTAGAATTTTAGAAAACTTGTATCTGTCACTATGAATTTTATAGCTTTCTAATATTTAAACCCTTTTCTGATGAGACTGGAAGTGGTACAATGAATGGGATTTTTGATTCTGTATAATGAAACGTCTCCACTTTTGGATCATCTGCATAACTCAGAACACCAATATTTTCCAAATGACCAATGTGTAATGTTACAAAATCATTCATTTGTATCAGATGTACTCACAGTGCCAAGGAAAGCAATGCATTTTAATGCAATAGAGTATGAGTTTATTAATATGGTTTTAATATGCTACATTGTAATTACCCTTTAAGAAAGTAGAGTAGTCCCCTCTCCCCCCAGTCTGAGGTTTTGCTTTCCATGGTTTCAGTTTCCTGAGCTCAATCATGGCCTAAAAATATTGAATAAAAAATTCCAGAAATAAGCAATTCATAAATTTTAAATTGCACACCAGTATGAGCAGTGTGATGAAATCTCCTGCTGTCTTGCCCTGGAAGTGAATTATCCCTTTGTCCAGTGTATCCACACGGTGTACATTACCTGCCCTTAGTCACTTAGTAGCTGTCTTAGTTATCAGATGGACTGTCACAGTATCACAGTGCTTCTGCTCAGGTAACCCTTATTTTACTTAATAATGCTAAGAATTATTAAGAATAGTAATGCTGGCAATTCAGATATGTCAAAGAGAAGGTGTAAAGTGCTTCCTTCATGTGAAAAGTTGAGCATTTCAACTTAATAAGGGGGAAAAAATCACAACCGTATGCTGAGGTTGCTAAGATCTACTCTAAGAACTAATCTTCTACCAATGAAATTGTGCAGAAGGAAAAATAAATTCATGCTAGTTTGGCTGTCCCACCTCACATTACAAAAACAATGTCCACAGAGCATGATGAGTGCTTAGTTAAGATGGGAAAGGCATTAAACTTTACCATAGGTATGCATGTAGAGGAAGAAACATCCTATATAATAAAAGCCTAATATGCTAAGTGTCCAGTTGTCCGTTCAACCAATCAAAGCGTAATATGCTAATGATATGCTAAGGCCACTCAACTGCTCATTATGATGTGCACTGACCACCGGGGGCAGACAGTCAACCAGTTGACCAGTTGCTATAAGTGCACTGACCACCAGGGGGCAGACGCTCCCACCGGTAGGTTAGCTTGCTGCTGGGGTCCAGCTGATCAGGACTGAGAGAGCTGGGTCAGACAAGCCTTAGAGCCCTCTGGCGGTCTCTCCCTGGCTGGCCAACTTCCCGCATTCCTCCTCGGCCCCTATTGTGCACTGGTGGGGCCCCTCAGCCTGGCCTGTGCCCTCCCACAATCTGGGACCCCTCGGGGGATGTCAGAAAGCTGGTTTTGGCCCGATCCCGCAGGCCAGGCCGAGGGACCCTACTGGTGCATGAATTTGTGCACCAGGCCTCTAGTAGTACATATAAGGCTCAGTACAATTTACAGTTTCAGGCATCCACTGGGGGTCCTGGAACATATCCCCTGAGGATAAGGGGAACAACTGTACCATTTGCAGAGTTTTGGTATAGTATCAAAGAAGATTATCTGTAATGATCTGAAAAGGTTATTAAAATATTCTTCCCTTTTCCAATTACTTGGGCGAGATAGAATTTTCTTCATATATAACAATCCCAAATATAAACCATGACAGGTCGAATGCAGAGGCAAATATGAGAATCCAGGGGTCTTCTATTAAATCAGAGGTTAAAGAGATGTGCAAAAATGTAGAACAATGATACTCTTTTCACTACATTTCTTTTGTTTTGGACAATACAGTTATTTCCATAAAATATGGTAACATGTAATAAGTTTATTATTGCTAATTCATTGCATGTTCCTTTTCAAAAAGTAAGTAATATTTTTAAATTTCTGTTTTAATTTTCCCCATGGTGACTATTGAGAGACACAACCCACATAAACAAAAGACTGCGGGAGTTCCCAATAGCTTTTAAGTGTGTAAAAGGGACCTTGCCGTTAAAAAGCTTGAGGACGGCGGCTCCAAGATCCTTCCAGAAAAAGCAGCATTTTTGATGAGTAATTAATAAGGAGAGAGGGACTCCGAATTTATCAGTTTGTACTATTGTCGGGAAGCAGCATCATGGCTTAATGGCAAGCATTGGTTATCAAGACAAAATCATCCCTGGAGATGCCAAAGGATAGTCATCTATGGTTGAAGATTGGTAGAAGTCACTTTTGGTAATAGCACATTTTTAAAGCCCTGATTGGACCTCTGTGCCCTTTCAATTAGCTCCAGTCTCCTGAGCATTCAAGTCCTTTTCCTCCAAGGAGGGCCCGGCCCACACTTCCAGCCCACACCCCCTGCTCAGTATTGGCTACGGCGACTAGATGCGAGCGAGAAATCCGCCTCCCAGGTCATAGTGAATGCCACTCTGAGTTCAGCAATCAGCACACGGTACTTGGGGAGGCACCAGGCACTTCCAGGCACTGAGAATAACAAATGAGCCTGTCGTGGCTTTTGTCCTGGAGAACTTTGTCTGATGGGAATAAAGACTCCTGAAGAATAATTACAGTATGATGTGATAAATGCTCTTCTGTACATAGTGACCAAATTTTTCCCGACCAAAAATTAAGACACACTCTGACATCTGTCAATGGAAGCATCCTGAGGGATCGGGAATACATATATTTATTAAGAAACTCTCAACAACTCCACAGACATTCTGTACAGATTTGTCCTTGATTTGTCCCAAAGATCCAGAAACAATGGTCTGTACCTTTTAAATTTGTTTTTTTTTAATTCTGAGAAATAACTGTCAGAATAGAAAAGAGCAAGATGCTCATTAGGATTACAAAAGATGAGTAATGGACCCCTAACATTTTGCCTCTGGGTTGGTGGATGGGAGGCACTGGGGGAAATCTTTTTCCTTCATACTCGTTCCAAGTGGTTTCCACCCCCAGGCAAAGAGCCCAAGTTTGTTCTCGAAGGTCTCCCACACCAGCTGAAGCAGATCAAGCTGAATCCCAGAGTCAAGAAAATGAACTAGTAAGAGGCTCCTAAGATGCAAGCCTTAATTACATGTGGGTAAAAATTAAACAATTGGGCTCTTGATCTGCCAAGAAATGTTGGAGTGCCGTCTGGGTGGGCTGTTTGGGGACCACGGAGGTTCTAGTCTGAACTGGGTCTTCTTAAGTTCTAACCATGTACCCTTTGCTCCCCCTTCCTTTGGGGGCTGACTCAAATCCCTCCCTTTAATCTCTTTCTCTCAGTCCCACTGTTCTTTCCCAGCTGTGGCAACTCCAAAGCGAAATGAACAAGAATCAAACAATAAACAGAAAAAGCGTGCTGGATGCCACACAGGGACATCCTGCCACCCACTGTTAGAGAGAATGGGCAACACTGGCTCTTAAAGGCAACCCAAATGAAAGGCAGGGCAAGAGGCCTGAAAACCCCTTTTGGAATCTTGGCTCCACTACTTACATTTGACTGTGGGCAAATCATGACATTTCTCTGATCTCCAGTGAGTTCATCCACAAAAACTGGTTATTTTTGAGACTTAAATGACACAATGTGTAAATGGCACACAGTAAGTCCACTCTTCATCGTCATAATTGTCACATCTTTTTGTGTGCTTATTTGGTTAGTGTCTGCCTCCCCACTAATCTCTGAGTTTTATGAGAACATCAGCTGTGTCTTTATTTTGTGTACATTCCATCTCTAGAGTTTTGCACAGTGGCTGGCACTTGCGAGGCATTTGTTGAGATAATTGTGTGAGAAAAGTGAGTTGGCAGAGTCCCACTTAAGGGTCTACTTCAAAATAGCAAGTTTGGGGTCTCCCGAGAAGTCTCATGGATTGGCATTGGCTACCTGGAGCACGGTGTCACAAAGGATTCTAAGGTGGTATCTGGAGTCAGTAAGGAAGGGGTGTGCTGGAAGACTACCAATGCCAGCTGTGGTTAAGGATGCTGCATACCTGTTGACCTTGGTCTGAGTGAAGAGCAGGTCCCCTTTGCCAGCCATTTCAAGCACAAAGGTGTCTATTGTATCGTTCGTGGATAGAGCCATTTGAGGAGGACTGAGTGTTACCGCATGTCTGAGCTGAAGATGAGCTGCCTGACCTCAGGAATATTTTTTTAAATCACAAATAAGAATACACTTAGAACAATGCTATGCAAAGAAGCTAGAAGCAGACCTCTGTCTTGAGGAATTCACTTGCGGGGAATGTGCATTTCATGAATCATTTGGCAGGAACGAGCAGACCTAACATACTTCAGCTAGTGTATCCCACCACCAGACAGAACTCTGTAATGCACTTTTCCCAAACCCATAAAGTAGCTGCTCTACTCACGAGGATAATCCTTTGGGTGCGTCTTCTCAGACCAATTCCCATAAAAGGTGAGTCTGTACTTGGCAGTCCCGCAGGCACAGCAGTCTAGGATTGGTTTGTCCGTCACCCCGTCAAACATGGAATCTGAAACAGGAAGGAAAGGAACCAAGTTAGGAAGCAAATGTGGGTCTTGATCTCATCCTTAATGCTTGGGGAAAAACATATGAGGTGCAGTTTTCATTGATTAATAACACAGAGAACCAGGTCAGGACTTGGGCTATAAAGGATTCTGTATACCTCTCAGTATGGCAACCACATTCTGCAATCAATCAATCAATAAATAATAAATAGATAAATAAATAAATAAATAAATAAATAAATAACTTTTGCTCTTATCAAGTGAGGAGACCTGTGGGATCAAGAAGGCAGAATATTTGGGACGGAGGTTGTATTGAGAAACCAGAGATAAAACTGACTAAGTTATCCATTCTGGGCCCCGGTCTCTTCCCCCACCCCTCCCACAACATGATTTTCCCACCAAATTTTAAGAATATACATGTGTGTGTTTTCTCTAAGAAATATCTCCTGGGGCCAGATTGGCAGGACCAGAAGGAGTTGCTTTGAAGGAGCAGTGAGAACAGAAAGACAGAGACAGAAAGATAAAGGACTGCTAGAAATTATTATTTTTAAAAAGATACGCATATATAATCACATCACTTCTTATCAAGCTTTCAGAGGCTTTACTGGGAGGGGTGGTGGGTGGGGAATATGTTCCAAAGTTCGGGTTTACTTCTGAGCACAGTGGCAGCCAGGAAAAACTGAAGATTCCCTCTCTGGCCCTACTTTTAGCTGTGAATAGCTGATAAGTGGGGAAAGAGAGATTACATGAATAAATTCAGAATTTCCGATTGTCAAGCCCACATCCCTAACTGCGCATTGTTGCCTGTCGTCTCTTCTGCTTCCTGCAAGATGAAAACAATGACTACAGCTGCAACTTGCTTCAAGTGCTTCAGTTTCTCTAGCGCTATTATCATAAATGTTCTTTTTTTTTCCAAGTTGGACATTTATTCTTAAATATTATATAAAGAGCAAGCGACAAAGAGTACAAAAATCTTTTGAGTGTAAGAAAGAGCATTTTACAAGTGTTCCATATGGAATTCACTGGGTTCGTTTGGTTTGAATATGCAAAATCAGTGATGGGTGGAAGAAGTGCATTCTGGGCTCCAGGATGGAGAAGAAAGGACGAGTTATTGTAATAATAACTGCACTGTATAGAGTCCTTGTATGTGCTGATTCTTTTCCACATATAGCTGGGATTGTCTTAGCAATCCTAGGAGGTAAGTACTTTAGTTAACCTCATTTTACAGATCAGAAAACTGTGGCATATTAGGTAACCAGCCCAAGGTCACAGGGTTAGTGAGTGGTGCAGGCAAAACTGGAGCTCAGGTCTTTTTGAGTCTGGAGCCCATGCTCTTTATTTTATTTTATTTTATTTTATTTTATTTTATTTTATTTTATTTAACTTTTATTGATTTCAGAGAGGAAGGGAGAGGCAGAGAAAGACAGAAACATCAATGATGAGGAAGAATCATTGATTGGCTGCCTCCTGCATGTGCCCAGACCAGGAATTGAACCATGACCTCCTGGTTCATAGGTCAAACTCAACCTCTGAGCCACGTCAGCCAGGCTGGAGCCCATGCCCTTAATCTCTGCACACTATCTGTCTAGCAAAGACCTTTGGCTGGATAGATCCACAGAAATACCAATGAGTGAAAAAAAAATTTTTTTTTAAAGAATAGTTTACTGATTTTCTTTTTTGAGAGAAACATTGATGTGAGAGGGAAACATCAATCAGCTGCCTCCAACACACCCCCTACCAGTGATCTAGCCTGCAACCTGGGCATGTGCCCTTGACTAGAATCGAACCAGAACCTCCTGGTACACCGGATGACGCCCAACCAACTGGGCCACACCAGCCAGGGAGAGTGAAAATTCTTCCATGTGTTTCTCTTTTTGCTTTTTCAAATGGGGAATGGTACATTAAAAAATTACTTCCCTACAAAGCTCCAGGATTTCTAAACAGTCCTAAAGAAGAGTTCTGAAACCACGCAAAACAGAAATCCCTGTGTGGCTACTCTTCGTACACTTGGAAGAGACCAGAGCATTGTCTGTGCTGAGGAACAGGCTCCCACTGCCTCATGCACAGGTAACCCACGTCTGATTCCTGCATGAGCCACTTTGACAGTGGAGGGACAAGCTCTGTTGAATATATTTCAGGAAAGGTAGGATAAATCATAATTCCTAAATTTTTTTTTGCTTTTTACATTTCCATTATGACCAACTATGTTGTGAAAAACTAAATTCGTTTTGAAAAAGGGATTCAGAGCTAAGAGGTACATGCTGGGGTTTCGATGGTGACTACCAGGCACTGTCAAAGGAAGCAGCAATAACCTCTCAAGAAACCAAAATAAGGCAAAATTGGAGCTTTACCTTATCCAAAGGGCTCTCAGGTCTACAGGTGGTAAACTTAACATGTATCCAGGAGTTCAAGGGAATACATTTTACAATAAATCTTTTGAACTTCCAACAGAAAATAAGCTTCCACTTAAAAAGAAAATTTCTAAGTTTGAAACTAGAAACAGACATATGGTTCCTACTGAGGACAAGCCTATTGAAAATGAGCCAGGCTTTCAAAGGGTAGTGATAACAAGTGTTAACTTCTCTCTCCGCCTTCTAACCACAGCAGGGCCTGCAAAATACAGGTAACTTCAGGCCCTGCAGCGTCTCCTGAGCTGCCCTCTCTCCCCATTTCTACTCTCAGTCCACCAGTTTCCTTGTCAGTGTTCATCCTTTACTCTCCATTCCTCTAGCCCTTTTCTTCCTTTTCTCATTATCCCTTTTCTCCCGCAGTCTCCTCTCTTCCCTGCTTTCCCCTTGATCTTCCCCTCGCCTTATTGCTCTCCCTTAATTGTTAGTGACATAGATTTAAAGTGAGCCTGTGGATGCATATGTTTATTATGGGTCACCTTTTTGAATATTTTATGTGTCTCACTTAATTGTAACTAACTTAATGTTTTCTGTTTCTTTCGTAAAATAACGATTGCCATTGCTTTTTAGCTGTGCAGGTCTTAATTTTTCCCCTATGCATTAACAGCTTCTACTGGGGAAAAAAATAATAGATACTTGCATCTCTCTCCCCTTCCCTGATTGATTTGATTGGACTCACTAAAGGATATAAAGGCCTTAATGAAAGAGCTAGAGATAATTAAGTAGGCATACACATTTAAGAGAAATCCCTTTTGCTCGATGCTGTTGAATTAAAGACTTTCTTAACGTGATCTGCCTGCTAACTGATGAATTTCCTCATGGGTCTGTTGTCTCTGGGGATCATCTACAACTGTATCTAAAGTTCCTACAGCCCATTCATGTAATACTTTAAACAATAAAGAACTTTTTAAAAGAAGATCCTACAGCCCAGGTCCTGCTGGGCTCCCTGCCTCCCTCAGCACCCCCCACAAAGTTGTCATTAGAAAGTGGTGTTTTAACCCTAACTGGTTTGGCTCAGTGGCTAGAGCATTGGCCTGCAGACTGAAGGGTCCCAGGTTCAATTCTGGTCAAGGGCATGGACCTTGGTTGCGGGCACATCCCCAGTAGGAGGTGTGTAGGAGGCGGAGATGTTTCCTTCTCATCGATGTTTCTAACTCTCTTTCCCTTCCTCTTTGTAAAAAATCAATAAAAAATATTTTTTAAAAAAGGAAAGTGGTGTTTTAAACAGGTGCGTGTTTAGTCATTATTTTTTTCATTCAATATTAATATTTAAAAATGTATTGTCGACACTATTACAGATGTCTACCATTTCACCCCCACCTTTACCCACCTCCACCCAGCCCCCACCCCCTCCCTCTGGCCATCACCACGCTGTTGTTTGTGCCTGTGGGCTATGCATATATGTTCTTTGATTAATCCCTTCACCTTCTTTCATCCGGTCCCCATGCTCCCCCCCGCCCAGTCTTCTCCCCTCTGACCTCTATCAGCCTGTACCATGTATCCATGCCTAGAGGATCTCTGTTTCAGAAGCAATAACCAATAGAGATTTGCAATGCCACTTTATTGACACTATATCTGCAGAATTTTAGCATAGTCATAGCTTAGACAAGGATTGAGTTTTGGGGACATGCACTTAGTTAAGGATTGCTATCAGTATGTGAAGTGTCAGCCAAGGGCCTCCTTAGAACCCTCAAATCTGGGAGATAAGGTTGCCTTGATAGTAAAACTAACGAAGCCATCCCCCATCTGTGAGTGTAACCCAAAACATGGCCTGTAAATGTGTGATCCCGAAAACCCACAACTCTGACCCACGGGACTTCAATGGCATCTCATGGAGCCAGGGTAGGAATGGGATTGCCCTTTAGAAATCAAGAGCCTCAATAGTTGAAATGTTCCCTTGTTTGGAGAAAAGCTGAATGGGCATGTGAACAATAAAATACAGGAAAGGAAAGTCCCAAAAGCCACATATGGTGATGCCCACCTGGAAACTGACCAGGGTCCTGACCCAAAGGTTCCATTCTCTGGCCCCTATCCTACGGCAGGTATGGCCCTAATGCAGGTATCTAACTTCTCCCCTTTTGCTCTTTCCATGCTTAGCGTGCAACACCACTCCCCCCATATAGGGTCTAATTTCTGTTCTAGCTCATCTACAGGGAAACATATGCTTCAGGATGCTTTGATCTACCAAAGGCAACAGTTCACGCTACTGAATTGGGAGGTAGTCCCTTTAACAAAGGAAATGGTTAAGGGCATTGGCTCTTAGATTCAAACCCTGCCCTCTACTGCAAGCTGTATGATGCTGAGCAAGACATTAAATTTTTCCCAGCTCAGGCTTCTCATCTATAAAATGGGGATGATGTAATGGTTTTTACCATATAGGGTTGTGCAGATTACTTGCTTTAGGTCTGTGAAGTGCTTAGAATAGTGCCTGACATGTAGCAAGCACTCAAAAAAACAAAAACAAAAAACAAAACAAAAACCTATTCTTATAATTTTCCCAGAAGACCTTTATCAACCTTTCTTTTTCTTAGTAGCTTATGATTTGCTAGAATTGGAGAGGATTATTTCTTCTCAAAATGCTAATGGCTTGAAATGCAAATAAACTTCTGCAAAAATGAATAGAAATGAGATAAAGATGTATAATTATAGAACATTTTCTATTTTTATTTAGTTCTTTAATGACTTCTAAACACATTCAGATGTTTAAGATCTTCATTTTTTACAGTAGATTAATAAACAAGCTTTCAGATACAGATAATAATAACTAATACTTACAGGTAGCATTTACTATGTGGCAAGGAGGCATGGTACAGTTTTACATGTATTAAGTCAGATGACTAGAAAGGGCAGAGACAGGCTTTAAACCCAGGTCAGATCTGAATCCAGGCCTCTGCCCTGAACTCCCCGGTCTACTTGATCTGGGTGGGCTTTGTTAGAATGCCTTCAACCCAGGGAGAGGGCAATGATGAGCTTGCACATCTAAGGACCAGATCCTTGAATGTGGTGAAATCACAAGACCAGTGCCCCCATGGCAACCCCATCTCTCTCTGTGCTTTCCTGGAGAAGGTTCCTCCATATTGTCTGGGTACTACCCAAGTTTCTGTTGGTGATTATTCTGGAAAACCATTAAAACTTCTTGTGCATTCCTTAATTAAGTCCTGTGAATTATTCCAGGGAACCTCTTCAGAATAATCACTGTTTCACAAAAATAAAAAAGACAACACCAATATAAGGTACATTATCTCCTACCCAGGGAACCAAGCTGGGTAATTAGAGCTTAAGGCAGATCCAATTATCCGCAGCACACAGCCAGATTAAAAATTGGAGCTACGTGAGGAAGCAGGACCCGGAGGAACTCAGAAAGCACAATCATCTTAATTCCCGAAGCCAGGTGTTTGGACTGAATAAGCCACCTTTCATTTATTTGGCTCTCTCCCATTGCATGTTCTTACCTTGCTCACAAAGTTTCTTGGTCAGAGAGCCCTCATCTTGAAAATAAATGATGCGTTTCTGTACGATGCTGGCCCTGTAGGGAGAGAAGACACAGTGTAGTGATGAGGATGTCAGTTCCTTGCCTGGTCACTGACAGCTGTGAGGCTTTGGGTGAATCACCTCAACTCTCTGTACCTCAGTATCGTCATTGGAAAATTGACAGTAATAATACCTATATCATGGGATTGCTATGAGAACTAAATATGAAACTATATGGTAAGAGCTTAGCACATAACCTAGAAACCACTCAATAAATATTAGTAATTGTATTGGTGGTGGTGGTGCTAATATTAAGGGAAGAAAGTGAACTAACAGCATTTTCAATAACTTTTCTCAATGGTTCATTTTACTCTATATCAAACTATTGAGGCCATTGTAGATCAACCAAATTCAAATAAGATAAGCATGTCAAATCCTCTTCCTGAAGGGGAAAAAAGGAATTTAAAAATATTTTTTGATTTGTTCTGAAAATGTCATCCTATATCTTTCCTGAAAGTCTAGACAAAACCGTCTCCTACATTCTGAACAAAGACAACTTCAGCTGTTATATCTCTCTCTTAAACATGTCAAACACAGACTCTTAGAATCTGGAAAGAATATTTTGAGGTTGAAAAATGACTTACTTTTGGCCAGCACATATTTTCTCTTTAATTAGACACGCTACTTCTCCTTTAACCCACCCGGCTACTTATTTTGAGCTGGCTTCACAGAAGTTGAATCTCCAAACCCAGTTCCAGTAATTTGAAAGTCTACTATGCTTAACGCTGAGACAGAGCCAGTGGAACTCCAGCCATTGCTATTGATTCTCTTTAGCAGTGCTACTCAATCAAAAGGTAATTTTTACTTTGATTTACCCTATTAAACAGGTAAAGGGAGCCCTTGACTCCATCCCAGCTGACCACACTGAACGAGTGATACAGTCAGCCAATTTGCCCTGTGTCACATGATCTCACACCGAGGAATGGGACCAAGTGTGCACAGATCTGCTGAGTACAGAGGCAGTTTTCTTGCTGGTCTGGGCCTGGGCCAAGATGATTTTCCAAAGAAACGTCTACTCTACACCCTGTCTTGCATAAAAGGCTAAAATTCAGACTAGTCTACATATGTCTTTTATAGTCTTTCCTCACCCAGGGGAGACAAGATGTTGAAATAAATGAATGAAATATGCTTCCTGTCTACACAAAGCTACTTTGATCATTTATCCATTCTGTTGATCATCAAGCAGAAAGTTTCCTCGGGCCAAGAGAACACTCTTGAGAACACTTACTCTCACCCCAAAGCCAGATAACAAAGCCTTTTATTAGTCAGAATATTCCAGAATGCTTCTCAAAGTGTTTCCCACAGAGAAGGGCTTTAGGGACCCATGTGGAAGGCAATGAGAAGGCCTAGTGGGAAGTATTCCAGGCCCCACATTCTTGCTTCAACCAAAGGCTCTAACCTCATTTCAACCAAAGCAGCATCCTCCCCCATCTGCCTTCTTGTTGAATTTACTGGTATATCGTCAACAAATAGATATTGGAGGCCCACTTAGTGGCCAGACACTGGCCAGGAACACTGTCATGAACAAGACAGATGGGGTCACTTTTCATTCTGAAAGTTTACAGTACAGTGGGGGGAAAGCATCAAACAACGAAATCCTTACCTAATCATTTAACACAACTGTGATTAAGTGCTGAATGGAGAAGTCTACAGGCATGGGAGAATATAACACAGGGGATCTAGCCAAGCTGGGAAAGGCTCTCCCCAGAAAAGATGGCCAAGCACAGATTTGAAAGAGAAGGAAGCTAACTAGGCAGTGGGGAGGAAGAAGATAGGGAGAAGGCCTCCTTTGTAAAATCCTTGACGTGGGAGGGTCAGGACTCATTGGAGAATCTACAAATGACAAACCAGAGAGGTAGTGTGAAAAGAGATGGAGAGTGGGCAGAACCATATCATCCAGAGCCTGCAAGGAGATGGCGTTTTACTCCAAGCTTGAAGAGATATTTGAAGAGTGTGTCCTATGGAGTAAGATGATCAAATTTGCTCTTTTGAAAAGACTGTTGGGTCAGAGAGTAAAAATGGGTTGGTGTGTGGTGGCAGTATACAAAGCTCTCATGACAATCAAATTTTGTCTCAATAAAATTCTCTTGTCAAAATAGTTTGAAAACCCTGATGCACAGGATAAATACAAACTTACTATGGTATTTAAGGCTTTTCATAAGTTTCTCCCAAACATCCCTCTGGCTTCATTTATTGCCATTTGATGCCATGCTCCCTGGGTTCCAGACATTGAGAAGTTTATGCCACTTATCTGAACACTTTGTTCACTCTACCAGGTGCTGTCTGTGCTGATTTCTCTCCCAGAATCTCCCCAAACCCACCTTTGCTAGTGTCTATAACAAATAGTTTTCATTTCCTTCCTCCTGCTGTAAATATGAGAACAATGGCAAAGCCAATGACTTAAAAGCATTACCTCACTTTGAAAAATTAAATCATCCCCAAATTTCCCAAAAATGTGATTGCAAAAATTTGGGAGGCCAGAGATAGAAAATATGTATTTCCTCTAAGAGGTTTCAATTTCCCTCATCCTCTGTTTTCTAAAGTCTAAGGCGGCTCACTCTCTCCTTTTGACAATAGTTGTAATTTCCGAGCCCCTTGTACTGTGCCTGCTTGTTCCCGGGCCATGGAGGCCCTTTATGTACTTATCTCATATATCTTATGCTTTACACATATTACAGGTCCTCAAATTCCTCACCCCAAACCCTTGGGCTAGATGTGTTTTTAATTCAATTTTTCAGCTATTAGAAAGTTAAGATGGCAATATGCCATTAACATCCCCATAAGCAAACACATTAATATGCTGCTGCAAAATGTAAGAATATTTATATTAAGAGGGCAAATAAAACTATAAGGAGCTTCATGTCACTTTAGGTCAAGTTTGGCAAACTTATAAATATGCTCATTTTCAGAGGGATTATGATGAGGGCTTGTGGCCATTTTCACCCTTATCTTACAGGTGGGAATGGCTGAGGTTACAGTAACACGCCTAAGGTTTTGAAGTTCTTTCTGTCTGCCTCCAAAGTCCATGGTTTGTCTCATGCTCAGAGTGGTTGTAAGGATTAAAGATTAGGTAGAAAAAGTATAATTGCCCTGCGAGGTATCATGAAATGCAACCCCCAATTAATTTTCCTTGGGTCAGTTTTCCTTGGATCATCTCATGGAACGCACTATGGAGAACTGAGGTTTTGGTGGGCCTGCCTGGAGCCTGGGCTGTGATCACCATGAAAAGCCTGAGCATACATCCCCATGCCTGTGCTTGGTCAGCGCCCTGTATCATGCCCTTTGGATTTCAAACCCAGTGTGGATCAAATGTGGTATACATCAACTGTGGTTCTGATCTGGCCCTGGTGATTTGGCCTCATCCCGATCCAAACCTATCCAAGCCATGTTTTATATGTGTCTTCATAGTCTTATACCTCTGGGCCTCTGTCCATGGGATTTCTTCTGTCCTTCTTCATTACTCTTCAACATAACATACATAACATAACATAACATAACATAACATAACATAACATAACATAACATAACATAACACACACACACACACACACACACACACACACACTCATACTTTAGTTACCTACCTCATACTGAACTATATTACTTCCCAGGTTGATTCCTTGACCGGTGGTCTTCCTATGAGAACCACAGCCACAGCCTCTTGGGTTTTTCCCACCACAGCACTGATTAACCTATATTATAATTGTCTGTTTACTTTTCTATCTCCTGTGCTAGATTATTATATTTTTGAGAGCAGGAACTATATCTTACTAATTTCTATAGACATCAGTAGCACTGCAGTATTGGGAGAAGAAACGGGATCAAGGAAAAGGAGAGAATTTGAGATTGAGCTGTCTGTAGATATGACGGTGGTCTGTCTAGGGGGGAGTTTGACATAGGGACCTGTAACTCAGGGGAGATATGAAGGGGTGGGAAGTGTGGATATAGAGGTTACTGAGGCAAAAGTAAAAGTTGAAGCTTTCAGAGTGGCTGATGTCACCCAGGGAATGTGTACAGAGGAAGAAGCCAAGCTATACCCAGGACTTTGAAGAAGACCAACGCTCACTTAGCGATATGCCAGCAGAGACCAAGGATACGCTTGGTTGCAGAAGATGCGTCTTTTATATTCCCAGAAAATGCATTTCACATTAAGTCTGTTCGCATCGAAAGTATAAAACTCAGCTGAGATTTATAAATCATATTATCGTTCAGGAAAATAATAGCTTTACAAGATGAGAAAGCTGTTAGTAAGAATTCCCTTAGCATTTCAAAATGACAAATTTCTCCCATTCTGTGTTGCAATTTGGCCGTCCTATTACATAGCATTTCTATACTGATCTACTGAATGCTCTCTTATCACGAGAGAGTGTGTTAAGGAAATCTAAATTAAATTTCTCAGTGTGTTAGCTTCTCAAACTTTGGAAGATTGAGATTCTAAATAACTTAATCATTTTAAAAGTTTTCTTTTAAACCTTAAGTGGAACATTTCCAGAAATGCCATTGGGAATCTTTTGGATGCTTGGCCCTTTTCTGTCTGAAGGGTTTGTTTATTGGCTGTTCTTTTTCCTCAGGGAATTTGCCTGTTGGAGTGAAGTTAGAGTTTGCTAAGTTGTGGATTTGTCTAGTGTTGAAAGGGCCTGAGATCCCTGCTCTCACTGATAAGGGATAGGGAGACCATAGAAACTAAAAGACTTGGCCATGAAATGGCTTAAAAGTACACATGGGTCATCAGTGGCTGGGTCATTGCCATGTACAGATCATTCATGCAAGGTCCTACATGCATGTTGTGAATAGTCACTGTGTGGTAGCCATTATTGTTGCAATGGTAAAATTGCCAGCCCTTAACGAAGCACCTGGCACACTAACATCCTATCTAATAAAGAAGAAATAAGCTAATTGACTGCCATGCCCTCACAAGATGACGGCACCCACAGCCAATAAAGAGGGATATGCTAATTGACCATCACACCCTCAAATATGGCAGGGTCCACAGCCACAAGATGGCAGCGCCCAGTCCCCTCAGCCCCGCTGGGGTGGCAGGCATGCGGCATGGCTGGGCCCACCCCCAGTTGGGTCCAGCCACCCGTGTGCCTGCCTCCGGAGTCCCCCAGTCCCCTCAGCCCCCCAGCTGCCCAAGGCCGGCCTGAGGCGCAGGCAAGCCTTGGATGGTGACCGCCCAGCCGCCCAGGGCTGCTCGAGACTCAGGTAACCAGGTCTGGCCGAGCTTGCACTGCCGGCAGTGGCAGCAGTAGAGGTGTGATGGGGGCATTGCCTTTCCCTGATTGCCAGGTTGCCTCCCGCCCCTGAGGGCTCCCGGACTGTGAGAGGGGGCAGGCTGGGCTGAGGGACCCCTCCCTTCCAGTGCATGAATTTTCATGCACCAGTCCTCTAATATTTAATAAGTAGTAGCTATTGTTATAATTGATGTCAGGTCTGTCACCTTCCCTGTGGAGAGAGGAGTGAGGGGCTACCCTGGTTATCTGCTTTAGGCGGAGATAATGAATGGCCAAAATGAAGCTCGGCTTTGTGGTTTCCAGGTTATTCTTGTCAATCCTCTTCCCAATTCCAGTAAAATCCCTATTACTGAACATTTCTTGGAGTACATTACAAAATTTGTCTATAATCTCAGGGATGTTTTCCATAGAAGTGATCCAGTTTGTAATCAGTATCATCTACTTCCTTCTAACATGAAAGAACAACTCTGTGGGAAGACCCAGGAATGAAATATTAAAGTCATAGTGATGGTAATTTCATCAGGAACTGAGGCTATCTGCCTTATTTTATGTCACAAGGATGCCAACTGCTAACCTGACCATGGTCTTGTGTTAATTAACAAATATTTATAGACCCTTACACCAACCTTTTATATGGCTTTAGGTGGATCTCAGGGCAGGGAGCTCTGTCCAAGAGTTAACAGACATTCTGGCAGCCCATGATGATGCACCCATGGGAGAAAAAAAGTGAAAGCTTATCTGCAGGGTTCTGTCTAACACACACACACACACACACACACACACACACACGAAGTCCATGTCTGCCCAATAGCAAGGCCACCACAGTCCTTGCTTGAGGTCATAAAACTATTGATTCAAAGACTGGTATAGCCATCTATCATTACTGCAAAGAAGCAATTTTAGTAGCTGCCTTGATATTATTCCTGCTTAATTATCACTCATTCATAAACCATTTACTAAGCACTTCTTTTGTGCTGGACATTTTGTTAGGAGCTGGAAATGTAAAGATAAGTAGGAGATGTTGCCTTCTAGTAAGGAGCAGCTAGCCCAGTGAGGAAAAGAAAGAAACAGAAAAATGAAACAGGACCTCAATGTTGAGCACAACAATGGAGGAGCCAAGGGAGGGAGAGGAGCAGAGATTAGCTTTGTCTTGGCAAAGCTCCAGAAGGAAGCACTATGGTGGCCCTGAAGGTCTGAACTGGGAGAGGGGCAGTGGAAATAGAGAATCCAAAAGGCATGTTGTAGGGAAGTTTATAAGGACTTAGGAACTTACTGGATCTGGGGCAGAAGGAGGAGATTGAGTAAAAGATATTTTACTCTTTTTTGTTTATTTAACAATTAAGCATCCATTTAGCCATTAAAGATAGTGGTCAACTGTTAAAAACAAAACACAATTAAGCACCCTTCTAAGTCCTTCATGGATACTAACTCATTTCATCCTCCCAACAACGCCATGGAGTGGGCCCTGTTTTACAGATGAGAAAAGTGAGATAGTGGAAGATAAGTAAACTGACTTCCCATATACAAACCCAATGACTAGAGAGAGAAATGGTGATGCCAGTAAATGAAACAAAAGACAGAAGGGACAAGGAAGAATTTTCTTTTGTGGGGTGGGGGGGAGGGGAGATTTTTATTGAGATACTTGTAGATTCACATATAGCTATAAGAAATACTTTGGAGAGATTGTACATTTTCCCCAATGGTAACATTTTGCAAAATCCAGTATAATACAGGGTAGGGCAAAAGTAGGTTTTCAATTGTGAGTATAGGAAACAGCATTTATTCTTGGATTATTATTTATCAATTGCTGTATTATTTATGTATTTGTATTATAACTGTAAACCTACTTTGCCACACCCTGTATTACAACCAGGATATTGACAATGGTATAATCCCCCAGGCTTGAGTCTGGTTATAAATAGGCTAGACGAGGGCCAGATCATGCCATGCAACTTGCCCGTGAGCTGCCACACTCTATGACAGAGCACTCCCAAATGACTCTCAGAGCACACAGTGTATGTTTGAGCCCCAATGGAGACTCATCCATAAGTGCTATGATGACTCAGAGGTAGAAGGCCATCCCTGACGGGGATGAGATAGAGGAAGAGGTGAAGTGGGGGAATTACTGGTAGGAAGGAGGTCAATCAGGATAATACGGCACTGGGGGACCTGGAGTCCCAGATACTGAGTCTGTAACCAGGGACGGGCTCTTTGAAGCCATTAGAGCTGCACAACAAAGAGTCTCTTGGCGGGCCACACCGTCCTTGGGCCTTGGCAGCAACAGCCTCTGCTCTGAGCAGACATCTCAGCCTGAATCCGGAGCATCAGCTCCATGTACACATGCAGCTTAGGTTGTGAGCGAACCTGGCAAAGAGGTCACGCAGGTTGTTAAGACTATAGCCCATTCCCAACCGTGTATGGTGATTGGATTTCTGGAGCTCCTGATTCACGTCACCGAACAAAGTTACATCTACAAAGCCCCAGTTCTAATTTTAACAAAAAATGAGAAGGAAATTAGTTTTAGCACTCAGTGTATTTCTTTTTAGAACCACCCCGAGGATGACAAGTTTACTGTGGTTCCATTTTCTCTTAGTATTGTCCAATTTCAGACCTCATCATTATCATATATCTTGCCAATGCTATTATGCTAGAATTTAAAAATTTACCCCCTTCCCTGCAAAATCCAATGGAAAATTAACAGCGAGAAATTGATTTTCATATTACAAGAGAGACATAAAAACAAAAGGGTAAAACTGGATTATGGGCTTAAAAGAACTAATTTAGATGTGAGAGGCATTAAAACCAAGAAGACATTCATTTACTCATGTTTTTGTTTAACAGAGTAGGTGCCACAAAGCTGTGTGAGGAACCAGAAGTACAAAATGAATAAGAGTGGGTGTGACACCAAATAGTTGACAGCCTGGTGTGAGAGAGAGAGATGTAATCTGATGAATCAATATGTAATCTAGTGCAGATCAAGCACTAGAGTCTACCCAATATCCATTTCCTCCCTCTGCCATGCCTACAGAACCCTCAGTTTGGGAGGCATGGTACAAGGTAAAGCCAATCACAACATCCTGCTCTCACTTTCCCAGCCTTCCTTGAAGCTGGGGAACGGGAGTGTATGACCCACATGTAGCCTCAGTAACATAGGACAGGTTTGCAGGATATAGGGGAGGCCTTCTGAGGAAGTCTTGCTTTCCAGATAAAAGAAATTGATGAGTCACCCTGGCCCGTCCTTTTTCCAGTCTTGATTACAGACACAATGTGTGAAACATGACAGCTATTTTGTGACCATGAGGAAATGGCAAAAAATAAAAATAAAAAAAATAAAAATAAAAATAAAAAATCACAGAGACACTGGCCCTAACATCTTTTAGGTGCTGAAACAATACCAGGAGTCACCTAGCCCTGGCCTTCTTGCTATATAAGAAAAAGAAGCCTTTACCTGTTGAAGCTATTACTATTAGTCAAGTTTTTAAATGAACACTGCTCTCAAAAGCATGCCAACGGATAGGAAGAAATATGAGCCAAGCATGTGGGAGTACAGAAGAGGGCAGCTCAAATAGACTGCAGGAAGTACTCCCAGTTGCGGAGCACGTGTTGTTGGCCTTATATACCAGGCCAACAGGTTGCACTGGGGAGCCACTATAGCACTTAGGAGTGGGGGCAGGGACAGTTTGGTCAGAAGAATCTTGGAGTGGGACACTATGAATGAGGCCTTAACAAAGGGCTTGGATGTGGTGGGGAGGAGGTCATGCTGCCCCTTGCTGGGACTTTCCCTCAGGTGCGGAGGACAGGTACCTGTTTGCAGGGACGAGAAAGAGAGCCGGCATGCCTGTAAGCACACTCCACTGTGAAGAGAGACGTGGCTGTAAGAGGAAGGGGAGCGGGTGGGAGTTTGATAGGAAAACACAGGCGAGGGAAATCTTTTTTCTCTGGAGGAGGATTTCATATGCCCGTGTACCGTGGCCAAGGAAACAGTGGAGACCCTTAGGGGCACCTGCTAGTTCACGGGCTGGAAATTTGTCATCCGTTGGAAAAAAATCTTAAGTAAACTCACATGGACAAAATAAATAGACTGCAGGAAGTAGTCCCAGTTGTGGGAGCTCTGACAGGTAGGCAATTCTGGGCAGTAAACAGGGCCATTTCTCATGTCCTGTAATTGTTTTAAACCACTTGAGCTTTCCCCCGGCATCTTTGGACCCTTACCGGGTTCTTCTCTCTGGCTTACCTTATCCATGGCATTTCTTAACCTTGCAAAGAGATATGAACCTAGAGGGAAGGCAGTATCTTACAAAACATCTCTAGGCCAAAATACCTTTCTCCCTTAAGAATACAAAAACATAAGGTTTTATGTCCCTGAAAAATTACTTTAAAAAGAAAACAACAGCCTTAGCATGTTATTCAGCATATAGCAACATGATTAATGGTACCTGGGGAATGACTGATCAAAGGATGGCTGACGGCTAGGTTCACTGTTTCTGTGATATTGTTGAACCCATGATTCTTCTGTCTAATGTCTCATACAGTTAAGCTGCTGGTCAGCCCCTGCCTCGCTTTCTCCTCCAACTTCTTCACACCTATAAACCCTCCAGGCCCAGGACTGCGTCTTATTCCTCATCGGGCACCTGGAAGCTAGCAGAGGATCTGGCCAAGGCTTATTGAACCTGGGGTTCATACTCTGGGGTCTGCAGCCCGATTTCAGGATGAAGGGATTTCGTGTGATGTGCACAAGTGCATATTTCTGGGTAAGAGTTCAGAGCTTTTGTCTGCTTCTCCAAGGGGTTCCTGACCTTAAGAACCACTATTGGGTCTGGAATGAATGACAGGAAGTAGGTGAAATGGTATGACTGTCATTCCATTTAATACAATCTTCAACTACGGTCTATGCTTTACTAAAGATGAAGGTTAAATTTTTATTCCGAGCACCCAGGGCTTCAATTGCATTCTCTCCAGACTGTGCTCTGATCAGAAATAGAACCTGTCTGGGCTGGAAAACAAGAAATAGAAAGCAGAGCATTGCTCCTGGGTTTCTCGGGTGTTCCTTGCTGAGAGCTTGCTGCTCCGCGCAGGGCGTGGGTGTAATCAGTCTCCCCACCCCCTCCTTAGAGAGGAAATGCTGCCTTTCCCGCTGCTTTCCAGTCATTGCTCTCTGCAGTTGGTCCCGCTCCACCGTGCCCTCAGCTGATCCCCTGTCAGTGGCTTCCTTTAAGCCAGGGCTGGCAACATTGTCCCCTCAGGTGTCAGGAAACAGCCCAGGCGACAGAGCAATGTCCTTAAGCACAGGCCACCTGCTGTTCTTTCCATTCCTCAGAAAGCTTCCTTGACTGTCACCTGGGATTCTGCAGTGGAAATGCAGACCTGTGTGTGGGGAGAGGCGGTTAGGGTTAGGGACTGGGGGGTGGGGGAGAGGGTGGTTATGGTTCTTAGCTAGGGATTCATGCTCCTTGAATGGGTTTCTGAGGATTCTTGAACTCCTGAAGAAAACGTACTCAAAATGGGAAGCATGCACATTGCTTTGAGGAGAGATTCTACAAGAACCAGTGCCCTCCACTGGGAGTCATGATTTTCATGCCTCTTAGTATCTGCCCCAGTCCTATCCACCCCACCCTCAGGAAGGACCTGCATAGAAGATTACGTGAAGGACTCCCTGTACAATTATTGCAGTAACCTCCCAACGAGTATCCTCTCTTTGCCAACCCATCTAATTTACCTACACTCCGCTGGGGATTGTTACCTTGAGCACATTATCACTTCATTTCACAGATTATTAGGCAGCAATGGCACCCTAGTCCTAATTATCCCATCTCCCACCTCTGCCCCATCCCAGCCCACTCCAGCACAGAGTCTTGCACATAGTAGGTCCTTTCTCAATTTTCCATTGCAGTCCAAACTCTTGGTTAAATATCCACAATTCTGAACACCCAGATACAAGCTGCCTTCAAGATCTGTCACCCCACTGGCACCCCCTGACTCTTCCCAAATACCTGAACGCAGTCCTGCCTTATCACTGTGTGCAGAGCATGTGTCCCATGGCTCCTCCTGGCTTCTGCTGATGCTACTCAATAAACTAGGAGTGTACTTCCGCCTCCTCTGTGCCTAATCACACCCCACTCATCCGTCACCACCTCATTGTCTCCTCATTCTCGTTGGGTTTCTAGAGCACTGCTGGTCTTCACTTTCCATTTGGCATTTGGGCATTGGTTATTTGTGATGTTTGCTTGAACTTGAATAGCTTGTATTACCACTTGCTGTGTTTACATTGTGTACTTCTGTCTGAGTTCTGAGCTCTTTCAGGGAAGTGGCCTTGTTTACATGCCTGTGGCCCCTCTAACACTCAGCAGTGTTCATCATGCAGGGGGTATTGAAGGTGTGTTGATATATTTTCATACACTGACTTTACTCATCATTCCATTCTTTTATATCCAACCCACAGTGCTAAGTGTCTACCACAGGTCCTCGCTCTGGCAAGAAGCACAAGCTCTTCGGCATTAGCAGTGGCACCTGGAGAGCTGGTGAACAGCAGTGACTGGTCTGAGTCACGCAACATTTCCCACTGCACAAAGGCCAGTTAAGTCTGCTTTGCCTTGTTCAAGCGAGGCTGCGTGGCTGATGGCAACCATCCTTCTCCAAAGGAACCATTCAGGCTGAATTCAAAATCCCTTCACAATGTTGGGAATGAGCAGACTGTTCATATGTCTGCCAGGAAGAGGTTAAACCAAGGAAGGAACTTTATGGAAAAGAGAGTTGCTGGTTTCACAATGTATTCCACTTTGCTTATCTCTTGAGTTGACACACAAAGAAACAAACAAAACAAAAACCCAACAACACAAAAAAAGGCCTACATTTTTTTACTCCAGATTTGCCCCACTTTCCTTCTTTACAACATCCTCTTACAGCATCTGACCTCATCCTAATGTCACATAAACTTATCAGAGGTAAGCCATGATCATATGTGACTCCCAAGAGTTCTGGAGCAACAACATGAGCCACATGTAAGCCACAAGGTCTGGGCATGATTTGCCCTGTTTTCTAGCCTTTCTCATCGAAAATACGTTCACAGATTAGAAAAAGAAGAAATCAAAAGATGGGAGGGAGAGAGGGAAGCAGGGAGGAAAAGAAAGAAAGAAGGTCAAGAGGTCTAGTTTTCTGAGTAAAATATGTGGGCAAGAAATTAAAGGAACCTCATTATGATGCAGAGTAGAGTACAAGTGACTAATTCTTCTTTAAAATCTCTAAATTTAAAAAATCGCACTAATGCTTGAGATGGGGGACTTGGGAATGAATCTGGAGCCCCTTATCCATATTAAACAAGGTACTGCAAATCTTTTTTTTTCCTTCCAAGGAATAAATTAAAATCCAACAAATCAATGAAGATGTCTATCCTAAAGGTGACAGAGTCACCACATTAACATGTCGCATATCTCTGAAAGATGAAGCAGTGCGTGTGTCCCCACGGAAATGCTTAGAACTGTCGCAGAGTAGGGATGGAAGTTGAGGTGGAGAGGGAAGAGAGGGAAGGAGGGGGAGGCTTCAATTGCCTCACCTCTGTGAGGAAACAAGCGCAAAAGCAGATGGTAACCACCTCCAGAGGGCAGCACAACAGACGTCCTCAAAGCTGGACCCTCACAGTGTGGGGGACTCAAAGACCAAACATTTTCCAGTGTCTGTGCCCTGGTAGTGTTTTGTTTCGTGTTTGCAAATGGATGAGTTTGTGTCATCAGATTGGGGGGGTGTTTCCCTAGTTTTGGGGTGGCTCCATGGCAAGGATGTTTTGATACAAAGTAAACAAACTAGCAGAATCCTTATACTAGCAGGATATTCGGTAATGATCTTTTGGTAATGACACTTTGCTTAGTGTTTCTTTGGGTTGACATGGCTGGTCTTGGAAATCTATAATTCAACTTCCTGTCAACTTGGATTCTTCTCTGTTCAAGATGCTCTAGAGATGACCAGGAGACTCTCAAGGCCAGGGGTCTAATGTCACTGACTGGCCCAGTTTGCGATGCTGGTATACTGCACTGTTGGAAGAAAAGGCTAATAAATTCTAGCCTCACATGTGCTGGTACCTTCCTTAGGAAAATCAAACCAGTTCTTTGACCTATACATTGTTATGCTTTGTGCAACATATTTTGGTGAAACCAATTAGCTGCAACTGATTGACTGGGGATCAATACATGAGCCAAAGGCAACCACAAGATGGGTTAGATAGGAGAGACACTGGCTACTTCTGGATTCCTTTCCTGAAAACTCTTCCCTGTAGGGTTATGCATATTAAATGATGCAAACTGGCTTCTTGAAGTCTGTCTTTTGGGGGGAAGTTAGACAAATTAAGGGAAGGTGGGCCGCTTGCACATGCCTAGGTCCAGAGCAATGGACAATTGTCCAGAGTACATTTCTGCTCCTCTCTGGAGCCTGTGGCATAATCCCATCATGACTCAGTAGGACTGTGGCTGATGTAATGATGTCACCTGCCATACTCTCCCATATACCCCTGGTGTTTGTACGATAAACTTCTGGCACTGAAGGTCAGCGGTGCGTGAGAAACACCACATGCAAGCCTGCAGCTGGCAACATTTCCATTTGGATCTTATTGGGTTCTTCTGGTTGTTTGTTGTCAGGGCTCACAAGTATTGAAATGAAGTTGTTTTGATTTGCTACTGTCTCTCTGCTATCAGACAACTGTTATTAGGAAAATCACATTAATTAGCAACAGCTGAGGGAGGACCAGCTCTTTCAGAGCTGCAGCTGCAAGTCTCTTTGCAATCTGACTGCTGCCTGAATTTTAACAATTAACAGAATTAACAGTCTCTGAGCGTATTTAATCACGTTAATTTTGTTTTCCTCTCTTTCTATTACTGTTTAGGACTGGTAGTTAATCTGCATTAAGAACTCCGATACTATTAGCATACCTTAAAGCATAACCTCAGCATTCCTATTCCTCTGTGATTTATTGGAAGTGATATATTGTTTAGCTATATTTTTTTTTTTAGTTCATGCAGGGAAATGAAGAACTAATTAAAATTTACCCAACAGATTGGCCTATTAACCAAAATATTTGATTAAACGGAAAATCTTATTTTAGAGCCATCTTGGGTAACATAATTAAATGGATGGATGAACAGAAGGAAGGAAAGAAGAATAAATGAATAGAATGATAGACACACAGAATAACAGATACATACATATACATATGTAAATAAGGACTGAGATTGAAACCTCCTAATTTCTAAGGCCAACTAGTTCATTACTTTTGTTTATGATCACCAGGAAACCAGCATGTAAAGGCAGGGTGTAATAGAAAGACCTCCAGGCAGGCAGATCTTGAGCTGCCTCTTCAGTGTGGAGTAGGTGAATTACAGTTTTCTTCCCTACAAATTGGGGTTAATACCAACTTTATGAGACTCTTGTGAGCATTAATGAGCTAAGCTGATCTGCAAAGAGCCTAGCACAAAGGAGGTGCCTGAAAATATGTTATCATCCTTTCCTCCTTCTACTTTAAACCTTGTGTTGCTATTTAACTTCTCATTTATGCCTTTTTCTACCCAACTAGGGAGTTAATTAAAGTCTTATGAAGTAGGGACTCTCTCTTGCTCATCTCTGTACCTACCCACAGTGCACTGCACAGCAGCTGAAGCCCATTGGATGTTCGTACCAATTCACCAGTATTAGCCCACATGCCTTACTTTCTCCGCGGGTACAATATAGTTAACATCTATTGGGTGCTTACTGTATTCCAGGCACTCTGTAGTGAGTGTTTTGCATACTTTGAGGGTTCTCAGCCCTGGCTGCTCATTAGAATTACTTGGGGGAGCTTTTAGAAAGCATTGGCACCCCGATTCCATCCCAGACCAAGGAGATCAGAATTTCCAGAGGTGGAGCCACACATTGGTAATTTTTAAAACCTGCTCAGGTGATTCTAATGTGCGGCCAAGAACCACTGACTTAAATTACAGTGGGGCTTGACTTATAAGTGTCCCGACTAACGAGTTTTTTGAGATACCAGTTATCTCTCAGCTGATTTTTTGCATTGAGTTGATAGAGTAATTTGAGTTAACGAGCTCCTTAACGAGCTCAGTCTCAGTCTCGGAACGAATTAAACTCGTAAGTCAAGGCCCCACTGTACTTTGTTTAGTTCTCCCACCTATGAGGTAGGTACTATTATTATCTCCGTTTGCAGATGACAAAAGCTGAGGCACAGAGGGACCAAGCCTCTTGCCCAAGTTTATATAACCCTTAGGAGGCAGAGCCAGCATTAGGAATCCAATGGCTTTGACTCCACAACCCATCACTGTCTCCCCTGTGCTCTCCCAGCTCTCAGGTGACAAGGAAATCCCAAGCTAAAACTACTGGGCAAAAGTAGAATATACAGCTGTCCCCAGTGTTATCCAGTGACTCTGATCATCATAAAAAAAAAAGTGCCAAAGCACAGCGAATCCTTCCTATTTCAAAAGTGGAGACAAGGTTTCTATCTTGACTTTTACACTCATGGTCTCTGTGACGCAGTTCAAATCACATTATCTTTCTGAGCCTCAATTTCACCTGAATACTATGATGTCAACCTTACAAGAGAATTGGGAAGGCACTTCTGTAAACCCTAAGTGACTTAAAAAATGTAAAGGGGACACTTCCCACGCCTTAGCGCCTCACCCCCATTTTATAGGGGGACAATCTGGCTCAGCATGGGTAAAGCCAGGACTCCACCCTTGGCTTGTCTGACACAGAGCTTGTCTGCAAGGGGCAAACTGTCTAATGTAGTGTTTGCAATTAGTCAAGAACCATCTCGAAAAATGTGAGTAGCCATGTAATCTATTGTGATGGCCAGAGAGGTGTAGAAGGGAGACTTTTCCTGTTGTGAGGAATAATGAAATAATTAGGCTCCTCTGTAAAGAGCTGTTTTACGGATGGTCCTCATGCTGGGGGGAACGTGCTCTCCTTCCCTCCCACATTCCCGCTCCCACCCCCTTCTGTCACTTCCTGGCTTTGTTCCAGGGGCTAAAGTGAAAATGGAAACGCGCCCTTGTTCCAAAGAGAGCTGGCATTTCCGGGTTCTCAGATGAATATTCATGTGCTAGTCCCTCAGCCTTGTTCTCTCATCTTCTCCCCAGACCTAGCACAAGCCTGGCACACAACAGGTGCTCACTAAATGTTTGTCAAATAAACAGTAGAGTCCTGTGGGGCAGTGGGGTGTGGAGGGTGCTGAAAGATACATTGATGTTCCCTCTGATTGAGGCCAAGTGCCACCTGTAGCACCACATACAAATATGCTTTCGCCTTAGTCACTGTTTCCATCCTAATCTGCTCAGCTTAACCCAACTTTGTGCCCCATTTCTTTGTGATGGCCTCCCCCACTGAGGCCCCTTTGGACCTGATTCTTAGCCTTTCTTCTTCAACTTGACCCTTTGTTACCCTCCTCCACTATGAGCTGCTCTGATTCTGCAGCCACCCAGGGCATAACCATCACCGGGTCCAGCTCTGGCTCCAAGTTTACCTGGCCCCATGGCAGGGCACACACGACTGCTGACAGTGCAGGCACGGAAGGCAGTAGTGGCATGAGAGGAGAGGTGACTTGAGTGGATAAGCATCTCCCCCATTCACCCCTAGAGAACTACTGAGGCTCACAAAAGACAACCCTCTCAAGAATTCAGCCTCATTAAAGATCTGCATTGTGGCAGATCAAAAGCTTGTGCTGTGGAGTTGGTCTGTCTGGGGTTTAAATCCCAGCTCTATTACTTATGCTGTTGGGCAGGCTGTGCCTCAATTTCCTCTCTGTAAAATGGGAGAATAGTATCTTCATTATAGGGCTTTTGGAACATTGTTTTAGCTATTATTTTACTGTTATTAAAATTTTAGAGCAATACTCAGCTGAATGTTCAAGGAAGGAATGTTTTGGCAAAGGAAAGGATAAAGAATAGAAGGGAAGAAAAAAAAAGTGACTTTATTGAGAGTCACCTCTGCCCCAAACACACTCCTTCTTGGTCCACCATTAGGATCCAAATGCAGGTCCTCAAAAGTTCCTTTTCTCTGGGCTAGGGACACTCCTGCACACCGATTCCTCTGCTTTCTCTAATTGCTTTTTATCTGCTTACAAGTTGTGTTCTGTGGCCCTTCTGCACCACCCTAGACTAGGTTGGGTGCCTGCCCACCCCAGCCCTGTGCTCTTCCCAGGGTGGCCTCTTTCACACCACCTATTTGCTGCCCATTGTCTGTATCCCACCATTCTGTGCGTTCCTGGGAGGCTGTGCCCTGCTCAGCTCTGCATCCTCGACCTCCAGCATGGTGCCGGGTATGGAACAGTGATTCGAGGTGAAAGAATCAAAGAACAAATGAACTCTGCCCAGCCTCTCGGGCCTGGTGAGTCTTTGCCTGTCTTCTCCATTGAGCCCAATGTCTTCTCATCCACAGCTCAGCCCAAGCAGATGAGAGGAAGAAGCCAGGAAGACATGAGAAAAATAAGAAAAGAGAGAAAGATGCAAATGCAACTTTTTGAGCTGAATCTTTTACATTTGAAACCATTTCCACCTTAAAGAAAATTCAGAACAGTGCAAAGCTTTCCCCTGTGAAGCATTTGGGAACAACTGGTTGACATGATATCCAATCACCTTGAGTACTTTATTGTGCATTTCCTACAAATAAGGACATTGTCCTATGGAACCACGATATGACCGTCAGATTTAGGAAGTGAACATTAATGCATCCAATCCTCAAGCCCTATTGAAATGTTGCCCATTGTTCCTTTCTAGCCAAAATGTGTAGGTTGGAATTGCAGCGTTGCACTTAGATTTTATGCCTCTTTGGTCTCCTTCCGTCTAAAACAGCTTCTCAGTCTTTCCTTGACTTTTATGACTTTGACGTTTCGGAAGATTACATGTCAGCAACTCTGTAAAATATTTTAGCTTATCTGATGGTTCCTCAGGATTAGATTTAGGTTATGTGTGTTTAGTAGGAATATCATAGAAGGGATGCTGTGTTTTTCTCATTGCATCTTATCAGGTGGCACATGATGTAAATTTAGATTTGTCCCATTACTGGTGTCTGCAAGACTTTTCCATTCTAAACTTCCTGATTTTTTTTTCTTTGTGGTTATTAAATATTTTGAGTGCAGGTATTTGGAGATTACACATTCTGTTCTTTATCAAACTTTCTCACATGTATTCACTCATTCACTCCTTTAATTGGCATATGTAATTATTTATATCAGATGATCTCTAGCTTTCCATCTTATTTAATGGGTCATAATCTGTTACTCTTACAACTCTGTGGAAAGTTACAGCCCATGTACATTTGTGCTTGGTCTCCCTCTTGTCTTGATTTATATTTTAATTTTTATTTTCCCTAGTTTTGATTTTTTTAAAGTTTAACATGACTATTTTATTTTATGTTTTTCTTATGTGAATTGGCAAGGAGCAAGCAAGCAAAAGGAAATGAGACCCGTGAGACTGAAATTTAATAGTTTCTTTTTAAAAAATATATTTTTATTGATTTTAGAGAGAGAGAAAGGGAGAGGAAGAGAGAAACATTGATGTGTGAGAAAAACATGGATTGGTTGCCTCCCTTGAGTACCCTGACCAGGGATTGAACCCGCAACCTGGGTGCGTGCCCTGACCAGAACCAAATTGGTGACTTTTTAGTTCACAGGGCAATGCTCAACCAACTGAGCCACACTGGCCAGGGCTGAAATTTAATAGTTTCTGAAGCTCAAAAAACCACATTTAAAATGTACAGCCTGGCCCAAGCCGGTTTGGCTCAGTGGATAGAGTGTTGGCCTGCAGACTGAAGGGTCCTGGGTTCGATTTCAATCAAGGGCACATGCTGGGGGTTCAGGCTCAATCCCCAGTAGGGAGCATGCAGGAGGTAGCCAATCAATGACTCTCTCTCATCATTGAAGTTTCTATCTCTCTCCCTTTCCTTTCTTCTCTAAAATCAATAAAAGAAAATATTTTTATAAAGTACAGTTTTTGTCCTAAGTGCCAGAAACTGGACTTCGCTTCTTTTGTCTTAGGAAACATCTACATGAAGATCTTCATTTTATTTTTTAAAAAACATTTTTTATTGATTTCAGAGAGGAAGGGAGAGGGAGAGAGATAGAAACATCAGTGATGAGAGAGAATCATTGATCGGCTGCCTCCTGCATGCCCCCTACTGGGGATCGAGCCCACAACCCAGGCATGTGCCCTTGACTGGAATCGAACCCAGGACCCTTCAGTCTGCAGGCCGATGCTCTACTCACTGAGCCAAACCGGCCAGGGCAGGATCTTCATTTTATTGCAAATGTAAAGCAACAACAATAACAAAACAATAATAATAAGTAGCCTGTATAGAGCTTATTCTGTGTCAGACACTGTTCTAAGCACATTGTATACATATATTAACTCATTTAATCCTCGCAGCAATCCCATGCGGTGGGAACTATTATGATCCCACTTTACAGGGAAGCACCTGAGGGTTCCCTGAATCTACGTTCATAACTATAATGCTAAACAAGCCAGTCTAGCGGGGAGGTAGGTCTCAAATTTGGGGCAACTGAGACTTGTACAGGGGCATTCTGTTTGGGGGAAGTAAACTGGCTCCTGGGGTTAGGTGGGGAGCCTGATGCTCACCAAGTGTGAGAGGAGGGAGCCCCCAAGGATGAGCTTAGGATTCTGGGCCCCGAGAACAGTCAAACCTATAAGCCAGTTATGTACGTTCCCTGTGCTGAAGTTCCCATCTAATTAGCCATTGTCGCTTGACCCTAGCCGGGATGTGGGGCAGTAAAGGATGAGCTCCCAGCATGGAGCAGAGGTAGGGGAGCAACTTCCTGAGGGACAGACACATTGTCTAGATCCAGGTAGATGGCCGGGGTGGCAAGCGACAACCAGGAGTTCTTGATATGTGCAATGATTCCCTAAAGATTCCCCCAAATTCGTGGGTGGTCGATCTGGCAGAAGCCTGGTCTTTCTGTCATTAAAGAAGGATTAGTTTCTGGTTAATAATCTGAAAATAATACTTTCTATTTTAAAAGATTGGGGCTACCCTTTGAGGATTCAGACTTGGTCCTTGGAGTGCACATCTCTGATTCCTTTTAGAGCCCTGTTATTTCTAGCACTAGTTGGATTGGGCTGTGGATTATTCCTCTGTCAAATCATGACTTAACACTGGAATCAACGCTCTCTGCCCAATTTTTTATGGGGGTGGATTCTTCTTTAGAACAGCGTGTATCACAGTTGTTGACTGAGGGAAAAGGCAAGGTGAGTCTTTCATCTCAATGTACAAAGAAACAAGTACAAAGATACACACTAGTGTGTTACTGCATCTAGTGTTCCCCCTACAAAGGCATCATTAGAGAGGTACTGAGGCCACCGTCACACACGTGATAGATGGTAAAAAGTAAAAGCCAAGGGCGACCACTGAAAGCCAAACACAAAAAGGCGAAGGTAGAGAACCCAGATCCGGGAAGTGGGTTTACCTAGCAACACAGCTGGTGTGAAGGAAGATTCCCTCCAAGCAACGTGGACTGGAACAGCAAGGCCTGTTCAAGTACATTCTGACTCATCAGATTTCTACGAGGAGCCACAGATGTGTTTAATTTTATACACGGAGACCAATTCACACACTGTGAGCATGCACGAACCCAGCTGCCTAAGCCACATAAGCATAGCGGATGCGTAAGAGGGAGCGGTGACCCTGGCTGCCAGTCTGGGCGCTGATTCCTCAGCCACAAGACAAGACTCGGTCCTGGGACTTTCATCTGGGGTTGGGGCCCAGCCACCCATCATTCACCACCCCCGGATTTTTCCTGTACTCTGGAAGGCTTTTCTGGTTAGCTGGGACTGTTGTTCAAGGTCTGGGTGTAATTATCACAAAACAGCCTCTGACTCTAGGAAAAAAAAGAAAAAGGAGTTTGGACCAAGTAAGGAGATGATAGCTAACCAGTCCTGCACCCAAAATTGCAATTAGAGCAATTCTGATGTCATCGTTAATCATGCCGATTTATGTTTTGAAAGGAAATCAAATGATGAATATAATGATTATTTCTGTTTCTGCTTCCCCCTCTCGTTCGCCTCAAAAATTGGCAACAGCACTAAAGTCAAATTAAACATCTGTTTGAAAAATAAGCTGGAGTGCTGATGACAGCTGCCCTAAACTTACAAATGCGCCACAGCTGTCAAACTCTAAATTAACAATGATTTTCATTTATGAACAGCGTAGAGCTAAGATATAAAGGAGCTTTTTCTCCTCTGTTTTCCCAGCGTCCAGGGGCTATTTTTATGTGAAATCTTAGGGAAATGCCCAAGGAAAAATGTAGCTGAAATCAACCTGCAATAATGAATCATGAAATGCGGGGGGGGGGGGGGGGGGCCATTCTTCTTAAGAAATCTCACTTATTCATTGGCTTCAGGCTGAGTGTTCTCTGTGCTGCAGGGAGTTGTGTACTTCAGGGACAAGTCTTTGATTGCTGGTTGAGAGTGAATGGTGATGGAGCCGTGAGCATCTGCGGGGGGAACCCCTTCTACAGCACTGAGGACCCTCTGCTCATCTCTCCAGCATGGTTTGCATCTTCAATGGGCTTCATGCAGCCCATGCTTCTTCCAGAGCAGTGGCTCTCAACCTTGGCTGCACATTAGAATCACCTGGGAATCTTTTTAAAATCCTGATTTCTGGGCCTCATCCTCCGGAAATTCTGTTTCTTTGGTATGGGGTGGGGCCACAACATTAGTAACAAAGAAACAGAATTCCCAGAAACAGAATTTCCGGAGGATGAGGCCCAGAAATCAGGATTTTAAAAAGATTCCCAGGTGAGTCTAATGTGCAGCCAAGGTTGAGAACCACTGTTCCAGATGAAAGTATATGCTTTTGTGACCCTGTGGACACATGCTGGGTGAAAACAATTTAATCAAGCCATTTGGGTGACAGGATAAAATAGGCTAACTTGCTTTACACTTACTTCGTGACCCTGAAAGACAGAGTAGGTGTGAAACCATTTCTTTGTCCTTTTCTACCCTTGTCCCAGGGTCATCACTATCCTTTTTGGGGCTGGGAGAAGGCTTGGGAGAGGAACAACATGCCTATTGTATGATCTATTCCCTGGTTTAAAAAAAATACATGGACTGAAAGGTTAATGAAGGTATGATACCACCTGGTACTTTTTCTCTGATGCCTAAATGTTTCCATTTTTATCCTTTGACCATTTCATGTAAAAGATGCTCGCAGGAATAAATAAATGGTGGTACATACATGTAATGGAGTATTACTCAGATACATAAAGGAATGAAGTACCATACGTGCTACAACATGGATGAACCTCTCAAACATTACTCAAGTGAAAAAAGCCAGATGCAAGAGATCACATCTTATATGATTCTATTTATATGAAATATCAAGAATAGATAAATCCATCGAGACAGAATGAGGACTGGTGGTTGCCAAGGGCTGGGGGGAGAGGAGGATGGGGAGAAACTGCTTAATGAGGAGTTTTACGTTGAAGCAATGGAAGTGTTTTGGAACTAGACAGAGGTGGTGGTGGCACAACATTGTGAATGAGCAAAATGCTACTGAATTTATGACTTTAAATGGTGAATTTTATGTCATGTGAATTTTATCTCAATTTTTAAAAAAATGTCCACAGGGCCAACACATTGTGTTTTGATCCCACTGAGACGAGGAAAGGGACTATATGAGCAACTGCTGTTCCATCAGTGGGAGAGGACTGGGACTGGTCTCGCTGCCAGGGCCCTGGGCTCGGGTGCACAACTGGGGCTGGCTTCAGCCAATGGGCTTGCATGCATGGGCTTACAGCCAATAGGCTTACTCATGCATGCCCACCAAGTTATAGGCAGCATCTGACTCCTTGCAGTGTTGGCACTGTCCATGGAGCAGGGCTTCAGCGATCCCACCTGAGCTTCAGTTTACTGCTGTGGCTGGGGCGGCTCTGCAGTCTGTACTTCCTGTTTACGTCTTGATGGCTTCCTCCCCTGGGGGCTGCACCCTGCACCCTGCACCCTGCACCCTGCACCTGGGACTCTAGCTGCTGAGAGAAACTCCGCTGCAATTGGACAGCTCCCAGGACCGGTGCCCCCGCCAGCCTTTCAGGAACCCCTGGCATCTGGATTCCACCTGTTGGATCGTCGGTCTTAGGGTATCGAAGTCTTCCTGAACCAAACACGTGTTGCCCCTTTAGCCATGGTTTCCAATGCTCTCCCAAGAACCAGCTTCTTTAGCTGGTTGGGGATTTTTACCCCTTTTCTGCAGGCTCCTTCGCCTCCCCCGCCCCCCATTCCCTGTTAGCATTGCTGAGGTTCTAGACAACCTCAAGGGAAAGTGGCCCTGACTTACGACAGAGGAGCCTGTGGTTCTTTTCAATACCTAACGCCAGGAAAATTGTGGGGCAAGCTGCACCCCAGCCACGTCAGATCCTGCTCACCCTGCCAGCTTGCTCTAAGTCACACACAGTCATCCCGTGTGGGTTGTCTGTGTTATTTCCTTCCAAGGTAAAAAGAGATGGTGAGCTCCATGAAGCTACAAAGTATTGTGAGTGCTAGCTAATTCCTCAGGACTCATCCTCGCTTCCCACTAAGAAGCCTTTCCCTGGCCAGATCCCCGGATTTGTTTTCCATTTTTAAAAAGACATTTAGTTTCCTCACTTGGGGAACAACATCTCCTCCCACAAGGCAGTCTTCTACCCCTTGGTTTATAGGAGGGGGCTGTTCCCGCACAGGCCAATTGAGGCAGAATGTGAGGGTGGGGGTTGGTCAAGCTCAGCCATTGTAGTTCAGTGGTGACTAGGTAACAACAAGAATTTTGAAGTCAGACAGAAGTGGGTGTAAGACTCACTTCTCCCACTTAACTGCTTTATTACCCTGAATATAAACTCTGTAAACCTCAATGTTACCATCAACAAAATGGGAATGACATAGAGAAGACCTATAAGTAAGCTTTAATGAGGATCAAGTGGGATAAAGCATGCAATACACCTAGAGCAGTGCTTAGCAATACATTTAAGTTACCTACACTGCTATTCACACTAACCGATGCATTGGGCACCTCTCTATGCCTGTTCACATCCTCTTATTCAATTCTGACTCCAAACACTGTTGTGCTGTGTCCAGCTCTGCCCCACTGTAACTGGGTGATGCACACCTTGCCTGCATGGTGTATCTCTTGTTTCCTATACCAGAGCTTCTCCGATACTGTAGTAGGAGTTCAGAATCTGAGGAGTGTTCACATCTGTGCAATCCATAAGCACAGGGCGCCACCACCCCTTGATTAATGGAGGATGGAAGCTAATGGATAATAGGTCTCTCCTGTATCTCTGAACATAGTATTCTGAGACACATGTCATAAGCCTTTTCAAAAGGTCCCAGCAGGATCAAGCACCACTTGCCCATAGTGACAACCAAGTCAATAGCACTAGACTGAATCACATTCACACACCCCTCCCACCTCCCCTTCCCCGCCCCTCATTTCCTGCTCTCTGCGATCACTTCCCAAATAAACTACCTGCATATAAACCTTTGTCTCAACTGGACTCTTGGGAGAACCTGGGCCAGAAATCAGCAGTTACTGAGTTCCTAGCACTGGGGGATTCATAAGAGCAGGGGTCACTATGCTTTTTCTATGAAGTGCTAGAGAAGGAATATTTTATGCTTTGCAGGCCATACAGTGTCTGTTGCAATTTCTCAATTGTGCTGCTTTAGGGTGAAAGCGGCCCTAAACAATACATGGAACATGGCTGGGTTCCAATAAAACTTTACTTACAAAAACAACTGGTGGGCCGGATTTGGCCTATAGGGTGTGGTTTGCCAGTCCCTGCATTAGGGCCACAAAGAAGAGCGAAATTGATCCCTTTCTCTGTGAAGCTCATAGTCTCCTGTTGGGTGGAGAAGTGCCTGGAAATGAGGCTCTAAGGCAGCTCAAACCAGTCATAAACGACCTTGAACACCATGCTAAGATATCTGACATTATTCTTTGGCAATGGGGAACATTAATAAATTCTCAGATCTCGTAGCTACTGCAGCTGGGAATAGGTTATTTCACTGGCAAGAAGTGAATTGCTTCTTTTTAACATTGTGTGAAACCCAGGCCTGCCTGAGGGCTGCCTCCTCTGCACTCCTCCAGCAGCACTCTGAGTGACACCCAACTCCCCTCACCCACCCCACTGTATCAACAGGGCAGAGGTCCCTAATCTGATAAGCCTTGAGACCAAATGTGTTTCAGAATTCAGAATATTTTTGGATTTCAGAAAGATAATAATGTGAAAATTCCATATATTTTGTATTATCCCCATTAGGACCTGGGGCAGCATCTAACACATTAATACTTACACTAAAAAAACTACAAATACTTTTTTAAGTGCTCACCCAAAAATATGTTTATTGATTTTGAGAGAGAGAGGAAGGGAGGGAGGGAGAGAGAGACACAGAGAGAGAGAGAGAGAGAGAGAGAGAGAGAGAGAGAGAGAGAAGCATCAATTGGTTGCCTCCTGTATGTGCCCTGACCCTGACTAGGAATCAAACCTGCAACCTAGGTATATGCCCTGACTGGGAATCGAACCCACAACCTTTTGGTGTATGGGATGATGCTCCAACCAACTGAGCCACCAGGCCAGAGCAAGACTATAAATAATTTCAAGTCAGTTCAGGGCAGGTTTGAGTCCTAAGTGAGTTAAGAAAAATATTTTGTATTTTAGAGATTTTTGAATTGCAGAATTGCAGACTGTGGACCTGATTTGTTTTGTTGTGTTTCACCCCTAGGCTGTGATGTCCCCAAAGACAGTCTCTGAGTCCTCAGTACCCACACACAGGAGGTGCTCAACCAACGTTCCCAAGAGAATGAGCAAACAAGAACGGCGGAGAACAGTGTTCAAGGAGGGCTTCGGGGGAAGAAGAGGCTGGTCAGGGGCTCTGGTAAAGGCCCTGGGGATGCTTTAATGCTCTGATTAGGATTCTGAACTTAATCTTGAAGGTGATGGAAGCTCGGCTCTAGTTATTAGGTAAGTGGAGTGACTCAGCTGCATATGAGGGCGGCAAGTCTTGTGCCAGCGGAGGAAGGTGCTCGGGTAAGCAATTAGGAGGTTCTTGCAATAGTGAGGCAAGAGGTGTCTGCGACTAAGATGGTGAATGCAAAGCAAGTGACAGAAATGACAGCTCTGGCAACTAATGATGTTGGGGGAGAGGGAGAAGTCGGCGTTGAACCTGACCTAGTGGCACCAGTCGGAGATGGCAGAGTGCAGTATTAAGATTACAGACTCCGGAGCCCAGATGTTTCTGTTTAAATCCCAGCTCTGTCACTTACCCTGTGACCTTGGGCAAGTTCCTTAACCCCTCTGTGCCTCTGCTTCCTCTTTTTCCCCCTAAATATATTTTAATTGATTTCAGAGAGGAAGGGAGAGGGAAAGATAGAAACATCAACGATGAGAGAGTCATCAATCAGCTGCCTCCTGTGCAGCCCGAAACCTGGGCATGTGCCCTGACCAGGAATCGAACCTGGAATCAAACCGTGACCACTTGATTCATAGATTGATGATCAACCACTGAGTAACCCTGGCCAGGCCTCTGTTTCCTCTTTAGTATTCACTTCCTAGGGTCGCTGTGAAAATTAAATACGTATTTGTAATGCATCTAGAAGAGGACTTGGCTCTTGGCTATTACTATTACCTGTAATCAACCATTGTTTCATAAGGTTGAATTTCCCAAATGATTCACCAAGTGACTGTCTCCTCAGGACTAGGATGGCACCTCAGACCCTCCCGGGAAGTGACAAATGAGTGTCAGAAATCTAGTAATAAGCGTGTGCAATAAAGGCAATAAGTGTACGGAAAGAGAGGATCACTTCAGGGGACAGGATCTGTCCCATTCACGAGGGCTTTTTCTTTCAATGAGTTGCGCCTTCGCTGTAGTGCTTTTCAGCATCAGCATTGCAGCATGCCAGGAAAACTTGAAGTGCTGGATCATTCATTTGGAGGGAGAAGGCTATAAGGAGGGCTGCCTGGAAAGCTTGTAATTTAGAAATGTTCAAATCTTTGCATCCAAATGGAAATGGTGTCAGGTTTGTGCCAAAAGGAAAGTCGTAATTGCTCTGTGCTTCCCTTCGCAGCCCTCCTGGGCAAAGCAACACAACCAAGCAGGCTTCAGAGCTGTCGTCTGCAGACACTGAGCAGACTCTGCAGCTCATTCTACCAGGCTGTCATCTCCCAGGAACATTACCCAAACACTGCAACACAAATGCTCCTTTTTTGCAAGCGAGGGCTCTGCAGCAAACCTGGCATCTCCCTTTTCACCTGCCCCGAACCTTGCTGCCAGATTTCAGTGTCCTTACTAACTTTTTAATGAGCCTTCCTTCCAGCATGTCAGGTCACTGTTTAATAACCACCGATGGCTCCCTTGGTCCTCTTGAGTCCAGTTCCATCTCTTTATCTTGACATTGGAGGACCTCCATGATTGAGCAATGGATTTTGGCCCCCAAAGACCTTCTAATCTTGCTAACTCTGCCTAGTGTCTCCCAAGGCTGCCATTTTTCCTCTGACATCTAAGCTCTCACTTCAATTTTCACTCTGTCCACCCCCTTCACCTGGCATAACCTCTTCCCTTCTATCCATTCATCCAAATTCTACTTCAGCCTTTAAGATATAAACTAACCTTTCCAAGAAGCTCTGGTGCTCCCATGGGTCCAACCCCCACTCATCTCCTTTCTGACTAACCATGCTTAATTTCTCCCCTGTTCTGTCTTGGGCTTGCTGACTTTTGCACACGTATTTTTATTTATCACAGCTAGACTCCAAGTGTCTTGGAAGTCAGGATCAGTGCCCTGGGCACATGGTAGGTGCAGCTGGAATACTGATTGCTTGGTTGGTTTCCCAAACACCTTCCCCATGAAAAATATCGAGACTCTCTCAACTAGATAAAGGGTCTTTCTCATCTTGATTGCAGACACAATTTGAAACGTGTACTCCATGTTATAGTTAAAAGTGAAATATAATGGCATTCTTGTTAAAATCAGGAATAAGTATGACTACCACTGTTTAATATTCTAGTAGAGGTGATAGGTAAGAAACTAATGCATGAAAAGGAAATAAAAGGTATACTTATTCATTATCTCCCCCAAAGAATGAAAGAACAAGTCACCAGAACTATCAAGAGAGTTTGGCAATGTGCAGATTCAAAGTCAAGGTACAAGAATCAATAGGTTTCCTGAACACAAGCAATCATAGATTAGAAAGTATAACAGAAAAAAACACCCATTCTAAAAAGCAATAAAACCATAAAACACCTATGAGGGGAAAAGCCTCATAAAAATGCACAATCTAAATGAAGAAAAATTACATTACTTTGCCAAAGGACATAAAACACCTGAATAAATAGGGGATATTCATGTTTCTGACTTGGAAAACATATTGTAGGGCTGCTGACTTTTCTCACATTAGACTATTAATTCAGTGAAACACCATTAAAAAATCATACTGTAAGTTTTGTTGAACACAACAAGCTTATTCTATGATTTACCTGCAATTATGAATCTGCTTGAATGGCCACGAACATTTTGAACCATAAGATTAATGAGCGATAACTTGCTATCAAAACATAAAATAAAATTATGCTACTAAATGGTGTGGGTTTCATGCAGGGATACAAAGATCAGCAGAACAGAACAGACTTGTATAAAAATTTATATTAGATAAAGTAGCATGTCACATAATCAGGGAAAGAACAAACTTTTTGATAAATGGATGTGGGATAACTAACTAGCCATTTTGAGAAAAACAGGTCGATTTTGATTTCCCATCTGTGCTGATGTCTTGGGTTTGCTTCTCCAGATGCCATCCCCATCCTTTGGCACCCTGATCTCTGCCCGAGAGGGGAATCAATATAAACTATATTAATATCAGTGGACTCCATCGTACTGAGAATAGGAGCCAGGCCAAAGGGGAGGACTGGCAGGAAATCAGAGGAAGGAAGTTGGGATCCCTATAACCTCAGGCCAGCTGCTTCCCTTCACCAGAAGTCTCAGCTCCTGAAGGTAATGGTCTCCTGGGCTCTGGGCTCTGTCCTCTCTTTCCCCACCTCGTGCTTCTTCTGTTCTGGGCGGTGAGAGCTCCTCCCACTGTTTTTGTGGTCACACCATTGTAAATAGACCCTTTATTAAACTGACCCTATGGCACCTCAATTTGAGCTTGCCCTCTGTTTTCTACTGAGACTTATTTGTAGCATATCATTCACAAAATTAAATTTCAGGAAGATTAAAGACCTAAATTTATTATAAAATTTACAAAAATATTAAAATGATGGGAATATATGTATAATCTTGGATGTAGGAAGGTTCTTTTTAAAATAGACACAAATCAAAATTCATAAGGGAAAGGATGGATAGATGAGATTAAAATCAAGATTTTAATTTTCTGGATGACTAGATACCCATAAGCAATGTTTTTTAAAAAGGTAGAAAAAATATTTGAAATTTATAACAAAGCATTATTATCTGGAATATATAAAGATCAATTTTACATATAAGTACATTTAAGTATATAAAATTATATATGTAAATATTTTTACATAAAATATTTCATATAATTATATAAAAATACTTTAAAATCAATTTTTAAAAGCTACATCATTAGAAAAATAGGCAAGAATATGAACAGGCCCTTCACAGAAGAGGAAACAGAAATGGAATATATATGAAAAGATTCTTAATATTACTAGTAAGCAGGAAAATGCAAATTAATGTAATATACCATTTTTAAAAACTATTAGATGGGTAGATCTTTACAGATTGATAATACCAAGAGTTATTGAGTCAATATGGAAGCAGGCTCTCTTGTTCATAGTCAGAGAAGATGTTTAAGTTGTCAAACTTTATAGAGGAAAATCTGGCAATGTCTATTAAAATTATAAATGTGTATCCCTTATGATCCCATATCTTGGCATCTACCAGGGATAAAAACTTGCATATTTGCTCCAAGGCGCATGTACAAAGGATGCTCATCATAATATTATTTGCAATAACAAAAAACTGGGAACAATCTAAATGTCCATCAACTATGGAATAACTAACACATTCCCACTATACATGGTTTGCAACAGTTTTTAAAAAGAGGTAGAGCTATATTTTCTGACCTGGATATCTCTCCAACACATCTTATTTAGTGAAAAGCCATCCAAATTCAGTACATCACGTAGACCATGAAACCATTTGTGTAAATTTAAATTTCCACAAAAATGAAACTATGTTCTTTTATCCTTATCTGCATATAAGCATAAGATAAATCTAAACAATAAATACCAAATTGATATATTTGCTACCATTGGGTAGGAAATGCTGAGATTCATTAGGGGCAATGTCAGGGTTGGTTGTTCTTTTTTTTTCACTTCTTCTGTATTCTGTATTTCACTATTTTCTGTATTATTTGAAATGTTACAATGTAAATGTATGTACATCTTATCTTGAAAACTATTAATTCTTTTTTTTTAAATATATTTTATTGATTTTTTACAAAGAAGAAGGGAGAGATATAGAGAGTTAGAAACATCGATGAGAGAGAAACATCGATCAGCTGCCTCCTGCACACTCCCCACTGGGGATGTGCCCGCAACCCAGGTACATGCCCCTGACCGGAATCGAACCTGGGACCCTTCAGTCCGCAGGCTGACGCTCTATCCACTGAGCCAAACCGGTTTCGGCAAAACTATTAGTTCTTCAGTGAATAGTTTTAGCTTGTATTAGTTCCTTTAGAAGAAACAAAGAAAAGGAAGAACATGGGGTTTTAGAGTTATATGGATGTGTGACTTCAAGAAACTTGTCTAGCTCTGGCCAGCTAACTCAGTTGGTTAGAGTGTCGGCCTGATAAGCCAAGATTGTGGGTTTGATCCCTGGTCAGGGCACATAACAAGAATCAACCAGTGAATGCATAAAGAAGTGGAACAACGAATCAATGTTTCCTCTCTCTCTCTCTCTTTTTCTCTCTCCCTCCCTCCCTTCATCTCTCTAAAATCAATGAATAAAAGTTAAAAAAAGAAATTTGTCTAATTCCCTGAAACTTGAATCTTCATTTGTAAAATGGAGGAGTTGTTGTGAAGATTAACTTAGATAAAACCTGTGAGCTGTGCAGCTGTGTTCCTGGTACAGAGAAAGTATTGGCTGACCTTTGCTCTCTCCTGCATTTGGCCCATGAGAACCTCAAGGGCCAAAAACATACGTCAGTTGCCTATACATATCATGCATATGCAGATAGAGCTCAGTTACATTTGCTGAAAGAATGAGTGAATGCACAAGCCACATTGCTTAACTGGTAATAAATAAATGCATGTCCGCATATGTTCATTATTAATGGGTAAACGAGAGATGCCTTTCTGGCTTCCACCAGGGAGAGCAAACGCTCTGGTGTGTGAGAACAAGAAATCATAGAAAACCAGAGATCTAGGTGAGAGTAAGGTTTTTAGAGTGGGAAGACTCATCACGTAGATCTGATGTTTTCCAACTTTCCTCTCCAGAGCCCCAGGCCCTGCAGAGGGATAGGGCCACCATGGGCAGGGGTGTGGGTGCTAGAAAGCCAAACTGAGACCCGTGTTCAGGCTGAGAGATTGGACATACTAATGGACAATGGGCAGACAATATATGACAATGACAATAGAAATCTGACCCCAACCTTTGCAGCAACTGGCCTGGGAAGCCAAACCACAACCTCTGAAGCTATCAGCCCAGAACGTTTAGGACTTGGTCAATGACTGCCGACTTCTCTAACCTCCCCGCCCCACCCCCCTCCCTACTGCCTCCTCTATTTTTAGGTCATGACCAACCAAAGAAAGCTAAATGCACTCTCCAAACCAATTGCATAACAGGCCTCACTTCTAGCTATCCCCCTTCCTGCTCCCCCATGCCAACAGCCTCCGACCAGAACATACCTGCAGTCTTCCCTCTTTTTACTCTAAAGCTTTTCCACTCCTCTGCTGCCTTTGAGTCTCTCCCAAATGCTAGTGATGATGGTCGCTGACTCCCTTGATATACAGCAAGCTCTGAATAAACAGATTCTGCGTGTTTTCGTTTCAGTGGTCTCTTGATTTCCACAAGGTCTTCTCCCACATTTCTACTAGATACTAGATATATGTTATATATTAAGTTTATATGTAAAATTTCATTTTAAAACTTCTAGTTGCTATTTTTAAAACAAATCTCCAACATAAAGTAACACCAAGAGCTAAAGTTCTACTGCTAATTTTTTTTTTTCAAATCACCAGTGTAATTAATGCCAAGAGCCAAACTTCTCAAGGAATCTGAGGAAGGATGCTCAGCTTGCATTAAACTAAAAAAAGAAACAGATGATGCCCAGAAAGAGCAGCAAAAGAGAGGGCTGGGTCTGGACAGGGGACAGAGGTTCCTAGAGATCTCTGCCGGGGTTTTTTCCATAAGTCAGGCTCAGCTGAGTCCGGAAACTACAGGGATTGGAGTGGGGAGGTGAAAGCCTTCTTTAGCAGCCTCTCCTGGGGGCTGGCCTGTAGTTAACCACATTTGTAATTCTGTTGAAATGTCCACATGCCAGAGATGCAAACAAATAAACCAAACACATGAATAAGGCCTTGGGTGGTTTAAAGAAGAGGAAGACGGTTGGGAAGGTCCCAGCCCCTACCTCCATGGGGAAGACTTCTCAGATATTGGAATTGGAGCCTTGGTCATCTAACCATGACTATTGTATATCTGAATTCCTAAAATTCTCACCGTCACTCTATACATTCTGTGAATCTATTTAAAATAAGTCATTCCTAGTTTCCAAAGCTGGTGAATGTCAGTGGATGTCTCAGTAGAAAAGGAGCTTTGCATCAAGTAAGTCTGGGGAATGCTGGATGAAACCAAGTTAAACAGATTTCGTTGTAGCAGGATTTTCTAAAACCTTCAATATGATAACATATGCTGTGAATGTGCAAGAAGAAGATACAATATACAACATATTTCAAACTTGTTTAACCACAGAAGTTGATTTCTTGCCCGCCTATTTACATCTCCCTGAACACCACTCTATGGCATACAGTTTTGGAGACACTGTTTTGAGATAACGCTACCTCTCAGAGGAAAACTATTAGCTGGTTAACACTTCTGATCATTTATTGTAACTTACCAAAAGGAAAACCAGGAGGTCCCCTAGGAAGTGGCACAAGAGGGCAATTTTGATGGGAGAAGGTAAAAACATAGGATCATAAAGCAGAGCTGGCGGCTAATGGAGGTTACAGTTGGGTCTCAGGTCAGCCTGGCACAGATTAAGGTTACTAGGTATTAGATTCCAGATGGAGAAAGTCAAAGATTATCCTCACCTGGTTCGTGATTTTTCTTGACCAGCCATAGTAGCATTATCTCTAGCAAGATAGAAAGTGGCCAGGAGAATCACTGTATTAGGTGAAAATCAAGATTTCGGCAAATGATTCTTTGATAGCACTTTACCAATGATGGCCTCCAGTCCCATTTTGGAGTGGAGATAACTGAGGGCAGAGAAATGATGCAACCTGCCCGATGGCCCAGCAAAGCCACTTTTCTTTCTGCAACCACACCATGAAGCCTTTGGTGGACCGCAGGGGAGGGGAGTGAAGGGTGACGAGAATCCCATGCTCACTTACTTTAGAATGACACAGCCCGTTCCTGCCGGCGGTGCTATCCAGAACACCTGGATCCGTGTCCTCCTCCGTGGGGTGCTTTCCGTGACCGCGACAGGGCAGTTACTCATAAACTGTGTTTCTTCTTCATCTATGATCTATGGAAAACCAGCGGAAAATAAACACATTAAAATGTGCTTCGTTTTGGGAAGGCTCTTATGTTTCTGAGTTGACACTTCATTTTATTTTTAAAGCTGTCATTTTGTGTTAGCAGCTCTCGATCCCCAGACACCAGAGTAGTGCCTGGCGTAGAGTCCCAGTCACTGCTTGTGGAATTAACAAGAGGGCAAGGACTGGGCATATGTCCTATGCCCTCCAGGACCGGGATCTTGGGTCAGCACTTTGAGGATCAGGAAACTAGGGGATGATCTTGCTCATTTCACTAAGATAAGCCGTGTCCACTTCAGGGAAGGGAGAGGAGGATGAGAAAGAGAAAATTCAAAGCAAACACTCTATATAGGGCTAGTTGTAACGCAGCAACAATTTTATAACTTGAAATTAAAGTGTTATAAGAAAACACCCCTTTGGAGAAGTATCACAAATTACATGAAGTTCCCCAGCTTCGCAGCACTGTTTTCCTGTGGTCTCTACTTTGTTTCTTTAAAAAAAATGATTTTAGAGGGAAAGGTAGGGGGAAGGGAGAGAAAGAGAAACTGGTGTGAGAGAGAAACATCGATCAGCTGCCTCCTGTAAGAGCCCTGACCAAGGATCAAACCTGCAAATTTTTGGTGTACGGGAGGACACTCCAACCGAGCCACCAAGCCAGGGCTCTCTACTTTCTTAACTTGTACATGAGATTAGTATTGTCCCAAGTTAGCCATCAAGGTTTCCAATGGCACTGCAAAAAAAGCTGGTAGCCATTCCCATTCCCCAAGGCTGCTTTCAGCATTTCTCCTGCTTGCTTCTGGGTCTGCTGCCAGTACTTGCCTATTCATTTTAGTAGAGCCATAGACTATGGATCTTTTGGGGAATCATCTAAATCCAATTGGTCTTAAGTGCCAACTCCAGTTGACTGGTATGTCATGAGGAGTGTTAATAACATTAATGGATGACATTTATTGAGTGTTGAGTACGCGCCAGGCACTAAACTAAGTGCTTATCTGAATTACTCATTTAATCTTTAAATATAATCTAATAAAACTATTAAACCCATATTGTACTTGTTTCACATTTTCTTAAAAAATCCTCTTCCTTTTAGCACAACAGGTAAAAAAAAAAAAAAAAAGGCACTCAAACTCCTTAATTCATCATATATTTTCTTCACTGGACAAAGCCAAGGCAGTTGTCTATTACATTTGTTTATCTCTGTATTCTTTACCCTGTTCCCATTTCCCTCCTCTATTTAACACTTACTCCTAAATATTTAATATATGTCCTTCTCTAACTCTCTCTCTCTCTCTCTCTCTCTCTCTCTCTCTCTGTGTGTGTGTGTGTGTGTGTGTGTGTGTTACTTACTTGAAGTTACATAGAATTGTTTTGTATTTTAAGGGTGTTTTTTTTTCTCACTTAACCTTATGCTTTTGGGGCATGTCTGTGTTACTATATTTGAATGTAATTTATTGATTCTGTTGCCTAGTATGCCGTCACTGCATAGACCACATTTTACTTATCCACTCTCCCAGGGAGGACCACTTAGCTGACTTCCAGCTCTTTGCCTCCAGAAACATTGCTGCAATGGATCCTCATGCTGCTCTGCTTGTGAACGCACATGGGAGTGTCTCAGCAACATAAACCATGTAGTGGGATTGCTGGGCTGTTGGGTTGTGGGTATAATAGTAATTTCACTAAGTACTGCCAGATTGTTCTGCAGAATGACTATGCCTACTTTTCTTCTATTAGCTATGCATTAGTGTTCCCATTTCCCCACATCCTTACCAGTATTGTGATTGTTGGACTTTCTAATAATTTCCAATTTAATAGATGTAAATTAGTATCTTGTTTTGATTTAAAATTAGCACATTTGAGCATCTCTTCACAAATTTATCGGGTTTCTTCTGTGAACTGTCTACTTAAAATCGCTGTCAGTGGATTTTCCTATCTTTTTTTTTTTTTTCTGATTTGTAGGGCTTTCTAGATACGAATCCTTCATCATTTACAAATATCTTTCTGTCACTCAGAGGTTCATCTTATCTTTAAATTCTTCATTTAACAGAACTCAATTAATTTTAATCTAGCCAAATTCATCAATTTCTCTTCCAGGGCTTGTACCTTTTTGGTTTTGTCTAAAAATTGAGATCACAAAGATATTGTCCAATATTTTCTTACATTAAGTTTATAATTTTACCTTTCACATTTAAGTCTTCAATCTATTTGGAATTTATATTTTTAATATGATGGAGTAGGGATCCAACTCCATTTCTCCATACTGTGAGCTACTTTAAAAAAATTTAATAAACTTTTTGAAGGGCAGTTTTTTAAAAATATATTTTACTGATTTTTTACAGAGAGGGATAGAGAGTTAGAAACACCGGTGAGAGAGAAACATCGATCAGCTGCCTCCTGCACACTCCCCACTGGGTATGCGCCCGCAACCAAGGTACATGCCCCTGACCAGAATCGAACCCAGGGCCCTTGAGTCCGCAGACCAATGCTTTATGCACTGAGCCAAACTGGTTAGGGCTGAAGAGCAGTTTTAAATTTACTGCAAATTTGAGCAGAAATTACAAGAATTTCTCGATACTTCCTGTGCCCACACACACATAACTTCCTCCATTTTCAACATGTAGCAGCAGAGTGGTACATTTGTTACATTAGATGAACCTACATTGACACATCATTACCATTCAAAGTCCACAGTTTATATTAGGGTTCACTCTTGGTGTTGTACATTCTAGTGGTTTTGAGAAAAGTATAATGATATGTATCTACTAAAGGCATTGTACACTGTAGTATTGTACTGAATAGTTTCATTTCCTCTGTGCTCTACCTATTCATCCCCCAACCCTCCAAAAAAACTTGGCAACCATCAATCTTTTAATATAATCACTTATTAATTCCAGGAGTTTTTGTCTTTTTTTTTCAGATTTCTCTACATATTATCATGTCACTTATGAACAAAGACTTTTATTTCTTCCTTCTCAATCTATATACCTTTTATTTCCTTCTCTTGTTTTAGTGGATTATCTAGGACTTCCAGTAACATGTTGAAAAGTAGTGGTGAGAGGGGATCTTAACAGGAAAGTTTCAAGTTTCTTACCAGTAAATATGAGATTAGCTATAGGTTATTTTTTGTAGATGTTCTTTATCAACATCTTTATTGAGGACATTCCTCTCTATTCCTAGTTTGCTGAGTTTTTAATATGAATGTATATTGGGTTCTGTCAAATGCTTTTTCTTTATCTATTAATATGATTATGTGATTTTTCCTCTTTATCCTGATCATGTGATAGATTACATTTATTGTTTTTAAAAGTTGAAACAACTCTGCATACTGGGATAAATCCCACTTGGTTGGGTGTACAATTCTTCTTATATACTGTTGGATTCAATTAGCTAATATTTTCTTGAGAATTTTTGCATCTATGTTCATGAGAGATACGGATCTTAGTTTTATTGCTGTGTCTTTTAGTTTTACTATTAGTGTGATGCTGGCTTCATAAAACGAGTTGGGAAGTAGAGAATAGGTATAATTTCTTCCTTAAATGTTTGATGGAATTCACTAGTGAACCCATCTGGGCCTGGTGCTGTATTGTAAGGTTATTAATTATTGATTCAATTTCTTTATTATAAATAGGCCTATTCAGATTGTTTATTTCTTCTTGAGTGAGTTTTGGCAGATTGTGCCTTTCTAGACAATTTCATCTAGGTTATCAAATGTGTGGGCATAGAGTTATTCAGAATATTCCTTTGTTATTTTTTTAATGGACATAAAATTTGTAGTAATGTCCTTCCTTTCATTTTTGATATTAGTAATATGTGTTCTCTCTCTTTTTTTCTTAGTTAGCCTGACAAGAGGCTTATGGGTTTTATTTATCTTTTCAAAGAGCCAGCTTTTGGTCTTGTTGATTTTCTCTATTAATATCCTAGTTTTAATTTCATTGGCTTCCACTCTAATTTTTATTATTTATTTCCTTCTGCTTACAATGAATGTAATTTGATTTTCTTTTTCTTATTTCCTAAGGTGGAACCTTAAATTATAAATGCCAGATCTTTATTCTATCCTGATATGTACATTCAATGGTATAAATTTTCCTCTAAGAATTGCTTTTGCTGCATCCCATAAATTTTGATAAGCTGTATTTTCATTTTCATTTAGTTCAATAGATTTTAAAATTTAGCTTGAAGTTTCTTCATTCACCTGTGTGTTAGTTAGAAGTATGTTGTTTAATTTCCAAGTATTTGAAGATTTCTGTTATTGATTTCTAGTTTAATATCATGGTGGTCTGAGAGCAGTCATTGTATGCTTCCCATTCTTTTAAACTTAAGGTGTGTTTTATGGACCAGATTGTGGTCTATGTTGGTGAATGTTCCATATAAGCAGTGGTTCTCAACCTGTGGGTCGCAATCATCGGAAAACACATATAGCATATCAGATATTTACATTATGATTCATAACAGTAGCAAAATTACAGTTATGAAGTAGCAACGAAAATAATTTTATGGTTGGGGGTCACCACAACATGAGGAACTGTATTAAAGGGTCGCGGCATTAGGAAGGTTGAGAACCACTGCTGTAGAAGAATGTGTAATCTACTATTGTTGGATGAAGTAGTCTATATACGTCAATCATATCCAGTTGATTGATGGTATGGTTGAGTTCAAGTATATCCTTATGGATATTCTGCCAGCTGGATCTGTCCATTTCTGATAGGGGTGTTGACGTCTCCAACTATAATAGTGGATTCATTTATTTCTCCTTGCATTTCTACCAGTTTGCACTTCACGTTTTTTGATACTGGTTGTTAGGCACATACATATTAAGGATTGCTATGTCTTCTTCAAGTATTGACCCTCCTTATCATTTTGTAATTCTCTTTTTATCCCTAGTAAATGTCCTTGCTCTGAAGTGTGCTGTCTGAAATTAATATAGCTATTCCTGTTTTCTTTTGATTAGTGTTAGCATAGTATATCTTTCTTCATCATTCTACTTTTAATCTATACGTCTTTTTATTTATTTACTAGAGGCCCAGTGCACAAAATTCGTGCACAGGTAGGATCCCTAGGCCTGGCTGGCGATTAGGGCCAATCTGTGTGGTGACTGGTGGGCGATCTGGGTGGCTCCCTGACTGGCACCGCCTTGGCTGGCCTGGGTCCTGTGGGCAGCTCCCATGTTAAGCGTCTGCCCTCTGGTGGTCAGTGTGCATCATAGCGACCAGTCATTCCACCAGTTGGGTGATTTGCATATTAGGCTTTTATTATATAGGATTTCCTCATCCAAGGATATTTTTCCCATTGATTTCTAGAGAGAGTGGGAGGGTGGAGGGGGAGAAAGAGAGAAACATTGATGTGAACGAGACATATAGATTGGTTGCCTCCCGCATGAGCCCCTGCTGGGGCTGGGGAACCTGCAACTGAGGTACATGTCTTTGACTGGGAATCAAACCAGTGACCTTTCAGTCCTCAAACTGACACTTTAATCACCGATCCAAAATGGCCAGGGCACATGTCTTTATATTTAAAGTGAGTTTCTTGTAAACAACACGCAGTTGGGTTTTGTTTTTTTATTCACTCTGAAAAATCTGTCTTTTAATTGGTGTATTTAGACCATTGACATTTGAGGTAATTATTGATAATAGCTGGATTAACATTTGCCATATTTGTTATTATTTTCTACTTGTTGCCCTGGTTCTCTGTTCCTATTTTTGTCTCCCATACATTATCTGCCTTCTGTGGTTTTAACTGAGCATTTTATATGACCTTTTTCTCTCTTTCCTAACCATATTGGTCATACTTTTTCTTTTGCTTTTTTTAGTTGTTGTCCTAGAATTTTCTGTATAGCATAAATTTTCAACCAACCCAAGTTACTTTCAAATGATACTATATTGCTTCACAGAGAGTGCAAACCCCTTATAATATATTCTTAATTTCTCTATCATGTCCATTGCATTATCATTTATTTCACTTATACATAAGCATACATAGCATATTTATAGCTATAAGTATATGAAACTGAATTCATTGTTGTTGTTTTGAAAAAACTGTTATCTGTTTGATCAATTAAGAATAAGAAAAAAATAAAACTTCATTTTACCTTCATTTTTTCCTTCTTTGATAATCTTCCTTTCTTTGTGAGGATCCGAGTTTCTGACCTATATTATTTTCCTTCTCACTAAAGAACTTTTTAAACATTTCTTGCAAGGCAGGTCTACTGGTGGCAGATTCCCTCAATTTTTCTTTGGCTGAAAAAGCCTTTATTTCTTCTTCACTTTTGAAGAATAATTTTGTAGGATCCAGAATTCTAAGTTAGTGGTTCTTTTTTTCTCAACACTTTAAATGTTCCACTCAACTCTTTTTTGTGTGCATAGTTTCTGAAGAAAAGTTTGATATAATTCTTATCTTTGTTCCTTTACAGGTAAGGTGTTTTATTCCCCCTCTGGCTTCTTTCAGGATTTTTTCTTGTCTCTGATTTTCTGTAGAATAAAAATGATATACCTAGATGTAATGTTTGTGACATTTCTCTTTCTTGATGTTCTCTGAGCTTCCTGGATCTGTGGTTTGTTGTCTGATATTAAGTTGAGGAAATTCTCAGTTGTTACTGTTTCAAATATTTCTTCCGTTCTATTCTCTCTTTCTTCTCCTGGTATTCATATTACGTGTATGTTATACCTTTTGTAGCTGTCCCACAATCCTTGGATATTCTGTTCTGTGTGTTTGTTTTTCAGTCTTTGTTCTCTTTGCTTTACAGTTTTCAAGGTATCTGTTGATATATCCTCAAGCCCAGAGATTCCTCAGCTGTGTCCAGTCTGCTAATAAGCCCATCAAAGGCATTCTTCATTTCTGTTCCAAGGTCTTTTATCTCTAGCATTTCTTTTTGTTGTTGTTTTTCCCCGCTTAGGGTTTCCATCTCTGTGCTTACATCACCCATCTGTTCTTGCATGCTGTCTACTTTATCCACCAGTGCCCTTGGCCTATGAATCATGGCTGTTTTAAATTCCTAGTCAGATAACTCCAACACCCCTGCTATGTCTGGTGCTGATACTTTCTCTGTCTCTTCAAACTGTGTTTTTTGCCTTGGGGTAGACCTTCTAGTTGTTTGTTGAAAGCTGGACATGATGTCCTGGGTAAAGGAACTGAGATAAATAGACCTTTAGTATTGTGGTGGTGAGGTGTGGGTGAGGGGTGAGGGAAGCCTTCTATGGTCCTATTTTTAGGTCTCAGTCTTTTGGTGACTTGAGGTCCTGCACTGTGGAACGTCACAGGTGCTTCTCAGTTTCCCCCTACTCCTTAGATGAGACAGGGTGGCTGGAGGGCTGGGGTTGTGTGTTCCCTCTCCCGCCCTTCCCAAAGGTTAGGCCCTGATAAAACAGTTAGTCCTTATACATAAGCATGCATAAGCATATTTATAGCTATAAGTATATGAAACAATACATTGTTGTTGTTTTTAACAAACTGCTATCTGATCGACCAATTAAGGGCAGGCCTATTGAGAACAGAATGCTCTGGCATATTAAAAATTATTCAGTTTCTCTTCCCCCTGCCAGAAGTGCAAGGAAATTTTTCTCTGATATTCACCGTGAGGACAGATGTGATGGAGCTCCTGGAGGTAAAACTCACAAAAGTTTTGTTCCCCTCCCCGAATTCACCAGCTGGGTGCCCCTGGAGATTTTAGCTCTCAGAATTGTCCACGCTGAGGAGCCTTTAGCAAACTACCAATTACAGTTTAGGTTTCCTGCCCTGGTCTGTGGAGGTTTCTGGTCTGATAAGTTGTGATTCGCTGTACCTTCCTATCTGTCTCTCTCTCTGATAGATGTTAAAAGAGTTGATTTTTCCATTCTGATTGGCTTTATACTTGTTAAGATGGAGGGACAACTTCCAAGCTCCTTTCACTTGGGATGGGGCCCCAGGAGAGCCCATACTGTGAGCTGCTTTTAATACTAGTTTCAACCCATCTTTCCCCCACTTTTTTGTGATGCCACCTCTCTTTTATATAGACTGATGATGCGATTTATGGTCAAACAAGGTTGGAAAGGGCTGTTATTAATAATTGTTCTGGGACAACAGGCAAAACTGAGACTTTCCCAGGCAAATGGGACATATGTTCAATGTAATTGTGTACCAGGTTCCTAAACACTCATGTTGTTTCTGACAGTGTAATATATTTAAATATCTGGAAGGACAAGTCCCTCTTCCTTGTTCTTCTTTATCAACATTGTGTTATCTGTTTGTGGCTCTTTATTTTTAGGAGCTCCCTTACCTCTCTGTCATTTTATCTTCCGGATGTGACAAAATCCCAATCCTAGATGACCTTCTCACACTTGTGCAGCACAGGGCTGCTGGACAAAGCCCGTGATAAGGTCAATTATCTCCTATATTAATTGACTCCTAGCCTCAAGTCTGCCCTGTCACTTTCCCACTCTTGACAATAATGATTTCAAATCTCCCCAAACCTCTTATTGTATTGCTTTGCCTCTTACTTTACAGGAAACAAACAAACAAACAAAACCAAAGGTTATCAGACATAAAGTTCCTCATTTTCCCATCTGTAGCCACCATGACCTTCTTCATTCCTGTTATAACAGAGGAGCCATACTTTTTTACATCTCTGCTTTGGTCCCATCCCTTCTTCCTGACTCTAGCAATTACTCCCTTTCTCCCCTCCAGATTCAACTTTTGCCCCAACTAAATCATTCCCATTAGTCTTTTAAGCACCTTTGAGCCTCTCCACTTAAAAATTAAGAGACACTCAGTTAACTGTAGGCAGCGCCTGGGAAAGCACATGAGCTGATTGGCGGCTGAGTCCAGTGGCATCGGCAGAGCCACATCCTGGAAACATATTGTGCCAGAGGCAGGTATGTTGTCAGCCTGACCCTTAGCTCAGGTGCCAGGGAGTGGGTTTCATTATCTAAGTTCAGCCAGGCGCAAGGAACAGACGCAATTATCCGGGCTCAGCCAGGAGTGACAATTACAAAGAAGCCACAAGAATGAAGAATTACAGCTTGATCTTTAACCATGATTTCACATAATTTCCTTTGTCTTACACTTTAGTAAAACTTCCTGGAATTATGCTGTATATAATAAACGCACTGCACCAGCTCTGGGTCACTGTCTCTCCATCAGAGGGCAGCGTCCCACCTGGCCCCAGCTTTCCCTACTGTTTCTGTGTCTGTCTCTTTTTTTCCCTTTTCTCAATCCCCAGCTGCCCCTACTTAGGACTCATCCACTCTCTAGCAGTGATGGTTGAGGTAAAGAGAGAAAACTTATAGTTAACCCTCATCCCCTTCTGATTATGGTGTTATCTCTCTTCTCTCCATCATAATGAAATTACTTGAAAGAGTTGGCTATATTTACTGTCTTCACGTCACCTCCCTCTCATTTTCAATCCAATCCCAAGGTTTGCAGATACATCACACTATCCAAACAGCTCTAGCTAAGGTGATCCCTGGCTCTTTAAAAAAAATTTTTTTTATTATTGATTTCTGAGAGAGGAAGTCAGAGGGAGAGAGAGATAGAAACATCAATGATGAGAATCATTAATAATCATTGATTGGCCACCTCCTGCATGCCCCCTACTGGGGAACAAGCCCAGGCAAGTGCCCCAACCGGGAATTGAACCACAACCTCCCGGCCCATACATAGATTGACACTCAACCACTGAGCCATACTGGCCGGGAACTGACCCCTGGCTTTTGCAATGCTTAACCCAGTAGGTACTATGTAATCCTTGTTCTTGAAACATTCTTCTCCCTTGGTTTCTGTGCCATGGCTCCTTGCTGCTCTTCTCCCCACTTCAACTTTCTTGTCCACTCTTTCTTCACTTTCTTTGGCTGCTCATCCTACTCTACTGGCTTCTAAATTGAAAATTTCTCAAGTCTCAGTCCTGAACCCTCTCTTGTTCTGACTTTATTCTTTCTCTGTAGGTGATCTCATTCAGCTCATGCTTTAATTACTACTTCTGTGTAGATAATTCACAAACTTATATTTCTAGTCTTGGCTGCTTCTCTGAGCTCCAGGCATGTATCTCCAACTCTCTATATTCTACTTGCATTTCCTCATGGATCAAAACACCTCAAATCCACCTTGTCAACAACTAACTTAACAATCTTCCCTCTAACCTGGTCCTATTCCCATTGTACAAGTCAGAAATGTTGGACATCATCCTTGGCTCATCCTTCTACATCCAAATGCTTCCATTTTACCTTCCAAATAGCTCTTGAATTTCTACTACTATCCCTACTACAACCCTAGATGAAGCTACATCATTTAAAATCTCAAACAATATAAAATTATCCTAACTGGTGTCTGCACATCCTCTCTTGCCTTTCTTCAGTTTGTTCTCTACATTGCAAGCCAGAGTAATTTTTAAAAACACAGATATAACTAGAATATTTCCCTTTTTAGAACTATTCCACAGCTTTTTATTGTTTCCAGAATCAAGACTGAATCCTTACCAGAGCTGAGTCCCTGCCTTCCTGCCTCTGTAGTCTCTTTGTGCCATCTCCCTCCTTGTTTTCTGCTCTTGGCCACGCTGGTCTTGCTTTCTTCTGAAGCTTAGTCAGTTCCATTTCCTTCCTCCCCTCATTCCATCTCCCTCCCTCCTTTCCTTGTTCCCTTCATTCCTTTCCTCCACCTCACTTTTCATTGAAAAGCCTTCCCTGTCTCCTTCACTGTGGCAATTCCCCTTCCTTATATATGTTCTCATACACCCATTCCTCTCCATTTAGACTTTATATCACACTTCTCATTTTACATGTATTTGTTTGATTCCTTGATTAACATCTACTTCTCTGATCATCTGTAAGCTACAGGAGGATAGGTATTGTCTCTTGGTGTGTTTTTTCCCCCATTGTGTCTTCAGCGCTAACATAGTGCTGGTACATAATAGGTGTGCACTGAATAAATAGGTGTACTGCCTCCTCCCTTTGGTTGCAAGATTTCTGGCTCTGTGTCTTGGTTGCACTATCTGCCCAGTTCCCTTCATTAGACAACTCCCTGGACTTCCTTCTGACTTTAGACTTTGTTTTCCTAAATGATTATTAATAAATGGCTAGCATTTTTGAGCAGTATCTATTAGCTAAAGACTTTACATATATTATTTTCATTCCCCTCAAACTTTATTAAGTCTATCCTTGAAGAAACTACTGTGATGCAGATGGGTTCAATAACCTGTCCAAGTCCCGTAGTGGTAGAGCTAGAAGTTAACGTCGGCCCTATGTGGCTCTAATGCCTGTGCTCTTTTCCCTATACCACAGACCCTCCTAATAGTGTCATCTCCCTTATGTTAGGTAAGAATTTTCTCTCTAGCCAGGATTAGTCCCATAGAACCACACACACTGGTCCAGCCCACAACAACAAAACACCCCGCTCCAACACACACATAGATAGTTGGTAAATGTAAATAGTAGTACTTTTGCTTCATACTTTCTTGAAGAGTTCTTAGATTCCCTTCTGCAGCTTTGTTGGGGTGAGGGTGGATTTCCAAACAATGTGATTTTCTTGGACTTGTACAGTGGCCTCCAGTGAGGACTCCCTTTAAGTAAAGGTTGTCATAGAGAACTCTCTCAGGGACCACTCTCTCAGAGCTCTTAAATCTTTTATTATTATTATCTTTATTGTTGTAAGTATTACATAGGTCCTCCTTCCCACCCCTGCCCCCCACACCCGCCCATTAACCTATTCCAGCCCACAATCTTTAAAATCTTTGGGAGGGTTCTGGGTGACTACATTGGGAAAACTAAAGGGAATTAATATTTAATCGACACCTACTATGTGCCAGGTACTTAACAAGGTCACATCATTGAGTTCCTGATGGGAATAATTATTACAATTTTACAGGTAAGAGAATGAAGCTGAAGTGATCTGCCCTGAATTCTGACCCCAGGCTATCTGAAGCCAAAGCCTGTGCTCTTTCCAGCTGCCTCTGGCAAAAATTCCAGTGGGTGATAAGACTAAAGGCCCTTGGCCCAGAACTGAAACCAAGACGAATGTTTTCCAAACCATTAAAGCCTAGTCAGGTAAATACTGGTTCAGTTGTTTATCCACAACCTCAGTTGCCAGATGGTGATTAAGTATTGAACAGAAGGGGTTGTTTCCTCCAATTCAGAGAATGCTTCCAAAGTTGTTTGCTTTTCAGAAAATATCAGCTTCTTTCCATAAACTCTGGTTCTGTCAGAACCTGCTCTTGTGCCTGTCCCCAACCCCCAAACGTCTCCACATGTTAGCCACCAACTAAATGTAGTTCCCTTAAAAAGCCTTCACCAATCATTTTATGTATTTTTTAAAAATCAGCTTCAGAGAGAGGAAGGGAGAGGGAGAGAGAGATAGAAACATCAATGATGAGAATCATTAATTGGCTGCCTCCTGCTCACACCCTACTGATATTGAGTCCACAACAGGGGCATGTGCCCTGATGGATAATGGAACTGTGACCTCCAGGTTCATGGGTCAACACACAACCACCGAGCAACACCAGCCGGGCCCTTCACCAATCATTTCAATCTGTGGTTTATTTTCTGAGGACTTGAGACCAGAAAGTTAAAACATAGTACAATAGGGGGTTTGTGTCTGGTAGTAGCATTATGGGTGATTTTTATTTCTTTTCTATGCTTAATGTCTTTTCTAAATTTTTTACAATAATGATAAATTACTTTAAATGGAAAAGTTTCTAATTTTTTTAAAGGACTTCATCACAGCAGTCCATGGGTAACATTTCCATGTTTTTACTGAAGGCTAAAATAGACCTTCTTAGGATAAGTTTAAGTTTAAAGTCACTTGGGAGAGATTTGCTGGTCAAGCCAGCTGCTTGACTCCCTGCAAGCAAGAGAGTTTAAGAACCTGTTACTAACTGGTCCCCATCCAACCAGATGAGATAGCCAGGTATGCCAGGTAAGACCCAGGTTTAGACAGGTGGACAAGGTTTTATTTCCAGAATTCTTGGCAACCTACAGTTAAAGCAACTAGTGTGGCATCTGGTCATGAATAACCTTTTCAAATATTAGAGATGTTCTAAGCTACCTACCTCATCAGCATGACTTTAAAGACTTCCAAAACTTTTCATTGATCACAATCTTAGTCATGAATCACACACCAAACCTATTTGAAAGCTGCATCATGACCTACCTTTACCCTGGTATTTTACTCTTCCCTCATCCTATTTATGGCCTCACATTCTTGAGACTTGAATACACAATACTTCTTTCCTAATCTAATCTTGGCTCCCCTTCTCAACTCTGATCTGGATTCTCTCTCCTGATAAGTTGTCTCACCCTTTCTGGTCCAACAGACGTAAGCCTCAGGAGATGAGGCTACACAGCATTAAAGTACCAGATGAAGTTCCAAGCATTCCAAAAAATGTGTGGACTGTGAGAGTCAGACATCAAAGAGAACACTATCCACAAATCCATGTAGGTGGCCTCTTGGACATATGTCTTCAGGAAAGACAGCCTGACATAGACATCAGGGCTAGTGGTCAGGGTCAGGGCTCCCGTTCCCACGTGAGAAGTGAGGATAAGTCATATAATTGTAACAGGAACTTGAAACAGCAGCCACAACAGAAAACAAACTGGCCCCATGAGCTTGGGCTTGCAGCAGAGTTGGCAGGAGAGGGTAGGTTTGGAAGCTGTGCCTTGGGATAGGAAGGGATGTCAGCTAAGGGGATGTGCGGCATGAATAAGAGAACAACTCAGGAGCCCAGGGGGTCAGTGCAGGGCACCACAACCAAGGATGCCTAGGAGGGGGTCCAAAGTTTTGCCATGTAAAATATGCCTTATGGGATATTGATTTTAAGATGGTTTTTTTAAGTAACAAAAGAATCAAGAAAAACCTTTGACCTTCCTCCTGACTGCCTAAAAGGAATTTAGATGGAGAACCTGCTCTAGGAAAGGAGGTATCACCGTAGATAGCTATAGTTCATTTTAAACTAGTGTGTGAATGACAGAGAGGAACCTAGCAAGGTTCATTTGTTCAAAGTCCTCTCTGTGGCCCATTGCTAAGGATGGCCCAGCAAACATTCATTTACCAAACATTTGCTTTTCCATCTCCATGTGAATTGCCTTCTTGACTCTTGAAGTTCCAAACCACCCTCCCCCCTTTCTCCTTAGCTCCAGAATGGCATCTAAACCTCAACTGCCCAATGCCTCTTTGGGTCTCATTTTCGTTTGGCACCCCCAAATGTACATCTGTAGTGACTTTGGATATTGTCTGCTGTTAATCTATCTCATGTTAATTTAATTATTAGCCCACCCAGAAAATTATTTTTCATGTCCCCACACCTATCAGGAATAGTGACGTGATAACTTTCAACTGGGGCCAGTGTCCGCTTAAGTCCTTATTGATCTCAATAGCAGGTGGGCTGAGTGTGAAGGAGAGGGCATCAGTGCATCTAAATACAGATTGTTGAGTCAGAGAGCGTACGGGACGTTGATAGGGACCGGATATTTCTTCTCTAAGGTTTGTGAGTCGTGGTAGAGTAGAAAGTGCATGAATGTTTGAGTCAGGTAGGTTTGGATTAAATCTTGGCTGACATTTTCCAGTTTTATGACTTTGGCCAAGTTACCTGACCTGTCTGAGTTTGTTTTCCCATCAGCAAAATGAAGATAATAATACCCTTATTGTTTTGTCAACAAAAGAAGTATATGAGATTGTATTTACAAAGCATATAATGGGTCATCAGTATATTATAGTTAGAGGAAAATGGTCCCCTAACACCTTAGTCTAATTGTATTAACAGAGGAGAAAGACACCCTAAAGAGAAGAAGCAGGAATACTGTTTCATTGGAGGAAAATTAGAAAACAGTGAAGCAAAAATTATGAAACAAACATTGCTCATAATTATACTACCCCCAAGTTAGTTATTAACATTTTGATGTATATCTTTTCAGATTATGCATATACATACACATTAACTGCAATTCTAAAATATACGATTGTACTAGACTGTCTTGGAATCTGCTTTGCACTCAATAACACATCATGAACATTTTTTTTTTCTACTCAATATCTCAATAAAATATTTTATGGCTGTATAATAGCCACAGTATGGGTTACCCACATTTCACCTAACAAACCCTCAGTACGTTGGACATTTTGTTGTTTATAATTTAGAGCTATTATGATCATCCCTTATGGCTAAATTTCATATCTTTAATTTTTATGGGAGTAAAGTTAATTCAGGTTATTATTGCTGGATTTGTCCAGGAAGGGATTTTGAACAACTTCAATAAAATCTGAGAGAGAACCCAAATAAAAACAATCCCAGCTATTAAACTACCTCTTTCTAGTTTCCCATGTGTATTTTCTCAGTCTGAAAATCACGGGAGGAAAGACAGCTGCTTTGTCTTTTATGAAAGAGCTTTCAGTATCGATTTTTAAAAATTAAATAAAGATTTTCTTCTTTATTGCTCTAAAGAGTAAGTGCGTTATAGAAAACTTTACAAAGACAGAAAGGTAAAGGGGAAGAAATCTTCCACTGTTTCAATCATTTTGGTTTGTGTGTTTCCTTCTAGCCTTTTCTCTATTTATACTTTGAAATTTGTGAACAGTTGTGTTCATATTGTGTGCATAACTTCATGTCTTGTTTTTCATACTTGGAGCCTCCCGGTTTTTCCAGGTTTTTCTAATCGTGTCAGAAACATCCTTTGAATGTCTGCATTGGCTGCATTTTCCAGTTTAGCTTTTGACAGTGGTCCCTTTTGTAGGCTGTGAAGATTTAGGCCCAAAACTTGTCCTCTTTCCCACAAAGTCCTACAAAGACTCTCACCTCTCAACCTCATATCCCTTCACCAAAGTTACTAGCATCCCTTTCTGCACTGGCATCTCTCCCAACAGAATATTATTTTCACCTTTGTTACCCCTTCTGCTTTATATTCTCTCTCCTAGGTGTGTGCCCCCCACCTCCCTGAGAGCCTGCAGAGGTGGCCATGAGTGTCGTAGGCGGCCCCCCTGACACCTCGCCCTGGGCACGTGGCCTCCAATCCACAGAGGTTGAGTCCCAAGAGCTAATGGATTGTGTCCTCCCTCAACAGCAGAGGAATTCTCCAAGTTAAATGGGTTGCTTCCCATAGTGAGAGCAAACACAGCAGGCCAGCCTCGGGAACAGGGCTGGAGCGGGACTCGTGCGTGCTCTGAGAGGCTAATAATGGTCCCCTTTCAAAATGATATTCTCTAAATATATGCCCAACATGCATTTGGAGGGAGACTGAGTGCTGTGTGTGGGGAGGAGGCAGGGAAGACTGCTGGCTCAGCGCTCACTCACTCTTTATTGCCCTGAGCAGGTCAACTCTCAGCCATGAACTTGCACACCTCACCTAGCAACTCAGGGGCTGGGAAGGCAAGCTAGACACCATCTCTTGACTCTTAAGTGCTTCCAGAGATCCCCCCGCCCCCCGCCCGCCCCCCCCCCCCTCCCCCAACAAGAGGCAGGTGAACATCTTGGGAGAGCCTACCAGCTTACTTACTAATGGAATGACTAGCAAATTCCTTAACCTTTCTGGAAGGATTCTTCTTCCCTGTAAAATAGGGGATAATAATAGTATCTACACCTCCATGGGCTGGAAGGCTTGAATGAGTTAATATATGGAAAGGAGTTAGAGAAGTTTCTGGCACAAAGCTACCACTGTGTGTATTATACTCACGGTGGGTCCCTTATAATAATAAATATTAGCATCATTCTCATGTCATGTTTGCTCGCAGTAATTCTGGTAAAGATGGTTTTCCCCAACTCATTACATTTTCAGCGATGTTTTAATGCTCCTTACAAATTGGGGTCCTGGCACCAGCCCAGCTGGCCTGCGCCTAAATCCAGCTTGGCTTGGGAGCCTCAAGTACAATGGACAGGTTCCAGTGTGTGTGTGCGGGGGGGAAGGGTCATTGCCCAATCACTCTATCCACAGTGTAGCCCTTATTTAAAAAGAGAGCCTCATCTTCCAGGTGATGATTGGGGGATTCTAAAAGGTAGAGACGGACTTTGGGGGAACTGGTCATTTACCAGGGGTAGGTAATCCTCAGTAAGAAAAGAGATATCTCACCCTGGCTGGTTTGGCTCAGTGGATAGAGCGTCGGCCTGCAGACTGAAGGGTTCTTTTCTAGTCAAGGGCATATGCCTGAGTTGCGGGCTCAATCCCCACTAGGGAGCGTGCAGGAGGCAGCCAACCAATGATTCTCATCATTGATGTTTCTATCTCTCTCTCCCTGTCCCTTCCTCTCTGAAATAAATAAATAAAAAAAATATATATATATATATATTTTTTTTTTAAAAGAAAGAGATATCTCCTTTAAAGGAATCAAGAAGAAAAGGAAGAATTTTCCTTCAAACCAGATGAAATATGCCTCCTGAGGTAGTGAAGGGAGTGGGATGTATGGGCTTAGAGGCCTAGCACACCTGGGTCCGATTACTATCTTATTCACTGAATGAGCTTGAATGAAGTAACTAACCTCTCTGTGCGTCAGTGTTCTTATCTGTAAAATGGATATGTCATGCTGACAAAAGAAGATGCTCTGTGTACAGTGTCTAGCAGAGTGGCTGGAATAGTTGGGTGACTTCCTTTGAGTTCTTAAAGTGACAACCAGGAAATGGACAATGCACAATCGTAGCAATGACACTACCATTTACAATTCCATACTCTACATTCTTGCTAGCACTTCATCTACATTATTTCACATAATCATCTTAACAATCCTGTGAAGTAGGAATTATGCACATTTTACAGATTCATAAACTAAAACCAGGAAGCAGGGAACCTGGGCTCATGTCCCCGATGAGTAATCACTGGTCCTAACCCATTGTCCCCTTGTCTTCCACTTGGGGAGAGGATGTCTATTCTGACTCAATGCTAGAAAATCACTCTGATAAACAGGTTTTTTGTTTTTTTTTAAATAAACCATATAACTGGGGAATGCTATACTAGGTAGCCTAATACCTAGGAAATAAATCAGCCTTTTAAGTTTTATATTGCAATACAGTTGAAGTGTTTAATAATTATTGCCAGGGAATGGTATAATGCAGTACTAAAAATGAGTAATTGAAGAGCCCATCATGGCAGATGAGGCATCTTCTCACTGAATTGCTTTTGAATACTTTACATAATTATTTCATTCAGATTTATGATTAGCTCAGCAAAATGTAGGCCTGAAGTTGTTATTTTGTGCTAATAATACGTTTTCGGATGGACAGATGAATGTCTCGTGTACATGAATGGGGCTTTCAAGAGTTTGCTTTCATTTAGCAAAGGACAAAATTAGGAGAGAAAACTCAGTTGGCTGAGACCCCCTCCATGTCCTAGACACTGTACTGCACTGTATGTATTAACTATGTCGGTGCATTTTAAGTCCATTGCAGTCCAAGAGGGAGGACTGTTTTCCATCTGACCGAAGAAAGCAAGGCTCCAAGAGATGGTGTCGCTTAACCAGACTCGCCAGGCTCATAGTGAACTCATACCCGGCAGCCTGACTCCAAACCAGGGGCCTTCCCACCATATCGCCAGCCTCCGGACAGACCCTGTGGGCCCAGAGAAGGCTTAGGTTTTTGGAAAGAGGATTCCAGTAAGGTCAGGTGCAGAAGAAAACTGAGCCAAGCCAGGTTTTCTTTGCAGCCCTGGCTCCTCTAACATCTGAGATGATCCTTCACCCCACCCCTCCTTCCTCATTCCTTCATTCTTATAATGTCAGCACCTCCAGGCGGAGAGGGATCCAGACCATCTCCAGGAGAGACGCAGTTTCCCAGGGATTCAGCCTCCCCACCCTGCTCAGACCATCTGAGGCTGTGAGCTTTATCAAAGGCACAAGCTTATCAGCTCGCCTCTCCAGAGAGCCCTCAGAGTGGGAGTTCTTGGCACATGGAGTTCACCGGCAAGTGTGGACAGATGGCTGCTTGGATGAAGCTGCAACCTTTGTTTCTGGTCGGGCCCATATGTCAAAGTGGCCCAAAATGAGGAAAGTGGGGAGAGAGAAGGAAAGAGTGGGGCCATCGAACAGGCAGGGAAAATAATATTCTCCTTTTACATTTAGGAGATTGTAGATAGAAGAAGTGCACTCTCCAGATCTCTCCACCCTGGCATCCTAGGACAATGACATTTCCAGCAGAAGATGGATTTTTCTCCTCAAATCCCAGTCTCCTCCTGACCCTGATGCCTGGCTGTACTCTAAGTCAGCAGACATCAGCACAGGTCAGAACAGGGCCCCCTTCCCCCGGGCACCCCTGGCCTTGAGAACGAGCGAAGATTCTGTGAGGGTTAAGCAGGTCCTTGAATGTCTTCATTCTCCAGGATATAAAAGCATGTCCGAGTTCTCTCTCGTTTTAGCATGAAAGTGGCAGACTTAAATCTTACTGAATATGGTACATATCTGTGAATTTCTCCACCCCACCCCACCCCACTCCTGAAAAGCCAAACTTCAATTATATTTTAACAGTAAGAATCTCTCTTAAGAAATGGATTGATGGGAACTCTCAGTGGCTATTTGTCAAACACATCCAAAGTAGTTACCAGCCCGTGAGGCCGGGGAGGGGGTGGGGGTGGGGGGGTGGCAGGGGTAGCGGGGGGAGGGGGAGAGGGGCACTGAGTGTAAAGGAAATCAAATACCTGAGAAGAATGCCTTTTGTCCTTGTGAGCCTGAAGGTGGAGGGTTGGGGGAAACACTGATGGAGTCATGCAGAAAGGGATGTGGGGGTTCCCCTCTCCCTTAGCTGGCATGTGAGCTGGGTGCTGCGAGAGGGAGCCCGGGCCTGGCTCATGCCTGGCTGAGGAGCAGGAGATGTGAGTGGTCCACCCGCTGATGGATAACAGGAGGACGCGCTTCTGGATAATTACTAGGAGCTGGAGAATCAGCTGTTGTCCTGTCGACACAGTGCATTGTAGGAGGAAGAACAGTAATGGGAAGGGAGTGGGGCTGGCAAGAACAAAGGGAGAGAGAGAAACTGGAAAGGAACTCTGACTGAGCGCTCATCACTGGCCTTGGACTGTGGTAAATGTGTCTATGTGTTACTCACCGATGCTCTGAGGTCCTCGCACCTTCCCAGACACTGTTCCCACTTCTTGTTGCAGGATGAGCCTCTGCTAGTGGTCTCACTTTACATGTCACTTCCTCTGGGGAACCTTCCAAAAGCCCAGGGCCTGAGCCATATGTGCTGTCACCTCCCTCAGCAGCCAGTATCCTTTATCCTTGCCTCTCCGAGCGCTTTCTCATATCTCCCCGCCTCCACTCCCCGACCAGAACATTAGAACCACCTGGGAACTCTGTGAGAACAGTGAAGCCTGGGCTGCACCCAGACCAGCTGAATTAGAAGCTCTGGGAGTGGGGCCTGGGTAGCACTGGAAGGAGTTTTTAGGGGTAAAATAGGCAGGTTTAGGGAGTTTTAGGAATTAGGGGCTTCATGGGGAGGAAGGCATAGTTGGTTGGGGGCTTGGAGCTGCCAAAAGGCATACATTCACAGAGAACAAAAGTTGCCACAGGATAAGGGGAGAGGAAGCCATCCATTCACAGGCGACAAGGACAAGCCACAGGGTATGGGGAGGAAGAGGAAACAAACTTTCACAGAGGATTTCACAGAGAAATGCTGACAAATGGGAGCAAGAGGAAAACAGATTTTCACAGGAGACAGAGAATTCTACCACTGATGTGGGACAGAATGGGGGCACCACATGGGGTTTGAGCTTTGAAGCTGCTATAGTGACAATCAGAAGGGAATACCAAAAAACAAAGAACTGCAGCCTTTAGAAACCTCAGAAAAAAGGGGCTTAATGGGCTACCCCTTTGGGACCCCCCCCCCCCCCCCACCATGGGATTCTGTACTTGTTTCCAATGAATTTCCACCTTTTCAATTACCACCTTTTGTCTGTGGCTTCATTCTTTGAATCCACCTGGACAAGAACCTGGGAATGAAATCACCCTTGCATCCTGCTCAGAAAAAAAATCCACTCGACTCAGTACTGAATTTTTAAAAGGCCCTGGGGATTTAGATGGACACTTAGGATGACATCACCTTGAATCATATCTGACAGCAGGGGCTTACTTTGGTGTCCCGAGCACCTAGCACTGTGCCTGGCACACTATATACACTTAATTAATCTTTGCAGAATGAGTCAATTAATTAATTAAAATTAAAGAGGTATTACTACTCCCCTTTTAGAGAACAGGAAATTGGATTCATGGAGGCAAAATAGCTGGCCCGTGGTGGCACCGTTGCTGTAAGAGGAGGAACTAGAGTGCCAGCCCCCTGGGACAGGGACCTTGTCTGCTGTATTTCCAGTGCCTAGAGTTGGGTCTCAGACAGAACAGGAGCTCAGCACATGTTCATTGACTAAAGACTGCACCTTGTTTCTCTAACTTTGAAAATCAATCTCTTTCCACTCCATCTCGCTACCAGCTCTGCCTCTGCCATTACCTATGTGGCTTTACACAAGTCACTTCTCTGGATCTCAGTTTCCTAAAATCAGAACATTGGATAAAATGGCCTCTAGAAGATTCCTTCCAGTTCTAATCACAGCAGACCGCCCTGTCACCTCTGCATTGTCACTTTAAGGATGCATATGCAGCTATTATGCCAGCACCTTCTGCCCACAGCAGCATCTTCTTATTTGTTAGGAGGCCCCTCAATAGCACCTTCCAGTCATCTTTCCACACTTTTCTTACCTTCTTCCCTGCTTCCTGCCCCTCTTCCCTTTCTCCCTCCTTTGGCAACTATTCCTGGTAGGCAGGTGGTGGTCAGCACGAGCTGGCCTTCATCTCCTGGTCAGCCCTCGCTCCAAAGAGCAAATCCATAGCTGAGAAAATGTGGTTATTAATTTCTCATCCCTCTAAATCCAATTCCAGAGAAAAGCAACACTTTGTTGATGTAGTTGGAGCCCAAAGGAGGAAGGGAGCTTGCATTTGTTAAGTGTCTGCTGTTACACACTTGGATCTTCGTCCTGTTGTCTTACTGGAGCCTCACCTCTGACTCCTGTCAGCTGTCCCCCTACAATATTTCTCTCCAGTGCCCCAGAGCACCTGAACTCCATAGAACACGGCAGCAACGTCCCAACTTATCTCTCTGCTTCCACACTGATTCCTACAACCCAATCGTCCCGCAACAGCCAGAGTGCATCAAATCATGCCACTTCCTGTTCAAAGGCTTCCAATGGCTTCCCACTGCTCTTAAAATTGCAACTTCATTCAATAGTGACCCCTTACATGTGGTTTCTCTTTTTGCAGTTCTAGTTACCTGTAGTCACCTGCAGTCCAAACATATTAAATGAAAAATTCCAGAAATAAACAATTCGTAAGTTTTAAATCGCCTACTGTTCTAAGTAGCATAATTAAATCTTGTGCCATCCCAATCCATCCCACCTGGAATGTGAGTGATCCCTTTGCCCAGCATATCAACACTGTGTACACTACCCACCCATAGTCACTCAGCAGCCATCTCAGTTATATCAGTTGTCCTGGTATTGTTGAGTTGTGTGTATCCTTATTTTATTTAATAATTGCCCCAAAGCCATTCACATAACTTTTTTTACATAACTTTATTACAGAACATTGTTACATTGTTCTATGTTACTGCTAGTTATTGTTAACCTCTTACTGTGCCTAGTTTATAAATTAAACTTTATAATAGGTATATGTATAATAGGTATATGTACACACACACACTAGAGGCCTGGTGCACGGATTCGTGCACAGGTGGGGTCCCTCAGCCTGGCCTGTGGGGATTGGGCCGAAACTGGATCTCCGATATCCCCCGAGGGGTACTGGATTGCAAGAGGGTGGTTCTCCGGTTACGCACCCCAGAAACAGGCTCCCTCCTCTCTGGTTCTCCGTACCTGAGAACTGTGGCTGCCAAGTCACCGCAGCTCGGTAGCTCCTGCATTGAGTGTCTGCCCCCTGGTGGTCAGTGCACATCATAGCTACGGGTAGGACGTCCAAATGGTGGACCGGTCACTTAGGCTTTTATATATATAGATATATATTCAGTACTATCCTTGGTTTCAGGCATCCACTGGGGGTCTTGGGGACAGATCCCTGGGGGTAAGTTCCCCACGGGATCTAGTCCCTGCCAACTCCTTGGACAGAATCTCCTGCTACTCTTAGGCTCACCCACCACACTCCAGTCTCTTAAACATAGCTCTGCTCCAGAGCCTCTGACGGTTGCTTTTGGTTGTCTCCATTCTACATGATCCCACCCATAGATCTTAAAGAGTCAGGAAGGAAAAGAGTGGGAACAAATTTAGATATGCATGAGACTTCGTGGTAGCTGGTTTTCAGGTGAACCAACATGAACCTGCTTTTAGCTTTGCTCCTCAGTGTGCTGCTGCAGGAAAGGTAAAGGAAACAACTCGATAAATTCTATAGATAAAGTCAAAGGCATATGCAAAATGTGGTAAAGAACCACTCACTACACTGCCTTCTCTTCATCTTTTGTGAGATTTCAGTAACTCATACCTTGATTTTTTTTAGATGGTCAGAAACGGAAGTTTAGCTTTGGGAAAGGGAAGCTAGAATTTATTGAATCATGTTCCAGGACTTTTAAACATGGTTTTATTGAATCAGCAGAAATCGGTATTATGATTCTATGTGACAGAGGAGGAAACTGAGGTTCAGCGGAGTTAAAGGATTTCCTGAGGAACACACAGCTTTCTTAATGGGCAGAGCCAATATCCTACCCAGCTATATCAGACCCAAATCTCAGCCTCTCTCTCTGCCACCCCATCTTCCTTCCCTAAGTACATCCTTTCTTCCCAGCAAAATCAGCCTCAGAGTAAACAGCAATATATGAGTAAGCAATGATTAAGATATAAAAGTGAGAAAAGGCTATTTTCCAAGAGCACATTTGAAGCCTCCATTTACCTCTGTTAATTGCAATATCTTAACAACAAGCTGTTCTTAAATATTCATTAATTAAATTGGATCCCCTAAGGGCCTGTACTTGAGAGCTCAGTTGGCCAGTATTCGGAATTCCTAAATGTACTTGAAAATAACCAAGTGTCTTTTCTCCCAAAGCATTCTCTAGTTTAGATTGCTAACCAGTTCAATTAGTGCTTTTTCCCGTTATTCTTCTGACCCATAAAGTCAAACTTCAACAGTGTCACAGGCTGAGCCTCCCACTGGGCCCTCTTTCAGGTTGTGTTGCCAAAAGAACAATCCTGCTTTCAGTAATAGAAACAACAATCAATGCTTGCACAAAAGACTTAAGGTTTCCATCAAGATGGCAGTGTAGGCAAATGTGGTACTCACATCCTCCCACATCAAAAATACAACTAAACTGCAGACCAACCCTCATTCAAAACTGCCTGAAATCCAGTTGAGCAAAAGTCCTTCAGCTGAGGATATAAAGAAGAAACCGCATTGCAACTGGTAGGACAGGCAGAGATGCAGATGGGCTGGCCCCACACTCACATGTGGCAGGTAAAAATCAGGACGGGTATATCGGCTGTGGGGGTTCCCCGCTAAGGATCAAGGGATCCCAGCCCCACCACACCAGCCCTCCCAGCCTAGAGTTCCAGTGCTTGGAAGAGAAGTCCCCATAACTACTAGTTGTAAAAACCAGTGGGGATTGTGGCTGAGGGAGATGGAGGGCTGCTGGAGTCCCAAAAGTTCCTCTTAAAGGGCCCATGCATGGATTTACTCAGACTCACTCCCTCTGGGTTCCAGCACTGGGGCACCAGCTCAAAAGGCACCAGGAACATATAGAGAGGAACTGAAGTGTCTGGCATCTGGGTATGAGATTTATCAGCAGGATCACTTAGTAAGTTATATAATGTTTAATTACTGGGGTATGTACCCGAAACTAAAATAATATTGTATGTCAACTATAATTAAAAAATAAAATGATCTCAAAAAAGACTTAGGACAATGGGAGATGTGGATGAGTTAACTATACCCCTAGTCCCTTTGTTCTTTATAAATCAAGGGCATACTGATCAGTGAACTGTAGAAAAGCAAGTCATGCTACACAAGAGAACTCATTTAGAGATCTAAATGAGTGTCCTCTCACAACACTTTCATTTACATCAGAAATATCCACATTGTTCTATTACTGGAGGAAGGAACCAACACCAGCACAAGAATTGGGAAGCACAGGTCCTAAGGAAACATGGGAACCTCCACCTTTCTGGGCATTCATTTGTTCACGTAAATGATTCAATGTCACCCAAATCCCCTGCAATTCTAAAATGTATGGTTGTGCTCTCAGATCCAGCCAGTTTGGGAAGGGCTGAACAGAAGCAGGGATTGGATTCTAGTGCTTCTGGGCCTGCTTTCCTCGCATGCCGTTTCCATCCTGGAAAACTGCAACACCCATGCTGACGACTGACAGATAGCCCCCAGCTCAAGTTCCTCCTCCCTGGGGTCACCCGGGGCCTGGTGGGTACAGCACTGTTAGATCTTTGAAACCTTGTTCTATGTAACTTCCTCCTAAACATGACTTCCTATTTTTCATTCATTCATTGAACAAATATTCATCACCTGTCTGCAATGTGCCAGATACTGTGACATACCGTCGTGAACAAAACAAAATTGGTACTTGCTCTTATGTGGCTTATCATCAGCCAGGTGAATCAGACATTAGAATGCCTTTGTTTGAAAGGTAAGAAATACATAAATGTATAAAGTAGAAAGTGTATTGTTTCCATGATTCCACCTCCCAGAAAATAAAGTACTGTTTAACTGTTGGGTCATATTATCTTGCTATTTTGTAACTTTACTTTTTTTTCTCTTAGCATCTCATAAACATCTCTCTATTTCCATATCCATAGATCTACCATATATTTTTAATGTTGCATAATAATGTGTACCAATCATATTCTAGGTATTTCATTTGTATTGATGTCCTTAATTCTCACCATAGCTTTATGAGTTGGTCCTAGAATTTTCCATTTTATGGCTAAGGAAACTGAGCCCCAGAAAGTGGAAGTCAAGCAGCTGGTAAATGGCAGTCGGAACTCAAGTCCTGACCGTCGGATTCCAGAACTTCAGCTCTTAGCCACTGTGTCCAGTATTCCACTGCCAAGATGTACCCTCATTTGTTTTCATTAATCCTGCACGATGAACATTTAGATCCATTACCCCTGCTCTTTTGCTATCATAAACAAGGCTGCAAGCAACACCCTTGTACCTACTACATCAGCCTACATTTGTCTAATTCTTCCTATTGGATGAATTCCTAGAAGTGAAATTTCAAAGTGAAGGGGTATGAGCATTTTACATTTTGATACACATTGCCAAATTGATAGAAATGTGGAATTAATTTGCATCCCCACCAACTGAATTTGGTAGAGCTGCCATTCTATTCTCAACCCTCGGCACCACTGAATTTGCTCTGGCAGTAGCCACTGTCACCTCCTCGCTTCCAAATCTGACAGCTCTTTACCACCTCATCTTGCTCAAAGCTCTACCACAGGAACCGCTGTAGACATGCTCTCCTGGAAAGGCTTCCTGGGCTTTTCCTGGCGCTCTCCTCTGGCTCTCCCCTTCTATTTCTTTGGGACGTAAAAACTCTTCATCGCCCCTCTTCCCTATAGGAATGCCATGTGTCCATGGAGTCCTGGGTTCTCCCCTTTTTTCTTGCTCTAAAAGCCTCCACTCCCTAGTGTGGCAGGCAGGCCCCATAGCCATTCCCTCCTACTTCCTTGTTAAAAGGACCCCAATTTTGTTTAAGGCTTAAAGTGTTCAGCCCCACAGGATGAATCATTAAAGCCAATCATGGCTGTCCTGTTCCCCTTCCGTGAGCTACTGGTGTCCACGTGACCCGGTTCTGGCCAATGAGACACAAGGGGAACTTTGCCCATGAGCTTCTGATATTTTCTTGTACAATAAAAACATAAGAGATCTGTGAAGGGAGCATTTTTTTTCCCCATAAGCCTCATTCTCTCCTTTTGGAACACTGTTATTGAGCATAAGATGATTTGAGTTTGAGCAACTGTTTTATGGTCCAGGAGAGAAAGGCCAAGTGAATCACTGGGCCACCTGTCCAGGGGCCTGACATCAGTGAGCTGCGGAAAGAATGCTGAACCCACTCGTTTCCAAACTCTTTGCTAAACAATAAAATAACCTATGAGAAGAGCCTCAAATGGGTTTTCTGTTTCTTACAGACAAATACTTCCTAACAGATAGATACATGGTGCTCAACTTAGCCTAATACTCTACCTTATGGTGCCAACCCACTCAGAACTATGTACAATGCTAATAATAACAACAACAACAAATATTCATTAAGTACCTGTTATGAGCTAAGACCTGTTCTAATCTATAATAATAAAAGCATTATGCGAATTAGACTGGACGACCTTCCGAACAAAGCCAGGGCTGCGAGGGAAGCCTGGATCCTGGGTGCCAGAGGGAAGCCGGTGCCAGCAGCTGGGGGAAGGAAGGCCTACTCTTGCACGAATTTCCTGCATCGGGCCTCTAGTATATAAATAAAATTTAAACATCACTGTAACTCTCTACGGTTAATGTTCAAGAGCTATTAGTATCCTCATTTTATTAATAAGGAAACCTTATTAACTTGCCTAAGGTCATAAATCTCCTAAGTGGCCAAGCTAGGATTCAAGCTAGGACAGTATGGTTTCAGGGATCCTATGCCCAAATATGATGTCAGCCTGCTTCTCAGCTGCCTGGATGACTAAAGAGACCTTGAATTTAACAGGTCCCAAATGGGGCCCATCCTCTTCTTCCCTAATAAACGGACTCCTCCTTCATACTCCCCCCTCTTGATCATAGCTCCTTGGACCTGTGCTTCTCTCTTCTCCCCCACATCCAATCAGTTCCCACATGCTGACAGTCCTGCCTTCTGAACACATCCCAAACGATTCCGCTGTCCCAGCTCCCAGCGAATGCTTAATGAATGCTGGCTGCTGTTACCAGGCTCCTTGTGATTGAGCTGTTCCTGCTGTCTTGGCTTTCACCATCCCAAACCTTCCAGCACATGGACTCGCCTGACCTACTGCAAGCAGAGTTTTGGTGAAGTCTAAAGCGAAGAAGAGTTTGACACCCCAAAGTATGCCTTTTGAGATATTGATTTTAAGATGGTTATTTTTAAGTAACAAAAGACGCAGGAAAAACCTTTGAGCTTCCGCCTTAACTGCCTAAAAGGAATTTGGATAGAGCATCTGTTCCAGGAAGGGAGATATCATCATAGATAACTATAGATTATTATAAACTAGTGTGTGAGAGGGAGGAACCTAGCAAGGTTCATTTGTCCCAAATCCTCTCTATGCCCCATTGTTAAAGATGGCCCAGCAAACATTTATTTACCAAACATTTGCTTTGCCATCTCCATGTAAATTGCCTTCCTGCCCTTTGAAGTCCAAAACTACACCCCTCACCCACTTTCTTCTTTCTCTAGGATGGTATCTAAACCTCATCTGCCCAATGCCTCCTGGGTCTCATGCTGTTATGGAACCCCTGAATGTACATCTGTAATAAATTGTGGACATTTTCTCCTGTTCATCTGTCTCATATTAATTTGATTATTAGCCCAGCCAGAAAAACTTAGAAAGGTGGGAGGAAAAGTATTTCTTGTGCCCCCACATTTCCATTCGAGTGTCTAATTTTGTAAATATGTGAAAAGCAGCATGGCCCCACGAGATACGCTTGGCTCTGCCACTTCTTGGCTTGGTATCTTAGGAAAGTTGCTCAACCTCAGATTCTTTATCTGTAAAATCTGGATAAGAACCCAGTTCGGTCTCCCTCACAGGGCTATCATGGAATTAAAATGAGAGTGAATATGAACAGGGGTTAAACATGCTAAGTTCTCTAGAAATGTAGACGCGTTTTGCAAAAGGATCAGTCCATATTCAATCCAGGGGGAAAAGGAGAGAGGTTTTATTCACAGGTCACTAAACAAAATTAGTGCAAATTAAGCAAAATTTAAAGTCCCTCAGTTAATGTTTAATCTAGAAACAATGATATTATTTAAGAGAACACATTGACACTGATTTTTAAAATCATTTTATTTGTCTCTCCCTATTTACTGAATAAGTGAGATTTGTTGTTGTTGTCGTTGAGTTTTACTATTTTTATTTGTGACCTCATTGGTGTTCAACTCACTGAAAATGTTTTAAAGAAACAATGTCATTATTTCGGGGCTTTGGATCCAGTTATACTTGGCTTGTCAGTCTCAACTTGAAAAGTGGTTTGTAATATTTTCATTAATAATGAATACTTCTGAAGAGTAAAATTGAATTTCTCATCTGAACATAGGAAAATGCAACATGTTCCAGGAGGGCCACTGCCAATGAAAATGGGCCTGACACCAGCACCGAAACTTACAAAAATCTCCCTCAACACCAGCAATCCCCGGGCACCTGTGAAGGAGGTCTGAAGGTTTGAAGGTTGCTTTGCAAAGTTGCAATGCCCTGTGTCCATTTTGGAAGCAAAAGTCTGCTGATCTGCTGTCAGCTGCTGCTGCACAATGCACACAGGTCTCACTGGCTAAAGGCAGCACCTGGCATTTAGCGAGTGATCATTCTTCATCACACAAGTGTCGCTTGAATTTAAGTAAAAAAACAACACACAAACATGGCACATCACCTTCTGTGGAGATTAAAGCAAATGTTTGAGTCAACACCAAGCTTCCTTTCTTTCCCATAGTAAGTCCCCAAAGCACTACTAAAATGATAATTTTAAAATTCTGTTTAAAAAAGATTAATTTTTTATTAAACCAGAAATAAGCTATCTTAAATTCTTTTTGAACAAGATTAGGTATATATTTCTCTTTTAATGTGAATATAAAAACATAAAAGGAAAAAAAATGTTACTCTGAGAACTTACTTTAAAGCACCCATTAGCAATCAATATGTGAACAGTGTATTCGTTTGACTACTAATCAAATTTAGAGAAAATATGACCAATGTCATAATTACATGGGCCCCTTTCCAAATAAATGAGTGAATAACTTGACTTATTCTTACATAAGGCAACAGACAGGAAGAATAGTGCCTGAACTGCTATCAGAGCCTCTCCCCTTCGTTTCTTTCCCCTTCCTTGCCAACAAATGTAAAAAGAATCAGTCCCAAGATTTTATGACTCCAGGGGCTAACTCACCAACTGCCCAGCCCTCTGTGACCATCTGTACTTGACCCTCGAGAAGAGAGACAGTGGCCTGACACTTGAGATCCCTCCTGGAGACCTGGCAGTGTGGAGACTTCCCCAGCCTGCTATGGACAATTCCCTTAAGGCAATGAAGTGAATGGTGACCCAGGGCCTGCATATTTCCCGAGAGGTGTCCCTCCGACCCTCCACCCCTGACTCACTGCACCTGGGCAGCATGACCTGCTCCACTCCTAGCAAGAGCTGTTGCTAAGCCAACATGGCTGCACAGCGGGATAGTTCCAATATTCTTTAGTTCATTGGCTGTTGAGACACAAAGGCTTTATTACTGAACTTAAATGTATCCATAGTTATGTGTCCATCAACCAAGTCTAAGAAACATCAATTCACAAATTATCAAAAACTTTAAGCATATTCACACCCCTTACTCTAAAAATTCCATTTCTGGGAAACCATTTTAATGAATTAATCTAAAATGTAAGAAAAGCTTTGCTGGTCAAAAAATTTTCCCCTAGTAATTATAATAGTGAAGTAATCTTTAAGCTACACCTCAATAGGGAAAGGTTAAGTGGACTTTTTTTTTGGCCTATTAAATATGATGTACAAGAGAATTCTGCTTCTTTTTAAAATTTACTCTCTGGGTGGATATACTAGCAGAAGTGAATGGGTGTGTACACACATATGCATGTAAACATGTATTTTGATTTGTAATAAAAAAGAGATAAAAACAATGTATATGGGCAATTCATAGTAACATTCATAAAATGAAAAAATATAAATTTCAAGTACTTATATATCATTGCTTTACAACAAGCATGTGCTATTTTTATAATTAAATTAATACTTTTAAAAGCCTTTTAAAAAGCCCAAAGTCACAAATCTATGTGAGTGGAGGAAGGGCTCTAACCCAGTCCCTAGGAAATGTTCCCTAGGTTTTGTGTCCCTCGATTTAAAATTAAAGACATGGCAGCTGTTCCTTCTTTTACTCCCAAAGACAAGGCATGGACTTGCAAATGTCTGGCGCCGGGGATTCCCGCCATCTCCCCATGTACCTTGTCACCCAGCTGATCCTTCTTCCTCACTGCGACAGGACACAGCATCCGACCCCTCTCCTCCCAAACTCCAGATGGTCTCCACCAATGGGTCAGAACCAACATACAAGGCAAAACCTGCCATAGTTTCTTGAATCTTAGATGCCATAGTGTGTGAGAGGCAGCGATGATATAGTAACAGTTTCTCTGGGGAGAAGGAATCTTACATTTCACGTGTATAGCAGTTGGAAGGGGCATTCTGACTACAGTGTTCAACATGGGCATTTTAGAATCTGTGGCAGCCTGTGTTGTTTTTTTTTTCCCACTCGTGGCATTCTGTGCTGGCTGACATCTCACTTACTATTAAGAAGTCATAGCACAGACATAAGTCACCGGGCTGGGCCCACTCAGTCCACTGAGCAAGAGCCTTCTGGGACTGCCTGGATCTGCTCCCCAGCCTGCAAGTTATTCTGCAGAAGAAGCAAGAACCTAGGTTCAGGCTGGAGCAAACTGATTTAGTAACATGTGTGAAATTCCATTTGGAGGATGGGGTTGCTGTTAGAAACAGACTCAGAGGGAGAAGATGTAAGAAATACCAGACTAACAGTCATTGGGGACCATTCTGTGCAGGGACAAGCCTCACCGCTCCAAAAAGGCAGAATGTGTAACTAGACATATTGAATATTTAATAACTAAGGAAGGGGACATCAAACATAGCCATTCTTTTGTTCAACAAACACGTATTAATTAACTACTAAGAGCTAAAATTTGTGCCGGGCCCTGGAGATTCCAAGATGATTAAAACATTGCCCAGCTGGTGTGGCTCAGGGGTTGAGCATTGACGAATGAACCAGAAGAGCACGGTTCCATTCCGGGTCAGGGCACATCCCTGGTTAGCTGGCTTGATCTCCAGTAGAGGGCATGCAGGAGGCAGCCAGTCAATGATTCTCTCATTATCGATGTTTCTATCTCTCTCCCCTTCCTCTCTGAAATATATATGTGTGTGTGTGTGTGTATATATATATATATATATATATATATATATATATATATATGACATGCTTTGTCTTCAAGGGGACTGTGGTCTAGAAGACTGAGGTAAAGAGGTGCCGATAAAAGGGAAATTCACCTGAATCAAGGACACTGGAAGCCTAAGGAGGGTGTGGCTTCTGCTGGGGGCTGGAGTGGTGGAGGGGGAATGGGAGAGGCTTCACGGAGGAAGTGACCTTGAGTTGAGTCTCAAAGAGGAGTGAGCCTTTGCCAGGCCAACCAAAGAATGGTTCCCTGTACCTGCTTAGAAGACTGCAGCACGTGGAGGAGGCTCTTATGGAAAAAGCCTCTTTCCCTTGCACACAGGATAAATGTGGCCTGCACGTCTCCACAGTGAGACAATGCTTGGCACTGCTAAGGTGCTCTATGAGGGAGCAGATGTCAGCCTGGTTCCCAGATGTATCTCACCAGGGCCCAGAGCTGACCCACATGTGAGGTGGCAGGAAACATCACTGTGGCATGGCCTCAATCTCTTCACCTGGGTCTGGTGGCTCAGGGTGAAATGCCAGGGTGGGTGTTGGAACTGAAGGTGCCTGTCAGCAGGCTGGGTCTTCTTGGACTGCAATCATGGTTGGCATGAGGAGGCTTTGCAGCAACGTGTGGTCAGGTACAGGAATTGGGAGCACTGAGTGTTGAGCCTCTGGACGACTGTCTAGCAAGTCCTGAGCATGATTCAGTAAGTTGAGAATTTGACTCAAGGTCAACTCTGGCTCAAGGTAAAGAAGGGAAGGAGCTCCCACCTGTGGCCTATTAGGCCTCCATGACCTGACCCTCAACCACTAAGGCAGTTGGAGGTACCACATCATCCTACATTCATCTCCTGTTTACTGGCCAGACTCTGCCGAGCACTTTCCAGGCATTATATTGCTGCCTCATACCCCACACCCTCAGTAGAGTTAAGGGCTCTTTCTTTGGAGCGTCTTTATTTTTTGATATTTCAATGAAACTTTATTTATGGGCATTTAAATTAGAATTTTATGTAATGTTCATGTCCTGAAAACTCTTTTTTTAAGACATTAAAAAATGTAAAAATCATTTTTAGCTCTAAGTCCTACCAAAACAGGTGATGGGCCAGATTTGGCTCGGCACTAATTTGCCAACTCCTGACCTAGAGGATGGGCTTTAAGAAAGATAGTTGAATTCAAACCCTTACAAAGGAGCCGAGAGGACTGAGATCTGCCCCTGGGACTGCAGGTGCTCCTCACATTCAGCTGCCCCGAATTTGAGTCACATTCTATGCATAATATTGGTCCTGGTATGTCCTAATTAGAGAATGTAATTCATTCTTAAGGGCTCCCAATTAAAGAAAGAAAAATGGTTTGTTACAAGGAACATCAGGATTTCTTAAGGTTGAGATCCTATTAGAATGCCATTTATAAAGGATGTTCTTTTCTCTGGCTGGAGGTCAGTTGCATTTGCAATAGACTGAAATTCTGAAAGATGACAGTAACAAGTTCTCAAACCCAGACAGGTAGGCTAGAGCAGGGTGAGACAGTGTGGTTTAGGGGAAAGAGCATAGGCAAAGTACATGAATCCAACTGAATACTGCTTCTAAGAGAAAGATCTTCACACCTGACTTGCCTGCCTCAGGGAGTTTGGGTAGCTGTGAACAGATGCACAGTAATCTATTGAGAAACAGGTTCACGTTGAGAACAGTGTGATCATGTTTCCCCACACACATGTTCATGTACACGCGCGCGCACACACACACACACACACATTTTGCTCACATAGGTTACCTGCTTGGCCTATGTAAACAGGAACCTTGTTCCCCCTCATAAGTCTAAACCTTCCCTCTTCTTTCCAGCCCCTCCTTCCTCTTCATCTGGTCTTATCTTTTGCTTCAGGTGCCTCTCAAACTCTTTCTTCTCGTTCATCTCCACACTTACTTCTATCCACAGCCATCTTTCACATATGTGTCCCTTCCTTTTAAAATGAGCTCCCAGTCTGCTCTTAATCCATCCCCCTCTCATCTCCAGGTGTTAATCCTCTTGTATCTCCAGTCTTTCCTGTCCACCATGGTCTCACCAACCATCAAAGTCTAAATAACCAGCCTGAACTCTGTCTTGAGTGCCCAACCTAAATTTCCAACTAGATAATCTGCTGGGCTTTCTAACATTTCAAAAATGAGTTTTGCACCAAACTCTCTCCTCTTCCTGTCTCTGATCTAAGCCCCAGTGTTATTCCATTATCCATTTACTCTTGCAATACTTATTTATTAAGCATCTCTGTCAGACAACATGCTAGCACTAGGAATATAATGGCTCCCATTTCCATCTGGTGGAAAAGACGGCCTTTATCAAACAGTCATCAAATGAGAACACAATTATAGCTGGGGAATTTTCTACAGAGGAAATATATGTGTGCAATGAGGGCATATAAGAGCAAATAAGGAAAGCTTTTCCAAGGAAGCAACTTTGCAACAAAGAGGCTAAGATCTGAAGACTGAGTTAGCATTGGGTAGGAAAAGATGGGCTGAATGTTCCAAATAATGAAAAACCATTGATTTACAAAGGCCCTGGGGCAGGAGGGAACTTGGAATATTCACAGAAGACCAGTGTGTATAGAGCCCAGGAAGCAAGGGGGTGATGATATGAGAAGAGGTGTAAGTGGGGACCAGACCTTTAAGCTTCTTAAGAAATTTTGTCTTCTTCAAAATTAATAATAAATTGATTACCTTCAACAAACATTTCATGAGCACCAGACACTTATCCAGATGCTAGGGACACAGGGAATACAGCAGAGAATGAAACGAAATCCTGATCCCATGGAGCTGATGTACTGGTCATACAGGCCACTGAAGGGTGCTCAGCAGAACCACTGTGACGTGGCAAAAGTGGGTGCAGGCAGGTGACTGTGATGGTCCAGGGGTACATGACAATAGACTGGTCTAAAACTAGGCTGAGAAGGAAAAAAGCTGATGAATAAGAAAGATCCTTAGGGACCACAATCAATAGGACTTGGTGATGGATTTGTTGGGAGATGGAGTTTCTGTTTATTGTGGGATTTTATTGTTGTCATTTTAAGACAGATTCATGAAGGAAGAGTTATAAAACTTGAACTGAAGGGAAGGATCTAATGGAGAGGAAAAGACTGACTCTATGAAAAGGAGAAGGGGTTAGTGGCCATTGAACTTACAGAGAAGGTAGGATAGGGCAGTATCCAGAGCCTAAGTGGAGGATTTGGCCTTAGGAGGAGAGATTACTCATATTCTATTATTTTCGTAGCAGGGATGGTGAGAAAAGATGCAGGTAGTTTATTAACTTGATACCAACACATTTGGTTAGATCTGGTCCAGGAATTTCCTTTTTTTAATTTTCCCATAGAGAAAGAGACATGGTCATTTGATGAGAGAGATGTGGAAAGAAGTAGAGAAAGGTGAGAAATTAGAGAAAATCAGGGTTAAGGAAGAGGGATGGAGAACCTTCCATAGTAATTTAGTCAGATTGCCAGGCAGGTTGTGGGCCCTCCAAGATCAGGGATCCTAAATGGACGTGTGTGGTAGGCAGAAAATGTCCCCCAAAATATATTCACTTCATAATCCTCAGAACCTGTGAATATAACTTTATATAGCAAAGTATATGTCTAATTTAAGGATCTTGAGAAGACACATTTATCCTGGGTTATTTAGAGGGGAGAGATTAAATGCAATCACATGTATCCGTAAAAGAGAGATTCAGAAGTAGTTTTGAGAGAGAGAGAGACAGGAGAAGGCAATGTGAAGATGGAGAGACTGGAATTATGTGGCGACAAGCCTAAGACATATGGCAGCCACCAAACTGGAAGAGGCGAGGAATAAATTCTCCCTTAGAGCCCCTGGAGGGAGTGTGGTCTTGGTGACAGCTTGATTTTGGCTCAGTGAAACCAATTTTAGACTTCTGGACTTCAGAACTGTGAGAAAATAAGTTTCCGTTGTTTTAAGCCACCAAGTTTGTGGTAATTTGTTACAGCAGCTCTAGGGAACTAAGAGAATGTCTGTCTACCAATCTGCACTGCTGTATGACTTTCTCCAAGTATAGAGCTCAGGTACAAGCACAAAATGGTTATGTTGCCACTAAAATGAAAACATGAAATTGATATTTGGACAAAATCCTATACGAGGATCCAGAAAGACATCTGTACAAGTACTGATTGCTCTGGAAAGAGGCCAAGAGGTGTGTGTGAGCATGTGTGTGTCCTCATACGGGTACATGCGAAGAAGCCCTGGATGTCCCCTGACTTTGGGAAGGCAAGGGACTGAGAGTGGGGCCTTGTCTATATCAGAGAGTCATTGTCATTTGACTCTCAAAAAGAACAACTTTGGTCCTAGCCAGTTTGGCTCAGTGGATAGAGTGTCGGCCTGCAGACTGAAGGGTCCCAGGTTTGATTCTGGTCAAGGGTACATATCTCAGTTTTAGGCTCCTCCCTGGCCCAGGCCCTGGTGGGGGCTCGTGCAGGAGGCAACCAATCAATGTGTTTCTCTCTGTCTTTCTCTCTCTCTTTCACTCTTTCTAAAAATCAATGGAAAAATATCCTCGGGTGAGGATTAAAAATTTTTTAAAAAGAACAACTTGTTTTAGGGCTGAATTAAAAAAGGCACACCTAAGAAACTGACAGCTACTTATTAAATGCCTACTATGTGCAGGCACTGTGAGAGTGCTGAACAAAGCAATGTTCCTACTCTCGTGGAGTTGACATGGCAGTGAGGGGAAATGATTTACAGGCCAGCAAGCATAGACCAGGTGAGGTGATGATAAGTCAAATGAAGAAAACTAAAGCAAGATAAATGGGATTAAGAGTGATGGGGATATTGTTTTCTAAAACATGGTCAGAAATGGACTATTTGACAAAAGTTATGTTTGAGCAGAACCTGAAAGAAGTGAGGGAGTGAGACTTATGGATGCCTGGAGGAAAAGCATCTGGGTAAAGGGAAGGTAAACACAAAGTCCTTGATGCAAGCATCAGTGGCTCAGCTGAGGATACAGGCTCCTTTGATCTGCAGATGACATCAGGCTGTGAGGACAGTGATTAACTATGTTGGATAAAAGATGCCAAATCTAGAAGAATTTTGAAATACTAGAGAGATGGGCCTGGTTTAATAATCAATTGATCAGGGCAACAATCTAAGGTCTTGAACTTTATTCCAAGAAGGTAATTGCACAAGAATGAAATATACAAAGCTGTGGTTTAGTAACCACATGGTAGATGGATGAGAATTTCTTCCTACCAACATTCTGGCCTCCCCCGAAACAAAGGACTACAGGACATCAAGTATCAGCTAGGGGTCAACTGGAGGGACAGTTCTGTGGGCAGGGGAGAAAACAAGACAAAGTAACATGGCAAAGGTTTTACATTCTCTCTAAAAGTAAGCTCTGAGTCAGGCTCCTACTCAAACTCCTACTTGCTCAAGTGCAATGGAATATGATATAATAATATACATCAAGGACCTAAAAACTATTTGATCTAGAAATTTAAGTCTCTATATCATAAAAATGATCCAAAATATAAAAACACAATGTCCATAAGGGCAGAGATTTTTGTCTTGTCACAGCTATATTCTCACAGTCTAGAACATGTCTTGCACATAGTAGGCTTAATAAATATTTGTTGACTCAATACATAAGTGGATAAAAAGTTCTCTTTATAAAAATGTACTTTGCTAAATTATTTATAATATTTAAAAATTTACCTAAATATCCTACAATAATTTTGTATAAGTAAACTATGATCCACTCACTCTTTCTGTATTTAACTCCATTTTCAAAAAGCAAGCATGGTGGCTTCAGTGTAAAAGCAGAATTAAGATCTATTTCATAAAATAGTTAGATATGGAATGGAGGCTCACTGTGTTCATTTTAAAGATGAGGGATTACAAGGCCACACACTGACTTATTGGCATTTTTAAGCTACTTAATACATAGGTGGTAGTTCTTTTGGGCAGTAAAAAATATAGATTGTCTGCTAAGCAATTCTATCATGTATTTGAAAATGATTCCCAGACCTTTAGAAAAGTAGATGTGGAAACAATGCTAGTTCCCATGCAAGAAAGCATGAGGTCAAATAATGCCAGCGAACAAGTGGGTAGGGCCAGAAATTCCAGCAACAGTCATCCATCAATTTGGAAAATATTTATCAACTGGCCAGTGTGCCAAGCCCTGGTGAGACTGTGGGAATACAGAGATGTCTGCGGCCCAGATTTCTGCCTCTTTGCAGAATCTTGTAGGGTGAGAGGGATTTAACACATCAGGGTCACACAGTAAGTGAAAAACTATGGCAAAGTTTGAGAGCTCAGAGATGGGGCAGGGGGCTCTGATTCTGAATTGAATGAAAGTAAGATTCTGAACTGAATGTCAGGAAGCCCAGAGGAGATGACATTTAAGGGGCTGAGACCTGGAGGATGAAGGATCTGTGAGAAGACAAATCTGGTGTGATCCTGGGAATGACTCAGAAAGGATTTCAGGGCATCATGAAGTCGACCTGTCTGTCTCTCCCACTGCAGCTACAAAAGATGCTCAATAGAGAAAATGATGTAGGTTTTTTATTGATTTTTAGATAGAGAAGAAGGGTGCGGGGAAGAAAGAGAGAAATATGGATGTGAGAGTGAAACATTGATCGGCTGCCTCCTGCATGCCCCCTATGGCGGATGGAGCCCGCAAAATTAAAAATAATTTTATGGTTGGGGGTCACCACAACATGAGGAACTGCATTAAAGGGTCGCGGCATTAGGAAGGTTGAGAACCACTCTAATTAGAAAAGAGGATCAGAGTGATTATTTCTGTCCAATATGACTAGAACCATGACAGAGATAAGCACAGGGTAGCACTGGGCCCCAGGGGAGGGCACCTCGCACAGACAGGAAAAGGGAATTAGAAAGACTCTCCTAGAGTACATGCCCTTGACCAGAATTGAATCTGGGACCCTTCAGTCCGTAGGCCAACACTCTATCCACTGAGCCAAACCAGTCAGGGCTTTTCTCCTCTCTTCTTTTTCTCTAGAAGAAGGAAAGGAGAAAGGCAGAGGGTTTTGAATCCGTACCAAAAGGAGGGAAAAAGAACTTCATGGACACAGAGCAGTCCAAGTAAGACCCCAGAGGCTTGAAATAGTGTACAAGTTGGGGAATTATGATGTGTTCCAACCATAAAGTGAAAGAAAGGATGGAAGGAGATGAGGTTGGAGAAAGGGGTCCCAGGCTGTCCTCACATGGAAGTCATTACAAAGCCTCTCTTTCCCACACTCCCTCCTCACTCTCTTTCTCCCTTTCACCAGGTTCATCTATTTGCTTTAAAATAATCCCTCAGTTGAAAATTGAAAACAATTCAGGAAGGAAGACTTGCAACATAAATGGCATCTGTGAATGCTCTGGAAATGAATCCTGTTATATACATAATTCTTTTTGAGGTTGTTTTATCTTCCTTCTAAAGAGCCCTGACTGGTTTGGCTCAGTGGATAGAGCGTTGGCCTGCGGACTGAAGGGTCCCAGGTTTGAATCCAGTCAGATTCCGGTCAGATTCCGGTCAGATTCTGGTATAGGGAAGATGTGGGGAGAGGGGTCCTGTCTCATAGATGATGCATTCTAAACTTACTTACAGGCAACTTAAAATCCTGGAATTGTTAGTTTAATATTTGGCCACAAATTCTAATCTCTCTTCATGCACCATTTATCACCTCCCAGAGAGGCCATCCTGATCACCCGATCTGAAATTTGGATCTAGGTAGGTGACTTTCTTGGCTCCCCCATTGGCTTTCATCTTGCTAGATTTGGTCCATCAAGTTCACCTGTCCAAATCCTGTGGTGCCCAGTCCTGATATGAAAATATATGTTCCCCTTCACATCAGTGGGAGTGGCTACCATAATGGAAGGCTCCTATTCAAGTTGTTGAAAAGAGTGCTGAGTAAAAATTTTTTTGGAGGGGTAGGGTGTAGAAATCACCTTTACAATACACATCAACAACATAAAAATGTCCAGATCCTTTTCATTTTTAATTACACTTCTGGGAATGTATTCTAGCAAATGATACCAACAAAAGAAAAAAGGTTTTATATAAGAACTGTTTTTACTCCACTATCTACAATAGTGAAAGACAGATAAAAAAAATACTAATATCTTATAAGGTGCATGATTAAGCTTAGGTGACTGTAACAAGAACAGTTTTCTTATAAACTAAGAATTCTTAAGAATAGGCTTGCAATAATAGCATTTTAGTTTTTGAAAAGTGTGTCAAAAACTCTTTTAGCTTATCACATGGCTCAGAATCCATTAAATGCTAATAACTACTTATTGTTAATGAAGAGATAATGAAAATAGTTCAGAAACAGGTGATTAAAAATGTGAAATAATTAGCTATTAAAAATACTTGTTTGTATGTATTGATAAGGGATCTTCTCAGGCTAACAGCCCTTTATAATGAGTCTTTCTTCCTTTGATTGGCAGACTGCAACCTAAACTAGCTGATGCATATAGGCCTTCAATTAAAACTAAATAAAGCAATAGTACTACATAATAGCAGCTTAAAATTCTGTCCATAAATATTTGAGTGTCTGTTCTGTGCAAGGCACAGTTCCAGCAGCAAACAGGACAGATAAAAATCCCTGCTTCATGGAGCTTATAGTGTAGGGGAAGGGGGCAGGAAATACTCAAGTCAACCCATAGAATAGATAGCATGTCAGGTGACAATAAAGGCAATGGAAAAAAATTAAGTGGGGAAGAAACATAGGGAATATAGCTCAGGGGTGGAATGGAGGAGGGATGATGTTTCAAATTGGGTGTGCAGGATGGCCTCCCTGGGAAAGGGACATCTGAGCAGAGACCTGAAGGACACAGGACAGTGAGCCAGGCAGTCGGCTGGGCTGTGAGCACTCCAGGGAGCAGATCCCTTTCAGCAATAGAATACTAAAGGATGGGTGGGTTACTTTTGTACAGGCAGCCCAGCCCTGCATTCCTTGTCACTTTCAATTAACCATGAGTATACCCAACCAGCTCATCAAAGAGAGATTCCTATGTCTCTCCCGTCTGGCAGCCAGAGACAGATCTCCCAGCCGGTGCCAACACTGGCACGCTGTACCCTGTGCTCTAAGCAGAGAAGGCAGCCCCACCTCTTCTCGTGGGCCCTCTGCCCAGTGGTGAGAGTTGTAACCCTTGCCTTTTTGTGCCCAGCAGCTCCAGTCCCCCACTGAGTGTAAAGGGGCATTATCGTTCACTTGTGTTGTCTCTGTACTGGGTGAGTCTGGATTCTCTGTGTAAGGGCTTACTCCTTTAGAAGCAAAATCACCCATTCTCAGAGTCACTTTTAGAATTAAGAATGTAAACTTTAACTAAATTTAAAGAGTATTAGAATTTTGTTGTTGATGTTAAGTCTTCAAAGCTGTCAGATTTAGAGTGAGGATGTTAACAAAGAAGGGTATCTAAATATTTTTTAATGTATGTATTTTTAAAACTACAATGGCATTTGTCATGTCTGATTATCTACTCATGTCCCAGCTGATGAGTTGCTGTCTTTCTACCATACCTGTTGGTCACAGTGGTCATTTCAGGTCCAGTGACGAGGACACTGTATGCTCCATGAGGGCAACTACACCTGTTTTTCTCAGCTTCATATCCCCAGTGCCAACCTCAGTGCCTGGGATGTAGGAGACAATCAATGCTGATGAATAAATGAGTGACTTCAGATGACAGCTCTGGCATAGAGAGAAAATACTTCTATGCTAGAGTGGGAGGGCCAACCACAGAGACCAGCATGTCTGAAGCAGGGGTGGTAGGACGGAGGCATGAGCTGTGATGCCTCACCCTCTAACGTCTGAGATGATGGGAACCCAAGTGGAGTGTGCGTTTAATACACAAGGTAGGGCAGGAGTGGGGTGGTGACGTGAGAGACAATCACTGGCACAGTATTTGCTCCCTTCTCCCCTTAGAAACTCAGTTTCATCATCTGGAAAATGGGCATAACAATGCTACCTCACATTGCTGCAAGAATTAAGTAGGAAAATGTATATAAAGCCCTTGGCACAGAAACTACCTCCATAAAAGTCATAGCATACCCTTGTGTTTTCACCCAACAAGTGCACATTGAGAGGCTGTGTACCCTGTGGTTGGAAACAGGGACCTGGAATGAGTAGGTTTGAATCCCAGCCTTGTCACTTTGAGCTGAATTGGTCTTAATTCCTCTGGGCCCCAGTTCCCGCATTTGTGAAAAGCAGGACAATGATGCTTATCTCACAGTGTGGCTCTGAGAATGAAATCAATTAATAAATGTAAAACACTTAGACCCACATCTGGCACACGAGCATTATTATTGTACGCTGGACATTTTTCATAGTTGTTCCCCACTTTGATCTCTTTAGGGCTGGTGGAAGCAGTGAGAGGATGGATAGGAGCAGACAGATGTGTTGATGTGACGATAGAGGAGTTCATGTTGGATGGGCTGGATTCGCGTCTCTTTTCAACACTGGTTCTCAAATTCTAGTGCATTGGTTTCCCCCTGAGGGCTGGTTAAAACACAGCCTGAGGGGGCCCTACCCTCAGAGCTCCTGATTCAGTAGGTCTGGTTGGGGTTTGAGATTCTGTATTTCTAACAAGTTCTCAGATGCTGCTGCTGTTGCTGGCCCAGAGACCACACTCTGAGAACCATTGAAATGTAATAAGAAAGGATGTTAAAAGTTCCAAGAGAAGGAAAAAGGAGGTAATGCACAAAGAGATATGAGTTCTGAAAAAATTCCAAGTAGGACTGAATTACGGACACCGATTGGAAAAATAATCTGTTCATTTAGTCACCAAACATCTACTCACTGCCCGCTGTGAGCAGGGTCCTGTATTCACCAGTCAGTTTCAAGGACCAAGATTTAACTGAGCAGAAACAACAGTGAAATTGGAGAGAAATATCAATCTATTGAATTAAAACAGAACAGCCTTAAAGAAAGAGAAGCCATGTCCCCACAGGCCTAACTCTACATCATGTATCCATCTGGCCTAACTCAGGGATCATTTTTAAAAAAATATGTTTTTATTAACTTTAGAGAGAGGGGTAGGAAGTGGGAAAGAGAGACAGAAACATCGATGAGAGAGACACATTGATCGGTTGCCTCCTGCATGTTCCCTACTGGGAATTGAGCCCACAACCAGGCATGTGCCCCCATCTGGAATCACACTGGGAACCTCGTGGTTCATGGATTGACACTCAACCACTGAGCAATGCCAGCCAGGCTCAGGCATCATTTTTTAAATTATGGTAGAATACACATAACATTAAACTTACCATTTTAAGTGTACAGTTCAGTGGCATTAAGTACAGTCATATTGTTGTGAACCATACCACCATTTATCTCCAGAACTTTTTTTTATCTTCTCAAACTGAAAATCCATACCTGTTCATCAATAAATCCCTGATTCCCCCTCTTCCACATATCCTGGCAACTACCATTCTACTTTCTTGTCTCTATGAATTTGACTATTCTAGGTACCTTATATAAGTGAAATCATACATTTTTTGTCTTTTTGTGGCTTACCAAATGTCTTCAGGGTTCATCCATGTTAAAGCATATGTCAGGTTTTTTCTTTCTTTTTTAGGAATGAATGATATATATATACGAATGAATGTATATACCACATTTTGTTTATCCATTCATCCATCAATAGACATTTGGCTATTGTGAATAATGCTGCAATGAACATGGGTGTACAAATACCTGTTTGAGTCCTGCTTCCAACCCTTTTGGGTATATAACTCTAAGCACTATTTTAAAGCAGATACAATTTGTTTGCATGAAGATTAAGATCACATGCCTCCATCCCACCCCCCACCTTTTCTTTTCTTAGAACTTTACCACTCCCAACACTCAGGCACCCAGATCTCTCAGCTGCCTGAATCTGATAAACCATCCACCTCCAGGTAAATTAGCACAACAAGAACAAGGGAATATATTTGAATGCATTATGGGCTGAATGCATGCCCAAACCTTCCTTTTCTTGTAATGGAAAACTTAACTGACACTGTCCCAGCACACCTGTGCCAGGAATTTATGCAATATTCTATGCCTGGCCAGCATGGTTGAGCATCAACCTATGAACCAGGAGGTCACAGTTCAATTCCAGTCAGGGCACATGCCCAGGTTGCAGGCTTCATCCCCAGTGTGGGGCGTGCAGGAGGCAGCTGATCAATGATTCTCTCTCATCATTGGTATTTCTATCTCTCTCTCCCTTTCCCTTCCTCTCTGAAATCAATAAAAAAATATTTTAAAAATAATCTAAGGAAATTATTTAGTTTCTGGAATCAGACACCTAATAGAGGAATCTGGTCTTACTATTTACTAGCCGTTGAGGCTAATGATTTAATCTCTCTAGTTTCAATTTCCTGATCTATAAAATAGGAATAAAACTAAGATAAGGCAAGCTAATTAAATTAAGATAAACCAAGATAAAATAAAGCACTTAACCTAGTGCCTGGCTTATGGTAAGTACCCAAATACATATATACCTTATATACATTTGTTAATACTGTTGTTAGTATTATTGTGGAGTAACTCCTTCAGATACATGCCAAGAAAGTTCCTGCCATCTAGTTATACAGAAGGACATTATAATGAACATGGACTTAACAGATCTACTAGGTCAGAAACCCCAAATCCTAGAAAATGGAAATTTTTTTTGAATCACAGGATTCAAAATTACAACCTGGCCACAAGGGATTGACACATATCTCTGAATGGGGAAAATATTTTGGGGCAGGGTCTTCTGTGAAGCCCACATATTGTACCAGCATCCCCAGCGGCCAGCTATGGGTCTAAGGAATCTTCTGAGTTTGCAAATGCCAGTTAGAAATGGATTCCAGAACAATGGAAACTTGAGAGGTGTAATGGTTACCACAAATTTGGCCAGGCCCCCTCCTAGGATCGCCCAGTCCTTCTGGGACATGTTCTGACAACTTGCCGGCCTTTTATGAAGCCTCTGAAAAGGAATGATGTTCCTGCCACTTCCGTTAGCAGAATATTCCGCGGTGAAATATGACTCACTGTCAGGGCCCGCGCCTTTGCGATCCCCTTTCTTCTCCTGACCCACTTTCATCGCGCTGTGCCCTTTTGTACAAAGTCAGATGAAGCCTCTCCGGGAGGAGCTTGCTCTGTGAGGACTGACATTTAAAGACCATTTCCACCTCTTAAACTCACTCCTGTTCATTTAGCCAAGCAAAGCATGTTTAATTCTTTTAATCTTCCCCCATAAATCAATCCCGTCATTCCCTTAATAGTCCTTCTCCTGTGCTTTGAACTCCGTCCAGTCTGGCCATCCTAAGCTCTTGTTCCGTTTACACTTGAGAATTGCCAGTCACTCATGAAACCGCTGTGCAGGAAAAACAGCCGGGCCTGCCCGGGTTCCAAGCGCTCTCACCGGGCTGACTGTCTGTTGCCCAGAGGTACTGCGAGCCCAGAGAAAAGCCCTGCCTAGTGGCCAACCCCTTAAGGTAGATTTGAGGCATTTGCTGCCTACTCCATGATGGGTCTTTCAAGGAGACCTGGCCCACCTAGCCAATGGTTAAGGGAATTGCACGAGAGCCACACCTACACCCCTCATTTTACTCAGGCCTCTCAGTTTGTCCACCTATCACTTGGCTTCTACCTACCAAGACTATGGATAAGCCCAGAAAGGATCTTACCTGGAAGGTGCCAGCATGGTCTTCTTCCTTATCACCCTCTCTGTGTTCTTTGAGGGCAATTAGTGTAAACCCTCTGAAGTAGGAGGGAGTAGCAGCTGAAAGTGTCACTGTGGAGAGAGAAGAAAGCAGATTATAAGCACAGGAATCCACTGCCTTCTATTTGTGAAATGGATAGATGTGAGTTCTCCATCAGCATTCCAGACCTGTGAATTAGAGGGGCAGTGGACAGTGGGAAAGGCTTGTCCAGTTAAGTAGTGAACTCTCATTCTCTCCACCCAGTTCCCTCTTACATTTCAAAACTTGCTAAATGCCTGAATTGCTCTCTCACTTAGGAATTATTGAACCAACCAAGACTGTGGTGAGCTCTCTCCCAGTAACCATGATTTGATAAAGATAGTCCCTGGTGAGCAACTCTAATCTTGACAGTTATCTAATGGTACACTTCCATTATACTGATCCAAGGGAAATCTAGCTGCTCACAGCACATATTGACAAAGACTGTCTTGTGTTCTCCAAAACACATTTCCTTTCTCTTGTGGGCACTCGGCTAGACCACATAGTCAGCCTCCCTTGCAATTAGGTGGAAATCATGGACAGGCATGATGCATGCTACCTCCAACCTGACCCATATACATTTTCCATTTGATCCTCCACTCTTCTCTCCTGCCTCTGCCTGCCAAATGCAAGGGATATGGCAGAGGACTGGTGTCCCTGGAGAAGGAGCCACAACATAGAAAGAACCTGGGATTCTGAATAACCACAAAGAATCACTCACTGACCAGAGACAACCATATTGTATTTTGCATAAACTGGAAATAAACTTATATTATGGAGTTTTGTGATAGCAACTGGGGTTATGAATTTACATTATACTCTTGCTCTTCACATTTACCTAGAGAACTATGTTTTCATAAAAATCCTGTTCAAGTGTCTTCTCAGCAATGATAGTCAACCCTCCCTTTGTATACCCAATCTCCAGAGATGAAAATCTTTTACTATAATTTTTGTACTGAATTGAAATTCCCTTTTTACCTGCCTTCTCCACTGTACTGTTCGTTAATGCTGGAGAGGGACTGGATTTTAATTATCTTTGTATCCCCAGCATTTAGCACAGAGCCTGGCATCTAATAGACACTCAATTCAAGTTTCTTGAAATTTATATAAATCAAGGCTTAAATTACTTTACTGCCTGATCAAAGTGCTAAAATTCTGGTCTTTAAACATGGAATTATAGACTATTAGAGCCTTAAGCTACCCCAAGAATCATCCATTCCAGTCTTCCAACTTTACAACTAGGAACCAAAGACACAGAGAGGTCAACAACAGCCCCAAGGTAGTAAGACTACCTAGAGTTGCACACAATGAGTATATTCATAGTATGGGTATCCCACAAGTGTTGATGACATAAAAAAATGTATGATCAATTCATTTAAAATATAATATTTGTGCAATTCTGATAAGCAACCTCCTGTTGGGGAGGGGCATCTAGTATTCCTCAAACTAGTTTCAGTCCTGAAAATGAAGCACCCTAAAACTCCCAAAACTAAAACGACCATCTTGGATAATGTTCAGTGATCCATGAGCAACCAACACAGTGACTCTCGGAGAACTTTGAGACACAAAGATTGCAAATCTCATGCTGTGATTGGTCAGTTCATCCTGCAAAAAGTAAAAGGGCATTCTTATTGGCTACTGATGTCTATAAAAGGTCAGGTAGAAAGTAAGAAAGAAAGCAAGGCGGGGGAGGGGGGAGAAGCACTATAAAGTACAGTAAGAACATTGTGGTGCTCAGCAGTGGCAAGCAGCCACTGGATGATGGTTATGATGTCAGGAGAAAGAGCTGAGATCTCTGAGGAACAGATGGAATCCCCCAAAGCAGTCTGAGGCTATCTGAAGTGGAGTGGGGTGGTCTTTAAGGTCACAATTCTGGAGGAAGGGGAGCAGACAATGAAGGTGCACTGCCTAGATCCCCTCAAATTCCTTTTTACCATTTTAAAGTGCCCTTGACACTGATGTGTCTTTGCTTCTAGTGGCCAACACCTGTGACCCTCAGGTCACTGGAGCCTGCTCTGCCTAATATGAAAGTCCCGCGTCCTGCATCAGAAGAGACAACTCTGAGGGGCACCTGCCACTTCAAAATGGCCCTCCAGGATCAGACTGAAACTCTCCTTAAGGACCTCCCCTGGGGTCACAGCCCAACAGGGACTCTTCCCGCCTCCATCTTGCTTCCCCACTCCCTTATTAGTTTTTCCCTGGGAGCACTTCCTTAATAAGTCGCCTACACCCAAATCCTCACCTGAGGGTTTGTGTTATGGATTAAATTGTATTCTCTAAAAATATATGTTGCCATTCCCCGCCCCTGACCTTCCCCCACCCCCATGCCTGGAAATGTGACCTTATTTGGAAATAGCAACTTTGCAGGTGTAATTAGTTTAGAGATCATACTGGATTAGCTCTAAATCCAATATGCCTGGTGTCCTTAGAAGAGACCTAGAGACACACGGAAGAATGCCAGGTGACGACAGAAGCAGAGACTGGAGTGATGCATCTACAAGCCAAGGAACAGCAAGGATTGTCTCCAGAAGCCAGGAGAACCAAGGAAGAAATGCTCCCTCTGAGCCTCAAGAAGGGACCAACTCTGCTGACACCTTGGTTTCAGCGCTTTAGCCTCCGGAAATGTGAGGGAACACATTTCTGTTATTTTAAGCCTCTGGTTTGTGGTATCATGTGTGGCATCCCTAGGAAATGAATACAGTACGCTTCTGGGGAAGCCAACCTGAGACAGATAGTCAACCCTTGCTTCACAGCCACTGGCTTCTGCATGAAGTTCACACTCCATAGACTAGCAGCCCTTGGCCTCTATCACTCCAGCTTCACCAACCACATTCCCATCCCTCCTCCTCCCAACACTGCATTCCAGTCATGGGACTCACTCACTGGCAGGTTCCTGGAAAGTCTTATCACTTCACCCTGCAGTATTTTTTCTCCATAAGCTCCTCATATGCCTGGAATGTTCCACTTCCTCCATTCCTAACAAACTTCTTCAAAAATCAGCTAAATTTTCACCTTTTGTGTGATGTATCCTCTGATTTCCTCATCACAACCTGGGTGCTCTTTTTTCCTGGACCCTGGTAAGATTAAAAATACCTATACAATGGGAATAATAACGGAACTTACTTCAAAGTATCAGTGTGAAGCATAAATGAATTAATATCATGTTTGGCATGGTTCCTAAAATTCCTTAAAATCATGCTTGGCAAATAATAGGCACTTAATAAATATTAGCTCTTATTATTATCATCAATGGCGAGATTATCCCATTAATCATATTTTGTGTGTGTGTGTTTTTAACCTATTTTGTAAATCCTTCAAAGATGAGAACCACATCTGAACTCAGCACCGTAATTGACACAGAGCTGATGTGTAATTAAACCTACTGAATTGCATTCATGGATTGGTAGAGTCAGTGTTATGAAGATGTCAGATCTCCTCAAATTGATTTATAGACTTAGTACAATCTAATTAAAATCCCAGCATGTTTTTATGATATTGAGAAGCCAATTCTAAAACTTATATGCAAGTGCAAAGATCCAAGAATATCTAAGGAGATTGAGAAAGAAGTAAAAAGTTGGAGGGTTTATACTGCCAGATATCGATATACATTTATAGAGATTAAGCCAGTGTACTAAAGCAAGGGAAACAATAGGCCAGATGAATAGTTTGGAGTCCAGAAAAGGTTTCACAAATAAACTTGATTTATGATAAAGGATGTACCTCAGAGCAGTGGGAGAAAGAAAATATGTTCAATACATGGTATAGGACAACTGAATAACCATTACTGAATGCCTTATAGTAATGAAAATGAACAAATTGTTGTACATACAGCATGGATAAATCTCACAAACATAATCTTAAGTGAAAGAAGACAAACACAAAAGAATATAAAAAATATGATTACACTTACATATCCTATATAATAAAAGCCTAATATGCTAAGTGTCTGGTCGTCTGGTCATCCATTCAACCAATCAAAGCATAATATGCTAATGATATGCTAAGGCCACTCAACTGCTCTCTATGACGTGCACTGACCACCAGAGGGCAGACGCTCTGATCCATAGGTTAGCTTGATGCTGGGGTCTGGCCATTCAGGACTGAGTGAGATGGGCCGGACATATCCTGGACATGTGCAGTTTCTCCCTGGCTGGTCAACCTCCTGCATCCCTCTCTGGCCCCGATTGTGCACCAGTGGGGTCCCTCAGCCTGGCCTGCATCCTCTCACAATCCGGGACCCCTCGGAGGATGTCGGAGAGCCGGTTTTGGCCCAATCCCACAGGCCAGGCCGAGGGACCCCACTGGTGCATGAATTTGTGCACCAGGCCTCTAGTATTTATATACAGTTCAAAAACAGGCAAAGTAATCTATGATGTAGAGGTCTGCACAGCAGTTACACATGTGGGAAAGGAGAGTGAGTACTGATTTGAAGGGGGCATAGGGATGCTTCTGGAGTGCTAGGCTTGTTCTATTTTCTTGATCTGGGTGTATTCAATGTCATAATTCATTAAGTGGCATGATTAGTGAACTTTTCTGTATGTAAATTACATTTTTATTAAATGTTTCTGAATGATAAATGTTTATCTTACTGTATATCTGTGCAGCACCCTTAAATGGCTAATCATAAACTCAGCTTCCCAGAATGCTGCATTCCTGTAGGTGCTAGAAAACTAAGGTTTGACTCTACCTTATAGAATACAACCCACAAGAGGCTGAGCTCAGTGTGGTGTTTCAATCCATAATTATCACAGGTGATGATGGTATTACACAGTATATAATTTGAAGGAAAACAGGAGACCCCTATCTCTCAGAGGACCCCATTATATGACTCTCCTGAAAGGAACAAATATGCAGTGTATTCTGAGTTCCAGTAATGATTAAATATGGCAATAAATAATAGAATTTTCTCTCTAATGACTTCTTCCAAGTGCCTCCCAAGAGAGGCCATTAAGAGACCCAAGAAATTCAGGAAAAATGCTTACAAAGGATTTAAAAAAGAAAAGAAAAAAAAAGTCCATAAAAAAAGAGCCATCCTGTGATCACATACAGGAAACTGGTTAAGAACAAAGATTTTGGATTAGAATCTTAGAGCTACCACTTATTAATTACGTGACCCCTGGCAAGTTACTTAACCTCCACATTTCCTCATTTTTAAAAAGAGTTAATAATATTGCCTTTCTCATAGGAATGTGGAAAGGATTAAATAAACATTTATCACAGTGCCTGGAACATATAAAGCATTTAAGAATTGTAAAGGATGATGATGGTGTAGGCGGTGGTGATGGTGATGTTGGGGATGAAGAAGATGATGAACATGATGATTATGATGATGAAGATCATGATGGCCAGTAGGCTGATTAACTAACAATAATTTTTAAAAAGTTGGTTCTCAGGGACAATGATTGAATCTTCAAAGAAAAACTCTAGTGGGTGCTAATGAAAGACCACTGAGAGGATTGCAATGGAGATAACTGTGCTGGGGATGACTTTTGCAGGGCCAGGTTATGGGGGAATTTGAGTAAGTCATAATAAACTGAGTCTTCTTGCAGCTCACCACACCCAAGACAGAGCGCTATCTGAGATCCTCTCAGCCTTTCACATCCAAACAATATACCTAGTCAATACCCCTTCCCTTTTCTTGAATACCTCTCACCCAATTTTAATTATTTGTGAATTGTTAAATGATAGCCTCCCTTAAAAATTTGTAAACCCCACGAGAACAGAAACCAAGCCTGTCTTGAACTGCACTGTATCTTTAGCATTTAGCACACCTCTTAACATAAAGAAAATCCTCAATAAATACTTGTTGAATGGATGAATGACAGAGTTCATTTGTCTTTAGTGTATAGTTTGCTACTCCTACTCTGGTTCCTCCTCCAAAGTTCTCATGGATTTTATGGGTTACCATATGTAATATGTTATCTTCCTTTATCTTTTTGTGTACTGAGCATTTGTCTGTGCCAGCCCAATGCTGTGTCCCTAGAGGCAAAGAGGGAAAAGGCATTGCCTCTGCCCTCTAGATGCACACAGTCTAATAGATGGCAGAAAAAGACACATCAGCAGATGTTTTTAATAACATATGATAGGTACTATGGAGGTATGAACAAAGTGGTCTGGGATCCTAGAGGAAAGAATAGGTGAGTCTACTGGGGGAGTTAGAGGAGTCTTCAAGGAAGAGCTGGCATTTGAGCTACAAGGTGAAGGAGAAAGAAGAGTCTGTCCAGTGGACAAGATGAGCAACAGCATCACAGGTAGAGAGAAAGGCATGGTAGGCCAGTCTTGGCCTTGAAAATGACAACTAATTCTGTATTTCGTAAGTTGCCAGCTGGGATGGAGGGTGTGCTATGAGGCTAGGGGAGGAAGGAACCCAGGGGGTAGATAGTTAAAGCCTTCAGAGCCTTGCTAAGAAGTGTGGATACCACCCTGGAGGCAATGAGGAGGCCCTGATGGGTTTGAGTTTGGGGAATGTCATATTCAGATTTATGTTTTAAGAATATCAGACTGAAAGTTACATGATTATTGAATTACAGCCCTACGCTTAAAACCAGCTCAGTGGCAAAGGCCTTTCTGGCTTGTTTATATGAGAACTGATAATTTACACTAGAGGCTAGCCCCAAATCTCCAACCAAAGTTATTTTCCCCACCTTTGGGTACACTTGCCATGTGAATACTTCAGTTCCACCTAAGTCCCAAAGAGCTTTCTGGGTCCTTCAAATGTTGCTGTGTCAACCATCCAATATAAACTCTGACCGACTGTTACCCAATTCATTGTCTATGCCCATTACCCTTATTGGACCTTGTCCAGTGTTATCACCCTGACCACTCTGCCTCTGGGTTTCAGACCCCCAGCCCCAATTTCAACCAGGAGGTCCTGAAGCACATCCCAGCTCCATCACACAGCCAGTCCCTGCCATCCACCTGCTATGTGTGACTGAGATGTACCAGCCTTTATGCCCACACATCACCTACAAGGAACTCAGCTTCTGCCTTAAATTGTAACATGATGCTGTGGTCCACTGCCTATTCTGCACAACTTGCAAGGCTCTGGGGAGCTGCAACTCACGTGCTTCACTTAGAAATTGGCACAACAATTTGGCCCACTCCTCCAGGGTTGGGCAGAAAAAGATGCTGGTGATGCACTGGCAGGTAGGAAGACAGAGCTAAAAGTCCAAGGGTGAGCAAGTGTGTATAGTGGGGTTGGATTATACTGTTCCCCTGGATAATCTTCGACAGTGGATGCTCCCAGAATTCCCTGACAGAGATGAAACATCTCACATTCCCAATTAAAGATCATGCATATTTAAAATTGCAAGGGCTGTCTTTTTATAATGGATGTAGCTAACAGACCTGCCTTCAAACTCCCCTCTGTTCACTTTGTGTAACCTTGGGCAAGTTATGTGACCTCTCAATGTCTCAGCTTCCAATCACCTATAAAATGGCAGTAATAGACTTATGTCATGTTGTTATTATGATCATTAATCTATAATAATAAAAGGGCAATATGCCAATTAGACTGAACGTCCTTCTGGGCATCATTCCAGAGGTCCATCTGGACCAGTGGTTCTCAACCTTCTGGCCCTTTAAATACAGTTCCTCATGTTGTGGTGACCCCCAACCATAAAATTATTTTCGTTGCTACTTCATAACTGTAATTTTGCTACTGTTATGAATTGTAATGTAAATATCTGATATACAGGATGTATTTTCATTGTTTGTGATCCACAGGTTGAGAACCGCTGACAAAGCCAGGGTCGGAGCGAAGCCGAGTCTCAGGTGCCAGAGGGAAGCTGGTGCTGGCAGCCAGGGGAAGGAAGGCCTACTCTTGCATGAAATTTGTGCATTGGTCCTCTAGTAAATTAATATTTTTAATAGTTAGTATATATAAATGTTTGCTAAATTAATAAAATATATTAAGCCCTGGCTTAATATTAAACTCAGTTGGTTGAAGTGTAGTCCCATATGCCAAAATGTTGTGGGTTCGATTCCCAGTCAGGGCACATACCTAGGTTGCAGGTTTGATGCCTGGTTGGAGCATATACTGGAGGCAACCGATCAATGTCTCTCTCTCACACTAATGTCTCTCTCTCTCTCTCTCTCTCTCTCTCTCTCTCCCTCTTTATCTCTAAGATCAGTGAAAATATATCCCCAGGTGAGGGTTAAAAATAAATAAATATATAAAATAAGTCAATCTCCTGTATAAAATAGGGATCATCATTATCATCTTATATCATAAGGATTAAAGAAGATAATGAATATGAAATACATTACAACAGCACAATAGAAGTTCATTCTTTCTCCCATGTGCTACCTCATCATGGGAGCCAGATGAATGGGTCCTGAGCTGAACAACATGTGGATCGGAAGAGGAAGGAAAGGGAAGGATGCTCCTGGGGAACTGGGGATGAGTCAGCGAAGAAAATGTAGCTGAGGACAGGAAGCTCTACAGGATATATGCTATTTAGAACCACACTTCTTCCTCTACTGTGACCATGTGACCTTCAGGGATAGTAATCACAGTCCCTCTCTCCTTCTTAAAATATAAAGTCACAAAAATGACTGTGATCCAGAGTCAGCCTATGTCTATACTCCATTCCCCTGGGTATGTGACCCAAACTGGACCAATCAGAATCCTTCCCTGGGATTTTTCATTTTGGAGTTAAAGCGAAAGGGATTTTCTTTTAGTTACCAAACTAACTGAAAGGTTTTTCACTGAAGGTCATTGGCAGCTATCTTTCCTGTCATTTGGAGAAAGTTTATCTCTAGTAAGTAAAATGAGGGTAACACACAGAAATCTAGAGATGAAGGTTGGAAGGAGCAAGACAGAGGAGGTGGAAGGGACGGTAGAAATGGAGAGAGAGAGAGAGAGAGAGAGAGAGAGAGAGAGAGAACCCATTTGAGGCCCTAGATCCATTTATACGTGAAGGCAGAACCACCCCTGGACTGTCTAAATATGGGACTCAATAAATTCTCTTTTTTGCTTTAGTTTAACTTTATTCCTGTCACTTGCAGTGGAAAGAGTTCTGACTAATCTTGAAGCAAAGAAAGAAAATAACTCTGCGTAGATTATAGAAACAGTATTCATGACTAAACTGGGGTGGCTGACCAGGAGGGTGGCAGTTGGTATTTAAATATCATTGAGATGATAGCAGATCAGTTGACTTCAAAACTATTTAACTAGATACCATCTTTAGGAAAGGATTCTAAGGGATGTCAGAAGACTCTGTCCAGAGACCCAATCTGCTCCACATTCTTATCAACTTCTTTGATAAAGGCTTCTAAGGCAGGCTTATTAAAATTGTGAATAATCCAAAATTAGATCATGTGGATTAGTGACTCAATGACAGAATCCAGATTCATGAATGGTTGACAGCTACAGGGGTGGACCCAAACATGCTGGATTGGAGGAATGGGGAATCATGTCAAATGTGACGTTCAAGGACCAGTTACGCCAGTGTAGTGTGAGGAGGGCAGCAGGCCTCCCAGAAAATCACCGGAATTTTGGCTGGCTATAAGCTTGGTGCGATCCCAGAGTACAGCTGTCAAAATTGCAAACACCAGACCTGGCAAGCTTCACATAAGCTCAGTGTCCAGGACAAGGGAGATAATCATTTGGCTTTGTTCCCTCCTGATCAGACCACATCTGGAGTACAAGGTGCAAGGAAACAAGAAGCAGCATCCTGTAAAGAATGGCTTCAAGAAAGGGTCAGAAGTCATAGTAGCTATTTCTCCACAAACACCTCAAGGGCTGATATATGGCCAAGGGGGGGACCTTATATGCTTGACTCCCAAGGACAGAACCTGACGATGAGGGAAAGCTACATGGAAGGCAGATGTTGGCAGCAGAGAAGTAAAACCAAGTCAGCCCTAGCTCAGACTCCACCAGTCTGTAAGTGTGGTCACCTAAATAAAGGAAGCTCAGGTTCTTCTCTCTTCGCCACTCCACTGCCAAGCAGGGGGCGCTGCTATTGTGCTGCTTTGAGGACATTCCACTGGACACTGTACTGTGTCCCATTGCTACTGGGAGTCCAAGGGAAAGGCTGGGAGAGATGGTAATGGGGGAAAATGCTCATAGAAAATTGACCAACTTTTGGCCATCTTCTCTTTGTGCCTCACCATCTCATTTCAAAAGAAAAAGAAATAAACTACCTAGAATATAGTCCTGGAATCCAGCCCTTTGTTGGGGTGGGGCCAGTAAAACTATATATTTTTTTAATCTTTCCAAGGGATTCAGATGCATAGCTAGGTTTGGGAACAGCACAAATGACCCTACAAAGTGCTGATTCCAGGGAAGGTCACTTTAATAGCTGGTTTCTAGATTTGATGGATCAACAGTCCCCTCAGCTTTATTCTTCATATAATCAGAGTCAGTGTCTGAAGCTGGCAGCCCCTTTCCTTTGCTCTTTTGCCTTCTGTCCTCTGCTTTTCACCTCTGAACCATCAATGATCCAGCTTTCACCATGTATGTGACTGCTGGCCTCTTCCCTCCCTGGACCCAGGCCCTCTGCCTGCCCTCAGCCTCCTGGAGCTCCTTGCCGTTTGTCCCCATCCCTTGGTCTCACCTCTCTCTCTCTCTCTCTCTCTCTCTCTCTCTCTGGCAGAGAGAAAAACATTTTTCTTTCCTTCCATCCAGCTCTCTTAGAGGGAGATCTCACACCTGGGTTCTTGGGGTTTAAATGATACATTATTTTTTTTCAACAAATAAGGATCTAGTGCCTGGTATAGCCACACGCTGTTCAGAGTGCTAGAAATAGAATGGCAATAAGACACAGTCCTTGAATCTCATAAAGCTTGAATGCCAGCTCGAGGAAGCAGATGATAAGATCATTTCAGAGAGTTGTTAAGGTATATGAAGAAATAAAATCAGGCAAAAGTAATGGGAAACAGAAATTGATGGTCAGAGGGGCCTCTTTAAAGAGATAATATCTGAGCCAAAACTTAAACAACAAGGAGTGAGTCATACAAAGAACAATCCAGACACGGAAGACAGCACATACAAAGGCCCTGGGGTGGGGATGAACCTGTTGTGTTTAGAGAATTCAAAGGGCAGTATTGCTGTTTTGAGGAGAAAGAGAAGAAAGAAGTAAAAAAATGAAGAAGGATGAGGAGAAAAGGAAGAGGGAAGAAAGAGGAAGGGCATCAGAATAGTTTCCTGTAGCACTTAGAATCAACATTTAGTGTTTATGGTCTGCTTCTGAGTCTGCCCACCTGCCTATACCCCTATCCCCACACACAGCGGTTTGTGCTTGGAACCCTTCCTCTCTCTCATATTTGAGATATTTGCAAATCTCTGAACCACAACTGTAAACTGGATTCGAGTTATTTCCCTCGGATCTCCAGTGCTTCTGCAAATCAGCAGAAGTGAGTGGCCCCTGTTTAAGTTTATGCACTTTTCATAGCAGTTATTATTCTGTGAAAGTTAGAAGCTTTGTCTATGCAGAGCTTGCAAAGGACTTCTGGTGATATCATCTAACCCCAGACCCTTCCTATCTTAGCCTCAATTCCAGCCTAGCCAAGACACCTAGTAATAACGTCATACTAGCAAGAGCTGGCCAGACACATAAAAAGCTATATGTGATGTAGTGAGTTCCCTGATATATATTCAAACACACTATACACTGTCAGGGGGAAAAAAAGAGAGGAAATAACACCTTAGGTAATTTGGGCCACTTGCTACTCCATTATGTGCTTGAATGAGCATGGTTCCCTCACTCCTGCATACAGTGAGGATTTCAGATTTGTCATGTCAGTGTTTAAAGACAAATGAAACACACACACACACACACACACACACACACACACCCCAGTACTCAACTTAAGAAACATTGATCTCTTCCAGTGCTGAGGGAACAAGGAGTGCTGGCCTTACTGAGAAATGTCCATTTGTTTCTATTCCCCACTAACAAATCATCTGGAGGGGAACATAAATAAGGCCAGATTGAATCTAGTATCCATGCTATATTTAATGTACAAATTCAAAGGATTTTTAAGGAATAATTTTGATTTATGAGATTTTGGCTTTCCATAGTGCCTCTTGAATCTAAGATTCAACTCCACTGTACTCAAATTATTTATTTTGTCTCAATTCTGAATGTATATCCCAGTGTTGTTTCTTCTTCTTCTTCTATTTCTTCTTTTTCCTCCTCTTCTTCTCCTTCTCCTTCTTCTTCTTCTTCTTCTTCTTCTTCTTCTTCTTCTTCTTCTTCTTCTTCTTCTTCTTCTTCTTCTTTTTCTTCTTTTCTCTCTCTCTCTCTCTCTCACACAAAACACATGTGTGCATTTTTAAAAATATATTTTTATTGATTTCAGAGAGGAGGGGAGAGGGAGAGATAAACATCAATGATGACAGAGAATCATCAATCAGCTGACTCCTGCATGGCCCCTACTGGGGACTGATCCTGCAACCCGGGCACATGCCCTGACCGGGAATCAAACCTGTAACCTCTTGGTTCCTGGGTCAGTGCTCAACCAGTAAGCCACACCCAGTTGGGCCATTTTCTTGCTTTACCCAATTGTATCTTCACTTCTTTCTTTCCTTGCAGCTTCCTCCTTTATTGAGGGAGAGGGTGGGACAGAACAGGCAACTCCAACATATTGGCCCCTTTCTGTCTTTTCAGTATGAAACCTATCAACACACACACACACACACACACACACACACACACACACGCACTTCTTCACCTACTGGTTTAGTCAGCAGTTATATCAACTTCACATGCTGTTGAGGAGCTCCATCTAGATGACCTGTCAGTGCAAGAACATGAAATATTGTTTCTACATGACTGTGCATTAAAACATGTGGCAAAGACCTCCAGTTGTCTTCCTAATTCCATTTTCATCTTCATCCTTATGAAAAAATAAATTCCTCCTCCAAGTTTTAGCTGGGCATGTGCCTGTCCAGCTAAATGCTAGATTTTCCAGACTCCCTTGCAGCTAGATGTAACCACATGACTAAATTCTTACCAATGGAGTGTGTTTCAAAGTTCTGGGTGCAATTTCTTGGTCACATCATTAAAAGAAAGCTCTACTTTCTTTCCCTGCCTATATGCTGAGTGGAGCTCAGAAAGGTGGTAAATGAGCTGGCTATATCTATGCTGATAGGAGAACATTCTAAAACAGTACTGTCCAATAGAAATAAGCCTAAGCCAGGTGAAATTAATTTTTTTTGTTAACAGATATCCAGTAGGAATAAACAAATAACTTTGATTTTAACAACATATTTTATTTAACCTAATACATCTAATTTTCACTTCAATATGTAATCAATATAAAATTATTAATGAGAAGTTTATTCTTTATTCATACTAATTATTCAACAAATGTGCATTTTACACTTACAGCATATCTCAATTCGGATTAGCCACATTTCAGTGCTGTGACTCATGGCTACATATTGGACAAAGAGTGCTAGATGATGGAGAAGCAACAAGACAGAAGGAATAACAATATAACTATGTATACAGAAGTACTCAAGTTGTAAACCTTGAAAAATTACAATTTGATATACTTTCATTTTTTGCATGTTTTTCTTTTTTGCATTTCATGAAACTAAAAGTAATAAACAGTCTCCACAACCATTAAGCACTTAAATATGTACTATGCATCTTTTAATTTTTATTATCAATTTGAATTAAATACTTATTAAAGGGGGACAAAGGTTAAAAATAAATTTGAATAATAAAAAAGAGGAAAATGGAAGATGAAAACACTAATTTGAAAAGATATTTGAACATCCATGTTCATTGCAACATTATTTACAACAGCCAAGCCATGGAAACAACCTCATTTAAGTGTCCATTGATGGCCCTAGCTGGTTTGGCTCAGTGGATAGAGCATCAGCCTATATCACCAAAGGATTCTGGGTTCAATTCCGGTCAAGGGCACATACCTCGGTTGCAGGCTCCTCTCTGGCCCGGGCCCTAGTCGGAGCTCGTGTGGGAAGCAACCAGTCGATGTATTTCTCTCACATCAGTGTTTCTCTCTGTCTTCCCCTCTCTCTTCCACTCTCCCTAAAAATCAATGGAAAAATATCCTCAGGGTGAGGATTAATAACAAAAAAATTAAGGAAGTATCAACTGATGGATAATGGATAAAGAAAATGTGGTACATACAGAGTGGGACAAAAGTAGGTTTACAGTTGTGAGTATGCAAAACAGAGTTTGTTCTTGTATTATTATTTAATAAGTATTACATTTTTTCCATACAAACAAACTTTTGCTAACCTACTTTTGCTAACCCCTGTATGTATAATGGAATACTACTCAACCATAAAAAAGAATGGAATCTTGCTATTTATGACAACATGAATGGACCTTGAGCACATTATGCTAAGTGAAATAAGTCAGACAGAAAAAGAAAAATATTCTATGATCTCACATATGTAGACTCTTTTAAAAAAAATCAACAACAACAAAACCAAGTTCATAGGTACAGACAACAAATTGGTGGATACCAGGGTGGGTAGGAGGGTGGAAGAGGGCGTTGATGAAATGTGTCAAGTGGTCAAAAGGTACAAACTTCTGGTTATAAAATAAATAAATCCTGACATTGTAATGTACAGCATGGTGGCTATAGTTAATCATACTGTATTGTATATTTAAAACTTGCAAAGAGAGTAACTCTTTTTTTAAAAAAAATATATTTTTATTGAAGTCAAAGAGGAAGGGAGAGGGAGAGAGATAGAAACATCAATGATGAGAATCATTGATCTGCTGCCTCCCACACACCCCCTACTGGGGCTCGAGCCCGCAACCTGGGCATGTGCCCTTGACCAGAATCGAACCTGGGACCCTTTGGTCCACAGGCTGATGCTCTATCCACTGAGTCAAACCAGCGATGGTAAAAATAACTCTTAAAAGATCTCATCAAGAGAAAATAATTTGTAATTATGTATGGTAACAAATAGTAACTATTGACTTACTGGGGTAATCATTTTGTAGTGTATACAAATATTAAATCATTTATACCTCAAAATTTTTCTTTAAAAAGAAAGACAGTAATGTACAAGAAAAGAGGAGAGGTGGGAGGAGTGTCTTACAATTAATTACAATATCATCAGCAGTACCTAACTAGAAACACCAATCAGAAAGGATATATGCACCCCTATGTTCATAGCAGCACAGTTCACCATAGCTAAGATTCGGAAACAGCCTAAGTGCCCATCAGCAGATGAGTGGATTAAAAAACTGTGGTACATCTACACAATGGAATACTACCCTGCGGTAAAAAAGAAGGAATTCTTACCATTTGCAGCAGCATGGATGGAACTGGAGACCATTATGCTAAGTGAAATAAGCCAGGCAGTAAAAGAAAAATACCACATGATCTCACTCATTTATGGATAATAAAGAACATTATAACCTGATGAACAAAAAGATAGATACAAAGGCAGAGATTCATCAAACAGACTGTCAAATTACAGGGGGGAGGCTGGGAAGTGTTGGGGTGGGGAGTAAGAGATCAATCGAAGGACTTGTATGCATGCATATAAGCATAACCAATGGACACAAGACACTGGGGGATGTAGGGTGAGGGCATGTGCCTGGGGGTAGGGGAGGCCGGGGGGAAGGTCAATGGGGAAAAAAAGGAGACATATGTACTACTATTTGTAATACTTTAAACAATAAAATGAAATTTAAAAAAAAGAATAAAGAATCCAAGAAAATAAAAAATAAAATAAAAATAAAGTAAAACTAGATAAGAGTTCATTTAAAAGACCCCATCCTGCTTAAATTTCTCGGATTATACCTACATACTTTTCAAACATATAATTTTACAGGCATGATCATATAGCATTTTCATGTGAAAATAAAACGATAGTCAAATTAGTTTCTTTTTTCCTATCCAATTTGTTTCTGTTTCCCCACAAACAAAAGGAATTGGCTAAAGATTGACAAGGTTCTTCATGTTTCTAAATTAATCCTCTGGTTTATGGGAAAATGCAAAACTGAAGTCTACAACAAGAAAAAAAGCAAATGTAAATAAGGACCTATTACTTCATACTTTGTGTCCCAAGATATGTCAGTTATTATCTTGGTTTGCTGCTGCTGTTTTCCTTCAATGAAGACAGATCCAGAAGGCTGAGGGTAGCCGAGAGAATTCATTCTACTCTCAATTCATTTCATTGAATCTGTATAGAAGACTGGTTCAGAGCACAGATTTAAGAGCCAGACATCCCTGAATATTTTTTAAAGAATAGTTTATTGGTTTTTAGAGAGAGAGGAAGGGAGAGGGAGAGAGGGGGTGGGGAGGAGAGGGAGGAGGGAGGAGAGAGAGAGAGAAAGAGAAAGAGAGAGAGAGAGAGAGAGAGAGAGAGAGAGATCAGCTGCCTCCTGTACTCCCCCTACCAGAGACGGAGCTGCAACCTGGACATGTGCCCTTGATGGGGAATCCACCAGCAACCTCCTGGTGTACCCGACAATGCCCAACCGACTGAGCCACACGAGCCAGGGCAGTCATCCCTGAATTTTTACCTTGACTCTGCTGATTATTAGCTGTGTGACTATGGCAACTTACTAAACTCTTTAAGACTTAGTGTTCTCATATGCAAAAATAAGAAGAATAAACCACCTCAAAGTACTCCAAGAACTAAGACGTGAGATGAGTAGGAAGCACTTAACACAATGCCTGATGCGATACTCACTGCCAAGTATTTTTCTATTTCTAAAATAATCATCTCATAACATATATTTATTTTAGCACCTACTGTGTGACAATTTTCTTTTGACAAGGATGATTTCTAATTCTCACAGCAACACTGGGGATGGGGTGCGGGAACTCAATTTCATTTTACAGTTGGAGAAATTGTGGGTCAGAGAGGTGGAGCGGCCTGCCTGAGGTCACCAAGTACTTATGTGACTGAGCAGGAGTTGAAACAGACTCAGCCAATATCAAAGCCTGTGCTCTTTCTCCCAGGCTGAGGTGGTGTGTGCCCCAGAGCAGGACAGAGAAAGACAAGGCAAAGCAGCTCTGGAGGTCTCCAAACCTCCCAGTTTGGCATAAATCCCCCAATTATGTTTGAAGTTGGAGAAGCTTTTCAAATTTCAACTCGACATTCTTTTCCCATCAAGTTCCTTGAAATTTCCCTTTAAAGAGCATCTAGGAAAAGCCACTCTCATTAGCCAGGGTCTGGCTTTATTTTCCTAATAAACAGACCTAATAAATCAGACAACGGAGGCTCTTTTATTTTCAATCAATTCTTGAACATTGCAGCTGATTTTCCTCTCCTTGGCTTGAAATTGTGATCTGGGAATGGCTGGTCCTGCAAATTGTCCTCCCAGAAGCAATGCCCCCTTGAGGATCCTCCACTTGTTATTTTTAATCACTGTAATCTCCTTTTCAAAGAGGGCCCTGGTCAGAAACAGAGCAGGCCTTTCAGGGTTTTCTAAAGCACAATTATTGCAGAGGGACCCAGATGGGGAGGAGGGAGGGAGAGAAGTGGTGGGAGAGAGAGGGAAGTCAATATAGTACTAACAACTTGGAAAAGCTGAATAATAATCTCAATTGGATCCTGACAATTGAGAAGAAACCCCATGTTTCAATACATTTGCAATAAACAGTGGCCATTTCATTCCAGTCCAGAAAGCCTGAAGGCTATGCTGGGGTAGGGAGCATGGAGAGCAGAAGCTATTTGGGGGTGGACTGGAATACTGGGGACAAAGATTTGTGGCAGGAAAACAAGCCAAGGATTGATTCCAAGGATTGTGAGGGGCCCTAATTCAGGAAAAAGTTTTTTAAAAAAGCAAATAGAACACCAGGGGAATGTTAATTTCCACAGCCCTAAGTCAATACTCCAGGAAGAATGCATTAGACTTACTTTTCACACAATTATTCTAAGAAGGTAAAAGCCAACATTAAAATGTCAAACTAGGTCAGCACCCCTTTCTTCCTAATGTTGAGTGGCGGAATCGGGTTTGCTAATCACAGAAGGCCTCAGTGTGGTTTCTGCAAGATCTTTCTTTCAAGATTTCTTAGCCACCAGCAAGGAGAAGGATGACTGCCCGTCTCATAGCCTGAGTGGGGGCCTCACAGTCCAAAAGGCTAACTAACATTTGAGGCTGGAATAACCGTAGGGTGAAAGTCTAGAGCTCCCCTCGCCCCCAGCCCCAGTTCCCACCTCCTGGCCATGGACACCTAGGCAATCAGGGAACCCCGTGGCCCAGGTGAATACCTGAGGCACCTCCTTCCCAGTTCTGCGGCCCTGGCCAGTGCTCAGCCAAACTGGGAGGATTGGGAAGAGATGCCACATAGGGCACTTGGCCTAGGCCCCATACTGGTCTAAACCACACACACACACACACACACACACACACGCACGCACACACACACACACATCCTCCTGGGCTTAAATTAGGAATAATTTTAGGCAAGGCTTCTACCATGGAGAAATCAATCATTCATTTATTCAATTAATTCTTGAAGACCAGAAAACTGTTATTCACGGTAGATTGGACAGGTGGAGTACTGAGAAAACCTACGTTTACACACACACACACACACACACACACACCAAAAACAAAACCAATCTGAATTATTAAACTAATAAAGGCTGTCTAACTCAAACTAACATGTATTGAAGTCCTCAGGCACACTCATCTTTGTAAACTCATTCCGGACAAGCACACAGAGAGGTTGGATAAACAGCTATATTCACAGCTGGAGAATGGACCCAGAGAAATTAAGGACTTGCACAAGGTCGTACAGCTTGGATTGGTCGTACTCAATCCAAGTCCCTCTGACTCCAGAGCCACATCCTTCCCTGCCACGTGGATCTGGGGCCATTTCCCAAGAGAACACAGATTCTCCGTTTGGGGGAGGGCTAAAGAGACGAATTCCCGCTCCCCTCTGGTCCACTGAGGGCATTGGCTATTTCCCAGCTGTAGGCCTAGCTCCTTCAGCCGCGCGCCAGCCCAGCCCGGTCCCTCCAGCGCTGGGTCGCTGGGTCGCACGTCCTCCACCCAACCTCCTTCTCCCCTCGGTGAAGTCCCGACGATCCCGCCAACCCGCGCGCCCCGGGTCTTGGCGGCTGCTTGTCACGCGCTGAGCGCCCCCACTTGCCATGGGCGCACGGCAGCCGGCTCTGGGTAGTTCCCGGTGGAGAAAGTCGGGATCCCCGGAGAAACGGGAAAAGCGTTCGGAAAAGGGTGGCCCCTGGTTCCGCGTCGCCGGTGTGGCCCGGGCGCCCGCTGACACTGCCCCAAACTTTCTCCCGTGTTACTCCCACCGCCTCCTCCCTCGAAGCTCTAGGAACCCGGGAGGCGGGTGTGGAAGGGCGGGCGGTGGCTGTGAACCCATTCGCCCCACTAGATGCCCCCAACAACCCACTTTCCCCTGCTCGGTGCCAGAGTTGACTTAGGACAGGGTGGGAGTGGAGAGACATGCTCCCGGTCGCTCCGCGCCTGCCGGGGGAGTGGGGCGGTTTGTGTGTGTGTGTGTGTGGGGGGCGGGGGGGGACAGGTGAAACCAGGTAGACTTCCCTCCCTGCCCCTGGTCAGGTCTGTGCCATGGAGCTGCCCGTCATGACTGGAAGGCGTTCAGCTGCTTGAACATCCCTCCCTGCGCTCCCGAACGCCTGCTCTCTGATGAGGCGCTTGGGCACCGTCCCTGGGGCACGGGTCCTCCAGAGCCATGCTCCCCCGCCCTCCAGGGAGCAGACCTCGGGAATTTGGGCGTCCCTTTCCACCTTCACCGGGTTCCCCTTTCCTTTTCGAGGCTACACTGAAGGCCCGGCCCACTGGGGGGTCTGTCCTAGAATTCCAGGGCCATCTCCCTTGCCTGGAAAATAATTGGGAGTTCTGTCCAGAGACCCTTCCGAAAAGCTTCAGGCTCTTCCCTCCTTCCCATGCCCAGTTCAAGGGGAAGCTTAAAGTCCCTTTTCCTGAAGGGATCTGTCGGGGGAAGATGGAGTGAGGGTTCCGCTGGGGTGTCAGTCAGAGAGAAGCTGATGTCTTCTCCTCCAGGAATGGAAGCGGGCAAAGCCGGACTTCACCACCTTGCTTGGCACCCAACTGGGAGAAACCAGGTCCCCTCCACTCCAGAGACGGATCTGGAGAGAGGCGGGTCTCCACTGTTCTCCCGGACCCAGCCGGTTCCCTCCAGCCAGGCCGGTGTGGACGCGTTGCTTTGCTATAGCCCACACCCTGGAACCGCGCATCGGAAATGGGGGTTGCCTCCCCTGGCAGAGGGCCCCGCGACGGCCAGGAACTGGCTTGGGAATTGGCTCACAGCTCCAAAGGGCTGAGGATAGCCAGGACAGAAGGGTCCTTGCCGGGCTGCGCAGACACCGTGCGCCCGGGGACTGTGCGCCCTCCTCCGGTACCGCGCGGTCGGCGCCCTCCGGGGGCCGGGTCCCGCGCCCCCAAACGCCACACCGGGCCACTTACCGCGGTAGCTGGTTCCCGGCTTATAGAAGTCGGGGTCGCCCTCCACTCGGAGGCTGAACTCGGTGTAGCCCTCGCGGCGCGTGCCTTGAGCGCGCAGGATGCGGCTGCAGTAGCCCTCCGACTTGGGCACTTTGTCCAGGGTCTCGTCGGAGAAGGCCAGCGCTACTACGGCCAGGGGCAGCGCCAGGGCCAGCAGCGCTGGACTCCGGCTCAGCCTCAGGGGCGCCGGGGAGAGCCTCATCCTCGCGGGCCCCCAACTTTGTGCTCCTGCCGCAGGCCCTCGCCGCGCAACTCCTGCCCGAAGGGGTCCCCGCGGAGACCTGGCAGAGCCTGGGCGGGAACGGGAGCTCGGAGCCCGGAGACCGTGCCTGCTTTGGCTTGGCAGCTGCGCTGCGCGGAACTGAGCTGAGCCGAGCTGAGCTGAGCGAGCGGAGCAGCGCGAGGAAGGAGGGCGGCGGCAAAGGAGGAGGGAGGGCTGATTTTGCCCAGATCCCCGAGTGCAGCGCTGTTTTGTTTCGGAGCTGGCGATTAGCGGCGCTTGTGTGTTTATTTTGAGATGCTGATTCCCAGGGTCTGGCGAGGAAATCATAGGATACTGGGACACTGCGGGCTCTGTCCCACCACCAGGGAGGCTGCTGTCCCCACCCCCGCTACACTTTGTGGAGGAGGGTATTTGAAGGAGGGAAAGACGCTAACTTTTGTTGTACACCTACTCTGTGCCTAGCTGTATGCTGGGAGGTTTACTTATGCTATCTGCTCACCTTCTCCACCCTGACTGCACACAATAATGGCATTACTTTCACTCACTGTATAGATGAGAAAACTGAGGCCTCAGCCAAACAGTTAAGGCAGGATCAGATGCCATGACTGTCTGACTATTGTTCTTCTCACAGCGGCTGTTGGAACAAGTCGGACTGGAGGATAAGAAATGGACAAAATAACTCATCCATTGGGCCCAGTAGGCGCAGTGCCTTGGAAAGGAGTTTTGAAAGGCTCAAAGGAAAGCTGTGTTTCCTTGGCTTAGATTTTAGTTCAGGTTCTCAGACTCCAGTGAGATGTTTGGAGAGGAGCTGAGCCCCAGGGCTCACTGGGCAGAGCCTCGGGCATCAACCCCAAGGCCAGGCAGCAGAAGGCCCAGGTGCAGAAATTTCTCCCAGGGTTTGCCTAGGGACAGGCCTGAATCAAATCTTAGTCCTGCCACTCACCTACTGTGAGACTTGGGAGAATAATTTAACCTCTCCAAGCTTCCTTTCAATGTTCTGGGGAAGGTATTTGTGAGTACCTGTGGGCCAATACACTCTTCCTCTAGAGGGTGCTAGGATCAAATGAATTGAGCCATATAAAACTTGGGCTGGTCTTTTGGTTCCCTGGGTTTGGGCTGACCCAGGGAACCACAGCAATGAAGACCAAGCCTACCGTGGAGATGCCTCAGGCCTCTGCCTCCCCTCTGTGTGCACACTCCTAACTAGGTGCTCTCAGAAACTTCAATTACCCAGCTCCCGCTTTCCCTGGGCAGTCAAGACACCTCAAGAGTCTCCATTTAAAAAGCAATCTCACCCTAGCTGGTTTGGCTCAGTGGATAGAGCGTTGGACTTCTGGGTTCAATTCTGGTCAAGGGTACATAACTCAAAACTCGGTTGCAGGCTCCTCCCTGGCTTGGGCCCTGGTCTGGGTGGGTGCAGGAGGCAACCAACCAATGTGTTTCTCTGTCTTTCCCTTTCTCTTCCATTCTCTCTAAAAATCAATGGAAAAATATCCTCTGGTGAGGATTAAAAATACATAAGTAAGCAAGTAAATAGCAATCACCTTTGCTTTCCAGGTCAGGTTTCTCTCTTTGACATCACTAACAAACAGCCCGGATGAGCCATCTGCATTGGAGGTCCTCATTGCTCTTCATCTGCCCACGTACTCCTCAGTTCTTTTGCTGAGACTCCTGCTGCCACTATTAACTGGACACCTTTTTTCAGAGGTCACCCGAGAGTGCCCGCTTGCTGAAGCCAATTACTGGAAGCTCTTTTCTCAGCCCTGATCCTCCTTGACCCTCAACAGCACCTGAGCCAGCTGACCAGCCTTCCTTCGTAAAAGTGACACTCAGATTCACATCTGCGTCCTGAGTGACTTATCTCCAGCGTTGCTATATTGGCTTGGAGCTCATGCTAGACTCCATGGTGCATAATTCTAGTCATACAGTAAGTTTGCATTGAATGTAGATGTAGGGGTCAACTCTGGGCTAAGCAGTGGGCACCAGAGTGAACAAAAAATTCATTCATTTATTCATTCATGTTGAAGACTCTCCATGTGCTCAGCTCTGGGACACAAGACCTATATTGCCCCTGTGGATCTTACAATCCTGTGGGAAAGGCAAATATTAAAAACAGTTTCACGAATCTTTTCAAATTATAAGTGTGATATATGCTACAAACTAAGTGGTTCATGAGAGTACACCCAATTTTTATCTCAGAGGACTGGAAACTGCAGAGATGCATATTATGTGGCTCCTGTTTCACAAAGCTCATGATAAGCAAAGAAGCCCAAATATATGCTCTTGAATGTCTTTTCATCTAAATCAGCACATTCAAATCTAACATGGAGGTGGGTGGTATGGAGCAGGCTGGGATGTAATAGTTAATTTTTTATGGATCATTGACAGGAAAACCATGCGAGATAGGAGCACCCCCCCACACACACACTTCTATTTTCTAGATTAGGAACCTATAAAATCACCTGTCTAGGTGCCACAGCTAATACGGGGAAAGAGCAAGCATTCAAAGCAGGCCTCACCAACATTAGAATAGGGTTCTTTCCACTATACAGGGGTGACCTCATCATCTGGGCAACAACAGAGGCTCTAAGCAGCCCATCATACTTCAATGCCACTACCCAAGCTAGATTTTCCCTAGCCAGCTCGGCTGTCACAGCAGACCTCTGCTCCCCTCACACATCTAATCCATCACCAAGTCATTAGCTTCACCTTCCAACTACCTCTTGAATCTGTCCACTTCTCTCCATCTCCTCTGCCACCACACCAGTCTGAGCTGTCATCATCTCTCAGCCTCCTAATTGGACTTTCCGCATCCACTCTTGCTCCCCTCCAATCTGTCTTCTGCACTGAAGCCCAAATGTTCCTTTTTACAATGAAGAGTTGGATGTCAATCCCAAGGTTTAAATCCTTTTTCAGTGGCTTTTTAGGGCTCTCAGAACAAAGACGGAATCTTTAATGTGGCCTCCAAGGCTCTGCTGGATAGCAGCTCAGGCCACGCACCCTTTCTCTCATGGGCTCCAGCCACCATGGTCTTTCTGCTTTGTGAACTTCTGCCTGTGTGGTTCTCTCTGCCTGGAATCCAACACTCTTTAGTCTCTCCCACCATCATCCTCTCCCAGCCAGCTCCTATGCATCCTTTAGATCTCAGTGCAAAATTACTTCCAAAGAGAAGTCCTTCCTGATTTCCTAGGACAGATCCTGCCCCTCTTTATATGCACTCCTGGAACCTGATGCCTTTCCTTTTAATGTTCTCAAGATTTATAATTACTTATTCATTTGTATGTTTGATTTGTTTTTGTATCTGTTCGGTGCCGGTCTCCCATCACTAGATTCTGAGCTTTAAAGGGGCAGGGGCTGTCCCTGGAGCTCACCACTGTATCCTCCATGCACATCACAGAGCCTGTTTCCATAAATATTTGTTCTATGAATAAAAAGTCCTTGTCTCCCTAGGACTCAACTCAGTTTCTTCAAGTGACCTCAAGACCCTCCACAATGTGGTCATAGATTGCAGACAGCTCCCAGCGCCACCCAGCTGGGTTCCCTTGTCCCCCACTTTCAGACTTGACTTGGCGCATTTGCTTATACCTTTCCCACCACCTAGGATGCCCTTCCTTCTCCTCCCCATTTAAATTCTCCTCTTCTCCATGGAATGAGAGCCCTCATTCTCTCCCCCAGACTTCAGCAGAACCTATGAGGAGAAAGTTTCTTATTTTGACTATTGCATTCTGATGGATTGTCATGAACTATTGTGTCTGTGTCTCATCTCCTAGCAATGAATCCAGTTTACTTTCTGTTTAATTTCCTGTTCAGCTGTTTTGTTCTGTGTGTAAAATACACTGGACTTCAAGAAATCTCTTTCCAGTTTCATAGCCTAAGGCAGAGCTGACGCTAGTTGCTAGGATGTTGCTAGGGAAAGTCATTTAGCCAGGGTAGATAATTAACTTTATCAGTGTGTGTGGGTAAGTCATAGAAGACAAGAGCTGGGGGCTTCACTTCTCCAAGAAAAAAAGTACACCTTTGGTTGAAAAAGGTGAGATCGGCCTCCCCTCAATCCCTCTCTTTAAGGGAGAAGGAAAGAAAACTTGGCATATCTAGATTTGTGTCTTTCTGCATATGGTCATTGAAACACAAGCATCAGATGTTTGCCTCAAATGCTGATTCCAAAACCCCATCCCAGACCTATTGAATTTGAACTTTGAACAAATTCAAACTGAAGTTCAGGGAACCACTCTCCCAGAGCTTTTAACTCATACTTGCGGTGTAGCCATCCCTCTAACTTCCACTGCTCCAATGAGCTTAGCTCCCTCCACAACAAATGCCTCCCCATACAGAAACACCCTGGGTTTGGAAATCTTGACTCTCAACAGCCCTCTCTCATTCCACCTCCAACTTTCCCATTTCCTTACCCACTTTCAGTGACTCTGGGTCAATGAGACCTATGACTGCATAATCACTTCTGCTCTTCCCACCTGTCTTGTCAGTTCCTTCCTCACTCAGTCTGGACACCATGCTTAACCATTTTAACCACATCTTCGCCAACACTCTTCCTTAGGTCACCTCTTCTATTTCTCTAACTAACCCCCTTCCCTAGATCAGCTAAGCAGAACAACGGAACTATTCCAGACTTCTGAGTTCTGCTGTATAAGACCTGGCAGCCCCACCAGCAGCCTTACTACAAACTGGTGAATTCTATCCTTAACCATACATCTTAAATTTATTCCTAATCAATTTCCTTTCCCATTCTTCATAGCGTCTTCTCTCTTGCTTCTAGTCCTTATCATTTTTATCAAGGTTGCTATATCCCTCTTGTTATTCTCACTCTTTGTTCTCTAATTTCACCTTAAAATAAAGTACATTAGACATGAACTTCCTCAGATCTCTGTCTCCTCTAACCTCATAGCAAACTCTAGCAAATCCCAACTTCATTTCTTGCCTCAAAGGAAGACGAGTTCTGATTCTTCAGTTCTTCCCAAGGCTAATCCCCTCCTGTGTCCTTGTTCTCATCCCCTCCTGCTGAACACTGAGCAGGCTGTGATCCTCTCTCCTTCCTGTGTTTGCTTCTGTTTCATCCCTGTCCATGTCCTCAGCCTGTAGACTCAGGTATGTCTCCCCCATCCTGGGAGGGTAGCAGCCGTGGGGGGTGGGGAGGATGAGGCATGACACTGGACCTTTCACCAATTTTCTCTCCCTCTCCAGCTGTTCTCTTACTGTGTTTCAAATCAAACTTGCTGAAAGTGTTGCCCTGCCTTGCAATCTCCACTCCCCGCCACACCCCATTTCCATTCATTTTTCCACGCAGTGCAATTTGGGATCAGCTCATATCTCTTTAATTGAAACTGCTCCGAGAGAGGTCACCCAAGATCCCCTAATTGCCATAGTTATGGTCTGAATTAAAATAGGCAAAAGCTGTCAGCAAGGGCCCTGTCATTACACAGCTGAATGGGAGCTCACCATTGGAATAAGTTAACAGGATGTGCACAGCAGGAGGTCTGCTAAGGGGTAGACCTGGTCCCAACCTGGAGACCTCTCCATCTCTCTGCTTTGGGTTTATGGCTTAGAGAGAACATTGTGTCTAAATGCAAAACAGCATGTCAAGTGCAGCTGTGGCAGCTCCCAAGAGCAAGCCCCTTGCAAGGCCAGCCATGTACAGAACCTAATGACAGCCCACATTCCCCCTGTGGTTCTCTTGCTATTAATCTAGCAACCCCCAACCAGCTTTTGAAGTTCTGGAACTTCATGGCTTGGACCACATGACCATGGCACGCTCCTGCCACCTGGTGACAGCAAACTGAATGTGCAGCAATGCTAAGGAAGGAACTCTGAAGGCACTCCTAAGGTCACCTCCTTGGGCCAATTTTAGACTGGATTGTTTGCTCTGTGAGTATAATAGGGTCATTGAGTTTTCCACTGCGTTTAGAATATTGTGTCTGCATGAACGAACTATTCAATGAATTTTTGTAAAATTTAAATCTTTCATTCAACAAACATTTATTGATAAAGTAGGAGAAGGGTGATACAAAGGGAAGACGTTATTCCTGCCTACAAGAAGTTGCAGAAGCAGATAAAACAGGTATTTGTAAAATGAAGACTCATGTTCTAAGTATCAATGAGAGGACAGAGAAAGGAGTGACTCATTCTGTCTGGGGTGAGGGCGTAGGAAAAGGTAACATTTAAAAAGGCACTCCAACACCTTCTTGCAAGATAGGTAAGAACTTGCTAATTAGAAAAGGGAACAGGTACTCTAGGCAGAGGATACACAGTACAAAGACAGAGAGTTATGAAAAGGCAGGCTGTGTCCTTGGGATGATCGAATAACCTTTGCAGTGGCACTGTATAAAGATGGATTGCTAGGGAGAGTCTGGGGCAGGGACATATGCTAAAAGGCTTTCATAGTAACCTGGAGAAGGGTCATGGGCTAAGGATGGGGGGGGGGATGACATCAAGGGTTGTTTGGAAAGTGGGTTGAAGAGGATGCTGTGCATAGTGATGTGTAGGAGGGGAGAAGGGAGTCAGGAATGGCTCTGAGGGTTTTCACATGAACCACGGGGCAGGGAGGGCAGTGTCAGTGGTAATATAATTACCTGAGATAATGAATTTATGAAGAGAAGCTATGGTATGTGTGTGGGAATGGGGGGATAGGGTGAGATTATATACATTCAATTGTGGATGTGTCCCATCTAAGGGTCTTTCAAAGGGGGATGTACCATGGACTGCATCAAAGACAATAGGTCTCCAGCTCAGAAGATAGGTGGGTGCTGGGGACAGACCTGGAGTTGGTAAGATATTGGGCCCCAGCACCACTGTTTAAGGGGCTCTCAAAATCCTATGTTGCTTCCTCTCAGTCCTGTGCTCTGATTTTCAAACCAAGAGACCAATCTGATAAATATACTCTTGCTTAGCAGGCTAGTGGAAAAAAGAATAATCTTTGTTCCTGGCTCACCAGGTGACATGTAGCTGTTCACGGTGTATCCTAAGGTGAATCAGAGAAGTAGGGCCTTTCAGGGTTTGTTAGCTGATAGCTCCTCTGCTTATGCATGAGACTAGAACCGGAGGGAGGCACTGAGAGAGGAAAATAGAGGAGAAAATGGACCCACATCCTCTCAGCCTGATGACACGAGGAAGAAACAGAAGAGAAGCAAGGAGACCCAGCAACTGGAGACGAGGGAAGAAGACAGAAATGGTCAGCAAAGAGTAACAAAGAAAGGGCAGAGGAAAAGATGCTCCCCTCCTCCTCCTCCCACGATTAAGTGTCCATGTGCTGAAAATAAGAAAGGTCTTCTTTGCTTTCCAATTATCTGTGCCTCAAGTTTTGCACCTCTTCCAACCTGAAAAATATAATTGCTGAAGTGTCAAGTTTACCGATCGCATTGTGGCTTTAAATAAGCTGCACCCAACTGTTATTTCAAATACACAGCCCAGAGAGCTAGGACCTGGTGGGGGGGAAAGTCACCAGAACATAATCAGCCCTCGACTCGCTTTTCTTAGAAAATTGGAACCAAGTGTGTCGGTCTGGGCATTAAGAGGAAGTAACAATAAGACACATTTTATTCATTCATTAGATAGTGGTCACATTGACACTGCTGAGCTTTTTATTGAGTCGCTGAAGGACAGAAGGGCATGTCTCCTGTCTGCAAAGGGCTTGCAATAATTAAGGCTGCCAGTTACATCATGCCTACTAGAGCCAGGCGGAGGTAGTCTAAACACTTCATGTTTATAAGCTCATCTAATCCTCACAATAACCAAACTAAAGACACTTTTATTACTTCCCTTTTGCAAATGAGTAAACTGAGGCATGGAGAGGTTAGATGACTTGCTTGCCCAAAGTCACAGTTTATTTCAGAGCCCATGCAGATCTACAAGAGACATTTCCGTGTCAAGGAAGAACCAAGACAAATGGTCTCAGTGTCTTTGAAGAATCCCCAGAGGGAGAAATCTCTATAGGCTGGAGGGGTCCGAAGGTTTCAGGGAAGCAGTAAGACTTGATGTGCTGGAGGCTAATTCCAGCAGGGTCATAATAAATGCCAGGAGAAGTCCTCAAAAGGTTGAATGGACTCTTTCAGCAGGGCTGAAAATCTGCATGTTATTACCTGCTGCTGGAACAATGGAAGGCAGTTCCCCCAACCTGATTGTCCTTTACTGTTTACCAAACCTTACCTTTGATATGTATATCTGCTTTGCTATAGGGCAAAATGTGGGAATAAAAAGTCCTGGGCCTGGAGATTTGGGGAGTTTAGTTACTAAAGCTAAGCCTCCCCTGGCTTCCCCCAAATGCCTCCCAAATTTATACTTCATGTCTAATCTGTTTATTAATTTACATTGCAGTCCCTTCTCTAGATTCCTGAACCCTAGTAGATGCGGTAAGACCCCGGAGTTGATGGAAGGGTAGAATTTTGGGGAAAGACACCTTGAGCAGCACAGACTATAGGGGCACAAAACAGTGGCAGATTAGTGAGGGGGCCGCCGGTCTGCAGCAGGAAGCTTCTGGCAGGGAATCACAGGGAAAGCTGCTGTGACAGAAGCGAAGTTGTGATGAGACTGTGGTACTGGAATTTCTTTTGAGAAGTTTTAAATGTGAAATGAGCTCTTCGTTCCCGGCTCAGTGCACCTTAATGTAGTGCACAGGAGCCAGTATTCTGAGTGCATTCCCTCATCAGGCTCCATTAACTCATTAAACTTAACATTTCACTTTTGTCTCTGTTCCTTCGTTCTTCTTAACAAGTCCTGGCACCTCAGATGCTGACCTTTTAAAAACATTTTCTTATGTTGATTGTCAGTGCCCTTGAAGATACAGCTCAAAGCACCTCCAGGAAGCTTTCACTAATGCCCAGGCAGGGCTGTCTCTCCTCTGTGCATCAGGCTCCATGCACATAACCCCTGCATCACACGGAATCATCATCTATGCACACATCTGGTTCACTTTCACAAGACCCCAGGTTCTTTAAAAGGTGAAACTGTTTACTTTGCACAGTGCCTGGCACATAGTAGACCTAGTAAGTGTCTGCTGAATGGATGGATGAAGGAATGGATGAGTGACCACTATGATATTGAAGAGTCTAAAGGATTCTCTTGTCCAAACCTTTATTTCTTTTATGAACTCTCTGTATACAACCAAAGCAGCTCCTTAGCCCTTAGTTGCCATTACACTGGCCTCTTTATTTATTGCCTTCACAACACTCATCACAACCTATAATTATTTGATGTGCCTGTTCACTCTCTTAGGATAATCAGCTCCATGAGTGCTGATGGAGATTCGGGGAGTTTAGTTACTAAAGCTAAGCCTCCCAAAATGCCTCCCAAATTTATATTTCATGTCTAATCTCTTTATTAATTTACATCGCAGCCCCTTCTCTAGATTTCTGAACCCTAGTAGATGAGGTAAGAACCCAGCATGGATGAAAGGGTAGAATTTTGGGGAAAGACACTTTGAGTAGTACAGACTTGCTCACCGTTGCATCTACAGCTCCTTACACAGTGCATGGTTAGTAGTGAACGCTCTGCACACATTAGTTGAATAAAAGAATGAATATCACATCTCCAGTCAACTGTTCAGATTCTTTTTGGATCCCTCAAGTGAAGGGCAACTCGTTCTTTTAGACAACTCTAATTTTCAGGAAAATTTTATGTCTATTAAAATGAAAACTACTTCCTTAAGATCCCTACAGAACAATCCTAACTCTCTTACTAAGAAGCAGACTTCGGTGGTTTTTAAATATCTACAGATTCTTTGAGACTCCTCTCTTCAAAAGATAGAGCTTACTAGTAATACCCGCCACCCCCCCCCCCCCCCCCCCTTAAGGGTGAGCAGGACTCGGTGGCGAGCTTCTAATGACTAGAAAAATAGAGAAGTTATGGTGTGGCTTCATGGATGGGGTCATGAAAGGCACTGTGGCTCCTTCCTTTCTTAGATAGCTCGCTCTGGGGGATGTTAGCTGCCATGGCATGAGGACATTCATGCCACCCAAAGGAGAGAACTTTGTAAAAGGACTGCAGACCTACTGACATTCTGCTGTAACCTTATGAGAGACCCCAAGATAGAATCACCCAGCTCAGTTACTTCTGAATTTCTGTCCTACAGAAGCTTTATATAAATAATCAGTGATGTTTTGAGCCAATAAGTTTTTATTTAATTTGTTACACAGCAATAAATAACTAATGCATAGCCCTTTAAGTACTGGCTGAGAATGACCATGTTGCTCTATTTTCTTCTCTTTTCCAACTTAGACATGGTCTCTGGGTCCCTCATCTTTCTGTTCTCTCTCCCAATGGCATGTTGCACCTTGTCATCAACCCTGAAAAAAGATGGCACCCAGAACTCCAAACAGAATTTAAGGTATGGCTGTGTTATCCCAGAAGAGAGAAGCCCTATCTGAACATGGCCACACCATGCTGTCAATTGACATTGACTTCTTTCCTAATTTTATTATGAACATTTTCAAACACAGAAAAGTTGAAAGAATTTTACAATTAGCACCCAAATATCCCCTACCCTGATTTCACAAAGAACATTTTACTAGCCTTTCTTTATCACAAATCTACCTACCACTCTACCATTCCATTAGTCCTTCTTTTTTGTTTAGTGCATTTCAAAATAAGTTGGAATCATCCCCATTGACCTTTCTGCCAAAATCATCAAGTCCTTTCCTTACTTGCTCCCTCCCCCAACCTTATTTTTTCCACATCTTATGCTTGGTCCTGAAATACAGGGTTTATTTACCTTTACTAGCATGGAAAATCAGAATGGCATGAGGGGGATAGAAAAGATTTTGAAGATAAAGAGAACTGGGTATGATCTAGTTCTTTCACTTCCAGCTATGTGACATTAGGCAAGTGACTCAACCTCTTGGAATCTTGGTTGTTGTTTGTTTTTATCTGTAAAATGAGGATGATAAGAAGACCTACAATGCAGAGCTATTTAGAGGGCAAGGAATTATGCATGGGAAGCATTGAGCATACCATCTGGCATGTAGTGGATGTTCAATAGACGATAGTTAATATTATTTGCTTCACTGTTCCAGCCCATCTAGATAATTTTGGATTTTGAATCTGTCATTCCAGATTTACATCATCTTCAAGGTCTGCTAGATACTCATCCCAGAAACTGAAGTGGAGCTTGACTGGGACAAGGACTGAATTTCCTGTCAGTTATAAATATTGTTATTGTTCATGTCTGACATTAATTAAAATAATACAATGTAATGCTAATACTTTTTGCTTATAGAGCTGACATGAACTATTCATCAACAGTCTTTTGAATCCTTTAACCATTGATAAATCTACCTTACTCTGCTGTCATGCTGTCTACATTTCTCCATCTTATCTATAAGGACATTACAAGTGGCTTTGTTAAGTGCCTTGCTGATGATAAATGCGTTTACTACATCTTCCATATTTTCTTTTTCTGACAGCCTAATAACATTTTCATTAAAGAAAAGTAGGTTTATCTGCTGGAAAGTTTCTTTGAAAATTCGTAGACATTCCTAGTGAGCAACTCTCTTTAAAAAAAAAATTACACATGCTTATAAGCTGTTTCTTGGAAAATCTGTTGTTAGGGAAACTGCTAGGTGTGTAGTCAGTACCCATGCTCTCCTTCTTTACTAATAAATCTCTGGTCTTCTTGAGGGAGGAGAGCAATGAGCCCAGCTAAAAAACTATATTCCCCGTTATATTTCAGACACTAGTGGACCATCTGACACATTCTGACCAATGAGATATATAAAGAAGTTGTTCAGGGAATCAAATAATTTCTTTAAAGTCTTTACCTTCCTCTCCTCAGCACATACTCAGCTTTTATATGACTCTGCTTTCTGAGGAGGATGGGGTAAAAAATCAGGAGTGATAGCAAATAGAACCACAAATTTTCTGTATTCCGGGAAGACAACATCGGGTCATTAGAAAGTGTTCACCTCTTTATGGCTGAAAATCTTCCCTGAGAAGCCCTCTGTTACTGTCTGGAATTAGGATTCAGCCTGGGTCTCCTGGCATGCATGCCGGAGAGAGAAGGGGCCAGTCTCAGCTGTCCAAACAGAGGGGAATTGAATGCTTTTGTCCATATGAGATCACTGAGCTCCATGGTGATTTTCAACTCTCACCCAGGGGTGGCACAAAGGCTCTCTCCCTTCCTTTTTCTTCCCTTCAACTCTTCTGTTTGTTCTGGGAGAAGAAGGGGTCTGTGGTAGGTAGGCTACAGGTTTGGGACTGGATCTTAAAGAAAGGAAGGGGACTTTACTATTATGCATGCTGGGTCCCACCCTCATAGCAAGTGCTACAGTGTACTATCAGAGTTTGGGCACATTACTAAAACACCAGTTGGACTCGGTGAAAAATCAGGAGTTTTAACACAATTTTTTGGCCTGAGTTACCTCTAATAAATCTCACTTCACAGGGTCAAACAAATAGAGGTTCCTGGATCAAAATGCATAGTTCTGTCAGGTCATTGGCTAATTCATTTGTATTGAGCTCTCCTGATGGGAGCTCCGTTTCCCATGCCTCAGAGATATTTTCCCCCATGTCACTGATCTTTTGCTGTGTGTATAACAAACCACTGCATAATATGGCCGTCTGCAACAACAACCATTTCAATTACTCATGCTCCTATGGAAAAGCAAATTAGTAAAGATGACTCGTGCAGCTCAAGTCATCTGGCGGCAACATTCTGTGACCGATGGTCTGAAATGGCTTCACTCACGTGGTGCTGGCTGTGGGCTGGGCCACGTGTCTCCAGAAGGCCCTCCTGGGCCTCTTCACTTGGTTCCAAACGCAGCAAGAGAGAGGACAAGTGCCAACGTGCAAGCTCACGCCTCCACTGGCCTCATGTTTGTTAAGGCCTCTTGGTGTAAGCAAGTCCTGCAGAGGCAGTGGGGAGGGTGTAAAACGAGAGGGGAGGCAGGGAAGCGATTCCCTGGGGCCGCTCCTGTCATGATCTACCTGTCCCTTCCTCCTGGACACCTATCTTTCACTTCTCACTGAGTCTCCCAGAAGGAGACTATGGTTCAATGGATACAAACCTCAGTTACAAAGCTCAGTTTGGCTGAAGCCAGTGCAATTTCTATTGTGAGCCCCTCACCCCATTCCTTGCTGGATGGTAGCAATTCAAATTTAAATTTTAGTTGCCCCCCCTTCTCCACTTCCTGGAAGTTCTATCCAAGTTCCCAGGTCAGCAAGTGCTATCTGCTCTGGGTTATCTTCCATGAAAGTCTTTGTGGGATGTGCTGGCTCTCCAAGGCGTGCGGGGAGGGGTGTGGCGCTTCCATGCTCCCCAGACAGGCCACTCCCAGCACCTTCCCATGTTCAGCAACCCAGAAGCTCTCTGAATCCAGTCCTCTTGGGGTGTTATGAAGGCTTCATTACATAAGCATAACTGATTAAATTATTGACCATTGGCGGCTCAACTCAATCTCCAGCCCCTCTCTCCTTCCTGGAGGTCAGTGGTGAAAGTTCAAAGCCTCTAATCACAGGGTTGGTTCCACTGACAACCAGTCCCCATCTTTAGGTGCTTTCCAAAGTCGCTCCCTTAACATAACAATACACCTTTATCACTCCCAATACTTGGGGAATTCCAAGGGTTTGGGGAGCTGTGAGCCAGGACATGTGGCCAAAGACCCAAATATGCATATGCAGTGTGGGGCAAAAGTAGGTTTACAGTTGTGAGTATGCGAAACGTAGAGTTTATTCTTGTATTATTATTTACTTAATTATTGTATTATTTTCCATACAAACAACTGTAAACCTACCTTTGCCCCACCCTGTATATAAGAAGTGTATTTTTGTCATCTGAGTGACCAGTTATATATTTATTGTAAGTCACAATATTGCAGGATGCAATCCAGGAGGGACAGAAACTGTGAGTTACGTTGATTTGTGGGACGCCCTGCCCAGTAAGTGCTCAGCCTCGCCTTGGGACATGGAAGCAGCACAGCAGCTCCAATGGGAGCTGTGCTCTTGCTGTGGAGAAGACTTAGCCCACGGTGCTCCTCTCATCTCTGGGAACATCAGCAGCCACACCCGTGATGGTGTGGATCTCACTCTGAACCCATCCTCCACTCAGAACCCACACCAGCGCCCACGGCTCCCACAGAGCCACCCCTCCCCTCTTTGTTAAGAAGCACTAACAGCATTTCCATTCCGCACATCTTTCTTTTCCAAAGTGTCCTGACAGCTTTACTACTGTGGCTGCTTTATGGGGCAGTGGAAGAGTGAGGGCAGGGAAAAATCAATAGCAGGCAATGGAGGGTGCGGGAGAATACTTAGTGCCCATGCTCCCTGACCCCCTACGTGCTCCCTGCCCTGGCACCACTCAGAGCTAACAGTCCTCAGTTTTAAAACTGTGCTGCCCAGGACCCGGAAGACACCAAGAGTGGAGGTGACCAGACCCAGGGAGGCTATTGGAAAAGGTCATGACCACAGATTCATTTGCTCAGGACCTCCAGCTGCTGGGAAGGAGGTGGGATCCAGCTGGGGTGATGAAGAGTCTTTGGAATTAAATGGTTGACAGAGTGCTGTGGCCCCTCCTTTCAGATCAACCCTGAGAATGGAGAAGGACATTAAGGAGAAACCTGGAGGCAGGAGCGATGGGGCAACAGGTCGGCAAGAAGAGATGAAGAGATATGAATTGTTGACTTAAAAAAAAGTCTAAATCTGTAAGAATTTTTATGAGTTTATTTGAGCCACACGGATGGCAATTACCGGGAAGCAAAATCTCAGCAGAGTGAGGAAAGCACCCGAGAATGGCAGTTTTGCTTCTTATTTTATACATTTGAATCAAAAGAGGTTACATGAAATTTATTGGTAGGTTACGGAGGCAGGAGAAAGCAAAGTGGAGAAATCTCAGAGATTGGATTGTGGACAAAATATTGCATCCACCTAAGTAAAAGAAGTACTAGTATGTGTCTATCGTTTTACTTTTTATCCAGTTCTAGAGGTTTCCCTGTTTTATTTTTTCCCACCTCCCTAACCTATCAACAATGGATTTCATATAACCCACTTATGTCTCCTTTTTCTTTATTGTAATGTATAAAACAAGGTGCAAAACTGCCGTTCTCCAGAGCATTATTTCCATCTGTTGAGATTCTGCTTCCTGGCAATTGTTGACAGTTTGGCCCAAATGAACTCATAAAAATTCTTCATGGGTTTGAATGTTTCCTACGTTGACATTACAAAAAGTAAAATGAAGAGAAATCCATCTTTTACAGAGGTGAGTAAAAATAGTTAACAATTATTTACAGCATATAAAGGTGGTCTGGGGGAGAACACCTGCTTTGGTGGGAGATTGTGCCCTGAGGTGTCTGGAAAGGGGGGATTACTCTGACATTCTCAATGGATGTTATCTGTTATCTTAGATTCAAAAAGACAACAGATAGGCTCAGTTAAGGCAAAGATTGGCCTTTGTCAAGGAAGATACAGGCCTAGGACGTGACTACTGGCCATGACTCAATTCTAAATAGGACGTTTCCTTTCAGGCCATCTTGTGCAGTTACTTCAGGTCTCTGAGTTTGTAAGGCCCACCATGCAGGCCTCCCCTGGGCTTGTCAGGTTTAGTATGTGGCCCCTTTTCATCCACAGAATCATTATGACAAAATCAAGATGTTCAGCCGAAACCGGTTTGGCTCAGTGGATAGAACGTCGGCCTACGGTCTGAAAGGTCCCAGGTTCGATTCCGGTCAAGGGCATGTACCTGGGTTGCGGGCACATCCCCAGTGGGAGATGTGCAGGAGGCAGCTGGTCGATGTCTCTCTCTCATCGATGTTTATAACTCTCTATCTCTCTCCCTTCCTCTCTGTAAAAAATCAATAAAATATATTTTTAAAAAAAATCAAGATGTTCAACCACAGAGAGCTACGAGGTCCATTAATAAGGAAGCCGGTGGTCATCACTTTGCAATATATAAGTATATCAAGTCGACACGTTGAACACCTCAAATGTACACAATGTTATGTCGATTACACCTCAGTAACGTTGAAAAATATAATCTTCAAAAAATATAGCTCAATTTTTTCTTTTTTAAAGGAACACTTTATAGAAAGAATGATACTTTCCTGGTTGGGGTTTTAATCCCATGTGTGATTACTACTGGGACATTACATTCTAAATGTTGGAGGAAAATAATATCAGGAAAAAAATATGTATCCACTTACTGAGATGTTTTACAGGACTGAGTGGTGTGCTTACAGTTGTCATGTCTAGATTTACAACTTCAAGTCTGAGGTTTTAAATATTCTAGAGCTTAGAAAACCTAATTGGATCCAAACTGGTCACTGATACCATGACATCTTGCTTATAGATATCGCTTATTGATATCCCATTGCTCTTAGTACAAATCTGTCACCTTTTGTGAAAATTCATCACTGTGATGTCAATATTCTTTTTTTCCCTTTTTACTCTACCTAACTGTATATAAGCCGGCTGTTATGGGCTCATCAGTTCCTCACTAAATAAACAAATTCTTTAGTTTTCCCAATATATATATATTTTAAATGAGAAAACTGGAGTTTCTTCATGCTGTCTGCTCACATCAGGAAGGGACTATACTTTTCACCTAAGTAGCATCCTTGTGGACAAACAAGCCTGTGGCTCCTCCTGAGCCCCCAGACACAGTGTCCTGGGGGCTGGGGGGATGCTGTGAGCCTGAAGCAGAGCTGCTCTCTCCCAGCTAGCCCCAGGGGGATCAGAGCCAACTGACAGCTGGTCGGGGAAGAATAAATAGCAACATGCAATCCCTTCTTAAGTAGAATTCCCATGGGAAGAAAGCAATTTCCATCATGGCACTATGATAAATTCCCAAGTGCCCTACATGTCACTGTGTGTTAAATGACTAAATGACTGTTAATAGAACTGCCCCTTTGGGCTATTACCACCTAGAGCAAACTCCTGCCAAAAGGGTGGTGCCAACTGACACTGTCACTGTAAATGACAACCTGCTTCCCTGGGGACTTGAGTTTTCTCATTTAAAAATGTTTGCCTAATTTAACGGCATTTGCATTTCTTTAATTACTAGAGGAGTTAAATGCTCTTTTTCCAGATTTGTGCTCTCTTTTGTGTGACTATAACCTGATTATGAAAATGGGGGAGACACCAATTAGAAGAATGGAGAGAAAGAAGGGTGAGAAAGAGACAAAAATGAGAGAAAAAGATGGAAAAACTCCTCCCTTAACTTTAAGTAAGCTGGAGTAGTACAAAATGCATGGGACTGAAATGAGCCCCACCACCTCACCCTTCTCTCTGGTTTGAAACATAACACTACCCTTAATAGTTATGTAACTCTGGGCAGTCACTGAATTTCATCTATAAAATGGAGATGTTAGTAGTTCCTGATTCATAGGACTATTATACAGATTAAATGAACGAATGTATGAAAAGTACCTATTTTAGTGCTTGATATGTAATTATTATAATAAAAATAATAATTATTATAAATACACAATATTGCTACCAGTATGATGTATAATCCTATCTAATAAAGAAGGAATATGCTAACTCCCCCTCATGCCATTGCAAAGGTGGTGGCGCCCACAGCCAATAAGGAGGGAATATGCTAATTGATTGCCCCACCCTCAAAGATGGTGGCGCCCACAGCCAATAAGGAGGGAATATGCTAATTGATTGCCACACCCTCAAAGATGGTGGAGCCCACAGCCATAAGATGGCAGAGCCTAGTCACCTCAGCCCCGCTGGGGCAGCAGGGCCCAGCTGCTCCATGTGCCTGCCTCCAGAGACCCCCAGTCCCCTAAGCCCCCCAGCTGCCCAGGCTAGCCCAGGGTGCAGGCAAGCCTCAGATGGCAGCTGCCCAGCCAACGCCCGAAGCACAGGCAAGCCTTGGATGTTGGCTGCCCAGCTGCTGCTCAGGGCCACCCAAGGCTAAGGTAACCAGGGCCGGCCAAGGCTTGAGCTGCCAGCAGTGGCAGTAGCAGAGGTATGATGGGGCATCACCTTAACCCTCCAGCCCCTGAGGGCTCCCAGACTGTGAAAGGGGGCAGACTGGGCTGAGGGACCCCCCTCCAGTGCATGAATTTTTATGCACTGGGCCTCTAGTTATATAATAATGTATTTATTTTATTTTATTTATTTTATTTTTTTTAAATATATTTTATTGAATTTTTACAGAGAGGAAGGGAGAGAGATAGAGAGTCAGAAACATCGATGAGAAAGAAACATCGATCAGCTGTCCCCCGCACATCTCCTACTGGGGATGTGCGCGAAACCCAGGTACATGCCCTTGACCGGAATTGAACCTGGGACCCTTCAGTCCGCAGGCCGACGCTCTATCCACTGAGCCAAACGGGTTTCGGCTATAATAATGTATTTAGAATTGCTCTTGTTATAATTACTATTACTTTTATTTGTTTGTTTCTTTGTTAATCCTCACCTGAGAATATTTTTCTATTAATTTTTAGGGAGAGTGGAAGAGAGGGGGAAAGACAGAAAGAAACATCGATGTCAGAGAAACACATCCATTGATTGCCTCCTGCATGCCCTGACCAGGGCCCAGGCCAGGGAGGAGCCCGCAACCAAGGTACGTGCCCTTGACTGGAATCAAACCTGGGATCTTTTGGTCTGTAGGCCGATGCTCTATCCACTGAGCCAAACCTACTAGGGCTATAATTATTATTACCCAAGCACTAACCTAGGTAGTTCCCAAAGGTACCTATTATATATGTTTAGAATAATAAAGAAGCAGGATAGTGAGCAGAGTGTCTAAAACTAGACGTGCCTGGAGATGAGTCCTAGATCTGCTGTATACTACCCATGTTATTTAAACATTCAGAGATTCAGTGTTCTCATTTATTTAAAAGTCAGAATTAAAAATAGCTGGCTAGCAGAATGTATGTAAAATTCAATAGTAAAGACAAAAGCCCTTAGCACAGTGCCTGGCAAGTAGGAGCTGAAATAGTAGCAGCTCTAATAGCAACTAATATTCAGTGAGTGTTCTTGTGTCAGGCTGTGTGCTAAACACTGAGTATGACTCATTTTCCTCAGTACAAAATCTTGTGAAGTAGGTGTTATACTCATTTTATAGATGAGGCAACTGAAGCTTAGATAGGACTACATGACTTACACTAGGTCACATCCCTTGCAAATGACCATTAGTATTTGAACCCCAAACTCTTCAACTGTTGGCACATACTAACTTTCAGTAAACTTCTTTTTCATCTTCCCTTTTAAAAATCACTGCAATGTTTTATTCCATTTTTACTTTTCCCACTTGTTACATAGAATGACTGTTGGCTATGTCTGTCTGTCTTCTTCTCTAGACTGAGATCCTGAAGCTTACTCTTGTCTCTCTTCCCATAGTCCTCTCCCGCATTCCCTGCCACACTGCCCCCAGTGCTCACCTGCAAGCCATGGTACAACTTGTTGACTGCACATGCCTTTCCCAGCCCACCGCGTATCCACAACCAATCCCATCTGCAGTAGCACTTAGTCAGGTTGCAGCCCCAGATTCTGAGTCTCAGCATCCACCTCCCATGGCTGCTCCTTGGACTCTGAGGTGTCCCCTGCTAACAGTGTCTGCCTCCTTCCCTATCTTCTGCTTGCCTTTCTGGTGCTTTCTCTGCACACCCCCTCCTGCTTCCAGGATAGAGGGGAAGAGATGGCTCAATGCTCTAATACATTACTTTCACCCCTCTTGCTCTTGATGCCCCTTCCTGTGCCTGTAGCCAGAGCTGCAATCCTAACCCCAATAATATGCTAGTTAAGATGAATTATCCAAGACTAGCATCTCAAGCTCATGAAGTGAATACCCTACAAGTCCTTCAGAGGTAGCCTGACACAGAAGTGGGAAGCAAGCTAGGAAGATGGCATTCACTTTGACTCTAATTCTATTGATTGACATTTTGTATTTCAGACTCAATGGTTACATAGCCTTTGTACTTTAAATGGAATTCATCTCAGCAGCACTTGTTGGGTACCAGCTTTGTGCCCAGTCTGTGCAGGGCACTAGGACAACAGTGATTAAAAAGAGCCAGTCCCTGATCTTAGGGAGCTCTCATCCATCTGGTCCATATTCAGATTGATTGAAGTTCACTGTGGTGTTAATCTTCTTCTTATACATAATTATATTTTGCATGTAGGTTTTTATTTTTTAAAATACACCTGAGAGCCATGCCATCTGTGTGGATTACCTTTCACAGCACTAAGCTCAGTGCTATGGGCCCAAAGGCAATTAATATAAGCTCTTTGATGATATTGAACTTCCTGGAAGCTTCAGAAATTTTCTTTCAATCATCGTAGTTAGTGTCTTAATGTGATAATAGGGTGATTGATTTTTATGTAAGTCCTAATCACCCATCAGATGTTCAACCTGAATTTCAATTCCAGCTCCAACCACCATATGACCTTAGGCAGGTTGCTTAAACTTCCTGAACTCAGTTTCCTCATCTGTTAAAGTAGGAATAATAAAACCTACCACACAGGTTTTGAGGTGATAATTAAATTAAGTAGAATTCCAAACAAAAGGTTATATACACCCTTAACATTCTATTCAGTTAGAATTTTTCCCATTTTTTTCAGCATGTACCATGGTCCGATTCTGTGCTATGTCACCTTGGGGATACTAAGAGAATGACACCTGGTCCCTGTTATCCTGCAAATCAACAAGCTGGTGGGGAGAGACAGATGTAAGCAAGTAGTTATGATACATACAGAACTCTAAGAGAAGCTCTTTAGGGACAGTAGGGAGAGAGGCGATAAATATTTATTAAGTGTCAACTGTGAGGGACCCACAGGAGAGTCACTAGGCTGTGTATTTGTATGTGTGCATCCATAAACTCATCCTCATTTTGGACTTTGCCTTCTCCATGGTTGGGCTCCCTGGATGTCTGATTTTCCTGTAACAAGTAAGTACAAGGAAGCTAATCTTGATTCTCCTTCACTCCGGAGCAACCACATCTCCAAGAACAGCCAGGAATGCTGATGACCACTTAAGACATTCTGAAACCATCAGTCAAATCTGGGCTGGATAAATATGCAAAGAAGTGCTCCCTGTTTGACCATTCCCCTGAATGCCTTCCCAGCTCTGCTGTCTCCTGCTGCCCAGTAACCCGTTGCCGTGGGAGACAAGTGTACTTAGTGTGACAAGTCACACTGCACCCTCAGCCTCCCCAACCCCATGTCAGGCTGACCCAAAGGCAATGGCAACCTCCCCCCGCCCGCCCCGAATTATCAAGAACAGAATACATCTATGTTTAAATGCATCACACATTTCTATGGGATCTTCCCTTGCATAACCATGTTGCCTTCTCCCCTCCCTGCAGGAGGCTGCAGAGGAATGGATAGATCTTGCCTGGCTGACACCTCTGTGAATGCCTGGATTGAATCCTTTGCTGCTCCCCCCACCTCTTGGGTGTCAGGTTCTAAACCCACCTCAAGTCTTGGACGGGCCCCTTTCTTGTTGAGACAAGAGACACTTATAGAATACAATCGCCATCCTGCATTAGGCTCCCCAGCAGTGCTGAAGATGGAAGGAGGAGAGATCAGCGGAAGCCAGCTTTTAAGACGTCCGTTGTTAATATCAATGAATTAGAATTCAGGTAAAAGGAGAAACCGGGGCATAGATTCTCTGCAGTTCAGCCCGACGTTTTCCCTTTTCCAGCAGAGACAAATTGCAGCACTTGACAGCCTTTATATATCACATGCCCTCGTAATGTTTTGCCTGTAGAGTTTATAATAGATAATAATAACAGCGAATATTTACTGAGCACTAACTACACGTCTAGCACCTGATATATGTTTACTTCATTTAATGCTTCTAGCAACGCTATGATGTAGGTACTTGGACCAATCCCTCTTTACCCATTAGGCATCGGAGGCATAGAAAGGGTGGTTCTTTGGCCCAACGTCATGTAGTGAGCGCAGGAGACAGCACCCAAACCCAGGATGTCTAACTTTGGGTGACACACTCTTAACTCTTGTGCTCTTCTGTTGCTAGAGAAGCAGCCTGGGAGAGTGATAAAGCGAGAACATCATCCAGCTTTGCCACTGAGCAGCTCCATGACTTTGGGCAGGTCACTTAGGTTCTCTAAAATGAGGACAAAAATAGTACCTACCTCATAGGGTGACAGTAGTAGACAAGGATTTAGCCTACATAGACATTTAGTACCATCCTTGGCGCAGAATAAGGATTCAATACACGTTACTTATATTGATAAACAGTAAGTCCCTCTAAGTTAGGGGACTTATCTTTGTTCTCTTTGAATTTTCACCCCCAACACATAACACAGTGTAAAGCACATAATAGAAATGGATTCATTATTACCGGAACAAATTAGGAGATTAAGTATCCTAGAAGATAGTTATAATTAAGCCTTATTTTTATAAGTGCTTTCTTATTTACTAAGTGCTGTCATTTAATTTAATTTGGTATAAGGTTTATATTTGAGTTGACCCAGCAACTCAACTCCTAGGTATGTGCTCAAGAGAAGTGAAAACACACACAAACTTACATGTGATCGTTCCTAGCAGCATTATTCATAATAGCCAAAAAGGAGAAACAACCCAACTCTCCACCAATGGGTAAATGAATTAGCAAAATGTGGTATACCCATACAATGGAATATCATTCAGGCATAAAAAGGAATGAAGTACTGATACATGCTACAGCATGGATGAACCCTGAAAACATTATGCTCAGTGAAAGAAGCCAGACACAAAGACCACATATTATATGATTCCATTTATATGAAATGGCTAGACTAGGCAAATTTAAAGACAGAAAGTAGATTCATCGTTGCCTAGGGCTAGGAGGATAAGGGTGTTAGAGTGGTGGTGATAACTGAAAGGTACAGGGTTTCTTTAGGGGATAATAGAAATGTTCTAAAATTGATTATGATGATGGTTGCACAACTCTAAATATACTAAAAATCATTGAATTGTATGGGTGAATTGTATAGTATGTGAATTCTATGTCAATAAACAAAGCTGTTACCCTTTTCCCCGCCCTAAAGTCAATAAATTAATAAATCTCCAAGTCAGAAACTCAGCGCCAGTGAATTTGGTGATTTTGCCAGATTCCCCATTCTGCCCCCGTCACCGATTCAGGCATCCTCAGCCACCTGCACCACACACATCCTCACCAGGGCTGACCCAGGGGAGTGAGTAGCCTGTCACTGCTGGAGGTGAGATGGGAAAAACTTAATTAATGATTACTCTCATATTCCAGTCAGGCTGCCCCTCAAATGTTTCTCTGTAACCTTGCCTCCTGTCTAAATCTGCCCGGTGAGATGAAAGCTGGCGGGCTGGTCAATCCTGTGCAGAAATGTGAGCTGGAAAAGGAAACTTGCACCAACAGCCTAATCTCTCTCAGAATTAAAAGCAAGTTCCAAAGCTGGAAATCAAAGCTAGGAAAGTCTAAATATCAAGTCTATTAATCATTTGCAAGTCACTTCTCTCTTCATGCTCTTGTCTGAGAAACAAATAAAAGCCCGATGTTCTGGCAGTCTCGCTGCATCCTTTGTTTTAATGATGTCTTTCGAAACCTAAGCAAATTGCTGATGGAAAGGGGAGAAGTCAGATTCTAATTAAGCTGCCCCAGTTTGAAAAGGTGGAGAAGATTGCCAAAAGGATTCCAAAATCAATAGGTATTTAAAAGCAAAAACAGGGGAGCAATGATGCTTGGAATGCATGAGAGTGGCTATGAAGGTATGTAATTATGACAGGCACGAAAATGATTGTATCACTTGGAAATCTTTGTTGCTCTACTTTTCACCAACGATGCTATATATAGACACACTCACGAGGAAAATTCCTTAGGCAGAAGGCAAAGAAGAAAAATTATACGTTTCCTGTCCCTGATTAACTGTTGGTACTGTTCATTCGAGCTCAAATATTTATTCAGGTAGTGACAGTGAGAAGATTCACAGGTGACTTGTTGGTTTCACTAAATGATGAGTGCTGACCTCTACGGAGTGCTCTCGGCTCCTCCCATGTTTTATTCCATTTAATCCTGCAGTTACCCTATGAGGTGGGTACTACTACTACTTGTTGTTGTTGTTGTTGTTATATTTTGCAGATGAAAGTAAAGGACAGTGAAGTTAAGTAGTTTGCCTAGTATAAATGATAAAGCTGAGATTTAAACCCTGTCTGATTCATGTTGTCAATCACTATCATATTCTGCCTCTCTAGCAAACTGGCAGTTCTTAATTTTACTCTTGATGCTTCTACCATTAAGAGTTGAACATGTTAGAATATTGGAAAGAAATATTATTATACACAATAATACAGTTTTTATTTAATACATAGTATAGTTTTCTTTACTTATTGCGTGTATGTTGGGTACCGTCTGTATCTGAGGTGATGTCCTTAGCCAGCCCTCTCTGTGGTGATATGCCTCAGGGACTTTGCACATGCTGTTCCTTTGCCTGGCATGCCCTGCCCTCCTCCTCCTCCACACTATCTAGCTAACACCTCATCAACCTCCAGATAGCAACTTAAAATGTCCTTTTTCCAGACAAGCTTGACTTGACCCCCCCCCTTGCTTCACCCTGCTGTTATATATTCTCTTATCCTCCTACACTTTTCCTTTGTAGCACTTTCCAAAATAGTAATCGAATGTATAATTAGTTGTTAAATGTCTGTCTTGGCAAAATGCAAGTTCTAAGAGGGCAGAATTGGTGCCTCTCATGTTCATTATTGTTTCTCCTGCACTTAGCAGAGAATCTGCTGTGCTTAATGTCTGAGTAGCAAATGAATAAGTGAACAAGTGGGACATTAATGGCGCCCTGTGTTGCTTACATTTTAGTAGTGTCATATGCACTTACCTACAAGGGGGGAAGACTGGGGTTAGTAGGAAAAGACACTTGTCACAAAAGAGACTTATCAAGGCCATAACATTGGAGGATGAGCCGACATTTCAGATGGGAAAAAACAAAAGCAAAACACCGAGCCAGGCAAGCACAGCCCACGGAGTGAATTGCTGTGGGGTAGTATACTTATTTAGAAAATAAAGTAAGAGAAGAGTACAACAAATGTTGTTTTCCTTCCGTTTGAAAGCATTTTGGTGTAGACTGTCTTTGGGGGCTGAAAGACAAATGGAATTGCTTAGCTTAAAGACAGCTGTCTTCACGTATTGATAGAAATTACAAAAACCAAGATACAAAATATAACTTGTACCTTTGACCCACGTGCCATTCCTCAAGGAAAAGGAAAGGAAAAGAGCCACACATTTCTGAGAATAGATGGGGAAAATGTCTCCTTTGTTTCTCTGCCTCACTCTATTTTTCTATTCCCAGTGAGGAGAATGAGTTTGCGGAATTTCTCAGCCAAGTCCTGAAGAGTCTCTTAAAAACCAGTCAGTCACTTTTTAAGTTCAAAATCAATAAAAGAAACCACACAAAGATCAATAAACTTGACTCCATAAAAATTAACGCCTTCTCAATGTCAAAAACGCCCACACAACCTAAATCAAAGGCAAACAATACACCGAGAAAAACATTCACCACCACTGTGATGGCAAAATCCAGTTCAGTTCAGTTCAACACACACACCAGCTGTAGATTCTTGTGTAACTAGAACTGTCGGGTACAGGTGTTCCAGAGCTCTGCTGAGAGGGCAGGACATACAGTATAAACTGGCTGACCCCATGTAGTAAGAGCACAAGCAGCTCTGAGAAAAGAGGAAGGGAGGGCGCCTAGCATAACCTGAGCTTCAGAGAGGCCTTGGACGAATAACAATTGAGGAGAACTTATCCGAGGTACCAAGTGGGAGAGGAGGGGGGTATTTAAAACATGAGACAAATGAATGAAGGCAAGGAGATGTGAATGTGCTTGCACATTCTTCAGGGTTCTGGAATAAAGCTCAATGTTGAGAGTGACGGAGATGAGGCTGGACAGATAAAACAGGATTACTTTATCAAAGCTTTTACTGACAGAGCCACTGAAGCGTGTAACAAGGTCCTGGAGAGGGTGACTTTGCAAGGCAGGGAAGGAGTGAGGACTGGGCAGGGTTTATGGCACAATAGCTTTAGACTGGTGAGTACTGTGAGGTTAGGATTTTCAAGTGAGTTTTGATGAGCAAACTCTTAGTGTTGATCATTTAACTGTTTAGCTGATTCACAGCCTCACCTTGCAGGAATTGTTATTTCCTGAAGTGAGCAACTAAATTATGTTTGCTTGACCCCAGTATGGATTCTCATGGACACAAGAATGTGTGCCTGGTCCCAGAATTTCCTGGGGCAGGAAATTATGTTGGTTTCAGTACCCAAGAAACATACCCAAGACTGTGTTGCTTCAGCGCCCTACTCTCAAACAACCCTGCCTTCTTTATGATGATTCTGGCTTGAATAAATCAGATTTTTTAAAATGCATTTGGGAAATGATCCTGAGCTGCCTCACTGGTGGAATAAATGGATTCTAGAGTTAGGTCAACAGCTATGGACCTGGTAGGGGAGGGGTACAGTTTTACACGCAGGGAGTTGAAGAAGAGGAGTAACTACAGGTTCAGGAGGAGTGCTGACCTCAAGATGAAGGGAGTCACCTGGAACCTTAGGGAGGCAGAGTGGGATCCTCTGGGAATGGATTCACCACTATCAAACATTTTCTTCTCCTTTACTGAGATAACTTTTGTACATCCCAGCATGGAGCTCTGAGAGCAAGGTACTGGGAATTAGACTGCTTGAATAGTAAAGGGAAACACCAGTCTTTGCAACACGATCTATCCACTGAGGCCAGTGTGGGTAGTGGCATCACAGAGAGGAAGGAAGGGCCCTGAAGCAGCAGTAGAGATGGGAGAGGCAGGAGGGCTGCACCTGGTGCAAAGAGCTGACACATGGAGGCCAAGAACAAGCTCCCCCACCCCTCAATTATGTTAGAGGAAGGCTGCCCTGGAAGAAGGCAAGCTGACACTTGGGTTGCCTTTGTATCACTGGAAAAATCACCAACTTGAAAACCAAAGAGAGACCTTAAAAAAAGAGTTATTCTAATGCATATATTTTATGCAGGGAGGCAGAAAGAACTAGATTAAAATGAGCAAGAATAGCCTACAAGATTCTTAATTGATAAGGGAAGAAGAATTCATTTAATTGGTGGCTGTCTTGAATAATATGCTTTGGAAACTGTATAATCGAAAGTAACACACAGAGTAAGAAAAATAACCAATAAGTAGTCAAGAAAAGTTCCATAAATTAAATGATAGTTGGAAAGGATAGAGTCATGTTAACTCATTACCATATTTTAATTTCATAGTAATTAAAATTATAATGTAGCATGTATTACCACTTAATTGATCTGCCAACATCAAGTATTTGCAAGTTTCCTTTTGTTCTCCGAAGTCATAAACTATTCTTCACTGCATAATTTCGGAGGTAATTTTAAACCATAAATATTTCACTTTATTAAAATTCTCAGGAAATTAGAGCCTCAATAGCTACTTATTTATATCTGCTTTGGCAAGCAGCCAGAAAATTCCTTTTCTTATATTTTGAATTCTGCAAAAATTAAAGGGCTAAAGGATATTATCTGTTCATCTTCACACTTCCTTTTATGACAGTTTTACAGTTTAATCGAGATATCCGAGGGTGACTAGCTAAGTCATATCTCTTCAAAACTGGGTACTTTTTTTTTTATAGGAAGCCTCCCCTTGTTGAGAATGAACACCCATCCCACTGTCAACCTTGTACCTTTACAGCACCTGGCCGGCCAGCCCGGGACAGAGTTGTCCCCTGTTGATGACAATCTCCAGAGACCTGGCAATATTCTGGGACTTCACTCCATTTAGATACCCCTACCTCCTCTGCACCGGTTGGATGAGATGGCGTCCTTGTGCTGACCCTTTGCTGTAGCTGTCCTGACCCCTCAGAGTTCAGTCACCTCCAGCCTGATTTAGCTCATCCCTCATCGGTGCATCTGTGCCAAGCCACCCTGGTTCTGATGGAGTAAATAGGACACATATGTCACTGTGGAGCCTCATTAGTCTCTGTAGATAAAAATAAATTTGGAAAATTGCAAAACCTCCCAGAGATCATACCTTCCTAATGACTCCTGCCTCCTTTGACACCCCATTGAACTGATTAATGGTCATTCAAATTGACCACCTGGCATAGATCACTGTCAAAATCAAAGAGGACACACTTTCAAGTTAAGTGTTATCTTTTGTGTTGTGGATTCCTGATGTGTGTGCATGTGTGTGTGCATGCAGACTTATGACAATTACAAACAGATGCACTATCTGAATTCTAAAATTTATTGGTGGCTCCTATTCGACATTTATGTTCTCCAGCACATTATCCTCAGGATAATGTAACATTAGTCATGATCATTAGTTATTATAGTCAGCAAAATGGTTAGACTAAAGTTGGCCAAATAGTTAAGCCAACTGGAAATGGAGACATACCTAGTAGAGAACTCTGACATGAACTACAGGGAGGATTAAAAATAAAAATAGGAGGCAACAGAAGCAGCTTGTTTCACAACCTCGTTATAAGCTATAAACAAACAAATCTACTTCCAATGCTGTCTCAGTAGGGGTTTGATCACTCCCTAACATTTTAAAAATCTGGCTCTGATAGGGTTTATAAGTGAGCACACATAAAACTCAGACATGAGAACGCCATCCATGGTCATATAGCACAGTCATCAAATATTCGATCACAAGAAACTGATATCTATTGAAAATGACACAGATCCAAAAGGAGAGCTTATTGGAAGCAGACAGGGGCTAGCGCCCAGGTCCCGAGGGCAGAAAATGTAGCCAGAGGGTCAATATAAAGAAAAGTCAGGACCTGAGTTTAAGGGCTGCACAATCCCTCAACTCTTCCCTGTGTACTCCAGTTCTGATGGGCCCATGAGCAGAGCCCAAGCTCCTGCTCCACCTGACTTCCAAGTTCCAGCATCTCAGAGAGACTAACTCATTCTCCAGGAGTCTCTGAGTTTAAGTTCGAGTTAGTAAGCAAAGGAGAATTGAATTGGTCTCTGGCCAGCCAACGGACTGAAAGGCCAAATGTCTCAGAACTTTGGATGGGACAATTTATGTAGAGTAACATCTCAGCAACATTGATCAATGCCTCTGTAACACGCAAGACCTCTGGTCAAAAGGCTCTAGGTGACATCCCACTTTTGGCACTTAATGGGGAAAGAGTACTGGGGGCTGTATGAAGAGGTTCAGCTATTTCACAGAGGGCCACCAGGAGGCATATTTCATGAGAAGACATGGGAGAGTATGTGGTGGGCCTGGGATTAGAAAATCTGAAAACTGTAGGGAGCAATTTTAGCTTTGGGATGAGGGTACATTTTGAAGTGCAAGGACTGATGTGGGACTCTGAAAAATGGCAAGTGACCAGGGTAAGTTCAAAGGTAGGAGGACAGACATTGGGAGAGGAATAGGGAATCATTTAAAGGGTTGATTACATCATCATCTCAGCAAGAGACACACATCTTCTCATTTAATCTTTACAACAAAACTCCCATGCAGTTGGAGGTGGCACAGTGTGATGATTGGACACCAGCCTCCAGAGTTCAAATGCCTGGGATTAAATTCCAGCCCTGTCACTGGAGTCTTGGACTAGTTATTTTTGTTATCACGTTTAAATTCCTCATCTGCAAAATCCCAGCAAAAGTGATCTCCAGTTCAACTGCCTACTCTGTGGTTAAACAGGATTGGGAAGGGACGAGGAGGTGAAAGAAAACCAGCTAACTTTTGCTGAGTAGTCTAGTAGAAGCCAAAGCTATACATGTTTTCATATGTTGGTAAATTCTAAGACCTTCAGATAAACTATGAGAGATTAGCTGGGCCTCTCTACCTCCACTCCCCGCCCAATTCTTCCACTTATTTCTATTGTTTACTCTGTAGCTCATGTGAATATTCTAGTAACATAGATCTGATCATGCCTCTGCTTGGTAGGTTTGATGGATCCTCATCATCTACAAGATCAAATCCCCACATTTTGGTTAGGCACACGTGGTCCTTCCCAGCAGCCCAAGCCTGCACTTCTAGCCCTATATTATGCTCCTTCCCCCTCCACCCTATATCTCTACCAGCCATCCCAATGTGTTTTTCTCAATGACATTGCTTTCATATCTCTATTTTTACACATACAATTTTCTTTGCCTTAATTGTCTCCTGTCTTTCTGTTTCCTTCTGCTTTTCTCTCTTTTGTCAAAAGATTACCAGTTATGCAAAATTTATGTCATATATCCATGAATTCTTCAGGCTGTTAATTGCTCCCTCCTAAAACATCAAATATACCTCTATTGTAACACATATAATAGTATTATAATTCATTATATTCATTCTTTAGCTTGGCTATCTCTGATGAGTATATGATGATCAGAGGGTAGGCCTTGAGTCTTCTTCATCCCTATTTCTTCAGGGCTTAGCACAGTGCCTGGTCTAGGGAAGACTTCTAATAAACACTTGTTGAATATGACAATGGAGTTTTCACACTCCATTGGTCTTCACTGGCATTTTGCAAGGATTTTATTCCACCCCCTCTAGTAGATTCTTGTTAATGTTTAAACACAGAAAAAGAAAATATGGAATATTGTCGCCGTGGAAACAAACTTGGAAAAATGACTTTCTTTTCTCCTTTATATGAATGTGGGAGTCATATCTCATGGCTAAGCTGAATAGGAATGCTTGCACAATGGCATTGAAAGTGTCGAGCTTGTTCCCGAAGGCACTCTGTGGCAGTCAGCTATGCGGATCGTGCAAGGCGCTCCATGTGCCACTCTAGCATATAATCTTTCTCACTCTGATGCACAGTCACTGGGTTAAATATTATATTCAGTGCATCCTACAATGAAATTATTGCATTTCAGTTTGGGGATTTAAAATGCTTTAAAATCACACAGTATAACAATTTTTCAAGAGGAAAAATAAACACCCATTATTTTAAAAAGTTCCTTTCAAAACCTTCTATTCTTTTATGTATTTGGGATCAGCCCACATGGAAAGGCTCTCTTAAGACTCTATAGAAATATTTTTCCTTCCCTCTCATGAACTCCTACAAAAAGGTACTAAAAAGTAATAACAAAATACTTTGTATTTGGTGATATTTCTCTTTGTGGAATGATTGTCTAACCATCGTCTAATACACACCATCTCACCTTTTCTCCTGACTTTACTGGAAGGAACATGTGGAAATTGTATTACTTTTTTCGCCTTAAAGAACCCAAAGACCATTTTTTGTGTATTAAAACCTCCATGCTCCATTCACTGAGCCAAACCAACTAGGGCGCTTTTCTCCATCTTTTGTCATTGCTTGGCTAAGGCCACCGAACTCACTTGGGCTCCTGCAGCAGATTCTGGGTGGATGAAGACGTCCTACCTTCACAGCAGAATTCTGTCTCTAAAATGCACACCACCTCACCTTTAAACCCTTTCCTGGGCCTCCTATTCCCCTCTGAATAAAGTCTAAGCTCCTTATGATCCTTTAATCCTGTCTCTGGTTGTGCTCCAGTCTCTTCTTTTTCTATTCCCCCCTCACATCCCACACTCCAGCTATACCGGGCATCTTTAATTCCTCAAACAACACACTGTTCCTCTTGCCTTCAGGTCTTCGCACTTGCTCAGATGTTGTTGACAGGGTCAGGCTTGGAGGCTATTGAAATACAAATAGAGAAAGTCCTAGAATTTCTCCTCTGAATTCCTTTTTTATAATGAAGTACTTTTATTCACCTCTCCCTTGAATTCCAGAACCTTATTTCCAACTATCCTCCAGTTCATCCTTCGTTGGGTTGTTTAAAAGACATTTCAGAATTATGCCCCAAACCAATCTCTTCTGTCAATGTATCCAATGTATCCTACTAATCTTCTTAACATGTATGGCCACTTCCACATTAGATATTTTACTTATTTATTTTGTGTATTATCTGTCTCCCCCACTGGAAGGTAAGCTCCAACAGATAGAATAACTTTTTCTTTTTCACTCAATGATAAATTCCCAGAATCTAGTATGGTTCCTGACTGTTATGGACTGAATGTCTGTGTCCATCCCCCAGTGTTGAAACCCTACCCCCACAATGTGATGTTATTAGGAGGCAGGGACTTTGGGATGTAATTAGGATTAGATGAGGTCACAAGGGTGGGGTTCTCATGAATGGGATCAGTGCCTTTGTAAGAGTCACAGGAGAGCTTTCTTCCTCTGCTCTGTTTTCTGCCATGTGAGGACGCAGAGATACTGTTCTGCCACCCTGATCTCACTGTTAGCCTCCAGAATGGTGATAAATAAATTTCTGTTGTGTATCAGCCACAAAGTTTATAGCAGTATCTTGTTATAGCAACTGGAACAGACTAAGACACTGACACATAAAGGACCGTTGAGAAGTGTTTGTTGAATGAATAAATAACCCTAGAGCCACAAAATGAAGATAGACTGAAACTTACCCAGTATTTCCCAGACCTGGTCAGCCATGGTGCAGTAGAAAGACCATAGGTTTTGTCAGGCAGAACTGTATAGTTGTGTGACCTAGGGTAACTCATTTAATCTCTTTGAGACACTTTTCTCATTTGGTATAATGAAGATGAGATAGCTTATAAGATTGTTGTGGGCTATTTGCTATAATTGGCTGTAACTACACCATGGTTGTTCCTCAATAAATATTATTCTTTTTTCCCAACTCCTGGCTTGACAAAGACTACTGGAAGCCCTAAAGACTGGGTAAGGTTAGCAAGCCTTATCCAAAGCAGATCTCAGATGAAGCAATTCAGGAATTAATCAGACTGTGTTCTATGGGGAGCTTATTTTATTAAAAGTGCTATAGCTCTTACTGGGAGGAACAGAGTTTAATGTGAAGGTCAATTGAAAAGCATATTCTTGTAAATAGTTGCTCAAGGCATGGTCTCCTTGAGGGGAATTGGGGGCTTGCCACCTTATTTCTCCCAACTCACTGTGAAGTGTTTATTTGAGGCCCTGTTTATTGCGCTTGCCCTCTTGCATAATGCCTAATAGCTGTGCATTTATTTATAAAATTATTTTTGCTGCAGTGTGGCCAACAGTCTGTCAAGGAGGTTGGGAAGGGAGTTGACACCAAAGAACTGGGCCATGTTAGGGAGAGGTTTAAAGTTTCTGGAGAAATGAAATGAAAGTGCCCAGTGCTGATTATGATTTTCAGGGCAAAATAACACACAGTCCTGTTCTGATGTGAACCTGCTAAGGTGCATTTGTGGGATGATGTTTGCAGACACACTGCAGGGCACTGATGTTTGTTGACATCACAGCAACTCTCAGGAACCGAGCATATTGAACATGGAAGGAACTGACACATCACATCAGAATCACAGACTAAGACAGCTAAATGAAACCTTAGGAATCCTTTGTTTATTTTTAAAATATATTTTTATTGATTTCAGAGAAGAAGGGAGAGAGAGATAGAAACATCAATGATGAGAGAGAATCATTGATCGGCGGTCTCCTGCATGCCTCACTCTGGGGATGGAGCCCACAACACAGACATGTGCCCTGACCAGAATCAAACTGTGACCTCTTGGTTCATAGGTCAACGCTCAACCACTGAGCCATGCCGGCTGGGCAGGAATCCTTTATGTTGAAGACCAGGAAAATGAAGCACAGAGAGATCAAGTGATTGGATGAGGGTCACACTGATGATAAGGAGCAGAAAGACAACTGAAACCCTGGCCTTGGGAGTCTGGGGCCTTGGCCTTTCTACCTCGGTGTGCTTAGAGCTAGGAAAGAGAGGTCTAAGGAGGCAAAGTGATGTTAGTTTCCAATGAAATTTTTAATGTTTTCTTCATGGTGAGACTAAAATGACCTAAAACAGGTCATCATTTAATAAATGAGAGAATGCATTAAAAAGGGCATTGTAAATTATAAAGTGCTGCCTAACTATTAGGTGAATTGCTGATCAAATCTGTGAGGTTAATAAATGACATGGTCTGACCGGATGGATATATCGTATAGTATTATTACACGTCACGTTTTAACGGCCACCGAACACATCAAAGTGATTTCAACTGCTTTGTCAGCCATTCCATTGGCTCTGTTGCTGACTCCAGAGAAGGTAACACATCAATAACAAATTTGTACAAGGAAAATGTGCAGGACAATTAATTTGTACATGATTTCTTTATTAAGATATTTTCCAGAAGAATGCATAAATGTGTTATTGTAGGAGACTGAGAAAATACAGCAAAATGTAAAAGAAACAATGCAAATCTACCCCTAGAGACATAATAAAATATGTATTTTTCTAAAAGACTAATATCCTATAAGTACATACTGTATATGCAGTCTAAAATTCATTATCTTCAAACAACATTATTATTTAAAAGTATTTGTTAAGAATAGTATAGTATTCCTGCCGAAGCCGGTTTGGCTCAGTGGATAGAGCATCGGCCTGCGGACTGAAAGGTCCCGGGTTCGATTCCGGTCAAGGGCATGTACCTGGGTTGCGGGCACATCCCCAGTAGGAGATGTGCAAGAAGCAGCTGATCGATGTTTCTCTCTCATCGATGTTTCTAACTCTCTATCTCTCTCCCTTCCTCTCTGTAAAAAATCAATAAAAATATATTTAAAAAAAAAAAAAAGAATAGTATAGTATTCTTTAAGAATACTGTAAAAAGCCTGGCCGGTGTGGCTCAGTGGTTGAGCATCAACTCAGGAACCAGGAGGTCACTGGTTCGATTCCTGGTCAGGACATGCCTAGGGTTGCAGGCTCAATCCCCAGTAGGGGGTGTGCAGGAGGAAGCCAAATGATGATGTTTCACTCTCATCAATGTTTCTCCCTCTCTATCCCTCTCTCTTCCTCTCTCTCTAAAAATCAACAAAGGGGAAAAAAGATTACTGTAATGAATTGTAGATTATTTTTTCATCTAGAACTATCATAACTTATCTACCTGTCTATTGTTGAACTTTCACCTTGTTACCAAATTGGTACTATTACAAATATTTCTAAAATGAAAACAATACTCTTTGGCCACACTTCTAGTCTTCCTAGAATAGATTCCTGGAAGGCGGATTAGTAGATCAAAGACTATGACAATTTTTAGTGTTACTCACCAGGGCCCCTTCAGTTGCTTTTCAGAGAGTGTGACCTAGCACTTTGAGTGAATATACTTCTCACCACATCCTTGTCAGCATTGTCATATAAAATAGTTGACAATGGGTGAATGTTTGATGAGAAACAGGATGGTTACATGGTCTCAAAATAAATTCCCACAAGGTGCTTAATAACTGCAAAGAGAAAAATAATCACTTTACAGAAGAGATAGTGCAGACACCATGTTAACAGAGATCAAAGTCAGAATCATCAACAGTAGGACAAAGTGACATCATGTTCCTCACAATAGGATGCATCCAGAAGGATCCAATATCACTTCTGAGATATTCCTGCGAAAAATGAATAACTTGAATCTAATCATGGGGAAACTTCAGACAAATGCAAATTGAGAGACATTTAATGAAGTAAATAATCTGTGTGCTTTAAAAAAAATGTTAATGTCATGGAGCTCTCAATGTTCCCTGGTTTCTGTCATGATTGGGTTCCATCACCATGACACCATTACACAATTACTAGAGGCCTGATGCACGAGTTTGTGCACGGGTGGGGTCCTGCCAGCCCACCCAGATTGGGGGGTGGGGGTGCTGATTAGAGGCAGGGTTGGCTGGGGAGAGGGGCTATGGGTGGTTGGCCGGCCGGCTCTGCCCCCTGATCAAACTCCTGGTCGAACTCTCAGTCGAGGGGGCAATTTGCCTTTTATTATATAGGATCTGTGTGGCGCTGGTGGCTTAGGGGAAAGCTGCTGGATTTTGTACATTTTTCTTGTATGCCACCATTTTACTTACTATGAATTAATGTTAAGAGCTTTCAGCTGATTCTCTTGCAGTTTTTAAATATATCTAATCATATTGTCTGCAAATAATAGAAATTTTTACTCTTCCTTTTCAATAATTTGACCTTTTATTTCTGCCTGATGTCTTACTGCCTCAGATATAATTTACAGGTGAGTGCTACATAACAATGGAGACATCCAACATCTCTGCCTTTTCCTACTTTAATGGGAATATTTCTGATATTTCAATAATAAGGATGATACAGGCTGTCAACATAAGATGTTATATGTTAAAGGGAGTATCTTCCTATTCCTATATTTCTACGAAAAATTACTTTTCTTTTTATCCTCACCCAAGGATATGTTTATTAATTTTAGATAGAGGAAGGGAGAGAGAGATAGAGAGATAGAGAATCATCAATGTGAGAGAGAAACATTGTTTGGTTGCCTCCCATATGTGCCCTGTCTGGGAATCTAACCCATAACCTTCAGTGTACGTGACCATGCCCCATGCAACTGAGCCACCTGGCCAGGATGAAAAATCCTTTTTAATCAGGCAAAAATGTTGAATTTTATCTGAATATTTTTTGTCATCTATTGAGATTTTCATAGTTTTTCTTGTTGAGCTTGTTGAGTTTATGTCATTACATTAATAGATTTTTCTAACATGATGCTATCTTTGCTTCCCTGGAGTAAACCTGATTTAGCTGTATAGATAATTCTCTTAGTACTTCATTTGGCTCTTGTTATATTTTGTCCTTTTGCAACCCTGTGGTGAATGTGCATTGCATCAACTCAGCTTAGCTGGGACTGCTTCCAGAATGCCCTTCCCTGCATAGTGCTGGGTTAGCCAGGTCACGGGAGACAACAGTGTGAGATTGGGAAGGTGGAGGTGAAACAGAGCCAGGTTCTTGTTGCACTCACAGGTCGGTACAGGGCACAAGGAGCTGATGTCATTGCTCTGCTGGCAAGCCTGGCTGTGGGGTGACAGCAGCTGGGCTCATACCTCCAGCTTCACTGACTCCAGGACTGGATATATTTCAGCGCCATGAGAAGACTACCAATTTCTCCTGCAGATCCTACCCCATCATCAAAATCGGAGACTTGGGGTCAGAGCGAGACTGATGTAGAGTCTAGTCCGGGGTGGACAACCCTTGGCACGTGTGCCAAACATGGCACGCCAGTAACTTTTGCTGGCACGCCAAACCCTCTCTTATAATCTTCCATTTACAATTTTTTTCTTAATATTGACTTTTTTATTTTTCAGATAAATTCAGTGTAGGTGCATCTTAGATAAATAAATAATTTTACATAACAAGTTATCTTAAAGACCATAGACATGGATTGACGAGAGAGGGGCAGAGCAATTTCTATGCCTCTGCCTTAACTCTCCCTGCCTTCCTAGATCCGACCAGTGTTTTGGTTTCATCCACATACGCTTGTGAATCTTTGTTCTCAGTGATGAATTTTGTTAAGTCTCCTAATAGGAGTAGCCTGACTGATGAAAGTAGTAGCTCGTGCATATCTCTGAAGGTCACGAAATATAAACCTGATGTAAAATCTCTGTCATCAGTGATGCAGCAGCAAAAGTCCCACTGATAATATCAAACGGAGTCATAAAGTTTTCTGTCGAACTATCGGTGTACATTAAAAAATAAATGTATTTTTCATCATCATATACTGTGTTTTTGTCGCTCAAATGAATTTTATTATTTCTTAAAGGTTCTTCACATACATACACCTTAAGAGATATCAAGTAGGCGTAACATGTTCTCAAAAAATTAGGGTTGGCACGCAGAAGAATTTTGAGTCAGAGATTTTGCTGGTTTGGGCACACACTCACAAAAAGATTTCCCACCCCTGTTCTAGTCTGTCTTTGCAGGCTCCAGGTCTTGCTGCCCCTACTTCCCGTTTATCTCTGTCCTCACTGCCTGCTTTGCTGACTTCAGGCTCCAGCCCCAGATGCAGAAGCAGCAACCATATAAAAACTTTAAGTAGCTCCCACAATTGCATGAGGCCCAATCCATATGATACATCCCTTGATCTATATCTCGATGGTTCTTCTCCAACCAAATCCTGATCAAGACACTGCTCGTAGGAGAGATTGATGGAAATGTGTTCTGATTATTCTTTGTTGATTTCTCTGACCCGCTCAGCTCTGCTCTGTGCCCCAGGTCTCATCTTTGCAGACTGAGGCTCACTTGCCCTCTGGTTTCAGTTGGGCTTGGTCAGTGTATGCACTGGCAGAAGGTTGAAGTCTGGGGGAGGGATTGGGGGGGAGCGAGGGATGAAGAGAGTAGAGGGCTTCTACCTGCCACCTGAGCCCAGTGGTTCTAGCAAAGGCCATATCCACTGTGTCTATAGTTCATGACCAGAAACCCCTCCTCCATAATTCAAATTTTCACCATCTCTAGGGACATTATTTTCTCCATGTATTAGTTCTCTATTGCAATTCAATTAATTATCCCCAAATTTAACAACAAACATTTATTGTCTCGCACAGTTCCTGAGGGTGGGGAATCTAGGAGTGGCTTAACTGGGTGGCTCTGGCTCAGGGTCTCTCATGAGGTTGTAGCCAAGATGTTAGCAGGGGCTTCGGTCATCTGAAGGCTCCCCTGGGACTGGAGGAACTGATTCCAAGCTCTTGCTCATGGCAGAGGGCCTCAGGCTCTTACCCTGCGGGCCTCTCCGAAGGGTTTCTTGAGTGTCCTACAGCTGTCCTGGAAGCTGGCTTCCCCCAAAACAATTCCAAAACAGAAAACAAGGAGGATCCTGAGAAGTTTATTATTTCACTTTTCTCCATCCATAGAAGCAGATGTTTATATTAGCCATATCACACACCATCACTTCCACCACATTCTGTTCGTTTGAAGGGAGTCACTAAGTCCAGCCCACACTCAAATGGAGGGGAATTAAGCTCCACCTATTCAAGGGAGGAATACCAAAAAAACTAAGGACATATGTTGAAACTCCCACACCACCTTTGCCCCTTTCAAGGCTAGTATGATAATGGCTTCCCATTGTTGCTAGTCTTGAATACCTCAATATACAATTTCTTAGACCCTCACCCACACCTCTATAAATAATCTCTCCATTAAATTATTTGTAGTTAAACCCATTGGAATGTAATTCTCCTTCCAGGATTTAAATACCATATATTTGGGGGGAAGGGTATATACACTGTTATATAGCATGAGGTTTTCATGGGATATATATTAATGTAATTATTTATGTACTAGAGACCCAGTGCACGAAATTCATGCATGGTGAGGGGGGAATCCCTCAGCCTGGCCTGCACCCTCCTGCAATCTGAGACCTCTCAGGGGATGTCCGATGGGGCCTAAACCAGCAGTCGGACATCCCTCTTGCAACCGGGGCCACAGGCTCCTAACCACTTGCCTGCCTGATTGCCCCTCACCACACTGCATAACTACCTGATCACCCCTAACTGCCTCTGCCTGCCTGCCTGATCACCCCTAACTACTTGCCTGCCTGCCTGATTGTCCCTAACTGCCTCTGCTTTGGCCCCTGCCACAGCAGCTTCATCCAGAAGGACTTCTGGAATGATGTCCAGAAGGTCGTTTGGCTGTCTGGTCTAATTAGCATATTATGCTTTTATTATTATAAGTATTATATATTATATAATTATTATATAAATATGTATAACACCATTGTTACATATAATTATATAATTTATATATTATATATTATTATATATGTTAAAGGGACACAGAGACAGAGAATATGGTTTTTTCATTCTTCCCTAAATATAAAATATTCAAAAATAAAATAAATAAATGTGCCAGGATGGCTGCTGGTATTTAGTACCATTTGTCTCTTGCCACCCCTTCTACCTTGTTTCTGCATTATGGGGGCTGGAAGCCTAAGAACTACATTTCCCCAAATCCTTTGTGGGCAGGTTTCTGACTGCAGTTCATTATGAGAAGCACTCACTCACTGTGAGTTTAAAAGGCAGAGGACACATAACAATTATTCTCCTTTGCAGTGCAGTAGCCTCAGGGCCTTTCTTCCCATACACCCACCTTAGTCCTGCAAGCAAATGTGACCATTAGCAGTGGCTGGTTGCTTTTAGTTGCAGACTGGGGAGCCAGTAGTAACTTCCAATTTTTGAGAACTAGCAGGAAGCAGAGCGCTGTCAGCCATCTTCCCTGACCTTTGCTTCTCTGCCTCTTTCAATGTTTTTGTGTGTGTCTGTTTTTTCCCAATGGTTTTTTAAGCATATGATTCCCTTTCCTACAGCATGTTCTTTCTAAACTACCCAGAGTACTTTATTTTCCTGATCAACTCCATCTAATACAATCATTAGAAGGAAATAAAAAGCCTAAATATTCAAGGATTATTTTAATTTTAATTTTTTTCAATAGCAAAAGATCCATTTGAGACTACCAATTTTATTATTGTAACATTCTTTAAAAATTTAAAAATGCTCTCTGTATTTATGACATACTGGCATAAATCTTAATTTCGTATACTTGCTTTTTCACTCTTTTTAAAAATTAGTTTTGCCAGGGGTTTTGTTTTTATTTTCAGGATCAGTTCTTTGGTTTGTATACCATGTACGTTAGAAGCAATTACATGCATCAGAAAATGAAACTGACAGTGGCTTCAACAAATAGGCATTGATTTTTCTAACATAACACAGCTCCTCAAGAGTGCCTTCAGATCCAGAGTCACTCTGTCCTTCAGATTCCCTAACCCAGCCCACTGGCTTCCCTCCTCATGTTTGTGGCTTATTGGTCATTGTGACATCAGATGTCAGAGGCACATTCAAGGCAGAAAATGTGGCTGGGGAAGGGGAAGAGGGAAAGCATGACCCATCTCTGTACTCTGTGATGTCATTAAAGCAAGAGTGGTCCAAGAAACCCCCTCAATCATCTTCCATTGATATCTTAGAGATAAGATTTATTTCACATGGCCACTTCTAATTCCAAAGGGTCCTGAGAAGTTTATTATTTCACTTTTCTCCATCCATAGAAGCATATAAGAGAAAATGAAGTTTGTCTTGGAAACATTAAGAAAATCACCATACAGTCTTCACTACATCTATCAGTTCCAATGTGTTTGTTTCTGCCTCTTTCTTATTTACCTTGCTACTCAGTTTCTAAGCTACTAAGTCAAATAAACTTTATTTTGTTGTTGTTAAATAACAAGATCACTTTATGCCATAAATTTGCCTTTGGGTAGCTTTGACAACATTCCATGAATTTTGATGTAATGTATTCTCATTGCAATGTCCTAAATATTCTACACTTGCAGCATTGATTTCCTCTCTTAATGACAGTTTTTCATTGAATTTATTGGGGTGACATTGGTTAATAAAATTATATAGGCTTCAAGTGTATACAATTCTATAATAGATCATCTGTATATTGTATTATGTGTTCACCGCCCCAAGTCAGCTCTCCTTCCATAAACATTTATGCTCCCTTTACCCTCTTCTACCACTTCCCACCCCCCTTTCCCTCTGGTGATCACTATGCTGTGTGGTTTTTTAAAATATATTTGTATTGATATCAAGAGGAAGGGAGAAGGAGAGAGAGATAGAAACATCAATGATGAGAGAGAATCATTGATCAGCTGCCTCCTGCACGTCCCAGACCAGGGATCGAGCCCACAACTTGGGCATGTGCCCTGACCAGGAATCGAACTGTGATGTCCTGGTTCATAGATCGATGCTCAACCACTGAGCCATGCCAGCTGGGCTCACCATGCTGTTTTAATGACAGCTTTTAGGAGAGAGTTCTTCATTTCCATGAGGTTGAGGGCTTTATCCTTCCTTTAAAAAAAAAAAAACCTTTATTCTTGACTTCTAGATTTACTGCATTTTAGGCAGAGAATGTAGTCAGTGCAGCCATTATCAAAAGGAACTTAGGTTCTTTTTTTGAGATTTATTGAAGTTTTCATGTGGTCTAGTATATGATTTATTTTTATAAATGTTTCTTAAACCCTTTAATACAAGGTATATTTTGTTTATAATGTTATTTATTATAATATTTGTGTATTGCTCAAATTCTCTATAATATCAGTTTGGGGGGGGGTCCTAATTTTTCTGCAGAAGTCACCCAAATAATTGTATAAGTATCAGTTTCTCCTTATGTTTGTAATCGTTTTTCTTCTTTATCTGGTTTGATGCATTGTAATTTAGCACTTACATTTTAGGACAATAAACTCTGTTATCGCTGGACATTGTAGAGTTATGGCTGCATGGATTTCTGATAGGAAGACCTTGTATTTTTGAACAGGGCACACGATGAAAGAAGGACTAAAGTATGTAAATTTTAATCTTGGCTTTATTACTAATTACCTTTGTAGTCCAGAATGAGAAACTATCTCTGTGCCTCAGTTTCTTCATCTGTGTAATAGGAGAAATAATGGTACCTACTTCATAGAGTTGTTGGGAGGGTTAAATGATTTATTTCATGCCCTAGCTGGTTTGGCTCAGCGGATAGAGCATCGGCCTGCGGACTCAAGGGTCCCAGGTTCGATTCCGGTCAAGGGCATGTACCTGGGTTGCGGGCACATCCCCAGTAGGGAGCATGCAGGAGGCAGCTGATCGATGTTTCTCTCTCATCGATGTTTCTAACTTGCTATCCCTCTCCCTTCCTCTCTGTAAAAAAATCAATAAAATATATTTTAAAAAAAAATGATTTATTTCACGCAAAATGCCTCATACATAGTCAGCACTCAGTAAGTGTTGTTAAAATAATCAAAGAAAAAGGCTATTAGACTGAGGTGATCCTAATGCCTTAGTGGAAGCCAAGGTAAGAAAACTGAAACTTAAGCCAGAGTCAATTCCTGTAAATGCCTCAAGGGTAAGAACAATCAGTCACAAACAACTGAGTCTTTCCCAAATAATGATACTGCTTGAGCTCTAGTCAATCAAATGATTTCCTTGTTTTGCTTCTGCATCTTCTCAAATAAAACCCTCGCCACTATCTTCCATTGGTGGATCACTCCTAGCCACTATTGGTTTGACACTGCTCAATTCCAATCAAGTTTTACCCAAATAAGTTTGTAAGATCTAATCTAATAAAAGACAAACATGCAAATTGACTGTACCTTCGCTATGCCTTAACCCACGCCCACCAGCCAATCAAAGTGACTATATGCAAATTAACCCAACCAAGATGGCGGCCGGCAGCCACGGAGCTGAGTGAGCAGGAGGCTTGGTTGCCCCAGTGATGGAGGAAGCCAAGCTTCCCAGTTGGCTCTGAGCTCCACTGAAGGCAGCAAAGTTTCAATTATAGAAGTTAAATAAATCCAGGATAAAAAAAAGAAAAAAAGAGAAAAAGGAGAGGCTGGGAGCTTCTGTCGCCCGGGGGGCTTGGCCAGCCTGAAAACGGCCCTCAGCCCCTCACCCAGGCTGGCCAGGCACCCCAGTGGGGACTCTCCACCCTAAAGGGGGTGTGGCCAGCCTGAAAACAGCAATCAGTCCCTCACCCAGGCTGGCCAAACCTCCATGGGGTGAGGGTCCCCACTGGGGGGGGAGGGGGCTTGACCAGCCTGCAAAGAGCCATTATCCCCTCACCCAGGCTGGCCAGGCACTCCAGCGGGACCCCTACCCTGATTTGGGACACCCTTCAGGGCAAACCAGCTGGCCCCCACCCGTGCACCAGGCCTCTATCCTATATAATAAAAGGGTAATATGCAAACTGACCCTAACAGCAGAACGACTGGGAATGACTGGTCACTATGACACACACTGACCACCAGGGGGCAGATGCTCAATGCAGAAGCTGCCTCCTGGTGGTCAGTACACTCCCACAGGGGGAGCTCTGCTCAGCCAGAAGCCAGGCTGCCAGCTGCCAGTACAGCGGTGGTGGTGGGAGCCTCTCAGCAGCACTAAGGATGTCAGACTGCAGCTTAGGCCTGCTCCCCGCTGGCAAGTGGACATCCCCCGAGGGCTCCCGGGCTGCCAGAGGGATGTCTGATTGCCAGCTTAGGCCCAATCCTCCGGGGAGCGAGCCTAAGCCAGCAGGTGGTCATCCCCCGAGGGGTCCCAGACTGCAAGAGGGCACAGGCCGGGCTGAGGGACCCCCCCGCCCCAGTGCACAAATTTTTGTGCACCGGGCCTTTAGTGTTTAATATGCTTCAGTTTATCTTGCAACAGTGTTAACTATTTTTATTACTATTATTGTCTTCAATCTGGTAGACTTACTCTGTTTTAATGTCAGAGCAAGGGTGGAAAAGAATCTGCATTCGAAGGCCAATTCTATTGGCATTAAAATTGGTGTTAATTAGTCCCAGATTCTAGCAGCCTTAGTCTGCAGTTTTTTAAATGCATTTTTGACATCTCCTCTGTCTTTATAGACTTTTACTGGGAGGTTGGAAGAGGTTGTGTCAAGGGGTTACTTGCCAGCCACCTTTTAAGCCAGAACACTTGTATCTAATTTTTAAAATAACCTGCTTCAATGTGATTCAAGTTAGGTAGAGATTGATGCTATAATTCATCTGCCATAAAGAAATAACCGTTAATGCACTTTTCAGTCCTGGCTGGGCACATTTTTAATGGCCTCAAAAGATTTTGTTGAAATATTTCAGAGAATTTTTGTGTTCTTACCAAGAGTTCATTTGAGAATGTAGGTTCCTTTTTTTCACACGTCATGAATTTCAACACTATCTTTCTGAATCATATCTGATCTACTCTGTAAAATCAATCACAGAATTGTCTCTGAAATCGCATCCCTGCTCCAGTGAGAGTTCCCTTTTAAAAACAATAAGCCTGACGGGCATCCTGCGTTTAAATTGGATATAGACTGCAGAGGAGTCCTCATCCATTAGCCCAGATGACCTTTGAATAACCCATACCTGAAAAGAATGGGCCATAAATCGAAGAAGACTCAGATCCTGGCTGGCATTTGGTGATCCTGTCAGCCCAGGAGTGAAGACAGCAATCATGCATGATGTGGGAATTGTTCTCACATAAAAGTCAACTTCCAATAATGGAAAGAGCACTTGAGTGGGAGTCAGAAGACAGAAGTGCACTCCCGACTTCAAAATGCATAGATTATGTCATTTAACTTTCCAGAGTCTCAATCCCCTTTTTTTATAAAATGAGGATAATACCCCAGAAGCTAGTAGAGGGACAGTAGGGCACAGGGGTAGAGTGGGGGGAACTTTAGAAGTTTGGGATTTGAACGCCAGCTCCACCCACTCATTAACTGTGTAACTTTGAGCAAATGATTTGTGTTCTTGGTGCCTCATTTTCCTATCTGTAAAATGGGAGGTGATAATAGCACCTATGTGATAGGGTATTTTGAGGATTAAATGAAATAATATACATCAAGCTCTTAGCTCCGTTCCTAAGCACTCAATAAAATGTCTACACCTCAAATGCGACTGGTTCTCTTTGAGCAGCCTTAGTAGTTTGCCCTATCCTCCTGTTATCCTCCATCCTTCCCCCAAAAGTCCAGCTCCAAATGATAGACAAGTAATGTTGATGTTAATGAAGACTTCATGGCAATTCAGAAGAAGGGGTAAAATAATAATCTACACTAATAAAAGAGAAACATGGTAATTAGCATACGACCACTACCCTTCCCATTGGCTAATCAGCATATCCTTATGCAAATTAACTGTCAGCCAAGATGGCGGCCGGCAGCCATGCACTGAAGCGAACAGGGAGGCTTGCTTGCTCCAGTGACTGGCGAACTCCAACGTTCCCCGCCTAACTTGGCGGCCTCTCAGCTATAACTCTAAGCAACTATGTTGCAAATATAGAAGCTAAACAAAACCCCAGAAACCTGCGTTAGTCAGCCAGGCTTCAGCCAGCCGGACCGCAACATTGTATCAAATACAGAAAGTAAAGGCCAGAAACCGGCTTTCAGCAGCGAGGCCTCAGAGCTAAAGCTGGCCCAGAATAGAAAAAAGAAAAAGAAAAAAAGGAGCGGTTGGGAGCTTTAGTCACCCGCCAGCTAGAAACGTCCCTCAGCCCCTCAGCCAGACTGGCCAGGAACCCCAGTGGGGACCCCCACCCTGATCCAGGACACCCTCCAGGGCAAATCAGCCGGCCCCCACCCATGCACCAGGCCTCTATCCTATATAGTAAAAGGGTAATATGCCTCCCGGCACCGGGATCACCGGAGCCGCGGGACTCCCAGCACTGGGATCAGCGTGACAGGGGGCAGCACCCAAACCCCCGATCGCCCTGCGGCTCTGTGAGTGACAGGGGGCGGGGCCACTACCTCCCTATCTGCCCTGCTCTGTTCGTGACAGGGGAAGGCGCCCCAACCCCCTGATCAGCCCTGCTCTGTGCCTGATGTGGGGAGCTCCCCAACCCCCTGATCACCCTGCGGCTCTGTGTTTGACAGGGTGCAGCGCCCCAACCCCCTGATTGGCCCTGCTCTGTGAGTGACAGGGGGCAGCGCCCCAACCCTCTGATCGGCCCTGCTCTGTGCGTGACGGGGTGGCGCCACAACCTCCCGATCCACCCTGCTCTGTGCATGACAGGGGGCAGCGCCCCAACTCCCCAATCGGCCCTGCTCTGAGCCTGACCAGGGGCTGCACCTAGGGATTGGGCCTGCCCTCTTCCACCCAGGAGCAGGCCTAAGCCAGCAGGTCGTTATCTCCCGAGGGGTCCCAGACTGCGAGAGGGCACAGGCCGGGCTGGTGGACCCCGTCCCCGTCCCCTCCCCCCCCCCCCCCCCAGTGCACAAATTTTTGTGCACTGGGCCTCTAGTAATAATAATAATAATAATAACAACAACAACAACAACTCAATTGTTTGATTCCTAATATATTTTAGATATGGTGCAGAATATTTCCAATGGATGATCTAATTTCATTCCATACAATACAGCAATTTTTAAGCCAACTTTCTCTTGGGTATTTTGATTTTTTTTCTGTAGAGCCTCTTCCCTTTAGAGAAAGAACTACCTTCTGAGGAGTCCCTTTCTTCTGTCCTCTTTTGGCCAAGGCCCCAGCAGTTCCTTCTATTGTCCCAAGCAATTCAGTTTACCATCAAGCTGCATATTCCATTTAGTAAAACCAAGGAGAGACAGCCAGACTGACGGCTATTCTCCCTTAACTTATGCTGTCCAGGAACCTCTGGTCCATCCACCTGGCCTGCTAGGAGGGGTCAAGGAGCAGTGGGTCCTCATCACCCATCTGCTCAGAAAGAATGTCTAGATGTCAGTCTTGCTCCCCATTTTCTCTCCTGTGCTTGATGTAGTGCCTGGCACATAGAAGGTTATTTGTAAATATTTATGGAATGAACAAATGTCTGATTAAATTAACATAACAGGTCAGAATGAACCAGTGTTTAACAAAGGCAGTGGCACTGTGCTGTGGGGTATTGGCTGAAAGGGAAATTTTCACGGGGAAGACAGGATTTTTTAAAAATAAGTTTTTATTGATTTCAGAGAGGAAGGGAGAGGGAGAGAGATAGAAACATCAGTGATGAGAAAGAATTATTGATTGGCTGCCTCCTGCATGCCCCGCTGGGGGTCGAGCAGCAACCTGGACATGTGCCCTGACTGGGAATCGAACTGTGACCTCCTGGTTCATAGGTCGATGTTCAACTACTGAGCCATGCCAGGCAGGCGAGAAGACAGGATTTGACCTTGAAGGCTGAGTAGGATTTTAATAAGGCAGGAACTAGGAATAAGAACATTTCAAGTCAAGGGAGTTGTGTAATAAGCACAGAAACAAAGGAGTATATGGTTTGCTTGGTGGAGAGAAGTCGTTTGAACAGTCAGCATCATGGAGGCTCGGTGCCTAAACCTCAGAGGTGGCTGAACCTTCAGGGAGGCCAGAGAGGAGATAGTCAGAAATTGGGCTGAGAAGCTTGTAGATGCCAGATCAAAGAAAGAGCTTAAACACCTTGTTCAGGATTTGACTTTATCTGTAGGTTGCAGGGGAAATCTACCACTGAGAGTTTCTGAGGAGGAAACTGGCTTGTTCAGATGTGTCCTTTAAAAAGATGACTGATGATCATGGATTAGGGAGGTGGGCAGAGACCACAGAGACGGATAGCGGGCAGGAGACCAGGATGACAGAGCACACAGGTGAGCACCCCCTTCCACAAGTCTTGGAGGCCACCCTTCAAGGAAAGGTCTCAAGTGGCACTTCTGCTCCCAGCAGATCTGGGAATATTTGTCATATAAAATAGGGTTGTGTCTTTCCTGTTCTTATAGGTATTTTTCATACAGGTCATAGAGAGGACAGTAATAAACACAGAAAATACAGCATAGATATTAAGTCTTCTAATCAAGGCTTATAAGTCTCTCCTTATTAGGGTGAGTGGGGTGAGCATATTCATAAGTCCAGAGTCTGAGAAAACAAAAGGGAAGAGAAGAGTACTTTTCAGATCCTGGGAGCCTCTCCATTGCTATTGTTAATTCTATGACCGTCTCTAATACGTTCCCAGAATACGCAGAATTCCAGACAATAAACCATCTCCGTGACTCTGTGGTGCCAACCTCTCCTTCTGAAGCACTTGGCCACCAGCCTGTTGTCTGCTCACTGCTGCCATCTTGTTTTCCTCCGTAATGACTTCCTATTTACCATTACTCTGCACAAATTTAAATCTCTGGTTAGTTTTGGTATCATGTCAATACCAGGCAATTTCTTTCTCCCACTCCCACTGCAATTTTAAAAATTATTTCCTGCTCATTTGAATGTATGTTACAAAAGCATCAAGAGTGGAGGATAGGAGGGGATCGACATTAAGACACAAAATAGCAATGGTGCCTAGAGCAATTAGGGAGATAACAGATCAGGAAGCAGTCAAAAATGATTTATATTTCCTGGCTCGGGTCCTGGAAGGATGGTGATATTATTGGTTAGAAAGTGCAGAGGCATACCTTGTTTTATTGTGTTTTGCTACATTGAGCTTTGCAGATACTGCGTTTTCATCAACATCAAAGCAAGACCCTCCAACAGCAAAAAGATGAGGACTCACTGAAGAGTCAGATGATGCTTAGCACTTTTTAAGCAATAAAGTATTTTTAACTAAGGTATGTACAATGTTTTTTTAGACAGAATGCTATTGCACACTTAATAGACTACAGTATAGTGTAAACATAACTTTTATATGCACTGGGAAACCAAAAAAAAAAAAAAATGCATCATTCACTTTATTGAATATTCACTTTATTGCAGTGATCTGGGACTGAACCTGCAATATCTCTGAGGTTGTTCTGGGATTTGAGGTGCTGTTATTTAGTATTTAGCCAGAAAACCAGAGTCTACCACATCCCTTCCCAAAGCATAGCCACCCACCATGAAGTTACCAAGAAAGAAGACACGTACATGCATGGCAAATAAAAGAACAGGCTGAAGCAGGTAAACAAGTCTGTCCAATTTTGCTGCTCCTCTTCCCTCAAAGGCCAAACTCAAATTTCAATTCTTACCACGCCGATCAAATAGATGGAAAAAGCTTAAAGGAGATAGAATACAAGATAGCCAAGCTGATCACTGGTCCTGATTTAGCCATGTAGAAAAAGAGACAGATGGTCGGACCTACCTAATTAGAGAAGGTCCTGGGTTAGCAAATTACTCTTGTCACATGGAGGAAGAAAAATAGAGAAAGTCCCTTTAAAGTAAAGGTTGACAAAATACAGCTGCATGGGCCAAATCTGGTGCATTGCTTATTTTCTTCATATGACCCACAAGCTCGGAATGACTTTTAAATAATTGGAAAAAATTTGAAAGAACTCTATTTCATGGCAAATGAGAATTATAAAAAAATTGAATTTCAATGTCCATACTTAAAATTTTATTGGAACACAGCTGGGCCCATCATTTACCACTTGTTGATGCCTGCTTTAAGTTTCAACAAAGAAAGTATAGCCCACCAAACCTAAAATAGTTACTATCTGGCCTTTTACAGAAAACGTTTTCCAGCCCTAATTCTAAAGCATAACGATGTCACCCAAATAAATAGGAAGTAAGTAGGACCTGATTCAGTTTTTCAAATATGACCCATTCATATCAATTTTTTTCTCTCCGGGAGAAGCAAAGACAAGCTTGGAAAGAGGAGCAATGGGCTTGGTACTCCTGCCTCTTGGTACTCTTGCAACTGTGTATTGGGACAGCAGGTTTTGAGGAGATGGCACATTTAATTTGAGGTGTTTGGGGGATATCAAAGAGGTGACTGGACTTCTTAGCATGAGTCTCAGGAAACAGAGCTGGAGATATAGATTTTGAGACATGTCCACTGAGGTGAAGCCATGGGTAAGCTTTCCAAGGGAGAATATAGATGGATAAGAAAAGAGTTGGCTGGGATTGTGAGAAAATATATTTATTTGCTAAATCTGGCAACTCAGTTGGGGACAGAACTTTGCAACTTGAAGTTGAATAAAAAAAAAAAAAAAAGCCAACAAAGGACACACAAAAGGGAAAGTCAGCGAGTAGGAGAAGAATCCTAAAAGTAGGAGCCATTTGTGACCTTGGGGAGGGCAGTTTGATTGGGAAGATGGGAGCGGGAGCCAGTAGATTAAAAAGAAAGAGAAATGATGAATGTAAGTTTTCCTTCCAGAGATATACTTGTGCTGCAAAGGATCCTATGATGATGGCAGGTTGAGGGGGAAATACTGGGTTTAAAGCTGAGTTTGGGGTAATGGAGGCCACATGAGCCTGTCTGTTGGTGAAGGTGGAAAAGACAGTGGGAAGTGGTTGAAGATGTGATGAATTAATATTTTTGCTGTTGTTACATTAGGCTAGAATAGATTACTACTACACAAGTGTGTTTTCTCTTCCTTAATGATCCCTACCATGACCACTACCAGAGTGGACAACAGTAGTTAAATTGCTGGCAAAAAAGAAAGCTCTGAAGCTGAACTGTCTTAGAAATCATATATCATCAGAGCTTATAATGTCCTGTGAAATGATTTTGTTAATGTTTTTAATTCCTCATAATTAGACCTAACTGGCTCATTGGGCATATGTCACTCTGGTAGTCACCTTAGGCAACCCTTGGTAGAAATTTTACCCAGGGGGATAATAATAATAATAACGATGACAATAATAATAATGAGGAGGAGGAGGAGGAGGAGGAGGAGGAGGAGGAGGAGGAGGAGGAGAAGGAGGATAATAAAAGCAAACATAATAGCACTTAGTGGCCACACTGTTCTAAGGAGTGGAACCCATATGTGAAAATAGCTTACTGGCATCTTCTTGGTGATAACAATAATAATAGTAGTGGTAGCCAACATGAGTTGAATTCTTATGTCACACTCTATGCACAACTGTATATTTGCATGATGATTGAATGCTAATTGATGAAGCAAAAGTGCTAGAGATAGGAGGGAATTAAAAACACAGGTGGGGGGAAACAGGTGAAGAGAATGAGTTCTGCTTTGGAATCGAGACACCTGTTCTTCCGTGAGAAGGAAGAAGGGGCAGACCCACCATGGTGTGTCCATAGAGAAGAGAGGCACAGACAGTGTCAAGCTTGGTGGCTTCATTTCTCAGGGAATAAAGGTTTTCTCGCCTACTGTGCATGAAGGAGCATTAGATAAACAACATGGTGATCGGTGCAGATATTCACATTAGATAAAGCTCTGGAACACTAATATATTCTAAGGCAGAAGTGCTGGATAACGCGGATGTGTTTTGCTCCTATAGACGTTAGCCCTGAATATCACATAGACTGAAGGCAGGAATCTCTGGTTTTCAGTAATGTATTACAAAGCCAGGCGGCCACCATCCCTGCACTCAGAGTCCGCACCCAGCTCCTCACTGCTGCATTCAGAGTCCTCTCCATGGACGATGCCTATACCCTCAGGTCAGCCCTGGCCTCTTCTCCCTTTGACCCAGTCCAATCTCCTGAAAGTTGGGGCCTGAAGGTGGGACCCACCGAGCCTTGGAGTGGAGCGACACGAGAATGTGACCACAGACCCATGCTGGGTACCTGAAAGCTCTGAACTCTCTGTCATGTGCATCATGAAGTCGTCTAGTCTGAGACATCAGTATTTAGTGGCAAAACAGCCCAGGGAGCAGCAGGCCCGGCCTCCCCTTAGGAACCAACAGATGCCGCTGAAACCCATCTTTACATCATGCTGTTTTGTAGGGAGCCATGCTAGTGAGAGACAGCATGATGAATAACTGTTTATTTACCACGGAGGCATATTTCATGCACTGGCAACATAATGGGGTCAGGAACACAGCAAGCTGTCACCGTGTTTTCTATATCATTTAACCTCCTGGCAGGGTTCTACAGGGGAAACAGAAATCTCCTTATGATAGATAACATCACATCCTTGGTCTTGCTCGGAAGCCATATTTTGGAAGAAAGGTTTGTAAGTGTCTTAATATCATCTGTCAAAGAGTACCTGTCAGCCTTGTCTTGTTTCTGCCCCACCTTCAGATTCTGCCTTGACCCAGGTCCCAGCCCAGCCCAGTTGGGAAGCAAGTGGTCAGTAATCAACCTTAGCCCTCTGCCTGATGGATCTCCAAGGAGGCAGGCAGTAGGGTTATAACTGTTGAGTACGCACGCTGTTCACTGCAGAACACATCCAGAACCTGGGACCAATCCCTTCCATGCTCAGAGGTTTTGAAAAAAACTGAGACCATCATATACAACAAAGGCATATAAATAATGAATTTAAAGTTTGGACCAGAAAATATAGAAACTACCGTAAGGTTAATAGCTAACATTTACGGATTGCTTACTATGTGCCTGCTATTGATCTAAACACTTTCCATAGATTACTCAATGGATCCTTGCAAAAGCTTATGAGGTAGATGTTATCATTATCTGTTTTATAGATGAGGAAGTTATGGAACTTGCCCCAAAGTCATTCAACCAGAATTCATACTCAGGGAGTGTGAGCCCAGGATGTAAGCTTTATCAGGAGGCGTGTTCCTCCTTGTAGTGATGCTGTGGTGCTGCTGGAACCTGCATGTCCAGGACTGAAACGCTCACTTCCCCAGCGGAGAGGGTGTCATCATACCCAGCAGAGGTATATCACCACCCAGTGCCCGGTCCACGTGGGAGTATAAGGGAGTATAAAGGCCCAGCCACTCGCCCCAATTCAAGACAAATTTGAAGGGCCATCCAAGCTTCAGAGCTCTCCAAGCATCGGCGGAGACCTCTTCCTGTGACTACATTGTGGTTCACCCAGTCTCACTTCTTTCCCTCCCCCAGGTCTCACTCCCAAGGGTACACCCCAATTCATTTCCTGCCTCAGAGTTTGCTTTCTCAGAGAACCTGGTCTGCAACAGTCTCTTAGACATGATTCAGCAGAAAAATTAAAACACAGATGTCCAAGCCGCAGGATGGTTACATGATTATTAAGGGCAACTGCCAATTTAACTCTGAGCTCTCAACAGCCAAAGGAAAGATGAACATATGATGGGAATTGGACCAAAGATGCTGGGATGATCTTATGTGCACACAGGCTACCTGGGAAATGAGGAGGATGGGAAGACGAAGAGGCTGACCACTTGTCTCCCTGGTGGGCCCAGGGGAGGCTGCTGCCTGCAGATCTCTTGCACTTGCAGAGATTGTCTGGACAAGGAACCCATGTGGGCTTCACTCAAGAAGAGCAGTCTGAGGTCCTAATATCTGACTGGGAGGTAGAGAGTTTACCACCCCTAAAAAAGATGCAGGTGCTTGGATGAAGAGAAGTTCAGGCTAGAGGGGCCTAATCGGAAACTCTGGAGAGTCTGAGAGAGCAGCCCAGGGGAGAGAGTCAACTCAAGTATCTACCAGAGAGCATGGTGTCCGCTAAACTCATACCTTTCCGTAAGGCCTTTTTTACCCGCACCAACTCCACCTGTCCGCCCTCCCCCATCTCCCATCCCCCCTCCCCAGGGCGGGGGGAACTGGATAGTGGGGGAACCCGAGAGGGAGAAATGGGGACAACAGCCACACCACCACTCTGTGTCCCATTGCAGTCTCCCATCCTAGAGTCGGCCCCAAGCTCGGGGAGGGAGGAGAAGACTGGCAAGCTAAATCATGTTTAGAGTTTGGGACTGAGCATTCTAATTACTAAATTAGAATGTGTTTGCAATTTAAAGTGACCTGGGAATGTCTATTACCTGAGAGTGAGCAGAATAATTGTGAGCCTGCGGGAGGTTTCATGCAGTGCGGAGGGAGATTTATCCCTACTGAATGAATTGCAGAAGGGTTGTGGGAGACAAAAATAAAATTGTATTTTGATTATAATGCACGTGGAGCTTGTTCAACATCCAGTTACAATGTACACATGACCTCACCTGAGCTGGCTTCTCACAGAAGCATGGAGGGACACTTGCATAATTCCTGGGGAACTGGGTAAGTGCAGTGAGGGAGGCCAAGTGAGCAAAAGTGAGGAATAGTGTCCCTGAGGAGAGGGGCCAGAGGGGCCAGGAATCCAGCTTTTCTGCAGGGAAGGGCCAGTTGAGGGATGGTGCTGCCTTCTCCCTGCTCTGATCACGAGAGCCAGCCTGGGTCATGGAAGCATCTGAAGACACCAAGGGTTAGATCACACCAGCCAGCCCTGCATAGAGCGCTTGGGTCTACTCACTTTTGGTAGGAGATGGGAGGAAAAGCACAGTGGGAACTGAGATACCACACCCCTCCCATCTACTCTCTCTCTCTCTCTCTCTCTCTCTCTCAACAGCCATATAACCCTTAGCCCTCCTGCCTCTTTTAACATCTGCCTCCACCTTGCCTTCTATAACTAATGGCTTGCAGAAGAACTGAAATGTATAAATAAAAAAGTGTGTGTGTGTGTGTGTGTGTGTGTGTGTGTGTGTGTTTCATGTGCTATGCCCATACAGCTCCCTTTGCCTGAGACACCTGCTAAACCAGTCAGGGTCCTGACAGGAAACAGATGGCCACTCCCAGTAGCGTATTTCAGGGGGAGTCTATGGACAGAGGCCTTTGCACAGGTGTGGATATGGGGGAAGCACAGGAGATTTTGTGGTAGCCTGGGGCACCCCTCCCCTACACCCAGAGGGACAGGAACGAGAATGGGTAGTTACTGGAAGGCAGGCTCAACTCCCACATTTGTCTGCCCAGGACAAGGGAACAATAGGAGAACTCCCAAACCACCTGACTAAATACTTGAAAGTTGTAACTCAAACTAACAAACTGCTCAGTGAACTATATTTTATCTGTTGACCTTGGCCCATATACCTTTATAACAATCTGGAAGACAAAGTTTGAATATAGAAGTTTCCAAATGCTCAGAGTTCTGTGCAGAAACATGGCAGAAACACCTGGGCTCTGGTCCTGGTCACAGCCTACCCCTTCTCTTCCCACCCCTACCTTTCTTGCCATTGCAAGTGACCTCACTCATACAGGTAGACACCCCAGCCCCCATGCCTGTGCTATGCCCAGAACCCACCACACATATACTGTATACCCTCTGGCCAACTCTCAGACCTGGGCTAAGAACTTCGCTGGTATAGTCCTCACTCTGAAAGAGAGATGGGGTGCAGGCACACAATGGAGGGGCAGGCACAGGTATAAGGGCAGAGCCTCTTACACATGGGCAGTGATGTGGTTGGAGGAGGACCAGAGTTCCAAAACATGGTGTCCATGCAGTGGCCCTCTCTCATGGGTCAAAGGGCAGCGCTAAGAGAGAGAGGGTGCAGGATGTTAAAGGACCCAGCTATCCAAAGGCCACTCCACAAAGAAGACATGCCTTGACCTCATACTCTTCCTTCTTTTTGATTCCCTAATCAGCTAGGGCTCCCCAACAGGAAGCCAGAGAGGGTAGGGAAGCTGTTGATGTACTGCCAGGTGGCTGGCCTCCAGGGGCAGAGAACCGGATGGAAGACAGAGAGTGGGCCTGGAAGATGCCCAGCTCTCTGTCCTGCCCATTTTCTCTAGTTAATTTTCATTGAAGCTTTCAATACCACCTCAAGTGTAACTCTCTGAAGAAAACCCTACCCGACCTCCAGATCTAGAGCAGGTGGTGTTCATTAGGTGGTCCTTGGCAACCCGTCCTGCCCTTCACAGCATTCCTGAAATCTCTAACTGTGATCTGTGCGCTTATTTTATTAATGGCAGTATCCCAACCAGATCACAAGCTCCACAAGGGCAGGGACTGGGCTTGTTTGGGTCACTGCTGTGTGTACTGCTTGCCACAGGCCTGGCATGTAGGGGGTCCTTGCTGTTCTGTTTGAGGTCCTCCCCACTTTACTGGGGGTCAAGGAGAGCTACATTCAAGATATACATAGCAGTAACACACACACACACACATACACACACACACACACACACACACACACGACTTGGAAGTAAGTGACAAAATCTGGTATAACTGATCAAAACCCCCAGCTTAAAGAAGTCAAAATGATTCCCAAACCTGGATAAGGATCTGAGAAAGTGTGACCACATGTAAAGAATGTGTGCATGCGCCAAAGGACTGGTCAACTCTGGAAGCCAGAGAAAAGCAGTACTGTCCAAATAGTGCCCAGAGGAGAGAGTGCCCAGCCAGGCCAGGTAAGTGTCCAAGCCCTGGACAGGCCCATCCTTATGGGAAACATCAGTTTTTCAGGGCCCAATGGCATTACATTTTTAAATTCTCTAACTCCCTTATTCTGCTTCCATAGCCACCAAGCACCGGCCTGAAAACTTGGCTCTGTGGAGCTGGCTGATCAGGTTCAACAGTGACAGATTTGCCTGTCAAGTGTACTGCTCATTATAAATGAATGAGATGATGTTCTGATTTCATTCCCACTTATTAGAGATTTTGTTAGCATGGGTGGGCAGTCCCGCATGTGATCTTCCGGAAAGCTGATGAGTGTAGGTTCCTAAGTCTGCAAGGTTGAGGGACTGATGGAGGCGGCAGTGAACTCACAGGATAATACCCAACAGAGAACCCCACCCCCTCTCCCCAAGCCTAGCCATGAAAGTTTTTTCTTTTGTGAAACTGAAATAATGGCATTCTCAAAAGGTCTCACATTTATCAAGGGAAAGAGAGAGGCATCCTGAGTTGTGTACAAATAGAAATGGCTTTGATTTCTCATTTTTCCTTTGACTTCTCTCAACCTAAATTGTCTTTTCAGCCAGAATACATATTAGCAGAGAAATGCATGATAATTGGGTTCAGATCACATATCGGGGCGCTGGGATGATGGTGCCCCAAGGAAGCAGCACAGGATGAGGGGGTGCTAGGAATAGAGCGGGAGAACAGAAAGGGTCATTACCCAAGGCCCCCGAGGCAGTACAGTGCATGTGGAGAATAAAGTCATTACTAATAGAAGTTCTAGGGTCATAGTGTGCACAGTCTGAGGGGCAAGGAGAGAACTCAGAAGGAATTGAAAATACGAGGGAAGTTGGGAGTGAGGCAGAGTGAGGTGTAAGGCATGACTTCTGAGCAGCTCCAGTGGCTCAGTGTTATGATCTCCCACTGCAATTCCATTTTTGTAAAACATGTGAAGGCTAAATGCAAAGTGACATCCTGGATTGGATACTGAGACATTAGCAGAACATTAGTGGAAAAACCTAGTGATTTTTTTTTTAGTTAATTATCATGTACAAATGCTAATTTTTTAGTTTTGACAAATTTTATGGAAGATGTTAACATTAGGGGACACTGTGTAAAGGGCATACAGCAACTCTGTGCTTGCAACTTTTCTATAAATACAAAATCATTCAAGGTAAAAACTTTATTTAAAAACTATAAAGGCCTGTTTGTTTTTGTTTTTGTTTGTTTTTTAATCCTCACCCAAGTATATACTCTCCTTGGCTTTAGAGAAAGAGAGGAAGGGAGAAAGAGAGAGAGAGAGAAACATTGATGTGAGAGAAAAACATCCACCGGTTGTCTCCCATATGTGCCCTGACTGCAATCTTTTCAGTACATGGAGTGACACTCCAGACAACTGAGTTACTGGGCCTGGGCAGGGTCTGTTTGTTTTTAAGCCCAGGAAAGTTTTTTCTTCAATGTGTCTTTAATTATTGTTTCTGTTCTAATTGTTTTTTAATAAAAAAAAATCTATAGTTCTTATATTGGATCTCTGTTCCCTACTTTTCATGGCTATCATATTTTCTCTTTGTTTCTTTTTCTCTGAATTCTGGGAGACCTTCTGCAATTCATTCTCCACATCACTAAACTGATTTTCAGCAATGCTACTTCTGCTTGTAAGTCCTTCAGTGTAAATATTACTTCTGCTACTGCATTTTTGGTTTCTTTGTAATTTATTCTTATCTCAGTCATCGTTGTTTACCTCTGCTCCAGCTGTATTTTAATCACAGACGATCTTCTACTGTCACTTTATACTGTTGTTTCACAGAAGCCATGGCTACTTATGTTCTGGCAGACATCCCGTGGGACTTTGTGAGGCAGAGTGGGTACTGTGTCTCATTACCCTTCAAGACCAGTCCTTTGCTATCTGGGCTTATGGAGCACATGAAAACACACTCACAGTCTGAACACATACAGACCTCATCATGTCTCCAGAGCTGCCTGGGATTTTTGCTGTGGAAACTGCATTACTGAGAGTTTGAAATTCCTGATCAAATTCCCTGAAAACTTGTATCTTCTAATTAAAGCATAAATCACAAAGAAAGGATCCACCACCACCTAACTAAAGGATGACACTATGATGTTGTAACAAGGCCTATCGGTGATGGGATTTTATTACTTAAAGGTGCTTTCTAGGAAATGAGAGTGTGATTATACATCACCAAGAGTAGAATCAGGAAAAAAAAGTTGTAGCAGAGCCACAAACAAGTCCCAGCTTAGAGGGCAGTCTTCTTAGCATAATAATTAAGCTTGACCTATGGCCGCCCCTTAGATCCTTCCTAGGTAGCTTATGGGCAAGTGCTGCCAAAACAAGTGCTGCCAAAACAAGTGAAACTCACAAGAGCGCTGTAACTATGTTGACCACTACCTTGTTTTTTTCTGACTATAAAATAAAGCCTCAGCTTGCTGGCTGGATCCTTCTCTGTGGCCTCACCCAGGCACAGGAGATCCACCGAGCCCCAGCTATATTCTCTTTGTCTGTCTTTTCTTTAATCCTTCGCTGCCCCCCCTACCCCCCCCACCCCCCTCCACCCCCCAAGCTCACCAAACCCTTGGCTGTGCTGGTACGGCACAAAGAGTCTTTGCTATGCTCATGATACCACTATTTAAAAAATAATATTTCTGTTGCTCTGTGTCTAATAGAGGGAGAATTGTTTAGCATTCCAGATATTATTCCATTGGAATCTGCAGGGACAAAGCCTACCTTTGTGAGAGGATACAGGATTCTCATCTGAGGAGTATGTTTCTTTTGTTCCCTCACAGGCTTGAAGAGAGCAAGCCCACCCCTCAGACCACATATGAAACTAAAGGGAATGGTGGAGAGGAAGCAGGCCACATTCCCTTAAGGGTCAAGAATGCCTTGGAGACAAGTTGGGGGTGGGGGAGGGAGACAGCCTGGCTCATGCAAAGGGGGGAAGACATACAGGGCATGTGACATAAAACTACCTTTTGGAGCCAGAAGCCACTTGGGATAAATAAAAGAAACGAACCATCATTTTCAAAGTTTGTTTTTATGCTGCTTATACTTTCCATCATTTTCCCCTTTTTGTTCTCATTACTTAGGCAAGTTTCTTTGGGAAGTCAGACTGTCTTAAAAGATATTCCATTTCTGCAAGGCCAGTCTCCAAAGGTGGTGAGTGGCATCCCCAGGAGATTAGAGAGTGGGAGCCCCTGGAAAAGGAAACCAGATTTGGGAATGATGGGAGAGGCCCTTCCTGGGAGGAGCTGTGCTTTGACAAGGGGCCAGTCCTGAGGTGATTGCCATGTAGACGTGTCGTTCCCTGCCATACTTTATACGTGCTCTCACCTGCTGTTTCTGCCCTTTCCAGAACTTCAGAGGAACCCACATGCCTGCCAAGAAATCGTCCTTTAGCTTCCTGAGCCATCCAGAGCGGAAATCACTGAGGATACCGGAAACTTATGAACCTTACTGCCTTTTGCTGGTTAAAATATTTGCTTAATTAAGAAAAGAGTTCAATACATTCTAGAACAGCATTTCTCAACTTGTGGGTTGCGACCCCTTTGGGAGTTGAACAGCCCTTTCACAGGGGTCACCTAAGACCATCGGAAAACACATATATAATTACATATTGTTTTTGTGATTAATCACTATGCTTTAATTATGTTCAATTTGTAACAATGAAATTGGGGGTCACCACAACATGAGGAACTGTATTAAAGGATCATGGCATTAGGAAGGTTGAGAACCTCTGTTCTAGAACCTGCTTTGAATTTTTAAAGCACTTAACCTACCACAAATTCTGTTTTAGCAAAGTTGAACCTTAGTCTTTTATTTTGTTTAAGTAGATTGACAGGACACTACACCCTCAGAATAAGAAGTTCAGCCACAGGCTGGGAAATTTTCTTCACCCAGTCACAGTTCCTAGGCTTCGGCATTTTTCTTCAACATAGTTGACTTTCTACACCTCAGATTTAGGATTCGGTGCCCACCCCCATCCTCAGAGTAAAATTCCAGGAGGTACCAGTAGTATTTATAGAGCAGTTGCTATTTGCCAGGCATTATTTTCAGTACTTTATGTGCAACAATGAGCAAGGAAGAGCGGGTGCTAAAATGAAGAGGAAGACAAGAGATAAAACTTTGGAGTTCAGTACTCCTTGTTCAAATCCCCACTCTGCCTATTTCTTAACTATTTTATGTCTCAGTTTCCTTCTCTCTATATAGGAACTAATAGTAATACCTACCTTCCAGGATGCTTTGTGAAGATGAAGAGAAATAACACGTGGGAAGATGGCTTGGCATGTAACCAGGGTCCTTCCCTTTACTCCTTCTGATGGAAGCGTAAGTGTAGCACAATGTACGCAATTTGACCCACCAACACTACAAATGTAGTGTACAGTTTACACTACATTTTTTTATACCTTCCAATAAGTGGTCTCATTAATTTTCTGGCAAAGAGGGAAGAGGAAGCCTGGAAGCTTGCCAGGGCTAATGGAGTCGTTTTGTAGGACCCTGTCTCTTGTTGTGGATGAATGAAACTATTACCCACCATTACTCGTCAGGGCAGCACAATCCAAATTAGGTGCAATAACGAGAGTCCAGCACCCAAGGGTGTGGGAAGTGCTGTCCTAGAGCAGTGGTCCTCAAGCCCGACTGTGCATTAGAAACCCCCGGGGAGCTTTGAAATGAACAGATGCCCGGGCTGCACCCCTGGACCTTCTGATTGAACTGGTTTGGAGTGAGGCCTGGGTGACAGTATTTTTTATAATGGTGCTGGCAATCAGACATGAACCTTCTGAGGTCACAGGTCTGGTTCTGTAAACATTGCCTCCAGATGTGGCTATCAGCTGCTGTAGGAGTCGCCTTTCTGTCCTGTTGCTGCCACTGCCACTGCCACTGCCACTGCCACTAATGATATCATGTTGTTGCTAGATCCCACATGCCTCCTCATGGCCAGAGATGGGTCATGTCCACCAGCAAACTTCCCTTAGACCTCCCTCAGTGTCTGGGCTCAGCTGCTCCTGGCTGGTACCATTGTGGGAGGAAAGAGAGATGCTCCTCTCCCCACTAGTCCAAATACCCAGCTGATGGACATTTCCCAAGGTGATGATTGTCTACTGGGATATTTATCTCTTCAGAGAAAAATCCCACCCGCCCACCAGATTGTCCCTTCAAGATACTCACAGGAAAGCCACATGGAATGCATTTTCCAGAGTCACATTCAGTCTCTCCCAAGATCACCTTGAGCCCACACTCTGCAAAGACAACCACATGGAGTTGACTATGATTGTATCGACCAGTCTCTAAGGACCCACAGTCTCCAGGTCATGTTCACTGAGGAGCTGGTAATTAGGGTATCCAATGTGACTGAGGAAATAATTCTGGTCTGACTGGGGTCTTCCTCTTGTGCTATATTCATCTGCCAAGCTGGGGTGTTTCAGACTTCCCTTTAAATCTCAGGCTCTGATTATGCACTTGCTTAAAACTAAGTCTTTAGTATTGCTTTTTATAAAAAGCTTATCTTTTCCTTAGGGCATTGCCATTTTATTATTTCATGCATCATGCAAGCTATTTCAAAAATGATTTGCAAATATCATTACTGCAACATAAGTTCTATAAAATATTCAAGCAAGACAAAAGTGAATACAGTACTTTCTCTTGCCCTACCCTCACAAGTGCCACTCTCTGGTATTAACTAACTTCAATTTGGTATACCTCGGAAATATTGCAGATTTGGTTCCAGACCACAGCAATAAAATTAGTATCACAATTAAGTGAGTCATAATTATTTTGCTAGTGGAGGGTCTTGCTTTCACTCTGTAAAGAATAAAATATCTGTGAAGCACAGTAAAGGGAAGCACAATAAAATGAGAGATATCCCTGTATATCCCTCCAGACCTTTTTCTAAGGGCTAGACTTTAATACTCATAATTAAAGAGTACACATGCTTTAGTACATAAAATATCTATACTAATAATAGCCTAGGTGGTCGTCATTCCCTCATGCATCACGCCCTAATGCTGTCACAAGATGGCCATCACAAGATGGCTGCATGCATAGTGGAGGCAGGACCCAGTGGAGGAGGTGGGTCGTGGCAGGGGAGGGCAGTTGTGGGCAATCAGGCCAGCAAGGGAGCAGTTAGGCATCAATCAGACTGGCAGGGGAGTGGTTAGGGGGCGATCAGGCTGGCAGGTAGGCAAGCAGTTAGGAGCCAGTGGTCCTGGATTGTGAGAGGGATGTCTGAGGGGTCCCAGATTGGAGAGGGTGCAGGCCGGGCTGAGGAACCCCCCCCCCCCATGCATGAATTTGGTGCACCGGGCCTCTAGTTTCATTATAATTTTCCAGTCTCCTTGAACACTGTTTTAAACATTTGCATAATATTTTAATAAGTGGAAGTACCATAATTAGCCACTTACCAAGTATTAATGAACTGTCATTTTCAATGTTTCATATTTATAAATAATGCTGTGATAAACATCTTCAATGCATTTTTTTCATTGACAATAACTTATTTTGATTCAATTCCCATAAATGAAATTACTTAGTGAAAGAGTATAACAAGCTAAAGAAGCACTTAATAATTTAATGATAGGTAAATAAGACATATGGCCAAGAAATATATTTGTTTAAATAAATGATAGTTTATCTGTGTAATTGAATGCTTAGAAGTCATTAAATATAATGTTGCTGAAGAACATTTAATATCATGGAAAGAGTTCCACTAGATATTAAGTCATTTATAAGACAAGTTATAAAACTGTCTATGTAATTTGTATAAAAACATTTCTATAATCAAAATATATCTGAACAGAATTTATATGAGAATACCAAAGCCCAGGAATAGCCAAGATAATCTTGAATAACAAAATCGGATGGCTTACTCTACAAAAATCAAGATTGATTGTAAAGATCCCAAGACAGTATAGTATTAGTGAAAGAATTTTTTTTTAAAGGGGGAGAGTGTGGCTAAGTGGTTGAGCATCAACCTATGGACCAGGAGGTCACAGTTCAATTCTTGGTCAGGGTACATGCCCGAGTTGTGGGCTACATACCCAGTAGGGAGTGTGCAGGAGTAGCCAATCAATGATTAATGTCTCTCATCATTGATGTTTCTCTCCCTCCCTCTCTCTTCCTCTCTGAAATAAAACATATATACAGTTTTTAAAAAAGAGGGGGACAGAACACAGGAGTCAGACAAGATCCAGATGGTAAAAACTATTTAGGCTTTGCATGGTCTGTCACAACTCAACCCTGCTGTTGTAACATGAAAGCAACCAAGACAATGAACAAACAAATGGGCATGGTTGTGTTTCAGTATAACTTCATTTGCAAAAACAGGCAGCTGGTTTATTTTCCTATCTCTGGACAGATAATTCAGATTCTTGTGTGTGTGTGTGTGTGTGTGACTTGTGATAAAGCTGGTATTGAAACGTAATGGGAAAAGATGGTTTTTTAAATCAATGATACAGATCCAATTGGCTCCCATATTGAAAAAGTGAGATTTGATTCCTACCTCACGTCATTATAAAAACAAATTTCATTTCAATTATAAATATAAATGAGAAAAATCAAATGATAAAGCTTCTAGAAAATATGATAGGAGAATATATTCATGACCTTATGGTAGAGGAAGATTCCTTAGAGAAGACACAAGAGCACTAGCCATAAAGGAAAGGACTAGCATAGGGACTGTGTTAAAATTATGAACTTTTTCTTCATCAAAAGTGTTGGAAAGGTACAGTCTGAGAGAAGAGATTTGCAACACATATAAATAAAAGGGTACTTACATCCATAAAATATTAAAAATAACTACAAATCAGTGTTTTCAAAAAGAGGACATCCAGTAATAAAATAGGCAAGACATTTAATGAAAAGAGCATATCCAAATAATCAATAGCTATCTGAAAAGATGTTAGACTTCATAAGTTACCAGGGAAATATTAATTTGAAACATAATGATTTAATTGTTAGAGTATCAACACTTAGTGAAGATATGGGGCACTGATTGCTGTAAACTGATATAATCCCTTTAGGACAATCTACTAAGGCTGAGGGTATTCAGACCCATGACCAGAAATTCCTCTACGAGGAATGTATATGCCTGCACACCAAAAGATAGGTGCGAGAATGTTCACAGTTACATTATTCGTAATAGCTTCAAACTGCAAACAACTCAAATGTCTCTAAATAGTATGATGGATAAATAAATGGTAATATGGTCATACAATGCAAACTATGCAGCAATACTACTCCAACGAGTGAATTCTCCTTCACAGAATAGAGATGAATCCCGTATTCATAATTTGTATTCGAAAGAAGCCAGATACTAAAGACTGGCAAAAACAACTCATGGTGATAGAAGAGGGGATATTGAGAGAGTAGTTAGTAATTGGGGGTGAGCATGAGAGGCAATTTGCATTCCTTGTAATATTCTCTTTATTGCTCTGGGGGGCAGTAAGATGGATTATTTACTTTGTGATAAGTCACTAAGATTTATGTTTATGACAGATATGCTTTTCTGTATGTATGCTCTATTTTAATTTTTCTAAAAGTCTATATCTTAATAAAAGGTAATTGATTAAGGTAATTGATGCTGCCTAAAATTGATTAATCAAGAAATAAAGGTAAAAACATAATTTTTATCTTGATTAGCACAGTCCAATAAAGGCTTCTGTGATGATGGAAATGTCTTCCATCTGCTCTTTCCAATATGGTAGCTTCTAGCCACATGTGGCTATTGAGCATATAAATATAGCTGGGGAGACTGAGAAACTGAATTTTTATTGAATTTTATTTCATTTTCATTAGAAGAGCTACATGTGGCTAGTGGCCAGCATATTAGATAGCACAGACACGAGCTCTGGAGGCAACCACCATGGGAAGCAGAATCCACTAAAATACGTTCTCTCTGGGAAGTGGGACACTGCGAGGAGGTTGAGATGGAGCCAACTTACTTTTTATCATAAATTTTCTGTACCAATTAATGTTTAACTTTCTGTGTGTGTTTCTTGGATAGAAATTAAAATTTAATTTTAAGAAAAAAAGAAAGCTTGAAGCAGATGCTTAGCATTGGTGTGATCTATGGTGTCTTTTCTTCCTTTGAAAAAATATTCATTTTCTAAAATGTTTACATAAGCACATGTGAAAAAAGAACAAATTAATAAATCAAGAACTAAAACTAGGTACTGATGACAAATCAGAAAATTCTCTAGGGGCCTATCTGTACTTGTACTATTAAAGCAATAATGTGTGTAATGAGAATTTATGGCAGGTCATATTTTTCTTTTCAACATTTAATATCTAAAGGTGCTGGCTCAGCAGAGATTTCACATAAAGTATGCCAGATTGCTGCTGCTCTTTGTTTCCTCATAGGTTACATGGGTGGTTGAATTTGGGTTGCATGAACAATGTGGACTTTGGTGTGGCGCACCTTCAGGAGGGTTTGTCTTTGGGGAAATGGTTTCACGTTCCCGCTGCACTGTCTTACAGCTCAGCATCAAGGTCTTCTAAGAGCTACACTTTTGGTGAATTTCATTAAAAGTTTGTCATGAAGATTAGTATCAGTTCCAAATTGTGTATCTTACTACTTCCGGGACCTTCCACATCTAGGCCCCTCAAGCTCAGCATGCCCAAACCAGCACATCTGTCTTTCCTCCTAAAGTTATTCCTCTTGTAGAGGCACAATCTCATTGTATTTCCAATGAGCGTCTACCCAAATAGCCAACTAGAAACCTGGAAGTCTACTTTCACCTATACCGTCCTGCCTTCCCATCTAGGACCCTGTGCTCCAGGCTCTCCAAACCGCACACTGTTCTCTGCTCATTCCTGCTTTGTGCACTTTTGCATTGGCACTTGATGTTCCTTGGCTGGACTGTCTGTCTTCCCTTTTGTTCTGCCTGGTGAATACTAAGATGTCCTTCGTGACCCATATCAAATATCATCTCCTCTTAGAACCTTTCTGTACTAGACATGTCAATCACAGTGCTGAAGGTCCACAATCCTAAGTAAAACTGCTCCACCTTCAGCACCTGCTCAATGGACAACCATATGACCTGTCCTCTGGTCATAGTTATTGGACCCGAGGTGGGTACGTGATGTAGGGATGAGCGCCGACCCAGGGCAACTCATTCATAAACTAGCTCATACTCGGTTGCAAAATTTAAATTAGGAAATGGATGAATTTTGTGGCATGTAAATTATACCTAAATAAAAATATTTTTTAAAATTAAAGGAGGAATTTTGAATTACTGAGGCATCTGCTGGTGAGCATTGAAGCTAAAAGCCTGGCGGTAGCTTGGGGCCCTGAGAAATCATGTTGACCGTGCACAGGTCTAAGTTCTAATGAAGTAGAATCTGTGACTAGGCAGAGGGAAGCAGCCAGTAGTGAGAAGAGAATGAATCAGACAAGGAGAGAGGAGGGGAGATGCTAAGAGACCACAAGACTCTAGGAGAGATGGAGAGAGCAGCAGAGAGGGGCCTCAGTTCCCAAGTCTTCCAACCACAAATCTCAGTCCATGGGTTTTCCTTACAGTAGGCCCCCTCCTTATATAATGAAGTAATTTGACTTGAAACTTAAAGAAGGTGATGATAACAATTTTGCTGATCACCCAAAGCAGAGTCGATCTCTGTCTCCGTTGTGCTCTCACAGCCTATTGCTATTGCAATTTGTTTAAGTGTTTATGGAAAATGTGTTTTCATTGGAAAGAGCCTAGCTCTGGAGACAGACATGGGTTTTAACCTGTACCTATGAACTCTGAAACCTTAGACACATGATTCTCTTTGGGCCTTAATTCTCTCACCTGTAAAATGGGAATGACCCCGATTGTGAAGATTTACTAAGATAGTATATGTAACATTGATGACTGGGCCCAGATCCTAGCAGGTGCTCAGTAAATGTCAACTTAATTCCTTTCCCCTTCCTCCTTCGCTGGCTTATGAACTGGTGGCAGAAATGGTATCTTATTCTCTTGGGATCTAGCACTTTGCCTGGAAAACAGAAAGTATACACTGAGGCCCAGCAAGGTAGTTCAATGGTTGAGTGTTGACCTATGAACCAGTAGGTCACGGTTCGATTCCCGGTCAGGGCACACGCTCAGGTTGCAGGCTCAATCCCCAGTATGGGGCATGCAGGAGGCAGCTGATCAATGATTTTCTCTCATCATTGATGTTTCTATCTCTCTCTCCCTCTCCTTTCCTCTCTGAAATCAATAAAAAGATACATATTTTTTAAAAAGAAAGTATACACTGAATAATTTTAATTTAATAATTAAATCCATAGAATCGTGTGTTCCATACAGAATGTCCAGTTATGTTTGAATTCCAACAAATAACTGCATACTTATACTGAAAATTATTTGTTGCTTATCTGAAATTTGCACTTAGCTAAACTTCCTGTATTTTCTCTGGCAGTACTACATCCTGCCCACTACCTTCTAATCTATTGACACATTCTATTTACGGGTATCAGGCATTTGTTTCTCCAGAACCCACCTTTTCTCAGAAGAAAACGGCATTAGGTGAGTGCCTTTTCTAACTATGTGATTCCCATGAATGAATCCTAAGGAAAGCCAATGTTTATTTGAGAAATGACTATGTGTGGACTTGGAGAGTTCCGATCTGCCCTGCTGTGCTGGTGCAAGTATATAATATGTAATATTTCTTCCCTTCACTCTCAGAAGTGACCCAGTTGGGCGATAAGTGATATGGCCTCCTGTGTGCCAGGCACAGCACCTGAACATCAACCCATGTTGTCTGAAACCCGGCAGTAGATGCTGCAACTTCATAAGGCATTGACCACACCAAGGCCTCTCCCTGCCACCCTTCCCCACATTTTACCCCTAAGGAAACTGAGGCACAGGGAGCTGACACACCTCACTCTCAGTGATTGTCTTTGTCCAGTTTTCCAGTGTGACCACCCATGTGGTATAGGGCTGCCACCCTTTAATGCCTGTTTGCCTTTCTCTTCCTTCACTCTCTCTTATCTGTCATTTTCTCTGCACTTCTATTCTATGTGTGTTTCTCATTTTTGCTTTCTGGCTCCCCTGACATTCTCCCTGTGCTTTTGTCTTCAATTTTCTCTTAAGTCCAACCCTTCCGAGTCTTTGTTAGCCCCCATTCCTGACACCACTGTGCTCCCCTCTCAAACACCCTTACACCAGGACCTGCCACTTATTGGGTGTTCACTATATTAAGATCCAAGAATAACACTTCTTATGCATCACTTCTTTTAATCTCCATAAGAGCCTGCTCCCCACTGCCCAGGGTCAGGTTCAGACCCAAACCTGAGCTCTTACCCTCAGTGGGCAGCATGGTCCTACATTTCTAATGAGGTGTGTGCCCCTGGGCCTGTGCTGTTGTTTTGTGCAAATAGAAATTCTTTGGTGACCTGTGAGTGCCCTTGGAAAGTGTGGAAGTTGCAGGACAGAGGGATTGGAGTGAATAACAGTAATTGTCCGCACTGTGCTGGGACTCCAGCTCTCAATGGGGACCTCACTTAATTCGCTCAGCCACCCCATGAGATAAGTAGCATCTGGATGCCCCTTTGATGAATGAGGAGACAAGAACTCAGAGTGGGGACCATCCCAGGTCTTTTGTCACTAAAGCCTATGTACTTCCTAATGCACTGCATGTGACTCTCCAAATTACATGGTTTTTGGAGCATGCTCCCTGGGCAAGGAGGAAAGATCCCCGCCAGGTGAAAATGAAAAGGTCTTGATAAGGACACTTAAAAGTTCCTTCAAGACCCCTCTACACCTAGAAAGACCTCAGGGAGGGGTGTATATGTAGACACGTGCTTACATTTACCTGGAGGATTGCTCCCCAACCTGAGACTATCACAGATTGTCCACTTGCTCACTTAGCTTATTTTCCAGCTTTGTAAATATTCAGAACAGGTGGACCCAAATAAGGACAAATGCCATTTAATTTGAACCTGAACTCCTGCCTCACAGCCCACTGCTTCAGTCAGTCCATGAGGAAAAACAATATTACACTCCAACTAGCACAGGCACTGGCGTATGAAACAGCATCGGTGGCACAATAGTTTATTGGCAAAGAGATGGGAGGCTTGAAAAAAAATCAATTTTGTTAAAAATAAACAAACTATAATTCTACCTTCTTGACGAGAGAACATTTCCAAGGCAAATGAAAATGGCATGTCATTTTACTTTCTAGAAATGATTGCAGAATCTTCTTCACAACACGTTGCCTAATACCAACTGTCTTGGCGTGGCACTCAAGGCCCCCTGCAATCTGCCCCTGCCTATCCTTCCTCCCTCACTACCTGCCCCTTCCCTGCACAAACCTTGGCTCCAGCAGTGATGAGCCACTTCCTGTGGTACACTTTCCTGATCATTCTTCCAAGAGTTGGGGCAGCCACCACCATCCCCATGAGCTCTTCCAGATATTCCTACTCCAAGGCCCTCATAGGACCTGGTACACCAGTCCATCAATACTGTGTGCGCCACATTAAGCGAATGGTTTTGCTTCTCTAGACTGTCTTAGTCTGTTCAAGCTACTATAACAAAAAATAGCATAAACTGGGTGGCTTATAACAGCAAACATTTAGTTCTCACATTTCTGGAGGCTGGGAAGCCCAAGATTGTGGCCCCAGCAAACTGGGTGTCTTCCTCGTAGATGGCTATCTTTTTGTTACAGTTGTACCTGGCAGAAGGACCAGGGGAGCCTCCTGGGTCTCTTCTATAAGGGCACTAATTCTACTCATGATGGCTCTGCCCTCATGACCTAATCTCTCTCTCTCTCTCTCTCTCACACACACACACACACACATAGGTCCCACCTCCTAATACCATCAGGTTGGGCATTGAGTTTGCAACGGACTAAATTGGAGGGACCCACACATTCAGACCATAGCACAACAAGCATTTATGCAGCATTGGCAGTGTGCCAGGGATGTTCCTAAGCGCATTTGCATGTATCATAACGGGCTTTATAATACTCTCATGAAGTAGACATAATTTTTATATTCCCATTTTACAAATAAGGAAATCAAGGCACAAAGGAGAAAGGCGAGTCTTTCAAGGTTAACAGCTTGTAAGGAGCGGGGCCAAGACCTAAATCCAAGCAATCTGGCTCTACACAGCTACCACCACCCCATATTTCCCCGTCTCTTTGACGAAGCAATGGGACCCAGAGCCTGATGCATGGAACGTGCTTAATAAATGCACACTGAGTGGCCTGGGGCTGCTGATGTGTAACATCTGCTTTTCTAACGCGGCCACCACCATCGCAAGCCCTCGGGCTGGCGGCGGAGAGTCAGCCGGCTCCCCAGCTCCATCCGCGGATGCGCCTGGACACCCGGCAGCTCCGGGGTTGGCACAGATGACCGGATCTTTAAAAGACCGCCCGCTTCCTCAGAAACAGGTAAATCGCTTCAGGGAATGACAGGTCACCCCTCTCTCTCTGAAGATGGAAACTGTTCCTTCAGCCCAGAGTGATTTAGTTGGAAAAAACTGATTTCACGCTTTGCTGAGTGTGATTGTCCTTGAACACCAGTGCGCATTATCTGCCGCCTGCGCCTCCGGTTCAGGGGCGCAGCAGGGCCCTCCATGGGGAAGATCTTAGATCTCCAGCCTTCGCTGGTCCCCCGGGAGCTTGGGGAGGGCAAAGCCATCAGGTAATCAGCTTTTCTGTCTAAAACACAATTTTCTTGCCCTGTAGTCCCCCCTTACCCCTCCCCCCAACCTCCCACCCCGCCCCCATTCTTCCTGTTTTCCAGCAGGGGCGGCAAACCCACTGCTTACCTTAAGGCCCCTCACCCTTGGTTGTTCCACAGGCTCCTCAGCATTCACATGCCTGAAGGGGAATTTCCAGCCCCAAGTCGGTTTCCCTGTGCTCCCATTCATGTCACCTTCAGCAAGCCAGGCCCTCAGCCAAGTATCCCCTAGATTCTGCCTTCCTGTTCAGGAGGTCCAGGTCCTCCCTGGTCCCCTCTCATGCTGACATGCTAATCTTAGACAGTGGCCCAGGCTCCCTGCCTCCAGCCCCGCTGCGCAGGAGGCCTAGGACTCCTCATGAACACATGGCTCGCGGCCTGGCACCTTCCAAAGAACTGTCAGGAGTCTCCTCCAGACGAGTGTGTGACACAGGGCCCAGGGGCACTGCGGTGCTGGCCGGGGCTGTGGCCTGTGTGGTCGAGGGCAGAGAGGCACGGAAATGAAATCAGATCTAGGCAGCCTAATGGTCAAGACGGGGTCAAGTGGAGTAGAGAAATCCAGCTAAGGTCCAGAGAAGGAAGCCAGGGACACAGATGGAGCTGGAAAAACAAACAAGTGCGATAGCCATGGAGGGGGCGGGGGATGGTGGTACTCCTGACAAAGGAGAAGGTCTTTCTAATGAATTTGGCATGTTAAAGGGAAAACTGCTATGTCAGTGCTTCTTGGGGTGCCTTTGGCTGAAGTTCATGAAAAGGTGGCAAAGTTCAGCAGGGCCCCCGAGTGGCTTTTGGAAGTACAAAGGGGGTGCAAGGTTTGGGGGCTGAGGGTGGAGAGCTGCAGACCTCTGGGAATGAAATAAATAGGAATCTGGTAGCTCAGGCAGGGAGCTGGCAGGAGAGGGGAGGAGGAGGTTTCCAAGGCTGAGCACAGAGAAGCTGACAGCAAGGCCTTAATGAGAAAGCGGCCAGCGAGAGAGTTTCCAGCGCAGGAAGCCATCATTAGTCATCTAGACACCAACGAGGAAGGTATGATCTCCAGGGTGATGTGCTCAAATCTATCTGTTACCCCAAATCTACTCAGGAAAGTCTACTCTGTAAGGGACCTCATGTTAGAAGTAACCTAGGGAGAAATGAAGAAAATTGGGGAGATGCATAAAATGGAGCAAGGAAGTAAGTTACAGAGGGGGGATCGAGGATCCAGGAAAGGTGAGATAATAGTGGGGTGCTACGCTCCCTCGTATATGAAATGGGGTGGGAGTCATTTGTCCATATCCATTAGAGGATGGAAATGGCCCAGCAGATTGGAGGACAGGAGGCAACCAGGTGGCTGACATCTGCTTTAGGTTACGGACCAGAATACGAAGGTTTGAAGCAGAGTGCACCAGAGAGAGGTGAAGCCTGGAGGAGAATTTTTAAAATTAGGCATCAGTGGCTGCAGGAGGGACTGGGGCTGGAGCTGTTACCGGCATTAACTTGAACAGCCTTAGGCAAAAAAGAGAAGAAAGGAGGTTCCCAGAGAACCCAGCCAACGCCGAGGTTATGGACATGCACCAGAGACAAGTGAAGGAAGACAGCTCCGGGTCTGGCTTGAGAAAGTGGGATAAAGAGGTTCATCTGGGACGAGTGTGCCAGAGGTGCCGAAGGTGGGCAGGTGGACAGAGACATGGTGGGAATGTACATCCAGCTTCTCTGCATCTGTCCTGGGAGTGGAAGCAGCCTGCGTCTCACTTGTCCCATCCAGCCGATGGAACACATAGCCAGTGAACCCTACCCTGCTGTGTTCCGTGTCGCTGGGACCCCCAGGTTCTGGCAGAGTCCAGTTCCCGGCAAGACTGCTGCTGGTGGAAGCACAGGTAACGATGCCCCTCACCCCCTGCCCTCAGTAGCTGCTGAGCTCTGCAAATTCTACTTCCCAAGCTCATTTCCTCCTTTTCCTTTAATGCTCCTTTCTCTGCTTGTTCCTCGTGGGCCTGTTGTCATGGGGCCTCGTCTGCTGTCCTTTCATTAGGTTAGTTCTCAGACTTCCCTTCAAGGGTTGGGTACATACCAACAGGTGCTCTATGGATGCTTATTAAGTGAATGATTTCCTGTCAAAAGCCAACCCGTTGTACTCACACCCCCCACTACACACTCGCACATGCACACATACATGCACATGCACGCACACACACTCTTTGATTACTAGGGCCATTCCTTTCCTTTAAAAAAAACCATGTCCCAGGCAGTTCCATATCCATTAAGTGTACAAGTACAAATTTGCCAACATGGGATAACTGTGGGATCTTGCAGTGTGTTGTGGAAATCTGACATGTGCTATTTGCTTACTCTCTAGCTTTGCATGGATCGGGAGCAAGAAAGCCATCCTGCTCCACCACAGTGCTTGATATAGCTGTCTTTAAAGTTATAAGCTGTACCTTCCAGGGCTGCTTAGAAGCAGTCCTCCCTTTTGCTTTCTCTTCCCACCATCTTCCTCTCTTCCTGCCCCCGTCCCCAATCAATTCACCATTTATTTATATTTGCTACAATGTCAGGCACTGTAGTAGGCTCTGTAAATAATTAATCCTCACCACCACCCTCTGAGATGAGTACCAGTATTCCCATCTATATATATAAAAGGCTAACATGCAAAGTGTCCCCTCAGGAGTTCGACCGGGAGACCAGGAGTTTGATCGCTCGCTAATATGTGAGCTGACCACCAGGGGAAGCATGGAACAAAGGAAGGCCCCAGCCAGCAGCCCCAATCAGCCCTGATCACCAGCCAGGCCAAGGGCCCCTACCCATGCACAAATTTCTGCAACAAGCCTCTAGTTTTATATAAGTTAAGTTCAAAGCCCCAGGAGTAGGGAGCAGTGGTTGTCTTTGTTTCCAAAGCCCCTGCTTTTTCTGCTCTCCTGGGCTGCCTCTCACTTGGGTCAAGTTCATCTGGCCTGTGTCCTATCTTTATTCCCTTTAGCATCTCCATAAAGCCCTGCTCACTGGCTGCATGTGTTGTCCTCTCTCTTAATTCAGAATATGTTAGACCAAGTTCTTTTCATATTTTTGGTGTTGCTTATGGAAAACCCTGATTGCTTTCTTCTATAAGAAGATGTAGTGTGGTCCTTAATAAATATGTTACTTAGATTTGAAATCATTTCAATGTCTTACGCCATTTAACAAATTTCACGTTGATTCTATGGTTGCCTCCACTGCTGCACTGTTTGTTAGCTAGGAGAACAGGGACCAAATCCAGTTTGACTGTGTAACCTTCAGAAGGCTTTATCCAATGGAAGGAAACTTGGCTTGGGGTGGTGAATACACAATACAATCTACAGATGACATATTATACAATTGTAGCCCTAAAACAGCGGTTCTCAACCTGTGGGTCGCAACCATTGGAAAACACATATAGTATATCAGATATTTACATTACGATTCATAACAGTAGCAAAATTACAGTTATGAAGTAGCAACGAAAATAATTTTATGGTTGGGGTCACCACAACATGAGGAACTGTATTAAAGGGTTGAGGCATTAGGAAGGTTGAGAACCACTGCCCTAAAACATATATAGAGAAAAGGCTTTATCCAGACACTGGGGCACTAGGGATAGTCAGCTGACATTTTTGAGTAAAGGGCAATAGCAGAGTATAGAGTATGGGTTCCACAGTCAAATAGTCCCAGATCTGATACTACTCCATCATGTCCAACCCGTGACCTTGAGCAAGAAGCTCAATTTTATGAACCTTAGCTTTCAAAATGGAGAGAATAATAGCATCCACTCAATATTATAATGAAAATGCACACAAAAGAATTAGCATATTGCTTTAACAGGATGTGCTAAATAGATGATAGCCATTATAATAATAATGGTGATGAGTTACTGTACCCTTCCTGTCTCTGACCCTTCGGGACCAGCCAACATATCTACCCAACCTCCCAGGCCTGTTCGTGGCAATTCTTTTGGACCTTTCTGATGGTTACCACCCTGCTCTCACCCTGACCCCACTTCCCAACTGTAATCTCTGGTTGCTGCATCCAGCCTTCTGATTCCAGTCCTGTCCCATCCTTGGCACATGATTTTTGCATTTGGCTTCCACTGTTTGACCATGCTCCCTCATGGTCTTGGGCTTGGATGGGTTCTTGGTTCTTCCCAGAGCCAGGGGTCTGACCCTGCCCTGGCTCCAACCAAAGGCCACCCAATCTGCCTTAACTCTTTCCATTTCCTATTCACACTCCTCTAGCAAAAAAGAGAAAGAAGGAAGGAGTAAGAGCAGGTGGGAGGGAGTCAAGAAGAAAGGGCTTCCGTTAGGCTCTCCCGACTCTTCTCTGGGCTTTTTCTCTAATGCCTGAACTGGTATTGCTGTTTCTAACCTTATTTCCATTCAGTTCACCATCCATGTAATCACTGGAATAACAACTGCAAGCATGTATTAATCATGCATTACGCATGTGACAGGTACAATTCAAAGCACTTCACGAACATTAATTCATTTCTCCCTCACTACCGACATATTAAGTAAGCAATAATAGTGGCTTCATTTTAAAGATTGAGAAGCTGCCATGCCCTTGCTCACTCCCTTGAGCACCTTGCCCAGAGCTGCACAGCCAGTGAAGCAGCAGAGCTGAGATTCCCGTCAGCCAGGATGAACGTGATTGCTGTCTTTGCATTAGACTCTGAGCACATTCTTCAAGCGACGGGGAGGTAGCTTTTGAGTCAACCTATTCAGGTTTGGCTACTACTTGGGACTAAACTTTGGAGAGAATTAATATTTGTGCAAAGATTTTCCCTACTCCGCTGCACAAAATTTCCCCTAAAGGACAGCCAAAATTTGGGAATCCTTTGAGACTGGAGACAGAGTCAAATACCCTAGTATCTTCCCCATCCTGATACACATATGTAACAGTAGGTTCCCACAGGTCAAGGACTGTCATCCATCTTTCTACTTCCCTTACACTCTTCCCCAGCACAGTGCTCTGCCCAACACATGCTTTGAACACTTTCATATGCATTTCTCCAGGTTATACTGAGCATTTCATGAAATCCTATATAATAAAAGCCTAATATGCAAATCAGCTGAATGGGGGAACAACCAGTGGAACAACTGGTTGCTATGACATGCACTGACCAGGGGGCAGATGCTTAATGCAGGAGCTGCCCGCAGCCTGCAGGCCCCAGGCCAGCAAGGTGGGTGCCAGCAGGGGCCCCCCCTGATCGCCCTGCTGGTCACCCCACAGATCGGCCCTGATCACTGGCCTGGCCTAGGGACCCCACCTGTGCACAAATTTGGTGCACCAGGCCTCTAGTAATGTTTATAAAAGTGTCTAGGTGTTTTTAAAATAAAGTTCGTCATTATTGTTACTGTTATTGCTATCTCAAAATTGTTTCTACTATTTGAGGGGCTGTTAAAGAATTCTCATGCCATTGGAAAAGCTAAAGGGGAGCAAAGCTGTCTGCATCCTCTATCTTGCTAGATAGAGGTACAGCCATACAGAGTTGCTCTTGAAGGAGTGGGATTGTGGCTTGAAGACATCTCTATAGTCTAAATTCTGCCTTTCTTGCTCAGACTCTATGGAGAAAGAGCAGCCTGCGGGTCGCACCTTTGCCCTCCCCACCTGTGTGTGGCAGAGCCATCTGGAGCCCACCACCCTGTGGAACGGGCACTCATTCCTTGACTTTGGTTGATAAACAAACCCAGAGACTGAGTAGCCAGTCCGGGTGTTTGCATAGAGCAGTAGAGGGAACATTCCCAGCACAGAGGACACAGCTGGGGAGGCTGTCAGAATAATCCGGGCCTCTGGGAAAAGGCAAGGCTCAGTCCCGCAAACATGGCCCCGGCCCGGGCTCGACCTCTGGATGCCACGTGTCACCTCCGGTGGGAAAATCAATAGACCCCTTGTCTGGAATGTGCACCCCTTCTCTTGTGAAACATGGGAAACAGCCAGCAATTGTGTGAAAGGAAAAGCCTGTCTGTGAGCTGTCCTCACAGCATGTGGACAAGGCCTGCCTCCTGCCAGCAGGTCAATACTGCTATTGTCTCCCTTCCCAGGCGGTGGGTGATCGTCACTCAGCCTCCCAACATTCAGGCTCTAGGTTTCTGGATGAGCCAGGGCTGCTGTCCACACAGCTCTTTAAAGGAAGAAGGACAAAGGGGCACTTCAGTTTAGTTAGGGGAAGCTTGGTGCTGCTTGGCTTGCATGAAGACCGGACAGAGAGAGAGCCCAGGTCAGGGTGATGCAATGCCCCCCTTTAGATCTTGGCTGCTCAGACCTGTTGCCCGGAGCCCTCAGAGATGCAGAGACAAGGCAGAGTCTCAAGGTGGGAGTGAGGAAGCTGGCCTCGGTGGCAGTGAGTTTGCTAAGCAGGCACTAAGCCAGGGCCACCGTGTTCTTACCCAGAAGCTGTGCTCCTAAACCTCTGGGATTATAAGAGGAAGCAAACAGCTTTAATCGTCAGAACTAAATTCAATTAACTGATAATGACTTCCAGGAACCATTATGTCGAAAATGTTCTGATGCTGGGTTCCAGCTCAGTGGGAAAGAGTGGCGCAATGGATCAGGTCCAATTGTGACGAGTTGGGACTGTCAGAACATATGCCCCTCTCTGCCCCCCCTGCCCTGGCCTCCCTTCTACATACATTCTAATGGCTGTCAGAGTTACTCCCTCCCATGGACCCCTCCCAGGGCTGATTACTGTCCACCCTCATCCTCCTCTATCCCCACCAGTGAACGTACACCATAGCTCAAGCCAGAAACCTAGATCTTATCACGAAAGACTCCTTTTCCTTTCCCTTCGTATATTGGTAATCTACAAATCCTGCCAGTTCTACTTTCTCAAGATCTTTTTTAAAAAAACAAACATGAAACCTTTTTAATCCATTCTCCTCCCTTTCCCATCCACAAAGCCTTTGTCTTAGCTCATCTCTCACCTCCATGAGCTCGCCCTTCCAACAGGTGTATCTGACTTCGACGTCTGCCCATCTGGGTCAGCATCTGCCCATCACACCCATCACAAAAATGAGCCTAGGAAAGTTTATGTCAAGAATTAAAGGCGACAAGACTTCAACACAGAAAGAAGGAAGTCTTCCAAAGGTGAAAGACCCATCTGAGTAAGTCGTAACTCCCTGTACTCCCAGTGGCTAAAGTTCAGCATAGCTTTGTTTCCTTGCTCCTTGCACTGTTCCGTCCTCCTCCCCCTCTCTCTCCCCCTCCCTCACCCTCTCCCCCTCCTCCTCCTTCTCCCTCTTCCCTCCCCCTCCCTCTCCCTCTTCCTCTCTTTTTCATTTGCCTTATTATTGATCTCCTAAATGCCTTCAAAAGCATCCTTATTCGAGTATGTGAATAACCAACTCAAAAATATTTATTCTTTGAGCTTCCAAGTCTAAAAGAGCTAATAATTTTACCTTGTTCTTCCAGTAGCCTCATTATCTGTTTGCTACTGTCTCCAGAGGAGCCAGGCGTCCAGAGGAAAGCTTGAGGCAAAGTATGGGTGACTGCTGCCCAATGAGTGGGAAGCAAGACATGGCAGCTCCTGGGAATTCCTTTCTTGGAGAGGCAGCCCTCGGCAGAGGGTCTGCCTGGCTAGCAGAGAGCAGTTGTAATTTGTTTCCACAGCTATCAGGAGATGACTTATTCCCTGAAGCAGTAGAATGGGCTTTATAGGCTTGTAAGAGAAAGACAGCATTTTGTAATAACACCAGCAGATGCCCGTGCCAGGGAGGAAGGAAAGTTCGTGACTCGGACATTAAGCTGTCAGATTCTGGCTGGACAGGTCAAATGCAGATAACCCTTGCACAGAGGCGGATCCAGATTCTGGGGAAGGCTTGAGCCACCTACTGGTGACGGATAAATAAGACAGTTTCCAGAGAACCTGGTGGGAGAGAGCAAAGGAGCCAATAAATCGCTTTTAATTACAAAATCTAAGGTGTTTATTTTTATTTTTATTGGAAATTATGAGACAGTGTGCCTGTGCATTGCACATGGAAGGAAAGGTAACACTTATTTTCAGGATTTCCAAGGGACTTATTACCTGTTTTGATCCTTTTGATGGTATCTCCAGCAGCATCCTAAGGCATGGGGAAGAGGGAGACAGAAAACATAGACAACACCAGATATCTAAGAAGGGTAATATGCCCAGGAGGGTGTTGAGACCAGAAGTATTGAGATCCATTAGAAGGCAATGTTCAGTGCTTCTTCTAGGTTAAAGTAGAGTGGATTTTTAAGATAATTAAAAATTAACATTTGAACTGCAGAAATACTTCACATACACACACCCCTTAAAAAAAAAAAAAAAGGAAGTTCTAGATGGACCTGAAGAACATTATGCTGAGTGAAATAAGCCAGTCAGAGAAAAACAAGTACCATATGATTTACTCATATGTGGAATCTAGTGAACAAACTGAACTAACAAGGAAAATAGAGACAGACTCATAGATAAAGAGAAGGTTGAAGCTGTCAGGGGTGGGGGGAGCTGAGTGCAGGTGGAGGGATTGAGCAAGAAAGAAAAAAAAAAAGGGAGAAAAAATTCATGGACATAGACAACAGTGTGGGGACTGCCAGGGCATGAGGGGGGCGGAGAGGTGGAGGAGGCTATAAGGGGGATAAATGGTGACAGAAGACTTGGGGTGGGGAACACACAATGCAGATAAGATGAGATGTTGTGGAATTGTACACCTGAAACCTGTATAATTTTGTTAACCAGTGTCACCCCAATAAATTTAATACAAAGGAATAAATTTAAAGGAAACTCTTAATATTCTTCAGGGAAGTCTTCCCTTTCCCCAGAGACTAGATTCAATCGTCTTATTATGCAAACTCCTTGCCTCCTGTACTTGCCCTTGCAAGTACTTCTCATAATTTTTAACCATACAGCTGTATGTTCCCCCATGTCGTTAATATCTATCCTCCCACTAGACTATAAATTCTGGGCATCCAGAGCCAGGTTGTCTCTTCTTCCCTGCTCTATCCCCTAACACTTGCCTGGGACATAATCTAGACTCAAAGGGACTGATGATAATGATGGATTGTAAGACAGACAGGGAGGAAGATGTGGACATGAGGGAGTAATAAAGAGTAAAAAATGGTGGAGTGTATAGATTGAAGGGTCAAATGAGGATGAAGAATTATTACAGTGTAGGATCTAGGTTGTTGGCAGGAGAGTATGAGAGGCATGGAATTGCAATTTTCAAGAGGAGATATAGCTATTAGTGATGACAAGACCTGGACTAGGGTATCACATAGGAGTTGGTAGCTGAAGTGGGGTGAGGAAATTCATCATGAGAGGTGAGGAGCTGAATGTCTGAGACCAGTAATTGGCTGTGTCTTCTCCACAGATGTGGGCATTAGCAAAATGATGGCTAATGTCAGGAGTGGTATAAAGAACTGAAGCCTTCAGTGAGTGATGGGAGACAGGGAAATCAGCGGCTGACAGTAACAAGAAGAGGTGCCAGGTGGCATAGTCTGATGGCATATGTTTCCTCCAACCATTTTTAAACAAATATTTACAAAGTGTATACTATATATGAAGCCAAATTCATGCCATGAGTGATACAAATAAGAGTAAAATATTGTCCTTTCTTTAAGGAACTTACAATTTACTGCCTATAAATAGAAATAATATTGAATTATTTAATTTATTGAATTCAAACATTATTGATGGTCTTAGTCTGTGCCACGCATAATGATAAGCCTTTAAGAATAAAAAGATTCAGCCTGCCAGCATGGCTCAGTGGTTGAGCGTCAGCCTATGAACCAGGAGGTCACAGTTCAGTTTCTGTCAGGGCACATGCTAGGGTTGTGGGCTTGATCCCCAGTGTCAGGTGTGCATGTGGCAGCCGATCAATGATTCTCTCTTATCATAGATGTTTCTATCTCTCGCTCCCTCTCCCCTCCTCTCTAAAGTCAATAAAAATATTTTTTAGAAAAATAATAGAAAGACTTAGAGATCTTGCCTTCGAGGTGTTTTTCATATAGGAGGAGAGATGAACAACAACATAGAAAATTATAATGCGACTGAATAAATGCTAATAGTGAGGATTACATATGCTGTCCAAGGGGCATAAGGAGGTTTCCTCATCTAAACTAAGAAAAGGAAATCAATGAAGTTTCCTGGAAGAGAATACAGCCGATTTCAATTCTGAAGGAAAAATAAGAGGAAATAGTGAGAAGAATAGAGATCATTCTACAGGGAGTCAATTGTTAGTGCAATGCATGATGGTGAATGGAAGGGTGACAAATTACTAGATCTGGAAGCTCTGAGTGATGGGGGCCAAAAGGAGATATGGGGGGGGGGGCAGAAAGGTAAGCAGGTCCTAAATCATAGAGATTTTTATGACAGGTTAGGGACTTTGAATTTCATCCTGAAGAATACTGGGAAACTGTGAAGTAGAAGAATGGTATGAGTCTAGATAATTAGTAACAAACGCTGAATATAAAAAACTCAAACAAGCTACGCAAAAACATGGATTTATTGATCACATTACTAAAAAGTGCAAGGGTTAAAGGAGGAGGCTTCAATCAAATCTTGATATCGAGCTTAAATGATGTTATCAGGTCCTTTTTCATCTTTGGGCTCTGCTCTCTTAAATGTTGGTTTCATTCTCCAGCTCTTTGAGGTGACGGTTTTGGGTCTATGAATACCCAGAGGTAACATCAGTAGAAAGACAAATTTTCTTCCTGGTACTTCTCACTTAAGTCCCAGTACTCTTTTTGATGAGAACAGTTTGGTCACATGCCCTCTCTGAACCAATCACTGTGGCAGGGGCTGTATGCTGATTGGCTAGGCTGCTCTTATGCTCCACCCCTAGATGCAGGGTCAGTGTCCTATTCAAACTCCCTAAGGCAGCAGTTCTCAACCTGTGGGTCGTGACCCCTTTGGGGGTCAAACAACCCTTTCACAGGGGTCGCCTAAGACCATCGGAAAACACATATATAATTACATATTGTTTTTGTGATTAATCACTATGCTTTAATTATGTTCAATTTCTAACAATGAAATTGGGGGTCACCACAACATGAGGAACTGTATTAAAGGGTCGCGGCATTAAGAAGGTTGAGAACCACTGCCTTAGGGAGAAAGGGGAAGGTGGTTCCTCCTCCGAAGTCTGCTATCAGCAGAATCAGGGTACATGGATACTGAGCAGGTAAGAACAACAAATGTGTGCTGCAGTTTTGATAAAGGTCACTTTGGGTAACTATACGGAAAATGGATTTGACAGGGAAGCTTGGAAGTAAGGATATGTGCTAGTCAGTTAGTACCAATCAGATAAGAGGTGATGAAGGCCTGAACTAAAACAATAGAATATGAGAAATTTTTAGTTAAAAGCAATAGAATTTGTTGAATAGCTGAGAGACAGGGGGAAGTAAGGAGTCTGGTGACTTTCAGGTTTCTAGCGTAGACAATAGAGCCATTCAACACAGAGAGAAGCTATTGGAAGAGGAGCGATTTGGGTGGTGGTTGAGATCGATAAATGTAAAGTTTAACATGGTTTTGACATGTTAAGTTTAAAGTGCCTGTGGTATACTCAAGTGGAGGTTTCCAGGGAGGCAGTCAGATTTAAGAGTCTGGAACTCAAGAAAGAAGTCTGAACTGGAAACATGGATTTGAGAGTCTTCAGGTTATAGATGAAGACTGAGTCTATCAGGGGAAATTAGATCACCCAGAAGAAGTGTGTAAAGTAGGATAGAGTCTCAAGCACCTCTCAAAACTTAAAGGGGCAGGCAGAGGAAAGGGAACTAATGAAAATGACTTGGAAGAAACTATCAGAAAGATACTTGTAAACCAGAAGAGAGCATCCTCCAGCAGTGAGAGCAAGCAGCTGTGTGCAGAAAAGAGGATGCCCACCTTCCACCTCGTGCCCTTAGCGGGACACACTGGTGATGCTCAGAAGAAATGCAGCTGAGCAGCACCTTCAAGGTCTGTCTTGTCTTTCACTTAAGACAAGAAGGTGAAGGATATAAATATGAGGATGTTGAGAAGAAAGCGGGGCGGGGGGGGGGGGCGGTGTTTACTCTGGAGTGGGCGTTCTTAGAGACAGAGTAGAACTATTTTGAGGGGAAGGAGTGGTGAATGGGGAGATAAAGCCCCAGAGGAGGAATAATGACTGTAGGAGTTTGAACCTGGGGGCTCAACCAAGGTTGACAGGGATGTGGTGTGGTGGAGATCAGTGATCTCAAGGTTCTAAATAAAAAGCTGCCTAAGGTTGTTTCTGTCCTGGTATAGACTGGATCCTATCACACCCCTGACACAACATTTGATGACCTCCCTTTGTCCCTGGAATCAATTGCAGCTCTTTACCCCACCTGGCCTGGCCCCTGACTGCCTTCAAGATCCCACCTGGCCTGGCCCCTGACTACTTCTCTAGTTTCATACCTTCCCTTGCTCCCCATACAAGCATACAAACATCCTTTCTGTGCCTGGGAAATCCCAAGCTTGCTCCCATCTCAGGGCCTTTGCACCTGCTGTTCCTTCTTTCTACAATCTTCTTCCCTTACTCAAGGCTGACTCCTTGAGTGTATTTGGATTTCAGTCCAAGCATTACCTCCTCAGAGAGGCTTCTATTCTCCTACCCCACAAGTCACCTTCTTTCTCTTTCATGCTTTATTTCCCTGGGAGCATGTCTTATTCTCTGAGATGCTCTCATTTATTTCTTTCCTATTCCTTTCCACCAGCATGTAAGATCCAAGAGATCTTGGGCCTCTTCTGTCTTTGGTCACCCATTATCTCCAAGCATCAGGAACAGAGTCTGACACAAAGTAGGTGCTCCATAAGTATTTACTGCCCGGATAAATGCTTACTGCCTGAATAAATGAATATTTAAAGTTGCAGCCTCCTCTGTAGGCTCTGGTTAAAGCCTTGGCCATATTCCTTTGGGTGTTTAGGAATAGACAGGCTGACATATTTCAAAGGGAGAAGTCACTCAAGGTTCTCCTAACAAGACATTCTTCTCTAATGTAAATCATTCTGAATATCATATAACACCCTCACAACACCAAAGTTGGCTGATGAAAGATAGCATATTGAAAGGCAGCTCCCCAAACAAAACTCTATTTAAATAAAATGTGGCAAACAATGGTCCACCTACAAATACGTTTCCATAAGGAACTATTGCACAAAACAGAAAGCCACCTACTCTTACCTAAAATACATTGGGAGTTTTCATTCTAAATGGAAATTATACAGCGCCACATTCTCAGACACTAATAAGGCTTAATGAGATTACTGAACTTGGCAGAGACTGTCAAAGTGCGTATCCTGACTCTATTTTTGTTATAAACCAGTATTGCCTAAAATAGAATTTCTTAGAGTAGAATAGTTGGGTGAAATCTGAGTAAGTCTTCCCAGAAAATTGAGACTGTGAGAAGGGCTAGAGCCATAAGGGTGGTATTCTGCCAAAGTAAATCTGCTCAAAATAATGCTGTCAAAATAAATATGTAAGTATTAAAACAATCCAAACAGGCTGCTTTACTGCAGGACTTTCATACATTTGGAGGTGTTCCTAAACTTCGAGGTGATACATCATATTCATTTCTTTGGCCTCAACACTTCCTAAGTAACAACCACTAACATGGGTCATAATATCAATGGTGGTTGTATAATGATTTTATGATAAACTTGGCTTTGACATATTGGAGCATCAGGACTGAGTGGTGAGTTGAGAAAGTGATAAAAGATGGATCAATATAACATAGAAGAGGGAAGGTGAACAGCAAAGACACGGCTTTGATGATCTGCTACCTTGAAGGGCACAGGCAGCAATAGTTGAGGTGGCAATGGGGGAAGTGCTGGGATTCTAAGCAGATTTCATGCTAACTGAGCCTTCCTCTCCACCCTTACACTCACTTAGCTAAAAGCCAGCTCTGAGACAGCATTTCCTTATCTAAGGTCTGGAGTCATCCTTTGCATTCTATTTTGGTTTGAAGCTTATTACTGCTTCTCTTTCAATTAGTATAAATTTAGGTAGAAAAGATCCTTTCCCTTTCTTTCTATGTAATTCTAAAACAAACATGTTCAGAGAGGCAGGGTTAAGCACCAGTTTGGTGTTAGAAAATATAAGTTACAGCCAGTCTGGTGTGGCTCAGTGGTTGAGGATCAATCTATGAAACAGGAGGTCATGGTTCAATTTCCAGTTAGGGGACATACCTCAGTTGTGGTTACAGGCTCAACCCCCAGTGTGTGTGTGTGGGCGGGGGGGTGTAGGAGGCAGCTGATCAATGATTCTCTCTCATCATTGATGTTTTTATCTCTCTCTCACCCTCCCTTCCTCTCTGAAATCAATAAATATATATTAAAAATAAAATATAAGTTACAAATATAGATAGATAGATAATATACACATCTTGTTTTGTAATTGTCACACTGAAACATATCCTAAAATTGTTTTGAAAGACCCATAGTTCTGGGTGTTGACTGGAGTAGCACTGGGCTGGAAGTATACTGATTAATAAGCCACAGCAGCTCTGGAAGAATGTGTGGATGGACTTGGCAGCCAGTGGCTCATGTGACTTAAATGTTGCTGTGTCTGGGAAGAAAGACCTGTCATGTTGTTGATACTTCTGACAAGTGCTCTTTAAAGGTTCTATAAAACCATGGACACTGATGTCATGGAATGCTGCTCTTATGGCCCCCTACAAACTATGGGGGCAAATAAGACAATTGGGTAATGTAAGAAAGAATATAAAAGAGGACCAAAATGTATGTGGTTATAAAGAAGAAAGAAATAACAAATAATTGGGCAAATCGTGCAATCAGGAAAGGCTGACTTTAAGGGCCCTAAGGATGGAAAATTCACTCCTGAGGTCAAAGAGAGGTGTAGAAAGAGGCACTGGGTCCGAGGGTTCCTGTGTCAGGACACTGGGTGGGGCAAACTGATCAAGACAGATTAGGATAAAGGGGCAGCAAAGTATAGAATGGTTGTCAATGATGGGATTCTAATTTGGAGGGCTCCAAGGACCCATTCATTCTTCACTTAATCCAGAGATAGACAACCACAACTGAAGAGTTCCTCTTTGACCTCATGGATTTCTGAAGCAGTCAAGTCTGTGTTTGAACTCTTGCTGTCTATGCGACTTCAAACAAATTATATAACTTCTTTTTTGTTTGTCTGTTAATCCTTACCTGGAGGTATTTTTTCCATTGATTTTCAGAGAGAGTGGAAGGTTGCGGGAGAGACAGAGAGAGAGAAACATCAATGTGAGAAAGACACATTGATTAGTTGCCTCCCACCCACACCCTGACCAGGGCTGGGGATCCAGCCTGCAACCAGTTACATGCCCTTGATGGGAATTAAACTCAAGACCTTTCTGTCCGAGGGCTGATACTCTAACCACTTAGCTAAACTGGTGAGGACAAGTTACATAACTTCTTGACCTTCCATGTCCTCAGCTATAGAAAGAGTATAATAATACCTTTCAGGGTCATTGTGAAAAATAAATGAAATGGTGGTTAGAAGGTATCAGCCCAATGCCTGGCACACAGTAGGTGCACAGTGGTTCCCTTCTACTCTGGAAGGAAGGGCACAGTAAAGTGGTTCATAGAAATCAGATGTCAAGATCCTGTTTGTCATCCTGGATGGTGACACACACACACACCAGAAGGGGTTTTTCAGCTACTGCTCAGCCGTGAGGGCGCTTATTTAAGCTATACATCTTGGATACAGGAAAGAGCTTTTTGATGCACCTCGTTCAACTCTCTTTACTTAATAAAACCAATTTAATTTCTAGTCATTCTGTGGGGGAAAAGTCTACAGTAGCCAAATAAGAAATGCATGCAAGGGTTTTATATGACTCAAATTATATCGCCAGTCTTAAAAGAAATAAAGAGGTCAAAGAAGTCAAAAGCATGATTTGTGAAAAATCAATTTATCATGTGATGACAGGCATAGCTGCAATCGACCAACAATAATTCAGAAAAGAATTTGAAATCAACATTCTAAAAAAACTTAGACTCAAGACTAGATGGTGTTACTAAAAAAAGAAAAGAAAAGAAAGTAATCTATGGTTATACAATGATGAGTAAGAAATTAAAAATGTGTCGTGTGTGTAGAAATTTTAAAATGTAGTGTTTGTTTTCCCTGAACTGTGTCTTAATTAATGGCATTTTATAATTCAAGGTGTCTTAGAATCTGGGAAATCTGATCTTTTCTGGGGTATGTCCAGATCCCTTTGCCATTCCTGCCTCTGTCATGTTCCCTGACCCCATGCTGACCACACTGTTTACATGACTGCAGTCACACCCAGTATGAGTCAATTCTCTCTCTCTCTCTCTCTCTCTCTCTCTCTCTCTCTCTCTCTCTCTTCCCTCAAAATTTAGTTTTCAGTCCAGCCAGTGTGACTTGGTGCCTGAGCATGGACCCATGAACCAGGAGGTCATGGTTCGCTTTCCAGTCAGGGCACATGCCCAGGTTGCAGGCTCAATCCCCAGTAAGGGGTGTGCAGGGGGGAGCTGATCAATCATTCTCTCTCATCATTGATGTTTCTATCTCTCTCTCCCTCTCCCTTCTTATCTCTGGAATCAATAAAAATATATATTTTTAAAAAGTTTAGTTGTCAAAGAATAAAGTTGCCACTGACTGCAGTTGAATTCTAGCTTTTGAGGTAGCTCTTGGCTATTTTACTCATATGTGTATACTATGTGACTAGACTATATAAAAACATTTACTATAAAATGCCTTTTCTTCCCTTAGTACTGTCACTATTGGCTTCAGTGTTGATTGAATTATGGAGGAAAAAACAATCATTTTTGTGTTAATTATAGCTAGGATGGGATTTTCCCCAGTGCTTAGGAGTCCTTTTTTTGTTTATATTTACCTTCTATGCCCTGCTTTCAAATATCTCTTAATGGAACATGGGGTTAAAAAATCCTTTATATTTACCCCACAAAGGAACAAAAGTATGGTTCGCTCAGATGTTTTCTCAGAAGTTTCTGTATATAAAATGAATTTCCTGTTTTAATGAGAAGGGAAAAAAAAGAGTTTGTTTATAAGTCTTGTCTATTCATCTATGCCCATGTGGTTTTCTTTATATTTACAATGAAACTGTTATATATGTGAATCTGTAGCTACCTGACTTATGAACTGAACACCCTTCATAAAAAGGCCCATATCTTCTTCATTCTGTACCTCCAGCACCTAGTAGAATGTTCTTATAATGAGGCGCTTAGTAAATATTTGCTTATTAGGGCTGAAAAAGAAACAAATTTATTTCCAATTCTGTATGTAAGGTGTGTGTGTGTTTTTTTTTTGTTAAAAGGCTATACTCAGCATAAGTCTGAGTTCCTACAGGAGGCTTTTTAGAAGATGCCAATTTAGGAACCCAAGTTGTTCCGAGGCGTACTGTTCTTACACCAGTTAGAGTCACATTTAGGACATTTTAAATGCCTCTTGTGAGCATGCTTCACTCTGCTTCACTGTGTCAGGGACCATGGGGATCATTGATACGCTTATCACGGGCATCATCAAGCCGAGGAGCCCAGGGGATAATCACTCCCTTTTAGACTGGGGAGTTTGAGCGATTGGAAAGTCACAGGGTTCCTCCTACTTCCAGAACCATCCCAATTCGACACAGTTTAATTTTTCATCCCTGCCATGTAGGAAAAACAACCCAGGAAACCATAGAGAGGCAAACCCACGCATTGCTGTGTACAGGTCTAAGCACACCTGGTGAATAGTTACACCCAGTTCAGAAAAAGGAAAGACCTTCAGGGTTTAGATGCAGTGAAGTTAGAATGCCAGATAAGTGTGGCAAAAGGAGAAGTACTTGGAGTATAAGAGGCGATTTTGTTTTTAAAAAGCTGACCCAAGTACTAACCCATAGAGACGCGTCTTGTTCACATCACTTGTTTCAATAAAACTTCTGTTGCTATAGAATAAGTGGAAAATTGCACTGCCAATCAAAATATGAGGTAAAGCACATGCCTTGCAGTTTAAGTCCTAGAAACCTTTTACCAGCCAGGAGTCAGAGGTCTAAATTGTGGGAAAAGTTTTCTAGGCAGAAGATAAGGAGGAAGAACAGAGAACAGCCTTTGAAATATTTCATTAGCAAACTAATTACAGCGTCATGGAAAGCATCAAAATATCAATGGACATATTTCCACAGGCGCATAAGCCAATGTGCTATAAGTAACTTCATTTAAATACGCCACAAAATTAAGTTCATAGCATCATTCTGTTGACTTACTTCTACCCCCTTCCTCACCACCCTCTGCTGTCCACGATGTCCTTTTCTTCTGGTGAACTCTGCACATCTTCGAAGCCCTAGCACAAATGGCCCCTCTGTTTTCTTCATCCCCCTGAAATACCACGTCTCATGCGCGTCATGGTTATGAATGTATGTGTGTTCATCGCCTCTTAGATTAGAGCAGTGGTTCCCAAACTTATTTGGCCTACCGCCCCCTTTCCAGAAAAAATGTTACTCAGCGCCCCCTGGAAATTAATTTTTTTAAAATTTTAATAGCAGTTAAACAGAAAGATATATGTATTAATGTTTCCACCTTTTTCGTAAAATATAGTAAAGAAAGGTGTAAATTAGAAACATTGAAGTTTGAAATTATGAAACTATTTATTGAACTCAGAATAGAAAGGTAATACAAAAAAAGTTAAAACAAATGCACCTGTGGCCATCACCGTCCCCCTGGATCGCTGCAGCGCCCACCAGGGGGCGGTAGCGCCCACTTTGGGAATCACTGAATTAGAGGCTCCTTGAGGGAAGTCAAGGCTTCTCTTTTGCCCCTGAGCTCTCACAACTCAGGCTGAGGCTCGGTACAGCATGGCTGCTCAATAAGTATTTGCCGACTTGGACTGAATTCTGGGAAAGACAGAGGAGAAAGGAATTATTAAAATCAAGTCTCTAGAGCTCCATGATAGTAAGAAGACATATGAATTCATGCTTTCTTCCAATAAGCATTTATTGAGTACCTTTTATGTGAAAAACTCTTCCAGCCGTAAGTCAACGAACAAAATGGGAATCTTCACCTCGGCGGAGCGTACATTCTAGTTACATGAGACAGACGATAAACAAAAGTAAATAAATTGCGTAGTATTTTGAAGGTGATACATGATTTGGAAAAAGAAAACAGGGTGCCAGGGAGCTCCTCTGCCCCTCAGAAGCACAGACGGCCCCCGGCAATGCAGACCACATGGCAGTCCAGAAAGGTTGTGTGGGGAGACTTGGTGTGGCCGTGCTCTGTCTGCACCCTATAAAGCTGGCCCTTTCCCCTCCAACCTCACCTCTCCTTGGAGCCCTGCCTACTCCCATCTTTCCGCTTTGCGCCTGCTTCTCTCATTTCTTCATTTAAATGTTGAACAGGTCATAGACTTGTGTCATGTGACCAAACCCACCTATATTCCATTGACTTGCCCAGTGTTTTAAAACTTGGATGTTTCAAATAAAATGATTTCATGCTTTTCTTTAAAAATAGGGAGATTTGACAGTACTCAACCCGCATTCTTTCGTGGCCACAACCCACTGGATCTGAGGAGGGTCAGCATCCAGCAGACAGAGGCACTTGGCTTTCAGTTTGACACAGTCCCCACCACTCCCTATTGACTCACACACCACCTTCTGCCCTCATTTAAGATACCAGTTGGACGTTTACAGGCATTGAACTGTATGGCCTTACTCTATTGGCCTAACAATGCCAACCCTACCCCATCCCCGTTCTGACAGCTCCTTGACTTCCATTTTCTCCCTGGATAGTTGATTTCTGCCATTGACCCTGGCATGCCTTAGCCCTACCTGCCTCAACCTGAGCTAACTCCTGGCTTCCAGCCATCCTAAGCTTTGCCATCAGATTCATTCTTGTTGGTTGCGTCCTGTTGAGACTCTCTGTATCCAAGTACAATCATGTGCCACTTAATGATAGAGATGCATTCTAAGAAATGCATCATTAGAGATTTTCTCATTTTTCAAATAGTATAGGCTAGTATATATAGTAGTATATACACACCTAGATGGTATAGCCTACTACACATCCAGGCTGCAGTGTACAGTCTATTGCCCCTAGGTGACAAATCTGTAGAGCATGTTACTATACAAAGTCACACAATATTAAATCAAACACAAGAGGAAATGATGCAATCAAGAGACATGGTAGCCGTAACTGGTTTGGCTCAGTGGATAGAGAGTCGGCCTTTGGACTGAAAGGTCCCAAGTTTCGATTCCGGTCAAAGGTCATGTACCTTGGTTGCGGGCACATCCCCAGTGGGAGGTGTGCAGGAGGCAGCTGATTGATGTTTCTCTCTCATCAATGTTCCTAACTCTCTATCCCTCTCCCTTCCTCTCTGTAACAAATCAATAAAATATATATTTAAAAAAAGAGAGAGAGATGGTAAATATGAGATGTACTGGAGGCACGGTGCACAAAATTTGTGCATGGGTGGGATCCCTAGGCCTGGCCGGTGATCAGGTTCTCCCCATGCCCACCTCCCCCCCTCATCCTTCCCTTGCCCTCATCTGCTGCCACCCACCCCCGGTTCCCCATCCCAGCCCAAGGCCCAGCCCCGATTGGGTGATCAGGACCTGCTGGCTGAGGGAAGGGACCGGGAGTTTGGCCATCAAGCCCTGATCCGGTGATCGGGGCCTGCAGGCTAGGGGCAGCTCCTGCATTGAGCATCTGCCCCCTGGTGGTAAGTGTGTGTCATAGCGACCAGTTGTTCTGGTTGTTCTGTCCTAAAGGTCGCTTAGGCTTTTATATATATAGATGAGGCTGCTGCCAGTGTACCACTGCATACTGTTTTACAGCAAACATTTTTATAAGTAGAAAAAGTGCGCTCTAAAGTAATGATAATAAGTATAGTATAGTAAATGCATTAGCCTGAAGTAGACATGTATTATCCTCATCAAGTAGTATGTCCTGTACATCATTGTATGTGCTCTGCTTTCATACAACGGGCAGCACAGTAGGTTTGTTCACACCAGCATCACCACAAACCTGTGAGCAATGCATGTGCTACATTGTCACTGGGCGATAGGGCTTTTTCAGCTCCATTATGATCTTATGGGTTGACGCCGTATATGTGGTCAGGTGTGATGCGGGACCTGGCTGTCCCTGGGCTGGAAGGCCTCTGGGAAGTCTGCCAGCTGAGAGCACCCAGATCTCCTGTTTGAGCACAAAAACAACAGTGGAGAGATGGGCGTTCAGCCTTCCTCTAACAGAAGCACTTTTCATTCCCCTGTCTTCTAAGTCATCACGGGATGAAAGGCTGCTATGCTCTGCTCCCATTTAACACTCCCGGGGTTCTACATGGGGCTTCTTCATTGTTCCAAAAGGAAACATTGCAGAAGAGCCAGGTTTTCTATTTCTTTCTTTAGAGTTCAAGTGTCCTTTTGCCAATTGTAAATCTATGGGAACAAAAAGATTAATCAAAGCAAGGCTGTTTCTGAGATGGTGTGGAAGCCCTCAGCTCTTTCATTTCTTTTACTCGTAGCTACTTAGACTCTATAAAGGAAATGGAAGGAAGAAAGGAAGGAAGGAAGGAAGGAAGGAAGGAGAGAGGAAGTGAGGGAAGGAGGGAGGGAGGGAGGGGAGGAGGGAGGGAGGGAGGGAGCAGTTGGCCAATCTCCCTCTGCCTCTGCCCCCACGCATGTGCTGTACTCATCCTCAGTGACCCTCCCAGGTGCGTCATAAACAAACCTCAGGTGCAGGGGTGAGGGCATGGTAATGGCCTCCCCACCCCCTTTCCACGCCCCTTCCTCGCCCTCTATGGCGCTTCTGTCGGACGGGAGTCTGGGGATGCCTCCTGCATCAGAGGGCTCTAGAGCTGACAGACGTCCTGCAAGGCCCGAGGAGGAGCAGGTGCTGGCTGCGTGAATCTGAAGCTGCTCTAGGCTCCACGGGTGTGAAGGGAGACTTACAGCACAGGGAAAGGGCGGGAAAGCAGGGGTGGCAGTGAGGGGGCATTTGAGGCTGACTCCAAGTCAGGACTAAAGAGGGAGAATTTGGTTCTGTGCCAGCTAGACTGGACTTCCCGATACCTAAGAGGGTAGAAAGGGGAGGGGAGGAGAGGACATCCTAACACCAGGATATCCTAATGATTTCCAGTTCCTGGATGGGTGGTGAGTGAGTAACAGACTAATCCTCTAGTGGCCCATTCAGTAGCTAAAAGACAATCCAGGAGGCTTTATCTGCGATGCTCTTTTTAAAATTGCTTTAATTAACGAGCCATTATAAAGCCCATAATGCTGACTGAGTCTCCCTGACTGGAGAGAACTGGCCTTCTTCAAAGAAGCAAAGACAAGGGGAAAAAACCTTTTCTCTTTTGATTTGTGAGCCCCAGGTTGCTCCAAAGCTTCTCTTCAAAGATTGTTTTTCCCATTTCAGGCCCGTCGTTTTTATTTTCTGATACCCGCTTAGAAATAACCTTGTCTTTCAGGTACTTAGTTATAGCACATAAATCCTTTTGCCATCGCTGAGAAACCCCAGAACTGCTCTGACAGCCCTCCCGGGAGCCTGGGTCGCACCATGCGGCACAGCACTGCCACCTAGCCTGGCTTCCTGGGAAAAAATTTAATGAGCTTTCTCCTGTTGAGGATTCAGGTGGCATTTGTAAAACGGGATTTAATTGGGGCTGAATAAACTTCACTTTAAAATTCCTCACACAGCGGCCTCTGCTCATGGGTGACAACGGTCTGCATTTGCTCTGATTTGTCACAGAATCCAGGCCCCGCAGCACCGTGCCCAAAAATAGAAAGCAGCAGTGGGAACCCCGCAAGCCTTCTGGAGCTGTCAGTCACCCGCCGCTCAGCTCCACGCCCCTGGGAGAAGCTCCAAGCAGCGAGCTCTCTCCCCCAACAATGGAAGCTGGAAACTACCTAGAAAGCCCAGACGGAACTTCTGGGCAGAATCATAAGCTTTCGTTTGATGAAAAGCTGTCCTCGTTCATGGCTGCACAAAGCCCATTGACCTCATGCTGCCTTTATGCAATCTTAGAGAATGGCGCTACTACCTTATATAGACGGAGGAAGCAAAATGAGACCCTGATTGGTGAGAGTCTGAGAGAGTTCAGAGGGAAAGCCTGCCTTCTTCTACGGGGTACCCAGAGGTTTACCATTGCCTAGGGCTTCTGAGAAAGCCACAGATATTTGCAGTTTTTAGAGTGGATGAGGGTTCATCCTTTAGGGCAAGACTGGGGGATGGGAAGGGGTGGAACACGTGACTAACCCAGAGGGTTATTTGCATATTTAATATTTGGGACCATGGTTCACTGAGGGTAACGGCCATGGAAAGCAAACCTGTGGCTAAGGGGGGGGCTACTCTGTTCTCTAAGTAGATTCCTCCTAGGGGTAGGCTCAGGTGTGAGGGCTCTGACGCTGAGCCGAACCTACAAAGGGTAAATCCCTCTTCCAATCACTGCTCGGCTGCTGTTGTTATTAACCCAAGACCCAAAATAACCCAATGACATGGAAGTACAAGGGAACGTGTTCAAATTAACCCCCCAGACAGGAATGATAATTTAATTTTTTTCACCAGCAGAAGGAACAATACTCAGCGTCTCTAACGCCTACTACATGTTCATGAAACCATGTTGCCAATAGGTGGATAATCAAATTGTTCTGCATAATCGAATCTAGTGTTTTCCTGCTTCTTCTTCATGCTAATTTATTCTGGCATGGCTTTTCAATAATGAAAATCTGTTCTTACAGAATCCATTTCATCAAGATTTTCCATATTAAAATAGAGATGGAAGTGTCGTGGAGAATTAGATTACTTGCCCTCATTCCCATGCCTGGCGCTGCTTGGGAGGGGCCTTTGTCTCACAGTGGATAAGCAGATGGCATTAATTGAAGAGAAGAGTAAGTGTACCTTTCATAGCAGGCTGGGTGATTGTTTTTAAAGTGTGGTTTCCATCTAATCAAAGCCTCTTGCCTGCACAGACTTAATTTGTTCCTTTCCTCGTGAAATTTGTTCATTTTCAAAGCATTTTCAGCCCTAATCATTACCACCAGGGTGAAACACTAGTTTAAATAAACGCCCCAGTGACTAGAACATGTGTTGGTGTCTCATACCCAAGAAATAATTTCCGGGCAAACCAAATCCTTAGCATCAGAAACGAAAGGACAGATTGATAAATAAACACTCCTTTGGGGAGCACCTCCTGAGCACAGGTCCTGTGCTGGGGCTGGGGCTGGGGTTGGGGTACAGCAGGGAACAAGGTGCAATCCCCACCCGCCAGGAGCCAGGTCTCATGTGGGGCTCTCCGACTTCAGTGTGTGGAGAATCACCCAGGGGACGTGTTAAAAGTGTAGGTTTCTGAGACCTGTTCACAGGGATTCTGAATCCGCTGGTGCTCAACAGATGTGAGTTGCGAAAGACAGCACATATGTATCACATTCTTCATAAATGTCCTCAGGTAGTTTCCTTCATTCATTAAATATTGCGGGGGGCTGGGGTCTCTTCTCTGCGTCCCGCATGGAGAGAGAGAGAGAGACGTGAACCGGTTCGTTTAAGTTAGGAAGCGCTTTTGGGATTAAAGAAAAATTGAATTGGACAGACACAAAATTAGATTAAAAGCTTGGGCTGGGTGTGGCGTCTGCCCTCTGGTGGAGGGACAGAGAGAGAGCCAGCACCGGGAAGCAGTTTATTATATACTCGAATTACAGGAAGTTACATCACATCTGGGTGGGCCTTGAATTCCTGGTGACATCATGAGATCCATCCCCTTAACACTGGGCGGGGAAAGTCAGACTGAGTGACGTCCAATCTCTTGACTGGGTCCGCCCTCGGGGCGTGGCTTTGCCTTCGCTCTGAGTTTCAGCCGACAAAATATAATGGAGTGTTTACTAACGGCCCTCAGCAATGAAATAGTGTCCCCTTGGCACAGCCCCCTTTCTTAAGCACTCCTGGGAAGATCTTAGATACAGTCCAGGCACTCTTTCCAGCAGTTGTGTGAACAATGCATAATTCACATAAAATACTATTTGTTTGGTTATTGCTGTAGACAGTGGGCATCTCCATGGCCCTAAAGTTCTGATCTTATTCATCTCATGTAATATTAGTTCTCATTGATTCCTCAGCACCATTTCCTAAACTCTCCTATAGGGTTATACTAATTTAGCTCTTCTAGAATAAGTTTCTAAATAATAATATTAATAAGAATAATACATAGTTACTGGCAACTTACTGCATGGCAGTAAGCACCTTGCATGCTCTTTCTCATCGAATTCTCACAGCCACCCTCGGTGACATATGCTATGGTTATTCCTCATCTTGTACATGAGATGCCTCATTGTTGTGGGTTTCTCCATATGCGTGTGCGGGTGGGGGAGTTAGCCAGTCCATTTGGGATTTCTGGGGATCTCCTGCCATCCCAGTTTGTCCAGGAATGAGGAGACTTTCCATTTTTAAATTAGGCAAATCGAGATGAGTTGGTCACCTTCCTCCTATATGGAGTTTGGAGGGGGGACACCAAAACCCAAAGAAAGATGGGTTGAAATTCTAAGCAGAAAGCTGAGTCCTGCGAGCTAAGGAATCTAAATGGTTCATCTTGACCTAAGAGAGAAGGAGCAGCCGAAAGCCTTGGCACGGAGGTCAGGAAACCGAACGCGAACACTGTGCTGGAATACTTGGCTGGGGTCTGGGACGGTTACTTAAAACAAGTGGACTTGACTTGCCAGCTACAGGGTGAAGCATGGTGAGCCAGCCGGTTTAAAGGGACATCTCTGCTCACCTGTCCTCTCCACTTAAGTGGGTGGCCCCGAGGCGTCTCCAGAAATGCCTGTGGTACATTGTGTTCCAGGGCATCCCCAGCCCCACCTCTTCATCTCAACACTTGGAATCTCTTAGGAAAAGCAGTGGCAGGAGTGGCAGCTTAATTCCTGTTGCTTGGGAGCATGTGGAAAACAGCTTCATCCTCATCTTCCCAATGGAATGACTAGCGTTGTCTGATAGCCCCCTGGTTTGTTCTTCTGCAATGCACACACTAAGTGTCAGGCGTACAGAGAAACACACAGCCCAGCCCCAGGTGACAGGAGGCCTCAGGAATCATGGGCTCCCCTCCAAAATGTCTGAATTCTTTACTCCTGGCTAGAGAATTTCCCCAAGAAGCAGCCCAAAGCTGCTGGGAATGCAGATACCAAGGAGCAAACAGCTTAGAATAGATTGTTGAGTCCGAAAATTTAAGGAACAGACTTTTATAAGTTTCCAGAACCGAATGAATCAGAAGTGGCCAAGAACAAAGAGTAACTATGAAATCTGAAGGCCAAGGAATCAAAAACTGGAATTTGAGGTCCAAAGCAGCCAGGAGTAGTCAAGACAATTGTCTGGGTCAGGTATCATTGTCTGCAGCTGGCTTTCGTGGCCAAGGACTGCCTGGTGTGTATGTGTGGGCAGCTGTGGTTAAAGAGTCAAAAAAATATTGTAGAAGACACATGATTTCACAAGAGGGAAGAGATGAGTTTTCTTTCATTGGTGGTTGGCACTGTGTCTCTCCTACGTCTTCCGGCATCCATGTTTCCATCAGCCAGACTCATTCCTTACTTCTGGCCTCCAGTGCGGGTTTTTCTCCTCAGCCAATGTGCAGACACCTTTGCCTACCTTCATTCTATATTTATTATCTGCATACTATTTCAGTTATTTATTGCTAGTAGCAAACCATCCCCAAAATTAACAGTTTAAGACAACAACCATTTCATTTGCTCATAATTCAGTGGGTCCACTGGGCAATTCTTCTGGTCTGCTTCTTTGTGGGGGAGGGGGTCTCTGCAGACAGCTGGTGGCACAGCTGGGACTGGACAATCTAGCGTGGCCTCATCCACATTCTAGCAGTGGGCAGGCTGGTTGAGGTCTAGAGGATCTTTGCTGGGACAGTCCATCTGTGCTCCCTTGGGTCTGTCAGCCTCCAGGAAACTAGCCTGGGATTTTCACATGATAATGGATGTATTTTCAGCACAGGCGAAGTTCAGTCTCAGTGCTCCCATTTTAAAGCCTTATGTGCTAATGAGGGCAAATCAAGTCATGCAGTCAAGCTCAGTCAGGGGAGAAGAAATAGACGAGAGGAGCTACAAAGAACTTGTGCCTATTTTTGCAATTTATCACACCTTCCCTATGCCAGGCACTGCCCATGGTGACATGATATCACCATCTAAACGACTGACACAAGGTCCCTGAGGGATGTGAATGTGATCAGGAATCACTTGGAGCTGACTGTGGATTAGCTGTGTTGAGAGCCCTGCTAAAGCTTGAAGTGTGGCGGGTTTTTTTTGTTTTTTTTTTAAATATATTTTATTGATTTCCCACAGAGAGGAAGGGAGAGAGATAGAGAGTTAGAAACATCGATGAGAGAGAAACATCGATCAGCTGCCTCCTGCACATCCCCTACTGGGGACGTGCCTGCAACCCAGGTACATGCCCCTGACCGGAATCGAACCTGGGACCTTTCAGTCCGCAGGCCGACGCTCTATCCACTGAGCCAAACCGGTTTCGGCAAGTGTGGCGGTTTGAAAAGTGGTGCCATTGGCCTGGTGGTGTGACTTTCCTCCAGTAAGACCTAGGGGCTGATGGGCAAAAGGGAAACTGATGGGCAAGGTGGGTGCAATCAACACACAACAGGCTGAGGACCTAGGACAGTGGTTCTCAACCTTGGCTGCACATTAGAATCACCTGGGAATCTTTTTAAAATCCTGATTTCTGGGCCTCATCCTCCAGAAATTCTGTTTCTTTGTTACTAATGTTGTGACCCCATAAACAAAGAAACAGAATTTCCGGAGGATGAGGCCCAGAAATCAGGATTTAAAAAAGATTCCCAGGTGATTCTAATGTGCAGCCAAGGTTGAGAACCACTGTAGGACCTAGGACAGTGATTGCGAACCTTTTGAGCTCGGTGTGTCAGCATTTTGAAAAACCCTAACTTAACTCTGGTGCCATGTCACATATAGAAATTTTTTGATATTTGCAACCAGAGTAAAACAAAGATTTATATTTTTGATATTTATTTTATATATTGAAATGCCATTTAACAAAGAAAAATCAACCAAAAAAATGAGCTCGCGTGTCATAGGTTCGCCATCACTGACCTAGGAGATGTTCGGGAGGCCATACAGTAGGCATTGTGAGTCCAAAAGTGGGCAGTCGATGGAGATAAGAATGTCATTCATAATATTACACTTTCTACAGAAGCTGTCATAGGGTATAATGTGACAGGGACCTGCTGTTCTATGGGGGTAGCACCCTAGCCTCTCTGTAATGAGCCAGGAAATCAGTTATAATGTGGGTTGTTTATGAAGACAGTATCTTTTTTTAAATATATTTTATTGATTTTTTTACAGAGAGGAAGGGAGAGAGATAGAGAGTTAGAAACATCGATGAGAGAGAAACATCAATCAGCTGCCTCCTGCACATCTCCCACTGGGGATGTGCCCGCAACCCAGGTACATGCCCTTGACCGGAATCGAACCTGGGACCTTTCAGTCCGCAGGTCGACGCTCTATCCACTGAGCCAAACCGGTTTCGGCAAGACAGCATCTTAATACTGTAAAAGGTTTGCAATTTTTCTTTTTTTGTTACCCGAGGATATTTTTCCACTGATTTTTAGGGAGGGTGGGAGAGGGAAAGAGAGAAACATCGATGTGAGAGACACATATCCATTTGTTGCCTCCTGCATGAGCCCCGACCAGGGCCCAGGTAGGGGAGAAGCTTGAAACCAAGGTACCTGCCCTTGACTGGAATTGAACCCGGGACCTTTGGGTCCAAAGGCTGACACTCTATCCACTGAGCCAAACTGGCTAAGGCAAGCTTGCAATTTGTCTCTGCCATGAAACTCAGATATAACTCAGGCTGCTGCTTAAACAGCCTTGGACTTGGGACACCTGCAGGGAGGAATTGCTCCCTGGTTTCTCCCCATGCGCAGTAACGAGTGGCGACGGTCTGAGCAGGGAGCCAGAAAGAGCCAGCAAGACCGCAGTGCCCTGTGATCAGATGCCAACCAAGGAGACCGCAACTTGACTTTCTGCAAAGGGTAGAGAGAGGGAGTTTCCGCTTGAAAGGCAATGACTCTGACTTTGATAGCTATTAACCATTTGGAGGTGAGGGAGGGGGGACCGACTGCCAGAGGCCTAGGGAACAAGGATGTCATCCAGGCAGGAATGAATTACTTCAGAAGGTGCCCAGGTGGAGCCTCCCTTACCTTCCTGAGGGCTGTGTGGGGGGACCCGGCATGACTCACTTTGTGGCACCTTCCCACCCGCAGCTGAGACGATCACAGAGAACGAACGGCTGCTGAGACTTCTGGGCAAACTGTGAGCAGCGTGAAGGCGCTGTCTCTAGGAACTGGTGACGGGCAGAACTCTTCATCCTCCACGCTGCACACACTTGAAAGGCTCTGGTTGCTTGGGGCGTCCTTTCCTCGCTTCCTTTGACGGCTTGGAGGAATCTGAGACGTGTTTGGAGTAAGACAGCTGCACGCAGACCTGGCTCATACTTGTAGCAAGGCCAGCTTGCCAGAGTTTCCTGGGCTCTCTGAGCTTTCTATTCCTCCACTGGCAAGTGGAGATAACCAAAACCTCTCGGAATGTCTGAGGGTGTTGAGTGCCCACAGGAGGCTCACAGTAAGTGCTGAGTCCCTCCCTCTTTGGGGGGGGGTTTCCAGAGCGCCTACCTCTTTAAGGAAGAAGCAGCACGATTTCCCATACCCCAGGCACAGAGAAGAACAGTGTTAATCAACAAGGCAAACAGAAGGAGGGGATTGATTTGTTCCCCTTCTCACACAAAGCTGAGCGCACGGCAGATTATGGGTTTGCATATTAATGCGTTTGAAGTGAGAAGAACCACTTATAACAGAAACTGTCTTGCTTGCGAAGATTTATTCCCCATGTAGTTTTTCATGGCTCATAAAAGGTGATGGATGAACGTAATTTTTAGTTTAATTTCTTGCCGTGCAGTTCAGTAATTTTTGAGATAAACTCAAATTACTAAGGACCCGGAACTCTTCAGAGCAATGAGGAGCCATGCACATCAGGTCGTACAGGGAAGAAGGGGCTATTCGGAATCCCAGCACACAGGTAAACCATGTTACCTTTAAAGTTCACTTTTGGCCCAACCAGCGTGGCTCAGTGGTTGAGCGATGACCTATGAACCAGGAGGTCATGTTTCCATTCCCTGTCAGGGCACATGCCCGGGTTGTGGGCTCGATCCCCAGTGGAGGGTGTGCAGGAGACAGCCAATCAATGATTCTCTCTCATCATTGATGTTTCTCTCTCTCTCTCTCTCCCTCTCCTTTCCTCTCTGAAATAATTTTTAAAACATTTTAAAAAATGTATAAAGTTCACTTCTGCTGTCTCCAAATTCAGACCAAACCTCTGTTTAAGAAAAATTTTGTTGGCTCTTTGTGGGGAGAGGGCAGAGGCATGGGTAGACAGGAGAGGCACGCAACATTTTTCCCCTTAGATATTTTGTAACTTCTTATCAAATGATACAACCCACAAGGGATTAATTTCCAAACTATATAAAGAATTTATACAACTCAACACCAGGAAGACAGACAATCCAATTTAAAAAATGGGTGAAGGACCTGAATAGACACTTCTCCAAAGAGGCCAATAGACATGAAAAAAAATGCTCAAGGTCACAAATTATCTGAGAGATGCAAATAAAAACTACGATGAGGTATCACCTCACACCTGCCAGAATGGTTACTAAATCAACAAACAGCAAGTGCTGGTGAGGATGTGGAGCAAAGCGAACCCTCGTTTACTGCTGGTGGGAATGCAGACTGGTGCAGCCACTGTAGAAAACAGTATAGAGTTTCCTCAGAAAGTTAAAAATGGAACTGCCTTTTGACCCAGTGATCTTAGCAGCACAATTTACAAGAGCCAAGATCTGGAAACAGCTCAAGGGCCCATCAGCAGATGAGTGGATAAAGAAACTAGAACATTTACACCATGGAATACGATGCAACTTTAAAAAAGAAGAAAATCTTACCATTTGTGACATCATGGATAGGCCTGGAGAGTATTACGCTAAGTGAAATACGACAGTCAGAGAAAGACGAACACCATATGATCTCACTAATATGTGGAACAACATAAACTGGCGAACAAAATGGAACCAGAAGCATGGATACATGGACGGTACCCAAGGGGAGGGGGGTCACTTGATAAAGAAGGTGAAGAAAATAGCTGAAGAATATATATGCATAACCCATGGACACGGACAATAATTTGGTAAAGGTCAAGGAAGCGGGGAGGGGAACAGGGGAGGGTGGAGGTAGGCAAAGGAAGGGGAGGGGATTCCTGCAATAATGTCAACATTAAAAAAATTTTTTTAATGGGGAAGTAGTACTTAAGATTATGAGAAAATCTGTTTGGGTTTTAAGTTTTATTTTGTTTTGATTTTTCCCACAGATTTTAAATGGTCATAAAGCAGTTGAAAGCATGGGTCCTCTGAGAAATTAGCAGTGTGGTATAGTGGGGGAAATCTGAGTTTTAGGATTAATCAGAGCTAAGAACACACAAGGCCAGGTGATCGATGGATGCAAACTGGCGCCTGAAGTGAAAAGCTGATTGCTAGAGGCTTTAATGGGCCAAAGGCAAATCTTTACAGACCAGATTTATCTGCAAGGAGTAAATAAATAGATAAAAATTTAAATAAGACTGTGGTTAAGTAATAACCGAAGGCAATTAACATTGTGACAGAAGTTAAATTTTTAGTAAAGATTTATGTTTATTTCTTTAAAAACAAATCTTGTTCTATGTCATATCTTGCCTTAAATGTGTTCTTATTTAATAACCCGTGTTGGGTTAAATAAAATAGGGTACTATCCTCATGAAGATCTTTTCATTCTTATAATCTTCCTGAAAACAAAGAGAAAAAGATAGATGTTCCAACAAGCACATGTTTCACCCTCTGCCACTGACAATAACCTACACAGAATTCTTCTGTATCAGCAATTTAACTGTGGTGACACCGTACACACCCAGAATTACAATTTCTTTCTGGATGAGAGAAAGAAAAAGAAATCTCAGTACTGTGATCATTCTGGTTCTGTGGCTAGAACAGCCTTCAGAGGTCAGAAAGTGATGCCTACAAGTTAAATGAAAGAGACAGAAGGTAACAATTTAGTAGAGACGATTGAGACTGTTTAAAGTGTCTGTGGATCCCAAGAATAACCATCATTTCGGGCTATGGTGGATGCTCTCTAAAACTCCTATTGATAGGGGAAAAGCTTCAGACTGCCAACTTGCCAAAGGCTGGGATAAACAAGAGGATAAGACAAAATAAAATGAGCTGGTTTACCAATTTTTTATTTACTTATTTATCACTCACATATTATACTACTGGCTTAGGAAAAGAATTAACAGTAGCTTTTAAGGAACGATTCAAAGGCATTTTCATCCTAAAATCAAATAGCAAAGCCAAAAGGCCAGGTAACACAGGGGAAGATATTTGGTCCTTCGTGGGTACTTGAATCTCTCAGGCTTGCCCTTACCCTGCGCAGCAGAACCACCTAAAAACACGCCTTCAACACGGTCAAGGTCTTTGCCGGAAGCCCCAGCCCTGATCTGCTTCTGATTCTCCAGGCTTCCGACCTCCCTGTCCTTCTCGTTCACTTGGCACTCCCCTCACCTCAGCCCCTTCTGTTCGGCACCACTTCTTGGGTTTGACCTTCAGTTTCCCTCTCAGATTAACCAGGAGAAGGCTTATTATGCAGGAGGAGATTGATCCAAGATCAAGGGGAGATTTAATATAAACTGCTACTGACATGATTACCAATTGAAACATTTATTGACTCTAACAAACCATGTGCAGCCGCACAGGCATCTACTAGTAAACCGCCCCCTCTTGTCTGCATGCCCGTCTCCTGGGAAGTCAGTGGGACTACCCCTGCCTTCGCTCTCTAAGGCATCCTTTCCTCAGAATGTCTAGTTTTCGCCCGTCTTTCACTATCACCCACTTTGGGTCTGTCCATGGTGCTGGTCTGTCCAATCCGCAGAATCAATTCCTGCTCCCATAGGCTCTGGACCAGTGGTTTTCAAATTGTTTTGACCCAGAACCTTCAGTAAGAAATACGTTATTGATAACAGTCCAGGATACACACACACACCAGAAACAAAAGTCTCATTTTAAAAAACCCACAACCGTACCTTTACTACATGGGATGCATGCTGATGTTTTCTATCCTATTTTCAATAGAAACTCAGTTTCACAATCCACTAAAAGCATGTGACCCGCACTTCCAAAGCCTCTGATCTTACGTGATGGTAAACAGGTCTGGCCTTCCCTGCTGGGAACAAGGCCCTTACGGACATTGTTTTCCCTCTCTAGACTGTCCAACCGAAACTGAATGATTCTCAGGATATTGCTGCATTTTGCTAGTTATGTGATTGCTGCTGTAGGGCCATCTTTTTTCAAATAGACAAACACACATATACAAACACCCTTTCTCTATGCTCCTCTATGCTCCCATAGCATTTCTGATGGGTCTTTTCCAGTTATAAAATATCCCAATTGTCTTAGACATAATCAGGAGCAGAGCCTTTGCTGCCTCGGCCACCCTGGGTTGTCTGAGTCCTGTAGATCCGCCAACATGACCCCATGCCTGACCCGCTGCTGCATGAGCTAGAGCCTAAGAGGAGAAAGCTGTACCGAACCCTCTAGTGAAGGAAAAATCCCTACGCCACTGGCAATCAAGACAAGAAGAGAACAGGAAATGGGGGGGGGTTGTAGGAATGTAGACATAATTCTCATTAACTAATAAAAGGAAAGGTATTTCACCAGCAGAAACATTTTTTTTCCTAGAAGTAAACACAGAGGAATTTATTGTGTGATATTCTTGGATATTCAGTACACACTGAGATACATAAAAGCTGCTGGAATCTTTATCTATAAAGAATTCTACAGTATGTGTCTTGGTTTTGTCATTATTTATGCAGTTAATGTTTCTAGGGTTATTTTTAAAGTGTTCTAGAATTATTCCTAGATTTTCCCAAGGAGTATTTATTTAACTAATTGGCAGAACTGGGTTCTGAAAGCCCCTAAGCAAACTTGAAGAAATGCAACACTTGCTACTTACACTTCCGCACTGCACACACCCTCTGTCACCCCCTGAGCTGTAATCTGATTCCTCTTTTTATGCTCTTGAAGTCAGACTTCACTATCTCTCAACTGAACCTCTTTTCTAGGTGACTGTATCAGTCAGGATGGGCTAAATGGTGCTACAGTAACAAATAACCATAACACCTCAGTGGCTTAAAACAAGGTTTATAGCTCCCTTGTGCTACATGCGTCCATCCCCCATTGGCTGGGAGGTAAGGGGACCCTGCTATGTGTCACCCTCACTCAGGAAGTCTGGCTTACAGAGTCTTCATACCTGGAATGTTACTTGTCACTATGATAGGGAGAAAGAGACATGGCAAATGAGGACCAGCTCTTACAAGCTTTCTACCTCATGGTGACACATGTCACTTCTGCACTCGTTTCACTCCCTAGAACAGACACACGACACACGACCGGCCGAGTATCAAAAGAGTGGAAAAGCACCGTCTTACCTTGTGCCCAGCAGAGACATAAGAAATTCGTGAACAGCCGTCCTCCCCATCAACCAAAGGATCTCCTCGGACTCTCTGCAGCATGAACGCTGCCAACCACCCCTTTTTCTTTAAGATCTCTTCGCCTTTGGCACTGATCATCTTTTCTCTGACTCCCTCTATTACCGTCTTTTCTTCCTCAAAATATATGTGTCCCTCATCTTCTGACCTAAAATTTCCTCCAGAATGGAACAAGATGTGGCCTAAAAGAAGTCAACTTCCAACTTTTATCTTTGGTTCTACAAAGAACGATCATCTCAGAAAACTAGGGCAAAAGTAAATATGCATGAATTTGCAAGAAAAAAAAAAAGACCTTTTTTTATCCAAGTTCTTTCTTTCTTAATAAACAATTCAACCAACTGTCTAGAAATCCCACTTTGAAAAGTCTATCTAACAGAAATAAAAGTCCACTTTATAAGGATGTATATACTAGAATGTTTATCATATTATTGTTTATAGAAGCAAAAATCTGGAAAGGACCTAAATGTCCCAGAATAAGCGATGTTCTTGACACAATTATGATATGCCCATGCCATGAACTACTATGCAACTGTTAAAAAGATTGAAATAGATCTATGTACTATTGTCTGTGGTGTGTTGTTAAACAGAAAAAGCAATTTACAGTTACATTTATACTATGATTCTATTTCTATGAAAACAAACACCAATAACAACTCCAAAAGTCCTAAATATATGTGTTTATGTTTGAGCATAAAGGAAATTATGGAAAGATATACATCAGGTTGTTAATATTGTTAATCTCGGAAGGATTAGAATAGGGGAAAGTGGGAAGAGATTTTTAACCTAAGAGATTTTTAGGATGGTTTCATAGATTATAAACCTTAATACTACAGTTTAATAAAGGAAAAGCTAATACAAAAACAAAACTAAAAGAAATTTTAATTAATAAAAACAAGAACAAAAATGAATCCTGTCATTTCCACACTTCCACCCTACCACATGGCTCTCCACCTGCCAGATTTATTTCATAACGGCAGTCCCAATACACACAGCTTTTCACTTCACATCTTAAACGCTTTTCATTCTCTCTCATTCCTTGCAAAGATTTTTCCTTCATCCTCACCACCCTCCAAAGGGCCAATAAACTACAATTTATCAAACCACTGTTTCAAAGTGAATAGCATTATGATTGTTGCAATAGTAGGTCTGTCATCCTAGTTTGTTTTAAACATTACTTTCCCTTGAGGTCCCTTTTTAATATGGATTTTTGATGTGAGAGCAACGTTATTTTCTTTTTTATTCTGGTACTAGAGGCCCAGCACATGAAATTTGTGCACTGGAGGGGGGGGCCTTCAGCCTGCTCTGTGCCCTCTTGCAGTCCTGGAGCCCCAGGATCAATTCCCACCGCAGAGGGAGGCCCTGCCCACTTGCCACAGCACCACCACCAGGTAGCATGGGCCTCCCTCATTGGTGCGATCGATCATGGGGCTCCGCGATCGATCGCCCCAAAGAGGTAGACCCTGCCCACCTGCCATAGCACTGCTGCCAGGTAGCCTGGGCCTCCCTCTTTGGGGTGATCACAGAGCCCCCCAATTGATCGCTCTCCTGGCCAGTGTCCTGGGCCTCCCTCTGTGGGGTGATCATGGGGTGATGGCAGGGCCCCCAACCAATTGCTTCGCACCCACCTTGATTGGCCTGGTGCCAGTGAGTGTCATAGCATGGTCATCTGGACGGTCGTTCCACTGTTCGGCTGTTCAGTCGATTTGCATATTATGCTTTTATTTTTATAGATGACTTAGAAGGTAAATACTCTTAACTTTACTCATCAACTTCAGACCTTCCATAAATATCTGTGTATTATAACCAGCAATTTATATCTTTTTATTCCAGCATAAGTTTAGACCTTTTTTTATGGCAGATAAGGAGTTATGTCCTGTTTGGATACTCTGACTTCCTTCATGCTCTCTCGCTAATCATTAGCTTACTCTGAGAGCTAATATACCTCTTTTTGTGTCTTCTGTACCCTGCTTTTATTCCAACCAAATTAAAATCATTATCTTCATTCTTTCCTCTCTTACTTGTTTTGTAAAGAGAGAAAATAGGGTATATTTATGTTTCCTTGTTGGTGCATAAAAAACATTCTCCTGTGGTAATATCTATTAGCTAGATGTAGGAACGGTCATTTCCTGTGGTGAGGTGGTGGTGGAAACCAGTGGATGGGGGAAAGAATTGGTTTTGTTAGAAACCACCCTTTCCACCTATGAGGATAATTTCACATTTCGCTGCTGCAACTTACAGCGCCAGAAGACAATGTATTCTATTTTCAGAATTTTTCAAGAAAAGGAGAGGGATACAAGATAGCAATGGCCATTCATCCTATTATTTTTTCATGAAAGAAATTCTAAGACCTGACATTTTTCAGAGGCCTGAACATGGACAGAAGGGATGGCCATAGGCATGTCTGTGTCCGTGGGATGACAGCCTGCTAGGCCCGCAGCAGGCGGCAGCAGGAAGCCAAGGAGAGGTCGGCCTCTGCAGAAGAGCCATGTTTTCTGGTGGTTGGGGGTTAAATGCCTGTGATCCCGTCTAAGATTTATTTTCCATATGTTGAAGCTGTCACCACTAAACCTTTAATTAAGTCTTGTTGAAATTTATGACTTGAGTGTTTCCTAGACAAAGAGGAGAGGACCTGTGCAGAGGCAGCAGAACAAGAATCTGAAAAACCTGTAGAAAGGTTACAAAGTGGCAAAGGGTGACCCAGAGGCCAGGGGTAGCCTTCTGGAGCAAGATGGCTGGCTGAGGTGACAAGCAATAGTCACACACATTTCTGACTCACACAAACATTCCTGGGGAGACTCAAAAATGCTTCTTGAGAAAACCCCACGGAAAACACGAATTCTGTAACCACCAAGGAAGGAATCTTGAACCATTCTGGCTCAACTTTTTTTAAAAAAGGAGACTGTAGGGTAGAGAGTTTAGGGAAACCTGGGAGACACACACAGAGCTGTGTGTGTGTGTGTGTGTGTGTGTGTGTGTGTGTTATTTAAAAGCTTAATGTATATTACTTAAATATAAAGGGTGGAGAAAAAGTAGACTTACAGTTATGAGTACGCAAAACATAGAGTTTATTCTTGTATTATTATTCTTGTCTGTATTATTTTCCCATACAGACAACTTTTTTAAAGTCTTGTTTTAAAAAAGAAGCATGAGTGAAAAGAATTTTCACGTGGATAACTTGGTATCTCGGTTAAATTGTACTAGAAGAGCTCCTAGGTCAGACACACATGTATTTATTTATTCATTCAGAACATTTATTTAATATTATAAAGAATTAAAACAGCCCTAGTTGGTTTACTCAATGGATAGAGCGTGGGCCTATGGACTGAAGAGGTCCGGGTTCAATTCTGGTCAAGGGCACATGTCCAGATTGTGGGTTCAATCCCTAGTAGGGGGCGTGCAGGAGGCAGCCAATCAATGATTCTCTCTCATCATTGATGTTTCTATCTCTCCCTCCCTCTCTCTTCCTCTCTGAAATCAATAAAATAAATAAATAAATAAATAAAAAGTATTGAAACAGACATGATGAAGCCCCCAAGTTTCCTTACTTCAACCATTGTTCCCTTTCTCTTTTCCCCCTTTTTCCTTCTTTCCTCTTCCCCCCCACACCCCCATCAGTTACCTCCTCCGCCCTGAACCTAGCACACAAGCTGCAAAGTTAAAAAACAAACAAACAAAAAACAGCTCTTGAAAGAACTGTTCCAGGGTTGCACCAGTGGCCCTGTACAAGAGGCACAGTTCCAAGCCCAAGTTTCATGGCAATTAGTGATGATCATAACTACCTAAGCCAAACACAAGGACACATACTCCTTTCTTCTCTGCACCCATAAAACTACAACCCTGCCTTGACTCAGAGTCCCCTGGCCTTCAGGTGCTCCCTGATGCGCGTCAGCTGAATAAAGCCTTTAACCTCTATTGAGTCACTTAAACTATTTTGTCCTTGCCCATATCTGGTGTGAGTTAGGTGCTTCATTAGGTGCTTTATATATACTATTTTGTTTAACCTTTGCAAAAAAGACCCTTAAGTAGAAATAGTATTCCTGGCTTAGAGATGTCAAGACCGAGGCTTGGGTAGATTAGATAACCTGCCTAAAGTCAGTACATGGAATAGCCATGGTTTAAATTCTGACCCCAGTCACAGGAGCAGATGGAGACGTGGAACCCAGCAGACAGTGGATGGTGATGTCAGGAAGCTGAGAGAGAAGGAGGGAAGGAAGGAGTACTGCCCTCTACGTACCAGGCCTGTCTCATTTAACCCTTACAAGCCAGTGGAGTGGGCACTGTGATATCCAGTTTATAAATAAAGACAGGGAGGTTCAAAAGGGTGAGTAACTTGTCTGAGTTCATACAACCAGGCCATGCTCTTGACTCCTTCCCCATCCACTCCCTGGGGACCATGTCCTACCACCTGCTCTTCCCACACACACTTTCAGTCACTCCTTCTCAACTTGTGGGAAGCTTCCACCCTGCCCTGGAACTCATAATTTCTTAAAGGAAGTGCTCTCTAAAACGTATGCCCCTCAAAGAGGGAAGGGTAGAGTGACTGCTCCTATGTACCAGGCCCAATGCTATCAAAATATCCATTCTAGACAGAATACCACCTTCACTTCCTCCCCTCTCATCAACTCATTTCAGCCTGGCTTCTATCCCCACCACACCCCTGAAACTAACTGAAGGTCATGTATCAGTCAAGGTTCTCCAAGGCAATAGAATTAATAGGACTGAGGGCCCAGCTTAGCATTCAGGCAGAAACCAAACTCTCCTTTCCTCTCCCCTTTGTTCTATTCGGGCCCTCCACAGATGGGTGATGTTCACGCGCACTGGGAAGGTCAATGTGCTTCACTCAGTCTACAAATCCAAGTGCTCATCTCTCATCTCATCCAAAAACCCTCTCACGGACATACATCCAGAATAACATCTAATCGAATATTTGGGCACTCGATGGCCTGGTCAAGTTGGGCTCTGGCTAGAAAGGAAGGTGGGTAGGTCAAGGGAGACCGATGGACAAAGGAAAAAGAGACTTTGGGGGCTGATACCACCACACACTTGGTACCAGAAACCAAGTTAAAAACACCTTTAGGCAGAATGAACAAAAAGCATTCGGATTTGTCCTCCACCCCAAACCACTTCAAGAAAGAAAACATACCAGAGTAACTTGCAGTGCTCTGGGCTGTGAGCTCTTCAAGGGCAAGGACCAGGTCATAGACTTCTCTGTGTCCCCACCAAACCCAGCCCTGAAGTGTGAATCATTGGGGAATCTCCCTAAACACTTGATGGGTGGCATAAAATTAAAATCCACCCACATGTCACTCGAATTTTCCTTCCTCTATGAAAGCATACTTAGCTTTGAGCCCACAGTTCCCCATGGGTCCAAGGAGTAGCTAGTGGTGGTACTTATATATTTATATTAGCCATTCCCAGCCAGTTGCCATGGATATCTAGAAGGTAAGCAAGGTACCAGCATGGAGTGATAGGCGAGGGAGGGAGGCACTTGCTCTCCATTTGACAAAATTTTTGACAATGCTGTCAATTTCCGGTCATATTAGCACAATACCCTTTTTTTCACTAGCCTTTTGTTATGTATATCCATAGGAGATTTTAATTCTATTGTCCTTGTCTTTATTAAACCCATACCCTCTACTGGATTAAATTGGGTCATAAAAATCGTATCAAGTTATTTTATGTAGCATAAATATAACGTCGAGTGCTCAGTGTACTGTCAAGTCTTGGTGGTAATGAATAACCGGCTTTCATTGCCCGCTGAGAATGCTGACTTTCCCTCCCACTTCACAGCTGTGACTGACACTAGACTATTTTCAAGCTACACCATCTCTGCTATCCCCTAAAAATCACCTGGTGAGACAATCACCTATTCTATGCCAACCTCATTGTATCATCTCTCCACTGAAATAAAAAAGAAAGGAAAAAGGAAATAAATCCACAGCAGTCCCCCCTCTTCGAGCATGACTCAGATTCCTGTAGGAAATTGTTCTTAGGCTATAAGAAATTGAAAGCTTTGAATTTTGAGAAAATATGTGATCTCCTGGTGAGTGACATGGCTGATGGGACTTCTCTAATCTTCGGTGTCCTGTGAGGCCTTCTGAGACCGTGTCCTAATAATCAGCCAGGGTCTCTCTGGCCCCAAGGGATCCGGGCCAAGTCATCATGAGACAGCGCCCCCAGAGGACACATTGGGAATGGCAGAAGTCAGGAAATGAAGTGATTCAGTCTGGAAGGCTCCAGAGAGGCAAAATGCCCAGGTGAGACAAGAAATCTCCAGTGCCCAGCTAGGCTAGAGTCTTTTCGCTGGAGAGAAACATGCCCATTTTCATCCTTAAGCTGGGGGACAGTGGGAAGATAAGGTGAGTTCCACTTTCTGAAATAAAAATGAACGTTTGATACTCACCAAGGTTTTCCTTATCCATCTCATCAGAGGTCAAACACCATAGACCGGAGATGACTCTGCAGAGGTCTTATTTCTGTCACACCCTCTCTGCATCCCTGTAGAAACCTTGCAGTGAAATCCTTAAAACACAAAGGTTTATATGCTGGTCTTGAGCAAGGAGGAAGCAGGGAACTGGATAATGTGCAGCCCATTGTGCATCCACGAATGTGGGCAAAAGATTGGGGGAGGGAGTGATGGAAGCTCCAGAGGTTAAAAACTGTGGCTGCCGGTCCAGAGTATGCTGGATGTTCAAGGCCACTCTGAGCATGAGAATCCTAATCAGGCTGTTCAAGGCTAAGTTGCTATAGGCAGGTGCAAGAAGCAAGGACACAGCTATCTTACTGTATGTACACTGCTCAAGCATGCCCTTTTATAACCCAAAATAGTGATGTTGCTATTTGGCAAGAAGCCTCTTTTGTTTAAGTTAGTATTAGAGTATGTTACTGACCAGCAGACAGCTTGCTGGGAGGTGGCTGCTTAGTGAGGCTGTAGCTCTAAGGATGGCTTCTGTATAGCTCCTATGTTGGAGGCTATTGCTACTTCATAGGAAAGATGTTACCTAGCCAGTGTACGGCCACTATATGGGACTTTACTTTGAAGAACTGCTTTGTCTAATAGCTCCTGTTGTAGCAATGGATACTTAGATTACAATAAAGACTCTCATATACCTTCAACCTGTCATGGCTTCTCTGTCGAATACCTGGCATCCAAGGGGGTCCAGTCCCTGGCAGAGGGGCTCAGACCCAACAAAAATAAATAAAAAGAAGTAAGCCAAGTCACTGGGTTTGCATCAGGAGAGAGTGGGGAGCTGACCAGACCTGAGAAAGCACCCTGGGCCGAGCAGCTGAAATGCCAGCCTAGACTCCTGATAGCTCTTTCATGGCTGGCAGACTCCTCATCAGAGAGGGAGGCCGTCTAGGGGCAAAGAGTCCTGCAAACACGGACCAGTGCCTGCATCTCCCCTTACCTTTGTAAAATAGGCATGATGGTCATTTCAACCCCTTAAAGCAGCAGTTCTCAACCTGTGGGTCGCGACCATCAGAAAACACATATAGCATATCAGATATTTACATTACGATTCATAACACTAGCAAAATTACAGTTATGAAGTTGCAACGAAAATAATTTTATGGTTGGGGGTCACCACAACATGAGGAACTGTATTAAAGGGTCGCAGCATTAGGAAGGTTGAGAACCACCGCAAGTATGGTGAATCTTTATCTCCATTTCCCCCCTAGCTTTTCTCAGAAATTTCTCAGAAATGTTTAGTTCTCAAAACACATTGGGGGAAATATAAACACACACACACACACACACACACACACACACACACACACAAACACAAAACCATTTGGAGCTCCTAGATATGAGGAGTCAGCTTGGTCCTGCCTCCTCTCTGAACAGACTATTCCAAAAGCAACAGTGACATCCTGCCAAGCTTGGACACCTGACAGGGAGGAGTCTTTGGGGGCTCATAGTTCATGCTGTCAACTTCCAAATTAACCTCTGTTTCATTAAAGGCCACAGCAATATATCGTTTGTCCTTAGACTGGATGCGGCGGCATCTGGATTCTGAAGCTGCCATGTGTTCCCAGGCACGCCCCCATCTGACTTAGGAGGGACTGTTTTCGATGGTGATAATGAGAGAAGGCAGCTCCCAGGCGGAGGTGTCAGTGCCCTGAAAAAGTGCAGGGATCCGGCAGGAGGGGAAAATAAGCTTCTGTGCAAACAAAGCAGAAACTGAGCCACCTTGGCCCAGGCAGGGTGTGCGTGTGTGTGTGTGTGTGTGTGTGTGTGTGAGGTGGAGGGTGGGCATGCACAGAGATGCCTGGCCATTCCTTTCCAATGCACTAGCTTAGTTCAGGACCTCCGTCTCCCCGCCCCCCACCCCCCCACCCCTTCACCCCCCCCCCCCCGCCCCCCCGGACTTTGGCAACAGGCTCCCGTAATGAAATGAAAGTAAAATGCAGAGCCTCCCAAATGTGAGAAGAAGCCGGGGAGACTCTGCCAAGTGAAGGTGACTGGCCAAGGAGCCCCCACCAAAGTCTCCTCTTTCCCATTTGGAACACTCCCCCTGCTCTTCTTGCTACTGCCTCCATATAGACCCCGAAAACCGGGTGGAGGAGAGGAGCATCGCTACCACTTGATGGTTCTGACCCAAGTATGGGCTTAAATCTCTACCCTTAGCTACGCTTAGCACAGCTGAGAAAGAAGGGAATTCCAAGGAAAGATCACTAAATACAGAAAGAGAACAGTAAAGAAATAATTCCCCCAAATGCAAATAACATAGAAATAGCACGATTTCTGAGGCTACTGGAATGAGCTGCTAGTCCCATAGGAAGAGAGATAGACAGGTTTCTGGAGTCCATGTTCCCATAAAAGCAGCAGGAAGCCCCTGGCCCCAGAGAACTGGCAGGCCTCACCAGCCACGTCACATCCCTTCCTGCCCCACCCCCAGCCTGGCTCCTTCAACAAGTACCATTTTGTTTTCTCTCATATAAATTGGGTTCTTGATATATCTTGTATTCTCTCCAGTTCCTCTCCAGTTGAGATCAAAATAGGCCAAGTGTTCATCATTCTTTGTGAGCCCATAGGAACCCTTCCTTCGGTGTGTTCCTGAGGGACATACCTCTTTCCCAGGTATTGACAAGTTTGGTATTGACTGGGATATATCACAATGGGGTGGGGGCGGGGGCGGGGGCGGGGAAGGAAATGCCAGATACATGGAGAGGCAAATTGTGGGTCAGGCTAATCAAAAGAATAGTATTGGCAATAGACTATTACATCTCAAATAGCTACTCTGCATGTCTTACCCACATGCCGGAAGTGAACCATGCTTGGTTCTCTGGGCGATGCGGTGGGAAATGGTGAGAATTGGTGGGGATGGGAAGTCTTCATTCCTAGAGGCCAGAAGAATAAGTGATTTATGCTTGAGCCATTTTTTCTTGGCCAATTCTTTACAATGCTTTACCTGACCTTTGCTCCATTGTCATCTCCAAAACTGGCTACCATAAATGCTTTCCATCCATGCCCCTTCGTGGCACTCCATTTATCAAGAAGTGAGTTCTTTGTCTCTTCCCTAAGAGTTGATTCTGGTCTTGTGACCTATTTTGACAACAGAATGATCATGACATTGTAGGATTTTAAAGCCCGACCTGAAGACAACTAGCAGCTTCTGTGTCTTCCCTCTTGGAAACTACCTGCCCAAAGAAGGCCAACGACCCCGAGGCAGCCATGTTATGAGGACGTCCAAGCAAGCCAGGCAGAAATGACAGAGGGTGAGAGCTGCCTCTTTCACCACTTCCTGTTAACCCTGAGTCATCATCATAGGCCGCCTCTATTACTGCCTCCAACCCAGTTTCCCTTCCTTCCAAAAAGCCAATTTTTAACACAGTAGACAGAAAATCCTCCTATGCTCATGAGGATTTTCTGTCTACTGTGTTGTTCCCCAAGTAAAAACCTAAATCCTTACAGCAACCTACGAGGCCCTACACAACCTTCTGACACCCATATCCCCACCCCATCCCCAGATCTTCTTTCTCACTCTGTGCTGGGTACACTGGCCTCCTTTACCCTCTAACATGCCAGGAAACGTTCCACGTTGGGGCCTTCACACTGTGCTCCTTCTGCCAGCCAACGTCTCCTAGTCGCCCACTTGGGTAATTCCTTTAAGTCAAGGGTGGGGAACCTTTTTTCTGCCAGGGCCATTTGGATGTTTTGTAGCATCATTCGTGGGCCGTGCAAAATTATCAACTTAAAAATGAGCCTGCTATATTTGGTCAAACATTTAATTAACTCACCCCTAATGCCTTTACAGGGCCAGACCAAATGATTTCAAGGGCCTTCTGTGGCCTTTGGGCTGGACGTTTCCCACCCTTGCTTTAAGTCTTGGGTTCAATTTCACCTTCTCAATAAGGCCTACTTGCACAGCCCTATTTAATAGTGAGAACTGTAGAGCCCCATCCTGCCCCCCAAGTCCCTCTTGCCCTTTCATATTTTCATTCTTTTCTAGCACTTCTCATCTTCTATGTAATTTACTCAATTATGCTTATTGTTTACCATCATCCCCAGTGCCATGTACGTCCCACAAAAGCAGGGATCTTTGTATGTCTTTTTCACTGCTGTCTCCCAAGCACTGAGAACAGTCCTAAAGATGTGGAACACAGAGTAGGTGCTCAAGTAAGTACTTGCTGAGTAAATGAATGGCTGGCTGATAGGCATACCAGGGCCCTGACATGAAGCCTCCTTTGCCCCTGTTTGTGGAATAAGTAGTTCAAGAACTTGCTGTGGCTCACAGGACTAGAGGGTTAGGAGCTGGGGTTAAGCCTGGCCCACATTTTCCCCCACAGGAAAAGTCTATAATTAGGCCCCTCTTTCCTTAGCCATAACTTGGAGCTTAATTATGAAGATCTTGTTTTTTTTTAATCAGGGCATATTTCATTAAGTTAAAGAAAATGTAAAAATGATGAAGATAGCCTGAGGCTAGGGATGCTATCACTGAAATGAGGCTCTTATGTGATTAGACATTTGGGAAATACTGTATACTTAGTAATCACTTTGTCTTGAAATATGTAACAGTGTCCTAAGAAAACGTCTTCCTCCTGATTGCTTTCATCTTCACACGGGTGCGTGAGGGTGTGCAGAGAGAGAGAGAGAGGGAGAGAGAGAGAGAGAGAAGAAACTGATGAATATATATATATATATATATATATATATATATATATGTGCTTAATGTTTCTGATCTTGCTCCTCAATGAATAATCAATGACAATAAGTGTTTCTCTTTTATCAGCAGAGGCCCAGGAACTTATGTCACTCTGAGAAGGAACCTTACCCACTAGAGAAAGACCAATGAGTCTGAAATTTGACAGCAATGAAATGTACCCAGGGTCAATCGAGGCCCACCTTCCTACCCTACTAGCCACTTATTCCCTCCAGATTGCACAAGACTGGGTTTGGCCCAGTCGGTGTGGCTCAGTGGTTGGGTGTCGACCTATAAACCAGGAAGTCTTGGTTCAATTTCCGGTAGGGGCACATGCTCAGGTTGTGGGCTCGATCCCCAGTGTGGGCCATGCAGGAGGCAGCCAATCGATGATTCTCTCTCATCATTGATGTTTCTATCTCTCTCTCTCCCTCTCCCTTCCTGTCTGAAACCAATAAAAACATTTTTTTTTTTAAAAAAAAAAAGACTGGTTTGTCCCATCCATATGATTCACCACTGGGGATAATCTGTAAGTGAATGACTGGTAAAATCATAGAACCTATTCAAGTTTATCCAGAGTGAGTGGAGTTTAGATTTAGGTCTAGCATGTAACTGGAAGTAAAAAAAAAAAACAACTCAGCTACTTGATTTCTGGTATTATAATTCAAATGATATTAGGTGGCCCAGCTATGAACTGTAATGAACTCTAATAACTCCCATAGTGCAGCATTTGACTCACTTTGGATGTATAGCTTGTTTCCTTGGCTCTATCTTCCACTGCAATAAAGTCTTGGAGACTGGGACTTTATCTGACTCACCAATTTGACTATACCCCTGTGCCCAACACATAGTAGGCATTCTGTAGTTAATTTAGTGCTTGCTGGATTGAATAAAAGAGTTAATTCACTAATTATTTAATAAAGGAACATTGATAAATAATGCATATTAAAAAAGAAATTGATTAGTAACACAGCACCAGGGTTGAATCAGCTGTTTCTATAAGAGAAACTCTGAATTCTGGTCACCAAAGAGACGTCCGGTGGCATATAACTGGTAGCCACTGATCTTATTAAACTGATTACAAAGTCTCAGCAGGAATGCTGCTAAAGAAGCTATGGGGATTTCAGTTCAATGAACCTTAACATTCTATTCATTGAAAAAGACCAAAATGGAATGTCCTGGCTCTGGGCTGGTAAATGCTGTGTCACTTTGAAGTAGAATGCCATTTTCTGAAGGGCCTCTGCGTCGGGTAGGGAATTAGACTAAAAGTGCTGTAAGGTCCCTTTAATCTGTCACTCTATCAGTATGACCTTGAGAGGACTACGCTTTAACTGGGAAGCATAGCGCAGGGCTGCCGCAGGGCTGTGCACCTGGAGCAAGCCTACACGCAGAAGCCAAGAGCTACTCAGTGGCTTTCCCCGGGCAGTCACCATATCCCGGGGAGTTGCTCCTGCTGCCATTGCCAGGAGAGACCTAGGCAACATTGGGTGATTCCTCAGCGTGGCTGGTGAAGAAAAATGCAATAACTCATTTTCTTTTATTTTTAGTATTTTAGTGCCAGTACCCCAACTTTGCCCAGGCTGGTATGACTAAGAGAAAATACCTGTTACGCTTGCTCTCCTCCCCCAGTGCTGGCTCTTACTTCAAATTAATGCTGAAAACTCATCATATCCTTTCTTCACCCTCCCGCACCACCAATAAAGCTTCTTTACCTCCTTCCTTCCTTCCCTTCCCCTTTCTGTAATTGCTTATCCTGTGTCCTATGAAGTCTGGATCTTTAAATTATTACACCTAGAAAACTGTAATTTTTAGGATCTGTAAGACTTTTCCTCATTCTGGAATTTGCTCTTAGGGCAGACTTTTCCTCTTTAAAAAAAAATATTTTTTTATTTATTTCAGAGAGGAAGGGAGAGGAAGAGAGACATAGAGACATCAATGATGAGAGAGAATCATTGATTGGCCGCTTCCTGCACACACACTGCCCCTTCTCCTCCCCACCCCCAACCCCACTCCCATGGGGACTGAGCCCACAATCCCTGCATGTGCCCTGACCAGGAATTGAATTGTGACCTCCTGATTCATAGGTTGATGCTCAACCACTGAGCCACACTGTTTGGGCTTGTTATATTTTAATTGTGTAGAAGTCTGGCTAGTATCTACCCAAAAAGTCATACTAATGCAGATGACTTAGACTTTGAAAGTTAAGTGTTCAGTTTAGTAAGGGAAATTCATTCATTAATTTAAATTCATTCATTCAACAAATATTTAAGTGCCTATATATCGGGCTCATGTTGAGGGTTTGTTAGGACTTTTGAGGCAGCTAAGGCAGCCTTCACAGGGCTGTGTTTATGCCAATGCTGAAAACCTTCACATTTGCAAGACTGCCCTCTGGCTCCCTCTCCACCTCCATCTTTGGAGTCAAAACAGAGCCCACAGGATCAGTGGACAACTGACGCTCCGAGGCCTCCACGCCTCCAAGGGGAGTTTCTGGGAAAAGCACCAGAGCTCAGAATCCTCCTTAACAAGACCCCCACCTCTCTTCCCCCTCAACATCTACAACTTCACCACAACCACCCATCATATGTCCTTTGTCTTCATTTTTATCAGTCATTGCAAGAGGCCCAGGGCCCCCAGTTCAACCCTCATCCCCAAGAACTAAAACCCCAAGTGTACTATATGTTCTAAACCTACCTCATAACCCTCTCCAACTTCTAAAACCATTGGCTCTCTGGAATTCTTGGCCATAATAAGCAATGTCCCCTAAATCCTCAGGCCGGTCTCTATAGGCTGCCTTCACCTCTGGCTCTTCAGGACCCTGCTCCCCCTGCAGTGGCTATTAAATCTCCAGCGTCCCTCCTGTCACTAGAACTGGTGGAGAAGCAGTCCTTCCTGGTCCTTATTGTTGCTTCTCAGACATTTTCCTCCCACCTCCCCCAAAGCCATAGCTCTGACTCTCAGGCCATCAGACTTTATTACCCACTAGCCCTCATTGTTGCCACCATCCATGATCCCTTGGTAATTCTTTTTTTTTTTTTTTTTTAATATATTTGTATTGATTTCAGAGATGAAAGGAGAGGGAAAGAGAGATAGAAACATCAATGATGAGAGAGAATCATTGATCAGCTGCCTCCTGCATGCCCCCTATGGGGGACCAAGCTCACAACTTGGGCATCTGCTCTGACTGGGAATCAAACTGTGACCTCCTGGTTTATGGATCAACCCTCAACCACTGAGCCACGCCTGCCAGGCAACCCTTGGTAATTCTTACTTGTTTCTTCAACATTTGGAATCCTCTCTCAAATGACCAATGTCCGTCAATGTCCATTTCTCCAACTCTCCTCCTGAGGCAGGAAAGTTAGCATAAGGAACAGAGGCCCCAGGCTCTACCCCAGGGGTGGGCAAACTTTTTGACTTGAGGGCCACAATGGGTTCTTAAACTGGACCGGAGGGCCGGAACAAAAGCATGGATGGAGTGTTTGTGTGAACTAATATAAATTCAAAGTAAACATCATTACATAAAAGGGTATGGTCTTTTTTTTTTTTAGTTTTATTCATTTCAAACGGGCCAGATCCGGCTCTCGGGCCGTAGTTTGCCCACGGCTGCTCTACCCTGTATTTCCCTTTTTTAGTTGTAATACTATGGATGGTACTTGTGGCTAGACACTTGTCCCGTTACCCTCCTCCCAATTTCCTAGGATAAGAAAAAGTGAAGACAAACAAAACCAGTCTGAGCCAGAATTGGCAGCCATGTTGACCTACATCACAGTTTTGAAGCCTCTCTGCCCTCCAGGTCACCATGAGAGTTCTGAGAAAACCAAAAAGCGGGCCGCCATCTGGAGAGGAGGACTGAGATGAGCAATGCAAACAACCACCTCACCCCAGCATCACAGACAACGAACCACCCCCATTCCCTCCCTTGCCCATAGCCAATAAAAAACCTCCACCCAGCCAGGCTGGTGTGGTTCAGTGGTTGAGTGTCAACCTATGAACCAGGAGGTCAAGGTTCAATTCCTGGTCAGGACACATGCCTGGGTTGTGGGTTCAATCCCCAATGTGGGGTGTGCAGGAGGCAGCCAATCAATGATTCTCTCTCATCATTAATGTTTCTATCTCTCTCTGCCCCTCCCTTCCTCTCTGAAATCAATAAAATAAAACCTTGGAATTTCCTAATTAGAGTGATTTAAAAAAATGTCTCTTGCTATGTTAATGAGGTGAATTTGGAAAACCCCTAAGGAGGAGGACTGGTTGTCAGGAGAATCAACCAAATGATTAGAGGGTTAGGACTTTTCAGTCCCCTGACCTTGAATTGACCACCAATGGTCAAAGATTTAATCAAACATGTCTTTGCAATTAAGCTTCCACTAAAACCCCCAGGATTTAAAAACCTTCCAGCTTGGAGAACTAGAATGCATCTATGTGCCAGCCCCAAATTCCTTGGGGACAGAAGCTTTGCAATAGGGACCAAGCTCTGTGTATTTTTTCATTTGGCTATTCATTTATATCCTTTAATATCTTTTATAACTAACATGTTCTGTGAGCCACTCTAGCTTGTGAGAATTGCCCATTTATACATAGTTGATCAGGTAGGAAGTGTCAGAACGGAGTTAAATTTGTAGGACACCTGGTCAGTGTCATTGGAGAATGGAATTAATTGCTTGGTGGTATGGAAAAAACACACATATTGGAGCATACCACTCATAAATTTATTTCTCCAATTTGAACCTCTACTGTGAACTCCAAATTTGTACATCTAACTTTCTCTCCTTCACTTTATGGACACCAGTCGGTTTCTCAATCTCAAAATGTGCAAATTTGAAGGATCAGAGTGAATCTGTAACTGGACAACCAAGGGGTCTGGGCTGCCTGTCACTGCTTGAGCCAATTAAGCAGAGACAGAGCTGAATCATACATGAATATTTATTCTATTGATGTCGACAGCATGGGAGAGCAGGACATCATCTACAAAAATCTGCTCTACCTCTCCCCATAAGCCAGCTGCTTATATTGGGTAGAAGGGCAAAGATTACCCTTTGGGAAAGTAAGAATTACAGGCATGGGAAAGTAGGCACGGTATAATGGTTATAGGCAATGAGGGTTGCAAAGGATGGGCACCTCCGGGACTAGATTGTTTCAACCACGAAGCTGTAAATCTTTCCATAATGATAGGCAGTTCTCGGGAAAGGGGGATGGACTGCATTTCGATGTTAGATCCCATGTCCCAGGGCATACAACTCTCAGCCAGGTTAGAATCTGCTTTCTCTAATCAGAACATAACCATCATGGTTAACAGAGCATGATTCATATTTCTTATAGTTGTAGCTAGTCCCCAGTATTCTAGTTCTGCCCCTAACAAATTCAAGTTTGGGGGGCCTGAAATTTATACAACTTGAGGGTCTCTCTTTTTCAAAAAACACATTAACATTAGGCATAAAGTAAATGTCTATTTAGAATGTTAATAAACTGAGGCAAGTAAAAAACTTTAAGAGTTTATTTGAGCAAAAAAAAATTGATTGGAATTGGTCAGTGCCAAACTGAAGTGGTTAGAAGCCCTCCACTGACAGGAGCTAGGGGAAAATCTTATATAGAGAAGAGGTTCTAGCAAAGAAAGAAAAATATTTGATTAACTATAGCTTAAAGCCTAGTTGACTGTGATTAGTTGTTCTTAAGTTTCAACCTTGAGGCATTTACAGGTTTAGATTTTGGTTTGCTTACTTAGGATACCAAGGCATTAGAACCACCTTAGTCTAATGGCCTTCTTGTTTAACTAATTTAACAAGAATGAGAAAAAATTGTAACTAGATCCAAATTTTTTAAAGCCCTCCCCCCAAAAAATCAACATAAACATTACGAAATCCAGTAATATAATATTTTAATTAATTAACTACCTGACACACCCCTTTTCTACTGTTTTTGGGGTATATATTCTTTGAGCAACTCTTTGCTTTCTCATCAAGAATAAAAGCAGAGAATTGGGTCTTTCCTCTAGCATGGTTAGTGAAAAGTAGATTTTTAGTAGTGACATTTTAGAAACTTTTTTTCAGCTTGACAACCTGTTATTGGTAATGTCATGGAAGTTTTTAGGATTGTTTTCAAAGTTGGGAGACTGTCTTTGTTTCATATGTAAGTTGTAAAATTTCAGAATATTCTAAGCTTTTCTATTCAGTGATTAAACATAAATTCTTTTGGAACTGACAATACTCTTTAACCAGTTTTGTTGATATCTTGTTGTGTTGGCATATTTTGAATTTCATATTATTTTCATTAATATCAATTTTTCAAATTAGCAATGTGTTTATTAAATCACTTCTGTTCATTAATTGGATTATCAAGTTTATAGCTTCTATTTTAAATTTATCTGTTTCTCTTAATGAATTACTGCTTTCAGTATAATCTGAAAAATGTGTTACAGTTAATTTCTCAGCATCATAATAATTTCTATTGATTTCCTTGTTCATATTTATTGTTTTTGGTTCATATTCCATTGATTTTTATCTAAATCTTCTCTCAGTTCTTTAAAAATTACATTTAAAGATGATAAATGGGGCACTTCAAAAATATTTGAAACTGTCATCTGTAATTTCTCACCCATTTTATTTAAACTCCAATATATATCATTCAGAATTGCAGTTACAGTACATATTCATGTATTACCAAATATATTTTTTCATCAAAAAAGAAGAAAATATCTATTGTGTAATTATAGTTCTATCTTGATAGGCATCAGTGAACACTGAATCCTCTGCTTACAATTGTGTGTCTGATGACTACAATTTTTCATAGACTAGCTCTCACTCCATATCTTTCTGCTCTTGATCTTTATGTCTATTTCCAACAAAGTGATCCTGTTAAAAAGTAAGTCAGATGATATCAGTCCTTTATTCAAAATTATCCAATAGATTCTTACCTCTCTATTAATAAAAACCAATGACTTACAAGGCCCTACGCAGACCAGTTACCTCTCTGACCTCATCTCTCTTGTTCTCCCCTTTTCACCTTGCTATAGCTATGGGGGCTCTTTGCTTTTCCTTGAATTCTCCCAGGATTCTCTGACTCAGGGCCGTTGCACATGTTATTTTCTTTGCCTAAAATACTATTCTGTCAGATATACCCATGGCTCATTTCCTCATCCCCTTTAGCTCTTTACTCCAACATCACCTCAGTGAGACCTTCCTTGATCACTCTATTTATAATTTTCCCCCAATACTTCCTACCGCTTGTCTTTATTTTCCCCTAGCTCTTCTCATCAAAGGTAGATGCTCCTTGACTTACAGTGGGGTTGCATCTGGAAAAATTCATCGTAAGTTGAAAATATCATAAGTTGAAACTGCATCGTAGCTTAGCCTGGCCTACCTTAAATGTGCTCGGAACACTTACATTAGACTACAGTTGGGCAAAATCATCTAACACAATGAATACACCCAGTTGTTTACCCAAGAAAGTATCCTACCGCATATCACTAGCCTGGGAAAAGATTAAAAATCAAAGTATGGTTTCCACCATCATAAAGTCTAAGAATCATAAATTAGGGACCATCTGCCTATTCCTAAGGTCTACATAGGAGTTTAATAAAAATTAGTTGAATGAAAGTCCTAAAGTCAGGGGCTTTTTTTTTTTTTTTAATTTTTGGGTTAAGTACAACTTTAGATGGAACCATTCCAGAATAGCATTGCTCATTCTAGGGAAATGTGTGCTTTGCCAAGTATTTGCTCATTCCTTTTTTTGAACTGCAAATCAACTGTATTTGGTTCTTATTGTATGCCTAACACTGTGCTAGGTACTGAAAACCATTGGTAAGGGAACAAAATGGTCCTGAAATGCAGTTTCTCAAAAGAAAGAAAGACTACAAAGACAAGTTGATTGGTATCTTAGCACAAGAGTGCCTGAATGTGGGTTTACTTATATCTGGCCAAGCCAGACTCCTAGAAATTTACTTCTGACATATTTGACAGATGCATTAGTCCCAGACACACAGTTTGAAACAGCAACATCTTAGAACAACATAGACTGACGAACAGGGTCAGATCCAAAGACAGAGAAACAGCAATCAGACTATCAATCCCCAGAGGGAAAGTAGGGGAGGGTGGGGGTAAGGGGAAGAGATCAACCAAAGGACTTGTATGCATGCATATAAGCCAAACCAATGGACACGGACAACAGGGGGATGAGGGCATGAGTGGCAGGGGCGAGGGTTAATGGGGGGATGAGGACACATTTGTAATACCTTAACCAATAAAGAAATTAAAAACAAAACAAACAAACAAACAAAAAACAGCAACATCTTATGCAATGACTTTCAAGCCAGGAAGCTAATAAAAGAAAAACTTAAGAAATAATAAATGTCTTCGTAAGTTTCTTTTTAGTGTCACATGCTATGTTTATAACTGTCACTATTGAAATTTGTTGACATCTGTATTCCTAAAGAAAGAAGGGCACAGTGGAACTGGCATGTTGGGTTTTTGGATAGCTTTCAATATTCTAAGATGTAGAATCTATCAAGACTTAAATATTCAGAGAACATGTACAGCAACTCCCCAACTCAAGCTGCCACAGATTTTCAACAGCCTTTCTCACCCTGCTCTCAGATGGCCGTGGTACTTTTTTTTAATATGTGCATCCTGTCTGCTTTAATACAGAGTATTTTGCAAGTTTTAATCATTCAAAGGTGGGGGTGGTGTGAGGAAAATTCACCACGCAGAAATTTTTTAAATATGTATATATTTTTTAAAGTATGTTTTTATTAATTTTAGAGAGGAAGCGGGACGGAGAGAGAAATAGAAACATCGACGAGCAACATAGTTCATCTGCCTCCTACACACTCCCCACTGGGGATGGAGCCCAAAACCCAGACCAGGAATCAAATGGGTGACCTCTTGGTGCATCAGTCAATGCTCAACCCTTGGGTTACACCGGGCAGGGCCAGAAATTTAGCATTAGTCGCTATTCAAACCAAAATTGTCTATATTTCCTCAGAACTCCATAAAAAGACAACTCAGAGGAAAAGCACATCACAGTGTCCGACATATTGTGGTTCTCCAAACCATACTATCGAATAGATTAACATTTTCAAACTGTTTTAGGAGATTTGCAGGCAGGGCCACAACCTTTCAGGTTAGTAAACACCATTGAGAAGAGTATGTTATTCCTAATCAACTTAATTATAGTTGCTTTGCTTTGGCTCATTTGCTTGTAAATGTAACCCAGATGGCCTCAAATCCACTAACCTTCTGGATTTGCTCTTTTCTTTTTCTTAAAAAAAAAAAAAAGTGTGTGTACACACACAAGACATAAACACACATTTAGAAAAGTAAGCAAAATAGGGTATATTACTGAATAATTTATCACAAACACTTTGTAACCAGCATCCAGGTCAAGAAATAGAATCTTGCCAATGCCCAGTAGCCCCCTCATGAAAAATATAATTAAAGCACACATGAGTAAAGGGCTCCTAATAGGAATATCCATCAGCTTTCTTTTGGTAAGTATTTGCATGACATACCTTTTTTCAATCCTTTCGTTTTTCCTGTATCCTTATATTTTATGTACATCTCATCTAAAGCATGGGTTATGTTTTTAATCAAGTCTAGTAATCTTTGATTTTTAATCAGCGTGTTTAGTCTATTGGTTTTTATTACAATTACCTGTATTGGGGGGGGGGGGGGTTCAATTTACCATTTTAGTATTTGTTTTCTCTTTGCCCTACATATTCCACTTCTTTTTTCCTCTTTGCCTACTTTCTTTTGAAATTTTTATAATTGCTCTATTTTTCTTTTCTATTATCTGGGAAGCCAAATGTTGCTTTATAATTCTTTTAGTGGTTACCCTGGAGATTACAGCACGGTTTATCAATTTATGAAATCCAATATTAATGGTATTTTTGCCTTGTTCTTAGACAATGTAAAGATCTTACAACATTTCGACTCTATTTACCTCCTTCTGATTTATGTGTGCTTTGTCATATAATTTATTTATAAATGTAGTTTAAACAGTGCTATACAATAAATATTTTAAATGGTTTTATAGAGTAAATATTTTAAACAGTTGTATAGAGTAAATATTATTTATATTTACTGATCTTTATTGCTCTTTATTCCTTCCCACATTACCAACTGTACTGTATAATTTAGCATTTCCTCCAGTTCAGGTTTATTATGAATGTCCTCCATTTAGATTAATCTGTAAATGCCTCTATTTCATATCTTCTCTTGAAGGATGTTTTTAATAGGTATAGAATTCTAAGGTTGCATTATTTTCTTTCAGCACTTTGAAGTTCTTATCCTACTGTCTAATTGTTGTGCCTTTGAAGCTTTGTTCTGTTGCTGATTTTAAGATTATTTCCTTGTCTTTAGTTTTTAGCATCTTTATTATGGTGTGCTTAGATGTGGAATGTTTCTCCTGATCCTGCAAGATGTTTGTAAGGAATCTTAAAAAAACACTGATTCATATTTCTCATCAGTTTTGAAAATTCTCAGCCACTATCTCTTCAAATATTGCTTCTTCCCCCATCTCCCTGTGTCTGTCCCTGTTTTTCTTTCTCTCCCTCCCTTCCTACCACCCTCCTCTTACTACTGAAATGTCAATAAAATGAGGATTAGAACTCCATGGAATATCCATACCCTTTTGTCTCTTATCCTCTAGTCTGTGTTTTTCCTACTTCTGCCTGTGTTTCAGCCTAGGTGCTTTCTTTCCACCTATCTTCTAATGTATCAATTCTCTCATTATTCACTGATTCTTTAATTTGGTTTTGATACCTAGGTATTCATTTTTTTTTATAACTTTCAGCTCTCTGCTAAAATTCTAGACACTGTATTTTATCTCCTTGAATACTGTAATGACTATTATTTTGAAGTCTATATCTAATCATTCTAATAATGAAATACTATTGGTTCTGCCTTTGATGGTTTTCACTGTTATTGTTTAGTCTGCTTGTGTTCCTGGGTAGTTTTTATCCAGTCCAGGATGCTGTCTTCACTAAATTGCATGTGGAAATAATTTATGACATACATGATCGTATCTTATTCCTGAGAGGATTGACATTTGTTACTGACAGGTGCTTGGCACTGTGGCTTCACCTTAATTTTGAAGTCTTGAAATAAAGCAAAGCTGAGTTATGATAGTTTTTCAAATGCTTATTCCTAAAGTACAAAGTTTGGAAACCTAAACCTAAAGCAAGTAGAGTTCATGCCCAGCAAGTGAGCTGGTTATTAAGCTACTAGAGACCCTGTGCACAAAATTCGTGCACAGGTAGGGTCCCTAGGCCTCGCTGGTGATCAGGGCCAATCAGGCCCCCCTCTCCCCCCACTTCTCCGCCTCCTCCTTCCCTCGCTCCCTCAGTGCCACATTGTCGCTGCTGCTGGTCGCTCACCTGGTGGTCAGTACACGTTATAGCGAGTGAGTGAACTCCCATTCTCCTGGTTGAACTCCCAAGGGAACACTTTGCATATTAGCCTTTTATATACATAGATTGTTACGCAGCTTCGAACCCTCCCTTTTGTACCCTGCTTCATGGTGCTAGAACTCGAGTTCTGCAAACCACATTGCAAACTGAATAAAACTATTATTCTGTTGTTATCATTTTTGTCTGTTAACATAGCCTAAATCTGGTGTAATCTCTGTGCTAATAAAGTGTGTGTGTATATTTAATATTTTTACTTGACAAAATAAAAATTGGCAACCCTATGTTTCTCCCTATTGATTTTTTTTTATTTTACTGGATCAAAAAAGTAGTAGACATTGTGAGTCTGGATTTCTGTTGGGGGTTGGCAAGCTTTTCATGATACGCTCATGGCCAAATGGATCCAGGAATTGGACGCAGAGCCTGCAGAGGCAGGGTGTCCTGATGGCAGTGTTTTATAACATGTCACCCTGACAACGAAGCCCACACAGTCTGTGCTCCTTGTGATAACACTCCAAGTCCCTCCGCATGTGGTTCCCAATCTCCCAAACCCCAGCTTCCATCCCACCCTCCTCTGACCTATGGCTTCATTTCCCATTTACAATCTTGCATCTGCTTTTCTCCTTCTTTTTTCAGTGTTTGCATTTGAAAACATGAATGAGCTATGTATTCAATTTAAAAGATTAGAACAAAACAAAGTACACTGAAAGAAATATGAGAAAATTAATAAAGATAAAATGCTGAAAAATAATGAATCCCAAAACAAAATGCCAACAAAAATGATAGAAAATCCCAGTACTCTATCATGTTTGATTATGAGAAAATGCAGGGCAGATATATATTAGGAACGAGAAAAAAAGATAAAACCATTGTTCTGAAAAATAGTCAAAATAATTATAAAATATCATGTAAAATGTTGTCAATAAATTTTCAAAACTAGATGAAATAGATGATTTTTCTAGCACAACGTAAGTTACCAAAATTGATTTAAGAAAAAGTAGACTATCTGAACACATTATCCACCACACAATATATAGGCAAGTGTTTTATAGATCCACTGCTTTAAAAAGTAAAAATGAAAAACAGCATTAGACCCTGGTTGTTTTTTGTTTTGTTTTGCTTTAATACTCACCTAAGGAGTGAGGATAATTTTTCCATTGATTTTTAGAAGGGAGGACTCCCGGACTGTGAGAGGATGCCAGCCAGGCTGAAGGACCCCATGAGTGCAGGAATTTCATGCACCAGGCCTCTAGTGAAAATATAATCATCAAGCTAAGAGGATAGGACGTAGTTTTTTTTTTTAACAGATTATTAGCTTGACTTATAGCCTTTAAATATTTAATCATATGGTAAGTAAGCCTTTGTTTTTACTCTTGCCTCAGGCCCCACAAAGCTTAGAGTGAGCCAGCCTACCTCTTCCATATTTGGCACAGGTTAAAAAAAAAACAATATTAGACTAATAAATTCAGCATGAATAAATATTAGTGGGTTGTAGTATTATGTGTACATATAACTGTGTGCATATAATGTATATGTATGTATACATGTACTAGTATGCATATATATCTATCTATTGAGTGACAGAGAGAATATGCATGTCTACTTATGTGAGCATATAAACACAAATATTTACACATTACATACATACATACATCAGCATAAACACAGGAAAAGTGGAAACATTCAGTCCCAGGCAAAATGGAAAACTGAAAAGTGCTGCTGTGCCCCTTCCTCCCACCAAACTGGAAATGCCAGAAAATACATAAAGAGACTGACCAAATGCAGAACCAGTCCCAGAAGTCTCATTCTTGGCAGATTGGAGGTACTCAAGTTTAACATAGGAAGGGAATGACATCTTGAAGTTAGTGGAGTCCAAAAGCCTGGGTGAATGGGGCCAATGTAAAGGTGCTGCACACTGGTAGAGGTCTCTAAATTGCTCACTCTACTCCACATTGCCTTGGGCAACCCTCACAGAAAACTGAGACTGGTCAGGTTCTGCCCCACCAGCCCTGTTTTGCTGCCTCTCCTCCAACATATATGCACTCTCTGGCCAGATGCAGTACCAGATGCCTAAACTTTTGTATAGGGATTGTGTCAGGACAACTCCATGAGCTCACTTATCTGATGCCCTAATTGATGTCCACTGTCATTGTGCCAAGGGAAGAAAAGTAACGGTAGCAGCTGGAGGTGAGGGGACATAGGCCGGGTAGCACTTCAGCCCAAAAGATCAGGGAAGCCTATTGGAATGAATACAGACCAGCTAACTAGGCCTTGGGCATGCATTCAATCACCTTTCGCAGAGAGTAGCTGTGTCTCTTAGTTTGTGTGGTATAACAAATTAGTCAAGACTCTCAGAGGCTTAAAACAATAATGACTTTTTTTTTTCATAGATCTGGAGGTTGACTAGACTTTAGCTGATTAAGACTACGCTCCACTTGTGTTTCTCATCTGCCCTCTACTCCTTGGGTTTCTCATCAGCCCCCTGAGCCAGCAGTCTCTGAAATCTTACAGAGTATGGTCTCTGGCCGCAACAGACAACAAAACTGAACAGAAATCAGTAACAATAAAATATCCCCCCAAATATTTGGAAATTAAATAACACACTTCTAAACAATCCATGGATCATAGAAGAAATCACAAGAGAAATTGAAAAATGTTTCAAATGAATGATAATAATAATACAGCACATTAAAATATGTGGAATACAGCAAAAATGGTGCTTAGAGTGAACTTTATAGCTTTAATAATTGAAGTAGAAAAGAAAAAAAGGCTTAAAATCAAATATCAGAATTTTCACCTAAGAAACTAGGGGAGGGGAGAGAACAAATCCAAAGAAAGAAGAAGGAAAGAAATAATAAAGATAAAAGCAGAAATAAATTAAATAGAAAACTGACAAACATTAGAAAAAAAGTTTAAAACTAAAAGTTGATTCTTTGAAATATTAAATCTCTGATAAGAGTAAAATGAAAAGAGAAAGAGAAAGAATTCAAATTGCCAATATGAAAAATGAAATTGGGATATCAGTAGAGATCCTACAAACATTTAAAATATAATAAGGAAATATTATGATCACATTTATGACAATAAATTTAGTAGTTTAGATGAGATGGACAAATTACTTACAAAACACAACATACTAAAAATGATTCCAGAAGAAATAAAAAATTTGGATGGCCATATATCTTTTAAGGAAATAGAATTTATAATTTAAAATCTTCTAACAAAGAAAATTCTAATCCCAGAGGTTTCGCTGGGGAATTCCATCAAAAATTTAAGGAAGATGTAATATCAATCTTACACAAATTCTTCCAGAAAATACTTCTGAACTCACTTTTTGAGGACAGTATTGTTCTGATAACAAAACCAAAAAAGATATTGTAAGAAAAGAAAGATAACAATATAACCCATAAACATAGATACAAACTCTTCAACTAAATACAGTGGGGCCTTGACTTACGAGTGTCCCGACTAACGAGTTTTTTGGGTATCAAACTGGTATCAGCTGTCTCTCAGCCGATTTTTTGCATTGAGTTGATAGAGTAATTTGAGTTAACGAGCTCCTTAATGAGCTCGGTCTCGGAACGAATTAAACTCGTAATTCAAGGCCCCACTGTATTGGTAAATTTCATTCAGGAATGTATAAAAGGATAATACTGTATGACTAAGTGGAGTTTATTCCAGGAATTCAAGGTTGATTCAACATTTGAAAATAAATTAATGTAACCCACCACATTAACCAAGTATATGGGAGAAATTATGATGACCTCAGAAGGTGCAGACAATTATTGAAAAGCTCCCACACTTTGGTAGAATGAACATTTGATATGATGTGATCAGTATAGCATTTTACCTGTATGATCTTCCTCTCCCAAACCCATAAGCCTAGTATAATCATGAGAAAAACATCAGTCACATCCAATAGAGGTACGTTCCACCGAATATCTGACCACTTCTCAAAACTGTCAACATCATAAAAAACAGGGTTAAGTCTCAGAAATTGTCATAGCCAAGAGGAGTCTAAGGAGACATGATGACTTAATGTATATAGTATCCTGGATGGCATCCTGGAACAGTAAAAGTGCACCAGGCACAAATGAAGGAAATCTGAATGGAGTAGGGACTTTAGTTGATAATAATGTGTCAATATTGGTTCCTTAATTGGGACAAATGCATGATACTAATATGAGATGTTAATAATAGAGGAAACTGAATGTGTGATATATAGGAGCTCTCTGTATTATCTGTGCAATTTTTCTGCATATCTAAAACTCTTGTCAAATAAAAAGTGTATTTTAAAAAGAGCTGACCTGGCTAATGTGGCTCAGTGGTTAACTGTTGACCCATAAACCAAGATTCCAGGTCAGGACACATGCCCGGGTTGCGGGTTCAATCCCCAGTGGGGGCATGCAGGAGGCAGTTGATCAATGATTCTCTCTCATCTTTGATGCCTCTGTCTCTCTCTCTTCCTCTCTCTCTCTCTCTCTCCTTTCCTCTCAGAAATCAATAAAAATATATTTAATAATTTAAAAAGGAAGTCTCCAGAACCTTCTCACAGGAGAGAACACACTGAATGTCAGGAAGGACCATTCTCTCAGTTTGTTTTCCTCTACAATCCTCTGCTGTCAATCCATGGACAGGAGTACAAAATAAGGTCCCTTCTCAGACCGCCCCACCACCACCAGCAACAACGAACCTGTTTCCTTCCTGAGTCACTTCCTCAATGCTCTAGCCGACACTTCTAGCTCCCCTGTGTGGAACAGAAGCAAATTTACTCTATAAGTATTTTTCCAAACTTATTATTGAAGTGCAAACTCAGCTTTAAAGCTCTAATGCCAAAAACAAAACAGATTTATTTTTATTCTTTTTGCATTTCTGCTGCAACAACCCAACAGCGAGAATTGGGAATGTGGAGGTCTAATTTGAGATAAGTTAGGAAATAAAAGGGGATGAGACTGCAGGAGGGAAAACATGTCAGTTATTATTTTAAAATATTAACCCACCCCATTTACTTCTCGGGATGAAATGCTTCTTTTAACAAGAGTTTACAAAACAAATGCTCTATGTTAGAAAGGAAATGAATCTTCCTTAATGCTTTCCATTTTATGGCCAGCCGTCAGTGGCAGATCCCTGGTTAGCACTGTTTGGGTCCCTTTACGATGTTGTCAGCACTTTCCATTAGCTGCATTTGCTTCTCTTCTCCCCAAGAAATGCTATGGCTCTGGAAACATTCTCATTGGGCAGCCTCATGGTAATAGAAAGAGACAACAATGAGGGGTTGTTAATTGCTTCCTGGAAACACCCCGCTGACCCCCAATATGTCAGACTTCTTAGGCATCTGAGCTGTAAGCCCCTGATGGGAAAGAAAGGTGATGATATTTCAAATAGTTCTCATTAAAAATATGGAAATTATTCTAGAACCCAAACAATCCAACACCTGAAACTAATTTTCTTGACATTCATGGACTTTAATGACAGCTTCATTAATTGAATGGAGTCACATGGGGGCAAAATCATGTTTTCCTTAATGACCTGCCAGATGATGGATCTTTGGGGGGTTACTTACTTTTACTCTGAAAAATTTCAGAGGGGAAAAAAAAGGACTAGTTCTGAGTGTCATTTCACAACTGAGTTTGACCAAGAGGCCTCCTGGGGTCTTGATGGTGAGCCGGTGTGAAAAGGATGGGGTGGGCCTGGCAGGATAGGGAAGCAGTATGACATCGCCATTAAAAGCCTTGCTACTCAAAGTGAGGTTCACCGACCAGTAGCATCAGCATCACCAAAGCTTATTAGAAATGCAGCATCTCAGGCCCCGCCCCAGTTCTCCTGAATAGGAATCAGCATTGAACAGGATCCCTGGGTAATTCTCAGGCACATTAGAGTTTCAGAAGCACTTGCTGGGAGCATAAGATTCGGAGCCCAATGGACTTAGGTGGGGATTCTAACTCCACTTACTGCTGGCTGTGAATAGGGCATAATAGCCTGTCTCGCCTCAACTTTTCATCTGTAAAATGGATGCAATGGTATCAACCTCATAAAATTGTGAGGATTAAAGAAAATAAGCAATTAGCATATTTCCAGGTATATAATATATGTTGAATAAATGATAGGCAATAGCATTATTGTGGCTGTTTCTGTTCATTCCATTTTGGAGAGGAAGTGTGTTTGGGATCACAACTGAGTTGGAGTCCAAGTTTTACAACTTAATAGCTATGGGATTTTGGTCATGTTACCTAATTTTCTCAGCCTCAAATTCTCTGTCTATAAAATGGGTGTAATTTAAATGGAGCCTCCCAAGTCTTAAGATATGGATCAATTACACAGCATAGAGAAGTCATAAAACTTCCCGAGATTTCTGCTACCAAAGGGCTCCCCTTCTCTGATGCTTGTGCTGCATCTACAGATGCTGTCCTTGTTCCTCTTCAAGCATCTCCTGGAGCAAAGTTCAGACCCTTTCATTGGCTCTACAAGAAATCCACTTACTCCATATGTTTCATGAGTTGGGTGGAATTTTCTGAAGGTTGGAGTGTGGCTCACAATGAAGAATCATATTATATATAGCTTAGCCTTATGCCACCTCCTGGCTCTTGCCTTTCTTCCCTCTTCTGTCCCCTCACTACTGCCTCCCTCTGGAATAAGAAAAGGCCTCCCCCATCACCCAGAAGAAAGCTTAGCTTCAGCGGCCGTAGGGGAACAGCAGTGAGCATGAAGTGAGGGGATGTCTTCTCATTCCAGCGCCTCGGTTACTTTTTACTCTCTCAGAGCCTCCATTTCCTCATCCATAAAACAGGTCAAGCATTCCTCAGGCACAGGAGTGGCATGAGAACTAAAGGAGATCTCATATTTGAAAATGCTTACAAAGCGTTGGTTATTTGGCCATTGTTCCTCAGCCCCAATGTTTCTCTCCTCCCCACTCTACTTTCTGATGCTGGGGCTGAGCCTCTGCAAATGGCAATTTTCTTTTGCCAGCTGGTTCCTTGTCAGGCTCTGTCATCAGGGATGCCACAGGGAGCTTGAAAGTTGGAAGGGGGGAGAGAGATGTTCTCTTTTGTTTGCTTCCTGTTCCTATCAGCGTTGCCCCAGCAACATTCTTCACCTTGGCAGCTGCTGCTGGTTCCAGCAGTGCAGGTGGTTCTAGTTTGCTCTTTCCAACTCGTAGAACCAACCGCATTGAGCCCTCCAGACACACAGCACCGGCCACTGGCACCCACTCCCCAGAGCTCAGAGTCTCAGCCCCCAGGAGCCTCGCCTCCAGGCTCCAGGCTCCAAGATCCGAGCACGGGTTCCATTTGAGCAGTTCCTCCTCCTTAGAGCGCCAAGTCCCAGCTCTGCAGGACTTTCTCCAAGCTTCTAAATGTCAGTAATCCTGACATCTTCCCTCTGTTCCCCGTCCCTAGGGGAGGCAGCCGCTTCCTGCAGCTACTGCCTTTGTGATGTCTCGGCATTCCTTTTTTTGCCTGTTCAGTCCTACTTGGGAAATGGTTCTCTTTCCATTAAATTCTCTCTGCTGAAGTCATGGCATGGTTTCTGGCTCCTGTCAGGATCCTGTCTGATACGAAAAGTATGTAAGAGATCATAGTTTCCTTCCAAAACAATAAAATAACATCTACCTTCTCAATAACAAGTTTTGCCACCAATAAGGAGATTCAAAAGAACATGCCAATGGCTTTAAAAACAATTCCCAAGGAAACATTTCCAAACTATTTTGGGCTCTGACAGCCTTGTTGGAATAGCACAATAACCCTGAGCTTTTGGAACAAAGAATCAAAACATGTTTCTAGGGAAAGATGTGTAGTTACACATAACTCGTGGTAGAGCCGATGCACAATGTATAGATGCCACCTCTGTAGACACCTTTGTAGGCAAAGAAAGGGGGGAGGAGGCGGGAGACAGGGAAGCACCCCCGTGAACCAGGTGCAGGATGTCACCTTTCCAGAGGTCAAAGAGGTCTCGAACCTAAGTTGAAATGAATGGGATTTTAAAGAACTTGGAAAGAGCAATTTAGTTAATGGTGCTCAAAAGATCTGAGTTTAGTTAGTGGTGCTTTAAAATATCTGAGTTGACCATGCTTTAATAAGAAGTTATACTTTGAAGGTGCTGGCTATTACTTAAATAAAAATTCAAATGGAACTGAAAGTAGTATTTTATGTAATTAGTAAAGATAAATTGAAAGTCATAGCCCTCAGTGTGGGGTGATCTTGCTCCCAAATAGGCACTACAGACAATGTATAGAAAGTACGACAATAATAGTTTAAGAGTCATGGTGATATTTCTCTCCTTTGACCCAGTCATCCGATTACTGAGAGTTAATCGTAAGGAAGTAAAAAAAAAAGACTTTTAAAAAATATATCTTTGTGAAGATATTCATTGAAGTGTTATATACAAAAGTGAAAAAATAACACCATATATTAGTAAATAAGAGAATAATTAAAATGTATTTATATTCTCTTGTCAAGATATTGTTATAGCAATTATGAAGATCATGTTAAAAAACATGAAAGATTTTTGTGGTGTGTTAGTAACTTGAACAAAATCAGAATATATTATGTAGAGGAGACTCTAGAAAAGCATACAAGCAAGAAGGCTCAGTAATGCTACTTTTGTTAGCACATGATGAGCGTATGGAGCACTCTGAGAGTCTTACACCAAGACACTACATCACTGAAAGGTGGTTAGGGCAAGTTAGACAGGATGGAGAAGTCCCCCATGAGCCTTCATACCCTGTGGATTCTGGACTGGAATAGACAGCTTGATCCTAAAATAATCAACCATGTAATAATCTTCAGGATTTTATGTGTTTGACTAAAGATTAGACAATTTTGTCACCCACTGGAATCCCTCCCTTCTATAATGAAACAACAGAGTTTTAAGATCAATACTGAAGGTGGTTTTGCTCCAGAAGAAGGAGGAAGGAGAGAATGAAGGGTAGAATCTGAGCCAGGCAGAGAAGGCACCTGTGGAAGAGTCAGGAGATCTCCAGTAGGGAAGGAAGAGGTAGACCATTGAGTTAAACAAACAGCTGGCCAGTGAGGAAAAGCGGTAATAGTGGCCAACCAATTAGTTCAAGAGACAATGGACTGCAGGTGGTATGTTAAGAACCAAATCTAGCCTCTAACCAAAAGGATTTTGCCAGGACTTGGCATTTGACCTTCCAGGGGCCTTGGCTTGCTGTAGGGAAGCTTGGAGGACTGACATTCTGTGAGCCTTAGAGGCCCCCGGAGTTGCGAAAGCCATGTGGACCTGGGCTGCCATGTAAAACATAGGAGTTATTGCAGATAGAGGAAGGGATAAAGTGATGGTTTCCAAGTATAGAGAGAAGTGCGGTTTTCCTGGTGATATTTGCTATTACTACAGAAAATCTGTGAGAGTCCATTTGTTCATTGAGATTATCCATAAGCCTTTATAGATGAAGAATAGCCAGGGTTGGAGGTCCCCATAGGAATAGGCTGGCTTTCTTGGTTGCTGAGGGATGAAGAAGAGGAAGGGGCCCAACTGAGTGAGAGTTCTGCCACAAAAAAACACTCCTTTGTTCAAGAAGTATTTGCTAAGCCCCTGTTCTACCTGAGGCCCACATTCCATTAGGGAAGACAATTCCAATAGAGAATAACTGATTTCTATAATCAAATTATCATGGCTTCAGAAAAAAAAGAAAAGCTCATTTTTTTAGCAAGGCTTTCTGAGGAAGAGTCCTAGAAGAGGTATCATCTGAGCTGAATTTTGAAATAAGAATAGAAATTTTCTCAATCGGTCTATTGACAAAGCAGAAGATGATGTCAGAGATGTGGTCCTGACCAAGCTCATAAAGGCTCTTAAATACAGAGTTAAGGATTTAGAGTTTATCTAGATGTTGAGAAATACTGAATAGTTTTAAGACCAGTAAAGAGGTGATTAGACTTGCATTTAAAAAAAGGACTCTGTTGCCAAAACTGGTTTGGCTCAGTGGATAGAGCGTCGGCCTGTGGACTCAAAGGTCCCAGGTTCGATTCCGGTCAAGGGCATGTACCTGGGTTGCGGGCACATCCCCAGTAGGAGATGTGCAGGAGGCGGCTCATCTATGTTTCTCTCTCATCGATGTTTCTGACTCTCTATCTCTCTCCCTTCCTCTCTGTAAAAAATCAATAATTTTTTTTAAAAAAAAAAAAAAAAAAAAGGACTCTGTTGTCTATTTGGAAGATGAAATAGAGTGGGACAAAGCTAGAGGCAGAAAAAGTAACTAAGGGACCCTTCCAATAGTCAAGACAAGAAATAATGATCATCTGAATTAGGCAATGGCTATGGCAAGGGAAAACTTGCCTTTCCCCCTGAACTTCCTCCCCTGATGCCGAGATGATGCATACCTTCCTCCCAACTCTAGCAGTCACCCCAGGAGCAGACACCTGCCTGCCTGCTCTAGGCTTGCTGCCAGTGGTCTGGGCCTGGCTCAGGAGACGAATGCAGGCACGTGGAGGGGTCATGTGATGAGACCAAGAGAAACAGGCTTAGGAATCAAGAGGAGAGGAATTCAAATCCCAATGCCACCACATTATAGACTGAATTGTCTCCCCCTCAAGTTACATGTTGAAACCCTAATCCCTACTATGACTCTATTTGAAGATAGAACCTTTAGGGAAGTAATTAAAGTTAAATGAAGTCTTTTAAAAAGGAAGAGAACATTGGAGGAACAATTGTGTTTATTCAATAAAGAAATTGCATAGAAAGAAAAAGTCAAATAAGGTCCTAAGGATGGGGCCCTAATCTGATAGGATTAGTGAATTTATAAGAAGAGGAAGAATCACCAGAGATCTTTTTCTTTCCCCATGACTACATAAAAGAAAGGCCATTAAGGACACCGTGAGAAGGTGGTCATCTGCAAGTCAGGAAGAGAGGCCTCACCAACTTGATGGCACCTCGTTCTTGGACTTCTAGCTTTCAGAACTGTGAGAAGATAATTTCCGTTGTTTAAGCCACTGTCAGATGACTTCAACACTTTGGCATAAGGATAATTTTGAGCTGAATACAATTGAGAAGAAGAAGATACAAGAAAAGATCTATATGCTACCCCTATTTGCCTAAAAATAGGATGTAAATGTTCTCCCCTTTCTACCAGGAAGAGCAAAAGTTAACCACTGGAGACAACGTTAGACCCTTATCAGCCTGGAGAAGGCACCAGAAGAATCTATATAACAATAAACTTTGCTAACTAGCCTTCATCTACAATTAGTTCCCCAAATACTTGCCTTCCTGAAATTTGCTGCCCCTAGAGACTCACATTTCTTTTCCTTTGTCTTGCTGTTTCTCTAAAAATGTATTGTTCCTTTGCTAAAATGCCGTGTAAGCCCAAGTTCTAACCAACACACTGAGTTGCTCATTTCTGAGTGCTTCCATGTGTACATGCACTTCACATATTAACACACTTCTGTTTTTTTCTTGTTAGTCTGTGTTTTTTCCACCTAATTTATAGTCAGTCGGCAGGTAGAGAACCAAGGAAAGTAATAAGAAAAAATTTTTCCTTCCCTACACCACCCAGTCCATAATAATTTGTTCTGGCAGCCTGAGTTAATATACACCATTTGCAGCCAAGTGTCTTGAACAAATCATTTAAGCTGACTGAGCCTCAGTTTCCTTATCTCGGAAATAAAAACAGTGAAATAATAATAATTCCTACTTCACAGGGCTCTTGTGAAGGTTAAATAAGCTACAAAATAGAGCTTATTTAAATGCTCTTTTTAAATTGTGCATATAAAATAAAATAATAAATATTATTTCCATGAGTGCCCTGGACTGATAAAAGATAAAATATTTTCAATCATAATATTAGTTTAATGATTATACTTAACGATAATATCTGTTCCTTGGATATATTTTGAATGCATACAATTAAGCAATAATCAAAAGCTAATTGATCACAGATGTCTAAAAGTCTTGCAGTTCAAATTCAATGTTGGTAACCAGTGCCAATAAAACCATTTGGGGAATTTCTATGTTTTCATTAAAAAACAAATAAACACAGAGTTCCAAACATATGAACTACCCCAAATATAGCCTCTGTAAGAGACTTCCTTGAAATCTTTAACATCTGTGGACATATTCAGAAAGAAGAGTCTTTAACACTCAGTTTTACTAATATTTTTGTTACATGGAAACCTATTAATAAGCATGGACAAAAAGATAATCACATAGAAAGTATATTTGTAATTGATATAAATATTCTTTTATCTTAGGGGCTTAGGAGTATTTTTCAACCTTGTTCCATTATTGAAAAAAGTAACCTAATATTGTAGCTTTTCAGTCATATTTTTCTGAATAGCCCCATTTTTTTCTGAACTTTAATACTATAGATATACTGCTACATGTCTGTTTATATGTGTGTCTGTGCTTTATAAAGCACATAACCAAGAACTAATTTTCGTCCCCTTGGGGTGACATTGGCCCTGTTGAGAATGCATGGTGCTAAGGTGATTCATCTAATAAACCATCTAATTGGTCTTCACAATAAAGCTGGTGGAAAATGCATTCAATGTGAGAAATGAATCTATTTCTCCAAGGCATACCTAGACATAAAGAAAAACATGGCCGCAGGCATCCAACGTGAAGCCCCGCTGTGTTTACATCAGGACATGGCTGGACTTAGAAGGGACTGTCTACTGAGAGCCTGTCAGCATAAGGACCCCAGGAGTCTTCTGGGAAGGAATCCACCTTCAACTGAAAGAGTACATGTTTGCTTCAGAGCCAGTGAGCCAGTGGGAGAGGTGAGCAGGGTCCTGCCCTTGGCAGGGACTCTGTTGTGTAAATTATTCCTCTTCTCAATGGACTCATGCTGAATTTTAAGGTAAGGTGCTGCAATACACGAGAAATAAAAGCTGAACTATCCTCCATGCTGCCCGCCTGTGGTTCCCACAGCATATTCGAGGGCTGAGAAGCAAGGCACCAGTAGCACCGGGGCAAGGACCACGCATGTGCCACTGGTGGGAGGGCTCTAGTGGCTCCATCAGGTAGGCAAGTGTGACGTGTAACTGTTGTCCTCACGCCAATCTCAAGCCCCTCAGCTGCGTGGCCTGGGAGCCTTGGCTCATACCCATATTACAATGGATGTGGTTATACCTGTCCAACAGCATCCAAACATCTTAGCACATCATTCAAGGCTCTTCGTGAAAGAGGCTGAGCCTATCTCTTGAGCTCTGGTGTTGGAGTCTATTAGACCCAGATGTGACTGCCGTTTCTTCCCTCACTTAGCCGGATGATTGCAAGCACATGGCTTAGCCTGTCTAAGTCCAGTTTTCACCTCTGTAAAATGGGCATGATAATGGTACAGAGGGGACTGAGTGAGATCGTGCCTGCGATGAGCCCTTTGCACCGTGCTGAGCGCACGGTAAGTGCTCAACAGACATGAGCTGTTTTCAGTCTTTGACCATGATCATCATTCCACTCACTGTTTCAGCTGCATGAAAATGATGAAAAATTCTCAACTATGCCTCTGTGCCTTTATACATGTTTCTTCTGCCTGGAATGGTTTTTAATGACATTTATCTGCCTGGAGAGTGCCTACCCTTCCCTTTAAGCCCCAACTCAAATGTCATCTCCTCTGAGAAGGAGATTTCAGAAAAATCAATGAAGCTCTCTGCAACTCTTTACTAATCCCCTCTTAGAGCCCTAATCACACTGTGGGTTAATTCTCTTCCTCCCCTTTGCTCCCCTCCCCTCTCCTGAACTGTGAGACCCTTGGGGAAGCGAGTCTGCCTTGTTCACTTCCACGTCTCCAGGGGCCCAGCACAAAGTCTGGACCAAGAAATGATGCACAGAATGCGTGACATCAATTCTATTTCTAGAGCAATCGCTGACTCTGCTGTCCTCTCTTTGCATAGCCCACTTTTGGCTTCTCTCTGAAGCCTCATCAAGCTGAAGTCACAGGATTTTCTACTGACTTGAAGTCTTCCAGCCTATCCAAAAGCCCTTCTTTCAGACCAGGATGATATGCAGCTGAATACTGCACAGACATGTCCTCAAAAGTTAGATAGACTGCCCTAGCCGGTTTGGCTCACTGGATAGAGCGTCGGCCTGCAGACTCAAGGGTCCCAGGTTCGATTCCAGTCAAGGGCATGTACCTTGGTTGCGGGCACATCCCCAGTAGGGAGTGTGCAGGAGGCAGCTGATTGATGTTTCTCTCTCAATGATGTTTCTAACTCTCTATTCCTCTCCCTTCCTCTCTGTAAAAAAATCAATAAAATATATATTTTTTAAAAAGTTAGATAGACTGTGCCTTAGACACAGGCTATGCCCTAGCCAGTTTGGCTCAGTGGATAGAGCATTGGCCTGCAGACTGATGGGTCCTGGGTTCCATTCTGGTCAAGGCACGTACCTCAGTTGCAGTCTCCATCCCCAGCCCTAGTCTGGGTGCATGTGGGAGGCAACCAATTGATGTCCCTCTCTCACATCGATATTTCTCTGTCTCTGTCTCCCTCCCCTTTACTCTCTCTAAAAGTCAATGGGAAAAATATCCCTCAGTGAGGATTAACAACAACAACAAAAGACAAACAGGCTGTGAGTGCTGTATTTGATTTCTCAAACACTTATTAACTCCCTACTGTAGGCCAGACACTGCCCTTTCAGAGTCCAGTTCAGAGCACTGAGGCTCAAAGAGATTCAGCAACTTCCCCAAGATCACTCAGCCCAGAGTGGGGATTCAAATCCTAGCTCCTTGCTCTTCTATTATATCACGTTGTCTGGCTTTGATGCCCAAGCAGATGTGAGGGCTGTGGAAGGTTGTGTCTAACTGGTTTATGAAGGCCTTTGACGGGAGAGTGGAGATGTCATCTGCTCACAGGATTGGCGTTGAGAGTGAAGAGGTTGGGGGGTGGGGGGAGTTCCCTTCCACACACCTGGAGGGCTGCCATCCTTTCCATAGCAAGGGGCCTGCGGCCTCCTCCCATCTCTATTCCCCTGTATTCTCATCCTTCCCAGTCCCAGCGCAACACACACACACACACACACACACACACGCAGTTCAGATAAAATTAAAGAAAGAATATACCTTTGAGCAAACATCAGCCATCAACTAGACTAAGGCTGACCCAATTTCCTAGCACAGGCCTTAAGGGTCCTGCTTCAATGAAAAGACCAGGTTTGTGATGAACAAGAAACTCGCATGTGCCTGGGTGTCCTGAGAGTGAGAGAAGCTGCTTGGAAATCGGGGATCTCTGGGTAGATCAGAGATCTTCCCACTTACCTCTCTTAACGTGTTTCATCTCCTAGCAGTGTCTTTATTTAGAAGACAATCCAGTGGGAAGCCGGCTCAGTGCCACTCTTCCCTGGCAGTGGAGACCCGCAGTGAGGCCTCAGCACAGGGTGCAAAGGTGCCTCTCACAGTGGTTCTGAAAGGGCCACTGCGCGTGTGAAAAAGGAACCGGAGAGGACTTCTCACAGAGCAGGCGGAGGGAGCCAGCTGTCCCCACCCGGGCCCTTTCAGGCAGCTTAGCTCAGCCATATGCCCTGGGAACTTCAACTTTCTCTGTGGGCCTCACATGGGCTGCTGGTAAGACAGAATGGAGAACAGGCAGGCCTAGGCCCAAATCCTGACAATGCTACTTACTAGCTGTGTGACCTGGGGCCAGTTACCTTACCCCTCTGAGTCAGTTTTCTCATCTCTAAAATAGGGATAGTAATAGTATCAACTACTTGTAGTTGCTATGAGACGGCATGCTATTTTATATGTGAAATTGCATAACCCCTAGCGTGGCACATGGCACCTGAGATTCAATAACATTGAAACCAGTACACACACTGCCAACACCTCCCGGCCTTGCGTGACTCACCACTCACCTCGGTCCCCAGCTAGAGACGGCCCCAGCCTCCTCTGCCCGTGCATGACTTCCCCACGCTAACGCTGGGTGTCGTCACTCCACAGAATCTGGATAGTTACACGAGCAGCCGACTTGGCCTGTGCTGCAGTTCAGGAGGGCTTGGCCGAGTCCTCCACTCCATCTCTGAGGACTCCACCGCAGCAGAGAAAACTGAAGAGGAAGGAAGTGTGGCTGAGCCACCACCAGGGCTTCGGGGAAGCCAGCATCCCCTAGAGCAGCGGTTCTCAACCTGTGGGTCGAGACCCCTTTGGCAGTCGAACGACCCTTTCACAGGAGTCGCCTAAGACCATCCTGCATATCAGATATTTACATTACGATTGATAACAGTAGCAACATTACAGTTATGAAGTAGCAACGAAAATAATTTTATGGTTGGGTCACAACATGAGGAACTGTATTTAAAGGGCCAGAAGGTTGAGATAGAGGCGGGAGCAGCATCACTCACCACCCAGCATCCCATCCTCAGAGCTCTTCCCTGCTGGCCACCAACTTCCAAGAAGAGCTGACTCTCAGACCACCCTGTTGTTGGTAGGAAACCTGTGAGGCGTCTCTGAATAGGCTTCCCAGTTTATGAGGCACGCACGTCTTTAGCAAGACATCCACCCTGAGATGGGTGGGTGCTCCTTTTTGTGGTAAAATATACATAACATAAAACTCACTGTGTTGGCCGTGTCTCAGTGTGCCATGCCCTGGCATTAAGCACATTCACACTGTTGTGCCACCATCCCCACCATCCATCTCCAGAACTTTTCCATCTTCCCGTCATGGAGCTCTGTAGCCAGTAAACAGCGGTTCCCCATTCCCTGCTGCTCCCAGAACCCTGGCAACCAGCTTCCAGCTTCTGTCTCTAGGGACCTCAGGTGAGTGGAAGCATGTGTGGCATTTGTCCTTTGGTGACTGTCTCATTTCACTCGGCATAGTGTTCTCAAGGTTTATCCTTGTGTAGCTTCTATCAGAACTTCCTTCCTTTTTAAGGCCGAAGTGTGTTCTATTGTGTGCATTTGCCACCTGTATTGATCCAGTCGCCCATCAATGCGCCCCTGGGTTGCTTCCCCCTTTTGGCCGTTGTGAATAAGGCTGCTGTGAGCGTTGGTGGACAAATATCTGTTCAGATTCTGCCTTTCATTTCTTCGCAGTATAGACCCAGAGATAGAATTGCTGGGTCAAATGGTCATTCTATGTTTAATTTTTTGAGGAAGCACCACACTGTTTTCTGATGTTACTTCTTTTCTTGATTTAGAAATTGTACCCTTTTATGCCTTTATCCCCCGTGCTGCCTCCCAACCCCGACGGGGCGCCTACGCAGTACTTGTCAGTAGTACAGGCTCATGCTCGCTGCTTTGAACAGCCCCTTGCATTTCAAGGATCCTGATCTCTAAGCCTCTGTTTCTCCTCTACTCTGGGGCCACCCCACCTACTTCCTGCAGGTGAGCCCCAGAACCCCAACCCTAGGCTTCCTGTGGAAGCTAACGCCCCAGCACCTTCAGGTTGGTGAGGGCACAGGTTGGGGAGGTATTGCTCAAATCCATGGTACAAAACAAGGGCCCAATAAGTGCGACTCCAAAAAAGCCACCATCCCATTTTTCTCATTTGGGGAATGACAGGCAATAACTTTTGAACTTCCCAAAGAATTAGAAAAACTGAATATAATATTAATCTATATGTTTTGTAAAATAACTACATTCATTCATATTTATGTTTTATTGTGGCGACCCTTAAACTTGTCTTAGATTCTCAAGCGCCTTGCCCTTTTCACGCTGGTAGCCTCCCCACAAACACAATCTGCCTCCCCTGCTCCACCCGGGAGCAGCGATTCATTCAGAATTGACTTGAACTCCGTGTCCAGTGATCTCAGCCTCAATCCCACGAAGTCAGACCAAAGCAAACCAGGGAGAGAAACACACTCGGAGGAAGAAGCTTCTGACTGTGACAAAGAAAGCGTATTTCTTAACAAATATCACAAAATAATGAGCCCGGGCATGGAGCGCTGCGCAAAGTGTCTGGAGACTTTGTAGGAAATGCTGACACCGCTTCAGTGCCAGCTGTCGGAATCAGAGCCCAGCAGTCTTCCCTCCTGGAACAGTTATCCACTTTCTCTGGATTTTTGTTGGAGACAATGAAGTAAGAGCAGCAGAAGATGCTGTCCCCTGGGCCCTCAAGATGGGAGAAACGGGGTCCAGGAAAGTCCCCTGCACAGTTTATGTCAAAGGAGGCCCCACCCCCAGGTGGCCCAGATGGGTGTAGAACCCCCCCTCCCCACCCCCCCCCCCCCCCCCCCCCCCCGCCTCTAGGAGAGCAGATGTTTCTGTTTGCCCCTCCTGGGCACCAGGGTTGTGATGCAACAGAGAGATTGGGTTGCTCTTCTTTTTTTTTTTTTTTTTTTTTTTTTTTTTTTTTTTTTTTTTTTTTGTTTGTAATGGTCTTTATTATCCATGAATGAGTGAGATCATGTGGTATTTTTCCTTCATTGACTGGCTTGTTTCACTTAGCATAATGCTCTCCAGTTCCATCCATGATGTTGCAAATGGTAGGAGTTCCTTCTTTTTAACAGCAGCATAGTATTCCATCGTGTAGATGTACCACAGTTTTCTAATCCATTCATCTACTGATGGGCACTTAGGCTGTTTCCAGATCTTAGCTATGGTGAATTGTGCTGCTATGAACATCTGGGTGCATATATCCTTTCTGATTGGTGTTTCTGGTTTCTTGGGATATATTCCTAGTAGTGGGATCACAGGGTCAAATGGGAGTTCCATTTCCAATTTTTTGAGGAACCTCCATACTGCCTTCCATAGTGGCTGCACCAGTCTGCATTCCCACCAGCAGTGCACAAGTGTTCCTTTTTCTCCACATCCTCTCCAGCACTTGTCGTTTGTTGATTTGTTGATGATGGCCATTCTGACAGGTGTGAGATGGTACCTCATTGTTGTTTTGATTTGCATCTCTCGGATGATTAGTGACTTTGAGCATGTTTTCATATGTCTCTTGGCTTTCTGAATGTCCTCTTTTGAAAGGTGTCTATTTAGATCCTTTGCCCATTTTTTGATTGGATTGTTTATCTTCTTTTTGTTAAGTTGTATGAGTTCCCTATAAATTTTGGAGATTAAGCCCTTATCAGATATGACGTTGGCAAATATGTTTTCCCACGAGGTGGGTTTTCTTGTTGTTTTGTTGATGGTTTCTTTTGCTGTGCAGAAGCTTTTTATTTTGATGTAGTCCCATTTGTTCAGTTTCTCTTTAGTTTCAACTGCCCTAGGAGCTGTATCAGTGAAGAAATTGTTTTGGCATATGTCTGAGATTTTGTTGCCTTTGTATTCTTCTAGAATTTTTATGGTTTCCTGTCGTACATTTAAGTCCTTTATCCATTTTGAGTTTATTCTTGTGTATGGTGTAAGTTGGTGGTCTAGTTTCATTTTCTTGCATATGTCTGTCCAATTTTCCCAACACCATTTATTGAAGAGACTATCTTGGCTCCATTGTATGTTCATGCCTCCTTTGTCAAAAATTAATTGAGCATATTGGTTCGGGCTAATTTCTGGACTCTCTATTCTATTCCACTGATCTATATGTCTGTTCTTGTGCCAGTACCAGGCAGTTTTGAGAACAGTGGCTTTGTAATACAGCTTGATATCTGGCATTGAGATCCCACCTACTTTGTTCTTTCTCAGGATCGTTGCAGCTATTCGGGGTCTTTTTTTATTCCAGATGAATTTTTGGAGAGTTCGTTCTAGATCTTTGAAGAAGGCCATTGGTATTTTAATGGGAAGTGCGTTGAATGTATAGATTGCTTTGGGTAGTATGGACATTTTAATGATGTTGATTCTACCAATCCAAGAACATGGTATGTTCTTCCATCTGTTTATGTCTTCCTCTATCTCTTTTTTCAACGTCCTGTAGTTTTCTGAGTAGAGGTCTTTAACCTCTTTAGTTAAGTTTATTCCTAGGTATCTTAATTTTTTTGGTGCGATGGTAAATGGGATTGTTTTTCTGATCTCCCTTTCTGAAAGTTCACTGTTGGTGTATAGAAATGCCTCAGATTTCTTGGGGTTAATTTTGTATCCTGCTACATTGCCAAATTCATGTATTAAGTCTAGTAGCTTTTTGATGGAGTCTCTAGGGTTTTGTATGTATAATATCATGTCATCTGCAAATAAGGACAGTTTTACTTCCTCTTTTCCAATTTGGATGCCTTTTATTCCTTCTTCTTGCCTAATTGCAATGGCTAATACTTCCAGTACTATGTTGAACAGGAGTGGTGAGAGTGGGCATCCCTGTCTTGTTCCTGTTCTTAGGGGAAATGGTGTTAGTTTTTGTCCATTGAGTATGATGTTGGCTGTGGGCCTGTCATATATGGCTTTTATTATGTTGAGGTATGATCCTTCTATTCCCACCTTTCTGAGAGTTTTTATCAAAAATGGGTGTTGGATTTTGTCGAATGCTTTTTCTGCATCAATTGATATGACCATGTGGTTTTTTTCTTTCAATTTGTTTATGTGATGTATCACATTTATTGATTTACGGATGTTGTACCATCCTTGCATCTCTGGGATGAATCCTACTTGGTCATGGTGTATGATCCTTCTGATGTACTGCTGGATCCGATTTGCTAAGATTTTGTTGAGGATTTTGGCATCTATGTTCATGAGGGATATTGGCCTGTAATTCTCTTTCATTGTGATGTCTTTACCTGGTTTTGGTATTAGGGTGATGCTGGCTTCATAGAATGAGCTTGGAAGCGTTCCTTCCTCTTGAATTTTTTGTAGTAGTCTGAGGAGGGTAGGTTTTAGTTCTTCCTTGAATGTTTGGTAGAACTCCCCTGTGAAGCCGTCTGGCCCTGGGCTTTTGTTTGCTGGAAGCTTTCTGATGACTGCTTCAATTTCTTCCATAGTTATTGGCCTATTGAGGTTTTTAGATTCTTCCTGATTGAGTTTTGGAATGTTGTATTTTTCTAGGAATTTGTCCATTTCCTCCAGGTTGTCCAGTTTGTTGGAGTAGAGTTGCTCGTAGTATTGTTTAACAATCATTTGTATTTCTGTGGGGTCTGTTGTTATTTCGCCTCTATCATTTCTGATTTGGTTTATTTGGGACCTCTCTCTTTGCTTCTTGGTGAGCCTGGCTAGGGGTTTGTCAATCTTGTTTATCCTTTCAAAGAACCAGCTCTTGGTTTCATTGATTTTCTGTATTGTTTTTTTGGTCTCTATTTCATTGATTTCTGCTCTAATCTTTATTATCTCCTTCCTTCTGCTCACTCTGGGGTTTTCTTGTTGCTCTCTTTCTAATTCTTTGAGTTGTAGAGTTAGATGATTGACTACCATTTTTTCTTGTTTTTTGAGATAGGCCTGTAGAGCTATAAACTTCCCTCTCAGGACTGCTTTCATTGTGTCCCAGAGGGGTTGCTCTTCTTAATGGTACTTCTGTCAGTCATTGATTCAGCACGTGCTTACTGAACACCTACTGTGTGCCAGGTGCTGAGATCATCATGGCCCTGCTAACATGCTCATTAAGTGCAAGGCCCTGTGCCCACACCTTACATTATCCAGTGAATCCTCAGGACAACGCTGATTGGTGACCATTGTCCCCATTTTACAGATGAGGTCCCTGAAGCCTGGCGAGTCTATGTAATTTGCTCCAGGTCACAGTGACAGTGGCAGAGAGAGAATTTAACCCAGATACCCGCCCGGAGAGCGCATGTTTTTAACCACTTTGCTAGAATGAGGACCACCACTAGGGACTACCAAGGATACAATGAATAAGGCATGACCGTTCACTATTTCCCCAGCCCCGGCCAGGGAGCTCAGAGTCCCACAGGAAGAGTCAAGGTAATAATAGTTCGACTCTGTCTGGTTGTTCAAGATGCATGGGTGACACCAAAACACAACAAAAAGCAATCAATTGGACTTCATCAAAATTTAAGACTTTTGTGCTTCAAACAACACCGTCAGGAAAGTAAAAAGACACAATCCATAGAATGGGAGGGGGGATGTCTGCAAATTGTATATCTGGAACTCACATCTAGAATAAATGAAGAACTCTTTATGCATAAAGTCCATCAGCCCAATGATTAAAAGTATGTCCCAGATGATAAAAAGACAACCCAAGCAAAGTAGCTGATTTGGCATTTCTCCAAAGAAGACACACAAATGGCAAAATAAACACATGAAACAATGCTCACCATCATTAGCCATCGAGGAAGTATAAACAAAAGCACACTGAGCTACCACTTCACCCACAAGAATGGCTCTAATAAAAAAGACAAGCCCTGGCCCAGTAGCTCCCTTGGTTGGAGCATCGCCCTGTGCATGGAAAGGTTGCTGGTTTGATTCCTGGTCAGGGCACATACCTGGGTGTGGGGTTCAATCCCCGGTCAGAGCACATGAGGAAGGCAATCGATCAATGTCTCTCTCTCTCTCTCTCTCTCTCTCTCATGAGGAAGGCAATCTCTCTCTCTCTCTCTCTCTCTCTCTCTCTCTCTCTCTCTCTCCCCCCCCCCCCCCTTCCTCTCTCTAAGTATGTCCTCAGGTGAGGATTAAAAACAAAAGACAAGTGGTGGTGAAAGTGTCGGGAAATTGGGACCCTCATACGCTGCTAACGGGCATGTAAAATGGTGCAGCTATTTTGGAAAACAGTTTGGCAGTTTCTCAGAAGATTTAACACTGAGTTGCCATATGACCCAGTTTTCGGGCGCAGAAAAACTTAAACACAAATGTTTGTAGCATATGAACATTCATATTTATGTTAATCTTCATATAGCCAAGAAAATGGGACCAACCTAAATGTCCATCAACTATTGGATAAATAAAATGTGTTGCATCCATAAAATGGAATATTATTTGGCAATAAAAAGAAATGAAGTACTGCTACATGCTACAGTGTGAATAAAATTCAAAAACATTATGCTAAGTAAAAGAAACTAGTCATGCATGTTGTATAATTCCATTTATTGGGATGAACAAAAGAGGTAAATCCAGAGGACAGAATGCAGATTGGTGGCTAGAACTGGAGACTTTGGGAGGATTGTAGAGACTAAGTATAAGCACAGTGTCTCTTTCTGGGGTGATGAAAATATTCTAAAATTAATTGGAGTGATGGTTGCACAACTCTGAATATACTAAAAACCATCGAATTATACACTTTCAATAGGTGCGTGGCATGGTTTGTGCATTATTTCTCAATCAAGCTGTCATTTACAAAAAGATACGCTGGTGACAAGTTGAAAAGAGAGCAATTGGGAGAAGACTGACATCCACTGGGGACGCCTTCATTCAGCAGAATGTACTAAGGGGTGCCAGGTACCATGCTGGGCGACACAGAAATGAATCGGGTGCCAGCTGTGCCCTCTGGTTGGCCGCAGTCCTGCCAGAGTACACGGGGAGTGCAGGGAACTGTGAGAATGTCCATATTGGGGTGCACAAAGCCATAGGAGCTCCTGGAAGGGGCCTACCTCACCCTGTTTGGAGTGAGGAGTGTAAGGTCTCCTACTGGGAGTGGAACTGGACATAGACATACCACGTGGGAGATGCAAGCCACCAGGAGCAGAATGAGCCCACGACCCCACACCTTGCGGGGAGCTCATTGCAGTGCGTTGCCATACCCCCAGAAGCAGTTCACTAGGGGGGTGGATTTGCTCCCTGGTGACACTTGGCACTGTCTGAAGACATTGTTGATTGTCACAACCGGGAGGGGGTGGGGCCGAGAGCTACTGCCAGGTAGTGGCAAGTCACAGGACAGCCTCCCAGCAGGAAGGAATGATCTGGTCCAAAATGTCAGTAGTGCCAAGAGCCTCAGAAGCGCTGATCTAAAGCAAGTAAGCATTGATCAGCAGGGAATGGTCGGCCATGGAAAAGCTTAGAAAAGGGAGAGTCACAGAAGCCAACTTCAGAGAGACCATCCATGATGGTTTGAAGGGTGTCTCTCCGCCCCCCCCCCCCCCACCACACACACACACACACACACACACACACACGAAAAAAGATATAGTGAAATCCTAATCCCCAACACCTCAGAATATAATCTAGTTTAGGAAGAGTCTCTGCAGATGTATCTAGTTGCGATGAGGTCCCACTGAAGTAGGCTGGGCCCCTGATCCAACATGACCTGCATCCTCATAAAAAGAACGTCACGTGAAGAGGCATGAAGGAGAGCATCGTATAAAGATGCCGGTAGATAGCGGGGCAAAGCACTGAGCATGGAGTAGGATTCTTTCTCAGATGCTCAGAAGGAGCCAGTCCGACTGACACCTCGATCTCAGACTTCTGGCCTCTAGAACTGCGAGATGACAAATTTCTGTTGTCTAAGCTACCAAGTATGTGGGACTCTGAGCACTGTGTGCGGGACTTTGCACAATCCAGGCCTCCATGAGCATCCTTCAATCACTAACATTCCCTAGTTCAGTTTCCAGACTTGCTCAGTTGGGAGTATGATAGTCACTCCCTCCCCGTCGCAGGAAAAGGATGAGCTGAGTGTGCAGCACAACTATGCCAGCCCCGGTGTCTTTCAGGGCCTGAGGTATCCTGAACACTGACAGACAAAAGGGAAGCTCTGCCTCAGGACTGAGCCAGCCTCAGCTGGCACAGCAAGGGATGAAAGAGACCTTCCATTGGAATGAAGGGAGGAAATACAGTGGGGCCTTGACTTACGAGTTTAATTCATTCTGAGACCAAGCTCGTTAAGGAGCTCGTTAACTCAAATTACTCTATCAACTCAATGCAAAAAATCAGCTGAGAGACAGCTGGTATCTCAAAAAACTCGTTAGTCGGGACACTCGTAAGTCAAGGCCCCACTGTATGAGACAGTATTTAGAGTTTTTAAAAATTACAAACAAGTCACGGTTTCATAATATTTCATGAGTGACTTGACAAGACAACCTATAAATAATTTATGAATACACATGCATGCATCGTGGGTTCGTGTTTTAAAACAGTTTCAGTGATGGCGGTGGGTGGTCCCTGCCTCAGTCATGGCCTTAGATGACCACTGCCATTTCTGCAACCTTCTCTTGCTTGAAACTGATTCCTGAAAGACTTTGGGAGTCGGGCTAAGGAATTTGGCTTCTCTCCTGTGGGCTGTGAAGGCTCTCAGAAGGTTTTGAGTAGAAAAGAGATTGTAGCACTTCTGTGGGAAGATTAACAGCACAGTAATGAGTGTGGATTCTGGAACCAGCTGGCTAATTTACTAGCTGTAATATTTGCTACGTGTTTAACCTTGGGCAACTTATTTTGTCTCTTTAAGCCTCTGTTTCCTCATCTGTGGAACAAGGCTAACAAGAGTAACCACCTCTTTTTTTTCTTACTGATTTGAGAAAGAGAGAATCGTCAGTTTGTTGTTTCACTTTTATGCATTCATTGGTTGATTCTTGTACGTGCTCTGACTGGGGATCGAACCCACAACCTTGGTGCATTGGGACGACACTCTAACCAACTGAGCTACCTGCCCAGGGCCAAGAGCAACCACCTCTTGATGTTGTAGTCAGGATTAAAAGAGATGCCGCATTCAGAGCACCGCACACAGGGCCCCGGTGCATGGCAAGCCATCAATAAGTGTTGTTTTTGCTCTGTTTTAGAGTATCACTCTCTTGGACCCACATCTCAATGTAAGATTCAGACCTCAAGCCGCCACCTTCTAGAACCAGCTCTTCAAATATAGGCGGAAGCTGCCTAAAAAGCAGTATTTGAAGATACAGAAATTCTTTGGCTCCAAAACCTCCTGGTTTACTCAGTCCTGGGCACAATGGCTCTGAAGGCCTCTGATGACCTACAAGGGCATGTCTGGAAGGTATAAGCCATTCTATGTGGCCTCTGCGTAGGAGATTTAAGTCCACGTCTGCCACACTCCAGGGCTCCACGCTGTCTTTTTCTAATATGGTAAGCTCTAAAACTAGTTCCTACTTAAATGCCTTACGTGGTGTTTTTTTTTAATTCAAAATATTATTCCTTCTTGGTTTAACATCACAGCCTTGGAGCTGTATCTGCCCCCCACTGCTAATCAGCATTAATTGGATTTTGAAATCCAAGTGAAAAAAAAATGACAGGTGGTGTTATGTTCTTAACCACACTCGGCTTCTAGCTGGTTTTAAAATTGCATTCCTCTCCCCCTCGGAAAATCCAAGTCCCTTTCCTAGTTTAAGAAGGAAGTATTTGCAGGTGCTAAATTTGTTCTTGTAGCTCCGCCAAATTACGTTCAAGAGCGCCACCTCCTGGCCAAAGTTGAAAATAAAAAGAAAAGGAAAGAATCAGCAAGCAGGTGCCTAAATGGTCTTGTGCCTTTAATCAGGGGCTTAACTACTTAACCATGAAAAGGAGCTTCCCAAGGATAATGAGAGTTGCCCAATTTGCAGAAACCGGGTGTTTATTTTTGTAGCACAATTTTCCAGATGCCTGCATCCTGCGTCCTTTACAGTGTGTAGCATCTGCTTATGCTGTGTCGTTGGTGTTATGGTTTTGCTTAAAGATCCCTCCTGAATGCTGAGGGGCATGGCATGAGCTAGGTCTCCCAGGTTTAAAAATTGGACTCATCGGCCAGCTGGTGTGACTCAGTGGTTGAGCGTCGACCCATGAACCAGAAGGTCACGGTTCAATTCCTGGTCAGGGCACATGCCCTGGTGACAGGCTCAATCCCCAGTGGGAAGCATGCAGGAGGCAACCAATCAATGATTCTCTCTCATCCTTGATGTTTCTATATCTCTCTCTCTCTCCCTCTCCCTTCCTCTCTGAAATCAATAAAAACATATTTTTTAAAAAATTGGATTCGTGGATCCAGGAAAGCTTCTGAGTACTGTTCGGACCCAGGAATCAGGTACAAGTCTCTCTATATTTAAATGCTAGACCCTCCACACACAAAAAAAAAATCTTAAGAAGACAGGTTGAATTTTGATGATACTGTATAAAGCAAGAGAATTAATGAGAACTGAAGCAATGTGGTCTATAGCTATCTATCACTCTGCTCTTTCTTTTTTTTTAACACCAGTGTTTCTGCAGTAATGAGATATATGTGTTCCTGGGGAATTGGGGAAAAACACACTTCTGCAAAATGGCAAACTAAAAATAATAAGTCTTATGGGGGATATAAGGTTTAGATAGACAATTCAAACCATTGCAACTTTGTAACCAGAGCAGTAACAAAAGGATTAACAATCTTAATTTTTTTCTTTTTTAAATATATTTTTACTAGAGGCCTGGTGCATGAAAATTCGTGCACTGGGGCAGGTGATCCCTCAGCCTGGCCTGCACCCTCTCACAGTCTGGGAGTCCTCAGGGGATGTCCTGCTGACGGCTCCGGAGTGGGCCTAAGCTGCAGTCTGGCCTTCCTCTGCGGGAGGCGACTGGGCCAGCTGATCAGGGGATGGTGCCGCACCCATCACCCTGCTATTGCCACCTGGCCTCCCTCTATGGAAGGCTGATCAGGGGATGGTGCCAACCCTCCCCCCCATTGCCCTTCCGCCACCGTTGGTCACCACCCCCACCCCCCATCACCATTCCCTCCCTCTGCTACTGGCATGTACCTTGGTTGGCCTGGCGCCACCTGCTCGCCAGCCCTGCCCCCTGCCGACTGGTTGTCCACCATTCAGTTGATTTGCATATTACGCTTTTATTATATAAGATTGATTTCAGAGAGGAAGGGGGAAAGAGAGAGAGAGAGAGAGATAGAAACATCAATGATGAGAGATAATCATTGATCAGCCGCCTCCCGCACACCCCACACTGGGGATCGAGCCCACAACCCAAGCATGTGCCCTGACTGGGATTTGAATCGTGACCTCCTGGTTCATAGGTCGACGCTCAACCACTGAGCCACGCTGGTCAGGCAACAATCTTAATTTTTTTAAATGCCAGCAGAGCTTCAAAAGACTGCTCAGCTCCTAATAAATAAAAATTCTGCAGAAAACAAATGTTTTACATTAACAAGAAAAAAAGGAAGAAAAGGTAATTTGATGGAAGGCATCATAAGAGAAGTTGTAGTCTTTTTTTAATATATTTTTATTGTTGATAAAATCTTCCATTTTCCTCCCCTTCACCCCCTCCTTCCAGTCCCTACCCACCCTTCTAGGTTTTCACTACCCTATAGCCTATATCCATGGGCTATGCATATCTATATATATAAAAGGCTGTGTCCGTCCAGGCGACCGATAACTATGACACACACTGACCACCAGGGGGCAGACGCTCAACGCAGGAGCTGCCATGATGTGCACTGGCCATTTAAAAATAAACGGCACCACAGACCTGGCACCAACAAACCAACACTCAGCTTCCCCCACATGGGACACAGGCCTCGCCACCACCCTGGAGCGACACCCCACCAAATCTCTTGGCCAACGCTGCCAAGATCCCATGGCACAAAATGCGGCCCACAGCCCAGCCCAGCCCGGAGACAGTCACTGTGGGTGCCAGGTAATGACGTCATGTGGCAACACCCTGCTTCCTCTCCCTAGCGACTAGCATCCTTGGAGTTCCTTCAGCCCAGGAACCTGACTTGCTTTATAGCCACGTGCAAACTTTTTACAGTTTAACCAAATGTTTGTGAAGCATTTTCTTGTGCCTCATCTCATTTGATCCTCACAGAGTCCTGGAGTAGGTAGATAGGAGAATCATAGAATCCTATTTTCTTTTCATTAGCAAGACGTGAATAACAATATTAAAATATTTCTTCTAATTAATTTCCTTTCAATGTGCACAAATCCGTGCACCAGGACACTAATAAGTATATAAGTTCTTTGGTTTAGCTCTTCTCATCCCTCCTCCCCCACATCGAGGTATTTCAGTCTGTTCCATGCCTCCATGCTTCGGGTCTTATTTTGTTGATCAATTCATTTTGCTCATTAGATTTCACAAATAAGTAAGATCATGCGATATTTGTCTTATTTCACTTAGCATAATATTTTCCCAGGTCCATCCATGCTGTCCCAAAGGGTAAGAGATCCCTCTTTTTATGGCTGCATAGTATTCCATGGTGTAAATGTCCCACAGCTTTTTTATCCATTCATCTACTGATGGGCACTTGGGCTGTTTCCAATCTTAGCTATTGTAAATTGTGCTGCTATGAACAGAGGGGTGCATGCATACTTTCTGATTGGTGAGAAGCTGCAATCTTAACTTGTGGAGATAAGGAAATGATGCACAGATCCGGACCTCTGAGCAGGAAACTCCTAAGGCTCAGCTAAGCGACAGGAAGACGGTTGGCAAGTGAGCGCTGTGACCACTCTGGCTTCCTCCTCAGCGTGCTGCAGTCAGCTGTGTTCCCGCACTTTGCCTTCACATGCTGACAGGCCAGGAGTATGAACCAATGCAACTTCCACATCTCACTGACATCGTTCCACCACTTATCAACCACATTTGAGCGAATTTATGTCAAAATCACTCACAAAGTGTTAGAGCAAAACAGACTGCACGTGGGATGCTTCCCTGGCACACGTTCAACACTCACACTGCTGAAAGGATGGATCTGCCAGCCCTGCTTCTCCCTCCGGCCGCCTCCCTGCAGCCCAATGCTGGATTCACAGAGGTCCCCACCTCCAGCCACAGGGCTCATCAGACTCCGGATCCCGGGCTGCAATTCTGTCCAAGTTGCCATCAGGTTGTCAGCAGGACAGTAGATCAGGGGTCCTCAAACCTTTTAAGCAGGGGGCCAGTTCACTGTCCCTCAAACCGTTGGAGGGCCAGACTATAGTTTTTAAAAAAAACTATGAACAAATTCCTATGCGCACTGCACATATCTTATTTTGAAGTAAAAAAAACAAAACGGGAACAAATACAATATTTGTATTTGCATGTGGCCCGCGGGCCGTAGTTTGAGGACCCCTGCAGTAGATATTTGACAAGCTTATTTTGGTTACTAGTGAGAGAATCCAAAATAAAACCACTCAAGGCCCTAACCGGTTTGGCTCAGTGGATAGAGTGTCGACCTGCGGACTGAGGGGTCCCGGGTTCGATTCCGGTCAAGGGCATGTACCTTGGTTGTGGGCACATCCCCAGTAGGGGGTGTGCAGGAGACAGCTGGTCGATGTTTCTCTCTCATTGATGTTTCTAATGCTCTATCCCTCTCCCTTCCTCTCTGCAAAAAATCAATAAAAATATATTAAAAAAACAAAAAGAAAGAAAAAAAAAGTTTTTGCTAACCTAATACAAAGTCCAGATGTGGCTGTGGCTTCAGGCTTCGCTGGAGTCAGGGGCTCAAATTTGGTCCTTGTCTATCTGTCTTTCCCGCCTTCACTCTCCCCATTTCCTGCTCCCATCGGTGGTGGTGTAGTTCTTTCCCCTCTCCCATGAATGGCACCTGAATGCCTCTTGCTTCACAATTCTTGTAGCTATCTAGCAATCCCAGAGGAAAGTGAGATTCTCTTTCCCAATAATTTTTGGGGAAAAACAAAACAGGAATGGCCCCATTGGCACGGTTTGATGCACGTGCTCCCCAAGTGAACCTTCTCTTGTCCACTCTGGTTGAGAATGAGGCCTCCGACTTGCCCGGCCAGGGTCGTGGGCTGACCTTTGGATTCAGGGGCTGACTGCGCCTCAGCCAAACACATGGACATGAAGAGAGAGAAGTCCCTAAAGGAGAGACCAGTTCAGTATCTGGAAAGGGGGAGTGGAGCACCCCAGACACCCATCCCCATGGAGGTCCAAGCCAGGTACCCATCAAGTGGCCGGTGAGTTTAGGGAATCTGGCTTCTGGTATTTGAGCAGCACTGTTTATCTTGGACTTGAACAAAGGAACAGAAGAAGATGGGTCTGGCCTGCTTGTATATTCTGCTTGGCTCAACGGGGCTGTTTTTTGTTTTTTGTTTTTGTTTTTTTAATTGACCGTCAACGTTTAGAACTTGCAAACTTTAGGGCCTCTCTTAAAATGGAACCACACCATGTCCATTTTTCCCACCCGGCGACAGCAGGCTGAGCTGAGCAGGGGCCGTCCCTTTACTGAACCGTCCTCTCCTGTTCACAGTCATCCCCACTATTCCCTGTGCTCTTCCATCCTCCTCCCCCAGTTCACTCCTTTGCCACCCCCCGGCCCCTGGAGCCACCTGAATTTGCAATCTGCCATGGCCAAGTTTAGCTCTGGCCACCCAGCCTCTCCAGTGGCACTTGGCAAGTGTTCCCTGGTCAGGACGGGCTGGGTCAGGTGCCTCTGTCTGGCTGTGCTGTCCTGTCCTTAGGGTGCTTCACACATGCTAGGAAGTGAGTCGATGGCCACTGCTCTATTGCAGGGATTTGCCACCTTTGCATTCCTTTTAAGCTAACCAGCAGGTAATTTATTGAGATATTTATTCTAGCTTACTCCCCCAGCTGTAGGCAAATAAAAAAGTAAATTTTCTCTCCCTCACTCCAATAGCCAAGCATTGTGTCCAAGAGATCGAAGTGACCGTTGCTTGTGGGAGAATTAACAGGCTTTTGTTTTCAAGGGCCTGGTCACATAGAACCCGGAGCTGGATTGTTACAGAGAGAAAAGTGTTCCAAGGGCTGCAAAGAGGGAGAGTACCCAAGCCAGAAAATAATCACACTCTGTGAGACTCGAGTAGAGAGGAGAGAAGCTGGATTCATAAATGACTTTGACCTTTGCCTCCCTTAAAATGACCCAAGAGGAGCAGGATCCGGTCTATGTTAGGATTCCTTCTACTGCAAAGGACAGAAGATACAACCGAACAGGCGTAAGGTGGTGATAAAAAGATGAAGGAAGTTGGGTAATTTATTGGTTAATTACTAAAAAGTACATTGATAACTAACTTGGGTATGGTATGATCCAGAGAATCTAAAATACATCATGAGGACTACTTCTACCCATTTCTCAACATTGCCTTTTCCTCTCTGTTGATTTCCTTGCCAGGATCCACGTAATGTTCCCTCAGCAGCTGACTCAGACAACAATAAAAAACCTCACTGGCTTCTCAATAGAATATACAGGGCGGCTCAGAAGTATGTTTACTAGTACAAGTTGTTCATATGGAAAACAATACAATAATTAATAAAAAATAATACAAGAATAAACTCTGTATTTCACGTACTCACAACTATAAACCTGCTTTTGCCCCACCCTTATGTCAATTACTGAGCTAATCCCTAAAGCCATGAGACACAGTAATTAGCCAGTCACATGCTTTTCCTCTGAAACTGGGAGAACCAGGTACTATAAATGGAAGAAGGGGGCAGGGAGGAGGGAGAGATGCTGAGTAGCAAAAAACTATTAGTTTTTTATAGAGACTCCAAGGCCACTGGGCACCAGGAGCCAGAGCTTAGGAATCTTGGCAAAGGTCTCTGTGCTGAGTTTGTTTTAACATGCATGGGGTCCACTGCTTCTGAATGGGTCCAACAGAACATGGGCAAGAGGTACCAAGAGCTGCACCCACTTGCAGAGAGCCTTCTTGGGGGCGGGGGGGGGGGGAGGCGGGGGCGGGGGGAATAAGCCCCTATGTCTCTTGCATAATCACTAGGCAGGAAAGGGGTCCATGTAGGCATCTACACGTGCACACACAAAGATAGCTTTTGCTTTTCTTTTTAATTTTGGCAGATAAAGGACTAAGCCAAATCTGTTAGTTTGGGAAGGTGATGTTTGTAACACCCAAATAACCACACACAGTCGACTCATTTTCGTTATACAAACTTTTTGTCTCAGATCATCTGTTTCCTGTGGTTTCTTAACATCTGCAACTGTATTCCATACAGTCTCCTCGGGCTGCTTCCATCTGCACTGAGGCAGCTCTCTCCAGGGCTCCTTCATCACTCCATGCATTTCACTGGCCACACCTGTGCTGCCGGCATTGAAGCGGGTACCCCATGCAGTCCCGGCTGATGTATAATCTAATCCTAATCTATACAGTCGAAGCTTCAAAAAGCTTCTTCATTTAGGTTAGAAAGAATGATGTTCATATTATGTTCATTTATGCTGGCCCCCTAACCAACACTATCTCCAATCAGAGATTTTTAATATAATAATAAAAATATATGACAGGCTCTGTATGTGGTACTTGTTGGTTTCCTCACTGGAGAACAGTATTTTTCTAACCATTTGTAAGAGCTGTCCTTTTTTCTTTCTTTTTTTTTTTTGGCTAAACTGCAAAATCCCATGCCCTCTTATCCTAAGTTAGTTTGAACTTTTAAACCAAATATTTTGTCCACAATTAAATAAAAGCCAAGATACTTTTAGATCACACTCTCCCCTCAAAGATTTGAGCCAGTGGGCTGGGGGGCACATGGAGGGAAAAGCAGAGAGTTCATATCAGTGCACCCCGAGGTTCCATGGGTTTAACACCTTTTAAGTCCTTTCTGTACTTCAGTAAAATGCTACTGACCAATGTTATACTAGAAAAACAAATACTACTGGCCAACTAAAGCCTCAACCTTGTGTGTATAAATATATGCGCACATACATATATGTTGCATGCTTGTCTGTAAATACACACCCACTTGCATATACATATATATGTATGTAATTTGTTCATTCATTCAATAGATGTTTCAACATCTATCATGTGTCTAGCACTGCTGAGTCAAACAGCAAAAAACTCTTAATCTCTCAGAAAAGAAGAAAGAAAAACACCCAGTCTGCAAGTTCGCACTGGAATATTCAGTCTTGTGCTTAGACCAGCAACATTTTCCTCTTTGCTTACAGCTGAATAGCTGCAGGCTTTGTCCCCAGGGCCACAGTGGGGCTCTTCTATGTGGCTGTTCAGACCCGGCAGGGAAGAGGCCCGCAGTGAGCGCAGAGTGAGTGGGGAGACACACGCTCAGGAGCCTTCTGAAATGTGATCAACACACACAAAGGAGGCCAGGGTGGTGCAGGAGACCCAGGAATGGGAGGTTTGTTTATGAAGAAGTAGGTGGATTTAGTGGGCTGAGCGTGGAAGAGAGAGACCAGTTGGATCAGGGTGAGGGCAGTGGCAATGTGGTAGCTCAGGGGTCCTCAAACTTTTTAAACAGGGGGCCAGTTCACTGTCCCTCAGACCGTTGGAGGGCCGGACTATAGTTTTAAAAAAAACAAACTATGAACAAATTCCTATGCACACTGCACATATCTTATTTTGAAGTAAAAAAACAAAACGGGAACAAATACAATATTTGTATTTGCATGTGGCCCGCGGGCCGTAGTTTGAGGACCCCTGTGGCTAGCTGAATGGATCTGAGCTACATTTTGCCAGTAGCACTGCTGAGATGTGCCAAGTGGGATGGAGATTGATCCCCTGATTTCCAGTGTGAACACGCTTAGTGGGGAGTGGCGCCACTTACTGAGATAAGGGATGCACAGACAAAAACAAATTCGGGGTGAGAAGGGGAACTAGAAAGTGTTGACTTGAAACATCTGATTGTATTTGATTTTTATCCACTCAGGGTCACCACGTGTGCCGTTAGGGGACCGTGCAAAGGCAGGCAAGAATTTAAATCTTGGCTCTAGCACCTGCTACTTGTTGACCTCGGGCAAAGTTAGTGACCACTTAGTACAATGGTTGGTTAAATGTCAGGGTTAAATGAAATAATGAAAGTGAATGGGATTGCTAGGCTGGGTTCACAGCCAGTACTTAGTGAAATTAGCTAACACTCTTTCTCTGTATCTGTCTGCTAGAGTCAATTATCCTGAGGGGATGAGAGAGTGTGGGTGGGGTACAGAGGCCCCTGGGGGGAAGGGGAAGATGAGGACCAAGGTGGGAGAAGACAATACCGACAGGTCCCTGGTCAGTTTGAGGGACCAGTTTTGAGTCATCCCCAACCCAGGGTGGGGGTGGAGGGTAGGATGTGGTGGGGTGGGAAAGGGGCAATAGAGTCACCTTGGGTGGGAAGTGGGGTGAGAGTGGGGAGAGGGAGAGGATAAATAAGAAGCTGAGGACACTCTGTCCTTAAAGACCTGTGAGCTGCTTCAGGAGCCAGGTGACTCAACATGATTCAAAATTGGGGAGGAGGACATTCATACCACACCTGAGGGCTTAGGGCACCACCAACAGAGGACAGACAGCTGCACCTGACACAGCTGTGATTTAAACCAAGGGCACCATTAGCAGGGACAGGATGGACCACAGGCACCAAGCTGCACCAGGGGTTAGGAAATCATGAATGGACTCATCCTGAGCACAGGTAAGCAGAGATACCTGGGTGACTTTGAGACCATCTGGAACGCCATTGTGAGCAGATGGGACTCCCAGCAATCAAGATGTGAGCTTCAATGTTAATGCAATCATTTTTTTACACTCTCAGGCTGGTGCAGCCAGAAGATTGGAGTGGCCAGCAAATGCTAGATAAGGCCTATGTGGTTCCCTCACCCTTCCTTTGCCTTTTTTTTTTTTTTTTACAATAAAAGCCTCTCCAGCCCAGATTCTACCGTTTTAGTGCTTCGGTAAGAACTCTCGTTATATTACCTATTGTCATTATCTTGCCTACAGCTGCACATATGTGCACATATGTTCTCTGTTGCCTGGCAACATGAGAAAAAGCTGATATATGAGGCTAAGTAAGCAGAGTTGATGATGAGCATTCATTCATTCAGCAAATATTTGTTGAATATGTGCCAGGCATTGTGCTGGGTTCCAAATCAAATGGTATATTTATTTCAAAATAAACCTAAGAATAGAACTGGCACACCTAGAATACATCTTTCCTTCTGTATTATGTTTTTTACCTTTCATATGAGATTTAACTATTGGAATAACATTTACCACTGACATCAAAGCGTGCACACACACACACACACACACACACACACGAAAACCTTAGCCACTGCTGGCTAAACATTATAATAGCACGCCTTCCTGCTTTCAAATGTCAGTCACTCTTAAAATCGTGGTTGGCCAGGCTATCCCTCCAGTGGGTAATTGAGGAACATGATCTGGGTTCAGACATAAGCTAGAAAGAAGTGGTGCAAAAATAACTCTGTCCCAAGAGAGCTTTACCCCAGTTGGAAAGATAAGAGACACCTGAAATAACTACATTTCCCCAAGAGACAGGCCCCCAGGCACTCAGTTGGGCTACTCTCCTGGCCCCTTCTGGAGGGATGGGGCCTCGTGACAAGTTCGGTGTCACCTTCAGGCCAATCATTTAACTGTCCATGCAAGACCTTCCAGAGCTCTCTTTCTCTTTGAGTTGTGGTAGCTCCATCACTTTGGGTGCCTGAGTGTTCACCGTGAGCAGAGCCCTCTGCCAACCCATCATGGACACGTAGCATTAATGAGAAATGAACCTGTTTTTCTTTTAAGCCATTGGAGGTTGTTTCTTAAAACAGCAGAACCGGGTTTGTTCTAACGGAAACACTGAAAGGATGAAATGGCCTACCTTCTAGAGCACTTTAGAGCATGGGGGGGAGGATATTAAAGAACTGAGGCTAACGAATACAGTAGTGTGTGTGTGTGTGTGTTTTTTTTTAATGATATTCTAAAAACTATAAGCTGCCAAGCTTGACATTGACTCTCTACAAGAGTCTAGAAGGAATAGGTAGAGAATGATCTGTGAAAACTTAAAAAAGAAAGCAGAGACCATAAGGAGTCAATGTGGTTCAATGACCATTGCAACCAACTAATTTTCGTTTGCTCTGCAGGCAGGTTTTATATCAGTCGGAGTGTTGGCAGCTAACAGTGTATTCAAATTAGAATGTCTTTCAAAGAGAGATTTATAAAGGGACTATGCACAGAGGCTTCGCACAGGACATAGGGCAACCATAAGGAATTGTACAGTACCCTGGGCTAGAAGAGTGGGAATGTTACCACCCTGAGCTAGAAGGAGAGAGAGTGACTGTATGCCAGCCACACCATCTTTGCTGGAGGGACTTGGCCAGTCTGAAGTAATCCTGTACTAAGGGATCTTGGAAAACAAATATCCCAACTCATCCTTCTCTTTTCCTCCAATTCCTTGTCTCCATTGGCCAACCCCAACTAGAAATCCAACTAAAGGGCAAAGGGGCTCTTGATGTAGTTCAGATTAGTCAGCCTCCTTGGGCACAGAACAGGGGGAGAAGGGTGGAGGTCACATCTGGGGGGCGGGTGGCAAATAGAAAATATCCAGCTGAGGATTATTAGAGAAATTAAATATACCTGATGTGCCTGGGCTTGAGTGAGGTATTTGACAAAAATTGTTAGGAATTTCTTAAGGAAGCAATATAGGTCACACTCTCTTCTGTGCTCCCATAGGACTTTGTACTGATGCCCTGGAGTGGACGGTGGCCAATGCACTTTTATCAGCATGCTTCTCCATCTCGCTTCTGGCAATAGCACCCTCATATTCTACAAGAAAACTTGCCCCCATCTTTGTTTGGGATGTGGTCAAGTGCCATACTTGGTCTTCCACTAACTCCAAAGAGTAAACACCTTAGTTAGTCCAATCAGAGTCCTAGGAACATTCCTGCTGAAACTAGTGAAAAGATGCTATTTTGCCTGTGGTTTACAGTGCTGGGAAGATGCAAGTTTGGAGCGATGGACAGCCACCGTCCCTAGCTCAGCAAAAGAAGCTGCTTACATTAAGAGAGTTTGTGCTCCTCATGCAAAGAGAAGCAGAAACAAGGGAAATCTAAAAGAAGACCAAATAATATTGCTGAGTTTCTGGATTAAACTGTTCCTGAGGTCAATCACCTCTAAATTTCTCACTTGTGTGATCCACTCCATTACTTTTTCGATTTTGCTAGTTAGAACTGGATTTCTTTTGCTTACAACAGAGATCTCTGATGAACTTACCTGTATTATAGAGTTTCCAACATTAACCTCATAGTGTTATCAAGAGTTATTTATAGTTTTCAATCCAATTAATAAAGGCTAGTATAGTAATAAAATCAACTACTATTGTTGAGTGCTCAGTAAATGTTCATGAGATGAATGATTGTCACCAAAGTAAATGAAAGCCTGTCAAAGGCAGGGCAGGGCCCAGCTGAGCCCACATAATCCTGTGACCTTCTCTAGGAACTTCAGTTCTGCCTGCCCCCGCCCCCCGTATAACATCTGCCACTAAGGGAGAAACCAAAGTAGCAACAAAAAGGTCAGGTCACTTTCTTCCCTTTCCTGGCTCCATTGCCTTCTGCTCATTCAAGCTGCAATGTTGGGCTTACTCCCAGGTCACATGCAGGGAGGAGCTACAGATTTGAGGAAAAGGACCAGGCCTTCCCTAGATAATATTTTAATATTGCCTTAGGGCCCTCTGGGAAGCAGGTACCAAAGTACTGGCTCTCTCTCTCATGGAGTACTTTGTAGGTTTCTCACAAACACCCTTCAGTGGGCTCTCCCACTGCACCTCCTCTGCTGCGAGTGATGCAAACTCGGGCTGACTGCTCACAGCTGGTCCCTCCTTGGGTACATTTCATGCAACCTCTCTGTACTGGCACAAGGTCCTCTGGGCTGGCTCCTTCAAGGTGACTAATGTGCCATGGTGAACATGCCCCTTGCCCTGCCATCAGCACACCCCACCCAATTCACTCCGCAGCCCTCTCCTTGCTCGGGCATCAGGCTCACTCCGTGTATGTACAGAAGCTTCCCTCGCCTTGGCTCAAATTGGAGGAAGGAGACTACCTTCCTCTCCCCCACAGGTAGGGAAAGAATCACATGGCACTCCAGTAACTCTTTTCCAAGAAATTCCCACCCCCAATTCTCTTCCTGCAAACCCTACCTCCTCTTAAAAATGGTCTTGACATTGATGGTAGGCCAAGACTCATGAACTGGTTGGAGATTTCCAGTTAGCAAGACCTACCAACATGGCTAAATTCCTTTCTTTAGAACCTCCCCATGCCATAAGGCAGCCACTAGCCACATGTGGCTATTGAGCACAGGAAGTATGGCTGGCCTAACCTGAGATGCGCTGTAAGTGTAACGAATACACCAGCTTTCAATGTCTTAGTGTGAATAAAAGAATGTAAAAATATCTCAATGATATGAGATACACATTTTTTTATATATTGGGTGAATTAAATTTCTCACTAAAATTGATTTTACCTTTTTTTCCTTGTTTTAAAATGTGACTACTAGAAAATTTAAATTAGATATGTGGCCCACATTACACTTCTATTGGATGGTGCTGCTATAAAATGTATGGGCACAGGATTTAGGGCCTGGCCCAAGCACGGAGACAGGAAAGGTCCCATTTCAGAGTGTTAGGTGACATTTGTAAATCCCTTGGGCATCTGCCTGGCACGTGTTAGGCACTCAATAATTAGCGTAGGGAGAGACTTGAGACAGAAGAAGAAATGTTCTTTTGGTGGCAGTAGCTGATGTTAGTGATCTGATTCATCTCCCTTTACCCACCTGTAAAATAAAAATAATCGCTGCTCTGCTGACTTCACAAGGTTGCAAGGCAGTTTGAGTGAAATAGTGTGTGATTTAAACGCTCTTTAAACTGCAGAAAGCTGCATAAACAGAGGTTGTCTTGGTGGCAATAACCATAATGGCTGCAGTAATATGCCTGACTCGTGCCAGGAGGTCAGCCAAAACCTGCCTCGGGAGCCCAGGGCTCCGGTGGGCTGGCCGCGGGCCCAGCCGCTCTTTCCACCTCATCAAAGTCGAGCGCTGGGTCACCGCCAGGTGGCAGTGGAAGCCAAGCTGCTGTCCCCGCCAGGTCCCCTGAAGCGCAGCCCCACTAGGCCAAGCAAGAAGCATAGCTTCCCAGAGGATCCCTGGGCGAAGCTCCTTTTGCATCTCCAGCTTGATGTTCGGCACTGTGGCACATACAGAAAAGCTTCTTAGACATGGTCCAGCCCTTCAGGAGCTGCAGCATAAGGAAGGAAATTGGCCCCAAACAACCCATCTAATGGTGGGGATCCTGCTTGTCAGAGGGGCGGCTGCCTGGCTGGCCCTGGGGGGAGTTAGGCGGAGCTTTCAGAGAAGCGACATTGAGCTGGGTTTTCTTGCTGGAGGACTCCACTTTGGGCACAGGGTGTGCCGAGGGGCATTCCAGGCAGAGGACCCAGCAAGTGCAAAGAGCACCTGGTGCGTTTGGAGGTGAATGGTAACAGGGTGAGGGGTTTAGTGAGTGCAGGCCGGTGAAGTCGAATGCCCAGCAATGTGTGTGGGGGACAGTCGTGTATAATGAAGCGTCCTGCCCTGAAATGGCAGTAGCAGCCGGGCTGAAAACTGAGAGTCTGGGAGGGGAAGGGGAAGCTTGGATGTGAGATGTAAAGGGAGAGACAGAGTAGGGCAAGTTGAGAAGGGCCTTGTGGCTAGACCGTGGGCCTTGGGCCCTCCTGCAGTGGCTCAGAGCCGCTGAATTTCTTCCCAGCTGCAGGGAAACAGCTCCTGCTGTTTCTGAAACACCGCAGGCATCCTGGCAGGGCTCTGGGGGAGAAGCTCTGGTGGATGTGCTCGCACGGTGCCCCGGTGTGCTCCTGAGCCTCACCCTCCCCAAGAGCTGGTGTCCTGTGCCTGGCCCCAGCGTGATGCCATCCTCCTACAGCAGTGGTCGGCACACTCACTAGTCAACAGAGCCAAATGTCAACAGTACAACGATTGAAATTTCTTTTGAGAGCCAAATTTTTTAAACTTAAACTATATCGGTAGGTACATTGTTATTAACTTAATTAGGGTACTCCTAAGGCTTAGGAAGAGCCACACTCAAGGGGCCAAAGAGCCGCATGTGGCTCGCGAGCCACAGTTTGCCGACCACTCTCCTAGAGAAACTCCAGACTGAGAGTGGACACATGCAGGCACTTATAAAACATTTGCCAATTTGCATTCACAAGACCTGGTGCGCTGGCTGCATGAAGGCAAACCTTGTATGTTAAGTGAAGGCGGCCCCACTGGATTGTCAGAATCTTTGCTCTGAGCCTGTCTGAGGCCTTCATCCCAGGAGGGGACCAAACACTTGCCTCTTAATGATTCTGAGAGCCAGCATTTAGTAAGCAGGCTACTTTGAGTCAGGCATTGTCCTGGGTACTGGACATACTAGTACTTTACATTTCATCTTCACAGCGAATCATTTAACAGGTGAGAAAACTGAGGCTCAGGCAGGATAAATGAGTTGCTTAAGGTGTCCAAGTGGCAGAACCAGACTTTCAACTTAAATGTGTCTGACTCTAAAGGCCTTTGCTCTTTCCCCTACACCAGCCTGTTTCTCTCAATCACAAGAAGACGGTGTTTCTGGAAAGGGACCGGAGGCCACGTAACCCCCAGGCAATGAAGACAGGCATCTTCCTTCAGCAGCCTTGGCAGGATGTGGTCTGTGGAGGCTGCCGTGGGCTCCCTGCAAGATGGTGTGGGCTCCAGCTCACTCCTCTCCCGGCCCTTGGTTCAGAATAGGGCCCGGGAACGCAGTGGAGCAGAAGCAGGAAGCAGAAAAGAGCTCGGGCAAGGTGTGGTCTCCCGGGGCCCAAAGCTGCCGCTGACAATTCCTAGCTTTGGGCTGGCACCCTGGCTGCACAGGAATGTATGGACTTAGTGACCTTTTCCTGGGGAAGAGGAGCTGGCACCTGTGGAGGCAGCACCGCATAGAGAGACTCCTCTTTCCGCAGGGCACCAAAAGGACCCCTTGCTCACAGCCATCAGAGCCACTGCACAAAACCCACCACTGGTTGGGTTCTTTCTCATCTTCCTGGGCGTGAGTCACGTCTCTCAACTGTCAGAGAGCTATTACCCTGCATGAAGAAACAAGAGAGATTAATTGTGGTTGGACTGGCCTGTGCAGGTCCGCTGTGGACTCAGGCCAGGGAATTCTCCGAGCAGTCTTTTCATTCACCCTTCCATCTATCCACCCATCCATCCATTTATCTATCATCTGCTATGTCCAGGCACTGTGCTTAACCCCAGGGAGAAAAAAAAAGGAATAACAATAGCCCCAATCCTGAGATTTGGGGGTTCCGTTACAGAAGACTAGACCAGTGTCCCCAGTCCTCTGCAGCTGGTGAATATAAATGGGGACCTGTTAATTAAAATAACTCAGAACACTAATTCCTTGCAGTGTCCCTCAAATATTTCTTGGAAGTTCCCAAGGAGTGTTTGACATTTAATCATGAACCAACCCATCAGTTTAACCAACCTTGACCCCTACCCTACAGCTTGCCCTGGTTGCCCCTTGTCGTGAGTTCTGTAGAAATATCCAGAAATGACAGTGCCCTTTCTGAAAAAGTCATGGCTACTTAAGTAGGGCTGCCCCAAGATCACAAGCCTTCTGTGCAAAGTAGAGAAAGCTCTCCCTTGCTCTGCATGGACTTGAGCCCCACTCCCAGTCCTTTGTCCTGCTTCCCATGTGCAGAGTGATACTGAGTCCCATGCCCGGGAGGACAGAATGGCCTCTCACATTTGCATTGTGAAAAAGTGCTGCTTCTGCCCAGAGTCTACAATGCCTGTGACTCACAAGCATTTCAAGGAGCTTGGCAGAGAATGAATAAATGCCTCCCATGAACAGCCACAATATTCTCCCATCGCCCACTTTTCTGTCTTCTAATCCCACAACTCTCCCAAAGTTTTGCCTCTCCTCAAACTTCCAATTGTGCGAGTAGAATCCAAGAGGGTGCCCAGTCCACTGATTCTGACTCCCATTCTAAGCTCAGCTAAAACACTCTTGCATAAGTAACTACCGTGCAGTGGTTAAAATCAAAACAAAAAACAACAACAACAAAAACCAACTATCATAGTTGCAAGTATAGAGGAGGGACATGGAAGCCAGACAAGTGTATCTTGGAGAAGGAACGACTGCATTAAGCCTTAAGCAGTGAGCAGAGGACTTTATGTATAAGGATGCCATTCTAGACAGAAGAAAACACGAGCAAAGTTTCAGAAGTGTCAGCTTGGTGTTGCTGGAGTAGAAGATGCAAGGCAGGGGGGAGAAAGGGGCAACCAGAGAAGTCGGCAGGAACCAGATCAAGGATGGCTTTATAGGCCACACTGAGGAGATTGTACTTTATTGTAAGGCAACGGGGAGCCACTGAAGGTGTCTGTCTAGCTGAGGAGTGAGATGATCAGCTGTGTGCTTTGGAAAGATTGTTCTGGTTACATAGAATAAATGAGAGGAGAGTGTTATCTCCTCAAGCAAATGTTGGGGTAAGAGGTGATGAGGACCAGAATTGAGCAGTGGAAAAGGAGGGGGAGGAGAAGGCAGAAGTGAGAGGGAACAGCTGCGGAGGAGGACTGAGGCAATTTCACGAGGAGAGGAGCAAGGATGACTCCCAGTTTCTGACTTGTGACTTCATGCATTGAGGCCATTAACTAAGACAGAAAGTTCTTTCGAGGAGAAGAAAGATTGGAAGTTGGGAAGATGACCAGTTCCTTTTTGAAAATTGTCCATGTACATCTTTGAGGGTTGACAGGCAGATTCTGGAAATTGGGATTTGGAGCTCAGGAGCTGAGCTGAGGACATCGATTTGGAATGATCACAGGGGAGCCATGCTGTGGCTGGGTTGCTGCCAGAGAGCATCTGAAGGAGAGAAGAGTGCTGAAGCAGAGCTTATGTAAAGAGAAGACAAAAAAGCAACGCCAGTGAAGAGATTAGGAAAACCCAGGGTATGACTGTGTTAGGGAGAGCCAAGGGAGGGAAAGAGAGTCAAGGAGAATGGAGGAGTCAACATTGCCAGCTGGTGCAGAGAGGTTAAATGAGATAAGGACTTGCTGAAAGAATCCACTGGCTGTGACTAGCTGGGGTACACCATGCTGAAGTGTGGGTGACAAGGGCGGTCACTGAGAGTGATGAGACCACTCTTTCAAGACTGGAGGTTGCCTGTGCTGGTTTGGCTCAGTGGATAGAGCGTCGGTCTGTGGACGGAAGGGTCCCGGGTTCGATTCCAGTCAAGGGCACATGCCGGGGTTGCGGGCTCGATCCCCACTGTGGGGCGTGCAGGAGGCAGCCGGTCCACGATTCTCTCTCATCATCACTGAGGTTTCTATCTCTCTCTCCCTTCCTCTCTAAAATCAATAAAAAAATATTTAAAAAAAAAAAAAGAATGGAGGTGACAGAAAAGAAACAAGAAGGCATTAGTGTGAGGAGCCGGTAAAGGAGTGCGCATCTCTGGATGGGGTACATTTGAGCAGGTGGCTAGGGAAAAGGGAAGGAAGTACACAGAACAAGGGGTTAGAGAGAATTATTGATAGATAAGTAATTCAGACCAGTCAAGGGGAGAAGGGTACCTGAGGCGGGTGGAGAGGAGCTGTCTGGCCTTGGACAGGTGGGGAGATGTAGCTCCTGGGACTCAGAGAAGGGACAGCCCTGAGGGAGCCTCTGGCTCTGGGCCCAGAAGCAGCGGGAATGGCTGGGCTAGCTGAGGCCCTCTTGCGGTGGGTCTAGTCATCTGCTTGAGTCACACTGAGGGCTGCTGTGCTCCCTGCAATGTCACTCCCGCTGACTCTGGGTTCCTTGAAGACAAAAGTTATTGGAGCCATTTTCCAGCACCTGACCAAGAGCCTGACACAGGGAACATTGTTGTAGACGCATGGAGAGAGGGTCAGATGGTTGGATATATGGAGTCTTCCAGGTGACTTCGGCCCAACTATTCCAGTCTGGTCCTCACTACTTCTGGGTATTTAAAAAGATTAAATCCAATTGGCTCCAGAATTTCTTACTAGAAGGAGCTTAGTAGGAAAGTGTTTGTGCAAATCTTTGAGGGGTAGCAGGTATACTCTTAAAATATGGACCTGAAGCTCAGGAGAGGTGTCTGAATTGAGGACATAAATTTGGGATCATCACAGGTGAAATTATGCTTGTGGATGGGTCACTGCCAGCAAGTGTCTCCAGAATTCTTACGTAAGAAAATTAGCTGCAACCTGGGTTTGGGGATATTTTCAGTTGAAAGCATTCCTGATACAAGCTTGATGCCTAAACTGAAATGCATAAGATGGGCGAGAGAAGACAGAATTTTGCAGGCAGAGGGCCATCATGATAAAGACAAGAGAGATGATAGAACCAAGATGACGGCATAGGTAAACACCGGAGATTGCTGCCTCGCACAACCACTTCAAAAATACAACTAAAAGACATAACGGACATCATCCAGAACCACAGGAAGGCTGGCTGAGTGGAATTTCTACAACTAGAAGGAAAGAGAAAAGCATACCGAGACTCAGAGGAGGTTCGGTGCTGAAGTAAATACAATGGTGTGGAGGTGCATGCGGAGGGGGCTGGCGGCTGAGGACACGATTGTCTTTTTCAATTGGGAGGGAGTCTCGGGCTCTGAGCTCCAGTTCCGGGCAAGTCTCTGGGGACCCAGACTCATACGGGAGAGACGGGACTGTCTGGCATCGGTTGGAACTCGAGAGCAGCTTTCTCTCGGAGGCACTCGCGGTGACTGCCAGGACCCCTGAAGGCAGGACTGAGAGCAGCCATAGTGCTCGCTTGCTCGCTCCTCCCGCCCTGTTGATCCCCTGGAACCCTGCCCCGCCCAAGCCGTGCATGGAGGCTTTTGCATATGAAAGGCCCAGCCCTCTGTAATCTGAAAATAACAAACTGCAGCTGCCCCAAGGCCCCATGGCAACTTGCATCGCTTTACAGCTGGCTTCTGCTGGGTAGCCTCAGGCAAAGGCTAGATTAGCACCTCCTTAGATCCAAGAGCCAGTGTACCCAGTGGTCAGAGTGGGACCACCCAGATTATAACTCCTCAGATTCATAAGGAACACACTCAGGGGCAGACTCAGTGAGCACCAAAGCCCCACTGAAGCAAGTCTTGCCCCAGAAGGGTGTCTTCAGCACAGAAGTTCTCCCACCGTAGACACAGCTGATTCTCACAGCCAATTGGCCTGGAGGTCAAATCCTCCCAGTTTTACCTACAACAATCAAGGCTTAACTACAACAAGACTGTGCACAAAGCCCACAAGGGGGTGCACCAAGAGTGTCTACCTCAGGTAATTGGGACACTTAGCACAGAAAGCCACTCTATCGACACAGTGAAGCATAAAAAATGCTGAGACAAAGAAACAGGACACAAATGACAGAAATGGAGGAAAGCAAACTACTGGATATAGAGTTCAAAACCACACTTTTTAGGTTTTTCAAGAATTTTCTAGAAACCGCCGATAAATGTAGTGAGATCCTCAAGAAATCTAGTGAGACCCTCGATGTTGTGATAAAGGACCAACTAGAAATTAAGCATACACTGAATGAAATAAAGAATATTATACAGACTCCCAACAGGAATCAAGTCAAAGATTTGAAATACGAAGAAGCAAAAAACACCCAACCGGAAAAGCAAAATGAAAAAAGAATCCAAAAATATGAAGATAGTGTAAGGAGCCTCTGGGACAGCTTCAAGCATACCAACATCCGAATTATAGGGGTGCCAGAAGAAAAGAGAGAGCAAGATATTGAAAACCTATTTGAAGAAATAATGACAGAAAACTTCCCCTACCTGGTGAAAGAAATAGACTTACAAGTCCAGGAAGCACAGAGAACCCCAAACAAAAGGAATCCAAAGAGGACCACACCAAGACACATCATCATTAAAATGCCAAGAGCAAAAGACAAAGAGAGTATCCTAAAAGCAGCAAAAGAAAAAAAGTCAGTTACCTACAAGGGAGTACCCACACGACTGTCAGCTGATTTCTCAACAGAAACTTTGCAGGCCAGAAGGGAGTGGCAAGAAATATTCAAAGTGATGAATACCAAGAACCTACAACCAAGATTACTTTATCCAGCAAAGCTATCATTCAGAATTGAAGGTCAGATAAAGAGCTTCACAGATAAGGAAAAGCTAAAGGAGTTCATCACCACCAAACCAGTATTATATGAAATGCTGAAAGGTATCCTTTAAGAAGAGGAAGAAGAAGAAAAAGGTAAAGATACAAATTATGAACAACAAATACACATCTATCAACAAGTGAATCTAAAAATCAAGTGAATAAATAATCTGATGAACAGTATGAACTGGTGACTATAATAGAATCAGGGACATAGAAAGGGAATGGACTATTCTTGGGGGGGAAAGGGGTGTGGGGGGTGCGGGAAGAGATTGGGCAATAATCGTGCACCTATGGATGAGGACAGTGGGTGGGGAGTGAGGGCGGAGCGTGGGGTGGGAACTGGGGGGAGGGGAGTTATGGTGGGGAAAAAGAGGAACCAATGTAATAATCTGAACAATAAAAATTTAATTAAAAAAAATAAAATTGGAAAACTTAAAAAAAAAGAAAAGACAAGAGAGATTAGAACTTTGGTAGAATAGCAAGGGGCTGGGGCATGAGGAGTAAGAAAAATGTGATGGATGAGAAGCTATTGTCCAGATCACAATGAGCCTTAGAAATTGTGTTACCAAGTATGGACTTGACCCTGGAGGCGGTGTACAAGTGGGAGGTCACTGAAGGGTTGAAGTATGGGGGCCAGCACAATCAGACTTGTGATTTAGAAAGATCGCTCTGGCTGCTGAAAAGAGCATGCTTTGGAGATTAACCAAAGAAGCATGGGAATGAATTAGAAAGACATCGTCATAATCCAGGTAAGAGAAGTGTTGGTCTCTGGACCATAGTGAAGAGAGCAATCAGCATAACCCCAATGTTAAGGAAATAGAATGAAATAGTCACTTGATGACTAATGAAATCTTTAGTATAGGGAAATATATTAATATAGGGTGTCCCAAACACACTTTGAATAATCATAAAAGCAGTGTTTATTAAAATATATTTCATTTTCAAAATTGAGCCATCAGCTGTTAAAGTGTATATACATATTTTGGGACACCCTGTATTTAGTGTAAGGGAAGTGTCAGGGTGATTTCTGCTTCTAGTTTATCTGGTGGACGATGGGTTTTTACTAATGGGACACAGGAAGAGAATTGGAGGGGAGGTGGGAGAAAAAGGGGTGCAAGTATGAGAAATGATTTTAATTTTGGACAGTTTTGAACATTCTTTTCCAGTTGGTCTTAGGGAATGGATGCATGATATTAAAGTACTACAACTGTATCCCATTATCTGACATACAATAAAATCGTGTGTGTGTGTGTGTGTGTGTGTGCGTGCGCATGCATGTATGTATTGGGGTGGGATGTACAAACGAGGGAAGACAGACTGGGTAGAAATGAGTAGAGTTTATTGGGGCAAAGAATTTGCCTTCTGGATGTTGGTGGACTGACCACATCTGTGAATTTAGCCATTTGCTCACAGTGATACATGCAAAAAGGCAGGATGATTCCTATGTAATAACGGTGTGCCCTCATCAGGTATCGATGGAAATACCAGCCAACTTGAAACAAGAGAAAAAGGCAGTGCACATTTTCTTCAGAACAGTCACTAGGCTTTATTCCACCACATCTGGGGTCCTGAACTCTACCTGTGGAAGGTACCAGCACTGCCACACTGAAGACAAGGAGCTCTATCAAGCCCAGGCAGGAAGCATGGCACACTAAGAAAAGTGTGAGTTTCAGGAAGGGACTACAAAAGCATGGGCAGGGAGGGCTAAGGCAGCCCAGAAGGGAAGCCCAGGCATAAGCAACAGTGGAGAGCTGTAGGCAAGGGGAGGGGGCGATTACAGGAACTCTGAGAAACATGGAGCTGTCAGGGAGGCCACCCACAGCAGCAGTGGCATGTGGTAGAGGGACACAACCACCGCCAAAACAGAGCCCAAGAGCGACTGAGAAATCAATGCTCCGGCCCTAACCCTCTCCTCTTGTCCTAGACTCCTACCACTGACTCTCATTGGGTGAACCCACCTGGAAGCCAGAGAGCAATGGAACCAAATGTGCCACCTGCAAAGGTAGGCTTGCTATGGCAGAGAGCAGAGTGAAGAGAAGGGAGTGGGGCGGCAAGGGCAAAAACAGAATATTTAGCATGGGAACCTTCCTCTTAGGGCAGCGGTTCTCAACCTGTGGGTCACCCTTTCACAAAGGGGTTGCCTAAGACCATCGGAAAACACATATATAATTACATATTGTTTTTGTGATTAATCACTATGCTTTAATTATGTTCAATTTGTAACAATGAAATTGGGGGTCACCACAACATGAGGAACTGTATTAAAGGGCCGTGGCATTAGGAAGGTTGAGAACCACTGGCTTAGGGGGAATGGGGCACTTCCAAAGTGAGGACTAAGAGAATTAGAAACTCAGCTCAAATGAAACTACAAAGTTCTAGCCAAGGGAAAAGGTAAAAAAAAAGATCTATTTTGTGAATGCACTTGCTTAAACTGCAATGGGAAAAATAATTTAGGCCTAGGAAAAAACAACTGGCAAGTGAATGTGGAAAAACTCTACATTCTCCTTTAAAAACAAGGGTGAGGAAGCTGTATGGAATGCCTGGAGCAGAAAGACCCAAATCCGGAGCTGAGAACCTGTGATTTAACGATTTCCCAACACATGCAGTACTACTCTGCAGTTTCTAGTTGTAGGTGAAACTCTTGGGAAGATTTTTTGATTGAAGGAGCCTCATTCGTTAGGAAAATTTTAAATGTATTATGTGTGAGAGTGGAATGGTTTCCCTTCCATTTCAGTTAAGTGGGAGTTTGTTTCTGGAGAGTTTAACGCTCTTTCTAATTACTGACCAGAGTGTACTTGTGTCTTCAATTCATCAGGGTTGAGAAGTACTGGGCTAATATTAGGAATGTGAAATGCTCTAGGAGCCAAGTTACATAAGTAATTAGAAAAACCTACAGTTTTGTTTTATGCTTATTTAAATACACGAAAGAGGAAGAGAACTCACAAAATATTCTTGGAACACAAATGAGGCTATAAATCTCTCAACCCTAGAAAGACAAACGTGTGTTGGCTTAACAAATGACTGCATACAGATCACTGGAGTAAAGAAAGAGATGGCGAGTTGCCTAAAGGTGTGGCTAACCAAAAAATCTGTGGAGATGGGTGATCTGAGAACTGACCATCTTTAAAGAATTCTTTGCCCAGGGGTGAAACGAGAAGTGGGAATTTTGTTCTTGGGTGGGGAAGTTGGAAGACTCCTCCTTCTATTCCAGTAAGCAGGAGCTGTTAGATGCAGAAGAGCCACAGTGGAGATGGGTGCTCAATTAAAGTGATAAATATTAGCACTGCAAGAGGAAAATAGAACTGATTTTTAATATTTATTCAAAATGTTCAGAATTTGTATTTCTTAATAAAATGTGATAGAAATATTAGAAATGGAAAAATCATAGTGTAACGTCAGAAAACATAAACTGGGTCACATTAATATAATTCCAACATAACTCAGTTCATAGCTTGGGACTTTTTGGTGATTTTGAGGTAATACTGCAGTTTCTACTATGTGCCACACACTTTGTATTCATTGTACCATTTTTTAAAAATACATTTTTATTGATTTCAGAGAGGAAAGGAGAGGGAAAAATAGAAACATCAGTGATGAGAGAGAATCATTGACTGGCTGCCTCCTGCACGTCCCCTACTGGGGATGGAGCCTGCAACCCAGGCATGTGCCCTTGACCGGAATCAAACCTGGGACTCTTCAGTCCGCAGGCCAACGCTCTACCCACTGAACCAAACCAGGTAGGGCTTCATTGTATCATTTAATCCTTACAACCACCCTCCCAGGTAGGCCTTTTACAGATGTGGCATCTGAGGCTGAGAGGTTAACTGACTCATTCAGTCACACAGCTGGTGAAGTGGCAGTCGACTCATACTTAGTCTCTTAGCAAAACTAAAGTTCTTTCCACTATGCAATTCTGCTCCTCTGTCCTGTGGAAGAGTTTTGTTAAAATAGTCTATTGTTTCTGGGCGTCGAGATTAATACACTTTTGAAATGCCTTTTTTGGACCCTTCAAAAGGGAAACCACCCTGAAGAGAACAAGCACATAATCTTGTTAACTCTCCTGTAATTAAATCCCTTCCTGGCTGTCTCCCCCTTTCCCGTAACCTTCCTTATGCTCCCTCCCTAATTCCAAATGCATAAAAGAAGCCGCCAACTATCATTTTGGGAAGCATTTTTCCTCACTCATTTTTTCTTGTTTCCAGGCATATTCTCTATTTGACTCAAATAAATTTTTATACAACTTTTCTACAAAATAAATAGTATTTTTTAAATTTTAGAAATGCCAGGTACTTCTGCTCTATAGCTACCATGGAACAGTGTGCTAGAGATACAGATATGGGGTGCTCATTTACAAAAACAATCAGAATATGTTTGTGCTGAAATAGCAGTGAAAATTGCTAAAGAATTGAAATTTTGCATTTTTTTTGTGTCTTATTGGGTAAAAAAAAAAAAAAAAATCTGGAATGTTTTCTTCCAAGAGTGGCAAGAAACTTCTTGAAAAGGGTCAGGCAGTTCTTGAATTGCCCTGAATATGTCAAATCACCCACAGGCTTGTTATAAATACATGTGCCTGGTCCCCACCCCAAATCTCTATTAGAAGGTCACTGGGTGGGGCCCAGCCATTTATTTCTGTGTGTATGGAGCTGCTCAGATGATCCTGCTGCATACCACTGGCCTAGGGGAGGGAAGAGCAAACCTGGGTCATCATTAGAATCAGCTGGGAAAGTTTAAACTCTCACCCCTAGGCTTCTCCCTAAACCTAACTCATCAGAGACTCTTGGGATGGGTCCTGGGAACATCTACATTTGAAGTTACCCCAGGAATTTTGATCACAGGCCAAGCTGTGGGAGCCCCTGGTTTGGAGGTTGGCAGAAATAAACTCTGTGTTTGTAGGCCCCCATGGGATAGGCATCATCCAGGGAGAAATGGGATTTTCAGTTTGCACTTTGATTTATGACCTGATTCTTTCAAAATTCTAGCAAGACTACAAAGAACATGAGCTCATCAGAGAACTCATCCAATTTAAATATGAATTAAATAAGTATAATGCTTGACAAATCCTTCCTGACTACTTTTTTACTATTATTTATATTTAAGGGAAGGCTTTTATCCACCTCATATTCTTTCTCTAGATAGCAACTTTTATTTGCTGAATTACCTGTCATATAAAAGGGAAGCTGATGACATGTCATACAATTATTTCCTATACACATCACTGTTACCAGTGGACATTTTTCTCTTAAATTCATTTCATTTAGGAAAAAATGTAAAAGGTCAGTTCATTTAAAAATCTATTCATATCTAATAGGAACTGGGGGTGTTCTGAGTTTTTGACAGGTCACTGCACAGCCTAGAGTACATTCTGAGCATGCAAACACCCAACTGCCCTACACGCCTCATCTTTCCTTAGTCATTTTACTGTTTAACACTAAAAATATTTCCTTCCTCACTGCTCCCCACACTTCTCAGCCTTTACACAAGCTCTATGCCGGTGGAAAGGAATGCCTGTCTATCCCATCACTTCTCCCCATCAGACTTAAAACCACAGCTCAAACGTCATGTGCGCCTGAGCCCTTCCCTTAACACTAACCAGTAAATCATTCCTCTCTGCTTCCAGTATTTTGTTCTTCTCTTTATATATTTTATTGAAATGATGTTCCCTTGCCTATGTTAAGTCATAACATCCTGGTGGGTAGGCAGTGTTTCACATTCAGGTCTGGACCACTGAGAAGCTGCATGTGGTGAGTGACACAGACAAATAAACAGATCATTGCAATATAAAACATAGTGCCCAACTCACAGTAGGTACTCAGTATTTGTTGAATGGATGAATGCTGGGTTTTAGAAATGAAGGAGCCAAATAAAAACACTCAGCACAACAGCATTTCAGAGAACATCTCTGAATAGTCCAGAAACATTTGTGTTCCCAAGTGAAAAGTAGTAGTGTGGTGGACAAGTGTAGTAAGCTTTGGAGCTAGACTGAGTTCAAATCTTGACTCTGCCACTAGCAGTGTGACACAGGGTAAGTTATTTGTATCATTTGCCAATTACCAAACTATAAAACATGGGTAAGAGAAGGGCCCTCCTCGAAGGGATGCTGGTAAGGCATACTGAGTCAGTACATATAAAATACGTAGACAGGGACTGGCACAAAGTTAAGTGATAAACCAATGTTCACCAGGGTTATTTCTACAATGTACAGATACAAGGCTGGTTTTTCTCTCAAGAAACCAACAACTGCCCTAGCTGGTCTGGCTCAGTGAATAGAGCATCCGCCTGAGAATTGAAGGGTCCCGGGTTCGATTCCGGTCAAGGGCACAAACCTTGGTTGCAGGCTCCCAGCCCTGATCGGGGGCATGCAGGAGGCAACCAATTGATCTGTCTCTCTCACATCAGTGTTTCTCTCTGTCTCTCCATCTCCCTTCCATTCTCTCTAAAACTCAATTGAAAAAATATCCTCGGGTCGAGGATTAAGAAACAAACAAAAAAACAAAACAAACAAAAAAGAACAAAAAGAAACCAAAAATCAAATGGGGAGAAATGACAGGAACCTGTGAAAGATGTAACATAAAGCAGAAAATTAGGTATTAAATGTCAAACAATTAAGTACTGATGAAATAAATACACAATATCCTGGGACAAGTATCCTATATAATAAAAAAACCTAATATGCAAATTGTCCCCTCGGGTGGTCGTTTGACCGGGAGACCAGTTCGACCGATTGTTGTGACATGCGCTGACCACCAGGGGGCGGTGCAGAACATGGCAGGTGTCGGTGACGCACTGCAACCTCTCGCCGGCTACCAGGCCGGGGGGGGGGGGGGGGGGGGGAGGGAGGCAGGACAGGAATGGAGGTTCAGTGAGAATGTGGGGTGTCCGCCAAGCTCACTCTCACTCCTCCTGCTAAACCTCTCCCGGGACACCAGGGCTCACGCAACCACACTCAGGTGCACACCCGCGAAGCCTCTTCTGCGTGAGCCGGGCCACAGCCACTGGGACTACAGGGGCTGGTTGGGCTCCCTGTGGGTTCGTGCAGGAACTGGTCTGCAAGGCCAGAGAGCGCATTGCCTATCCAGCTTCCATGAAGCACTGCTGGGTGGCCCAGAGGCCCACGGTGCACCCTGGCCCACAGTGTCCGGCTGCACTCAACACATCTCCGTGTGGGGACCCAGGCGCCATGACTCAGGCGGAGGGGGCGCGCAGAGGCCCAGGGGCCCAGATGCTGCCCAGGGCCCAGAGGTCAGCTGGGACCTGCCCTTCCATACCAGACGCGCTTCTATCACCAGCCAGGCCTAGGGACCGCACCCATGCATGAATTTCATGCACCGGGCCTCTAGTTTTCATTCATCTATCTATTTAGGTTCAGGTGTTTGTTCAAAATTGAAACCAAAAAAGCAGGTGAGGGCAGGGAAGGGGGTAATCTCCACCCTTCTCTTCTCTTGTATAAGATTACAGGTATTGTCTGTGATCTGTGGCCAAAAAATAGGGAGACATTTATAGCCTTATCCATTTGAGTTCGAGCATATAGTAAACATACTAAACTCATACTTAACACTTTGTCTTTCCATATAAATGTATTTGAGAACCATCAATTTGCAAAGGAGCACATCAAACTTAATTAATGTTACTCAAATTTTTCTTTAATTAAGAAAAAACAAAGGAAGTATTTAACAATTTTGCACAACTATGCTCAATTGACAAAGGTGACTTGTTTAGGAATCTTAAGGGTAGCAGAGATGTATTTTAAAAAAAGACAAATTCATCCTAAAACTAGAAAATGCTTAGAGATAAAAATATTAATTCAGTAAGAAAATATTTCATATTTCTTTTACCAGAGACTAATTAATTAATTCATTTCTATATCAAGTTATGCAGCACACATTCCTTTCTCTAGTTTCTCATGCAAAAAGTTAGAGAGTTTTTCTCAAAAAAGAGCAAGTCAGTGCTAATGGTTTTAAGCCAGGGCTTGGAGTCAGCCTCAAAGAGCAAGCTTGGCCATCTGCACTCACCTGACCCCCAGCCTGATGCTTACTTTTACACAGTCTCTATTAAAATAATATTCAATGTGGAGGAGAGTAGCTGGAACCTAACAACACCCTGGTAATCTTCTCATACTGCTTTTAGAAAAGAAAAGGACCATTTCATCTCAGCAAATACATAAAAATAATACTTTAACAAAATGTATTCATCCCGACTATCTGCTTCCCTAAAATGCTAAGAAACGTGGGCATAAGTAAAATTAGGATATAGGAAGTGATGAGTACACCCGAAAAGAGATAAGAAAGAAGTATAAGTGAGGATGTTTCCTGTAAGCCTAACCACAGTATCTCACTGGTAATTTCCAAGATAATTATTGTAAAAATACAATAAATACTATAATGGAAATATAGGGATTCATTTATTACTTTCTGGTTTATAAACAAAGGCACCAATAATGCTTCTATTTACTTTGTATAGAAGAGTATCAATTTACATTTAAAACAAAAAGCAAAAAACCCTGAACCAGCTCCTACACACAAACACAAAAAAAGGGGAGAAATAAGATTTTTTCCTCCCTGCTTCCATGCTTTATTACAAAGATTCAAAGAATGTTTATTTTATACCATCCTTAAGTCAAAGAACATATTGCCATGCTTCTCTGTGTTGAGTTTTAGGACATATTAATGTTGCCAAGTCAAATCTAAATATAGTCACAAGTGACAAATGCATATGACACAATTATAGACTCAAGAATGAATAGGGAAAGAAAAATAAATGTTTTGCAATACAGCTTTACCAAGTTAAATGAAATATTAAATTTATTTAATTTATTAGGCTATCCTGTTAAAAACTAAGTTTGTATAGAAAATATAATCAAACAGAACTAAAAACCATTTCTAGCAAATGACAAATATAAATGATTCCCAAAATTTTTAAGTTCGAGTTAAGCTTGAAGTCTAGTTAGTGGGGATCAACAATCCATGTGCCCTTTATACTAATTTTAGAACTTTAAGTTCCAAAATGACATGTTAATTTATTCATTAGCTTTCTTTTGACAACAAATTCTGTTAAATGAACACACAAAATTAATGCAGTGGCCTCAGCACCCTCCCAGATAGCATTTCTTTAAGTTAGATTATTAAGAACAATGACATGTTCAAAAGGCATACAGCCCATATGTATTTCACATGCCTGCTGAAATTGTACCTGAATCTTTTTCAAGATACAAAGACAATTCATCTGATTCTCAGTATATTTGGCAAAAGTGTAAAAATCATACAAATGTGAGCATGTTCTCAACACACTAGGGAAACACATTTGAAGAGATGGAGCTCTCAATGTACAGAGCACCTATAGTTGATTATGGGGGCCACTTTAAATCAAAGGCATTGTCTTTTACTCCATCTTTAGACACTGTCATGGTCTCTCACACCTTATACAAGGTATGGTCCTAGACCAGAAACTTCAGTGTCATCCCAAAGAATATATATATACATATGCATATTTACATTCATATTTCTTTTAAAATAATGTTTTAAAGTTTTACTACAGAAAATGTGGCTTCAACATGGAAGCATTTTTCCTTTTCAAGATTACACACCTGCATGGAAGAAGGGGATTTCCTTTACATTTCATTTTTTCACAATAACAAAATAAACTTTTTATACATTGCATTTAAACTGACAAAGAAAATTAAGATGTAAAGTTCTATGTAAGTTTTTGTATTATGAACTGACCTCATTAAACATATTCAAGATATACTGTTGATGATTTAAATATAGTACAACTTGATCAGCTAAATTAAAACATGTTATGCTGGTCAATTTGCTCAACAAAATATAAAACAGTAAGGAGAGTTAACTACTATTAAGGTTTAAAGGGAATTATAATATATCATTAAAATATACATTAATTTTCTTGCTATTACTTGTTTCTATAGTGCATTTCTTTCTAAAGCTAAAACCACATGCAGAAAAAATAAATGGTATCTTCAAACTCATTCAACAGTTTGCTACTTTATGTGGTAAGTAAATAAAGTCCTTTATTTAATTTAATACACATTATTTTATGCATTATTTTATTTTTCTTGTGGGAATTCAGTTCTCAAGGTCAAAAGTTAGTATGTGTTTACACACATGTAAGAATATTTTTTTAATGTTATATCTACCTGCAAAAACATTTTTCCATAATAATGCACTTTCAGTTTTCATTGGAAAGACAGCATAAGCCTTTTTAAAGTCTCATTAAAAACATTTATAAAGGGAGGAGAGCACAAGTATGGTGAATCCTCCCCAACCCCGCCAGCCCTCATTTGCCAAAGTCTTAAGAAATCCTCCAGCTTCAAAACATGAACATCTCACAGGATTGATTTCTATTTGGTCATTATGTGGACAAGAAAAATGTATTCTTATTTTTTGATGCTAACAGTCTTATTTAATTCATTTTAATTTCCCTTCAAAAAAACACATAGCATATTGATATGGATTTTCAAACCCATTTAGATCCAGTGGGATCTTTAGAATATATAGCCTTCTGATTATGAAAGCAACTGATTGCTTATAGGAAAATGATATGCATCAGACCTCTAATCAGAGAAAGAAAAATGAGAACATGTCTTTCATGTCTGAGACCACTCAATAACTTACAAGATAATGTGAAAATAAGTTGGCTATAATTTTAACAAAATTTCAACTGATGAAAAAATCAAACACTGAAGAATCAAATATCTACCAACTTAGCTAATATTCCTTTCCAAATAAATGCTTTCCACTGCACTAAATATTAAAAATTAGAATTCACTGTATGTTAAGGCATATTTTAATTAATATGTTCCAGAATTGCACAGTTATACTGGTCAGTGTTCCCATATCCCCACTCCTACCCTCACCCCACCCCTTTTCCCAAGGGATCAAAATATTACGTCATGGTTTTGGTGGCTATTGCAGATTTGAGCTAGCATACCACAGTGTGTTCACTAGATTTTTATGAGCATAAACATTTAAAATGTTACATAAAATGTACCATAATTTACTCCACACTCCGATCTAAGATGATTTAATATCTTGACAAAAGGTGAGATGACTTAAGTACATTTTACATTTGTGCATTTAGACCACCACATATGCATAGATGTTCTAATGCTAAATTCTTGTCTTCAGTATCTCATAGTGCTGGATGCTCGGAAGTATGACAGAAACTTGTAACACAGACTAACCACAAAGTACCAGATGTTTCTTGCCATTTGTGATCTTGCAATAAAAATGCGCCAGATCAGGATCACAAGGATGGTATTGAAACCGTAACGTATGTTCCTCAACCTGAAAGCAAATCAAGAGACCTATTAGATCATATTTTCTAGAATAAAATATTGCTGGATGGCACATAGTTAATACTTAGTTTTTAACATAAAACTCAAATCCATATTAATTTGAAATTTATTTAAAAACTAATTAAAAGTCCTTAAGTTAGAAAGTTAGCAAAAGTCACCTGACCGTAGTCTATCAAACAATGTATTACCTCTATTAACAACGAATAACACAAAGCTTTTTTTTTATAACAGTATACTTGGGATGCAAAGTTATTCATTCAGCAGGTATTGAGCATCCTTTTGTGTGCCCAGTACTGTGCTAGGCAGCAAGTACACTGGAGGTAAAACAGACATGTCCCTTATGTGTTTGGCACTTTTTCCTTTAAACTAAAAAGGTTTGTACATTACATACATCACCCTACAAACAAAATAAACATTTTTGTGACATCTTTAGCTGCTTACAAGTTGTCAGGAAACTTTACCCCTTCCATTATAGCTGATAGTCACATGACCAAAGACCAAGAACTCATTCATGAATGAAACATGGTACTAGCTCTAGATAGGACTTGCCATTCTCAAAGTAACAGGTACATTATCTTACTCTTGTTTCAAAACACTTCAGATGCTTTTTAATGGTGTTAGAAAGGAATGCAAACCTTTAGGTATGCAGTAATGTTACATACAGTCCATTAACTTCAACAGGCAGGGTAAAATAGGACTACAACGTATGAACAATTGGTGTAGACAAGAGCTTTGAATTACATGTCAAAAGGTCATGGTTTGTTTTGCCACTTAATACAATATGACCTAGGCAAACTCAATTTCCCTAAACCTCAGTTCCTTATCTATGCAACTGCCCTACAAAGCCTCATAGAGTTGGAAGCACAAGAAGAATAATGTGAAAATCTTGAAAACTGTTATAAAAATTAAACTAATTCGGCCCTGGCCAGGTAGCTCAGTTGATAAGAGTGTCATCCTGTTTTAGCAAGGTTGCAGGTTCTATCCCCGGTCAGGGTACACACAAGAATCAATCAATGAATGCATAAGTAAGTGAAATAACAAACTAATGTTTCTCTCTCTCTCTCTCCTCTTCCATTCTCTCTCTAAAATCATTTTTTTTTTAAATGTTATTCACGGGAAGAGGAGGAACCAAGATGGCGGCATAGGTACACACCTGTACTTGCTGCCTTGCACAACCACATCAAAACTAAACTAAAAGACAAAACAGATATCATCCAGAACCCCGGGAAGGCTGGCTGAGTGGAAATTCTACAACTAGAAGGAAAGAGAAAAGCACACTGAAGCTGGTAGGGGGTGCAGAGGTATGGAGGCAGGTGAGGAAATGGGCTGGCAACTGGGTATGCTGTTGTCTTTTTCAATCGGGAGGGAGATACAAGCTCCCAATTGTTCTGAACTTCAGTTCCAGGCAAGACTCTGGGGACCCAGACTCATACGGGGAGAAACTGGACTGTCTGGCATCGGGCTGGAATGCGAGGGTGGCTTTCTCACAGAGGAGCTTGCAGTAATCATTGTTCCTGCACTGGGCCACAAGACACAGAGACCCCAGGACCTCTCCGAGGCACAGCAGACTGGCAGCCATTGCAGTTTGCTCCATCCTGATGATTCCCTGACACCCCACCCCACCCAATTTACAACCCCACCCAAGCTGTGAGCAGAGGCTTTTGCATATGAATGGCCTGTTCATTTGCAATCTAAAACTTAACAAACTGCAGCTATGTCAAAGAGCATCAAAGCTTCCAAAAGAAGGCTTAGACAGCAGCCTGCATTGCTTCACAGCTGGGCCTCATCTAGGCACTTCCAAACCCCAAACAAAGAGAAGGAATCTGCAGATCTCTCTGTAGCTCCTGCTGGGTGGCCTCAGGCAGTGGTTGACTTTGCACCTCCTTGGAGATCCAAGAGCCAGTGTACCCAGTGGTCAAAGTGAGACCATACCAGAGTACAACTTTTCACATCCATAAGAGACACACTCAAGGGGCAGATTCAGTGAGCACCAAAACCCCACGGAAGCAAGTCCTGCTCCATAAGGGTGTCTCCAGCACAGCAGTTCTCCCATTGTAGACACAGCTGGTCCTCAAAGCAAATTGGTCTGGTGGTCAATTCCTCCCAGTGATACCAACAGCAATCAAGACTTAACTACAACAAGACTGTGCACATAGCCCACAAAGGGGTGCACCAACAGTGTCAACTTCAGGTAATTAGGGAGGCTGAGCCACTGGGCCCTATAGGGCACCTAGCACACAAAGCCACTCTATCAACACAGGAAAGCAGCCAAAATGCGGAGACAAACATGTCACAAACAAAAGAAATGGAGGAAGGTAAAATACTGGATATAGAGTTCAAAACCACGGTTATAAGGTTACTCAAGAATCTTCTAGAAACCTCTGAGAAATTTAATGAGACCCTCAAGGATATGAAAAAGGACCAATCAGAAATTAAGCATACACTGACTGAAATAAAGAATAATATACAGAGGTCCAACAGCAGATGAGAGGATCCCAAAAATCAAGTCAAAGATTTGAAAAATGAAGAAGCAAAAAACACCCAACCGGAAAAACAAAAAGAAAAAAGAATCCAAAAATATGAAGATAGTATAAGGAGCCTCTGGGACTACTTCAAGCATACCAACATCCGAATTATGGGGGTGCCAGAAGAAGGGAGAGAGCAAGATATTGAAAACCTATTTGAAGAAATAATGACAGAAAATTTCCCCTACCTGGTGAAAGAAATAGACTTACAAGTCCAGGAAGCCCAGAGAACCTCAAACAAAAGGAATCCAAAGAGGACCACACCAAGACATATCATAATTAAAATGCCAAGGGCAAAAGACAAAGAGAGAATATTAAAAGCAGCAAGAGAAAAACAGTTAGTTACCTACAAGGGAGTACCCATACAACTGTCAGCTGATTTCTCAACAGAAACCATGCAGGCCAGAAGGGAGTTGCAAGAAATATTCAAAGTGATGAATAGCAAGAACCTACAACCAAGATTACTCTACCCAGCAAAGCTATCATTTAGAATTGAAGGTCAGATAAAGAGCTTCACAGATAAGCAAAAGCTAAAGGAGTTCATCACCACCAAACGAGTATTATATGAAATGCTAGAGGATATTCTTTAAGAAGGGGAAGAAGAAGAAAAAGGTAAAGATAAAAATTATGAACAACAAAGTGACAACAAATACATATCAACAAGTGAATCTAAAAATCAAGTGAATAAAAAATCTGATGAACAGAATAAACTGGTGAATGGAATAGAATCAGGGGCATAGAAAGGGAGTGGACTCACAATTCTCAGGGGGGAGGGGGTGTGGAAGGTGAGGGAAGAGACTGGACAAAAATCGTACACCTATGTACGAGGACAGTGGGGAGGTAAGGGCATGGGGTGGGGTGGGAAGCGGGTGGAAGGGAGCTATGGGAGGAAAGAAGAGGAACAACTGTAATAATCTGAACAATAAAGATTTATTTTTTAAAAAAATGGTATTCACTAAACTACTAATAAAATAGACCGCTATTAAACTTTTAACTGCATTTCTGAATGATGGATTAACAGTGATTTTTCCTCTTCTATTTTCTGTGTGTATGGTTTTATTTTTTTTTAAATATATTTTATTGATTTTTTACAGAGAGGAAGGGAGAGGGATAGAGAGTTAGAAACATCGATGAGAGAGAAACATCGATTCAGCTGCCTCCTACACACTCCCTACTGGGTATGTGCCCGCAACCAAGGTAAATGCCCTTGACCGGAATCGAACCTGGGACCCTTGAGTCCGCAGGCCGACGCTCTATCCACTGAGCCAAAACGGTTAGGGCAGTTTTTTAAACAATCTTATAATAAAAGGCTAATATGCAAATTGACTGAACAGCAGAATGACTGGTTGCTATGACATTCACTGACCACCAGGAGGCAGACGCTCAACGTAGGAGCTGCCCCCTGGTGGTCAGTGTGCTCCCACAGAGGGAGCGTCGCTCAGCCAGAAGCTGGGCTCACGGCAGGTGAGCGCAGCCCACCTCCGAGGCAGTCGGATATCCCCCAAGGGGTCCCAGACTGCAAGACGGTGCAGGCCGGACTGAGGGCTCCCCCCCCCCCCCTACTCAGTGCACGAAATGTCGTGCACTGGGCCTCAAGTTACTTTATAAAAGACTAAGGGGAATAATTATAGCTCTTTTATAAACAAACAAAAATTCCATGTTAAATGATGTATTAATATATCTATTTTCCTCTTCCAAAGATAGAGTAGGGTGAAAAAAAACATAAAATAAATAAATTACCTCCAGTTTAAAATATATTTTTATTTTCTCCTAATATATTTACTTCTTCAATAGCAATATAATGAATGATAATAGCGATTTTTAAAACTAAATTACACCAGCCTTAGGCGGTTTTGCTCAGTGGATAGAGTATCAGCCTGTGGACTCAAAGGTCCTGGGCTCGCTTCCAGCCAAGGGCACATGCCCAGGTTGCGGGTTTAATCCCCAGTGCGGGGCATGCAGGAGGCAGCCAATCAATGATTCTCTCTCATCTTTGATGTTTCTATCTCTCTCTCTACCTTTCTCTCTGAAATCAATAAAAATATATTAAACAACAACAACAAAAAACTAAATTACACCTACACATAGGAAGAGTAAATAGACGAAGATATCAAGTTTCAACAATATTAGGCTAAATCAATACTACCAAAGTTCCAGTCCAAAGGTAAGAACTTTTCCTAAATACGATAGATTATTAGCAATATCTTCCATTCAATATACCAGCTTATAAAAAAACAAAACAAATTAAAAAAAAAACCACCACTGTAAAAAAACAAAACACCACTGTAATAAAGAAGACAAAAGGAAATCAAACCCATGTAAAACTTACTTGTTCAGATGTTTTCTAGCTGCAGGGAGGCCAGACATTTCTTCATTCAAAACATATTTCTTAGTGCCCATGCAGTAATTCTCTATGTACTCTGCCCAATGTAACTGCCTTACATCAATATTAAAGGTCTACATAAACAAAAAAATTACTGGTTACTTTCTTAATTTTTTTCACAGCTAGTCAAAAATTCATAGTTTTTCTAAAGGCTAATTCCAAATGACATGATTACAAAATGCTTACAGTATTAACTTTTAAAATCTTACTGCTATTCACAAAAAGTTCTTATTCCTATTCCATACCTTTCCTTAAACACAGAAACATTTGAGACGATAATCTGAAAACTCAGGCTAGCATTTAAAGAGTGTATCAAGTGTGAAGAGATGCCTGCAACATCCCCCCGCCCCAAAAAAGACAAAATCCCATTATCCAAATAGATTTATGTATTCTTCACATATATTTATATGTGCATTTGTTTATTTCCAGTTTGTATCTATAGTGTCTCTCTTCTTGAATATCCTGCATACCATATAGATTAATTTTCTTAGAGAATATTACTGACATCAGGAAAAAGAATGTTATGAGAGCTGGTTTAGGAGTTTAAACAACAGTAATTTGGCCATCTTGATGAAAAGGGTAGGCAAATCTAGAATAAACAGCCTTATAAAAATGGTATTTCATAACAAAATGAGAGGGCCATGCACTACTCAGTGCTCCATACATTTGGATAAACAGACTATTCACTATATACCATCACTTACTTGAACACAGTAAGTTCTACCACCCACCCTCCGCCCCAAAAAGATACCATAAATAAATTGTTACAAAAGTGTAATTAGATTCCCACAGAAGAGTGAAAAGGGATGGAACCAAAGACTGGCTGGAAATTTTCAAAAAAATAATCAGACATCAAGGCACAGGTTCAAAACTCACAATATACTATATGCACACACAAACATCTAAGTATGTCAGAGTAAAACTGTTGAAAGTAAAAGAGAAAGACAGTTGATTTCTCAAAAGAAAATGGGAAGCCAACACTATGAGATGTTTTCCAAGTGCTCAAAGAAAACTGCTGACACAGAATTCTACACCAGCACAAATATCTTTGAAAAGTAAATATCTTCCCAGAAGAATAAAAACTGAGACAATCTGACATCCTTGGACAACCCACACTAGAAAAATTATACTGAAAGGCACTCTTTAGGCATAATGAAAATGATTCCAGATTGACATCTGAGATGGAAAAAGAAAGAAAAAAACAATTACGTTGATAAATCTATACATGAATAGTTATTGCATAGACTGCAATGAGAATAATGAATACTTATTGCATAGACTACAACAATAATAATGGTTATGAGGCATATAACACATACACAATTAATATATGTAAAAGCAATAGCAGAGAGGTGTTAGTCCTCGCATTTTCCAAGAAAAGCTGGAATTATCAATATTATATTAGACATTGACAAATTAGGGAAGGATGCTGTAATCTCTAGAGTAACCTACAAAAACAGCATAAAAATTAATATATTTGTATGTTACTAATACAAGTGGGAAAATACACAACTATAAAAATAACCTCAAAGAAAGCAAAAAAACTTAAAACAGGTGGGACAAATTGTAAGCACTGAGTCAGATTTAAATTAAAAATTACCAGAAATTACATTATGGATTAAATTTTCCAATTAAAGGTAAAAAATTGTCAGACTAAAAAAAATTCATCTGCTATTTATAAGAGAAATAACTGAGAGATAAGAATACAGAAAAGTTGAACATAAAAGGATGGAAAAAGATATACATTTCTAACAGCAATGTAGGAAAATGCCCATTTGCCCAAGGCTTCACCAGAGTATGTTGATAGTTTGCATTTTTTGCAAATCTGCTCAGGAGTAAATATCTCAGTCTAGTTTTAATTTGTATTTTCATTTTTATGAATGAGTTTATCTTTTCATATGGCTAAAAAAAATTTAAGAATTATTTTTTCTATAAACTGTTCATCTCTCTAGCCCATTTTTCAATAGGATTATTGACATTTTTGGCATGTCTATATAAGCTTTTTATGTAATATGAAATGCACTGAGATACCACTACACACCACCAAAGTGGCTAAAATTAAAATTTTAAATGCCAAATGTTGGAGAAGATGTGGATTAAAAGGAATTCTCATAACTGTCACTTGGGAGGTAAATTAATACAACCACTTTGGAAAACTGGCATTATCTACTAAATTGAACATATGAATACCCTTTGATTCAGCTAGATATATATCCTACACAATTGTGTGCATGTGGTTCATAGAAGCATTACTCCCAATAACCAAAAACTGAAAATAACTCAAATGTCTATCAACAAAAGAATGAAAAAATATATAATTTGTGTAAAGTTAAAAAATGTGTAACACTAACAGTGTAAAAATTCACAACAGATTAGGAGAGAGGAGGTAGTGATTGGGAGAGATTATAAGGGGAATCTTCTGGGGGTAATTTCTATTTCTTCACCTGAGTGCTCATTTTCTAATAATCCATTCAGCATTATATGTTGTGCATTGGAATGGATAGTGTAAGGTGGGAAGGCAAGGGGGGCGGGGAGTATGGAATCAGCAGAAGCCATAAATCTTTCAACTTGAGCCAATCTGCAGGACCCTAGTGACTTAGACCTTCTGCTTTGAAGAGAAGAAGACTGGCTCTAAAGCCTATGGCCCCATAAATTAAGGAGTCTTATAGAATATTCCTGCAAAAACGTAAGAATCCAAAAAGCTGTATCCTCAGAGCAAGGGTGAAAAAGAAGTAAACCTAGCACACACAGAAGTGGGCAGAGAGATAGCGCACGTGAGAACCTGTCATGCCGAACCAGCAGAATAGACTAAATCTGCACTATCCAATGTGGTAGCCACAAGAAGCCACATGCACCTCATGGACATGTGAAATATGGCTAGCCCGAATTGCTGTGAAGTGTAAAATGCACACTGGCTTTCGAAGGCTCAGTATGAAAAATACAAAGTAAACTATCCTTTATATAATTTAAAAATTTTAAGTAATCTTTAAATTTTTGTTCAAATTATATATTGTTTTGGATATACCGAGTTAAATAAGGCATTTAAAAAAAATGTTTAAAGAAGTGGAAGAGAAAGGAAGCTAGAAGAAAGATCTCAGATAAAACATTTTAGTAAGGTCCTGAATATACTCACTAAGGAAGAGGCTATAGAAGTTGCTTAATTTAGACTTTGTTAGGTATACACATTAAAATATCTAAGGTAACCTCAAAAAGAATACACATGAAGAGTTAAAGTTTCAAATTAACAGAGAGGGAGAAATGTGTTTGGAATGATAAAAAGTAAAAGAGTATGTGAAAAACAATTTCTGAGGGAAGGTTTTTCTTAAAATTCAAAGAAAACGAAGTGTTTTGGGGGGAAAATGCATAAAGAAGCTAAAGTTCTCTTTCAACCTGACATTAAAAGAAAAAAAAAATGAACATTGCAATCATACTGTAAATCCAAATCATACTGCCACATCTAAATACGTTATAAATTCTAAGGTAGAGCAATTTTATTTCATCACCAACAATTATGATTGAAGCTTTTAATGAGACTATAAATAAATCAATGACTTTCTTGTTGCATAATGATTGTGAAAAATATCCAATTATTTCTCAGGTTGCTCATGGCTGTCTAATTATTTTCTAATATAAAACTGAAAATACTTGCCTTTTTATCTTCAGGATTTAGTTGATTCATTAACATATTGACGTTGTCAGTATTCCAAACCCAAGAATTACTTGTGAAATACTCAAGAAACATCATAGCTTTGTGAAGACGAGTTATTGTTTTCATCATCCTGTATTATAAGAAAATGACAGATTCATATTCTGCATAGATTAGAAAAAAAAAATCTCATCACCACCCATGGCACCAGTTTGTAAATTGAGACATTAACAGTAAAATCATAATACGTAATTCAATAAGTGTACCAACCAGCAAGCAATAAGAATATTTCTGTATCTTGGAAAATTATTTCATAAATCCAAAGTGTAAAAAAACAAATTTTAAGCAGCAGCAAATGAATTTACTACTACCTAAAGTTCTGTTGATACATGAAATTAATTTTCAAAGGAAATTCAATGCTTTAAAAGGTCAAGTTTCTACATATAATAATAATGGATTCAATTAGAATTCCCTTGCTTTTTGTTCCTTAAACTACATTTTACTAAGATTTCCTATGAATTCATAACATTCTATATTACATTATACAGAAATATTCGTTTGCCATTTAGTCAACTTTCTATATATAGATCTTTAAATAACTTTCTCTTTAACACTGACAAATACCATTCTTGATCATCTTGCTGTGCTATGAAATCAATGACTCATGCTGAAAACTTTTTGAAATATTTACTCACCTTCCCAAATCCCCAAGATCCATCCTTATAGAAATAAGGAAGTGAGATACTGTTTTATTTGTTTCTTTTTAAAAGGGCAAAGGGCCCTAATCATTAAACCTATCATTTTAAATATCATGGCTTACTATAAGTCATTGATATCATAACATTAACCCGAGCAGTAACATCTATACAATAATTATCAATGATAAGTAGGGAAGAAAGAACTTTTCAAAACAAAACACACACCAAAAATTCCTAATCTCTGATAAATAGAAAAATAATTTGTGAAGAAATACCAAAAAAAAAAAAAAAAATCCCTCAATTTATAGTCCCACAATAAGGATTAGCATTATATGTAATTTAGAGTCCCAAAATCAGGAACTTTAGAAATGGGGGGAAATTAGAACATTAGAAATGAGGGGGTAAGGAGGAATTAAAACAGTAACATAATTAGCTAAGCAATTCTGATGACACATTTAATACATTTAGAAAGATATCCTGAATCGAGAATATTGAAAAAAATAAAATGAGGTAGCATGGACTATGTAAAGAAAAACTAGTTCATGCAAGAAAGCAATTACAAAACCTCCATTAAACATGAAAAGAATTAGTGAGCCTCAAAAGGCTGTATTTGGAAAAAAATAGTTCCTAAAGATAGACAGCACTTGCTGGAAAAAAAGAAGACATTCTGCTTTTAGATAAGAGATTATACAATTTTCTAAAAAACAACAAAAAGATACAAGAAATTTGTAATTAAATCAATATTGACTATCACAGCCAGTATAGTATATTTGAATCACATAAATAAACATATTTGGTTAATGTGGTTTTCCAACATACAGCTTATTAAAGTTTTTCTTCCTAACCTCTTTGCACTGACAATTCTCACCTAGTCTTCAATTCATTCAAGTGACAGAAATTACCCTAAAACCAATCACTGATTCAGCCGTTAAAAAATAATTACAATAAAAAATTGGGGTGGGAAAAGAAAATTTGAAAGGCCATAAATTTGTAAAGTTCATAGACTATTATTTATCAAACTTATGGCAGATTAAGAAAAATCACAACTTTGCACCATCACCCTTGGCGTAAGGGCAAATGCCTGGCACTATATTGTCCTATAGTCTAAGTATTTGTTTATTCCTTATTATGACAACCAGCAAAAATTAATCAATCACAATCCTTTAGAGTAGAACAAGATCTTAATGGTCATCTAGTCCAGGACTAGACACTTTGTGCCAGATAATTCTTGGTGGGGGCTGTCCTGTGCATTCTAAGACGCTTGGCAGCATCCCTGGTTTCTACTACCTCTCCCTGAGTTGTGATAACTGAAAATATCTCCACATATTGCCAAATGTCCCCTGAAGGGGGCAAAACTGTCCTCAGATTAAAAAATATTAAGCTCATTGAAGTTAAGCTAAAGAGTTAAGCTAAATAAACCAAAAAATAAGACTATGGAACCACTTTTTTAAAATGTCATTTTGAGCAGTGATGAAATAGCTACATTTCAAGAGCTAGAGTGAATAATCTATACAACTTCTACATGTAATATCATACCTCCTAGTCCCTACAGAGTATTAACCAGGATTCTTATGATGCATGTCTGAATTATACTTATCTGGCTGACATTCAGATTAATGTAAATGAGTAAAATGGACACCATTAATGATATGATTGACATTAATGTAGAAGTAGTAAGGCCCCAATATAAGATATAAAGCTCAGTGCCTTGCTCAGTATACATCTGAACAAGTTAAATAATATAAACTATAAGACTATATTTAACATTAATAAAATAGCCTAACTAAAAAGTCTTTATGTTTCTTTTTGCTCTTAGACTATAAGCTCCCAGAGGTCAAGGATGATTCCTGATTTGAAAGCCTCACACAGGGCAAACCTCAAGGTTCTTCCTTTGATGTTTCCTATTTGCAGATTTTAATTTCCAAAGGTAGCTGTAATATTATCTCCCATCCTACATGCTTACCTATAATATCACCTTGACTATCTTCCCATCAAGAGGTGACGGTACCTTATACCCAATAGAATGAAGTGGAAATGAAAGTGTGATTTCCAAGAGTAGTAAGAAAAGGTGAAGAAGCTTTCTAAGCCTTGCTTGCTGGAATACTCACCCTTGAAGCCTTCAGTTGCCATGTGCTGTCCAACTCCCCTAGAGGCTGCCATGATGTGAGGAAGCCCAAACTAGTCCAAGTGGAGAGACCACATGGAGAGGCTCTGAGACTACATGAAGAGAGAAAGATGCCGGGCCACCATAGTTTCTCTGTACCCTTTCTCTCCTTTACCACTCCCGCTCCAGTGTACCTGCTCATTCCTGTATGACTGCAAACACTGGAAATACTCTTGGACAGAAACACAAAGCCAAACCCTTCTAGAATTCCTGACCCAGAGAAATCATTGGAGACTAAGTTGGAGGTGCTTCGCAATGCAGCACAGATAACAGGAACAGATCTTAGTACTAGGATTGTGGGGCTGCTATAATAAAAATCTAAAATATGCATTGCCTTTAGGAGCAAGTGGTAGAATCTAAAAGGCTCTTGAAGAGACCATGGTGAAACCTGGAAGGACCAAGAAAAGGATTTTAGTGGAAGCCTTAAAGGGCTTAAATGAACCTGCTGTTTGAGGCCTTGAAGGAAAGGGACAAAAATATTGTTGGGAGATAGAAGAACAAAACTGTTGCCTATGATAACATGAAAAATAGAAACTACACCTAACTTGATTATCTAGCCAAGATTTCCTCAAAGAAGGCAAAGGTGATATTTAAAAACTGAACTATTTGTTTGAGTGGTATTTAGAGGAAATGAAAATACCAGCCAGCCTTGGCTGGGTAGCTCAGCTTGTTGGAGCGTCATCCCAATATGCCAAGTTTGCAGGTTCAATCTCCAGTCAGGGCACAGCAAGAAGCAACCAATGAATGCATAAATAAGTGGAACAACAAACTGAAGTTTCTCTCTCTCTCTCTCAAATCAATAAATAACATATTTTTAAAAATAAATAAAATGCCAGCCAGGAATCCCCCCCCCCCCCCCCCCCCACACTGAGGCATTTTACTTGCACATTTGCATTACACCACTAGAAAAAGAATCCCAGGCTTTTCCCTCCTGTGTGTTTTCATCTTGCTTCTTTATGGTCCATGATGCCTACTGAGGGTGTCAGTACAATGAAACCAATATGACGGGATGGAAGCAGATTGTTCTGCCCTTTTATAAATCTTAGAGTTGTACATCAAAACTGGGGCTGATTACGCCACACTAGTTTAACCTGCCTGTGAGGTTCACAACAACTTTCCCAGCTCTGTGGTTATCAGTAACTTCATATTCACCAACATAAACATGCTTCATCATCACAATTAGAAATCAGATGATGACTTTGGAGCACAGATTAATAAGAACCTGGTGTTTGCCTCTGTTTTTGGCATTGTTGATACTCTTGAGAGCATCAGCCAGAACATGCAAGTGCATTTATGACAGCATAGAAAGAGGGTGGAGCCCTAACCGGTTTGGCTCAGTGGATAGAGCATTGGCCTGCGGACTCAAGGGTCCCAGGTTCGATTCCGGTCAAGGGCATGTACCTTGGTTGCGGGCACAGCCCCAGTAGGGGGTGTGCAGGAGGCAGCTGATCGATGTTCTCTCTCATCCATGTTTCTAACTCTCTATCCCTTTCCCTTCCTCTCTGTAAGAAAAAAAGTCAATAAAATATATTTAAAAAAAAAAAAGAAGAAAGAAAGAAAGAAAGAGGGTGGAAAGAGCCCAGAATGGCTTCTGGGCATGGGTCAAATCCAGGATGCAAATGTAAGATTTTTGGTTAATACCTCAAAAAGATCTAAGGTAGTACCTGAGGAAAACAGAGTGAAGAAATAAAATGGATTGCCTGGCCAGTATACTCAGTGGTTGAGCATCAACCCATGAACCAGGAGGTTATGGTTCAATTCCCAGTCAGAACACATGCCCGCGTTGCAGGCTCAATCCCCAGTGGGGGGCTAGCAGGAGGCAGCCAATCAATGATTCTTGCTCATCAATGATGCTTCTATCTCTCTCTCCCTCTCCCTTCCTCTTTCTGAAATCAATAAAAACATATTTTAAAAAATAAATAAATAAAATGAAATTGCTATAGTCAAGCTTCAAAATTACTAAAACCAAGTAGGTTAAGGCATGAGAAAACAATTCTATTCTTGTTTTAAATAGTCTGGGAACTTAAAATTTGAACTTTTCAGTCCTGTGTCAATGCCTGTATATATATCAACTTTCTGTATGTCAATACCTGGACATAAATCAGACCTTCAGACAACTCTCTGATTAGCCCCTGAAAAAGTTACATATCCAGACCACCTGACATCCATTAGCCAGATCAACCAACATCTGACAAATAACTATCCTGGACCAAACCTAGGGCTAAGAATGCAGGACAGATTCTTCTCAAGAATGTACTTTTTACTATAAAATCTTTAAACTTTTCTTTCTTCTTCAAAATATTCTGGGTATTGCCTAGCTATGTGTTTCTGGTTTGTAAACCCTAAAACCCTTGAATAAGTCTTTACTGTTTATTTCTAGCCAAAGCCTCCAGACGCTTTTTGAGTTAATTCAACATACCTCATAGAAACTTTCTAACAAAAGGCTTATTCCAGATCTTAGAGAAATGTCTTATAGAAGCCCTACTGTTTAAAGAGGCAGGAACTAAGAGGCTAGTCTAAGGATCTAAGAGACAAGAATCTATGATGTAAGGGAGTTATCCCATCCATAGTAACCTCATACAAGACAGAGATGGACATGTCTCAAAGAGATCTGTGGGTATGGCTTTGGTCTAATGGAGATTGTTTTAAATAGATATATGGGAAACCCACAAGTTTAAAAGGAATCATATCAGTTTACACTGAAAGGGACATAGATAGTACAAAATGAAAAGAGGCCTCTGGATCAAAGATTAACAAACCACAGCCTTGGGGCCAAATCTACCTGTTCGTGTAAATAAAGTTGTATTGGAACACTCATGCTTATTCAATTGCATATTGTCTATGGATAGCTAGTTGAGTAATTGTAAATGTCTAATTGAGTAATTGCAAGGTGGAGGCTACAATTAACAGCAGAGTTGAGTAGTTTCAACAGGAACCATACAGCCCTTTACAGAAGCTGATCGTTGCCCTGGGGCTTCCAACCTTTTATGGGCAAGAAGTAGGTTAAGAAGGCAACTATTATAAACACAGGCTAAGAGAAATAATAAATTGAAAAAAATAATAAAATTATAGCTGCCGTTTTAAGCCACTATTAATGATATGACTTGCTATGTAGCAACATCTAGTGTAAATTATTTAATAAACTTTGGTAACTCACTCATTTTTAAGTTTACTAAGCCCCATTTTTCTCTAAGGCATTGTGATATATTTAACCTGTTTTACTTTTTTGACCTAGTTGTGACTTCTCTGTTCTAAATTGCAACAACTTTATTAATATCAAGAAAGTATGCACTGCCATCACTCATAAATTTACATCTACTTTTTAGCCACAAAGAATGCTGCCAATGACAAATACTGTACTTTTCAGATCATTCTAGAAAATTTGAAAATATCTTGGAAATATTGTGGGCCTTTTTTCCATTAAGTATTTCTTTACCTAAAGTTGTTCAACACCTCTCACATATTTCAATATTAACATTAAAAGTTAGAAACATAATGGACAACTGAATCTACAGAAAATCCCTACAAGTAACTCAGATCCTGATACACTATAACTGGCAGATACTTCACTTTTACTTTTTGAGCAACTGATGCAAGTTTTGGAATCAGAACCTTACCTTCTTTATACACAAATACTCAAATCCTGAACTCTACAATCAAAGACTCCACTGTAATGCCAATGTAGTTAAAACATATTTTATGGGACATTTAACTATAATTTTGGGAAAGACAGGAGGACTTTATGTAAGTTTGTGGAGCTTCAATAAAAAAAGAAAGGAAAGCAAAAAGAAAGGCTGTAACAACTAGCGGAAAACAGAAAGTTTTCCATTTGTTATTAACTTCTTAAAAAATATGATATTCTCAACCTGGAAATTAGTCAAAAACTGTAATTAACATATTATAAGCTGAATGGGCAGCTGAGACAATTCAAGCAATTTTCTAAAAGCATCCTACATTTTTCATATAAAACTGCACAATCTACTTAAAGCAAAACAATTTAACATTAAACCCCTATAAAACTACCCCTATGTTTTTTAAGGGGAAGAGAAGAGCTCAATTTCAGCTTATAATAGCAATGACAACCTTGATGTTGGACATTTCCTACATTATGGGATTTTGGAGGATCAATGGCCCAATAAGCTGAAACCACGGTTTTCCCAAATATCCCCAATTTCTAAGAAATGTCTTAGCATCCTGATTGTGATTGTGATTAATCAGGTTAGTAATTCTAGAGGTAAAGCTCATGCTAGCGACTTTTCGTCTCTCCAGCAAGCTTCCACCACCTTACCAATACATAGTGTATTTACTGCTATTCCTCTTACCACGGTTTCTGACCTGTCAACCTGAGTGCAAGATCGTGCAATAATGCAGGTACTGTATGTCTGACACCCTTCCAATAATGAAGCAATAAGTTGTTGGAATACAACTTAATATTGGGGCGCCTGAATACTTGGTTTAAAGGATTCATCTTGAAGAAATGATTTAGATAATATCCTGTAGGGAAAATAAGCATCAAAGCATTTTGAATGTTATTTGTTATTCAGAAAAAAATACCTAAAGTTAGACCTAGAATTTAGCACATGGTAACTTATCATTGAAACTTCAGAATAAACTACAGTGAATTACAACACTACCTTTGCTTTTCTGACAAAATCTTAAGTTCAAGTCTTCTCATTCATAAAAGGCCATTAAGCCTTATAAGCATAAACAAATACAGAGTTAATAGGCATTTTAGTGTAAGCAAGGGTTGTTTAACAGTCAGAGGAACAGATAAGACAGAGCTAGTCACCATTACCTTGGGCTTCTTCCAGTCATCCTGAGGTAGATATCATACAGGAATGCTGGGGCCTTATGGCTTACAGCAATCCAGTAATGATATAAAAGGTGATTGGAGGTTAGATTTACATTGGGCCGTCTGAAGGCCTGTTCGAGAGGATTCCTCTTGAAAGTGGAAATTACATGGTATTCTGAGGAAGAAAAGTTGTGTAACAGCTTTGATAATAACCATGTAATGAAGTTTTGAAAAAAAATCATGTATTTTACAAAGCAAAATATTTTACCAAAGATGTCAGAGTTCACTCATTTAAAAGACAAACTTTTCTACTCTCTAAAGTAGCTAAGAGAATATGAGTATTAGACTGCTGAACTCAATTGGTTTTAGAACTGCCACTGTTTATGAATTTTATTTAGATGAATTTTTGCTAAAATTTACTCTCAAAAATGCTTTTAATATTTTACGAATGTCAGTTTACAATGTCACTTTCTCTATTTCACCTCTCACAATAGCTTCTTTCTTTCTGTTCCTCTTTTCAGATTCTTATTATAGTACTTACTTAAAAAAGAAAAATCATCATCCTTTGCTTATGAATAATTAAGTTGCTCAAATTAACATACATCAACACCTTAAAACAACCCAAATTAACTTCTGCCATAATTTTAGTCTATGCAATGTCAACACAATCAAATCTATAATCATCTATGTTAATACTTCAATGAAAATGTATATTGAGATATTCACTAAAAAAATAGTGTTCAACAATTTTTAAGGAACTTTGGAACATAATGAGAGATTATAAAGCAACACCTCGTATTTAAAGTGTTTTAAAATTATTAAAAGAACTTTATTTAAATAATTATCATAACATTAAAATCTCCCTAGATTTTTTTTCCCCTTTGTGCTCTAATGGCCAATCTTTAAGTTGAAATAAAAATGCCCTAGAAAAACCTTAGGAGAAAGGACATAAAAGATTTGCTTTACAATCAAAACTGATTTACAAGGATAACAAAAATTTTTCAATTAAAGGTAAAATAAGACCTATTACTAAATCAATGCAATAAATATATTTTACTTTAAATTTTAAAACATAAACTAACAATTTAAAAATGATTCAATTTCAGTAGGCTTTAAAGTTATACTAGCATACACACTACCCGCTATAAATTTGTAAGTTTAAATAGATTAAGGAAATTATTTTGGCAAAATGTACCCATCCTACTTGCTAACTCTATTTATTACTCTTTGGGCCACTAGCTAGTTCCTGAGATATACCAACTCTTGTAGTTGGAAGTGCTATTTACTGCTATTTATTGCCTACGGACAGGCAACATCAGCACCGAGAGTGCCCACGACAGAAAAAAGCTGTTTCCATGCCACAGGTACCTACAAGGGTTGCTGCAAATAGCAACAGAAAAACAGTAAGGGTCTGATAAGGGTGGGGCAAGGTGGGATTATACAGCAGGATATTTTTAAATTTGGAAAACACTATTAAGAACAAGGTAGTATTGGTAGATATTCTTAAGATGGCAATTAAAATAAGACTAAATTTGGAACTCAATGGCCTTAATGTCTCATGGGTTATTCTGACATTAAAACTCAGAGAATATTTTAAGTTCTTTAAGATTTACTCTAACATTCAAAAACACAAGTAAAATCATACCAACTTCACCCCAGTGGAAAGGATTAGTGCTGCCTGTTGTGCAATTATACACCATGATGTTCCTTGGTCTGCAAAAACAAAGATCAAATCAATGAAAGATAAAAAGAGGCCAAACTTGTCCAATCTAAATCTTACACGATTTCAAGTAGGAAAAAATAAGGATGGTACCTTTGCTACATTGTTTAAATTATCCTTAAAAGATTTACGACTTTTCCCCCTCCCCTACCAATATTTTTACTTTAAAAATACTGACTTTTTTTCTTTTTATATTTTTATTCCTTGTATGAGTAGAAGTGTGTTTTTAAATGTAAGGAAAACGCTCTAGCCAGTTTGGCTCAGTGGATAAAGTGTTGGCCTGGGGACCAAAGGGTCCCGGGTTCGATTCTGGTCAAGAGCATGTACCTCAGTTGCAGGTTGGGCACTGATTGGGGCTTGTGCAGGAGGCAACCAATCGATGGATTGATGTTTCTCTCTCTTTTTCCCTCTCCCTAAAAATCAATGGAAAATCCGGTGAGGATTAACAAAATAAATGTAAGAAAAACAACAAATAATCTCAGATCTTCCTATCTCCTTCCCATTTTCAGAGGCTCTATTTGAAAATATCATGGACTGATTCCCTTTTACCAGAAACCATATATTCATATAATAATATCCCTTTTTTAAAACATAAAAAATACTGACTTCAAAAATAATGGCAGTTTATTCATTAGAAAACAAAAGTTAATGAATAGCTCAAAGTTTAGGTGTTACCTGAAATGCTACCACTTTTTAAAAGGAGGCTCCATGAGTTGATTAAAGCTGCTCTAGTGTGACATGTTTGATTTATATAAACCATTCTCTGTGAATTTTCAGCTCTTTATGCAAAGTTCATACCACACTTTAGTTTGGATTAAAAAAAATCATCAGTTGGAGGTGGGTTCATTGTTACTACCTAATTAACTTGCCTATCCTATAGTTAGTACATGAGAGTTCACGTTAACTCGTAATTACTGCTGACAGAACCACTTGCTATTATTGCCTGTAATAAGCTAATTGGAATTGATATGCAGGGTGTCCCAAAAAAATATATACACACTTTAACAGCAGATAGCTTAATTTTGAAAATGAAATGTATTTTAATGAAACTGCCTTCCTAATTATTCAATGTATACATTTTTGGGGACACCCTATATATCGATATGAGAATGTCAGGATTGAGGGATTAATATTAGTCAGTAGCTCTGTTTTCCCTTCTCAGTTACTATATATTTAACAAGCAACATTGTCACCTCATATACCTATTAACTCCGGAATACCAGGCTGCTGCAAGACTCGTGTTGACAACTACATCTACAGGAACAAGATCTGCAAGGGCATTGTTGGAGGCACGCATTGTTCGAAGAATTCCTTTCCCTGCCTTTGTTAAAATTAAAAACAACACCTTAAGATACATAAATCAGAGTGCATATATGTATATAAAGGTATACAGAAAACAAAAGAAAATATAGAATATTAAATAAATCAAAAGATGAACTTACCGCAATAAAGAGACCACTTGGTCCATTAAAGTTATCAATCCATCCCTAATACCAAAAAGAAAAAAAGTAGGAAGCTTATAAATATTATGAAGCTAGGGATTTATTACATGAAATCTGCAACTCCACACATGTATTTGGTAATTTTATTCTAAAAACCAAAAATTAGACTAGATTCAGGTCAGACTATTTCTCCTCATCTTAAATAGAAGCAATCTTTCTCTGGGATTGCAAATGGCTAAGTAAAATCATTTTCAAGGGGTTACCTACTCTTCTTTTAATTCTCTGTAAGGAGAATTTTACAAAAAGGAGTTTATACCTGTCAAATATTTTTGTTAAACAAAGCCTGTTCAAGTTTGGTAAATTATTCTCAAAATTACTGAATAAAACAGAGGAAAACAGAATTGTCAAAGCAACAAAAGGCATTCACTTACTATCATAGAAACCTAGGTTTTTCCTAAGTCAACTTGTCTGTTAATTTATATCTATGTTTGCTCTTACTCCAGAGATTCAGAAATACCATAATGCCTTCCTTTCCTATATATCATAGAACTCTCTCATATCTTTTTTAGCTTGTGATCTATACAGGGAAGCATCTACCTCTTAGAAGGCTTGCCTCCTTTTGGTACTAAGAAGCAAATGAAATAAAATAAGATCCTGAATATTTTCATCTCTATTCCGTTCACTTCTGCAAGGGAAGCTAATCTATATATATAAAAGTGTCCCTCTGCCTGTCCGACCGGTTGCTATGATGCACACTGACCACCAGAGGGCAGATGCTCAATGCAGGAACTGCTGAGCTGCAGTGACTTGGCAGCAAAGGTTCTCAGGTGATGCACCCCAAAACCAGAGAGGAGAGAGCCCAATTCCTCGCAGGGCCGCGCAAGTCTACCTCCAGCCATGGGTCATGCTGTTGCTGGGTCACTGCCAGCCCCGAATCTGGTTTACTGCACACTTGCATTTGCGTTCCACACACTGTATGACAGCAACTTTGCAGAGTGCCCTCTTGCACTCTGGAACCCCTCTGGGGATGTTCGAGAGCCAGTTTCGGCCTGATCCCCATAGGCCAGACCAACAGATCCCACCTGCTGGAGGGACCCCGCTTACTCCGCTGGGGAGGGACCATGGGAGGTTGGCTCCAGGGCGTGTCTGGCCCATCTTGCCCAGTTGCATCCCACTGGCCATCTTCTAATTAATTTCCTTTCAATGTGCACAAATCCGTGCACTGGGTCACTAGTCAGTAAATAATTTTTAAAGCCAACAAATGTTGATGTATCAAAAGTCCAAGCTCATCAATCACAAAGAAAAAGTATAGGGCAAGATTGCCTTTGATCGAGATAACATCATAGTCCCAATTAAGATTTTTAAAATGTTAATCAGCATTCCTAAACAAACATACTATAAATAAATATACCAATAGACATGACTCTTTCTATGAATGGAAACAGATCTGCCATATCAAGTCATATTTAGTGAATAACATCTGCTCTTAAATAAAAAACTGCCAACTCTTTTAAAATTTTTAATTACAATTATTTAAAAGATTTCTAACAACTTACTGGAAAAGGTTCTTTCCAACTGGCACCAACAATTGATGGTCTTACAATTGCCACATTTAGCTTTGCTCCTTCTTGTTGTACAACATATTCTGCCAATGCTTTTGTGTATATGTATGTATTAGGTCTGTCTCCTATTAATTTGGGCGTGATATCATTTACTAAGCCATCATCCATCCATCTGGTAAACAAAGAAAGCATGCAAAAATATTTTCAGATGTTTTACTATAAAATAAAATTTAAAAACCTTTCTTTGCATATCCAAACATATCTGTTGCTCTGACCCAAATTATTTGACAACTCTCACTAAAAATATGCAAGTTAGTCTTCCTTTCATTATACATCAAATACAAGTCCATATATCTTATACCCAATTTCTATATCCAAAAAGGTCCAAAAATCTAGAGTTCTTTCATAAATCATATTGGTAGATAGTAAAGCTGATCTGAACTTATTTATGATCTTTTGCTTTTTTTTTTTTTAGAGAACTCACTTAGTGTGACTATTCATTCCAAAATATATCTGGACCCATGGGTTTCAGATCAGGAATTATATTTCAGATTAGGAATTCCAAGCACCATAACATATTACTTATACACATCTGCAATGAACATACATTTATAATTAATAGAAAAGATCTAGTAATCTCAATATTACTGAAAACTGTATGCTCTCACTAATGAGACTAACAGAAATTAAGGTAAACAATAAAATAAAATGAATCATGCTGTAAAATTTAATTAGGGCATCATTTCCATCTGCAGCTATTATTTTTAGAAACTTCTTAGTGTTTTTCTGAGTTTTTTTGTGTTTGTTGTTTTTATTCTCACCAGAGGATATATTTTGTTTTGTTTTCATTTTTAGAGCGAAAAGGGGGAGAGAGAGAAACATTGATCAGTTGCCTCTTGAACACGTCCCAACTGGGGGTCGACCAGGGATTGAACATGCAACCCAGGTATGTACCCTGACCAAAAATCGAACCTAAGACCCTTCAGTGCATGGGACAAAGCTCCAACCAACTAGCCGACTGGCCAGGAAACCTCAGTGGTTTACATGCCTCTGGCATGAAGTACAATATTTTGGCTGACACTTGTATTCATCATCCAGAAATTAGTGCAGCTTGGAGATTTCCTACCATCTTCTACCCCAAACAAGCCTGTCAAGAAGTGGGGTCTTAGGAATTTGGCTGTTTTTATTTTGCTGCTCAGAAAACTTCCATTCCAGCTTCGTCCCTCTTTTGTGCTGGAATTACCCCTTCCCACTCACCCCTCCTTTTACACTTTATAGTTTTTCCGCTGCAGTCCAAAAGTACCCAAGCAAAGCCTAATATGAAGTAGAAAGTCTACCTGGGAGCTGATTCTGTTGGTAATGTGGAAATTACAAACTCCAAGGGAGCAAAGGGGCTTTTCAATGTCATTTGCTTTAAGAAACAGGGACATTCTACTCTCTCTAAGGCCTTGAATTGATTTCTTGCCCTTATAAAATAGTCTAATAAACTAATTTTTAAAAAGAAATGCCATTAAGTATGTTTCATTTTGGTTTAAAATTACTAATGAGTTCATGCCTTGGCCAGGTGGCTCAGTTAGTTGGAGGGTCGTCTTGTACACCAAAAGGCTGTGGGTTCAATTCCCAGTCAGGGATACCTAGGTTGTGGGTTCAATCGCTGGTAGGGGCACTTATGGGAGGCAACTGATCAATTACTAGATCATTTCTCTCTCACATCAATGTTTCTCTTTCTCTTTCTCTCCCTTCCTCTCTCTCAAATCAGTAAAAACATATCCTCAGGTAAGGATTAAAGGGAAATAAAAAATTACTAATGAGTTCTGGAAAAGAAAAATATTATTTGATTTTGAGTCTTACATATTTTTAAAAATTAGTTGTGAATGGGTATAAAGTACGAATATTTTGTTTCTTTAGGGAGGACATGTTAAAAGGGTCTGAGGGTTTGGGATGAGAGAAGTATTTTGCAGAGCTATCAATGTCCAAATAATTAAAAAATAAATAAAGGTATTTATTTATTTAAACAGTGGAAAAATTCAACTAGCAACCTACTGTGAAATTATAAAATTCCTTACAACTTTCTCAGTGTATCTGAAGAAAAAGTCTACTCTGATAATCTGTAAAAGGAAGGTTATATACTAGGTGGTATGTATGGTCTTTCCCAGTCTAAATATCTGATTCCAATGTTACATACTTATTTTCTGATACTTTTCCCTTACTGTCTATAACAGGGGTGCTCAAACTATGGCCCGCGGGCCACATGCAAATACAAATATTGTATTTGTTCCCGTTTTGTTTTTTTACTTCAAAATAAGATATGTGCAGTGTACATAGGAATTTGTTCATTGTTTTTTTTTAAACTATAGTCCGGGCCTCCAACGGTCTGAGGGACAGTGAACTGGCCCCCTGTTTAAAAAGTTTGAGGACCCCTGTTCTATAATGCTACATATGCATAACTGTATATTCAGTATACTGTCACACTCTAATGACAGCCATGCTAACTGATGAGGAAGCATAAATTAGAGATTATCAAGATAAATTTTCCTTTGTATATGGATGAAAGGAAAATACTAATAAAATTGAAGGGCAGTTGCTAATCAACTTAGAAAAACTCCAGAGTGGAGACAACTTTTGAAATATGGAAGAGATGTTGCTACATTAAAAGAAAAAACAACAAACTGGCTAAATTAGGCCAGTAAAGCCTAATCACTAATGTGAATTTACAGATGCAATCCATGAGTTATCCTAAAATTATCTGTTAGCCAGATTTCTTTGTAAGCAAGGAAAGAAGATATAAAATTAGAAGGTTACATGCTCTTTTTTTCAGCAACTTAAGTGTTTGGATATACTAAATACTAATAAGAGAAAAAGTAAAAAGCTTCATTAACTTCCACTCAACTTTTCCCAGAGATATTAACAACTTCTGCCTACTGGCCTAAGAAGAAAATGAGGTAGATACTTAGGACCGTCGAAGAAATGGAGTCATAAAACAAAACCAGGGAATTACCCTAAGAATGTCTTAGTAAACTCACATGTTTATTAATTTCATTATAACCTGTCTGCTTCCCCATAGTGATTAGCAGAAAAGCTTTAAAGAAAAGGACCTACATGGCTATTTTAGGAGAAAACTTGGAGAAAGAGCTAAGAACACTCTCTATAGCACTCTTGGGAAAAAAAGAATTGGACTGAGAAAGCAGGAAATAACTAAGGAGCTGAAAGTGATAGAATCTCTGGGAAGAAAGACCTGAAGAGAAACAGATAAGAAAAAAGAAGTAAAAAACTACAGTAATATTATATGAGGATTAACAAATATGTGATGATATGATGGCTACTGGAAGGTTTTTATAATTATAAAAGAAAAACTATTTTTGTTTTTGCTCTGATCCTGTGTTATTTGTTTCACCTGACGAGAAAGCACAGGCTGAACAAAGCAAATGAAACCTTGGCCATGGCATAAGCATACTTCACTTAAGCCATATCCAAATATTTATCATGTAATAGTTGTTGATAGGATCCTAGTCCTTAGAAAGATAACAGTGACACTCAGAGTATCAATTAAAGGACCATGACTCCTCTGATTTCCCTAATAACTAAAGGTACCTCTACAGACATACTCCATTGGTTCATAATAAAAAAGATAATCTTTTAATAAATTAGAAACTTGAATAGACAGTCATTAGTCCCTATGGTATCAGATACTTAATCACTAAGATTGATTCTTTGGGAAACAGAGGCCCTAATATCATTTGATGAGCCTGTTCAAAGGCCTACTTCCAACCAACACAGCTGATCAAAAGAGAAAGCTCCACACTCCAGCAGTCATTTAGATATAAATCTATACAATAAAAAAACATAGTAAATATGTAATAATTTGTTAAATAAAAAAGAGGTGTGTGTGTGTGTGTGTGTGTGTGTGTAAAGGGATGGGGAGAGAGAAACTGAAATTGACCAAGCAATACATATAAATAAACCTGGATCCAAAGTCCAAAGTTTTAGAATCAAAGTAAATGTATATAAATTTCAAACAAACATACTCTAAAGAATCAATCAGTTTCTTGGGATCCACAGGGGGTGGATAGACTACTTCTTCAATATGCTTTCGATTGCAGTAAGCATATGCTGTTGACACGTGCATGAACACTTCCAGATTCTTCATTTGTTGTGCAAGGAAAATAAGCTGTCGTGTAGCGATCACATTTAACTGAACAGCATCTCTGTAAAAGAAAAAGTGATAATAAAAATTAGAAAGCTATGTCATTTATTTATCTGCTAAAATAAATCTTATTTCCATTACAGAGAGATTGAAAGACAGAGATTGTTTCTTTACAACTGATCCCTTAGCTCTGATTTTGTGTATTTTATTTCAATATGAAGTACATCCATTCTATCAGTCATGTTTAAAAATAAATATTTTCTGATTATAAAATAAATCTCACTAGAATTTTTAAATAAAAGTACAAATTAAAAATTTTAAATTACCCAGAAATAAAAACATAGATCATTTCTGCATCTCTGGCTTTTCAGTACCCATTTGTAAGTCATGTTAGACTTCTTTTGCATCTTGACTTTTAAAAGTATACTATTTCACGATATAGATGTACCATAAGAAGAAATTAGAATTGTTAAGTAACTTTAAAATGCTAAAGTAGAGTAACCAATAAAACTCAGAAATGTTCAACTGCACTAACATATAACCAAATAAGAATATGTTTATTTCTGTCTTTGTAGCAATTAACCCAAACATCTTAAGACTAGTTACAAAAGGAGTATTATAATAAAACTAGAGGCCTGGTGCACAAATTCATGCACCAATGGGGTCCCTTGGCCTGACTGGGCAGAAACTGGCTCTCTGACATCCCTCGAGGGGTCCCAGATTGCGAGAGGGTGCAGGCCAGGACGAGGGACCCCACCAGTGCACGATCGGGGCCAGGGAGGTTGGCCATCCAAGGAGGGACCTCGGGAGGGCTCCAGGGTGTGTCTGGCCCATCTCACTCAGTCCCAATCAGCCAGACCCAGCAGCAAGCTAATCTACTGGTTGGAGTGTCTGCACCCTGGTGGTCAGTGCACATGATAGAGAGTGGTTGAGCAGCCTTAGCATATCATCAGCATATTACACTTTGATTGGTTGAACGGACGAACGGACGACCACTTAGCATATTAGGCTTTTATTATATAGGACTAGTACATATTTTACAAGACACATGCAAGACCCCAAAGTGATCTATATATTCCCTTCTTGAAATTTATTAGAAATAATTCCACAAATACAAAAGTAAATATGAAGAAAAAAAAAACAATTAAGCATCATCTAGTAATAGCAATAGCCTAGAGAGCCCAAATATTCACTAGGAATAAAACAATTTAATAAAGTAAGCATTTTATCACAATGAAAGAATATAGCCATTAAAATAATTATGAGAACTATAAAACATGGAAAAATCTAGATGAATATTGAAAAATACATACATTATAAAATGAAGCAAGATTAAGAATAAGACTCTGGAATAAGACCTGGGTTTAAATACTAGCTTAGCCTACTATCGACTAGGATTAGGTGACCTGGTAAAGTCATTCAACCATTCAGGCCTCAGTTTTCTCACCTGTAAATGGGAATAATAATGGAATCTATCTAATGGGATTTGTATAAAATTAAATTAAATAAATAGCTTATAAGTATTTAGCATTATTCCTAATACAGTCCCAAACAACCATTCAATAAATATTATTTAAGGTAATAAGATGTTGGGTAGTTTTTGCTTTCTGTTAAACTTATGTTTACAGCTTGATATTTGAGGGGAAAAATATTTGAAATACTCAATGGCATGGTAATATATTGTAGGTGACACTGTAAGTGATGTAACTGATCCAAAAGAGACTAGGACAAAGTACCAGAAATTATACAAATGTTACAGTTATTTATCTAGTTAACATACTAAAATTAACTTAGAGAAAAAAATTTGTTCTAACCCAAATTTTTCAAACAGAAAGAAATTAAAAATCCCTAAATTTGCTATACTAAGTAAACATCACATAAATTATGCTATATCAACATGATAGAATATCACCACATTATGCAAATTATAACTATTAAAAAATTAAAATAGGGAAGTTGTTTCTATAAGTAAAGTAGAAATTCTATGTTTACATTTTATGTAAAATATATGTTCAATGATAGACTGCAAGAAAATTTTTAAAAAATAAAAAGTTTTGAGTACTTTCTAAAATTTTTACATTTTCAGTATTTAAGAAAAAAAATCCAACCCTTTTAAGGGGCCAGGATTGTCACAGAATCTGGCCCACTGGACAGCAAAGCAGTGATCTGATGTCTATCGCATTTGCAAAAACAATGTTTTGGAAGAGGTATACAGAGAACTTTCTGTTAGAGGCTCCTAAAGACCGGACAACAAGTTCTGGGTCACCAGGAACAAGAAATAATTCATGAAAGGAAAAACTCCTGGGCCTCATTTTTTTTTTTCTCTTAATTTAATAGTATCCAAGAGCCTATGAAACATACTAAAAGTAAATTTTTTAAAAGTGAAGTAATTGGGTTGGGGTCTTACAATCATGAGTGTATCTTTTTCTTCCTTATTTGTACTGTACAGGGTTTCCATTTCTGTTCAAATGGAAATCCTGCAGAAAAGACCTTTCACAGAGAGGATACTATCCACTACTGTAGGGCAATGGGCTCTTTTCTTTTGCATTTGCAAAACAATAGGTGTAAGGGTAGTAATGTTTTGGGAGCAGAACACAAAGGATATTCTGTTACAGGTTCCTGAGGATGGTGACAGAGTTTCTGGGTCATTGAAAATAAGGAATATCTTGAGAGAGGAAACACTTCTGTGCCTTTCTACCCCTACCCCGCCCATCTGTACCTGAGAGTCCAAACCTGAAGGCATTTTGTGCCAACATAAGTAACTCTTAGTATCACTGCCAGGCTAGTAACCTCACTCTGTTACCACCACCCAATTTCTACTCCACTGAAATTCAGGCTAAGACCTGACATGTTTGATCAGAAAGAATTTAGTACTAAACAAAAATAATGTCATTATATTTTGGTTATCTGGAGTCATAAATGCATACTAAATAAGAGTGACTTTGAAGTAGGTGTGTGGGGGGTGAACAAATTTTTGTAATTATGGTCTATCATTAATATAGACACAGAAACCACTTTTTTAAAAAAAGAAAAAAAAATTGAGCTTCCAGTACATTTTTTTGTTCACCTGTCTTCTATAGACATGTTCGGTTGTTCAAAATCTCTGCTGATAATACTTCTAAGACTTTACACCAAAGATCTCACACTTGGCATGACGGACCCCTGAAAGCTTATTAAAAATGGAGACTGCACCCAGCCAGGTGTAGCTCAGCGGTTGAGCATTGAGCAACCAAGAGGTCACCAGTTTGATTCCCGATCAGGGCATATGCCTGGGCTGTGGGCTCCATCCCCTACTGGAGACGCACAGGAGGCAGCCATTTGATGATTCTCTCTCATCACTGATGTTTCTATCTCCCTTCCTCTCTAAACTCAATTTTTTTATAAAAATGCAGATTGCTGGACCTCATCCCCAAACACTTGTTAATATCTGAAGTGAAGCCTGTGCAACTACATTTTAAATAAGTTCCCCTCGCCCCTAGCCAGTTTGGCTCAGAATTGAACCCTGTGGACCGAAGGGTTCCAGGTTCAATTCTGCTCAAGGGCATGTACTTCGGTTGCAAGCTCTTCCCTGGCCTAGGTAGGCCCTGGTTGGGGTTCATGCAGGAGGCAACCAATCGATGTCTTTCCCTCTCTGTCTTTCCCTCTCTCTCCCACTCTCTCTGAAAATCAATGGAAAATATATCCTCGGGTGCGGATGAAAATAAATAAATAAATAAATAAATAAGTTCCCCTCATCCCCACCTCTGAGAAAATACTATCCAGATGAGATCTCAATATTGTTGTTTTTTAAAACTTAATGAAGCTATAAACACAGATGTCTAGGGACTAATGAATCAGTCTTAGGGTAGGGGACCCAGACACCTATAATTTATATGACAGCCAAGGCTCTTGCTAAAAATGAGGAGTCCTGGGTATTATCACAAAATTAGAGGATCTAAAGTTGGCATGTACAGCCAAAAACTGTGCCTTTTAACACATCTCCCAAAAGTTCTTAAGATTCGGAATACATTCTAACGTTTAAGGATCAATGCCCTTAGATGCAAGTTTCTTGATCTTTTCTAATAATCAATCTCTACTTCCACTTCTTTCTGAACACCTATCACAGCCCTTAATGTATACTTTTCAGTAACTCCTTATTTTCTATCTATATTATGGTTCTTTAAGCATATTCTTACTCCTATATTAGACTGTATGGACTTTGCAAATAGGATCTGTGGGCAATTTATCTTGGTCTCCCCGAAAATATCGAGTACAATATGCCATTTTTTATTTGTGGGTTAACTTAAAAAGTGGTTATAAAGAGTAACTATTTTGTTAGTAGTTATTATATACCAACCTACAGTGTTTTAGAATGTCTGGCTCAAATCTAATGTTGTAGTATCACCATTAAAATTGCTTCATAGAAAATAATATCAACGATGAGGCACTTTGGTCAGCAAACCTACATGCCTTGACAAGGAAGAAAAGAACAATAAATTTTCTTATTCACCTATACCCCTTCCTCTATGGTATCTCCAGTAAAAGAAGAAAGAATACTAATGAAAATATTTCCTTTCCATTAATGGTAGCCTTGCTTACCCCCAGGGAACAGAAAGAAAGAAAAAAGGTACCCTGAAAGTACTGTACTTTGATGAGTTTCACCCCAACTAAGGTTGCCTGTTCAATGAGGACTATACATACCATAATTACCTAGTATTTATGTACTTTTTCTTAAAAATATTTTCTTAAGGCTGTGTGAACTCTTTCTTGGTTATGAAAAATAATAAAAGCTAAAACTGTGTGTGTGTGGGGGGGAGAATATCTGTTAGATTAACTATTTCATACTAAAAACCTACCTGTAATTACACTATCCAAATATAACTGGCAAGTATCAAAAGGCATTATCTATAAATACACATATATATACACACATGCTTTTTGAAAATGTGATTATACCATCCTATTTAATAAAGAGGGAATATGCTAATTGACCCTCACACCTTTGCAAAGATGACAACGCCAACAGCCAATAAGGGAATATGCTAATTGATTGTCCCATCCTCAAATAGGGCAGCGCCCACAGCCAATAAGGAATATGCTAATTGACTGCCACACCCTCAAAGACGGCAGCGCCCACAGCAACAAGGAGGGAATATGCTAATTGACTGCCATGCCCTCAAAGATAGCAGCGCCCACAGCCACAAGATGGCGGCACCCAGTATCCTGAGCCCTGCCGCACGCCTGCCTCTGGAGTCCCCAGTCCCCTCCGCCCCTCTGCCACCTAGGGCCAGCCCGAGGCACAGGCAAGTCTCGGATGGCAGCTACCCAGCCGCCCAGGGCCGGCCGAGGCTTGCGCTGCCAGCAGTGGCAGCAGCAGAGGTGTGAAGGGGCATCACCTTCCCCTGATCACCAGGTCGCCTCCCGCCCCTGAAGGCTCCCGGACTGTGAGAGGTGGCAGGCCAGGCTGAGGGACTCCCTCCTCCAGTGCATGAATTTTCATGCACCAGGCCTCTAGTCTATATATATATATATATATATATATATATATATATATATATACATATATATATATATATATATATATATATATATATAAATAACCCTAATATGCAAATAAACTGAACCACCAGTCGCTATGATGTGTGCTGACCACCAGGGGGTATGGTGGAGCAGGTGTCCCAGACCAAGGCGCGGCACCAGTCACTGTCATTGGGGCGAGCCTCTGGTGGTTACTGAAAATTCTTTGCTCTTGCAAGCTCTGGTCCCACCAGGCGCTCGCACCTGCTGTTGGCACCAGCCCCATTTGCACCCGTTGCCAATGCCAAAGCTGCTGCTCACACCCACTGCCAGCGCCCAGCGACAGCCCCGATCACTTGACACTGTCAACAGGTGTGAGTGGCAGATGCCAGCCCCAATCACCCCCCAGGGCTACTCCACCTCCCCCTGCTCCTAAGAGGCAATCAGGGCCAGCAGCCACCTCTTGGACCCGCTGCCAGTGACAGAGCCAGCGCTTGCACCCACTGCCGGCGCCAGCCCCACTCGCATCTGCTATTGGCACCTGGCGCTGGTCCTGATGGCTCGGTGCTGCCAACAGGTGTGAGCAGTGGCTGCCGGCCCCAATCGCCCCTGAGGGCTTCCCCACCTCCCCCTGCTCCTGAGGGGCGATCGGTGCAGAAGCCACTGCTCGCACTCACTGACGGTGCTGGCCCTGCTCACACCCGCACCTGGCACCAGCCCCAATCACTTTGTGCCGTCAGTGGGTGCAAGAGGGGCCAGCGCCGTTAGCAAGTGGGTGCGGCGGTGGAGGCAGGAGTGGGGCTGCCAGCAGACAGAGGACCAGAGGCCATGGTGGAGGGGCCAGGCGGGGGCACGGAAGATGGGCCGAGACCCGCCCTTGAGCCCACCAGACTCGTGGCCCACAGATCCTTTCAAGGTGCATGAATTCATGTATTGGGCCCCTAGTAGTTCTAATAAGATTCTTTTGTCACTTTTCAATCATGAACACCTAACAGCTATAAAAAAAGAACTAAAAAGTAAATAACAAATTATAATCACTGGATAATAAATAAAGTCAAGATTAGAATTAAAGTAAGTAATTCCAAAGCTCATTAGCTTTCCATTATACAATGCTGCCTCAGCTTCCTCAACTATAAAGTAGATTTGCCCATACTACTACAGTGGGTAATGTTAGCATGGAGTAAAATAAAAGATGAGAAAATACCCTGAAAACTATAAAGCACTATTTCAGAAATATAAGGGACTATTTAAAGTGCCCTCACCTGTGATAGAGGCAAAACACATTGTAATGCTTTGGCACTGAACTGTCACGTTATATAATGTTAATTAAGGTTTATACTTCTATATTAAAGACAATATGGGGAATAATCTCAATTTAATTAATCATAATTTAATTAAAAACATTTTAAGAAAAAGGCCTTCAAGTAATTGTGAAACTTACAGAAGTCTGCACCAATTTAACTGGCATAAGACCATACAATTAGATTAATATTAACATTAAAACTGTATTTGTGAACATACCATCAAAAAGAATGCTTTGAATTAAACAGCACTGTTTGAAATTAACATGTTAATTTTTATAAAAATTAGTGAACATTTAGAATTTTTTAATTGAAATAGGCATCTAAGTAAGCCCAAGTTATTTTTTAAATTAAAATTATGTTCAATGTATCTTGTCCCCAACACTGCTAACAAGGTTTTAAAACTAAAAAAAAAGGCATGACTTAAATTTATAAGCTGATTTATCTTACTCTACAAACATGAGCCTAATTGCTTTAAATTTTCAGATGAATATATGTGTATAGAAAAATAAAGCTGCTGAGGTATAGGCTTCTGAAAGAATGGAGGTAAGGGAAACAAACACTATTAGTTGTTAAAACTAACACTCCTACCCAAGATGAACATTTTTTCTTCTGTAATTACACTATCCAATTATAACTCCTATGTCTTGCCTTTACGCTGTCCTATATTAAGATGCATGGCAACTTCTAATAAATATACACTAGCTATCCAATGTTTTTAAACTGATAACAAGAAAAAGGAAATTCTTTTCTCACTATGTAGGAAACTGAAAGCTATAAGCGACAGTTTCAAATCATTTTCAAAATAATTTGACTGAAAAGTAGAATTCAAATTAGATTTTTTCAACCATGCTTAAGTTCAAATATCAGAGAAATACCTTTACTTACCTTAAATTTTCATTAAACCTTACTGTAGCTGCACAGTGAAATATAATATTGGTAGAATCTATGATGATCTCTTTATCTTCTTCACTAAGAGCCAGTTTAGGTTGGGTAAGTTCACTGTTGATTGCTACAATTTTTTCCTTAAAATCTGGATTTTCATCTCTCAATCTGTCAAAGAGCTATCAAATGGGAAAAAAATTAGTTTAGGGCAGCACTTTTCAACTTTCTAAAACACATGATCATCTCCCTCTTTCCACTAATGATCACTATTTTTAAAGCTTCAACTATACAAATCCTAACACTGCTATTCTTAACTGTTATCATTCTGTATAGAAAACATCCTACAAGACGCAAATTATTATCCCCATTTCATAGATAAGAAATCTGAGGAATCAGGAGGTTAAGTAACTTGCCCAAGATACAGAGCTGGTAGTTTGCACAGTTAAATTTTAATTGTCCATGCCTCTGTTGATTAGGTTATATTATCACTCAGAATAGACTTAAGCAGTGCAAATATCAGGACAACGCTTGAAATGATTATTCAGATTTCTCAAATCCAGGCTTTAATTTACAAGTGAATGAACAATTAGAATATCTATAATAATAATAATAATAAACGGGTAATATGCTAATTAGACAAGGCATCATTCTGGATGTCCTTCCTGACGAAGCCAGGGCCGGAGGGAAGCCAGCTCAGGTCCCAGATGCCTGCAGGTAGCCAGAGGAGGGGAAGCAGCCCGGGTCCCAGGTGCCTGCCTGTGGCCAGAGGAGGGAAGCCGGTGCTGGCAGCCGGGGGACAGAAGGCTTACTCTTGCACGAATTTTCATGCATCGGGCCTCTAGTAGTATTATAAGTAATAAAATAGGGGTAATATTACAGTGCTATGACACTGCACAGGAGAACCAACTAACCCAACCTCTACACTCTCTTCCTTTCCTCTTCCCTCTAAAAAACTCTCAGGACTGTAGGCTCCATTAAGGCAGGGACTCTATCTTATTTATTCCTGGATACAAGCCCCTGCATCAAATCAAATATCTAGCACTAAGTAAACACAATAAATGTTTTCTGAAAAATAAAAAATGAATAAGAATAAATACTATAATCGAAATTCCTTTTGGGGATATGCCTACAGAGTCAGACTCCTTACGTGCACCAAATTTGAGCTCATACTATCCTAACCCCAACTTCATTCTCTGACTCTTTCCTCCAAGCTTAAATTCAAATTAATTTTAGATGTCTATAAAAGTCAACTCTTTCCTTAAAGTATGAACATTTGCCCCTATCAGGTATATTCGTAAGAAGATATCAGCCGAAACCGGTTTGGCTCAGTGGATAGAGTGTCGGCCTGCGGACTGAAAGGTCCCAGGTTCGATTCCGGTCAAGGGCATGTACCTGGGTTGCGGACACATCCCCAGTGGGAGATGTGCAGGAGGCAGCTGATCGATGTTTCTAACTCTCTATCCCTCTCCCTTCCTCTCTGTAAGAAATCAATAAAATATATTTTAAAAAAAAAAGAAGATATCAGCAGGCTGTTCTCAAGTGATCTAAGCGACACTGTACACTCTTATTCAGCAGCAGTTTTCAAATGTGGTCCAAGGATCCTAGGAGTGCCCGGGACTATTTTAGGTAGTGCACAAGGTCAAAATTATTTTCATACTATCACTAAGACATTATTTGCATTTTTCATTTTCATTCTCTCACAAGTGTAGAGGAATTTTCCAAAAGCTACATGTGTGATGACATCATCACTCTGGTGGCTAATGGAATGTGTACTTGTATATTCTTTAAAGTTTGTTTTAATTTCTACTATGATAAATATCAGTAAGATAATGAAGCAAAGCCTCACAAAATGAAACCTCTTCTAAGTACCCAATAATTTTTAAGAGGGTAAAGGGATCCAGAAACGTAAAGTTTGAGAGTCACACTGCTTTTAACCGTTTGAGTCCCAAGCAGCGCAATCGCGCTGCTGAGATTTTATGTCGAGAAAACATACGATTCCGTTTGAGTCCCAGGGGGTATTGAAAAAACACTGTCGAAGAATCCCAAACAGCACAACCGCGCTTTCCCTAAATGAGTACGAAAAGACCCAAACAGCGTGATAGCGCTTGTTTTATTTTATGTTGAGAAATACCAAGCAGCGCGATTGCGCTGCTTGGGACTCAAACGGTTAATAAACAGTCTTTCAACCTATTTGGCAGATATGGAAAAGTATAGCCACAAGGTAATGATATCAATCTGCATTACACTGCAGTCAATTTATCAATTCAAATAATTTTCTCAAGAGTTAGAACTCAGTCCATCTCACTTCTTGGGGGAAAAACTGAAATGAACTTTGTACCTCCCCTACTTTAAGATGGCAAATTCTTCAATCACAGTTATTTTGTTTATGTTGGTAAATATTGAAATATTAACTCCCATTTTACTTTTAAAAATAAGTTCCTAGAAACCTCATGTGGTAATTATTTGAGTTTATACCAGCTACACTTTTCTCATGTTTAAATATAAATATTTATTTGTCTGAAATCCTCTTCCTCAAGTCAAAGAAACAAAAATTTAAAATAATAATAAACTAACAATGTTATTATATTTTAGGAGGCAGAAAGCTCAACGGGAGAGAGGAATGTTGGTAGAGAATACCCTAGCACTTAATATTTACTTCACATGCTTTATATAGCTCCCAGTGTAATAGAAATCACAGCTTGTCCTGATGCTCTTTCCACCTATCCAGCAGTTCCCATCTCAGAACCTTTGTCCTTGCCATTTCCTCTGCCTGGAACACTCTTCCTCTACATTCCCACAGGGATTCTTCCTCACTTCATTCAAGTCTCTGCTCAGATATCACCTCAGAGAACTCTTCTGACCATTGGATCTAAAATAGCACCTCCATCACTTTCAATCTCCTTTATCTGCTTTACTTTTCTGCACAGCATGTATCACTATTCAACATGGTATGTATTTATTACCTTGTCTCCCTAACTAGAATGTAAATTCCCCAAATGCTGGGACTTTGCTGATATAACTCTGAAGAACCCCTACTGTACAGCAGGATTCCATGTATCCTTGTGGTAGGAGGGAAGAACACAAGTGCTTAAGAATTTGGGGCAATGGGAAGAACGTTACAAAAGTGTAACTAGCTATATGAGTTATACTATCACCGAGTAAACTCTCAAAAGAATAGATCTATTTTAAAAACAGTAATTCAGCCCTGACTGGTTTGGCTCAGTGGATAGAGCATCGGCCTGCGGACTCAAGGGTCCCAGGTTTGATTCCGGTCAAGGGCATGTACCTTGGTTGCGGGAACATCCCCAGTAGGGGGTGTGCAGGAGGCAGCTGATCAATGTTTCTCTCTCATCGATGTTTCTAACACTCTATCCCTCACCCTTCCTCTCTGTAAAAAATCAATAAAATATATTTTAAAAACAAACAGTAATTCAGAGAAAATTAGTTTTTCCAGTAGAAGTAGGAATTACTTAAAGTGTTCATGTGGGGGAAAACGGAATTAATAAAGTGAAAAGTGAAGACAAAAGTAAGTATTTTATTCTTTAACTCCCCATTAATAGTATCAAATAAATTATTTTAAAAGGAAAAACTATTAATTTATACCTCACTGGTAAAACTGTGTGGGTATAAGATCATCTCTTTATAAGGGGGAAAAATATAAACAAGGAAAACATGGATGTTCCACACATAAGTGAAGTTCATCTTTCTGAACCAAAATTATATTTGAATGGAAATCATTCCCAAACAATAAATATCTCAGTAAAGAAAACATTTTAAATATAATTCCGTCTTTTAATTCATCCTAAGTCACCATGTTAATATTGGTTACTGTATTTTATTATAATGCTGTGATGTTAAGACAATTAAGAAGTTATATTTTAGTACCTCTGAACTTCTATACAGGTCTCATTGAGTACTTTTTTCTCTTTTTTTCTCATAATTGTTCTTCTGTTATCATACTTTATCACTCCCAGGAGATATGCTTCCCATTACTGCCCTAACCCACAACCTGACTCTTCTTCCTGCTGTGTGTTACCTCTGTTATTCTCTGCCCTTCATGCTCTTCTTTTCTGCTCTTTGTCATCTTCTCTTCTAATTTTTGTCCACTTGGGCACGAATTGCCATTAGCTTCGGGAAATTAAGCTATTTTCACTCAGTGTACCAGCTACAACTCTTGCAACTAGTAAGCTATACAACTCTAAAGACTATTTCTCCCATTGTACCACAAAGCTCTCCCATTACCGTTCCCTTACTTTCTTATCTATTGGTGAAGTAATGTTATAAAATGGAAAAATAATAGGGACTTGTTATCAAGTCATCTGTGTTATCTCCACCATCAGCTCCATAACCTCAGATAAAATTATAACCTCTGAGACTCACTATCTATATTTGTAAAATGGGACCTAGCAACATCTGACCTGAACATAAGCTCTAGGTCGACTGCCAGAATTAGATATTGGCTCAAACACTCCCTAACTATATGACCTTATAAATAGGAATAACACTAGACTTACCTTAAAGAGTTATTGTGATAATTAAATACATATGATGTGCTTTGCACACAGTTCCTGGCATACAGTAAGTATTCAACAAACTATTAACTAACTACTTTATGGATTTCTAGTAAAAGATGAAAACACACTGGAAAATAAATCATGTCTAATAAATTATTTATTGATTAACCCTAGAGAGTGGTAAATTTATAATTAATCATTATATCTTTTGACACTTTTCAGCAATCTTTAACTCAGAGTGATTCAGAGGTTTCTGGTTTTGTTTTTGAACCATAAGTCACTAAGGTTAAAAGATATATACCTACCCAATAATTAAAAAATTACATATATCAGTGGTTCTCATTTTGATTTTTTCTTAGCAATACAAGGGTAGGCAAAAGTAGGGTTATAGTTATTTGCATAAAAAATACCATAATTAATAAATAATAATACAGGAATAAACTCACGTTTCGCATATTCACAACTGTAAACCTACCTTTGCCCATCCCTGTATTTTTCTAAAGTTTCAAAATGTGTGACATATTCTTGTATTCTATTTGACCCTTCTGTCATCATGTTCTTATTTGTCAAATAGAAGTATGTGACTTTGCTACCCTTTAATACTGTTGTAGGTAGCAATCAGTGCTTACAAATTTTTAAGTTATCAAAGCACAGTGTCTCACAGCATAGGAGATCATTAGAAATGACCTCTTAATTATGATTATATTCTGAAGTCTACTTAAAATAGCTAGTAATCACAAATAATCTGACTCAAATTTTCTAAAAACACATTAAATATCTACCATAACAGTAATTTAGAACTTATGTAATTTTGCCCATCACAGAGAAAAGTTTTTTCTTCTACTGATCACAAGTCATACCCAGTTTGCTGCCATTCTTAGGGTAATCTTTATTAATTTTTTTCAGGATACTGAAGAAACATACACACAAACACCATACTTTTTCCTCTCCTCCAAATGATTATTTTCCACTTACCTTGCCACTGAGGATTTCTTCTACTCGCTCTTGGGGTGTCTGTCCAGCTTTCTGCCTCACCAAAACATATACTAAATTCACCTTCGGACAAGACCTCAGCAACTTCTCCAGAAGTACCTTTCCTAGGAAACCGGTAGCTCCAGTGAGGAGAACATTCTTGCCTTCATAGTATTCTGGGATTGAAACCATTCTGATCCTAAGGAAAACACAAGTAAGCATCAATTCAAAGATTTATGTTCATTCTTATGTACTAAAATCTCTTGGTATTCAAATAAATATTTTGAAGGACAGGCAAAAAAAGTTGAGTGTTAACAAAAGGAGACTTTAACCTCTGGTTCATTGCAGTAAGGTGGAAAATAAGGAACCACAACTATGGCTTCTAATCCCTGTGTTTTCCCCCTGGATCACCTCAGACAAGTCACTCCTCTGGGCCTGGGTTTCTTTAGTACAATTTGTACTAGATGGCTTATAAAAAGTCCTTCCAGCAATAAGAACTCAAATCTTCATTTAAACCTCAGTTCAACCCAAACACGAATGAATGGTGTCTCTCTGTCTCCAAAAGGATTTATAACACCAAATAGAGGTCAGCAGCAAGACTCAATTGCCCAGCTTGTATAACATCGCCAGGTGTCATATTCACCTATCATCACCAGTTGAAACAAGAAGAGGTAACACCAAGTCTTTTTTCCTACATCTCTATAGTGACAATATATCCAAAAGGTGCTTCAATCTCGCTTTTAAAAAAGCCATACTAGAAACATATGAGCTGATTTATCATCTTTATCCAAATTCTACTGAAACAGCAGAAAAGATAGTATGCTAAGAGAATGAACAAAGAAAAGAACCATGAAAATGGGAAAGAAAAAAAAACACGAGATGCAGAAGGATTCATGCAGTATGTCACTATGCAAAGCACAAACACATTCAAAACAATGCTCTTTATTGTTTAGAAATACACACAATATTAATAGATGCATGAGAGGGAGTGTAATACAATCAGAAAAGAATATGGAGCTTCAATTGTACTTATTTTTTATTTAAGCTGTGGGGTAGATACATGTGTTTTATGTCCAAACTTTTCCTAACTGTAAGAAAATTCATGATAATCTGAAAATAAGAAATAGACCCATTAACAAGCAGGAAGGAAGGAAGGAAGGAAGGGAGGAAATGGAAAGGAAGGGGAAGGGCCAGGGAAAAGAATGGAATACAAGGGAAGGAAAGGGAGAAAAAATAGGGAAGAATTTCTAAAAGAAACATGAGACTAATTGGCTAAAGCTGGAGCAGAAGAAATAACAAACTGACCAAAACAAGCATACGCAAGGACTAGAAGGACGCAAGAGCTGTCCCAACCCCCTAAATGCAAAACACCAAACTAAGGAAAAGAAGTTGAATTAAAGGAAATCAATGTATTAAAAGTTGCTAACAAAACAGCAAAACCACTCATGACAGTCTTACTTCCTGTATAAACTTTGGTTCCTCAGGCTTAGTATCCAGATCTGCGGAGAAGAGGATCCAGCATGGGGGTGCTAAGGATAAAAGAGAAGTAGGGCTGAGCTTCAGGTTGTTTCAAACATCCACAAATGGAAGGTGGGGGATCAGAAAAGGAAACAAATACAACCAAAAGAAAAAGTCTTCATAGCACTGGAGCCCCAGAATAAGGTTTAGGTCCCCAGTCTAACTGGCTGCTACTAGCCCTTAAAACAAACTCATGCAGAGCTCTCAATCAGTAATTCCATTTGGAGGAAGGTTCTTTTGGAAAAACAGATCTCAAAACACTGAGAAGAAGCCAATGTCAGCTACCAAAACCAACCTTTGTAAATATGAGCAGATAACCAAATATCACCAGTTATCTATGAAGTACTTACAAAATAAGATGGACCAAAATGAAAAGCAATAGAATCAACCACAAAGGAAACTAAGGTAATGAAAATTTTAAAGAGAGTTTAAATTCTAATAAGTATCCTCTAAGCCACTCACAAGAACATTTGGATCCATAAAATAACAAACCACTATGAAAACGGAACAAGAAATAAGACAGCACTTGGAAGTCAGAAATTCAGTTGTATAAAGAAAATCCAATAAATATACACAAACTATTAGAATTATCAAGTGATTTAAGGTCACTAGATTCAAGGTTTACACAGAAAAAAAATGTATTTCTGTCTACCAGCAACACAGAGAAAACAAAGTAAAAAACATACAGACAACTATATTGCCAACAATACTATTCAAAACACCAAAAAAAAAAAAAAAATCATAGAAAATAGCAAGTATAGATGAGGATGTAGAAAAACTGGAACCCGTGAACATTGCTGGTAGGGATGTAAAATGGTTCAGCTGCTGTGGGAGTTCGGCGCTTTCTCAAAAAATTAAACACAATTATATTACCCTGCAATTTTACTCCTAGGTTTGCAAAAGAACTGCAAACAGATCCTCAAAAAAGGACACGTATGGGAATGTTTGTAACAGCACTGTTCACAACAGACATTTATCTTGTTTGGTTCTTTAGTTTCCTCCTCTCTAAAATATAGTCAGCACACCCACCTGCCCCCTTCACTTTAGAGCAGTTGCATGAGGACTAAATTTAACAACACATAAAAGACTGGGCACATAATTACATTTCCTTATTCCTCTTCCCTCAACACCTCTGACAGTGATTCTGTCTGATCCCTAGGTAGTCAGTCTAATCTCTAATATTTCAGTCTAAAATCTTTAATGGTCCTTTTCTTCTAGAATCATTTACTTATGAGTATAATTTTTAGACTAGGAAAAAAATAGACTAATAGCTATTTTATCTCTGGATACATATTGGTATATTCACATGCACATTTACCCATTTTTAATTGATTTTTATATTTTTAATATATTTTTATTGATTTCAGAGAGGAGGGGAAAGGGAGAGAGAGCTAGAAACATCAATGATGAGAGAGAATCATTGATTGGCTGCCTCCTGCACGCCCCCTACTGGGAAATCAAGCCCCCAACTTGGGCATATGCCCTTGACCGGAATCAAAACCTGGGACCCTTCAGTACACAGGCTGATGCTCTATCCACAGAGCCAAACCAGCTAGGGACACCCATTTATTAATTTTTGGAAAGAAATTAATGACTTCAGTAGAAGCAGGCTTAAACCAAACTTCTGAGGGTTGACACAACAATTGACAAGCGATACCTAATAACTAGCTAAAAGAAGGGTTAACAAGTCTTCTAATGCTTCCGAAGGTAGGCAGTCATGCTATACAGTCTCAGCATAGCTTTATTAAGAAAAATATACCCAGGTAATCCCTCTACCATAGGGGTCTCAAACTTGTAGATGGTGGTATAAAACTGGAGCTCTCCTAACATTATTAGTACAATGGAAATGGGTACAGTCACTTTGAAAAACTGGTAGGTGGTATTTACTAAGGAACACCAAAAGATGTGAAGAACAAGAAAATTCATAGAGGTATTATTTGTAACACCCTGAAAGTGTAAAAAAATCAAATATCCATCAAAGATAAAATGGATAAATAATGGCATATTTTACAGAAAAATTCTACACAGCAATGAAGAAATGAGTTCTCAAATTTTAGCCAAAAAACCCAGATGCAAAAAGATACATCTAGTGTGATTCCATTTACATAAACTTCAAAGAAAAGCAAATTAATCTAGGTGTCAGAAGTTACAATAGTGGTTACCTCTGGGGAGGAAGGTGGAACACTAGTGAGTTCTAATATTTTCTACTTCTTGACCTGTCTCTGACAACATGAGTGAGTTCACTTCATGATTATCCACTGGTTAAGCTGTACTTGCATTAGACTTCCCTGCATTAGACTTCAAAGAAAGTTTAAGATGCTCTTTCCTACACAAACACACAAAGCCTTGGGATTATCCAGTTGCTTCCTGTGATATTGTAATTTATAATAAAAAATATTTATTTGGTATTCACCCCACCCATTCTTGGCTCACAGCCCCTAAAATCTTTGGAATTTCCTAAGTCAAGAAAGCAAACAAAACAGGTATCTCCTGCATGTTAATGAGGTGACAATTGGACCCTACCCAAGGGTGGAGGCTAGTTGCAATAGGAACCAACCATGTGGTCAGAGGATTGGAATTTTTAGCCCCACCCCCTGAAATCCCAGGAGGGGAGAGAGGCTTGAGGTTAGCCAATGATTTAGCCAATCATGATTATGTAATAAAAACCCAAAAGGGCAACTCATCACCCCCTTTTGGAGAGCTTCTACACTGGGGAGCTAGAGCTATTCCATGGGCCACTGTACTGTGCCCCAAGCTATACAAAGTCAGAAACTCCTTTGTTCGGGGCCTCACCCTATGTATCTCTTCAACTGGCTATTGATTTATATCCTTGAATATCTTTTAGAATAAATCAGCAAACTACTGAGTAAATGGATTTTCTTGAGTTCTGTGAGCCTTCTAGCAAATTAATTGAACCCAAGGAGGGGGTTGTAGGAACCTCTGATTTACAGCCATTCAGTCACAAGAACAGGTAACAATCTAGACTTACAATTTGCATCTTAAGTTGAAAGGGTCATTGGAACATCAAATGTGTAGCCAGTAAATCAGAAGTAAGGTAACAACCTGAGCTTGTGATGGGCATCTGGGGAATTTGATGCTATTTCCAGATAAATAGTGGCAGAATTGAGTTGACTTCTTGGACACCCTGCTACTGTCTGAGTATTGCTTGTTGGAGCCTCCACATATACTCTGGAATTGGGTCTAGGAACCCTTTTCACTTTTATACCACAACAGCAGAGTTGAGTAGTCACAACAGAGACATTATAGCCCACAGAGTCTAAAGTATTTACTGTCTGGTCCTTTACAGAAAAAGTTTGTGGACCCCTGGCCTAGACCAAGATCCTGAGTTTCTGTCCCAGGTCCTGGGTTAATATTCTGTTTCCCCACTGAGCCTTAACCATGAATTTGAACGCTATTCCTCCTGGTTGAACTTCTCACAATCTGACTAGCTCTCATCAGTTTCCTCTCTCCAGAACCTGTCCCTAAACCTAAAGCCTCTACTTAGAAATTCTGTTTAAACTCTAATAAATTCTGGATCCTCGGGAACCCTATGGAAATGAAACATTCTAGTGACAAATAAAGCCATATCCATAAACACCCTGCCTCCAGTTCCTCCAGGCACAAAAAACCCACACTTCAAATATGTTTAACAGTCTAATTTAGAACCAAGTTCATGAGACCCTAATCCCTGCACAAATACCCTCTTTAGGAGGTTACAGCCTTTTAGGCCAGGTGAATCCCTCTACTAGCATTTCCCTAACTTTAATGTTCACACAAATTAAAAACACAGATGATATCTCTAACCGGTTTGGCTCAGTGGATAGAGTGTCAGCCTGCAGACTCAAGGGTCCCAGGTTTGATTCCGGTCAAGGGCATGTACCTTGGTTACAGGCACATCCCCAGTAGGGAGTGTGCAGGAGGCAGCTGATCGATGTTTCTAACTCTCTATCCTTTTCCTTCCTTTCTGTAAAAGAATCAATAAAATATATATTTTTTAAAAATTAAAAAGAAAACACAGATGATAATTCAATAGATCACACTCTAGTAAGATTCTACTAGACAGCTCGGCCAGAGTGGCTCACTTGGTTGAACATTGTCCTGTGCACCAAAAAGTTGCCACTTCGATCCCCGGTTGGGGAGCATGTGAAGGGCAACTGACAGGTGTGTGTGTGTGTGTGTGTGTGTGTGTGTGTGTGTGTGTGTATGTGTGTCTGTCTCTCTTCCCCTCTTCTTCTATCTAAGCACGTCTTTGGGTGAGGATTAAACCACTGTCAACTATTAGCTAGCTCACCACTGAGGCCCAGCTTCATGAGTGCCAAGACTATTTAATAATCTGCTTTACTTAACAAATGAAAAGGAACAAAAAAAAATACCAGGAATATTCCCCCACTTTTCATGTACACACACACACACACACCTTTACATTACATACCTATGGTCTCTAATATAAAATGCAAATATTCCAAAATGCTACAACTGGCCAGAAAAGGAAGTATATTATGTCAAAGAGAAAGGGCCAATTCTGTTAACATATAAAGAGCATTTGTAATCTAATAAAAAACGACCAACAATTAATCAGATTGGCAAAAGATAAATAGAAAGTAAACAGAAAAAAATATACAAATGGCTCTTAATCATTGGTAAAAAACTCAATCTAATTCAGAAAAATGCAAATTAAAAGGACAAGATTCATTTTTTCACTTAATGAGACTTACGAAGACCAAAAAATGATAAATGTACATAGGCAATAGAGACGTATATTGCTGGTAGGGCTACAAATTAGCACAACCTCTATGGAGATGGTGTAGGGCAGGTAAGATAGAGGTGTGTGGGGCAGGGGGGGGCGGGGGGATCTGATAACACCTACCAAATTTTAAATGCCCACTATCTTTGACCTTGCCATTCTTTGTTGTTGTTTTTGTTTTCACCCTGCAATTCTATTTCTAAAAATTCATCCTGAAGCTAATCTTTCATATGTGCAAAATAATGTGCTCATTACAACATTAATAGCAAAAGACTGAAAACCTAAATGTCCACAAATAGGAGATTGAGCAAACAAACTGGCATTATTCCTATAAAGGTATATATACTCTGCTTCTAAAATAAAGAATGAGGTGGTTTAACATATATTGTTATAGAATAATATTCATGATAAATTTTAAAGCCAAGATGTAATAATGTCTGATAATACCACCTTTTATGGAAAAGAAAAAGAAATAAATACATAGATTATTTTTGGCTAACAAAAAAAAATGGAGAGGGAAATGGATGACTAGGGTACAGAGATAAGAGGCAGTTACTCTTCATTAAATATCCTTTTGCACATTTTTAAATTATATACTATGTGCACGTAGTATACATTTTTAAAAACCACTATTTTTATTAAGTAGAAAAATCAGAGGCTACCAAAAAAAATATTTAAAAGAACAAATGTCCCCCTCAATGAACCAGTCTGCACTTATCTTTTGTCTTCTAATAATTTACAAACTCATTTTCATCTGTTATTAGAAAAAAAAAATGACAAATCATTTTTAAAGTGAAAATAAGTCCTGGCTGGTTTGGCTCAGAGGATAGAGCATCAACCTGCAGAGTGAAGGATTCCGGGTTCAATTCCAGTCAAGAGCACATTCCCGGGTTGCAGGCTCCATCCCCAGTACAGGGCATGTAAGAGGCAGACAATCAATGATTCTCATGATTGATGTTTCTCTCTCTCTCTTCCTCTCCCTTCCACTCTAAAATCAATAAAAATATATTTTAAAAATAAATAAATAAAAAGACATGGAAAAAATTGTTAAAAATAAAAGTGAAAATAAAATACTAGCATTGTGTTAAGAAAAAGGGTATATCTTCTGTAATCTTTATTACTTAAATTTTCATTCCATTTATTAAATGAAAAATCTACTAAATTAAAAACCAGATGATTACCTAACTATTAAACTGTTGATGAACAGAATTCTAACAGGCTGATTTTCTAAATGGAATATGAGAAATTCATCCCCCCTCAAGCTAACATTGATCTTGAGATCAGATGCCCCTCCTTAGAGAGCCCCTATGTTCAACATGTTCACTAAGCAGTCAAGTACATACAACTACCAAATACAATTTTGTCGTGAAATTTAGACTTGCTCTACCTGTATGTTTCTTTCTGTACCAATATACATTGAATACAAACAGTAAAACCTGACAAATGGCATTTGTAAGGACTCTTGGGCCCGTTTTAGCTGCTACAAAATTTCCACCACCTACAGCTATTGGTCCATTTTGTCGTCTCCCTATGAAAAACAGGTTCCTGCCCTGGCCAGTGTGGCTCAGTCGGTTGTGTGTGTACCAATTCCCAATCAGGGCCCAGGTTTCGGTCCAGTCCCCATTTGGAGTACATCGATGTTTTTCTCTCTCTCTCTCTTTTTCTCTCTCTCTCTCTCTCTCCCTTCATCTCTCCCTAAAATCAATAAAAACATATATATTTTTACAAAGACAGGTTCCTCTGTGTCTTCACCATGTACACAAAGTCAAAACCTACCAATGGAGAGAGTGGGAAGGGCAAATGGACAAGAATAAGATATTTCATCTAGTTTTTCATTGGGAGTCACTGATTGATTCCAAATCAGGAGCAATTCTTCCTCGTTTAACACAGCCACATCTAATGCTGTTTTGTCTCACTGTCCTACACCTCTAAGCTGGAGGACCACTTGGCAAATCTGAAGGAAATTCAAGCAGCAAATAGATAGTTGAGCTAAATGATCTTTTAATATTCCTTGGATTCCATTACTGAAAAGTTAAAGAGGAAAAAAAAAACACACTTCAAATATCCTTAAAAGAAAATAATTCCAAAATCTCCTAAACCAAAAGTTGGCAAAAAATTTTGTGAAGGGTCAAGGTAGTAAATATTCAGCTTTGTGGGCCATACAAACTTAGTAACAACTACTCAGTTCTGACATTTGAGGCACAAAATCAGCCATGGACAAAAAGTAATCAAATGGGTATGGCTGTATTTCAATAAAACTTTATTCAGAAGAACAGAAAGACAATTTGCAGGATATAATTTGCCAACACTTTTCTAAATAACGACTTGCAATATTCCATATTTGGAAAATGAACTACAAATGAGAAAGGCATCAATAGGAAACCAGTACAGTTTAAAAATTTATTGGCTATGATTTCAGTATTACTAGAGTTACTGTGTATATCATTGTAAAATGAACAGTAAATACTTGTTTGATATAATAGCTTCAAAAATGAACCAACATTTGTGAATGCCAGGATTCAGAAATATATGCCACAGACTAGACGCAAAATGGAGACATGACCTGTAGCCTTTTCAAGGTGTATAAAAAAAAATCTGTGTTTTCAAAGGAAAGCCCATTAAGATAAGATGTTCAGGGGTGAGGCTTGGACAATATTATTTTGGAGAAAAAGTTACAAATCAAGAAGAGCACAGAATATAATCCTGTCACAAACTCAGAAACCCTAGACCACTACCCTATTAAAAAAAATCTTGATACAGCAATTAGAAAAAAACAAACCACAGAATTTAAAGAGGTCAAAAGCTAACTCAACCCTCTGGAAAGATATAAAGGTCTGTTTATATACTGAATACAAGTCTAAAAGAACCTAGATTATTCTTCTCTACATACGTGTATGTTATTTACAATTTTATAAACTGTAAATTTATATTTACAAAGATTAGATATGAGGTATGGGTAGAAATATAGACACATGGTAAATAGCACATAAATATGAAAATTCCCAAAAAAACTGTGTTGACCATGAAGGAATTCTATATACATATACTTATGCCCCCTCCCTCTTCCACCTTCCCCCATATATTTTTCCACTAAAAGGGAAATGGGGATTAGGAATCTCTAATCAATGGAAATTAATAACCGTCTAATCCAGAAGTTCATGAACAAATAGGATGTGTGTCCAGGAACATGTTAAAGTTTCATCCAAAACATTATTGTGTTTGCATGTATTTATGGGTGTGTACAAGTGTGCACACCATGCATACCTCACTATCTTTTTCTAGGGGAAGAATCCAGTGCTTTTATCAGATCCTCAAAGGGGTCAATGAGCCTAAACAGTTTAAAATTACTATCAAATTTTATGTGTATGATTTATGCACACTGGAGCAAAGGAAGACTTAACATGAAGAGAACAGAGCCTCATGGTCACTAATTAAAAACCCCATTCACATCTACTATGGAGTAAAAATGTGTAAATGGTTAAAACATAATTATACCAATCTCCCCTGAGGCCTGTTTTGGATTGAACTGTGTTCCCCCTAAAAAGATATATTGAAATACTAAGCCCTAGTACCTCAGAATGGGACTTTATTTGGAAATAGGAGCTTTGAAGATGTAATTAGTTAAGGTAAATGATGTCACACTAGAGTAGGTGTCCTTATAAATGGGCCATGTGAAGACAAAGAAATGCACAAGGAGAATTCCATGTGACAACAAAAGCACATGCTGGAGGCAGAAATTGGAGTTATACAGCTACAGGCGAAGGAATGCCAAATTTACCAACAAAAAAAAGGTAGGAAAGGGCAAGGAATGATCCCCTTACAGGTTTCAAAGGGAGCATCGATTTTTTTACTTCTAGCCTCCAAAACTGTGAAACAATAAATTTGTTGTTTTTAGCTACCCACTTTGTTACAGCAACCCTAGGGAACTATCAGAAGGCCAAATATCCTAGTAACTAAAAGGAAGGCACAGAGCAAAAGGCCTTCTAAAGATGATGCATATGTTCTCATGACACAGTAAATACACATGACAGAGTTTCAATTACCAAAAAGCCCTCTTACTAAAGACGTAAGATGGAATGGCTTTTCCAAATGGGTATAGAAAAGAATGGTAGAGAAAAGTTTATATAAAAAGGTAGAAAATCAAAATAAGGTTATGTTCAGATTCCAGAACAAATCATTGGGGTGTATTCCTAACTGCACATCTGGATATTGTCAAATCTCAGTACATAGTAACAGATTCAGAAAACGAAGTGTTCTGATTATCTACTACTATATACCAAAATCACTCTAAAACTCAGTGTCTTAAAATAACAATCATTTTATTCTTCCTCACAATATCTGTGCATTAGAATTTGGGAAGGGCTTGACTAAGCAGTTCTAGCTGATCCTAGATCCTCTTTGGATGATCTCTCTACATGAGGTAGTTTTTGGGTTTCCCTATGAGGATCTCTGGCTAGACTGCTTACAAACCTGCTAAGTGTTTCAAGACCAATATTCTAGTAAGCTAGGTAGAAGCTATTCAAGTCTTTTACTTTCTGACCCTGCTTTGAAAGTCCCACAGTATAACTTCTGCCTTGTTCTATTGGTTACAAATGATTCAAAAGACCACCCAAACTCAAGAGGAGACATAAACCCCACCTCAGGGTAAGAGAAGAGTTAAAGTCACCCTGAGATGGGAGATACTGTTATAACCATCTTTAGAAAATATAATCTGCCACTAAGGGCATGGTGAAGTAACTGCTTGTTACTCAAGACTGTCCACCATTTAATCCATGTTACACCTACTTCATGGGGCTAGGGAATGAGTTGTTCCTGACTACATTTTTTAGTCACCCCAAGTGCCTTTAAGAAAAATATGGTCCCATGAGTCTCACAGTTGGAAATGTTTTGCTACCAAATAACCTCATTTACTTAATAAAAACTGTCATCATCCCATGTTCATGTAATTATGAGCTTGTAACCAGTAAGTTACTACTTGGAGTTAACACACTTCTAGACAAAAGAAAACCAACTAATTTTAGTTAGACTATGAAGAGGTCTCACCTTGTAAGTATATACTTTCTTTTAAGATCTGTGATAGACTCCCATCTGGAGGCATATTGGGAACTATTGGTTTATTGGTTCTAATAACTCCAGGATCTTTAGTGTTTTGATTAAGATGCAACATAAAAGAAAACATCCTCTGAAAGTAAAGTGTAAGCAGCAAATAAAGGGGCAAAATGCAAACTCAAAATGTACAAACTATTTACTGTAGTTTGCTAATAATAATAATGGGTTTCTTTTTTTAAATTAAGGCTTATAAGGCATTTTTTTTACAAACAAAAGAATAGCTGTAGCATCTTGGTTAACATTTCTTTTCAATAAAAGATGCTAGTGTCCAACCCTGTTGTTAGCCCTCATTGAAGTAGATATAATGGCCACTCTGTTTGCCTACACAGACCCTGATACCAGTACTTAACTCTCTGCATCCTATTTTCCTCAATGTCGAAGGTACTTCTTGATAATAAGTAATCTCAATAGGTTCATTAGTTCTTATGGCACTACACAAGTATTTTGTACACTGATGTTGGTCCCTAAGCATGGCACTTTTGCAAGAGTTAAAAATGCCTCTAAGGCCTCATTATTCTGAAAAATATTATATATACACTCAGAATTCCTGAGCGATGTAAAAATCAAACACAAAGACATCTTAAGAAGTTCTACTCCATTAGTGAGGAAATGTCAACTCTATAGCATTAAAATGATCTGCTAACAAGAAAACAAATTTTTCAGCAATATCCATTTTCCTTTGTGTATGTTTCTGTCCTCAAGGCCTGTACCAATAGGGTAACTTCTCTACTTTGAAGCCTACCGAAGAAAGGCTGTGCTCTTGCTAACACAGAGTTTTGTAATAAACTGTCCCTTTGCTGGCAAAAACACGGAATCGATGCCATGTTAGGGAACACTAATTTTTCAAAAGTAATTTCATAAATCACACGATTCCTTTTTAGACAAACTACTGTACTATAATCTCTCCTTACCGTAATAAAAATATTTTCATGCTAAGAAATAAAATTTTTATCCTAATACTTTCAGACTCAGAAAAGTGAAATGCATTTCAGAAATAGTATTCCAAAATACATTGGATTACCTTCTAAGGTAATGACCCAAAAATGGGCCAGACTACCCAGGGACTACACATTATTTAAAAAACATGACCTTCCTTTGATCCATAAGGCTCCTTATGAACAGACTTAAGTCAGATATTAAGAGTTACAAAAATGAACATGCTGATATACCAAAGATTTTAATTTGCATACAATTAATAACTGTTTGCTGCAACTATAATACTGCAAAGCTCCTACACCACATATGCACACTCAAAGCTTGAATTCTTTAACATTTTTTATTTTTTATTTATTGATTGATTTTAATCGTCACCCAAGGATATTTTTCCATTGATTTTTAGGGAGAGTGAAAGAGAGAGGGAAAGATAGAAAGAAACATCAACATGAGAGAAACATATCAATTGGTTGACTCCTGCAGGAGACCCGACCAGGACCCGGACCAGGGAAGAGCCTGCAATCAAGGTACATGCCCTTGACCAGAATGGAACCCAGGGCCCTTTGGTCCGCAGGCCAATACTTTATCCACTGAGCCAAAGTGGCTAGGGCTATTTATTGATTGATTTTAGAGAAGAAGGGAGAGAAAGAGAGAAGCATTGATTTGTTGTTCCATCTATATACGCATTCACTGGTTGTTTCTTGTATGTGCCTTGACCAGGGATTCAACACTCAACGTTCACATATTGAAAGGATGCTCTAACCAACTGAGCTACCTGGCCAGGGCCAAAAAATTGAATTATTTTTCTTTTTCCATTTTCTTTGATGCAAAAAGCTTTTTATTGTTTCCATTTGGTCCAATGCGTGGGAGAGGGCTTCAGGGTGGTTAAAAGAATGGCTAGTGGTTTCAGGGAGAGGCTCAGGTAAAAGCCAGACACCAGGGGAATGCAGAAGGGCCCCTCAAAGGCCTTTGGGCTCCAAAGACTTCGAGTGGTGCTTGAGGGTTAGCCTTTCAAAGAGATACTCGCCCAGCCCAGCATGGGAGCTGTCCAGCCCAGCCTGGGAGCTGGCCAGCCTCTGGAGGTTAGTCAGCTGGTCGCCCATCTTCTTCATGAGTTTCACCTCCTCATCCAGGAAGTATTTCTCCAGGAAGTTAGAGAGATGAGGGTCTTTATGGGCAGAACCCAGGGCATGCAGCTTCAAAAGGGCCTGGTTCAGGTTCTTCTCCAAGGCCAGGGCAGCTTCCATGGCATCCTGAGTTGTGTCCCACTCATGCTGGGAAGGCTTCTGCACATCATGGAGAACAATGCGGCCACCTCGCTGGTTTTGCATCTTAAAAAGAAGCTCAGCGCCCTTGAACTTCTTCTCCTCCAACACTCGGAAGAAGTGGCCCACACCCTGGGAAGCCACATCATCACGGTTGAAATAGAAGCCCAGAGAGAGGTAAGTATAGGAGGCCTGCAGATACAGGTTGGCCAGGCGGTTGACCTCAGCCTCCACCTCGGTGGAATAATTCTGACGAATCTGGGAGCTCATGGTTGTTCAGTAAAAGGAGCTAAGGTTAAAAACAAGAACAACAAAAAAACCGGTGTTGGCTGGTCTCAAAGGCTGAGGATGGCTGAGATGGTTCAGAAGGTGGTGACTGGAAAAGAGGTTGGAGGATGGTCAGAGGCCAGAAGAAGGGACATCCCTGGGTCTCTTCCACCCAAACATGGTTGAAGCGAGAAAGATCTGGGAGACCACCAAGGGCACTGCCTTGAATTCTTTAATTTTCTAAAGGGACACTCACTGCCAGTGAAGTTGTGTTGTCTTTAGCAGATCATGGTTTTCAATTATCATTATTCTTACTTTTCAATTAAAAATTACTATTAATTGAACTTCATTATTGTCATTTTGGCTTTAGTTGTTTGAGTCAAACTTCAGAATGTATTATATATTTGTATTACTAGGATTTTAGGCCTATATTTTTCTAACTAGTCTAGGCTTTAAGACAAGTAGTATATTTTTTTGTGATTCAATGAGCAACCATCCATATTCCTAACTGCTAAAGAAAATCCCACTTTCCCCAAAATGCTTGCACTTTGACAATTAGTTGTTATTACTCCACTAGAAAGTGGAAATTATTGAGCTAAAGAATGACCCAGATAAAGGGTCAGGATTAAAAAAGCTTGAGAGTCACTGTTCTAAGAGTCCTCACCCTGGCTATAGGGTCACTAATTGTAGGGACAGGTCTTCTCCCTGGCTACCAGGTTTATACCAACCAAATGTGACATTAGGACTTGGAATCAGAGCCTTTCATGGAAGTAATAACTTCCCTGAACTTGGATGTCAATAAGCCTCCAGTCTCTAGTTCTGAGTAAGAAGCTTCCAAGATAGATCGTCCGCCTGCGGACTGAAGGGTCCCGGGTTCGATTCCGGTCAAGGGCATGTACCTGGGTTGCGGGCACATCCCCGGTGGGAGATGTGCAGGAGGCAGCTGATCGATGTTTCTCTCTCATCGATGTTTCTGACTCTCTATCTCTCTCCCTTCCTCTCTGTAAAAAATCAATAAAATATATTAAAAAAAAAAAAAAAAAGAAGCTTCCAAGAAATGTCTTAAAATGACTAAATCTCTTAGCAAACCCTCTTTTCAAAAATCATTTTCTGGCTTACCGTTAAAATTTTGCAGGTTCACATAACAGCTTTCAACTAAATGCTGTCAGGCAGGGATCACCAGCCCAGAAAGGTATAGAAATCATGGGGAAACTGGTGACTTTTTGGATTCTTGATATATATATTGATTTCAGAGAGGGAGAGGGAGAAAGAGCTAGAAACATCAATGATGAGAATCACTGATGGGCTGCCTTCTGCACGCCCCCTACTGGGGGATCAAGCCCACAACCCTGGCATGTGCCCTTGACCAAAATCGAACCTGGGACCCTTCAGTCCTCAGGCTAAAGCTCTATCCACTAAGCCAAAGCAGCCAGGGCAACTTTTTAGATTCTTAGTATCTGTTTCCAGCTGTGAAAATGATTCAAGCTCCTAAGAAGCCTACCCCAATAAGCCTGGTGGGTTATTGTGCTAAAGATAAGAACATGCATAGCAAAGTAAAAGCATTACAGTATAAAACTTCAGGGAATTCATCAATTTATCAATTGAGAATCAAAGTCATAATGCTAAAAACCCTAATGTTAAGATACTTTTCTCCAGAAACTGAGATCCAAAAGGAAAAGACAGCCAAAATATATAAGCACAACAGACTTAAAAAAATCAGTAGGGTAATGAATAACTACACTAATGGGACTGCCACTAACCACCTGACCTTGGACATGTCAATTAACTGCTCTGATCATTGGTAAAATTCATTGAAGGGGAGGCCAAATCACTGATGGTTAAGCTCTCAAAGTATATATATCTATTACTATGTATTAAAATAAGTTGTTGCCTAATAGTACATTAGATACTCAGTGAATTATTAACTCTTATACATCACAAGGGTTATCACTTTAAAGCAATACACCTAATACTCACTAATCTTCAATGTACTGCTCTGCAGAGTCAAATGTCCCAATAGCAGCTAATTCACCTGTTCCTATTTCCTGAGGATTCTGCATATGGTAATAACCATTATTTTGACTTCATTTTATAGGTACAATCCACAAGTTTTTAAAACAACATATTTCTAAGAAACTTATTTAGGACCATCCTTGAAACTAGATGGATGTTAAGATCTCTGGACTCCACTGAGAATCAATCCTTCATCAGCCAAAATATGTCTCTAAACCCCTGTATCACATCAAGGAGGTACTTTAACACAAATGTAAACCTCAAAATACTTTAATAGATTCTTTCCTCCACAAATCTTAACTATGTAAGGGCAAGATAAGTCAAAGAAATGTGTTCGTCTCTGAAAAAAAATGGTATTTATACATTTATTCATTCTTATATCATATATTCTACTTCCTGTTAATTCAGAATAAATAGCAGCCACTATATAAAGTACCATACACTTATTCCAAAATCTTTGGTAAAACCATTCCTACATACTTATTAAACCAGCTATAGCTTGCTTTCACCCAAGAATCCAATTAAGAAGTGGTGTATTTTTTTAAATTAACATTTGCATAATGAGCTTTATAATTTTATCACTTAATAAAAAAAGACTGCTTGTAAAAGGTGAGCAGTACACAGAAATAAATTTGAGTTGAATTTTAACAGTAGGCTTTCTGCCTATACATTAAAGAATGGCTTATTAGCCCTGACCGGTTTGGCTAAGTGGATAGAGCGTCGGCCTGCGGACCAAAGGGTCCCGGGGGTTCGATTCCAGTCAAGGGCATGTGCCTTGGTTGCGGGCATATCCCCAGTGGGGGGTGTGCAGGAGGCAGCTGATTGATGTTCCTCTCTCATCAATGTTTCTAACTCTCTATCCCTCTCCCTTCCTCACTGTAAAAAATCAATAAAATATATATATAAAAAAAGAATGGCTTATTAAACCAGAATCCAAAGGCCCCCAAGGATATGAGTAGGTTCTGAGTCTTATTAACCCCCTGAAATTATATGAAAAACTAAATGTATATTTTCTGAGGAGATAGCACAAAGCTTTAAGGAGATACTCAAACAGGTTCATGACCTTTGACTACAAATCTCTGCATTATGAATATATTTTAAGATTTTATTTCCAGCCTTAGCCAATTTGGCTCAGTGGATAGAGCACCAGCCTGCAAATTGAAGGGTCCCAGGTTTGATTCTGGTCAAGGGCACATGCCCAAGTTGCGGGCTTGATACCCCATAGCGGGCATGCAGGAGACCGCCAATCAATGATTCTCTCTCATCATTGATGCTTCTATGTCTCTCTCTCCCTCTCCTTTCCTCTATGAAATCAATAAAAATATATTTTTAAAAAAGATTTTATTTCCAATTAATATTTCTAAATATTTAAGACAATACTCCAAAATAATAAGATAAAATGGTAAGATTCCTTAAATCCAAGAACGATTGCTCATGTGACTAGTAAGAATTCCATAAAATAGATAGGCTAGATATTTCAAAGTAATTCTAAAACTGTCAAATGGTTAACATTTAAATTAAACACACACACACACCTGCCACTATTTAAAACCTTAAAATGACATACTTCAAAGCTGATCACACACTCACACACACACACAAACATTCTAGACAAAATGGATCCATTAATACATGTGGTACTAAGATATTCAGAAGGCTTTTTAATGGAATGTGTCAAATAATTCACCATGGACATTCACAAAGTAGTGTGTCCTAGTTTGTAATAAAGCAATTGGCTTCTTTCAAGTATTGATGTAAGATCCACAGTATGTCAATAACATCTTACAGGGGTCTAAAAGATGGAGAGATACAGATTTATATAAAACTTATTCTTAAAAAAAATTACTTGTTTTCTCCATGTGATCACCTTCACCTCCTCCACTTAATGTTCTTTCTCCCTGTCTAAATCCTACTTTGATTCAGAAATAATGTCATTTCCCACTTAGAATCTCTATAACCAATTCTGACATATGATCTCACTACATTCTATTTTATATATGCACACTCAGTCTCCCCAATTACATTATTCCTGCTCTACAGATTATTATATCTAATTTCTTTTGCCCAGCACAATATAATCTATAGTCTCCATGTGATATATATAAAAAAATTCCAGCCCTAACTGGTTTGGCTCAGTGAATAGAGTGTTGACCTGCAGACTGAAGGGTCCCAGGTTCGATTCCGGTCAAGGGCATGTACCTTGGTTGCGGGCACATCCCCAGTAGGGGGTGTGCAGGAGGCAGCTGATCGATGTTTCTAACTCTCTATTCCTCTCCCTTCCTCTCTGTAGAAATCAATAAAATATATTTTAAAAAATAATAATAAAATAAAATATATTTTTTAAAAAATTCCACTTCACTTTATTAGCATATCTATTGTCACACTTATCATAGTATCTGGTAAACACTGGTAAAAATGTCTAGGGATTTGCTTCAAAAGTGGATGGAGGTACAAATAAAACAAGAATGACCACAAGTTGAAAATTGTTAAGGTTACTGATATGCCTATTATTGTATTTTCATGTTGGCAATTTCCCATAATAACAAAGTTTTTAAAAGTTTGCCTCTTCTACTAGAAGAGAAAGCTTCTTACAGACAGGCCCAGTAGTATTCTTCTGTGTGCACCTGACCAATAAAGAGCAGATAAATTTACTTTACAAAACACATTTCATTCACTTTATTTTAATCTTTATTGTTGAAAGTATTACTTATGTCTCCTTTTTCCCCCACTGACCCCTTCTAGCCAGCCCCTACCCCTGGCCTTCACCATCCTATTGTCTGTGTCCACGGAGTATGCATATATGCATACAAGTTCTTTGGTTGATCTCTTCCCACCACCCCTCCCCCCGACCTGCCTTCCCTCTGAGATTCCACAGTCTGTTCCATGGTTCTATGTCTCACATTTCATTCTTTAGGCAGAATTATCTTTCAATGAAAGTCCAAAAGTTTTCAGATGGTATTCTATTTAAATGATTCTCTTATTAATTCAGATAAAATACATTTATTCATTCATTAACTATTTAATAGGCACCTATTTTCTCAGATATCCTGTCCTGGTAAATGCAGGATATCAAAAATAACTCACCCTCTCTAATAAGTTAAAAATCTAACAGTACCCTCAAAGATCCATGGGGGAAAATGGGCAGGAGGGAAGACAGGGAGATGAAGAGAAAGAAGAAATAGTCAAAAGCAATAAGTACAGTTTTTAAGAAAGGGATTTATAGCATCAACATTTTTATTAGAAAGAGGGTAGCCCTAGCCAGTTTGGCTCAGTGGATAATAGAGCCTCGGCCTGCAGACTGAGGGTCCCACGTTCGATTCTGGTCAAGGGCACGAACCTCGGTTACAGGCTCCTCCCCAGCCTGGGCCCTGGTCAGGGCTTGTGCAGAAGGCAACCCATCGATGTGTTTCTCTCACATTGATATTTCTCTCAGTCTTTCCCTCTCTTATACACTCTCTCTAAAAATCATTGGAAAAATATCCTCAGGGTTAGGATTAAAAAAAAGTAAGAGGGCACACCGTTTGTTCAAGATAGACAGGTCTGAAAGTTCCCCACCCAACACCAATTTACAGAAGAGGAAACTGAAGTTCAGAGAGGGGAAGTGACTTGCCTCAAGTCATAAATCAAGTTACTAGCAAAACCAAAATTAAAACTCAGATCTGCCGATTCACAGTACAATGTAAATTTTCTACATCACAGGATTTTTCTATACTATAATATTCACTAGCTAAAGAGAATGTCTATTTTATTATTAATATATACTTCAGTTCTATATTGTGCCATACTGGAAAAAAAAAGTAATTGGTTAAGTAAAGAGAGGAGGTTGGGAAAAATTGCACACAACAAAATGCTAAGACAGTTATACATGAAGACTATATGCATATACCACACTACCTCAATTCTGAGACACATTAAATTTTAAAACATTGCCGAAACTGGTTTGGCTCAGTGGATAGAGCGTCGGCCTGAGGACTGAAAGGTCCCAGGTTCGATTCCGGTCAAGGGCATGTACCTGGGTTGCGGGCACATCCCCAGTGGGAGATGTGCAGGAGGCAGCTGATCGATGTTTCTCTCTCATCGATGTTTCTAACTCTCTATCTCTCTCCCTTCCTCTCTGTAAAAAATCAATAAAATATATTTAAAAAAAATTTTAAGACATAGTATCCATTTCATAAACATTTTAAAATAAATATAGCACTGTAAATACATCTTCATTTCAAAAAATACTAAAATGTGAGCACACCTCTAAATGTAATATAATACACTCTATAAGACACAAAAATTACTATCTTTTAAGAGCCACTGTCACAAAGCACAAACACACAGAGTAAGAATCCCTTCTAAGGGTAACAAATAGTTACTAAACACCTAAGGCTATGTGTCATTCCCTTCAATTGCAGGTATTCAAGTAAACAAGTTCTTCTTGCCACTATCTCATATGCATGAGTTCTGGAGTTTTTTGACAAAGCAAGGTTTGACTCTCAGCTCTGTCACTTATCTTTTCAACCTTTGGAAAATTACTACTCTGAGCCCCATTCTCTTCATCTGAAAAATGGGATAGCCACCTTAGAGAACTATATGAAAATTAAACGTGATAATTTAAGAAAAAGAACTATAGTACCTAGATGAAATACTGTTTTCTCCCACAATCCCTATGGGCTAAATGAAATTTAAAAACTAGAACTTAGTCCAGTCGGTGTGGCTCAGTGGTTGAGCATAGACCTATAAACCAGGAGGTCACGGCTGGATTCTGGGTCAGGGCATTCGAGTTGCAGGCTCAATCCCCGCGTAGGGGGTGTGCAGGAGGCAGCCAATCCATGATTCTCTCTCATCATTGATGTTTCTATCTCCCTCTCCCTTCCTCTCAGAAATCAATAAAAATATGTATTTTTTTAAAAAAACTACAACCTATTCTTGACTTAGAAAATTCCTCTCTTTCTCCTTTAGAGATTGAAATAAATTCGTACTGGATCCTAGAGCAAATCCTAGTTTCCTTTGGAGAAATTTGATGAGAAAAGCTTACTTTCTTGAAATGAGTCTCTTCTTCAAATTGGGAACAGAAAACAATGACAAATTTTAAGTGTTCCAGTTTTATGAAAATTCAGCACTTTCATATTGTTTTACTGAACTGGGACTCTAAGCCCATTACAAACCCACTGAAGAGAGGAACTACAGAACCAATGTGTGGGAAGAGGGAAGAATAAAAGACCAAAAGACAAAGCTGAAATAACTCAAATGTACTAGTGGTTTGTTTTCTTTTTAACCTTTAATTCATTTATTAAATGCAAAGAAAACAATGTTCAGGAGAGTCAAAACCCTATCTTCATGATTCAGGGTGCTTTAGTCACCTTGATCCCTCAGATTAAGCACATGCTATCTTTCAACATGTAGTTTCAGGATGTTCACACTAGTAACAACCCAGACATTCTAAGATGGGAATGTGCCTACCAAAGTGGCTCATATGCAGTAGGCCCTGAAGTAAAGGCCATCTTTTTCTCTGATCCCAAACACAATTCAGATTAGCATTAGCCCACCCACATAGTCCCTATTTCAGTTGAATAATTTGCCCCCACTAATTACAAAAATGCTCATTTTTTTATTTGAAAAAATACTAAAAGTACAAGCATTTTTAAACCACCCACAATCTTATCAGCCAAAGATTAAAATATTACAAAGAGACATGCCAACATCTTGTCTATGAATTTGACCATAACTGTGATCATATCAAATTTTACATTTGTATAGAGCATTTGCCATTAAACATGATTAACTATTGGCCTGTATTTTAATATCTTCATTCTGGCTTTCTTGAGACTAAATTCACAATACTTTTTCCCTTACCTAACTCAATAGTTTCTTTTCAATCTTTGTTCTTCTGAGTCTCTCAGCTATATAGTTTGCTGCTGACCACTTCCTCTTTCTTAAAATTCTAAGTTTCCCTAAACAGTATATTGCTCAGTGTCTATAAAAGTCCTTCCAACTAATCTTTTTCTCTTTCTTCCCTGGCTCTCTTCTGTTAACTCATGACAATCTCTAAAAAAAAATAGCTCAGACCTGACCTTTGGATTTGCTATCAACTTTGAATCTCCAGCACTTAATACAGTGCCTGACATGAAACAGATGCTCAATTAATGTTTATTGACTGGCTACACCAATCCTGACCTTATTAGCTGGGTGATCTTGGGCAAATTAAATCTTTCTGAATCTCAGTTCCCTCATCTATAAAATAGGGATAATCAAAGAAAGATGATGCTCAGAAAGCTCAAAACAGTGGCTGGCACAAAGTAGAATCTAATAAACTATACTACTATTATCAACATAATCTAGTACAGGACACAAAAATGTCTATTATACATAGTTGAACACCAAATCTACCTCTCAACAACCCAACTTACTTTCACCATATTTTCTTATAACTATCAAAAAATACTTTTATGTTCTTTCCTTTACTACCTATCTCCAATCATCAACTATTCTAATTCTTCTCTTACCATAATACAGAATCATCATTTATCAACTAAGCTACAACAAACTTAGTTGAAGTCCACACCCTTAAATCTTCATTCAAACCTTCAATCCTCCTTTAAAGCCATTTCATTTGTCATTCATTATAATCCTCATGTCTTCCAATAACCCAAATCCCAACTCCTAACTCAAAGGATGGTTCAAAACTCACCTCTTCCCAGAAACCTTCCCTGAGTAACTGTAACTTCACACCACTCAGATTCCTTCTCTGCTCTGAGTCGCCTCAGCACTATGAGCACTTGGGTATTGTTATACTTAGAGTAAAATGTGATCAATGAGTAGCATTACCAAGAAATTACTTCCACAAAATTATTTCTATATTCCAAAGAATGGCTCATTAGCTATAATGCTTTGTTGATCTAGTTAATAAGGAAGCACCCTACACATACAATGAATGCCCTCTTTGGTTTCTGTCCTTGACCCTATACTATTTTATGTTTGTCAAAAGTGCTGAACTCTTCACATTCTTTTTGTGGTATCCTCAAGCAGAAATTATACCTCAGTGCCTATCACCTCCTCCCATTTAATGCCACTGGAAATTGGGTAGCGGGCCACTCTTTCTTTTCTACTTACCTCTTCTCTGACCCTAACCTCTGCCCTCACCCCACAAATAAAAAATCAAAAAGCTTGAAACGGTGATACACACGTACCATGTCTGTCTTTTCCTCTTAAACGAAAGGAACTTTGAACCTATTTAGCTACAAATCTTCCCAAGGCTGAAAATTTTCCCAGCAAGCATGATACATAACCAAATTCTACTACATCAAAATAGTTGATGCTGTAGCATAGCAGGACTGTACTTACATGTTAACTCTCACTTGTGTTACCGTAAGAACTCCTGCATCATTTTTATGCTAATAGTACTCATGCCCAGCAAGATAGTTGAGTAACTCCCCTACAGGGCAGATTTCCTAAGAGTATCTTCTATCAATGCATTTAAACTACCGCATACTTTTTTTTTTTTCCATGTAAAGAATCAAGCGATTCTTCACTGCCATCCAAGCAAAAGCAAACACTTGTGCCATTAATTCTGAGAGTGCGCGCGCGCATGTGGGCTGCTGAAGCAAAGCAAGTCAGACGAACTGAGGGGAGGAGGATGGATCAGCCTCAGCAGCGAGAGTTGTCAAGTCTGGGCGTTTAGGCCTCGATGCAGCACAGCGAATGAACCTATGAACTTGGCGGACTGACTCCTTCCCGAGACATCTGGCTCTCCCGTCGCTGCCAAAACCGAGTTATTATTTATTACTCACCCAAAAGGTCCACACCCTTCAGCTACCACGCATAAACCTACCCTGTTTGTTTGCCCCTCGTATACTTTCCCCTAACTGGCCACCTAGCGCTCTCTAGTTAAGGAGCCTCTATCCACATCTCACCTAAAAAAATAAAAAATAAAACCTTCTCCTCTCAGTCACCTTCCGGTTTCAGTAGGTGCCTCTGACTCCAGATCCACGTGTCCCCAATTGTCCACATCGCTTAACCTTCAAAACCCAAGCCTGCCCTCCCTGCACTCCCAGCTGACTCCCCCCACCCTCTATCCATGCCTACTTACCAGAGGCCAACCACACCGCACCGCTCCGCGCCGTCTCCTCCGGCACCCTTTTCTGAGCACCAACCTTTTCTCATCACTTTCTTCCTCCCCAGACCTGGAATCCTTCAATCACGGGCTTCAGGTGCACACCAGCCCGCTCCTCCGTTAGCTACCCCGCCCCGCCTTCATCGCCTCTTCCCGGCCTCCCCACCCCGGGAGGCGCCCCCAGGCTCCGCAGCAGCAAACCAGGCTCCTCCCTACATCCCTGCAAGCGGTCCCCGCCCGCCGGAGGGCAGCGGCGCGCCCCAACCAGAGACCATCCGGTCCGAAGCCGGCACCCCCCCCAGCCAGGGGCGAGGACGTGGGCGGGGCGCCGGGTGTAACCCCCCGACTGGGCCCGGCCTGCCATCCCGGCGCCCGCAGCTGCGGCCCGAGCCAGGCGAGGAGGGGCCCGCACCCGGCTTCTCCCACCCGGCGTCCTGCCTCTCACCTCGATGCACAGGCTTGGGCCTCGTTTTTCCCCGGTTCGTCCACCGATGGCTCCGCCGCCGTCGCGCTCTCCTCACTGGCTCTTCCACCACCCCCGAGCGGCTGCTTGAAGAGCGGACGGGTAGCGGCACGCCCATTGGCTGCGACCCGCACTCGCGTCAGCCGGCCCCCCGACCCGGACCGCGGGATGTGACTGGCTGGCGCGGCGCCACTCTTCGACGTCTTGTCCTGATTGGCTGTCTCGCGCCCCCTTACCAGTAGGACCGCTCACCCGCCTCCCCGCTCTGGCCTCCCACCCCCAACCCTTTTTTTCATCCGGGAGGGAGAGGGGCGGAGCGGGCGCCGGTTAGAACGCAAACGACCAATGGAAGCGCCGAGAGAGGGCCGGGGAGGTGGGCTCTGCGGCCGGACGGGGGAAAGTTCAGCCAATGGGCGTGCGCCGCACATCCCGGGCACCGGAGCGCCTACCCTGGCCACTCACGTTCTCGCGGGTCGCGCCCAGGGCCACGCCCGGCTGGCTGCCCATCGCGCGGGAAGGGCGCCCGCTCGAATGGTGGGGAGGCTGCGGCGAGGCTGGCGTGGGACCTCGCGGGCGGGCGGCTATTGTGGCGTGCTCCGGCGCTGCCTACGTGAGGCCCGACCGCCTTCTGGCGGGGCGAGCTCGGGCGCGTGAGAGCGGAGCCGTCACTCCGCGGACACCCTGGAACCTCCGCGGGATGCCCTTTAAAAGGAGAGCGCCGAGGGTGCGCCTCGTCCAGGCCCTCGGGATTGTCAGCCAAATCATGCCATTTCTCCAGAATAATTTCCTACAGAACTTATCAGTGGTGTAAGAGTTTAGAATAATGGTTACCTCTGGAGGGATGGAAGGGGCACAAGGGAATCTAGTAAGAGTTTTAAAAAGCTCCGGTGTCTTGATTTGAGTGGTAGTTACAAAGATGTGTACTACATATGTAAAAATTCATCGAGCCTTAAACTTAAGATGAGTGCACTCAACGCACTTGATGTGTCGATTTTTGATAATAAAAGGATTTTGACAATAACTGTAGTAACATTACCATAACCTTAGGTCCCATGGGACTCCATGGTATAAACCAGAGGTCGGCAAACCGGGGCTCGCGAGCCACATGCGGCTCTTTGGCCCCTTGAGTGTGGCTCTTCCACAAAATACCACGTGTGGGCGCGCACATACAGTGCGATTGAAACTTCGTGGCCCATGCGCAGAAGTCGGTTTTCGGCCTGGGCGAGTCTCTTTTGAAGAAGTGGCTAGAAGAAGCGGGGGTACGGTGGCTGAGGTCGACCCCTCAGATTGAGGACGCTTTTAACAAAGGCCAGCTTAGGAGTACCCCAATTAAGTTAATAACAATGTACCTACCTATATAGTTTAAGTTTAAAAAATTTGGCTCTCAAAAGAAATTTCAATGGCTGTACTGTTGATATTTGGCTCTGTTGACTAATGAGTTTGCCGACCACTGGTATAAACAATCCCATTAGGAATTGCCTATCATTCCCAAATGACAAACTGTGGGAAGAAAAAGGGGGGAGGGGGGTTGTGAGAGTTTAAAATGAATGAAAGCTTCTGGCACAGAGAATAACACAGATCGATACTTTAAGGATGAGCCAAGATGATTGAAGGTGATTTTTTTCTTTGAGGATTCAGTGCCTGGCCCTGTTTGTAGCACAAAGGCACAAAGGGTGCTGCACTCAATGGAAACTACAAAAAGTTTACTGAGCTCCCTGCTTTGTGGCCACATCAGTCTGAACCCTAGAAACCTTCCTTCCGTGGCTTTTGCCCTAGGCCTAGAGGATCTCACAGTCCAGCACGAGTATAGTTATTTCTGGAAGAGGGCACAGAACGCAAAGCTAACACAGCTGCCTACCCTCAGGGATGAAACATTCCACTGGGTGAGGCAAGATGTGAGCACCTGGAACCCAGTCCCGTAGCAGAATTCTGAAATAGCCAGGTCAGGTGAAACACTCCTAGAAATAGGTCAAGAATATGCTGCCCAAACAAGACATAAGAACTCTGAACCGCCCTAACTGGTTTGGCTCAGTGGATAGAGCATCGGCCTGCGGACTGAAGGGTCCCAGGTTCGATTCCGGTCAAGGGCATGTACCTTGGTTGCGAGCACATCCCCAGTAGGGAGTGTGCAGGAGGCAGCTGATCGATGTTTCTCTCACATCGATGTTTCTAACTCTCTATCCCTCTCCTTTCCTCTCTGTAAAAAATCAATAAAATATTTAAAAAAAAAAAAAAAAAAGAACTCTGAACCAAATTCTAACCTGTTATAGGGCACCAGCAAAACAGTTAAAGATGATGGGATCCATACTTAGTAATTTCATCATTAAGTTGTTCAGTTCAGATAAATAGCTTTGTTTAAAGCCCTTGTTCCTGAACTAGGCACATAAAATTAGATAAGAGTATTTCCCATAGAGCAAAGGTTGTAATAGGGAGACAGACATAAACGGATAATTCCAAGACAATGCCGGATGGGGGAATACATATAAATAAAGTGGATATAACCCAGTCTAGGGAATGTTGGGGCATCTTTTTAGAGTACACTGTTAAGGTTTATCACCACACCATATGTAATTAGGTACTACTTTTGGAGAATACTTTCATTACAAATGTTTAAATTTTTGTGCAAATATCTTTTTTATTTATTATATTTTTATTGATTTCAGAGAGGGAGAGAGAGAAACATCAGTGATGAGAGAGAATCATTGATTGGCTGCCTTCTGCACACCCCCTACTGAGGATCCCACAACAACCCAGGCATGTGCCCTTGACTGGAATCAAACCCGGGACCCTTTACTCTGCAGGCCAGTGCTCTATCCACTGAGCCAAACCGGCTAGGATGCAAATATCTTCTTAAAATAGCTATAAATACAAAAACAAATTCATACTTAGTTCTGAGGAAACCACAGTAAGAAGTTAAGTAATTGCTTAATGAATACATTGTGATTTTCAAAAGTAACTTTAGCATTGAGAGCATGAAGTCATCTCAGTATGTAACATGTGCCTCCAGCAGAGACCCCCACGAACCGACAGCCTGCTATTTAGAGGAGGACTTAAAACAATGGTTCACTCTCCAAGACGGTACAATCTCATGGGGAGGGCAGGTTATATGGCCAGTGTCCCTTATCATGCACCATCATTCTTAAGTTAATTCAAAGAATTTATATATCTAAAATTAATAGTCTTCACAAAAGGCAATGAAGAATTTTGCTCAGAGTCTAACCTATAAAATGTAATAATACCAAAAAAGTAATTCATTCAAATGTGTTTCCCATTGTTCTTCAACAAGAGCCCTAAAAAGTGGACGGCCATATATTGGAGTCAACTTCATTGTAATTTTATTCAAATATAAAACACCTGTACTATTATAGTCTACAGTCTAAGGAGAGATATATAATAATGAAAAGATACATAGGAATAAGCACCAAAACAAATATGCTACACATAATGTAGTTATAGCTATTTATGAATACCTCAGAATTTTATAGCATCTTTAAAAACACAAATACTACCTCTTCCTGCTCTAAAGAAACACTTTTATTATATATATATATATATATATATATATATATATTATTGATTTCAGAGAGAAAGGGAGAGGGAGAGAGAGATACAAACATCAATGATGAGAGAGAATCATTGATTGACTGCCTCCTGCACGACCCCTACTGGGGATCAAACCTGCAACCCAACATGTGCCTTTGACAGGAATCAAACCGGGGACCCTTCAGTCCTCAGGCCGACGCTCTATTCCACTAAGCCAAACCAGCTAGGGCAACACTTTTCTTTTAGTATGTATCATTTTCTAACATATTTTTCCTCAATGTCTTATTAAACACAGATCTGCTGACGTTCTTCACTCTGTTAAAAAGAGACAACAGGCCCAAAATACAGTTACGAAACTGATATTTAATACCTAACCTAACTAATCTCATCCTTTTGAGGAAATGTAACTTTCAACCAGTTAATCTGTAATTTCCTGGTCAAGACTTTGAGGTAATCCGCTCAATAGACACCCCAAAGGAAAGGGCCTTCCCTGAAATGTTGCACTTTTTGCTAGGAACTTCGTTTCTCTGCCCCCTTCTCCCTATAAAGGGCTTTCGTTTTATATAGCTCCTGGGATCTCTTTCCTATTTGCTAGATGGCATGTTGCCTGAATCACTGAATAAAGCTAATTAGATCGTTAAATTTATTCAGTTGCATTTTTTAACAGCTGTATCTTCACAACAACCCTATGCAAGAATTTACCAGTATCTATGTATCTGAATTTCATAGAAGAAAAAATTGAGGCTCAATGAGACAAGTACCCTCCCCAAAGTCACACAGCTGTTAGCTGGCAGAAGTATGATTGAACTCTAGATCTATTTGATGGCAAACTCCTTAATCTTTCTACTATGCCACATTTGCCTCTTCTAAAACAAGATCAAGTCCTTTTGACTGCTCCTTATACTTCTTTGTAGCCCCCACAGTGAGTAGCACAGCATCGCACATATGTCTCAGGGAACTCACAGATTAATTATTTTCACCATGCTTCTGTACTGATTTCATGACAATATCGAGTGTGAACTATTTAAAAGAAACCATTTTTCATTAAAAATGTTTATTTTGACAAAACTAAAGGGGACACAACTTTGAGGTTGCAGTTGACAACCCATCACAGCTATCTAGAATGCATCAGAGATGCTAATTTTCATAGAGAGTTTCAGGCAACTAGCGAGAGCCAAATTTCTAGTAAGGGCAGTTATGCTCTGCAGTTAATTTGCTGATCTCTATCTTGCCCTGTACTCAATTATGACATCCAGAATTGATCCGCTTTAAACATATTTTTAAAGCTTGTTAAAAATGAAAGCAAAAAAAAAACTCTACCAAGTTTCTAGCATTTCTATTAATACCGTGTGCAGATGGAGCAAGTACACAGGTCCCTGTGGTTTCATTTCCTCATCTCTAAACAAAGGGTGAAACTTAATGCCCATATTCATCCTGAGGGCTTCAGAGATCTGTGAAATAAGAGATGAATAATCTGACCTTTGGTTATTCAACAGCCTAATCTAGGTGGAACAAAAATGGAGCTGCTATAGTCTTGGCTGTTCTAAATCATTCCTTGTGTCCTGGTCATTGACTTTCTGTTTCTTAAAAGTAAACACCACCTCAAAATATGCCACTTTGGCACAAGGATTATTTAGAGCTAAAGACACATAAAATACAACAGGTTCAAGAAGGGTATTCTAATCCCCCTTTTTCTTCCTGGAAAGAGGGTATAAAAATGCCCTCCTTACACCAGGAGAGAAGACACCATTGACAAGGAAAAAATTCTGAGATGTCCTAAATTAAACTACAAGCTGGCAGAAGATAGGAGGAAGACACAAGGAAGGTTAATCAGTTAAAAACCTTGAGGGGAAAGCAACAAAAGACGGCTTATTTTCCTGAATATATATTGAAATTTTGAATTAAATTCCAAGAGGCTGTTTCTGAGGTTATCTAGATAGAATAGCCGATGAATGAACTTTCCAAAGTATTGCCCACAACCAATCCAGAAAGAGCAAATACTTTCTTACAGACTATATACCTATCCCAAAACTAGTTCTGCTTCACCTTTTCCTGCCCCTTCTATCTATAACCAACCTAAATTCTTTCAAAACCACTTACTCATTCTATAAAAGCGCCAGGTCAATCCCAGGATGTCAGACATGTTTGCCTCTCCACCTAGCTCTACTGCTGGCAGTTTCCACTGCATACCTCAAAACCCGGTGCTTTTTCCAGCTGGCATATGGCTCAATATGCCCTTTCTTTCAGGAAAAACTTTCTACTTCAAAGGTTTTGTTCAACTCATCCTTTCGTGGGGAATCAAAGCCGGGAGAATCTTGTATTAAATAGACCTTTTAAAAGTAATTCTTATCTTTTTTTTTTTATGAAAGTAATTTTTTTTTATATATATTTTATTGATTTTTCACAGAGAGGAAGGGAGAGAGATAGAGAGAGTTAGAAACATCGATGAGAGAGAAACATCGATCAGCTGCCTCTTGCACATCCCCCACTGGGGATGTGCCTGCAACCCAGGCACATGCCCTTGACCGGAATCGAACCTGGGACCTCTCAGTCCTCAGGCTGACGCTCTATCCACTGAGCCAAACCGGTTTCGGCAAGTAATTCTTATCTTGATCGAGGAAAAAAAAGAAAGAAAACTCGAGGACATGGACAACAGTGTGGTGATTGCAGGGGGGAGACGGTGGGGAGAAGTGGAAGAGGGCAAATAAATGGTGATGGAAAAAATAAAATAAATAATTTTTAAAAAAAATTTAATACTCATCTGCCTTTAGCTTCCTCATATAATTTAGTGCAGAGGTTCTCAACCTGTGGGTCGCGACCCCTTTGGGCAGGGGTCCTCAAACTTTTTAAACAGGGGGCCAGTTCACTGTCCCTCAGACTGTTGGAGGGCCGGACTATAGTTTAAAAAAAAACTATGAACAAATTCTTATGCACACAGCGTCAGCAAAAACACCCAGCGGGCCAGATAAATATTTTCGGCGGGCCACATGTGGCCCGCGGGCCGTGGTTTGAGGACCCCTGCCTTTGGGAGTAGAACGACTCTTTCACAGGGGTCGCCTAATACCATCAGAAAACACATATATAATTACATATTGTTGTTGTGATTAATCACTATGCTTTAATCATGTTCAATTTGTAACAATGAAATTGGGGGTCACCACAACATGAGGAACTGTATCAAAGGGTCCCGGCATTAGGAAGGTTGAGAAGCACTGGTTTAGTGACTTTTCCACCATTGCCTCTCTTTGTGTAATCTAATGTAAAAGCCTATAGGTTTCGCCATATTTTTAGGTCTTTATTTTCTTTTTTTTTTTCTTTTTTTTTTTAATATATTTTATTGATTTTTTACAGAGAGGAAGGGAGAGAGATAGAGAGCCAGAAACATCGATGAGAGAGACACACCGATCAGCTGCCTCCTGCACATCTCCCACTGGGGATGTGCCCGCAACCCAGGCACATGCCCCCGACCGGAATCGAACCCGGGACCCTTCAGTCCACAGGCCGACGCTCCATCCACTGAGCCAAGCCGGCTCCGGCAGGTCTTTATTTTCTTGTGAGAGCTTTCATGTCTTATAAAACATATACATTTGTATACTTTTCTCCTGTTAATCTGTCTTATATCAGTTTAATTCTCAGGCCCAGCTGAAAAACCCTAAGAAGGTAGAGGTAAAATTTTGCCTCCCCTACATTCTCAACGGTCTCCTCTAGACCCTGTTTATGGTTATAAGTGTCCTGGTGTTACCTAGCTCACAGGTGTTGGGAGGAAGAAGAACAGTATTTGCAACATTTCTTTACATATCATCTGTTATCTATTTTCCAAACATCATTGTAAAAACAATCAATCATCTTGCTGGCCAATTTCTTCCCACATCTGGTTAGGTGATCATTTTGGCCTTTTGAGAGTGGCATTGTTTGACCTCATTGTTGGGCTATAGTAACTCAATAGAGCCCTGAGACCTGGAAGCTATTCTCTTCTTTTTCTTGTCTCCTTTCCTTTTTTTTTTTTTTTACATTTTTAGGAATTTATATCCTTTGTACATGAGTCAGAACAGAGCTGCTGCAAATGCCCAGAAATGGGAATTGCTAGTTCGTCATCTGTATTCAAATATCACAGCATGTCTAAGGTGTAAGCCACAGTCTCTGACTTGCCTATTTCCTGCTCTTTGGGTGGTGTTTTTTGAGAACTGTGCTTAAAGTCTCTAAGTTCAGTACCTCACACCTTTGAACTACTTAAGAAAGGCCTCCTCCCAGAAATATTTGCAAACAAAGGCCTGGAACTAGAAGAACTTCAGGCAGCAAACCACACCTATGTGTAACAAATTGTCAGTATATACAAAAGTATGACTCTTTTTTTTTTTAAGTATGACTCTTGAAGTAAGTAAAACTTATACTTGACTCAGTCCCTATTCTCTTATTTTCCAGAGCTCAGGAAGGGAAAAAATGAGCATTTCTCCATAAACAAAGTCATTTAATCGCTGTGATGATATTTATTAAAACAGCAAAATTGTAGTGTTGTGTGTGTTTTTTTAATGAATTAGGCAAAGTTTGGCTTGAGAAGAATAGAGCACAGTGATTAAAAGTCCTGATTCTAGAAATGAACTCCTGGGTGTAGAATCTGAGCACTACTATTTACTATCTTTGTGACCTTGGGCAAATTATTTATCCTCTGTGCCTCAGTTTCCCAAAGGTAAAATGGAAATGACAGTCATACCACCTACCTCATAAGGGTGCAATGAAGCTGAATGAGTTAATATTTTAAAGCACCTAGCATAGTTTCTGGCCCATGGTAAACCTTCTCTTAAAGGGTTACCTTTAAGGTTGTTAAATCTTAAGGAAAAATAATAATTAAAGTGAAAGATTTCCCAGAACGAATAATAATGTCTATCTTCTATTTTTGAAAATATACTAATATGCCAAACACTTTGCAGATATTATTTCCAAACCTCACAAAAAGATAGGTATTAATGTCTCCGTTTTACAGATGAGGAAATGGAAGATTGGGGAATTTAAATTGCCTGAGGTTACATAACTGAGTGATGGTTGTGGGAAGTCTAACTTAGTTTGTCTAATTCCAAAGCATATGCCCTTCCACTGTGCAACATTGTTTCCTAAATCTTCTAACCCGTTTTCTCCACTTATTTATAATCCACACTATTTTAGAACCGGGCTTAAGAATCACATTGCATTGCTTCTTGGCCCTTAGACAAAGATCAAGTGTAGTATCTATTCTTAATCAGCTTAATATCTGATATGTCAGCCATCCGAGGACAGTATATTAATGGATGGACCTAGAGGGTATTATGCTAAATGAAATGAGTAAGACAAATACCATATGATTTCATTTATATGAACAGAACAAACAGATACAGAGAACATAGTGATGGTTGGCAGAAGGGTAAGGGGTTGGGAGCTGGGTGGAAAAACTGAAGGGATCAAAAAGTACAAGTTGGCAGTTACAAAATAGTGACAGGGATGTAAAGGGCAGTATAGGGTATATAGTCAATAATATTATAATAACTATGGTGTCAGGAGGGTTCTAGACTTATGGGAGTGGAAATAACTTCATAAATTATATAAATGTCTAACCACTATGCTGTACACCTAAAACTAATGTAATATTCAATGTCAACTGTAATTGAAAAATTTTTTAAATTTAACAAAAACTGGCTCATGGAAACAGAGACCAAAGGAATGGTTACCAGAAGGGAGAGTTGGGGATATGGGTGAAAAGGAGACGGAGAATATAGTCAATAATATTGTGATAACTCTACACGGTGACAGGTGACTACTAGAATTAGTGGAGTGATCACCTTGTAAGTGTATAAAAATGTCTAATCACTATATTATACTCTTGAAAATAATATAACCAATATAAGAGTAAATTAAAATAAGTAAATAAATTAAAAATAAAATAAGAACAAAAGCTAGAAAAATAAATAAAGCTTCTGCCTGGGGAAAAAAAGTCATTTTGCCCAACCCCTCTGTCCTTTCACAAATAAGTAAATGGAGATGGTTAGACGTTAAGTTGCTTTCCAAAGGCTACCTAATTACTTAATGACCGTTCAGTAGCTATTGAATGCTAACCAGCCACTTGATGGTAAGGAAAGGAATAAACAGGTATGTATCTTGCTTATCACAGTGCCTTTCACATGGTAAGCCAATGCAAGCTATTTTTATCATCATTCATTTACTCATTCACTTATTAGGCATTTCTTACAAGTTTGGCACCTGAGAATACAAAAATGAACAAGATGTGATTCCTTTTGAAGCTTACACTAGCTGTCCAATCTGAAAGCCACTAACCACAGTAGTGAGTACATTCCAAATGTGGCAGATTGGAATGTACTATAAGTATACAAAACACACAGGATTTTTGAAAACTTACAAAAAATAAGGTAAAATACACAATTAACAAAGTTTATCTTATGTGTTGAAGTGACGATATTTGGGATATATTTGAGTTAAATAAAAATATTAAAATTCTTTTCATCTGTTTCATTTTACTTTTTTAGAATTTTTTATTATTTTGTTGTTGTTAATCCTCACCAAAGGATATTTTTTCCATTAATTTTTAGAAAGAGTGGAAGGGAGGGAGAGAGAAACATCCATGTGAGAGAGACACATCTATTGGTTGCCTCCTTCACATGCCTCAACCCAGCCCAGGGTTGGACCTGAAACTCAGATACATGCCCTTGAATGGGAATCGAACCCGAGACCCTTTGGTTGGAGGCCCAACACTATCCACTGAGCAACACTGGCCAGGGCCATTTTTTTTTAATGTGTCTACCAGAAAAGTTAAAAATCACATGCAGCTTGTATTTCTATTGGACAGCATTAGTCAAGATGGCAAAAAAGATGAATGCAATAAAATATAAGTGCTATGCCCCTAGCCAGTTTGGCTCAGTGGATAGAACATTGGCCTGTGGACTAAAGGGTCCCAGGTTCAATTCTGGTCAAGGCCAGGTACCTCAGTTGCAGGCTCTATCCCTGGCCCTGGTCAGGGCTCATGTGGGAGGCAACCAGTTAATGTGTCTCTCACATCAGTGTTTCTCTCTCTGTCTCTTCCCCTCCCTTTCTCTAAAAACCAATGGAAAAATAGCCTCTGGTGAGAGTTATGCTGCGAGAAAAGTCAATAGAATGTTGCATGGGAGCACAGGAGAAACTGAATGTGGGAGTCAAGAAAGGCTTACAGAAGAGAAAATATTTGAATCCCAAAAGACAAGTAAGAACATTGTTAGTTGAGTATTTTCCAGCCAGAAATGGGCATGCAGAATGCCACATAATCATGGAAGAGTAATCAACAAGTTGAAATATGATAATTTGACTTTTCCAAGTCAAAGAATAGAGGGCCAGAGTGTTTGATGAGAAGTAGTAAGAGATGAAGTTGGAAAAATACATCGAAAGATTATGAAAAGCCTTGCCTGCCATGTACTATTGAAATTTTTAATGAAGGCTGGCATTGTTTTATTTGAACTTTAGAAAGATAACTCTAGTGGCCTTATGGAGGTTGGACTAGAAGTAGGGAAAAGACTTGGGATGGGAAAATGGGAAACAAAGACAGGAGACCTAAATGGCCATAATTTGGGCAATGGGAATTCAGAGGAGGACAGGTCCACAAAAGCTATCTCAGTTCAGTAGAACTGATGAGACCCAGTAATCCATGTCAGGGAAACAAAGAAGAATTAAGAGAAACATCCAGCCCTGGTCTGGTTGCTCAGTTGATTTGAGCATCAGCCCATAGAACAAAAGGTTACAGGTTTGATTCCCTGTCAGAGCGCATACCTGGGTTTCAGGTTTGATCCCCAGTTGGAGGACCTGCAGGAGGCAGCCAATCAATGTTTCTCTCACATCAATGTTTCTCTCTCTCCCCTAATGTCATTAAAAAACAGATCCTCGGGTAAAGATTAAAAAAAAGAGAGAGAGAGACATCCAGTTGTATTTGTACATTGCTACATAGTGACATTTCTTTCTATTCAACAAATATTAAAGACCTACTTATGTGTCAGGTAGTAGGTAATAGTGCTTAATGGACTTCTGGTGACAATGTCTTACTATTGTGCGACTATGTTTAAAACATTTACTGAGAGTCAGAAAAAAAATAAGTGGTTAAATCCATATTTAATTATTGGCCCACTAATGAAAGTTTTTATTTTACTTCTGTGGAATTATATCTTATCAGGGAACTTAAGGGTCAAAAGTTTTGTGCTAAGGTAAGAGCGGAGGTTCCTCATCTAATGAGTTAGCCAGTTAGAGCAGGAATCTGCAGTTTGGCAGTTTGTAGTATAATTGAAAATGTGCATTTCATGGAGTTCAGGCATTAGATTTCTATGTCCCTGAACAGTGCTCTGTAAAGCAAGCACTAAGGCCAAGCTATCTGTAGCAATAAGACAAAAATTTTGTCAGTTCACAAATTACCCTACCCGTTTATTTAAAGTTAAGTATTTATTTACTGTAATAATCACCCAAAAATCATGTTAATAAAGTTTGAACAATGAAGAGGAAACCTTGGTTTTCATTCTGGTTTATAAGAAGATGCTGGCATGCGTTATACTGGACTCACTAATTCATTGTAGTTTTCAATGTAGGGTTTCAGGAACTTTGAGTTGTAAAGTAAGGCTCTCAGTCACAACAGTTACTAAAAATGATTGACAGCCAGGTTAGAATTATGTTGGCCAGAAAAACTTGAAATTCAAGGCAAAGTTTTAGAAACTATAAAAAGTGAGAAAGGGGAAGGACTTAATACTTAAAATACAATGACATGAGTTTTCCCCTCTTAACTCTGAAAAGAAAAGTGGCAATTCAGGTTATACAGGCCTTCAAACATAGAATGATAAGGAATGTACACAGAGATTACAGAAAAATTAATTGTCCAGGAGGGAGAGAATCAAGTTCTTTTGTTTCAACACAGTAAAAACCTGGGAGAGGCTGGATTCTAGAGTCATTGCTTATTGGTATTGTGCCTATTTTTTCCAGAATACAGCCACAACTCTTACTACATAACAATATCAAGGGGGCTGAAGGAATCTCACTTTTGAAACTGGTATTCATATTATTCAAGAAAGTAAAAGAGATGCCAAGATATCAGAAATTGGCTTTATTGTCTACAGCAAGTATGTCATTACTGCAGGCATTGCTAGGAGAGCTAGCTGCCAGGAGGCCTATTGAGCTGGACCAACAATGTGGATAAAGGGAGGTGGGGGTGGGGCTTGGTAAGATTTCAGAAGGGAAGCCACCTGATAGTAAGATCTGAATTTGAAGCTTGCTAGTCCAGAAAGCAGACTTTGGACCCTAGAATGAGCAGGTTCTGAGAGAGTTTCATAGCTAAATTTAATGAGGTTGGTGCAATTGGCCTGAAGGCCAGTTTGATTTATTTATAATTTATTTATTTATTTGATTTATTTATAATTTATTTATTTATAATTAGGAGCTATATCTTTCTAGTGACAGTATGTTCATGTGCCCTCTTCAATGCATCTCTTTTCCTAGGACCACAGACTTTTGTAGGCTGAATTGGTGATCCAAACATTGTTGGATAGGCAGGGAATTCCACCCAAAGGAGACAATTAGACCTGAGGCACATTTCAGCCAGTTCAGAACTGGGAAAATATTACTGACCCACAGAAATACATTTCTATTGTACTAGACACTCTGTTAGAATTTAGTTTTTTGAACTTGCTTTATACTTAGTGTTAACATCTTATTCAATCAGTTGTCAAAACTAAAAAAAATAACATTGATATAATACTGTTAATCATGGACTTTATTCAGATTTTACCAGTTTTTCTGCTAATGTTCTTTTTCTATTTGAGGATCCAAACCAGTATCCCACATTTCATTTAGTTATCACATTTCCTTAATCCTGTTCAGGCTATGACAGTTTCTTAGTCTCTCCTTTGACAGTTTTGAAGAGTACTGGTCAGATATTTTTTAGAATGTTCTTCAGTTCAGGTTTTTCTCAGGATTACACCAGTTTTGTGGGAAATTACCACAAAGGTGAATTGCTTTTTTTCTCATATATAATCAGGGGGTATAGCTATCAACATGATTTATCATTGATAATGTTAACTTTACCATTTGGCTAAGGTAGTGCCTGCCAGTTTTCTCCTATTTTTCTTTCCCATACTCTATTTTTAATTTTTTTAAAGTATGTTTTTACTGATTTCAGAATGTGGAAGGGAGAGGGAGAGGGAAAGGGAGATAGAAACATCAATGATAAGAGAGGATCATTGATCCACTGCCTCCTGCATGCCCCTCAATGGGGATTGAGCCCGCAACCAAAGCATGTGCCCTGATCGGTAATCAAACTGTGAGCTCCTGGTTCATAGGTTAATGCTCAACCACTGAGCCACACCAGCCAGGCCCCAGACTCTGTTCTTTGGAAGCAAGTCACTAAATACACCCCACACTCAAGGAGAGGGGAATTAAGCTCTACCTCTTGGAGTGGGGAGTATCTGTGAATATTGTTCTGAATTCTTCTATAAGGAAAATTTGTTCTTTCTCCAGCACTTACCTGTCTACTTATTTTTTCAATTGCTTATTTACATCAGTATGGGCTTGTGGATATTTATTTTATTCTTTGAGTTATAGTATTTGTTGTGCAAGCTGCTCCAGCTTTGGCCAAATTTTCCTAGCTTTCAGGCCTCTTACCTCCTATGTCCCTTTATTAGAGAACTAGAGGCCCGGTGCACAAAATTCATGCGGGGTGGGGGTGGGGGTGGGGGGGGGGAGTGGTGTCCCTCAGCCCAGCCTGCACCCTCTCCAATCTGGGACCCCTCGAGGGAAGTCCAACTGCCCGTTTAGGCCCAATCCAGTTGGACATACCTCTCACAATCCAGGACTGCTGGCTCCCAACCGCTCGCCTGCCTGCCTGATTGCCCCTAACTGTTTCTGCCTGCCAAGCCTGATTGATGCCTAACCACTCCCCTTCCAGCCTGATTGACGCCTAACTGCCCTCCCCTGCAGGCCCAATTACCCCCAACTGCCCTCCCCTGCTGGCCTGGTTACCCCTAACTGCCCTCCCCTGCAGGCCTGGTCACCCCTAATTGCCCTCCCTTGTTGGCCATCTTGTGGTGGCCCTCTTGTGTGTTGGAGTGATGGTCAATTTGCATATTATTCTTTTATTAGATAGGATTATACTTGGAAACCAAGATTTGGGTGTGGTATGTGCTCACTGCTACCAAAGTGCCACTACTTGTAGGCCCACTTAGTGAATGGAGCTAACGTGTGTGTGTGTGTGTGTGTGTGTGTGTGTGTAAATTCACATATCTATATTTGTTTCTGTGTTTTTCTACATACATATTAAAATAAACATGAGTTCATACAAACATCCCCAACTCCAATAGAGTATTACAGGACTCACTCTAGCCTTCTCTCCTTGATTTTTTTTCTTTTTTCTACAAAAAGCTGTATTGTTTCTATTTGGTCCAATGCATGGGAGAGGGCTCCAGGGTGGTTAAACAAATGGCTACAGTTTCTGGAAGAGGCTCAGGCAAAAGCCAGACACCAGGGGAATGCAGAGGGGCCTCTCAAAGGCCTCTGGGCTCCAAAGGTTCCTAGTATTGCTTGAGGGTGAGCCTTTCAAAGAGATACTCGCCAAGCCCAGCCTGGGAGCTGGCCAGCCTGCAGAGGTTAGTCAGCTGGTGGCCCATCTTCTTCATGAGTTTCACCTGCTCATCCAGGAAGTATTTCTCCAGGAAGTCACAGAGATGAGGGTCTGCATGGGCAGAACCCAGGGCATGCAGCTCCAAAAGGGCCTGGTTCAGGTTCCTCTCCAAGGCCAGGGCAGCTTCCATGGCATCCTGAGCTTTGCCCCACTCATCTTCCAGAATGTAAAGGCTTCAGCACATTCTGGAAAAGTATGGCTAGTGCCCTTGTGCTTCTTCTTTGCCAACTCTCAGAAGTGGCCCACGCCCTCCAGAGGCACATTATCACAGTGGAAATGGAAGCCCAGAGAGATGTAGGTGTTGGAGGTCCACAGATGCAGGTTGGCCAAGCGGTTGACAGCAGCCTCCACCTCAGGGGAATAATTCTGATGAATTTGGGAGCTCATGGTTGTCCGGCAATAAGGAGTTAAAGTAGAAAGAAAATAGTGTCTTGGCTGCTGGTCTCAGAGGTTGTTCTGAAGCTGGTGACTGGAAAAGATGGTGGATGGTGGTCAGAGGCTGGAAGAAGGGGTGTCCCTGGGTCTGTCCCATCCAAACACTATTGAAGCAAGAGAGAGATCTGGGACTGCTAAGGGTACTCTTGATTAAAATACAAGTTTCCCCTATTAATTGATTCATTCACTTTAACTATACAGCTGTTCTGAGGGTCTAGGAGACAATTTGCTGGCTTCTCAGATGTGCTGAGTGGATAGGTTTAGAGTTCAGAGGGCAGCATTCTTTCTCATTTCTAAGATGTTGGAAGGCTCCTCACTGCTGCTCACTCACTCCACTGCCATGTATTAACTAAGTAGCTTGCCCACAAAATCATAATGACCAAAAACTTGCATCTGAAAGACTCATTTTGGACTGCACTGTGAGACTGTTCCATCTCCCTTATAATATCATATCAGAGTAAGACATGTCTTTCCTGGAAAACAAAGATATATATATATATATTAATCTATTACTTAACAGTTACTGAGGACTTGGTATTTATGTAATGAGTAACACCCAGAGAAGTCTGTAAGAGCCTTGTTTGTTCAGACATCAGAATCTATCCTTCAAATGTCAAAAATGGTCCACTGTTGATATCTTTCTACAGTGGCTCCTTAACCTTTCTTGGTCAATTTCACATCCTTGTAGACTCTTCTGAGAATATGGTGAAAGCTATAGACCTTTCCCCCCGAAAAATGCATGAACCTACATCCACTCAAAATGCTACATATTTTGAAAAACTTCATGAACCTCTAGAGGTCAATGGATTTCACATTAAGAATCTTGATCTAAACACTAAGGAAAGTTGATGAAACACAACAAAGGATTTGCTGATAATTAATGAGTATTATTTACTATAGAGTTAAATATACATATGTTTATTGTGATGGTTAATTTTATGTCAAGTTGGTTAGGATACGTCCAGTTGTTCGGTCACAGCATTAGTCTAGATGTTCTGTAAGGGTATTTTGTTTTACATGTGGTTAACATTTAAGTCAGTAGACTTTGAGTGCAGCATATTACCCTCCACAATATGAGTGGGCCTCATTCAATCAGTTGAAGGCCTTACAAACAAAACCTGAGGTTTCCTGAAGAAAGACTTCTCAAGACTTCAACATAGAAACCCTACCAGTTTCTAGCCTGTTGCCCTGCAGAATTCTCAGGGCTGCAACATCAGCTCTTACCTGAATTTCCAGCCTGCCCTACAAATTTCAGACTTGCCAGCCCTGCCCCCCAATGCATGAGACAATTTCTTTTTTTTAAAGTCACACACACACACACACACACACACACACACAATCTCCTGTTTCTCTGGAGAACTCTGACTAATATATATATCAAACTATAACAAATGCACAGTAAATTTCTATAGACATGTTCAGTTCCCCCTTCTGACTATGAAAAATGATGAAAATTCTTACTGTTTAGCTAGGCATTGCCTCTGTTTGGTTCAGTTTTGATTCCTCTTGTCTTTACATGGTCCAAGTCCTGTAGATAGTCATTGCTATGTTTCATGCTGTTCTTATTCTATGTCAGTCTGCATTTGGATGTCCTATTTCTGCTGTAACAAATTACCACAAACTTAGAGGCATAACACAACACAACTTTGTTGCCTGACAGTTCTGGAGATCAAGTCTAAAATGAATGTCAGCAGGCTGCGTTTCTTCAGCAGGGTCCAGGGAAGACTGTTTCCTTGCTCTTTTTAGTTTCCAGAAGCTAGCTTCTTCCATCATTTCAACTTATGCTTTCATTGTCATATTCCTTTTTTTTAATGGAATATATTTTTTAATATACTTTTATTGATTTCAGAGAAGGGAGAGGGAGAGAGAGATAGAAGCATCAATGGATGAGAGAGAATCACTGATCGGCTGCCTCCTGCACACCCCACACTGGGGATCGAGCCTGCAACCCAAGCATTGTGCCTTGACTGGGAATTGAACCATGACCTCCTGGTTCATAGGTCAACACTCAATCACTGAGCTATGCCAGCTGGGCCATTGTCACATCACTGATTCTGATTCTGACCCTCCTACCTCCCTTTTATAAGAACTTTTGTGATTACAGGAAAATCCAAAAATTTCCCATCTCATGGCAACTTAACTTAATCATAACTAAAAAAACAAAAACAATGGTTGCATGTAAAGTAACATTCACAGTTTCCAGGGATTGGAACATAGATATCTTAGAGGACTCATTATTCTTTCTACCACTGATGTCCTTTATTTTCTAATTTATTCTGTTTTACTTAATTCTTATTTTTATTCATAAACTTATTAATAAATTTCATTTAAAGGACTATTCTGATTAGTTTCTTTTTCATAGGTTTATTCTTTGAATACTCTGCCAAAGTATTTTTTCACTCATTAAACAACAATCGCTTTTCTCTTTTCTGATTGGATAATTCAGAAGCGTTTCTCTCTACAGACAGTTCTCTGGGTAATGTTACAACGCCATCTCCCATTTATTTATATAAAAAAAAAAGTTCCGACATTTCCACGTACGTACATATGTGCTTTATGTTTTTTATTATTTACTTACCACAAGTAAAGGTCAGGAATTGTTATCTTTCTTTTAAATTTTTTTTACTGTTTCACTTCATTACTGCTGTGTATGTGCTCCATGTGAGTGACGTAGGTGCTTATGTAGGTGGGTTCCGACTTAACAGTGAAAATCGCGTTACGTCGCGCTGTAGGAAAGGATCTTCGACGTAACCTGAGGATCTACTGTATATATATGAGACCTCTACATTCTCTCTGTGTTCTATTTTGTTCTTTGTATGACAAAGGAGGGACAGTTTAATAATCCATTTGTTAAGGAAAATACATTATTGATTCATATTCCAGTTGAAATGGGTTTCCTCCCTTTATACAGTGATATCTAGATAGGTAGTGCATTTACTCAAATGCTATTTTCCCCTTCATTTCTGCTAATAGAACCCTGATTTGGATCTAAAGTTGTGACAACCAAAAAAATCTTTCTAAAAGTTCCTGGAGAGACTTTTATTTCCCTAAGTATTAGTAACAATTTTTCCTCCATGTTCCCCAGGACCTGAACCAGTGTGCTAATAGGTCACCTGGGGTTGAAATTGGATCACTTGGGCGTTTATTTGGGATTTCATATGTATTAACAAAGGAGAGATATTAACAGATTCATTTGATATAAAAAACATAACGTTCAGTTTGGGTAACTGCACAGGTGCCTGCCTCCCTGTAACTGGATTTCACATGAACAGTGGAAGTCTGAGGTCAGAAAGACAAATATTTATAGGGACTTAAATGGGAAAATCATAGCCTGATCTTTACATGTGAACGTAGCCGCAGCCTTGGGAATCTGGCCAGGCTGTGTAAACCATACCTGTTAGCCAGGAGAGGTAATGCTTTCTGTCGTGAGGAGGTAAGTAGGAGGGGTGATATGCCAGATCAGGTCCCCTACCTCCTCCATCTTTCAATTGTGCATGACCAGTCCACATATAATGTGTCTACATGGGTCCCTGCTGCATTAGGTGACAGGGTCCCATTAGGGACCAAGCAGTTCTTCCCCACCAGGGGTGTGAATTAATTGCCCCAACCAGCAGAATGTCCCATTGCAGATTCCAGTAAATCAGTGGTTCTCAACCTTCCTAATGCCGCGACCCTTTAATACAGTTCCTCATGTTGTGGTGACCCCCAACCATAAAATTATTTTCGTTGCTACTTCATAACTGTAATTTTGTTACTGTTATGAATCGTAATGTAAATATCTGATATGCAGGATGTATTTTCATTATTAAAAATTGAACATAATTAAAGCATAGTGATTAATCACAAAAACAATATGTAATTATATATGTGTTTTCCGATGGTCTTAGGCAACCCCTGTGAAAGGGTCATTCAACCCCCAAAGGGGTCGCGACCCACAGGTTGAGAACCGCTGCAGTAAATCGTCCCAGTTCTAGGGACACTAGGGCTTGCTGCCCTCAATTATCATGGCCAAGCCATGGAGTCAATCATTTCAGAATCACCCAAGTGTCACTACCCAGGGTCAGGCCAAGGTTCATGCGTGATTACCAACCAGACCCCTCATAACTCGGCCCTTTGGCTACTGTGATTTGTTTCTGTTTCCACGTAGAGAATATCAGCGGACGGTTGAATGCTGGCTGCCATCAGGTGGGCAGATTAGCACAGCTAGAGCCATCAGTGTACCAAGTTCCAGCCAAACTTCCATACAAGCCTGAGACATTTGGCAATGTGGGCACAAGCACGTTTCCCAAGCTTGAGCAATTAGGCAAGTCAATTGAGCTTGCAGCTGCTGCCCTTTGGGATCTTGGGCTCGATCTCCTTGGGTTTTCTAAGGGCCTTGATAGCCTCAGCACGTGTGCTCATCGCCTTGGTGTTGGCCTACATCTTCAGGCCCTTCCTGTTGTGCTTCTTGGCAGAGTGCATGTTTCTCAGGAACTACCCCTTAAGAGATTCATATCTTTGTGATTGAGGTTTCCTAATGCTGTTTCTGTGCCATTTTCGGGACTGGTTGCATGTGGTGTGGTTCTTCGACTTGGCCATATTTGCACCAAAGCCGGCAGCTCCAGAAGGGCTTGCAACTGGAAGAGGAAGAGAGAGGCTTCCCAGAGTGACTTCTGAGAATCACTGTTTTAGACCAATCATGGCCACCCAATTCTCTATCAGTGATATCTTTGGGGAAGGCATATGATCCAGTTCTGACAAAATGGATCTTATGGTTTGAGATTGAAAGGAAGAGAGATCCTGAGGAAGACTTTCCTTTCTGAAAAAAAGAGAGAACTAACAATAAGGCCCTTCTTGTCCCTTCACCTTCCTTGTTGCCTGGGATGCTGGTGTGCATGGACTTGAATTTGGACCCTTGGCAGTCATCTTGGGATTATGAGGTCGGCAGGGCAGGCAGATGAGAAGATCCTCGATGACATGAGGATCTTACCAAGCCCCACTCCCACCTCCCTGTGAAAAATGCACACGCCAGGGTTGGCCAGAACCAACTTTGGAACTGACTATCTTTAAATAGTAGTTAAGTGAGATAACAGAATATCTGTTATTTAAACATTGCAAAAGATTCTGTTATTTCCAGCCCAAAGCATCCTAACCAATAGGATTAAAACATGCCATATTAAACATTCTCCCTCTCCCTGCAAATACCCAAATGGTGAAAGTTTAGAGGAGTGTGAAATGTTTAAGAAGAATGAACTGTAACTATTTAAATACTATTCATATTCAGTACAAAAAAAACCAATAAAAATATTCATGAGTACTTTACATCTAACAAAAATTTAATAAAAATATAAATTTAATAAAGCAAGAGCTTAAACACCAGATAAAACAATAACAGGAGATGGAAAGGGAAATTTCAGAGTTAAAATAGCAATTCAAGGACCAAATTTGTTGGCTGTTACTAACAAATTAATATGAAATAGCAAGAAATAGAATAGACACCACTGACGTGAGATTTCACAAAAGCCTAGTTAAACACTGAAATGACAGAGGAGAAGAAAACAAAGGTTAAAGCAATTAGAAAGAAGTTAATCATTACAGAGGACAAACATTACCCAACATAAGATCAATTTTTTCTAAAAGAGTAATCCTAAAAAATGCAGCAGGAAAAAAAAAAAGGATTAAAAGAAAGTGAACTTGCAAATTAAAGGATCCATCCTGTTCTAGAAAAAAAGTGACATGAAATGATCAACCTGATGTCAGATGTGTACTAGACTTATCAGAATAATCACTTCATAAGGAATATAAATGTCTAATTGCCATATGGTACACCTAAAACTAATATAATATTATGTCAACTGTAACTGAAAAATACATTTTATTTTTAAATATATTTTTATTGATTTCAGACAGGAAGGGAGAGGGAGAGAAAGATAGAAATATCAATGATGAGAATCATTGATTGGCTGCCTCCTGTATGCCCCCAACTGGGGATCAAGCCCACAACCCAGGCATGTGCCCTTAACCAGAATCCAAACTGGGACCCTTCAGTCTGCAGGCCAATGCTCTATCTACTGAGCCAAACCAGTTAGGGCCTGAAAAATACATTTTAAAAGATTATTAACCTGGGATGAAAAATGCCAAATTCAGTTGAATTTCAAGTAAAGTCATCTATAATAGAGGAAAATAGAATCATCCTCTGACTTTTCCACAGTAATATTGAGTGCAAGGGGATAACAGAGCAATATCTAGAAAGTTAAAATGTGAGACAAGACTAGTACACAGCCAGGTTGTTCACATTTAAGGAAGTATATTTACATTCCTAAGTATAAAGGAACTCTGGAATCACATTACCCAGGAATCCTAGAGCAAAACTACTTTTTAATAAAGTCCATATATCCATGAGATTTCAGGATAGAGAAGGCAAAAAAAAAAAAATTATTGGTGGTAAACAATGAATACATTTAAATATAGAATTAAATAACTGTGATATAAAGCATGGTCTAAAGCATGATTCACTAAATGTGATGATTTCTAGGTGATAGAATTTAAAAAATATTTTTATTGATTTCAGAGAGGAAGGGAGAGGGAGAGAAACATAGAAACATCAATGATGAGAGAGAATCACTGATTGGCTGCCTCCTGCATGTCCCCTACCGGGAATCAAGCCCACAACCCAGGCATATGCCCTTGACCGGAATTGAACCTGGGAGCCTTCAGTCTGCAGGCCAACACTCTCTCCACTGAGCCAAACCGATTAGGGCTATTATATTTTACCTTTCTTATTAATCTCTCTGTGTTGTTTGAATGCTTTTCAAAGAATATGCTATATTACATATTCATAAACATAATCATTAGTGTAAATATAAATTTGTGATCTAGCTTAAATAACTTATCTCTAGAAATTTTAGGAGGGGATAAACTAACTGGGATAAAACTTGGCTTGATATTTATCCTTTAAATATTTAGTACCTTGTTCATAAGTCTACCTTTGTATGTAATATTTTGTATTCTTATAACCCAAAAATGTAGAATTATTCAGCACAAAGCAGGCTTTAATTTTCTTGGCTTTAGTGCATTACTAAGGCCTTTGCAAATTCTTTGAAAAAATAAGAGGGGAGGGAACACATCCCAACTAATGAAAGATTAAACTTTTCCCTAAGATCAGAAACAAGACAAGTATGTCTGGCCACTTTTATTCAACATTGTGCTGGAGACACTAGTTAGGGCAATTAAGCAAAAACAAATCATATTGGGAAAGAAGAAATTAAACTACTTCTACATGTCGATGACATAAACTTGTTTGTAGAAAATTCTAAAGACTCCATTAAAACTAAGAAATGCATTAATTCATCAAAGTTGAAGAATACTAAATCAATTATAAATATCGATTGCATTTTGTACACCAGCAAATAACAGAGAATAAAGTTAAGAAAACAATTTCATTTTTAGTAACATCATAGAAATAAAACACTTAGAAATATTTTTAATTATTAAAATTTTGAAAGAAATGAAAGACTAAACAAATGAAAAGACATGTTCACAGATTGGAAAACTTAATATTGCTAAGATGGTGATACTCCACAAATTGTTCTACAGATTCCATATAATCTCAATCAAAATCAGCTTTTCTTATATATAAATTGATAAGTTGATCCTAAAATTCACATGGAATAACAAGGGACCCAGAATAGCAAAGACAATCTTGAACCTGACTGGTGTAGCTCAGTGGTCAATCATCAACCCATCTCAGTTTGATTCCCAGTCAGGGCACATGCCTGGGTTTGGCAGGGGGGGAGATAAGGGGGTCAATCCCCACCCAGTATGGGGTATACAGGAGGCAGCCGATCAATGATTCTCTCTCATCATTGATGTTTCTATCTTTCTCTTCCTCTCCGTTTCTCTCTGAAATCAATAAAAAGTATTTATTTAAAGGAAATCAGGAAAGGACAAAAAGCCCTGTTACTGGGCTTTTTTCCCTTCTTAGCACCCCAATTTTCTTTTTTTGTCCATTGCCTCTTCTACTCTGGCTATTTGGTAGAGCTATTATTTGAGACTTGGCTTCTCAAGTTAGGGCATTGTATTTGCCTTTCCTGTAATTTGCATTTCTAGTGCAGGGATAAAGATTGAAGCTATCAGTGATCAAGTTTCTCTTCTGCTTGTATAACAGCATCCTGACCAGACCATTCCTGCCACAGAGACTACTATTGTCTTCAGGGCTGTCTTCATTCCACTCTTCACACTCCTGACTCTCTTACCTCTTGTCTATTTGATTATATCCCTAATGCCTTTTGAATAAATTCCTTCCTGCATAAGTTAGAGCCATTTTCTGAAGCATGCCACAGAAAGATTCACTCGTGAGTGGCAGGGACCATGGTAGGGCTGGGTCCCATAGGACTGGGTAGTCTTGCAGAATCCAAAACAGCTCTAGAGTCCTCAGCAATAGAAATTCAAGAACTCGCCCTAGCTAGTTTGGCTCAGTGGATAGTGTCAGCTTTCAGACTAAAGGGTTCCCAGTTTGATTCTGGTCAGGGCACATGCCTGGGTTGTGGGCTCAATCCCTAGCAGGGGGTGTGCAGGAAGCAGCCAATCAATGATTCTCTGTCATCATTATGTTTCTCTCTCTCTCCCTTTCCTTTCCTCTCTGAAAACAATAAATATATAGAAAAGAAAAGAAAATCCTATATAATAAAGAGGTAATATGCAAATTAACCCTCAGGCCCTCACAAGACCAGGCTGGCAGGGGGGTTAGTGAGGGACGACCAAATGACTGAACAGCAGGCTGGGTGGGGCAACCAGGCTTGTGGGGGGCCGTGAGGGGTGACCAGGCCAGCAGGGGGGCAGTTGGGGGCAACTGGGCTGGTGGGGTGGGGCAGTTAGGGGTGACCAGGCTGGCTGAGGGGGCAGTTTGGGGCAATGAGGCTGATAGGCACAGCAGTGAGGAGCGACTAGGCCGGTGGGGGGGGGGGGCGCAGTTGGGGGCGACCAAGTTGGCATGGGAGTGGCAGTTAGGGGCTGTCATGGGGGGCAGTAAGGGATGACCAGGCCGGTGGGGGGGGGGGCAGTTAGGAACAACCAGGCCGGCAGCGGAGGACAGTTAGGGGTGACCAGCCAGCGGGGGGGTGGGGGGGGCAGTTAGGGGCGATCAGGCTGGCATGCAGAGGCAGTGAGGGGTGATCAGGCAGGCAGGCAGGTGAGCAATTAGGAGCCAGCAGTCCAGGATTGTGAGAAGGATGCCCGGCTGCTGGTTTAGGCCCCTGAGGGGTCCCAGATTGGAGAGGGTGCAGTCTGGGCTGAGGTGACCCCCCCTCCACGAATTTCATGCACTGAGCCTCTAGTGCAGCAGTTCTCAACCTGTGGGTCACAACCCCTTTGGGGGTCGAATGACCCTTTCACAGGGGTTGCCTAAGACCATCGGAAAACACATATATAATTACATATTGTTTTTGTGATTAATCACTATGCTTTAATTATGTTCAATTTGTAACAATGAAAATACATCCTGCATATCAGATATTTACATTACGATTCATAACAGTAACAAAATTACAGTTATGAAGTAGCAACGAAAATAATTTTATGGTTGAGGGTCACCACAACATGAGGAACTGTATTAAAGGGTCGCAACATTAGAAAGATTGAGAACCACTGCTCTAGTGTATATATAAAAAAAGAAATTCAAAAACTCTCTCTCTAGTGCAGTGGTTCTCAACCTTCCTAATGCCACGACCCTTTAATACAGTTCCTCATGTTGTGGTGACCCCCAATTTCATTGTTACACATTAGGCGACCCCTGTGAAAGGGTCGTTCAACCCCCAAAGGGGTTGCGACCCACAGGTTGAGAACCGCTGCTCTAGTGTAACATGACTAACTACTCTCTGCCTATCTGCTACTACTCTGCATCTGTTCCTTTCCCTACCAACTGACTTCCTCACCTTTGTCTAATTTCCAGCTCACAGTGTCTGTATACTCAAAATTTCAGTTATTTTCTTCAACATTCTCATAGCCCCTGCAGGGGAGGTAAAACTCATTTTTTTTACCCTCTTAGGTTGTGGTATCAGGCTAAGAATGAAACTGACATGAGGCATATCAACAGGAGAAAAGCATATAAATTTCATTTAAAATTTTCATGAAAACTGCCAAAACCGGTTTGGCTCAGTGGATAGAGCGTCGGCCTGCGGATTGAAAGGTCCTGGGTTCGATTCCGGTCAAGGGCATGTAACTGGGTTGCGAGCACATCCCCAGTGGGAGATGTGCAGGAGGCAGCTGGTCGATGTTTCTCTCTCATTGATGTTTCTAACTCTCTATCTCTCTCCCTTCCACTCTGTAAAAAATCAATAAAATATATTTAAAATAAAATAAAATAAATAAAATAAAATAAAATTTTCATGAAAACTGAAGACTGGAAGAGGCAGTTAGGACAGAGAGCTTAGCTACTGTTTTTAACACAACGAATGTTCATTTTTGGAGAAGAGACAAGACACAGGAAAAGATTTTAAGCTTCTAGGAGTGGTAAATTGGGAGGAAGTGCCTAAAAAATATATGGGGGAACTAATGGAAAATAAGGGTTATCTTCATAGGTTTGTTTTACAGGTTTATTTTGGCATTCACTCCCTCTGTTGATAAGAAAGTTCTGGTACAGGTAGGGCTAGTTTCTCAAGGGAAATTTTATGATCTGCTTTTAGGCAGAAAGAGGGAGGTCAAAGAGCCCTTCCTGCATGTGCTATTCCTCAAGAGCCCTCGGCTCACAATAAATAGGCCACAGCTTTATATTTGGGGGTGGCATGTTTTGATCCCCTAGGGGATCACACTTCTGAAGCTCTGCTCTCATCTTTAATTTACTGAATCTATCAGAATTCTGCAGCTAAACTCCTGTGAGTGAGAATCTGTTTGACACCGCGCATTCTCCAACAATGGAGAGTGCCCCACCGGGCCAGGACGAGGATGAAGCAAGCCAGGTGCCCAGGGCATAACATTTCATAAGGTAGGTTTCTCACTTGTGATGACAACCAGGCACTTACACAACCCTGAAAGGGAGCACTTCTGGAAATGCTGCACCCAGGGTATCTTGCTTGCCTCAACCTAGTCCTGGCCTGAAAAGCTTCAGCACAGTGTTCTGAAACTATGCTTATCTTAACCCCAATTAGGGCCAGCCTAATTCCTGCTACAGTACCCTTCAGCAAATCTCTCCTCCCTAAAGTCCATTCTCAAATTCCCAAGGCTCAGTGAGGGGAAGTTGTTGTATGGTCCAGAATTTACCTTTTCTCAGGATAATTAAAGGGGGAAGCACACATTCTCTTTACACCCCACCCTTGGGGCTGTCCTTCCATACCATCAGAAGGTTCTTCTGAAAATAATGAGCAGTGTGTGTTCCAAAATATGAATCATTCAGTTTTTAATAATATCACATACTGGTATAGGCTTACAACCAAATAGTCAAGTTTGTTTTGAATAATTGGTTTGTCTCCAGTTCTAATTTTCTACTTTTACTTCCTTGAACAAGTCACATTTATTTCTCCAAAATAGTGATTTTTATATATAAGCTATTCTAATGCCAGATTAGAGTAAATGTCTTTAATATCATGTTCAGGAGTGTTGTTCTACAGAAAGATTTACTTTTTAAATAGGACACTCAATTTTCAACATAAATCTTCTATATTTGAGTATTATCATTGACTTTCCCAAGAAAAATTGATAGTTAACTATATCCACTTAACTAAAAAGTCGTGCAAAAATAATACTTCCCAGAACACAGGGAGGGTATGTTCCCCAAAACAAGCTGTTTTTCCATTCTGGGTGGCAGAAAGTGCTTCTAATATATAAATTCAAAATTTTCATACATCTATATTTTTTGTAAGGTTCATTCTTCAGTGAGCAAACCCATACCTCAGTTAAGGCACAGCACTTCATGTGATCCCACTGCACAGTATGCAGGCCAGCCTGTGTTTTGGTTGTTCTTCAGTCAGTTCACTCTGTTATCAGTGGCCCTGGGAATATGGGATGAGTTAGTAACACGATAGAAAACAGGATTACTAGTCAGCATGGGCCATGGGTAGGGTTGGGGACATGGCAAATATTTTGATAGCTCTCTCAGCATCATACTAAGTAAGTCACAACCACAACCAGGAGTTTGGTGGAGCGGACACAGAGAACAACACAGAGCTGACGTAGGGCCCCACCCTGACCCTCCACACACAGTGGTGCAAGAAGCAAGCAAGTTCCTCATTGGGGTTCCTGCTTCTACTAAGCTGCCCTATTTGTCACAGGCTGTCCTGGAGGAAGAGCAAGTATCCAAAGACCAGAACAGAGTAGGTGAGAGAAGTTCACCAAATAGTGAGCAGGCTTTGGAGGTGTTTGGTCTTTTGGTAGGAGTGAGGTGGCCACTGGAGTGGCTCAGTTGGCTGAGTGTTGTCCTGTGCACAAAAGGTTGCCAGTTAGATGCTATGTCAAGGGACATACCTGTGTTCAATCCCTGGTGGGGATGAATATAGAAGGCAACCAATCAACGGATCTCTCTCTCTCTCTCTCTCTCTCTCTCTCTCTCTCTCTCTCTCCTTGCAATTCCTTTCCTTTTACCTCTATCTTCAGGAAGATTTTCGGTTTTGCGGAGGTTTTGTTTATTTTGTATTGTTTAATTTTTCTCTAATTATTATTATAGATCTAAGGTACCTTTCTTGAAATAGTGTCTCACTTATATGACTCCACTTCTGCTTTTGAGAAAAATTCTCATTTTTTGAAATTTATCTTTATTGTTGAAAGCATTACAGATGTCCCTCTTTATCCCATTAACCCACTCCACCCTGCACCAGCCCCTCCCAAGCCTTCACCACACTATTGTCTGTGTCCATGGCCTATGCATATATGCATGTAAGTTTCCCAGTTATTAATCTCTTCCCAGCCCTTTAGAAATTTGTTAATTTTATGTCTGGGGTAGGGAGGAGGGGGCTTGTTCCTTATAGTGTCCTACACGAGGCTTATGAGGACTGTTGTTTTACTAAATCTGGAGGTGTGCCTTCCAAATCCCCAGATTGCTTCACTGCTTGGTATGGAACTTGGTAAGCTTGATACTTCTGCTCAAAACATAAGTTTAAAACCACGTCTCCCAAGTCACATTTTATCAAGTTGCCTATATTTAAGCCTTAGATTCCCATGGGAGCATGGAGTGAGAGAACCTGATGGTTATTGAACATATACCATGTTCTAGGCACTATAGTAATTCTTTATATTCAAGCCACACAACAGCTTTTGTAGGAAGTACCATTATCTCTACAGCTGAGATAAAAATAAAATTTAGAGTTGAGTAACCAGCTCCCTAAGGCCATCCAATGGCTAGGAGCCAGAGATAAAATTCCTTTGCATCACTTCAGATAATAAGAGTTACACATTGCTTACGAAAACAATTTTTGACCTTATGCTCATATACCCTTTTGTCAAATACTTGAAGAACTCCAGTGCTATATTAAAGTTTGTAATTCATCCATTTTACAAATATTCGTGTCTGTCTTTCCTTAAGAAATGACTGTCTTGGATGACACCACTATAACATCTCTTACATATCCAAAGTTTAAGTGGCAGATTTAACATAATTTCTCTAACACTATCACCCCTTTGTTCGAATATCCAACCACGAAGCTTTTTTGTCTGGCTACCTTCCAAGGGAACTCAAATAGATTTGGGGCTACTATTTGATTCCTTGAACAGTGAGTTTGTGAGGCTAAAGACTAAGTATCTTTTACTTCTTGTCAAAGATCTTAGGGCCAAATGGTGTATAATAGAATCACATCTGATGTTGAGATAGGGTATTATGTATAAAATGTGTCTTACATAGTCTGGAATGCCAGAGGCAGATATTAAGAGCCTAAGTAGAATTAAAAAAGTGAGAACAACCAGCAAAGAACACAGTAGGCAGTAGTAGTAGTTTTCAAACTTGTGTGCTTAAAAACATTCTGATCTGTAGGTCTGGAGTAGAAGCCAGGTATTTGTATCATTAACAAAGGTCAGAAGTGATCCAAATTTGAGAATTCCTGGGAAGGGCATCAGTAAAACCAGAAGATGTCTAGTAATGAATTCCCATTAAGGAGAAGGAGCAGGGAATATCTATGGTTGGAATTTGTTCTGCTCTACTCCCAGCCCAACTTGGTGTACATGACTCTGATCCATATAAATGGGTGAAGGTTCAGAGAACAGGTTGAGGGAGTAGGATATTTTGCTAAAGACCAAGATTTCCAAAGGGCAGAGTGGATTAGGGAGATTTCAGAGTGGATTAGGGATATGATATTGGGTGATATCACTAGAAGATGCTCAGAGCCATACAATTTAGTATGTCCCAACTTTCAAAAAAGTGCTTCCTCACCCCTCTTCCCTTTGTAAATGTGTCTTTATTTCTCAGTTCCACTTTATAGCGAGACTCTTCAAAAGGGTTGTCAATTTCCCCTGTTTTATTTCCTATTTTCCTATTCCCTCTTCAATCCACATCAATCAGGCTTTGTCCCAACAACTTTGGCAAAGTTTTCAAACTTCATGTTTCCAAATCTAATGGTTATTTCTCAGTTTCATCTTGTCAACCTCTTAGCAATGTTGACAGAGTTGACCACTTCCTTTTTCTTGAAATAGTTCTTCACTTGGCTTCCCGAACATCATATTCCTTTGATTTTCCTTCTACCTCATAGACCACTCCTTCTGAGGTTCCATTGTTGACTCCTTTTCCTCAACATTTATTGGAGTCCATCAAGGCTTAATGCCCAGCCCTCTTCTCCCTCTACCTCCCCTTCCCAGATTATCTCATCCAGTCTCATGGCATCCATGTGCTAATGGTTCCCCAAATTTTTATCTCTAGCCCTGACATCTAAACCCAGTCCAAAGTCATTAACTTTTCCAGACCCTTCTTGGTGACTCCGTTTGGTGAATATAGATGTTTAATACTGTCTTTCTTCCCCAAACCTATTCCTCCTATAGTTTATTATTATTATTATTATTATTATTATTATTTTAATAATTGACAACTCCATTCTTTCAGTTGCTCTGGCAAAAAAAAAAAAAAAATCATCCTGGATTCCTCTTTTTCTCATACTTCACATCTAGTCCCATCTTTATAATATAAATGAAGTCTGACTATTTCTTATCACCACAACTTCCACTACCCTGATTCAAGCCACCGTGGCTCTCAACTGGATTAGTTAATAGCTTTCTCCCTGATCTTTCTGTGTTTGTATCTCCACCTTCCCACATAGTCTATCGTTGAGACAGCAATCATAATGCTCTTTTAAAAACATGTTACTCTTACACAGCTCTCCCACCCACACAACCCCATCCCTGAATTTCCAATTAGGGAGGAAAGGATATATTTTCACTACGTGTCATTGGGTATATTTGGATATCCTTTTGGTAAAATTTTAAATAAAAAACATGTATTATTTTCTTATTGCTGCTTAACAAATTAGTTGCTTAAAACAACACAAACTTATTCTCTTACAATTCTGGAGGTCCGAAGTCTAAAAGCAAGGTATCAGAAGGGCTGCATTCCTCTGGAAGCTTCAGGGAAGAATAACAGTTGGGGCAAGCAATGGAAAAATAAAAATAAAAAAACCTTGGGAGGAAAGTCTGGGAAATGAGATGCTTTGGGGGGAATAAGGCCTTTGAAAAGCTCCCATAATTTCTAGAAAATATAGAAGGTCGGGTGCATGCCCAGGGCTGGGACATGCTTGAAAACATCCGAGAAAACATTGAGCTCTTACCTCTAGACTCTGCTCACATGGGAAGTGAAGACTAAGGCACAATTGTCACCTGTCTGGCTGAGTGTTGAAGGTGTGTCTCAACATGCCATGGAGACCCTTGGCAAATTGGGAGGTTTTTCTGTGATTGTTGTTCCAGGTATTTAAGGAAATCTCTGTCAAATTATTAGCTGATCACTCAGCTAATGGAAGAGAGACTTCAGTGGTCCCATACAATAACAACAACAAAAAGAGCTTACAAAATTTTTTCAGAAAATTCAATAAACAAACAAAAAAGCAACAAACAGCAACAACAGATCCTAGGGAGGGCACAACATAATTACTGGAATTGCTACATCCTATATAATAAAAGCCTAATATGCAAATTGTCCCCTCAACTAGGAGTTCCACCACTCGCTATGATGTGCGCTGACCCCAGGGGGCAGTGCAGATCATGGCAGGCGTCAGTGAGGAGGCACTAGCAGCGGTCGGCAGTGGAGGAACTGCCGGCCCCAATGGGTTTCCAGGTGATCAGGGCTGCAGCTGCAGGGACCTCAGGGGCCAGTTGGGCTTACTGTGGGTTCGTGCAGGAGTCGGTCTGCCAAGGCCTGTTTGGAGAGAGCACACTGCCTGCCCGGCTTCTGTGTGGCCCTGCTGGAAGGTCCAGAGGCCCACACTGCGCCCCTGCCCGCAGTGTCCGGCCGCGCTTACTGCATCTTCATTGGGGATTCGGGCACTGTGACTCAGGTGGAGGGGGGCACGTCTGGGCCCAGGGGCCCAGGTGCTGCCCAGGGCCCAGAGGTCAGCTGGGACCTGCCCTTCCATGCCAGACACTTGCGCTTCGATCGCCGGCCAGGCCTAGGGACCGCACTTGTGCACGAATTTGGTAATAATAATAATAATAATGTATTTTGTACAAAGAAGTAAAGAAAACCAGGAATACAAAGTCTCATCAAATAAAAAATATCAATAAAGAGATAGAAATTTATTTTTAAAGGAGGGACCAGTCCAGCTGGCGTGGCTCAGTGGTTGAGCGTCAACCTATGAACCAGGAGGTCACGGTTCGATTTCCAGTCAGGGCACACGCCAGGGTCGCAGACTCGATCCCCAGTGTGGGGCGTACAGGAGGCAGCCAATTGATGATTCTGTCTATCTCATCATTGATGTTTCTCTCTCTCTCTCCCTCACCTTCTCTGAAATCAATAATTTTTTTTTAAAGGAACCAAATAAAAATTCTGGAGTTGAAAAATGCAATAAATAAAATTTTTAAATCACGTGAGTGGTTCAACAGCAGATTTAAGCATACTGTGAAGTGAATTGGTTACTAACTTATGAATGTCTTTAAGTTGTTTAACAAACCCTCAACCATAATGCTAAAGGTCTCCTTTTAGCAAAGTTTGTTCATACATGCTTTCTTTCAGATACATAGGGAGGTAAGTGACTATTGCATAAAGAGAAAATTTATGTTTATCAAAAGGAGCAGATCTCAGGTTGAGGAGTACTATAGGGAGAGTTTTTGTCCAGAGAGATTAAAAGCTTCTGAAATTTTGGCTAGTTGGATTTTGATTAGATGATTGTATGTTCCACCAGTCCAGAAGATTGGGGGTGATAGGCACAATGGAAATGCTATAGGATAGACCAAATGTTACCAATGGATTTTATTATTTGCCCAGTGAAATAAGTCTCTTGGTCACTATGTAACTCAGAGGGAATTCCCAATTAGAAATTATTTTTTCTAATAACAATTTACCAACTGTTAAGGCTGTTGCTCTCCTGCAAGGGAATGCCTCAACCCAGGGAGAAAACATACAAGTCATAACTAATATATGTCTGTACCCCTGAAATAGTGACATTTGGATAAAATCCAATTGTCATACTTCAAGTGGACCTAAAGGGAGTGGGAAATGTCCTTGGGATCCATGGAGTGGTTTTCCTGGGTTATATTTGGACAGATGGGATATCTGCTGTACACTTTATAAGCTACTGTAAGAGAAAGTTTCCAGTAATATTGTTTAGTCCATGAAGTCATTTTTTTAGGACCCCAATGTGTTAGCTCATGTACATGTTGAAGTACATGGGTTGGGCCTCTATAGGTAAAATAGATTTCTGATTAGGTCCAAGCCATGTCTGTCTGGGTCAAAGGTTCCCACTGTTTGTTGCCATATTCTTTTTTCACCTTCCGTAGTTGTGTACTGAAACTGTAAAAGATAACCTTTTATTGATTTAGTAGAAAGCAAAGAACATTCTTGGGTCTGGATAACTTGAGTGTTCAATACTGGCTGCTTAGCTGCAGCATCAGCAAAATGATTTCCTTTTGCTTCCATGGTGGTAGCTTTAGAATGCCCTGGGATTTTGATAATTGCCAATTGTTTCAGTTGCTGTATGGCATCTAAAAATTCTGCAACCAGTTTTCCATTTTTTTATGGGCTTCCCAGAGGAAGTTAAGAAGCCTTGCTGCTTCCATAACATTCCAAAGTCAGAGCTACAGCAAATGCATAGCAACTATCAGTGTAAATATTGGCTACTTGGCCTTTGGCCAATTGACAAGCCCAAGTTAGAGCAAATAGTTCAGCTTGTTGGGCAGATCTTATTTCAGGTAGCTAAGAACTTTCAATTATGTCCACCATGGAAGTTATTGCATATCCAGTTCGGTAATGTCCCTGTTCATCTTTCAGATAAGATCCATCTGTGAACCAAATTAAGTCAGCATTATCAATAAGAGTTTCCTGTAAATCATTCCTAGGAGCAAGAAGGTGCTCAGTGAGCAAAACACAACTGTGGGTGTCTTCATCCTGTAAAGAGGGTAACAGAGTGGCAGGGCTAAGGCGATTACAGCAAGTTAAACTAATATTAGGTGCAGAGAGCAGGAGCGCTTCATAAGAAGCCAATCTACTGACAGAAAAGTGTTGAGTGTGATGAGAGTTCAGAAAAGATTCAACAGAACGAGGAACAGAAATAGTTAAAGGAGAGCCCATAACTATATCTTCTGTGTGTTTATATAACATGGCTGTAACAGAGATTGCCCTCATACAGGAAGGAGCTCTTTTGCTACTGTGTACTAGTTGCTGACTATACTATCCTATAAACCTATAGTGATCTCCATATTTCGGAGTTAGAACTGCTAAAGCATTTCCTTTACTTTCATATGTGAAAAGGAAGAAGAGAAGTTTATAGTGTGGATGCCCCAGCGCAGGAGTTTTAGACAGTACTTCTGATAGAGCCTCTATAGCTTGATTCCCTTCAGGAGTCCATTGAGTTTGGATCAGGTTTATCTGACTTTAATAGGGCAGAGAGAGGTTGGGCTATCAATGAAAAGTTTGAAACCCAATTTCTACAATATCCAGTCAAACCAGGAATCCTCTAAGTTGCTTTCTTGTTTTTGCAAGAGAGAAAGATAGGATTCCTCTAAGTCAGGGTTAATCAGTAGCCCATCTTTAGATATGAGATGGCCAAGGTATTTCACTTGAGGTAAGTAAAACTGAAGCTTATCCTTTGAGACTTTATGTCCTTTTATAGCTAGCTGCTACAGTAGGTAAATTGTGTCCTTTTGAGGGTCTAGTAATGTCCTAAAGCATAAAAATAAATCATCTACATACTGGATTAGAGTGGAATCTCTAGGAAATTTAATATCATTTAAATCAGCTTTTAATATCTGGGAGAAATAGGTGGGACTTTCTGTATATCCCTGGGGCATTATAACAGAAGTAAATTGTCCATCTTTCCAGGTGTAGGCAAAGAGATATTGACTGTCCTTTTCTACTGGAATACTGAAAAGGAACTACATAAATCTATTACTGAAAAATATTGGCAGTCCACAGGAATGGCTGACAATAATGTACGTGGATTTGAAACCACAGGATGTCTGGGTATAAATATTTTATTTATAGCTCTGAGTTCCTGTACAAATCTCCATCCTTTTTCTTTCTTTTTTAAAAAAATATATTTTATTGATTTTTTTACAGAGAGGAAGGGAGAGGGGTAGAGAGCTAGAAACATCAATGAGAGAGAAACATCGATCAGCTGCCTCCTGCACACTCCCTACTGGGGATGTGCCAGAAACCAAGGTACATGCCCCTGATCAGAACCGAACCTGGGACCCTTGAGTCCGCAGGCCGACGCTCTATCCACTGAGCCAAACCAGCCATCCTTTTTCATTTGGTTTCTTTACTGGAAGAATAGCAGAATTACAGGGGCTTGTACATGGAATTATAAGTCCCCTTTTTGACCAGTAAAAATATATGTTGCACCATAACATCTCCTACTTGAAAGGGGGCAAGTTTGGATTTAAAAACAGTCATTGGTTGGTTAGATATCCCTACCATTTATACAGAAGCTTTATTCCGAGTGAGAAGGAAACTTAGTTGGGTAGGGTAGAGAACAGATAAAAGTAGCCCCAGTGTCCACAAGGGCCTTAGTAACTTCCCCTTTTATGAAAATTTCAATTTCTCCTAAAGTATTAGTAAGGAGAAGGGGAAGTATCCTCTCAGTCCTCGGAGCAGCCCTATGCTTGCTTCTGTTTGTTTTCTCTTTGTAACTACCATTTCAGTTTTCTATAATCTTTCTTATGGTGGTCTGCCTTTTTACAGTAAAAATTTCTTTCCCTCCTTTTCTAAGAGATTTCCGAGTAGAATTGACTTGATTGATTAATTGTTGGAGCTGTAAGTTTATAATTTGGTCAGCTTTATCTCTTTTTCTTTTTTGGATAGTGTTAGATAGTCGATCAGCCAGAATAGCCAGTTCATCAGCATGGGTAGTCTGCCTGTTTAATTTATGTTGTTTTATCAAAGTTACAAGCTCTTCATCCAGTCCTTCCAAAAATGCTGAATTTAGTAAGGGATCATTTTGATGATCCTTAAAACTGTCTGGAGAGAGATCTGAGTATAGTTGGAAAGTTTTTTCAAAACGTTCAAAGAAATCAAGCACTGGTTCATCAGGCTTTCTTTTACATTGCTGGATTTTGGTCCAGTCCATTTTGCGAGGAAAAATCTCAGGTATGGCTTGACAAAGCCCGTGAGCTAATTCCCTGCATTTTTCCCTGTCTGTGTCTCTCTGCTTTAAAAAATTTTGTACCAGAGTATGCCGGTGAACCTTATTCAGCCATTCTGTTGCTTTGCTCTTAGAAACCAGTAGGTGTATTAATTGGAATAGGTCAGAATAGCCAGGATCATATATTCTAACAGTTAAATCAAATTCCTTTGTAAAGGAATGTGGGTTCTGGAGAGGGTCAGGGAAATCTTTAGTTAGATTTCTTAATTCTGTTCTAGTCCAGGAATATATCTCAAAAAAAATAAAAAATAAAAAAGATATATAAATGGCTAATAAGCATATAAAAAGATGTTCAATAACATTAATATTTAAAGAAACACAATTCAAATCCAAAATGAGGTACCACTTCACATCCACTAGGGTGGTTATAATTTAAAAATAAGAAAATAATAAGTGTTGACAAAGATATGGAGCAATTAGAACTCTTCTAAGTTGCTGGTAGGAGTGTAAAATGGGGCAAGTGTTTTGAAAAACAATTTAGCAGTTCTTCAAAATGTTAAAAAGGACTTACCACAAGACTCAGCAGTTCTACTCACACATGTATACATAAGAGATTAAAAACAGTTGATCAGACAAAAACATGGATGGGAATGTTCATAGAAGCTTTATTCATAATAGCCAAAAATTAAAAACAACTCAAAATGCCCATGACTAACGAATTAATAAATAAAATGTGGTATATCCACATAATGGAACATTGTTTGGTAATAAAAAGAAATGAAGTACTAATACATACTATAACATGAATGACCCTTGAAAACATTATGCTAAGTGAAAGAAACCAGACTCAAAAAGCCACAGATTATGATTCCATTTGTATGAAATGTCCAGCATAGACAAATCCATCTATATTATATAAAAGCCTAAGTGACCGCTGACCATCCAACTGTCCAACCGTCTGACTATCCAAACAGTAGCAATGACATGCACTGACCACCAAAGGGCAGACATTCAACGCTGGAGCGGAAACCACAGGCATGGAAACATGGAACAGACTGATGAATCTCAGAGGGAAGGAAGGAGGGGGAGGACAGGAAGAGATTAACTAAAGATCATATATGCATACTAGAGGCCCGGTGTACGGATCCATGCACCAGTGGGGTCCCTCGGCCTGGCCTGCACCATCTTGCAATCCGGGACCCCTCAGGATGTCGAAGAGCCAGTTTCTACCCGATCCCCACAGGCCAGGCTGAGGGACCCCATCGGTGCACGAATCCTTGCATCGGGCCTCTAGTAGAGACATAAAGCTGATTAGTGTTTGCCCAGGAGCTTGGTGGAAGAGAGGAATGTGGAGTGAATGCCTAAAGGGTATAGGGTTTCTCTCTCAGGGGATGATGTTGTGGGGCACAAAACATAATTTTCCTCCCACCTTTCTAAGTTCTGACTGGACTAATAATCAAATTAATGTGAGAAAGATTAATAGGATAAAATGTCCAAATTTATTGCATATGTACATTTGGGGGTTATTTAAGAATGTGAACCCCATGAATACACTCAGCTGTTGAGGCTTATATGCCATTCTGGAAAAAGAAGAGAGAGGCAGGAGTTTTGGATTTCAAAGGGAAAGAAAGCAATTCATAAGTAAATGACAAAAAGCAAACATGTAATAAAGAAATTCTTGCTGGGTCACCCTGAAACAATGGGGCACAAAAGGGGGGGCCTGTTTGTTGCTAGATTTCTTCCTGACTGCCACACTAAATTTATATTATGATTCTAAGGTGATGCTCTCTTCCTTTAAACAAGCTTTTCTAAATAAATAGGTTTTTCTATCTGAATCTCTTTAGGTAGGTAAGGTGGAGGGTCAAAGGTTCTTTCTGAGGCTTTTGTTTGTTAATAACCAGCTTAAATTCAATATCCCAAAGGCATATTTTGGTGTGGCAAACTCTGGTCCCCCTCTATGTTCTAGAATTAGATAGTGGTGAAGGTTGCACAACATTGTGAATGTATTAAGATCACTGAATTATATACATACTTTAAAATTATTTTAAAAAGTAATTTGTTTATTATGTGAATTTTACCTCAACTTAAAAATATCTGCCCTAACCAGTTTGGCTCAGCGGAGAGAGCGTCAGCCTGTGGACTGAAGGGTCCCAGATTTAATTCTGGTCAGGGGCACATGCCTGGGTTGTGGGCTTGATCCTCAGTGGGGGGGACGTGCAAAAGGCAGCCAATCAATGATTCTCTCTCATCATTGATGTTTCTATCTCTCTCTCCCTCTCCCCTCCTCTCTGAAATCAATAAAACAATATATATATATTTAAAAATCAAGTCATAAACGAACTTTATCAATATGTAAAACTCTTTTCACCAAAGACATTAGTGGTGAGCAAAAGACAACCTGTATATAAAAGGTGTAAAAAGTGTAAACAGACTCACAAAAGGAATATATATAGCCATAAAGATATGAGAAGACACTGAAGTTAACTAGAAAAAAGAAAAATGCACATTATAACAATGAGATAGCATATCTTTGTAGATTTGCAAAATTGAAAGAATTTGAAAATATCAAGGGTGTCTAAGAGTTGGAAAAAGATTATCTTATATACTGCTAATACAAGTTTAAAATGCAATCATTTTGGAGGGTAATTTGGTAGTAAAGTGTTAAAATTTTAAGATATACACCCTCTGCAAATTAGCAATTCTACTTCTCTGTATTTACTCCCCCAAAATATCAGTAGAGGTCCATATGAAAGCATGTACAAGTATATTTGTTGCAGCATTTATTTATTTTTTTGTAAATGCAAAAATAAGAAACAAACCAATGAGTGTGGAGAAATAAATTGTGGTAGAATTGCCCAGCTGGCATGGCTCAGTGGTTGAATGTTGACCTATGGACTAAGAGGTAGCGATTTGATTCCTGTTCAGGGCATGTGCCGGGTTGTGGGCTCGATCCCCAGCGTGAGGGAGGCAGCCTATCAGTGGTTCTCTCTCATCATGGATGTTTCTATCTCTCTCTCCCTCTGTCTTCCTCTCTGAAATCAATAAAAATATATTTTAAAAAAATAGTGTGCTAGACTCATACCACAAAATAATATATAACCACTAAAACAAATAATGTTAAAATGGAAAGATTCCTAAGACATACTGTTAAATTTAAAAAGCAAGTTTTAAAACATTCTTCATTTATGTAAAAATCTACAAAATCTTACAAAACCAAACTACCAAATACTTTGTTTCCTATGGGAATGTATATTGTGTATGTATGCATATGTTGGGGGAAAGCCCGAAAAGTCTAAATTCAGGATTGATTCTGAAGAACTGACACATAGCCTTATTCAAATTCATAGGAGCTTTAATAGGAGCAACTTACATAAACGGCAAGGCAGCTGCTTCCAGTGGTGGCCAGCCAGGGAGAATCCTCACCCCTCCCAGGACAGAGTTTCTTTTTAAAGGGGATTAATAGCAGGGGTTAATAGCAAAACCAGCTGGCAGGTAGACCTCCAGAGAGAACAATAAATCACTGAGTTAAAAGAAAAGTTAAAAGACAAACATCAGGCAGTTTCTACACTCTACATTCATTAACCTCCTTCCTGGGGGCACGGTGTTTGTCTTTGGGTAGCATGGTGGGGGGTCGGGGGTAGGATCGGGGGAGTGGTTCAGAGTAGTCAGCCGTGTCTGAGCTTACAGAGTTTGACAGTCACAGAGAGTTCAACATCTCCCAGGTGCCTTTGCTGCTGGAGCTATATTGCATCTCTAAAGTGAGTTCCCCTACATATATAAATGTAAGGGGGAAAAAGTTTGGGAAATCAAAAGTGAAAGTGATATCAGTGGAAGGGGACAGATCCATATTGTTGAAGGTAATAAAAGGTGATTTTAATCTTATTTTAAGCATTTTTTTTTTACATAGAGACATGCTATTATTCATAAAACAAGAAAAACGTAGATTCAAAGTCCAATATTTAAATAGTGAATATATTTGAACTCTGAACAAATATATTCTGAGCTAGTCAAAGTGACTTGGTTGAAAGAAAACTTTGATTTACATTTTTGTCTTCCTAAGGGTAGGAAGAATTGAAAGGGAACAAAAGAACTTAGAGTAATTTCTGATTTTACTCGGCCAAAATGAAAGCCAGGTAAATCTTACTAGTAGGTAATAGTTTAAACATGCCTTGAATCAATTATTTAGTCTTACAAAGAACTCATTATAAAAGCTTTTTGAAATATCTAAAACCTGAGAATTCATCAGTAAGGAACTCTATCTACAAAGAATTTTTCAAGCAACACTTGAATTGGGTTATCAAGATCTCTTGATAAGGTAGACATGGATACTAAGGAAATCCTGCTATTGCATGTTAATTATTCAGTACAACAGACTATGGGAGAAAAAGTAAAGACAACTTAAAAAGCAAGAAGAGTAGTGGCACAACAAAATGCTATTCTAGAATGCCAATGTGACAACATATAAACAGCATAGAATCTAGAGACAATACCCTTGGGTAATTTTGAGTCTGCCACTCTCTAATGTGACCTTCGGCAAACCACTTACCCCATTTGTAAAATGAGAATAAGAATACCGACCTTGCTTACCTGGCTGGGTTGCTGAGAAGGGCATTGTGAAAGGAAAAGTACTAACAAGATCAAAAGAGTTCAAAAGAGTTAGAGTGAAAGAGATCAACTCAATAATGTAAAATTCTCAAGGGACTGAAGAACTGTCAAAAGACTTGGGACAAGCTGTCCAGAGAGACTTGTTTTAGACCAAGTACAGTCTAATTCTTTATCCTCTGCGTAGTAATGCACACCTGCCTCGGATTATGCCCATGTTTCTCCATCTTAATTTCAGAAAATTGCTCTTGAACCATCAGCTATATTATTTTTATCATTTATATCTTTGTTTCATTGACATAATTAAACTATATATCAGTCTCTTCTACCCACTCAAGCGTCTTTGAGAATTATGTATTCAAGTGAAGCATTATCAGGGAGAAATTAAGATGAAGACTCTTGGGTCAGATTGCCTTGGTTTAAAGCCAAACTCCACACCTTAACAAATATGTAGGAGTAGAAAACTTACTTAACTTCTGCGTGCCTCCGTAAAATGGGTGAAGGTTCATAACTGAGGATTCTTCCTGTTGGGGTCTGTAATTGACACTTTCCTGTGGGGTCTGTAATTGACTAGAGTGGTAGGTGTGAGGGCTCCCCCTTCTGGCCTCCTGACTCCATTTTTTAAAGATTTATACTTTTATTATAGTAACAATAGTTGTTACAGTGAGATGTACACACATACACAGAATTATTATATTTAAATTCATATAGAACAATATTTACATTTTAAGTTACAGCTCTTGAAGTTAGAAGATGAAGTAGAGCTTAAGTTTTACAACAGAGGATACAAAAATACACAAGGCAAAAATAGAGTTGACAGTATAACTATCTGTTCTCGATGCCGGATTGTAGACGAACGTTTTAAAGAGCAGATCCAAGCCATTTTCATCCAAGTTTTTGACATGGGATGCTAGGCTTCCTGGTTTCCACTTGGGAAAGGTATTCTTTTTAAAATTATTATGATGACAAACATATACAATTTTCCATCTTTTTTTTTCAATCATAGTTCACATTCAATAGTATTCTGTATTAGTTTCAGGTGCACAACATAGTGGTTAGACAATCATATACTTTACAGAGTGTTCCCCCTAATATTTCAAGTACCCCCTCTGCCCCGGCCCATACATAGCTATTACAATATTATTTTGTTTCCTCCATTGACCTCTCCCCAGCCACTTCTACCCCCCCCCCCACTACCCCCCGCTAGTGACTGTGTCCATTGGTAATGCTTATATGCATGCATACAAGTCTTTTGGTTGATCTCTTACCTCCACCCCCACCCCTCCCCTGACTTCCCTCTGAGGTGTTTTTTTAAAAAATATATTTTTATTGATTTCAGAGAGGAAGGGAGAGGGGAGAGAGAGATAGACACATCAATGATGAGGATCGAGTTGGCAGCCCCAGGCATGTGCCCTTGACCAGAATCAAACCCGGGACCCCTCAGTCCACAGGCCAATGCTCTATCCACTGAGCCAAACCAGCTAGGGCCCCTCTGAGGTTTGACAGTTCAATACTTCTCTGTCTCTGGATCTAATTTTGTCCGTCGGTTTATGTTGTTCATTATATTCCACAAACGAGTGAGGTCATGTGGTGGGAATCGTATTCTTATAGTCCTGTAAAGATTCCACTTTTGGCCACACTTCATTGTTGGGGGTACCCAAAGCTCTGAAAATTTTGAAGAGTTTACCAATTTCTGAATCCCCATGGAAAAATGGTTTTCTTCATTGCTAATTCTGCAAATATAGTGCTTTTACTCCAAATGGCAACTGGAGTTGAATAGCAAGCTGATCCCAGCAGTACTTCTGGGGATCTATAGCAAAGTGTTTCTACCTCATGAGCATATACTGTAATGGGTATTCCAAAAGCTCTGGCAAGGACAAAAACCAGACAGTTTAATTGTTCCTTTGTCATTCGATCAACAGAGTTTGAGGTTTTACCTGGTAAGTCTCAATGTAGAACGATTCTAGAGTGACAAAACACAACCCCTTGTAGGTTTTGGTACAAATAACCCTTAACAAGGGAAAAATCCATGAACTGACTAGCAGGGATAGAATCCAAGCATTTCTTTAGATCCATGGAAGGTATTTAAAGATGAGATAACCCAGAATCCTGCATGAGCACATTTTGCAGGCTGACTATATTTGGATGACGAAATTCAATTAATAGAGAAATTTCCTGAATTTCAGTATAAAGAACCCCTTCTTCTTCACTTTCTAGTCTGATTTCTTTTATAGTTACCACATGACCTGCAGTTTTGTCTCTACCCATGGTACTTTCTACAATTTTCTCTATTTTGATAGTCTTCCATAGTCGGTCAATAGTTATGGTAGATGCCAACTAATGACCCCGTGACGGCTACCATGTCAACATCGCTCTTTCCCACTGGACTTTATTTTAAATGAGGTTCCCCTTTAACAATTTTCACAGAGGTTAGTAATCGAATCACTAAATTGCATCCTGCTTTCCTCACTGGACCTCGCCTGAAAGGAGCACTGATGCTTGTGCTCCTGGGCTGTCTCCTGCAGAGTCACCCCAGGCTGATGGATGTTTCCAAAGTGCAAGCAATAGCCAACACAATATTCATCATCTATGAAGGGAGAACACCAGGATAATCAAAGTTTGTGAATCACACTCTTTGGGGCTAAGAAATAGGTTGTTTATCTCGATTTCCTTCAAGCGATGGAAGGTGTGCATGTCTTTTGCTGTTTGCTCTGAGACCCATTCCTTGCTCTGCCTTGTATTATAGAGTGGAGATTCCCTTCCCAAGTGCTTTTAGGTCAATTCAAAAGGAGGCATCAGGAGAAAATTGGAATTTGGAAGGGGGGGGGGAGCTTGGGTATTTCTTCAAATATTTAAGGAAGAAATGATACCAATTCTACACAAATATTTACAGAGAATACAAAAGGGGGGAGAATATATCAATTTATTTTATAAATTGAGTATTGCTTTCAAATAAAAAATCCTGCGAAAACAACAAGAAAAAAATTGTGGGTAATTCTCATTCGAGAACATAGATGCAAAACTCTTATTATTTAAAAAAATATTTTAATTGATTTTTAGAGAGAGAGGACGGGAGAGGGAGAGAGAGAGAAATATTGATGTGAGATCAAAACATTGATTAATAAACATATGATAAAAGCCTCATACCCAGAATATATTTTAAAATGCCTATTAATAAGGAAAAAGAAATAAGCAAACAATAATAATAATAATAAACGGGCAAGAGACTTGATGAGGCACTTCTCAAAAGAGGTTATCCAATACACATTTGAAAAGGTGCTCACTTCAACAGTCATAAAAGATACAAAGTAAAATCAATGACTATACAGCTACCAGAATGACCAAAAATAAAAAACAGCGACAATGTCATGTCTAGGAAATTTTAAAGCTACTGGATCTCTCAAAACACTGATGATGGATATGTATTTTGGTACAACCAACTTTAGTCCTTGGTAGAGGAAATGAAATCACATGTATATCAAAAGACATGTAATGATCACGAATGTGGTTTTCCCAGGGCACGGCTTATCTATTGTACTCCAGATGTGCTGACCCCTGCAATTTCCCCAAGTGTGGGAAACTCGACTGCATAATTTGTGGTCACAGGGGGAATGCATTTGTGCAAAATTAAAAAAAAAGAGAGAGAGACATGTAACTGTTCATAGAAGCACAATTCATTATAGTCAATTGGCCATTACCCAAAAGTCTATCAATAGTAGAATGGATAAATAAATTGTGGTATAGCCAAGCACGGGAATACTAGACAGCAATAAAAATAAGAACTGCAGCTACTAATACACACAATGTGGACAAATTTCATTAATGTAATGTTAAATAAAAGGCACAGGCACAAAAGAATACATGTCACATTATTGGATTTATCTGAAGCTCAAAACAGACAAAAACTCATCTATGGCGCTAGAAGTCATTCTGTGGTTAAAATTGGGGAGGAGGTAGTGGCAGGAAGGGGTTAAGATAGAAGTTTCTGGGGTTCTGGAAGTATTCTATTTCTTGACTTGGATGTAATTACCAGAGCATGTTCATGTGTTAATTTATTGATCTTTACACTTACAGTTTTTATATATATCTGTATGTTATACTTTAATAAAAATTTTAAAAAGCCAAAACAGTGTTATATTTTTCAAGAATATATAAGTACTTGTAAAAATGAATATATGGAAGGTGAATTGAAAAGACATGTATTTGCCCTGTCAGAGTGGCTCAGTGGTTGAGCATCGACCTATGAACAGGAGGTCATGGATAGATTCCTGGTCAGAGCGCATGCCAGGTTGTGGGCTCAATCTCCAGTGGGGGGCATGCAGGAGGCAGCCGATCAATGATTCTCTTTCATCATTGATGTTTCTATCTCTTCCTCCCTCTCGATTCCTCTCTGAAATCAATAAAAATATTTTTTAAAAAAGAAAAGAAATGCATTTGATATACTAAAATGAATGCCCAAAGGAGAAGGGGAGTGTAAGTGGACAAGGGAAGAAGAGGGAGAAATGTACAATTTTTTAAAAAATTTCCTCTATCTGTAACCTGCTACCACCATTCCTCATTTATGTTTTTCTTTCTCTCTCTCTTCTGTATTAGACCAGCTAATCTTCTAAAACTTGCTATATTAGATTAGCTAGTTTATCCTCTAAATTTCATTCCTTTAATTTTTTCTCCAAATAGGCATATCATTAATTTACTTTTCCTCCTCATGTAATGATTTCCTCCAATCTATTTTTTACCTTGCCATAAGAATTACCTTTCTAAAATGGAAGTCGCCCTAACCGGTTTGGCTCAGTGGATAGAGCATCAGCCTGCGGACTGAAGGGTCCTGGGTTCGATTCTGGTCAAGGGCATGTACCTTGGTTGCGGGCACATCCCCAGTAGGGGGTGTGCAGGAGGCGACTCATTGATGTTTCTCTCTCATCCACGTTTCTCACTCTCTATGCCTCTCCCTTCCTCTCTGTAAAAAATAAAATGGAAGTCCATCAGGTACTTTCATGACTCGCACATCCTTCAGGAAAAAAATAGAGTTCTTCAAAACATGTGATAGAGCCTTCAAAAGCTGGCTTATACCTACATTTTTAACTATTTCCCTATTTGGCCTTTATATGTCAATTGCCTTGAATTCCTTGTCATTCCCACCCACAGGTCATCATGCTGTTGTATTCTTCCATGCATTTACACATGCAGTATCCTACTGAATGCCTGATGAAGTCAGGAACATACTGACACTGTTATGGCAAAATGTGACTGCTAGCTATGTGCTCATTCTTCTGGGAGAGCTACAGGGATTTGTTCAAGCAACAATTTTACAAATTGAAATAAAAGCTGGGGGTGGATTTAAAAAATGTGAATTTGTTAGGATATAGATTTAGCTGCTGTGATTCAAAATAATAACGGCTTAAACAAATTAGAAGATCCTTTTCAATCTCATGGATAAATCTCAATAGGCAATTTATGGTTGGTGTGATGGCATTATAGTTATAAAGGGCCAGGCTTTTTTTTTTTTTCATTATTGCTCTATCATTCTTACCTATGGCTTCTATCTTGTGAATAAAATGGCTGCTCCAACACACATAATCACATCCACTTTCCAGCCAGCAGGCAGGAAGAAATAGTCAAGGGGAGGCTGGCCAGTGTGACTCAGGGTTGAGCATCAACCTATGAACCAGGAGATCACGGTTCGATTCCCGGTCAGGGCACATGCCCAGCTTGTGAGCTTAATCCCCAGGAGGGGTCGTGCAAGAGGCAGCCGATCCATGATTTGCTCTCATCATTGATGTTTCTATCTCTCTCTCCCTCTCTGAAATTAATAAAAATATATTTTAAAAATAGGAGAAAAGATTCTCCTTTCTTTTAAAAGAGCGAAGCCTGGCGGTTGCACACCTCATTTTAAGAAATTCCCATTATTTAGATCAGTGGCCACTTTTGACCCCAGGAGAACTTTGACAATGTCTGGAGACATTTTTGGTGTCACAACATGGAGAAGTGTGCTACTGGCATCTCCTAGGTAGAGACCAGGAATGCCTCTCCTTGAAAGTAGTCTAGAGGTTAACAAGATAAGAAGTATGAGAACAACAATAATCTTCTTTGATTCAATTTTATTTCTGGAAATTGTCCCAAGGCAGTAATTGAAAAGAAAATAGTAATGTTTGTCAAATGTTGACTGTAAGTTTTATTAGTGTCATTAATAAAAGTTTTACTCTACATGTTACACAACCTAAATGATCATTTTTAAAATATATATATATATATATATATATATATATATATATATATATATATAAAGAGGTAATATAGTAATTAGCCCGGACACCATAACAGTCACGACCAGTCAGGAGGAAGCTACGCAAGCAGGTGAGGCCCAGAGCAGACACAGACAGGGGGGCCTGGGGTCGCTCCATCTGCAGCGCACCAGCAGTCCCACCTCTGCACATAAGCTGCAGAGGAAACACCTCTTCTGACTGCTCATTGGCTAAGCTCCCGGTACACCACTCGCAGCGTTCTTGGTAATTTGGGTAATAAGAATCCAAGAAGGTGATCTAGGGCAGGGGTGGGCAACCTTTTTGTGAGTGCGTGCCAAAACCAGCAAAATCTCTGACTCAAAATTCTTCTGCGCGCCAACCCTAATTTCTTGAGAACATGTTACACCTACTTGATATCTCTTAAGGTGTATGTATGTGAAGAACCTTGAAGAAATAAAATTCATTCGAGTAACAAAAACACAGTATATGATGATGAAAAATACATTTATTTTTTGATGTATACATGTACACTGATAGTCCGACAGAGAACTTTATGACTCCATCTGATATTATCATTGGGACTTTTGCTGCTGCATCAAAAGAGAGATTTTACATCAGGTTTATATTTCGTGACCTTCAGAGATATGCACGAGCTACTACTTTTATCCGTCAGGCTACTCCTATTACGAGACTTAACAAAATTCATCACTGAGAACAAAGATTCACAATTGTAAATGGAAGATTATAAGAGAGGGTTTCATGTGCCAGCAAAAGTTACTGGCATGCCATGTTTGGCACGTGTGCCAGGGGTTGCCCACCCCTGATCTAGGGTTTTTCCACCTCACTCCTGGAGGAAAAAATGAAGGTCTGCTGCTGGAGGGGTTAAGAAATGTCATATCCTGCCTTAGCCAGTTTGGCTCAGTGGATAGAGCCTTGGCCTGTGGACCGCAGGGTCCAGGTTCGATTCTGATCAAGGGCATGTACCTAGGTTGCAGACTCCCTCCCAGGTCAGGGCTCATGCAGGAGGCAACCTGCCAGAAGCTGGTCCATCCTTGCTGCTTGATACAGTCGCTGCAGGAAAGAAACATCTGCACAGCATATGTTTCAAGGGACCTGGCATATATAGCATATTGTTCTTAATATGTTTGCTCTCCTTAGTGCCTTGTGTTTTAACCAAGGTCACCTCTCTGAGAAAGGTTGTTTCCCCAGGTAGGGATTTTTCCCTGAGGTTAGGGAGGGGATAAAACCCCTTAACTAAGTGCCAGGCGGGTAGTTAATCACTTTAACTAAGAATAAGCTACATAATCTTTACTCCCTAGAATGGAGATAAGAAATGCCCTAACCTTTGGAATAGAAATTGATAGGATTAAAATCAACTGGTATAAATACAGATGTAACAAGACAACAGGAGACAGAACCTACAGACAGAACCTAGTGAGAGAACCTGGCTGAAGAACCTAGAGACAGGACTTGGCTGGAGATCCTACACAGAACCTAGACACAGAACCTAGAGACAGGACTTGGCTGAAGATCCTAAACAGAACCTAGAGAGAGAACCTAGCAAGAGAGCATGGCAGGGGATCCTGGACAGAACCTAGCTACAGAATTTCGCTGGAGAACCTAGACAGAACATGGCAAAAGAACCTGGATAGAACCTGGCTGGAGAACCTGGAGAACCTGGCTGGAGAACCTAGCAAGAGAACATGGACAAAGAACCTGGCTGGAGATCCTGACCAGAACTTGGCTAGAGATCCTGGCTAGGCTGCTGATCAACTGATTGCTGCCTCCATGTCATTCCTTCTTCGCCGACTCCGTCCACACCTTTGGGGACCCCTGGACCTGCTGGGGCTGGACCCCAACAGCAACCAATCGAAGTGTTCCTCTCACATTGATGCTTCTCTTTGTCTTTCCCTCTCTCTTCCACGCTCTCTAAAAATCAATGGAAAAATATTCTCAGGTGAGGATAAAAAAAAAAAAGAAAGAATGAAAGAGACATCTTGAAAATGCCTAAAGAAAGTTGTCATTTTTTAGTGGTGAAGGGACTGGAGCCTGTGTTGATGAAAACGCCTTGGTGGCTGCAGCGGCCGGCAGTGGGAGCAGCGGCAGGGTGATGGGGGTGGCGTCTTCCCCTGATCAGCCGGTCGCCTCCTGCAGAAGGAGGCCAGACTGCTACAGGGAGTGGGCCTAAGCCGTCAGTAGGATATCCCCTGAGGGCTCCCAGACTGTGAGAGGGGGCAGGCTGGGCTGAGGGACCCCCTCTCCAGTGCACAAATTTCGTGCACCAGGCTTCTCTCTCTCTCTCTCTCTCTCTCTCTCTCTTCCTCTCTCTCTCTCTCTCTCTCTCTCTATATATATATATATAGTTGATTTCAGAGAGGAAAAAAAGAGGGAGAGAGAGAGAGATAGAAACATCAATAATGAGAGAGAATCATAGATCAGCTGCTCCTACTGGGGATCAAGCCCACAACCCGGTCATGTGCCCTTGACTGGAATTGAACCTGGGATCCTTCAGTCCACAGGCCAATGCTCTAGACACTGAGCCAAACCAGCTAGGACCCTAAATGATCATTTATGTAGCCATCAATGGGAGATCAGTCCGAGGGTTCCATTGCTCAAGTATGAGGAAGGAACAGAAATTGGCTTCCTATGACCTACATACTTTTTTGCAAGTCAACTGGGCCATTCCTGGCCTGGCTCCTGTGGACCTCTCTGATTTCATCTCCTGGAGTCATTCTGTGCTCTGTGCCCTAGTTACACCGAATGGCTTATAGCTGGCTGCATACAAGGCATTTGGTTCATTCCTAGGATCACTCAAAGGACCGTGTTCTCCTGTGTTTGGTACTGGTACTATATTCTTTAAAGACAAATGCAAGAGACAGTGTATGGGTTCTCAATCTTGTAGCATCTGAGTACTATGCAATTTAAACTAAATATTCTTTTCTCTGTTCACCTGGGATCAGAAATAGTGATGCTTTTTAGGTCCCCAGATATACCATTCTGATAACTTATTTAAGGCAGGTTTTCAAACAAAAATGGCAACCCTTGCAGGAGGTCTGCAGTAATGAGAAGAATGCCACAGATTTGGGTCTTGAACACAAAGAACACTCCAACTTTCTCAAGAGACAATACAGTGCAGTTGTGAAATTACAGACTTTGCGCCAGTTCTGCCACCCACTCATAGAACTTTGAGCAAGTTACCTGTTCTCTCTGTACCTTATCTCCTTCTTGTTAGAATGGGAATAGAATAGTATATACCTAATAGACTAATGAAGATTAAATAAACACGTTTACCTATACAAAGTGCTTACAATGGCTGCTAGCTTTTTCAGTTGTACTCATGGTATTTTAATTTATGAAGATGTCTGAATGATGACATGGAGAATCTAATGCTGTTGAAAGAAAAATTTTCTTACTTACATTCTCCAAGAGGAGGGGGCTACATCACACCATGGGGGCCACATGGGGAAACACCAGTGTTCATCAGGAGGCAGAAAGAAATGAGAGGGGAAGTCTGGCCCAGAGCTTTTACTGTTTTTCATGGGAAAGGCAAGGCAGGGCAGGAGAAATTGTTCAGGACTGGTTAGTTTAAATAATTCTAGTGGGCTCTGAGCTACAGTCTCTAGTTTTCTGGTACCTGGCCCTTGGTGATTTAGGGCAGGAAAAATTTTGTCTTGGTGTGGAAGAGTAAGATAAAGAAGGTGGTTTGGGGTATGGACTTGGGATTGGTTGGTTTGTGAATGAAACACATGTTTTTAAACAAATTGTTAATTATCTTTGGGAATTAGCTAACCCTGGGAGGGGCAGTCTCTCCTCAGCCAGCTAGACCCCCCAGTACATCAAAACATCATAAAATATTAAAAATATAATTAATGCACTAGCCCGTGGAAAGTGTTGTATGAGTTAGCTATTCTTCTGCAGGAGATACTGAGCCTTGTTAGAAGTCAAAGACAAGGAGAATTCAAATAGGACTCAGTGTGAAGGTTTGAGTTGCATTTTTTTTTTTTTTTTTTTTTTTTTTTACAGATAGCAGAGAACTTCAAGGAGCTTAGAAAAAACTCCTGCCCAGAATTTTTCTGTCGGCTTGTGTCTCCCCTGGTTCTGGAAAATTGTACTTCAGTTCCAGTTCCTGACACTGCGATGTTGACTTAGCGATCAATGTCTTCCGTTAAGAATTATACATGTCAGCTCACATTTTGGTTTCCATGGAAACCACCTAGGGATGTGCTTAACCACATTTTTGCTTTGACCATGATACTAAAGGCTTTATGACATTACTTAGCAACCTTGAAATGAGACAATACTAAACTAGTACCACCAACCCAGAGTCGCCAAATAAAAGTATAGAGGTAGGTGTGAGCAAAACATGTTAGTAGCATATAGCATCTGGGAGACATGGTTAGGAATTGTAGTCATACAATCCTAAAGAACAGTATGGTGATTACCAGAGAAAAAGGAGGTTGTGGGGAGGTAGAAGAGGGCATAGGGAGGATAAATAATGATGGAAGGAGGCTTGACTCAGGGTGGGAACACATGCTGCAACCTTTTACAGCGAGGATTCAGGATCTAGAGGAGGGGCCGCGCACAAACGAATGCACTAGACAAGAAATATGAATTTAGAAGGCATGGGGCGGGGGGGGGGGGGGGGGGGGCAGGCGGAAACCTTTCTCTAGCGGAGAGGCTCTCTAACTTCTTGGTCCTGTTTGCTTTAATTCACTTGAATACACATTTGCCCTTTAGGAATGCATACAGGCATATCAAAGGTAAAGTTTGTAAACAGTAAAAGGATTATCAGGTTAGGGGATTGCCTTGAGCCATTTGGCCAACAGCAGGGCGATATTATGCTGATTTTTCAGCCCCGCTGAATATCGCATTAATATGTTAACTACTGTTGGTCTTAGCCTCCGGCAACACACAATACAATATACAGATGATGTATTACAGAATTGTACACCTGAAACCTATATAATTTTATTAACTAAGGTCAGTTCAATAAATTTAATAAGAAAGTAAAAAAATATCCTGAGATATTGGTTATATAGTTTATTCTTGATACCATCTGAAAATGGCCCTCAAACAAGATTAGAGCTCATTTTATCTTCCCCAGCTTTTAGGGCCTAACTTGCCTTCTAGATTGGTGCATGCCTGCAGATTAAATCTCTTACTAGGTTTCCCTTGACCTCGTTGATAAGTCATATAATAAGCAATTGAACAAGTAGCAGAAGTGGAATGGAGATGAATACATTTGTTTGAGAATTCTTTCAAAAAATACCTGCAGAACTTTCTGGCAATTGATTATAAATAGGGGATGACGGGGCAGGAGATTGAAATCTAATGATCTTAAAAAATGGTCATTGCCGTTAAGAAATAACTCATTGAGCAAGGCCTAGATTAGGTGGCCTAGCACATGTCCCTAGGATGTGGTAGGAAGGGAGATTACTGAGGAATATAGAAACCAGGTGGTTCTCTATATTCTTCAGTAATAGGATGTGGGTAGGAAGAATGAGATCCAGGGTGATATAATACCTGGACAGAGGTCACAGGAATAAGTTCACAAAGTAGAGCAAAGACGGTTGAATCTAATGTAGTACAGAGGCTACCTGAGACAAAGTAATACTAACAATTGGATGTGGCAACATGGCGTCCTTGGCAAGAACAGTATGAATGGTGAAGTAAGGAAGCCACATTTCAACAACTGAAGAAACACTTTATCTAGGTTACATAGAAGTGACTTTTAGATCACTTAAGAAGTTGCACAATGAAGAGAATGGACTGAATCCACAGAAGGTACCCAGTGTATCCTTTCTTCTTTAGAAGTGTTATATTTTCAGTATGGTGATTACAGAGGGAAAGGGGGTTGGGAGGGAGGGGGGAGAGGGTAAAGTGCGGTTAATGGTGATGGAAGGAGACTTGACTTGGGGTGGTGAAGACACAATACAATGTACAGATGATGTATTATAGAATTGTGCCCCTGAAACCTGTATAATTGATTAACCAGTGTCACCCCAGTAAATTCAAATAAATAAATAAATAAATAAATAAATAAATAAATAAAGTTCTATTTTATTTTGATTCAATTATGTACAGTATATAGGACCTGATAATGGTAATAGGCAACTATGTTACTCATGTTTACCATGTCTCTTGATTGCATCATTTTTCTCTTGTGCTTGATTCAATCTCATATTCTTTTGTTCACTATGGCCTTTAAGTGTACAAGATTCACTGCTAATATTTTCAGTAAGAGGCAATGACGAATGATTGACCTGGAAACAATAAATGACAATATGTTTAATGACAATGAAGGTGGAAAATCAGTGATGGTTATCACTTATCCGTCAGGCATGTTCCATTCCACCACAGCTATGATCTTAAAGAGAAAGAACAAAGTGATGGGAGCTGTTAAAGGATCTGTTTCATTGAAGGTAACAAGACTAACAAAAATTTGAGAAGGGTCTATATCAGACATGCAGAAACTTATTAATGACCTGGGTTGAAGACCAGACACAGAAGTGTACCCCTCTTAACACCAAGACGATTACAACCAAAGCAAACAATTCGTTTGCAATGTTGAAAAAAAGGGCTGAACCTGATTATGATATTGAATTTACTGGGTGGTTTAAGTGATTCAAAAACAATTATTCATTATATAGTATGAAAGTGAGTGATAAGCCTGCGAATGCTGATATAAGGCAGCTGAAGAATTTTTGGAAACTCTAGCTAAGCTGAATGTGGAGGGAAATTACTTGCCAGAGGAAATACTCAATGTAAATGAAATCTTCCTGTTCTGGAAACAGACGCCTGGAAGGAGGGCAAGTCAATGCAAGGTTTCAAGGCTTTTAAGGACAAGATAACAGTCTTGCTTTGGGGCAATGTTGCAGGATACAAATTGAAACCCTTTGTGATCTGGTGTAGTAACCCTAAGGACCTTCAAGCATATTGATAAGCATACACTGCCTTGTGCTATAGGAGCAATAAAGTCATGGATGACCCAGCTCCTCTTCCAAGATGTCCTCCTGAATTACAATGCCAGCAAAATGGACAAGTACTGTTTGGAGGGTAACATACCTTTTAAAACCTTGCTTCTTGTCAGTAATGCTCCCAGACATCCTTTTATTGGTGATCTTTATCCCAATATCAAAATCGTCCCTCCAAATACCACCTCTTTGATTGAACCAATGGATCAAGGAATTATAGCAACTTTTAAGCCTTACTACCGGAGATGAACTTTACATAGATAAGTATTGCAATTGAGGACACTGATGCAATTCTGAAAGGATTACATCTATGATGCATCAAGAATTATGCTTTGGTTTAGGGTGATGTCGCCAAGGAGTGTATGAGGGCATCTGGAAAAAGACACTCAAAGAGGTTTGTCCATGTCTAAAAGGATTGGTCTATGGCCGTGATGGGGAACCTTTTGAGCTCGGTGTGTCAGCATTTTGAAAAACCCTAACTTAACTCTGGTGCCATGTCACATATAGAAATTTTTTGATATTTGCAACCATAGTAAAACAAAGACTTATATTTTTGATATTTATGTTATATATTTAAATGCCATTTAATAAAGAAAAGTCAACCAAAAAAATGAGTTCGCATGTCACCTCTGACACGTGTGTCATAGGTTCGCCATCACTGGTCTAGGGTAAAGAGGTTGCAAAATCAAAAAGACTGTGGTTGAAATGTCCAGCAACTTTAAGTTGGGTGTAGTTGAGGATGACATTGAAGAGCTCCTAGAGGTGGTTCCAAGGAAGTGACTGATGGGTAGTTCTTGAAATTGGAACAGAAATGCATAACTGAAGAAGAGGCAAGAGGAAAAGAAACTGTAGGAGAAGAAAAAGAAGCAAGCCCCCCCCCCCCCACCCTACCAAAAAAATAAAAAAAAGAACCCCCAAGAAAATTCACAATGAAGAGGTTAACAGATGCTTTTGCAGACCTCAAAAACAAGCTCCTTAAAAAGTTTGAAGACATGTACTTTTAACACTGAAAGGTGTTCATTAACAGGAATGTTCATGGCACATTATCCAATCTAATAATAGAGAAACATGGTAATTAACCATAACTTCGCTACCCTTCCCATTGGCTAATCAGCAAAATATGCAAATTAACTGCCAACCAAGATGGCGGCCGGCAGCCACACAGCTGAAGCGAACAGGAGGTTTGCTTGCTCCAGTGAGGGAGGAAGCCAAGGTTCCCAGCCTGCCGCAGCCCAGCTCTGAGCTCCTGATGCACCAATGTTGTAATTATAGAAGCTAAACAAACCCAGAAACCTGCTTTCAGCCGCTAGCGGGCTCAGAGCTTAAAGCGCCAGTGATGGCAACAGAGTTTCAATTATAGAAGCTAAACAAACCCAGATACCTGCTTTCAGCCAGCCACAGCCTCAGAGCTGGAGCCGGCTCTCAGCTCCAGTGACAGCTATAGAAGGTAAATAAATCCCAGAATTAAAAAAAAAGAAAAAAAAGAGAGGCTGGGAGCTTCAGTCATTCGCCAGCCTGAAAACGGCCCTCAGCCCCTCATCCAGACTAGCCAGGCACCCCAGTGGGGACCCCCACCCTGAAGGGGGTGTGACCAGCTGCAAACAGCCATCATCCCATCATCCAGGCTGGCCAGGCATCCAAGCGGGACCCCCACCCTGATCCGGGACACCCTTCAGGGCAAACCAGCCGGCCCCCACCCATGCACCAGGCCTCTATCCTATATAATAAAAGGGTAATATGCAAACTGACTCTAACAGCAGAAAGACTGGGGATGACTGGTCACTATGACACACACTGACCACCAGGGGGCAGACACTCAATGCAGGAGCTGCCCTCTGGTGGTCAGTCGTCACAGCGGGGAGCTCTGCTCAGCCACAAGCCAGGCTGATGGCTGCCAGTACAGCAGTGGTGGTGGGAGCCTCTCCTGACTCCTCAGCAGTGCTAAGGATGTCCGATTGCAGCTTAGGTCTGCTCCCTGCTGGCAAGTGGTCACCCCCGAGGGGTCCCAGACTGTGAGAGAGCACAGGCCGGGCTGAGGGACCCCCTCCCTACCCCCGAGTGCACAAATTTTTGTGCACCGGGCCTCTAGTCTATATAATAAAAGCCTAAGTGACTGTTACGGCAAAATGACCAGAATGATCAGTTGCTATGATGTGCCCTGACCACCAGGGGGCAGACGCTCAATGCAGGAGCTGCCCCCTGGTGGTCAGTGCATTCCCACATAGGGAGTGTCACTCAGCCAGAAGCCAGGCTCATGGCTGGCGAGTGCAGCAGTGGTGGCATGATCCTCTCCCACCTCCGTGGCAGTGCTAAGGATCAGCAAGCTGAGTGGTAAGGAGCAGTGAGCAGATGGGCAGTAAGGAGCAAGAGGCCCAGACTGTGAGAGGGTGCAGGCTGGGCTGAGGGACCCCCCACCCCCAGTGCACGATTTTCATGCACTGGACCTCTAGTCTGTTTATAAGCAAATCTTTGATGGAAAAAAGAAGCAAACCAAGCAAACTACTATGGATATATTTCTGAAAAGAGTAACACCTTCTCAAAAAAGAGCCTCAGGCAGGTCCTTCAAAAGTTATTCTTTAAAAAAGCATTGTTATTATAGGGGAGGATAGCTCCATGCATATTATTACCCCTGAAGACCTTCCAGTGGAGGTGGAAAACAGTGATATTGATGATACTGACCTTGGTGTAGGCCTAGGCTAATGTGTGTGTATCTTAGTTTTTTACCAAAAAAAAAAAGCTTTAAAGGTAAAAAAAAATTTAACTAAAAATATTAAAAAGCTTAAAGATAAAAATATGTTTGTACAGCTATACAATATGTTTGTTTTAAGCTAGGTATTATTATAAAAGAGTTGAAACATTTAAAAAATTAAAACTTTTACAAAGTAAAAAAGTTAGTTACAGTAAGCTAAAGTAAATTTAGTTTAGAAAAAAATACTTTTTTATAAATTTAGTGTAGCCTAGTTGTACAGTGTTTATGTCTACAGTAATGTCCCAGGCCTTCACAATCATTTTCCACTCTCACCAACTCATCCAGAGCAGCACCTAGTCCTGTGAGCTCCATTCATAGTAAGTGCCCTTTACAGGTGTGCCATTTTTTTATCTTCTTCTACCATATTTTTACTATACCTTTTCTGTTTGATACACAAATACTTACCATTTTGTTACAATTGCCTAAGGTATTCAGTACCATAACATGCTGTAAACTTATAGACTAGGAGCAACAGACCATACTGTATAGCCTACATGTGTAGTAGGCTATATCATCTAGGTTTATGATGTGCAAGAATCTGCGCACCAGGCCACTAGTGATGATATAATAATTTAGCTATATTGTCGAAACTGTTTTTGTAAGAATTTTAGATTACTTTCATTAATATTTTTCTGCCATAAGTGGCATTGCTAGCCTATAAAACACAGTATGTTAGAGTGTAATAAGCAGAAGGTTTGAAGTCAGAAGGCTTGGGATTGAATCCTGGACCCGTCATTTACTGGCTGCCCCAAACCCTGTGGTCTGTATAGATAATCCACCCAGTAGTTCAAACTTCTCCTCCTCCTCTTTTTCCCTTAAATCTCCAACTCCAACGCATCACCCAATTCTGACAAGTCTGACTCCTGGAATTTCTCAGTGCTGCCCCTTTGTCTTCATCCTCATTGTACCTTAGTTGTCAGTGTCTGACTTCTACAACAGCCCCCAACGAACTCATCTCTTTTAGTGTAGCTTCCTCATTGGCTCCAGAGTTATCTTCTCCAAACATTACTCTGCTGACGGTGTAAGCAGTGGCAACCGACAGAGATTTTTAAAAATCCAAACCCTTTAGAGGCCTTTTACAATCTGGTTGCAGCTTTGTTTCCCAGGCTCAACCCCATGACTTCTCAGCATGTACCTGATGGTTTAGTCAATGAAATTTTCACCATTCTCTTATTGCAGGGGTCTTCTGTACTCCCATATCTTTGCATCTGATGCGTTTTATTTTTCTCCCTGCCTAGTAACCTCTTCCCTACATTGCATATTTATTTTCACTTTTAGGGCCAACCCATTGCTCTTAGGAAGTATTTCCCAATATTCTCTCTGTGTTATAATTATTTTACATACAATGAACAATAAGGTTCTTTGTATGTAAACTTATTTCTCCTTATATTCTTAGAACCTGGCCAAGAATATAGTCAATAATAGAAAGTACTCAATTTTAAAGTACTTTATAAAAGAAAAACTAAAAAAAAAAGAATAAAAATAAATAAATAAAGTACTTTCCAAAAAAGTAATGTCGGGCAGATCTCTGCTTTTCTTTCTTTCTTTTTAAAAAAATATATTTTATTGATTTTTTACAGAGAGGAAGGGAGAGCTAGAGAGTTAGAAACATCAATCAGTTGCCTCCTGCACACCCCCTGCTGGGGATGTGCCTGCAACCAAGGTACATGCCCTTGATTGGAATCAAACCTGGGACCCTTCAGTCCGCAGGCTGATGCTCTATCCACTGAGCCAAACCAGTCAGGGCTTATCTCTGCTTTTCTGACCCCCAGTTTTCTCAGCTATAAAGTTAGAATACCAATACCTACTTTGTAGAGCGGTTAGAAAATCAAACCCACTAAATTAATAAAAAAATATTTTTCAAATTTTTTTTTAATTTGCATAAAAGTGCCTTGTAAGGCATACATTTCTGTAACAGTTAACTTCTGATTCTAGGTCTGTCTCCAAGTATCCATTCTTATGAATCAGTTTAACTCCTGGAAAATAATAGACTTTTAATAACGCTTGTTGAATTACATCCAATTCTAACATAGTTTGTATTAGCCAGTCTGGCCACGGTGACAAACGTAAAGGGTCAGGAGCACCTGGATGTATAAGATGTTAAGTCAGCCTGTAATGGGGTGACCCACGGAGACGACCACCAGGGACTCAGATCAAAATTTAGGAGCCTTTATTAAGCTGGCCAGTGACTACAGTTACAGCACCCTGCCGAAGCAGAGGCTGAATTGCAGTGCCGACTACAGGAGTTACATTTTATTATTAAATTCTGTGGAGGCCCAGAGAAAAATGTGTCTTTCAAATTCTGGGCCCCCAATATGGAGGAAACTCTCTTTATTTATACTTTTTCCAGTCCTTTGTCTCCCAAATTTGGAATGAGACTTCCGGGCCTTCTGAGAAAGAAGGCCTGCGTGCTGGGGAGGGGCCATGAGACCATATCTCAAGGCCTGGCAACTGTCTGGGTGCTAGCACTGACAACTCTGTCTGGGGCATAGTTTACGGCCTCTCTGGAATGGGAGTAGTCTTATTTTCCTTATTATTTAAGACAGAAGCCATACTATCAGGGTTAAAATTTCAAACGGCAGTTTTTATGTAAGATGGATACTTCAAGCCCTTTTAAGCACGCTCTCCTTCCTGGAGCAGCCCTGCGCCTTCCGCTTACCCCTCTTCTTCTCCCACAGGTGTGCATCTCCCAAACTCAGGGGATCCCAGCAGACCTGCAATCACGGGAGCAATGGACAATGGCAGCTGCCAGGGGCTGACCCCCTGAACCTGTTCCCAGGGACCCCTTTTCTCTGACTTTCCAGAGAGCCAAAGCAGCCCTGCCTAGGCTCTCTCCTGTTGCTTCTTCTGTCCTCGGCCCTTCCTTGTTTCACTGTTCCCAGCTTAAATAAACCTACTGTCAAAAGAAATAAGTAATAGCCCTTTTATTTGGTTTCTCCACCCTCTACGACTCTCCTCTCCGCTTGATGGCAGTATCACGCAAGTGCAGTAACAAGAAGCTACACCAGGGGGCTCCCCTGCATTTTCCAAACGAAATCTGTAAAAAATGTTAACCTGAATGGATACTTGCGAGTTCTCAAGTAAAGAATTTGCTTTCTTTTGGAACAAGGCAATAGAGAACACACAAAACAAATCATAAGCCTGAAAACAACACTTTCATTTCCATCAAACCACTATCTGAGTTTTTCTTAGTCTGTTAAAAACCTCGCTGGGAATTATTAATCCCCTTTTAGTGAAGGGATTTATAATCTGAGGAGTCCAATATATTGTTTCTTATCAAGAGATTTGAGCCCAGGTTGAGCTAAATAGAAGATAAACCTGAGAATACCAACATTTACCATGATCGCAAGAAAATCCAGTGAGAGAGAAACATCAATTGGTTGCCTCCTGCGTGCCCCTACTGGGTATCGAGCCTGCAACCTGGGCAAGTGCCCTGACCGGGAATTGAACCAGCGACCTCCTGGTGCACCTGACGATGCTCAACCAACTAGGCCACACGGGCCGGGCATTTTCACCTTTTTAACCTATCTTTTATTGAGTTGTTTGTCTTCTTATTACTGAGTACTTTGTATATTCTGGATAAATGCCACCTTACAGCCTTCTCAATTAGGTGAAATATCATTCAATTATTTATTCATTTAAATAATATTTATTAAAGGCCTACTTTGTGCCAAGAATTAGTGATATAACCAAGGCTAGGCAATGTCTTTGCCTTTAAGAAGTTCACTTTCTTGTACAGAAAACATATAACAAGGAATCTCAGAAATAAAATAATTACAACAATTTCAGGTTACTGTGAAAAAAAAGAACAATTGCCACAATTGAGAATATTAAGACAACTACTGTAGACAGGGGGTTTTCAGAAAGCCTTTTTGAAGAAGTAAAATTTTATTAAGTCATGAAGAATGAGGAGAACTAGCCCTAATCAAGAGCATTCCAAGCAAAGATAGTCCAATAGAAAGTCCCTGAGGCAAGAAAAAACTAGATACACTCTAGGAAGTAACAGAAATCCAAAGTGGAATGTGCTGAGCAGAGAGGACAGTGATACTGGAAAGGTAACAAGGCAATACATGCAGGGTGCAAAATCAACTCAAGAAGAATCTGGAAACTTGATCCCCAGTAGGGGGCATGTAGGAGGCAGCTGATTGATGTTTTGCTCTCACATAGATGTTTCTCTCTCTCCCCCTCCCTTCTTCTCTCTCTAAAATTCAATTTAAAAATCTTAAAACAAACAAACAAAAAACGAGTTGGAGGCTTTGGCTAAAAATGAATGTCAAAGATTTATTAAAGGATCTTTGGGTTTGTAAACCAGAAACACAACTAGGCAAAAACCCAGAAGTGTTCCAATGAAGAAAGAAAAGTGAAGTTTTTATAGTAAAAAGTACATTCTTGAGAAGAATCAGTCCTGTATTCTTAGTACTAGAATTGGTCCAGGGCAGTTTTCAGACAGATGTCAGGCTAGCTGGATGATGGATACCAGGTAGTCTGAAGGATGGGCACCAGGGTGTCTGGTCACATCCAGTGTTCGGGATAATGTATGTCAGGTGGATGTCAAGTGTTCTGAATATGTAGTCCTTCAGGAGATAATTGGAGAATTATCTGGAGGCATTGGCACAGGACTGGGAAATTTAAAAGTGCAAGTTTCTAGGCTAGTTAAAACAAAAATAGAATTGTTTCCTCATGCCTCAACTTACTTGATTGTAATAACTTAACAGCTTGACTATAGTGACTCTATTTTATTCCTTCACTGTATACCTCAGGGGCACTGTAGGTTCTTTAAGAACCGATTTATCCAAAAAACAATTAGAGGCCATTAAAAGATTTTAAATCAAAGAACGTTGTGATCTGGTTTACACTTTTATTATTATTTTTTTTATTAAATCTTTATTGTTCAGATTATTACATTGGTTCCTCTTTTTTCCCCCCATAACTCCCCTCCTTCCAGCTCCCACCCCACCCTCCGCCCTCAGTCCCCACCCACTGTGTTCATCCATAGGTGCACGATTTTTGTCCAGTCTCTTCCCGCATCTCCCACACCCCTTTTCCCCCCAAGAATAGTTAGTCCATTCCCTTTCTATGTCCCTGATTCTATTATAATCACCAGTTCATTCTGTACATCAGGTTATTTATTCACTTGATTCTTAGATTCATTTGTTGATAGATGCATATTTGTTGTTCAGAATTTGTATCTTTACCTTTTTCTTCTTCTTCCTCTTCCTAAAGGATACCTTTCAGCATTTCATATAATACTGGTTTGGCGGTGATGAACTCCTTTAGCTTTTCCTTATCTATGAAGCTCTTTATCTGACCTTCAATTCTGAATGATAGCTTTGCTGGATAAAGTAATCTTGGTTGTAGGTTCTTGGTATTCAGCACTTTGAATATTTCTTGCCATTCCCTTCTGGCCTGCAAAGTTTCTGTTGAGAAATCAGCTGACAGTCGTATGGGTATTCCCTTGTAGGTAATCGAGCCTCTTTCTCTTGCTGCTTTTAAGATTTTCTCTTTGTCTTTTGCTCTTGGCATTTTAATGATGATGTGTCTTGGTGTGGTCCTCTTTGGATTCCTTTTGTTTGGGGTTCTCTGCGCTTCTTGGACCTGTAAGTCCATTTCTTTCTCCAGGTGGGGGAAGTTTTCTGCCATTATTTCTTGAAATAGGTTTTCAATATCTTGCTGTCTCTCATCTTCTGGCACTCCAATGACTCTGATATTAGTCCGCTTAAAGCTGTCCCAGAGGCTCCTTACACTATCTTCACACTTTCGGATTCTTTTTTCATTTTGCTTTTCCAATTGGGTGTTTTTTGTCGAATCTTTGTTTTGATTCTTGTGCTCCTCTGGTCTGCTATTGGGTATAATATTCTTTATTTCAGTCCGTGTATGCTTACTTTCTAATTTCTTTATCGTAGCATCGAGGGTCTCATTAGTTTTCGTGAGGCTCTGCACAAATTTATGGCAAGCCCTCAAAATTGCAATTCTTAGCTCCATATCCTCCATTTCTGTCATGTTTTTTTGTCTCCGCATCTTTTATGCTTTCTTGGTGCTCCCCCTTGTGGTCTCTGTGCGCAGTCTTGTTCTAGCCAAGCCTTAATTGTTGTAGTTAACACTAGAGGGATTTGACCACCAGGCCGACTGGCTGTGGAAATCAGCTGTGGGAAAACTTCAGTCCTCAGGGGAGGCGCTAGTCCAGCCCTTGCCTGAGGCGATCGGCAAATGGCTGTGCGCAGGGTTTGGGCGGGGCGGGCTCAACAGGGCGGGGGGAGGGAGCAGCTATGGCCGCTCTCAGTCCGTCCCCAGGGGCTCTGCCTCTCTGTCCCAGCAATCGCTGCAAACCTCGGAGGGGCCGTAGCCAGACAGTCCCGCTTCTCCCGTTTGAGTCTGGGTCCCTAGAGACTCGCCCGGATCTGTAGCCCAGAGTCTGAGACTCGCTCCTGATTGAAAACGACAATCGCGCCCTCAGCCGCCAGCCCGCTTTGCGCGCCCACCCTCACCACCGCACCGCCGTACCTTTAAATTTTCCACACTGCGCCTCCGCTGAGCGTCGGAATGCTGTTGTTTTTGCTTCTAGTTGAAGAGACTCTCCTCATCCAGCCTTCCCGTGGTTCTGGTTGATGTCCGCTCCGACTTTTAGTTGTATTTTTGAAGTGGTTGTCCACGGCGGCAGTCTCCGGTGTTTACCTATGCCGCCATCTTCGATTCGGATCCAAGCCTTGATTGTTATAGGTAATACTAGAGGGATTTGACCTCCAGGCTAACTGGGTGTGAGAATCAGCTGTGTCTGCAGTGGAAGAACTTGTGTCCTCTAGGGAGGTGCTAATCTAGCCTTTGCCTGAGGCTATCCGGCAAATGCCTCTGTGCAGGGCTTGGGTGGGGCGGGTCCCACGGGATCAACAGGGCGGAGGAGGGAGCAGTTATGGCTGTTCTCAGTCCGTCCCCAGGGGCTCTGCCTCTCAGTCCCAGCAACAGCTGCAAACCCCGGAGGGACCGGAGGGACTGTAGCCAGACAGTCCTGCTTCTCCCATTTGAGTCTGGGTCCCTAGAGACTCGCCTGGATCTGGAGCTCTGAGTCTGAGGCTCCTTCCAGATTGAAACAGACAACCACGCCCTCAGCCACCAGCTCTCGCCTCGAGCACTCCACACCTTAATATTTTACTTCAGCACTGCGCCTCCTCTGAGTCTCGGTATGCTTTTCTCTTTCCTTCTAGTTGTAGAACTTCCATTCAGCCAGCCTTCTTGTGGTTCTGGATGATGTCCGTTCCGTCTTTTAGTTGTATTTTTGAAGTGGTTGTTCGAGGCAGCAAACTCCGACGTTAACCTATGCCGCCATCTTGGTTTCCTCTGGTTTACACTTTTAAAGCTCACTCTGCTGATGTGTGTAGAATGGGCTAATTGTAAGGGCCAACAAGATTAGAATCAGGAAGTACAATTAGGAGGCTATTCCAGCTTTGAGAGAAGGGTGTCTTAGTCTAGGATGGTACTAGTAGAGATAATAGAGAGGATTGAATAGATTTTGGTCTAATTTGGAAGTGAAATTAACAGGTTGACACTCAAGTTTATGGCTTTAATAACTCACTGAATGGTTGCCGGAAGCCGGTCCATCCTTGCTGCTTGACACAGTCGCTGCAGGGAAGAAACATCTGCACAGCATATGTTTCAAGGGACCTGGCGTATATGGCATACTGTTCTTAATATGTTTGCTCCCCTTCTTGGGGCTATGTGTTTTAACCAAGGTCACCTCTCTGAGAAAGGTTGTTTTCTCAGGTAGGGATTTTTCCCAGAAGTTAGGGAGGGAATAAAACCCCTTAACTAAATGCCAGGCGGGTAGTTAATCACTTTAACTACGAACAATCACCCTTAAGCTACATAATCTTTACTCCCTGGAATGGAGGTAAGAAACGCCCTAACCTTTGGAATAAAAATTGACAGGATTAAAATCAACTGGTATAAATACAGATGTAACAAGACAATAAAAGACAGAACCTGGCTAGGCTGCTGATCAACTGAACACTACTTCTGTGTCATTACTTCTTCACCAACTCTGTCCACACCTTTGGGGACCCCTGGACCTGCTGGACCTGCAGTCAAACCTTCCCGCCACCTCTGGAGAACCAACCGGAAGTTCTTGCCCCGCACCGCACCTTGTTGATTTCATTCCCGGAGACTCCTAGCGAAAGGTCTTGCAGTGCATTCTGGGAAGGTGGCCGGCTCTCAGCTTTGTTTCCTGTGGAGGAGCAGCAGCCGGTTTCTGACAGCCCGCGGGGGGGTCGCGTTCCCCAGATGGGCGGAGGCGCTCCGGCTGCCTAGAACTGCCTCTGGCTCACGCAGGGGTCCTCCCGCTGTGTGCCCAGCCGCCAACATGTCTGGGGTGCACGCTATGCGGATCAGCATGGAGTCGGCCTGCGAGATGCGGGTCCGGGAGGTGGGCCTGGATGGCACGGAGACCTACCTGCAGCCGCTGTCCATGTCCCAGAACCTGGCGCGTCTGGCGCAGTGGATCGGCTTCAGCCAGGGCTTGGGCTCCGAGGAGGAGGAGGCAGGGGGCGCCGAGGGCGATGCGCAGGACTGGGCGGGCGCCGGGGCCAGCGCGGACCAGGACGACGAGGAAGGGTTGGTAAAATTTCAGCCTCCCCTTTGGCCTTGGGACTCAGTGAGGAACTGTTTGAGAAGTGCCCTGACAGAGATGTGCGTTCTCTATGATGTTCTCAGTATCGTTAGGGATAAAAAATTTATGACTCTTGATTCCGTTTCTCAGGATGGACTTCCTCCAAAACAGAATCCTCAGACGTTACAGTTGATAGCTAAAAAGAAGTCACTTGCTGGAGCAGCACAAATCCTATTGAAGGGCGCAGAAAGACTGACTAAATCAGTTACTGAAAATCAAGAAAATAAGCTACAAAGAGATTTCAACTCTGAGCTTCTGAGATTAAGACAACACTGGAAACTTAGAAAAGTTGGAGATAAAATTCTTGGAGATCTCAGCCACAGAAGTGCAGGATCTCTCTTTCCCCATCTTGGTACATTTGAGGTCATAAAGAATATAGATATTGATCTAGATAAGAAGATACCTGAAGATTACTGTCCCCTGGATGTTCAAATTCCTAGTGATTTAGAGGGATCTGCACATATCAAGGTTTCCATTCAAAAACAGGCTCCAGACATAGGTGATCTGGGCACGGTTAACCTCTTCAAACGGCCTTTGCCCAAATCCAAACCAGGTTCCCCACATTGGCAGACGAAATTAGAAGCAGCACAAAATGTTCTCTTGTGTAAAGAAATTTTTGCACAGCTCTCTCGGGAAGCTGTTCACATTAAATCACAGATCCCTCACATTGTGGTGAAAAACCAGATCATCTCTCGGCCCTTTCCAAACTTGCAGTTATCAATTTCTTTGTGCCATTTCTCAAATGACAAGAAATCCCAAAAATTTGCTGCAGAGAAGCAAAGTCCGGAGGACCACCTTTATGTCCTAGAGCATAATTTGCATCTACTGATTAGAGAGTTTCACAAACAGACCTTGTGTTCCATCATGATGCCTCATCCAGCGAGTGCACCTTTCGGCCACAAGAGAATGAGACTTTCTGGTCCTCAAGCTTTTGATAAAAATGAAATCAGTTCACTACAGTCCAGTGAAGGGCTTCTGGAAAAAATAATTAAACAAGCAAAGCATATTTTTCTGAGGAGTAGGACTGCTGCAACCATTGACAGCTTAGCAAGTCGCATTGAGGACCCTCAGATACAGGCTCACTGGTCAAATATTAATGATGTTTACGAATCTAGTGTGAAAGTCTTAATCACGTCACAAGGTTATGAACAAATATGCAAGTCCATTCAGCTGCAGTTGAACATTGGAATTGAGCAGATCCGCGTGGCACACAGAGATGGAAGAGTAATCACGCTATCTCACCAGGAGCAAGAGCTGCAGGACTTCCTTCTGTCTCAGATGTCGCAGCATCAGGTGCATGCAGTTCAGCAGCTAGCCAAGGTCATGGTCTGGCAAGTTCTGAGTTTCAGTAATTATGTGGGGCTCGGGGACATAGAGAGCATTGGCAATGCCTCCGCTATAACAGTGGCCTCCCCAAGTGTTGACTATGTTATTTCAATGCGTAACGGCCCTGAAAGTGGCAGCAAGATTATGGTTTAGTTTCCACGTAACCAGTGTAAAGACCTCCCAAAAAGTGATGTTCTACAAGATAGCAAATGGAATCATCTGCGTGGCCCATTCAAAGAAGTTCAATGGAATAAAATGGAAGGTCGAAACTTTGTGCATAAAATGGAGCTGCTTATGTCTGCTCTAAGCCCTTGTCTACTATGATTTTCTTCCAGAAGCTTCCAGAATTTTTTTCCAGGGAAGTCTCCAGAAACTTTGACATGAGGTGTTTGCAGATCAAATACAAGCAAAAGGAAGAGAAATCTTCCAAAGAAGTGTTGTTTTTTTGTATTTTGTTTTTTTAAAATATATTTTATTGATTTTTTACAGAGAGGAAGGAAGAGAGATAGAGAGCTAGAAACATCGATGAGAGAGAAACATCGATCAGCTGCTCGCCCAGTAGTTTGTACAGCTCTAGAAGAAGCCCAGCGGTCTCATGCCATTCACCATCAAAATGCTTCTGCTCTCCATCTATATTATCTCATATCTAGAGAAGCTGCTCGAAGTATTGTGCGTGACTGCGGCCATTGTCCTACTCATTTTCCTAGCCCTGCTACTGGAGTTAATTCAAGAGGACTTAGACCCTGTGACTTATGGCAGATGGATATTACTCATGTCCCATCTTTTGGCAAACTTTGCTATGTGCATGTTTGTATTGATACCTTTTCTCATGTTATCTTTGCTTCTGCATGTACAGGAGAAGCCTTTAAAGATGTAAGTCAACATTTATTCCAATGTGGACTCCGTCCACACCTTTGGGGACCCCTGGACCTGCTGGGGTTGGACCCCAACAAATGGTGGCATCATTTGCTGAAATGGGGAAGAGTGGGAGAGGACTAGAGAATATATGGATTTTAAAAATCATCAATAATTTCATTTTAGACATGTTAAGTCTGAAATGCCTATTAGATGTCCAAAAGGAATGTAGGATGAGGGTCAGGTTCTTCCAGCAAGAAAAACAGCCTACAAAGAAGGCTTACTCTCAAAGGAAGCCTGACACCCACTGTGCTGGGGTAAGGTCATTATCCTGAGAAGCACAGACAAATAAAAGTCAAGAATTAGTGGTATAGCCCTGGCCGGGTGGCTCAGTTGGTTAGAGCATCAGTCCAATATGACAAGGTTGCAGGTTCAATCCCTGACAGCCACATACAAAAATCAACCACTGAATGCAAGAATAAGTGGAACAACAAATCAATGTCTCTCTCTCTCTCTCTCTCTCTCTCTCTCTCTCTCAAATAAATAAATAAATAAATAAATGTATTAAAAAGAACTAGTGGTCCTATTTCAGCTCATCTTAGCAAATATTTATTGAGTGCCCATAGGGATCACCATGAGGCATGAACATGAAGAGAGAAAACATGGTTTAAAGTCTGGTGACTTTGGCAAAGTTTTCACTTCTTTGATCTTTGTTCAATGATTGTGAAGATTAAGTGTGATAATTCATAAGAAAGCCTCTGGATATATGTAGGTTCATATTTTACATTGTGGGAGCAGGTGTTATTATGAGCAATGAATATGAATAATACTGCATACCTATAATATTGCTTTCTGAAAATGACTAATGACTTGGATGATGACTTAAGATAATCAAAATAAGTGAATTTTACCTTGTACAGAATTTTACCTTGCCTGAGGTGAAAAGATCAGGACAAAATGACTCCAAGGACACTGATGTGTGTACATTGAGCTCCCATGTGGGTGAAGAACACACCTCAGAATCCATGGGTCTCAGCAGATCTTTACCCTGATTGCATGTGACCATGACTAACAGCCACAGCTCAATTATGCTGGCTGCCATCTCTTTGTCATTGCATCAGATTGTTGTTTGTACTTTTTGTACCTTCTTTTCCAGCCCACCTGTCAGCATTAGTCCACAATCTTGGTAATATATGCCCGTAATAGTCAGCCTTCCCTTCTCTACAATCTTATAAACTTGCTGCTTCAACAAAATTAGCATTTTTTTCACCCCTTTGAGTTGTAGGACAACTCATTTTTTTTTTCCTCTCAAAAAACAGGTACTTTCAGATTGCCAAACCTTAGCTTTTACAAAGGCTCCTTAGACCCAGTATGTCCCCACTACTCGCCTTATTGCTGATCTATTATTCATATTACAGGCTTAGATACATGTAAACTACCATTTCTTCTCAAAACACTCCTTGGCAGAATTCATTGCATCTTCATCTCTATTTCCATTTCACTCTATTTATAATTCAACAAATATTTCTAGAATGCCTGCTGAATGGCAGGACTCTTTCAGATGCAAATGACGGAAACCCAATCCAAGTAGCTTAAACAAACTAGCTCATGTTTTATCCTCACCTATATTTCCATTTCACTCTATTTATAATTCAATATACTTGGTCAACAAACATTTATAGAATGCTGGTAAATGTCAGGACTCTTAGATGCAAATGACAGAAACTCAAATCCAAATAGCTTAAGCAAACTGGCTCACCTAACTAAAAAGTATGAGAAAAAACTTGGTGAGATCCAGGCATTCAAAGGATGTCATTAGTATTCATCTTTTTTTTTTTTTTTGTACAGGCTGATTGGGTTGGGTTCCCTAGAAATAGAGCCCGAGATAGTATTCTCAAGAAATTGAATTATTGAGGGAATGCTTTTAGGAAAAGATGTGCAAGGGAAACAGGAGGAGAAACTTAAGTGAGAATGTGGTTTTCAACTGAGTTTATCCCACCTTGAGGCAACGGAGTCTGTCTTTTGCATCCCCTTGGCAGCCAGTCAAGGGCGGTGGGATGGGGCTGGGTTGTGCTGATCTCCCCAATCAAGCTGCCTTTTCATCAGTTTGAGCTATGCAAGAAAATTACATTAGAACTATTATTATATCTGACTCTTAATGATTTTTTGTTTATTCGAAAATTCTGAAACTGTTTTCAAAGGGCAGACCTGACAACTTTGAGGATTTTTAATTTCTCTGAGTTTAGTGTAACACATAATTCTGTTATAGAATTTACCAGGTGACTAAAAAATACACAGGAGTACCGGAGACACAGGAAAAAAAACATTTATTTTCAGATGTTTCGCATGTATTAGTACAGGACTCAGGGGAGACTTTTTCTCTCCAAATCCTGAGCAAACCAATATGGAGGAAGCTCTCCCTTTATACCCTTTGGTTTCTTTGTCCCCCAAATATGGGACTTCCAGACCTTCCCCATGTGCTGGGATGGGGGCCCTGAGACTACACCTAAAGGCCTGGCCTGGTGCCAGCACTGATAACCCCATCTGGGCATTGTTCATGGTTTCTGGTCTCTGTAAAATGAGAGCAGTACTTAGGTAAATCGGTCTTGCAAGACCAGATTGTGGAGAAAGGGGCAGTGACTTAATTATAGGCTATCAAGAATGTACATTAGGTTACTGGCTCAGATTCAGATTGCTAGCCCCCCAAAATGTTTCATTTTCCCAATCATTGATCCTCAAGCTTATTTTCAGCTGTGGGGATTCAATAGAAGACTCAAAGCTAGGGAATAGGATGGCCCCGGTGAGGTTGAAACGGCCCCGGTGAGGTAGGGACGGCCCTGGTGAGGTTGAGACAGCCCCGGTGAGGCCTAGACGGCCCTGGTGAGGTTGGGACGGCTCCAGTGAGGTTGGGACAGATAATGGGGACCAGTATAGACTGATGAACAGGGGTAGATGCAGAGGCAGAGCAGCATTGAACAGACTGTCAAACTACAGTGGGAAGCCTGGGGAGGGTTTGGGGCGGGGTTAAGAGATCAACCGAAGGACTTATATGCATGCATATAAGAATAACCAATAGACACAAGACACTAGGGGGTAGGGGCCAGGGGAATGTCAAGGGGGCGATAAAAGGAGACATATGTAATACTCTTTGTAATACTTCAAGAAATAAAAATTATTATTATTTTTTTTTTTAAAAAAAGCTAGGGAATAGGGTGTTCAGCAGCTCGAGTCTTTTTTTCATCTTTATCACCCAAGGGATTGTGATGAGAGACCTGGTGTGGAGTAACATCTGGGGCTTCAGGGATTACTGATTCTCTCTATTAGCTGTTCTAAACCTGTTGGCTTTCTTAGAGGAAGGGAGAGGGAATCTACACAGGTTTCTTCATTTCCAGCTTCAGAGCAGTTGAAATGTTGAGAAGCATGTCTCAGGGTCCCATCTATTTCTTCTCCAGCTAGCCCATCGTCCTTGCTCTGCTCATGTCTGTCTAACTGCCTAACACATCCCCTCAAGGATCCTGGCTCTGAATTCTTTCAGGGAAAATGGACGTCGGTGGGCTCCTCTGACTACTTCCATGCTGAGGAGGGATGGAGTTTTCTTTCAGAGCCAAGAGATCCCTGCTCTCTGTCAGAGGGACAATGAGGCCTGGTCACGAAAGGAGGTGGGCTTGTGACCCGGCGGAGACCAACTGTATTATAAAATTTAGTATTATTGAGCAATTAGAACAGCAAGAGTTACAACAAAAGGTCTGGTGGAAGGGAAAGAAAACATTTCAGTTTATTGAAATAGAATTTTTCTCCTTAAAATCACCCTTATGCTTATTAAAGAGCCAAATTAAGACCAATTTATCTATTGCATTCAATTTGGCCTGATTGTTTGCATAAACATAACAAGAATGGTAACTGATCACCTTTGCCGGAATTTCATGATTGAGTCTCAATGTGCCCCATAGGGCAGAGAAGCCAAGCCATCCAGCTGCCATCAGCCTGCCTACAGTATCTGCTGGGTTAGGTGAATTCCTCACCTGCGGCGACTCCACACAGCCTGTGCCCTAGGCTTCAAGGCCCATCTCATTAACCCTCCTACTCCTCACGACCTAGAGTGCATGGGGGTCCACAGGGACACAGGGGTGCCCTCATTTCTCCCCTTCCAGTCTGACCAACTGCCAGTGATGGCAGGGTATGGGCCTGACACTCCAGCACCATCCATTTTCAGAGCTACTAAGCAAGATACCAGGCTTTCTCCATGGCACTCTTATTGGCTTCAAGTCTTCAGAGTCCAGACAGGTCTCTTTAAAACATGACACTCCAGTTAAAATTTTCGGTCAATAAAACCACCATTAGAAACCGGTCTTATTGAATTTATGCAAAGAAATACATTGCCATGATTCATTCATTAAGTATTGCCAAATTTCGGAGGGATCATATAGGGAAAAAAATACACTGACCTGCTTTAAAATCTTCTGATTTTCCTTGCCAGTCCTTTCCATGGACTCTTCAGAGTAATATTTTTCCAAATGTATTATAACAAAGCAGTTACAGTCTCCAAATGACAAGAAGAAATTTAAAATGACACGGTTATGGATTTCATCATAATGCAGATAGCATGGAATCTTGTCCTTCCTGTAAAACTCAAGTTTCTATAATATTATAACTAATAACCATTAGTTATAACTGTATTTGACAAAGGTTCCTATGTACCTTCAGTATAAAACTTTCCTTCATGAGAGAGAATACAAACATTTGAGGCATTTCAGAGCCTATTGGGATGATCTAAAGCCAATTCTATATCAAGAGGAAGTTTTTTAAAAAGTCAAACCCTTGAAGGATTGTCAAACTTGATTTTACCAAAAGATTAAATATTAAAGTGTATTAGACAGGAACATAGGCCAGCAAACTTTAGTTCCTATGATTAAAAGATTTTTTTAAAATTAAAAACCTGATTAATATAACATAAATATTTTACTAGAAAAGAACTCACCAAAATAAGGCTTATTTTCTAACTTCATTTGTCCTTGGGTGTGGACAGCAAATGACACTAATTGGATTTCTCCCATCAGTCTTCCCTAGTACTTTGGCATAAGCTATTTACCCTCTATTTAGGGAGGAAAAATGCAAATCATTGACTTTTATTTATTTTTTTAAATATTTTATTGATTTTTTACAGAGAAGAAAGGAGAGGGATAGAGAGTTAGAAACATCAACGAGAGAGATTGATCAGCTGCCTCCTGCACGCCCCCCACTGGGGATGTGCCCGCAACCAGGGTACATGCCCTTGACCGGAATCGAACCCGGGACCCTTGAGTCCGCAGGCCTACGCTCTATCCACTGAGCCAAACCGGTTTGGCAACTTTTAAGTGTCCTTGTTTAGGGAAGACAAAGTTTTCTAGATGGTTGCAAACTGCTGTTTAAATATCTCAGTTTCCCTGATCTGCTTGTCCTGGCTTACTGGCCTGCATCACTTAATTAATTTCCTTTTAACATTTCTCTTTTTCCTTCTTATCACATACACAACCTTCACAAATTTCACACTTTCAAATTAGCCTTCAAACCTTCTTTCTCTGTCCTTCAAAAATGCATAACCATACCTCAGTCCTTCCATTAAGTATTTCTACTCTAATATTCTTTCTTTCTGTCATACTATCAGCAACTTGTACAGACCTTTTCTTTCTTTTTTTCTTTAAAATGTATTAGAATTCTTCACTTTTAGAAACCTTAATTTTTCAATGATTACCAAAAAGTAAACAGTCAGCATTTCTTAGATTAACATTTATGAACACACTTAAAACATATTCTTACTTTCAAGAAAATATACCTCTGTAATAAAAACTAAGAGCAGGCAACTTAAAACTTGTCTAGCAGTTAATGTTTCAGTTTAAAAAAAAATTTAGATGTTTATCATTTAACCCAGCAATGCTCCAAAGCCTTTTTAGCATTTTCTTGAAATGTCAGGTCAACTCTTGGTGACAAAATGTAATTTATAATATTTCTTGGCCCAACAGGTCCTCAGGGTCTGGCCCAGAGTACTTTCTCATTTGATCTTTTAGTCTTGGTAAATTCAGAAGGCCCTTCTTTGCCTTGCTGAATATTGAAGGCCTTATTTAGGTTCTGAGTCCCACTGGGGCTCTCGGGTTTGGAAATCTTACATCTGCTGGAAGCACACTAGGGCCAGCCAGGTGTGCCCCCTTTCCCAGATAGCCATAGCCGACTTTCAAATCACTCCCCCTTTTTTCAGTCCAGCTAATCAGCTGAGCCATGTGGGTCTTCCAGCAGAGTTTTTAACTCTTTTTTTTACTGCTCCAACTCCTTTCGAAACCTAGAAAAGCTGGTTTCTGATGGCGCAGTGGCCTCATGGCGGTTAGAGCTTTTTTAAGATAGCTCTCCTTCCGAGGGGGAGGCTGGAATCGTAGATCTTCATCTTGGCTGTTCCCTCAGATTGTCCCTGGGTTGCATAGGGAGGGGAAGGCAGGACAAGGGTCTCATTCCTGTCTTCTCTGTTTAGGCTTCTCTGCCTTTACAGGGAGGAGGACTGGCCCCTTCCTCCAACAGACAGCACAGTCAGTCTCCTCTTGAGTGACTGGACTTTTATTATTAACATATTTATAATTATTACTGAAAAGCTTCATCTAAATTCTTCACTTTAGTTACATCTATTTATTATATCTTAACAACTTTGACATTTTTAAAGCCAATTATTACCTAACGCATTTTCTTGACCAATAACTATAAGTGCCCTTCCTGTTCAAGGAAAGGACACACTAATCTGGGTCCTATGCCCGCAAGCAAGAACTGCCCATTATCATGGAAGCATTAATCTTATTACCCAACCCATCCTGCATAGCTTACTAGTACTTCCTTATATAATTTCAAGTATATTGTATCGGTCTAATTTAGTTCAAAAATAGTTCTTTTTAGGGAGAGAGAATAAATCTTTGTGTCACCTCAAGGCACTTGAGATGTCACAAAGCTGTCTCTCAGTTAAATTCTTGAAATATTACATTCAGAAAAGCTGTCAAATATAAAGGTTATTAAAACTTAAACCGGTTGTAACATTAAAGATTTGGTCTTGACCACAGAATTAATCCTTTTCTAGTCAGGCCAATAAAATATTATATCTTAAAGTTCCTCTGCTGAATGTTCTGATGTAGTTTAAGAAGCACCCAGCAACCTCATTCTGCTAGGCTTGGAGCCAGAAACCTTTTGCTTCTCTGCTTAAGAGTAAACTGACCTTTTTTTTTTTTCCCCTGTTCTTATCTTTCCCCCTCTCCCCGTCCCTTTCTGCATTAATCTTTTACTCTGTCCTTAGCAAGGGAGATAAGGGCCTGTTAGGTACAAGCAAACTATAAACTAGCTAGTGGTTCTTTGTTTAAACTCCCTTGAGATCTTCATGACCCTTTTACAACTCTTGCAAATAGTCTTAGAATCTTAAAATTTTTAACCCAGCACAGAAAATCATAAATCATGGAAGAGCAAATTAAAGTCCCTACTTTACAGACATAAAGACAGAAATCTCACTAGCTAAGGGTTTCTGGCGAGCTAATACCCTGACAGAAAGAGCAAGATGATCCCTAAGAATAAGGATTCTTGGCAGCTGCTGGGACATCCTGCAATCTGTCATGTGCTTAGCCTCACCACATGTGGGAAACTGATATAGGGTTAAGCCTCGGACTGACCTGCTGGCAAAGTCACAAACAAGTCCTAGCTTAGAGGGCACAGTCCTCTTAGCATAATTAGGCTTGACCTTATAACACTCCCTAGATCTTATCTGGGAAAGCTAATGGGATGAGGAAGTGCAGGAAGTGTAACCATGGTCAAAACAAGTGAAACTCACAAGAACTGTGTAACTATGGTAACCACTACCTTGTTTACCTCTCACTATAAAAGCTTGGTGAGGCCTGAGCACAGTGGAAGTCCTTCCTCTAGAGTTGGACTTGCCGCCTGGTCCCCCAGTATTCCCAAATTATCTTGTGTCTTTTCTATTTCATTTGTTGTGCGGCTCCACTTCCAGACCCGAACCCTGAACCACGCAGGATGTGGAGGGAAACACTTACGACATCTGGCGCCCGAACAGGGACTCTGGAAGTGAAGGCAAAGTGAGGAACAAAGAATTCACCATAAAGGTAGGAAAATTCACCGTAAAAGTGAGGGGTTATTTCACCACACACAAACGCCCACAATCAGCTACAGTGGTCCGGAGCTGTAGGCGGTGTGGGAACGTTTTCTCAACCAGGCTAACGGGGCAGGATTCGGCTTTAAAAAAGTAGATTAGGCTTTTAAAAAGTAAGAAACTTTATTATAGACTTTTGAGTTGTATGCTTAAGTAGTTAAAGTTTCAGAAGGTAATCTCTTATAGTTTTTGCATGTTGTTACATAACATAATTTTTGGTTTCTTGAAAAAGGTACATTAGATCTTAAAAGTTTGCCAAAAAGTTAGAAATTGAAAAAAGGTCAGCAGCAGGGAAAAACTTGCCTCCAACCTGTTTTTCCTTGTGAAACACAGTATTTCATTTACTAGAGCCTTTGAGAGAGGCCAAGGAGGATAAATCTCATCCCCTTGCACCCTCCGCTCCTAAAGAGGAGCAGAAAGAAAAGAAAAAATGGGAGGAATGGCCTTCATGGCTCCCTCCACCTCCATGTCCTAATTAATTCTCCGTTAATAGAATCACCTGTGCTAAAAGGCCAAATTATAAAGAAATTGGAATATTAAAAGGTACTCTTTTAAATAAGGCTGGAAAAAAAAAAGAATGCCATGGTCATCTCAATGTGGTTTCTTGTTCAAATTAAAATCTTAATTTGTATTTGGAATCTAAAATCTGTAATAAGAAATGAAATTCTGCTATCGAATCCACCTCTGCTGTGGAGAGATTCAAAGGTGGCAGGAGAGGGCAGAGCTATAAGCTCTCCCACAATGAGATTACTTAACGTCTTATTTAAAAATTACCGGAGAACATCTTATGACAACCAAACTCTGGCTAAGATAACCTTGGGTGCTAGCCATAACTTTGGAAAGCGAAATAGGAAAAAATTTAAAATGTCTTTTTCTATTAAGCATGACTTTGGGAAAAATATGAGTCATTTGCTGAAACTTCCCCCAAAGCAGGATGTGGGGGATGAGAAGAAGGGAGCACATGGCACTCCAATATGGATGCCCCCTCCCCAAGTATTCTAATTTAAAATCTCCTTTTCGTAATTGAAAAGTTTTACAAAATTTAAAAATGCGTCTGGGATTTCTGTGCACGTGTAAAGAGAAAAACTGGCTTGGAACTAAAGCGCGCATCGTCCGATTTTGGACATTTAGATAGAGTTTTGAGCTAAAATCTCTTTACAAATGTACAGAATAAAACCCAAGACTGATTATTTCCTAAGAAAAATGGCGTATTTGAGCCAGGGAAGAAATGCAGGCTGGTTCTAGCAATAAGATTGGTATATTTCCATAATAAAGAGTGATTTTGAAATGTTAATGAAGCCTGTTCCAAAATTAAACTTAAAACCTCAAAGAAATTCAGTAAAATTGTCTCTGTTACAAAAATTTGCTAAAGAGTATGCCTTAAAATAATAATTTGGATTTGAATCTCAAGAATTATTGAAATATATTAATTATAAAAATCTAAGTAGCCCAGGTAAAAGACGGCTATGCCCTTTTATTAAGGCTGGCTTCCCAGAGCAATTTCTAATGGAGGAAGGGCTAGCCTCCTTCCCCCCAACAGAACAAGCAGGTACCCCCAAAAAAAAATTTCCCACCTGTGGCAACTTCTAAAGACAGGCTTGCTTCCCAGTTTCCCATCCTTGGGAGCAATGGCAGCCTAGGGCTTTGAGAGTTTGCTAAATTGCTAAATCTGCCTCATGAAAAATCTAGAGGACAGAATTAAATCTGTTGGTTGACTATATCTTGTATTTTTGAAGTTTATTCTTAAAAATGTTATTGATTGAGAAATGCTAAATATTTGACTTGCCAGCTAAAAGTTTAAGGTTCGGATTGAATTGGGAAAAATTGTGTAATTGAGGTAGCTAAATGCCTAAAGTATAGAGATTTATCTTTGAAAAAATAATTTTTGTTTTCTCTGAAATAATTAGAACTCAGAACTGTTGGACATTGAAATTGGGATTTAAAACATTTTTTGTTCTTGAAATGTTATGCTGAAGTTTTAAAATGTTTTGGGTTATGGATTGGCATTGTTATTGTTTTAATAGCCAGAGTTTTGTTTTTGATGTGTAAGTTATAGTAGCTTAATAATAAAAAAAGGGTGAGATGTGGGAAACTGATATAGGGTTAAGCCTCGGACTGACCTGCTGGCAAAGTCACAAACAAGTCCTAGCTTAGAGGGCACAGTCCTCTTAGCATAATTAGGCTTGACCTTATAACACTCCCTAGATCTTATCTGGGAAAGCTAATGGGATGAGGAAGTGCAGGAAGTGTAACCATGGTCAAAACAAGTGAAACTCACAAGAACTGTGTAACTATGGTAACCACTACCTTGTTTATCTCTCACTATAAAAGCTTGATGAGGCCTGAGCACAGTGGAAGTCCTTCCTCTAGAGTTGGACTTGCCGCCTGGTCCCCCAGTATTCCCAAATTATCTTGTGTCTTTTCTATTTCATTTGTTGTGCCGCTCCACTTCCAGACCCGAACCCTGAACCACGCAGGATGTGGAGGGAAACACTTACGACAACCACACACAGCTAGGCTTCCCCCAAAGCGGGACTTGCCCCATCTTTAAACAAATTAAACAACAAAGAGACATAAAACATCAACAAACACTCTCATGTTTCCCATCCTTGGCCATAAGCTGGGGTCCTCTGATTTTGTGGAGAGACATCTACATTGCAGGCAGTGGTCTGGGCCCTTTTAAATTTTCTTTAGCATACATTCTAACACAGCAGGTTTAAAGGAACTACTTCCCATGCTTGCAGCCAGACCTCGCAATCCCCTCCCAGATAACAGAGACACAGGACAACACAAGGTAGCTTTCACTTTACTCAGGCTCACACACCAGTCAGTCCAAGTTTTGACCCTCACCCATGGAAAGTACTGAACTGAAGCAAATAATTTGCCTACGTAGTGATCGGCTACTTCTGCCCCTAAAGACAGGCCTGAACTCGGACTGGTCCCCTGGGGGGAAGGGGGACCTCACCGGTCAGATGTCTGGTTCCAGAAAAGGGCTTTCCTGTCCTCCTTGGAGTCCACTGGAGGCTAGTGGTTGTCAGGGCCCAATGAGGACTGGAACCCAGTAAATCACTGGAGTATGCTTTCCCGTCATCATGGGCTTGGTTGAGTGGGCCCACCTTCCTGCTCTCATGCAGTGGTGGGTGCCTCAAGGGGGCAAGTTCACAGTCAGGGAACCATTTTTATGTTACAAAATTTATCAGGCAGCCAAAAAATACACAGGAGTACTGGAGACACAGGAAAAACCCATTTATTTTCAGATGTTTCACATGTATTAGTATAGGACTCAGGGGAGACTTTTTCTCTCCAAATCCTGAGCAAACCAATATGGAGGAAGCTTTCCCTTTATATCCTTTGGTTTCTGTGTCCCCCAAATATGGGACTTCCAGACCTTTCTCAGGCTTTGCAAAAAGCCCCATGTGCTGGGATGGGGGCCGTGAGAACACACCTGAAGATCTGGCCTGGCACCAGCATTGTTCATGGATTATAGTCTCTGTAAAATGGGAGCAGTACTTAGGTAAACCAGTCTTGCAAGACCAGATTGTGGAAAAAGGGGCAGTGACTTAATTATAGGCTATCAAGAATGCACATTAGGTTACTGGCACAGATTCAGATTGCTAGCCCCCCCAAATGTCTCATTTTCCCCATCAATTCATTAATCATCAAATTTGCTTTAATAGAGTAATGTGTTACAAAAGATAAAGAGCTAACTAAATCTTAATTCTAGCAAGCTAAGAATTTAGGACTGCTGCCTAGTAGGATAAATGTAGTGGCTTGTAATGGTAGGGAATGCAAATTTCATTTTGTGCATTTTCTGGACAGCTGCTACCAGAACTGTAGGTTTTATTAAATGTGTACTTGATTATATTCAGTGTCATTGAATCTAAGGCCAAGAGGACATACACTGAAACAGAAAAGCCTTTAGATACGTGCTCTCAAGGCAATAGAGACAATCATCATTGATTTGTGTCTCTTTTTTATCCTTCAGCTCCAAGAACAAAGGAGTTCTTGCCATGAACCCAATTTGGGACTTTGGAAGTAAACCACTATTTTGCATGGCTCCGTACAGAAGGGAAGGTGAGCATAGTTAAGCTAGTTGAGTGGCCTGGTTAGGTAGAAAGTTCAGTTTGCTCTCTCACTTGCCCTGGGTTTCCTTGTGCTGGGAACTCTGAGTTGAGGGGCAGTGTTTCGGGCATGAACTGATAATAGAAGTAAAATAAATGATCATGCAGCAAAGGCATGAACAGTGGACAGTCGCCCAGGCCAGGGCCTGGTTGAAGAATGTGGTGGAAATAGAGAGTAAACTGTAATACCTTGAGGCAAGAGAAATTAAATCATCAAGGAAAGTCCACTGGAAACTGAGTGAATAACAAAGGTCAGGAATAAGCCAAATATATGTGAATGAATGGCCGCAGTGCATATACATGGATCAACTTAGGTGTGGGGCTTTTTACTCCACAAAAATGTCACAAGATCATGAAGGCCAAACCCTTCTACCTGTATACCCAGAGGTCATCTTTAAAGAGATAAAAGGAGAGGGGGTGAATTTAGAAAGCTTAATTTAAATTTAGAAATCCTTTTAAATGAGTGGCTTTAACTAACTTATTTTATTTTTATTGTATAAAAATATACATAACATAAAGTTTACCATTATAATAATTTTTTTAAAAATATGCTTTTATTGATTTCAGAGAAGAAGGGAGAGAGATAGGAACATCAGTGATGAGAGAAGATCATTGATCAGCTGCCTCCTGCATGCCCCCAACCCGGGGATCAAGCCCGCAACCCAGGCGTGTGTCCTGACTGGGAATTGAACTGTGACCTCCTGTTTCATACGTTGATGCTCAACCACTGAGCCATACCAGGTGGGCTTAATCATCTTTACATGTACAGTACAGTGGTGTTAAGTACATTCATATTGTTTTATAATGATTACTGTTAGAAGTAAGGCGAGCCCCCACAATCAGGGGTCCTGGTAGAATGCAAAGCACACTCGGGAGCCGGACAGCAAGGCAAATGTTTTTACCCCTGCAGGAGAGTATGCATGCACAGGTTCGGGGAGCACACACACACTGAGCAGGCAGTCCGCTTGGGCTTTTATGCCTGACACATGTGATCTGTCCCTCACTCTTGATTGGAAGAGTTTAGGCTTACAATCTTGCAGGATTGGCTAATTTAAAAAGGGAGGGATTGACCTTTGCTGTTTCAAAATGGTGGCTGCCTAAACTCTCTTCTTTGACAGAAAAGATTACTTGCTTATTCTCACATTATCACTACCTATCTCCAGAACTTTTCCATCATCCCAGACTAAAACTTTGTACCCATTGGACAACAACTACCTATTGACCCTTACTTCACAGCCCCTGGCAACCACTATTCTACTTTCTGTCTCTATGAATTTGACTATTCTAGGCTGCTTATATAATTGAAATTATACAATATTTGTCCTTTTATGTTTAGCTTATTTCACTTAGCATATCTTCAAGGTTCATCCATGTAGTGGCATGAATCAGAACTTCATTCCTTTTTAAGGTTGAGTAATATTCCATAGTGTGTATATACTACTTTGCTTATCCACTTACCTGTTGATGGAAATTTGGGTTGTTTCCACCTTTTTGCTGTTGTGAATAATGCCATGAACATAGGTGTACAAATATCTGTTTAAATCCCCTGCTTTATATTCTTTTGGGTATATACCTGGAGTGGAATTACTGAATCATATGGTAATTCTATGTTCAATTTTTTGAGGAACCACCATGTTTATCACATTGGTTGCACCATTTTACATTTTCACCAACAGTGCACAGAGTTCCAATTTCTCCACATCCTCACAAACACTTGTTGTTTTCTGTTTTCTTTTTGTTTTCATATATTTTTATTGATTTCAGAGAGGAAGGGAGAGGGACAGAGAGAGATAGAAACATCAATGATGAGAGAGAATCATTGGTTGGCTAATTCCTGCATGCCTCCTACTGGGATTGATCCTGCAACCCGGGCATATGCTCTTGACCAGAATCGAACATGGGACCCTTCAGTCCACAGACCAACACTCTATCCACTGAGCAAAATCATCTAGGGCTGTTTTTGTTTTTAAATAGCTATCCTGATTGGTTTGAGGTGGTATGTCATTGTGATTTTGGTTCGCATTTCCTTAATATCTATTGATGTTGTGCATCTTTTCATGTATTTATGGGCCATTTGTTTATCTCCTTTGAAGAAGTGTCTGCTCAAGTTCTTTGCCCATTTTTTTGTTTTGTTTTGTTGTTGAGTTGGAGAAATTCCTTATATATTCTAGATATCAATCTCTTATTTGGTATAAAATTTGCAAATATTTTCTCCCATTCTGTGGGTGTCTTCTTACTAAGTTTATGACTTCCAGTACTATGTTGAATAGAAGTGGAAAAAGCAGAAATCCTTTTGTTTCTGATCATAGAGGAAAGCTCTCAGTCTTATATCATTGAGTATAATGTTAGCTGTAGGTTTTTCATACATGACCTTTATTATGTTGAGGTCGTTTTCTCCTAATTCTAGTTTGCTGAGTATTTTTTATTGTGAAAGGGTGTTGAATTTTGGTCAAATGTTTTTCTGCACCAATTGAGATAATCATGTGTTTTCCCCATTTATTCTGTTAATGTAATGTAGTACATTAATTGATTTTCATATGTTAAACCACCTTTGCATTCCAGGAATGTATCCTAGTTGGTGATGATGTATAATTGAACTTGTTTTTAAACTAAAGCAAATTGAGGCTATTTATGCCCTTGCTAACCAGCTCTTGGAGAACCTGAGAAGACCAAAATAATTTTAGAGATTAGAGAAACTATATTTCCTCACATATAAATTATAATATAAATAAACACACTTTAACATACTGTTTCAGGGTGTATGTGTGTGTTGGGGGAGGAGGATGTAGATAGACAATGAAACATAATTATTATAAGATAGTTCCTGGCATATAGTAAATGAGTGATCTATAAGGATAATTATTATATTATTACACTCTAATTAATGAAAAATAAGAATCTTTTACTGAATCCAAGCTTATAATCAGATTGTCAGCTGAACTATTTGGTGGCAAGGAAAGCATTTACAGTTGAAAAACTATGGGCAAAGACCTTTATACTAGATAAAAGATTGTCAGCTTTATCATTTGTGAGTGTCATCTAATTCACACCTGAAAAGAAACCAAGAATCCTATCCTTCAGTGCTCCCTCAGGTTAAAAGAAGTAATCTTCCAATCTGCAGAGATTGCATGTAAGTGTAGAGTCTGACCTTGAATCTTCTCGCCACCCACAGGACTAAGGTTGTGGCAGGTTAAACAGCCACAACTGCCTTTCCTCCCCACTCCAATGTGCCTAGTATTATTGGAAATCACAATTGTCTGTCTCTCTCACCAGAGCATACATTTCTCAAGGTCAGGGTCAATGCCCGACCTTCTCTATAATCTCATAACTTCCAACACAGGGCCTCAACCTTAGCAAATGTGTTTTGAGTTGAATTCCCTGCTTCCGTTCTATTGACATTTATTCACATGAAATTGAGGAGGAAAAACCTAGATATAAAAGACATAGATTTAAATTCTGGCTGCATTCACTCAGTAGTTGAATAGACTTGAACCAGTAACTTCATAAGTCCAAGTTTCAGCTTCTCACTTAGATAGAAATAACATTTATCTCAGAGATCAGTGAAAATAAAATAAGACAATGCATAATATAAAGCACTGTGGAAAGTGACAATAGATGATGAAAGAAATCTTATTTGACTCTGAATTTTGCTGCATTAAGTCACCTCTCTAATTCTCAATTCAATTCCTAAACTTTTTTTTAAAAACTGAGAGTTGTAGTTGCCTACCATATAAAAAACATCTCCATGAACTATTTTAAGTAATGGACTTCATTTTTCAGAAGAGTTTTAGATTTATAGAAAATTGAGCAAATAGCACAGAGAGTTCCCATATACTCACCCTCCACACAGTTCCCCCTATTATTAACATGTTATATTGGGTGGTACATTTGTTATAGTTAACTAGAGGCCTGGTGCACGAATTTGTGCACAGGTGGGGTCCCTTGGCCTGGCCCACAACCGGGGCCAATGGGGGAGGGGGGGAGAGCCAGCCCGCCAGAGGGAGGGATCACGGAGGTTGGCCAGCTGGGGGGAAGGCTGGCCATGGGAGGTTAGCTGTGGGAGCACACTGACCACCAGGGGGCAGCTCCTGCATTGAGCGTCTGCCCCCTGGTGGTCAGTGCGCATCATAGCGACCGGTCGATCTGTAAGTCGGTCATTCGGTTGTTTGGTCGCTTAGGCTTTTATATATATACTAGGGGCCCAGTGCACGAATTTGTGCACCTTGAAAGGAATTGTTGGCTGCGAGGCTGAGGTGGGCACAGGGGTGAGTCTTGGCCCACCCTTCATGCCCCCGGTCCCCTGTCTGCCAGCAGCCCCACTCCCACCACCACCGCTCCCACATGCTGATGGCGCCAGCCCCACTTGCACCTCCTGATGGCATAGAGCGATTGGGACTGGCGCCAGCAGCAGGTGCCAGTGGTGTCTGATGCCCCGATTACCTGTCAGGAGCAGGGGGAGGTGGAGAAGCCCTCAGGGGCAATCAGGACTGGAGCTGGGCACCAGCAGCTGGTTCGAGTGGCAGCTCCAGTGCTGGCTGCGAGTGGGGCTGACACCGGCAGTGGGTGCAAGCAGGGCCATTGCCAGCAGCAGGTACGAGAGGCAGCTGCTGGCCCCGATCACCCCCCAGAAGCAGGGGGAGGTGGAGAAGCCCTGAGGGGCAATCAGGGCCAGCAGCCACTGCTTGCACTGGTTGACGGCACCGAGCGACCGGGGCCAGTACCAGGTGCTGGCAGCGGGTGTGAGTGACGGCTCTGGCGCCGACAGTGGATGCAAGCAGGGCCGGCGCTGGCAGCAGGTGCAAGCACTGGGCAGGACCACAGGGCACGGAAGCAAAGAATTTTCAGTAACCACCAGAGGCTCGCCACAATGACAGCGACCGGCGCCCTGCCTTGGTCTGGTGCCCCCACTTACCTGCTCCACCATCCCGCTGCAGCTGATGCCCGCCATGTTCTGTGCATGCCCCATGGTGGTCAGTGCACGTCATAGTGACCGGTTGTTTGGTTGTTCAGTTTTTCCGTCGTTTGGTCTATTTGCATATTAGGGTTTTATATATATAGATAGATGAGCCAATATTGATACATTTTTATTAGCTAAAGACCATTATCAATTTATATTTTTTCTTAAGTTTTAGTCGATGTCCCTTTTCTGTTGCACCATATTACACTTAGCCTCCTAGGCTCCTCTTGGCTGTGACAATTTCTCAGATTTTCCTTGATTTTGATAAGTTTTGAGGGGTACTGGTCAGATATATTGTAGGATGTCCCTCAATTGAAATGTGCCTTATGTTTTCCTCACTATTAGACTGAGGATATGGATTTTGGAGAGGAAAATCACAGAGGTAAAATGTCATTTTCATCACATAATATCAAGGGTACATTCTACAAATATGACATCACTGTTGATGTTGACTTTGATTACCTGGCTAAAGTCATTTTATTGGGTGTCTCCACACTAAAGTTATGCCTTTTCCCCCCTCTTCATATAGTACTAGAAGCCCAGTGCATGGCATTTGTGCATTCGGGGGTGGGGGGCCCCTCAGCCCAGCCTGCGCCCTTTAGCAGTCTGGGAGCCCTCAGGAGATGTCTGACTTCGGCTAAGGCCCGCTCCCTAAAGCCACAGTTGGACATCCTTAGTGCTGCCGTGGAGGCGGGAAAGGCTCCCGCCACCACCGCTGCTGCGCTTACCAGCCTTCAGCCTGGCTTGTGGCTAAGCAGTGCCCCTTCTGTGGGAGCACACTGACCACCAGGGGCAGCTCCTGCATTGAGCATCTTCCCCCTGGTGGTCATTGCACTTCATAACAACTGGTCATTCCACCGTTTGGTCGATTTGCATATTGCCCTTTTATTATATAGGATTCTCTGGAGGAAGTTGCTCTACACAGCCCACACTTGAGGGGACAGTTATGCTCCCTCTCCTAAACATTTTTTACAGCAAATATTGGAAGCATGAGTTGGTTTTATAAGGTAGATGTATATCATTGCCTGCCTTACCCAGACAGATCCTTTTAAGAAAAGTTGCCTTGAGAGGAGGGAATTAGGAGGACTGAATAAAAGAAGGTAAAGAAAGTAGCCAAAGAACATATATACGTAGCCCATGGACACAGACAACAGAGTGGTGAAGGTCAGGAGAGGGGCCTGGGTGGAGGAGGGCAAAGAGGGGAAAATAGGAGACATCTGTAATAGTGTCAACAATAAAAAGAAAGAAAGAAAGAAAGAAAGAAAGAAAGAAAGAAAGAAAGAAAGAAAGAAAGAAAAGAAAGGTTGCCTCCACACACAGCCTCTATTTAGTGGACAGTAGGCCACACAGCCATGATTGGGATGGAGATGGCCATTTAACCTTCAGTTTTTATTCTATTCAAACAATGATTACATTATTTTTGAATTTTTTTTGGCATTCACAATTATTCAATTTCTCTCACATTAAAAAGCTCATTGACTCTCTCTGACAAATACTGTTAGAGAATCCACAATATATTTGATGCATTGAAGTCAAAGTTTCTGAAGAAAGGGTTCCTAAAATTCTTGCTGACTTTTAAAAAAATTCATTGAGTGAATTCTAATTATTTCTTGTTCAGGGTTTTCAATATTTCCTTAGCAGTAAGATTACTCAAATTTTAAAAAGAGCAGTGTTATTGAAGTGTTCCATTGCTTAAAGGAACTTGTTAAATATGTTTTTTTTTTAATTAAATCTTTATTGTTCAGATTATTACATTAGTTACTCTTTTTTCCCACCATAACTCCCCTCCACCCAGTTCCAACCCCACCCTCTGCCCTCACTCCCCACCCACTGTTCTCATCCATAGGTGCACGATTGTTGTCTAATCTCTTCACTCACCCCCACACCCCTTTCTCCCCCCCCCCCCCCCCGCCCAAGAATAGTCAGTCCATTCCCTTTCTATGTCCCTGATTCTATTACAATCACCAGTTCATCAGATTATTTATTCACTTGATTTTTAGATTCACTTGTTGATAGATGTGTATTTGTTGTTCATAATTTGTATCTTTACCTTTTTCTTCTTCTTCCTCTTCTTACAGGATACCTTTCAGCATTTCATATAATACTGGTTTGGTGGTGATGAACTCCTTTAGCTTTTTCTTATCTGTGAAGCTCTTTATCTGAACTTCAATTCTGAATGATAGCTTTGCTGGATAAAGTAGTCTTGGTTGTAGGTTCTTGGTATTCATCACTTTGAATATTTCTTGCCATTCCCTTCTGGCCTGCAAAGTTTCTGTTGAGAAATCAGCTGACAGTCGTATGGGTACTCCCTTGTAGGTAACTGATTTTCTTTCTCTTGCTGCTTTTAGGATTCTCTCTTTGTCTTTTGCTCTTGGCATTTTAATTATGATGTGTCTTGGTGTGGTCCTCTTTGGATTCCTTTTGTTTGGGGTTCTCTGCGCTTCCTGGACTTGGAAGTCTATTCCTTTCACCAGGTAGGGGAAGTTTTCTGTCATTATTTCTTCAAATAGGTTTTCAATATCTTGCTCTCTCTCATCTTCTGGCACCCCTATAATTCGGATGTTGGTACGCTTGAAGCTGTCCCAGAGGCTCCTTACACTGTCTTCATATTTTCGGATTCTTTTTTCATTTTGCTTTTCCGGTTGGGTGTTTTTTGCTTCTTCGTATTTCAAATCTTTGACTTGATCCTTGTGACCCTCTGGTCTGCTGTTGGGAGTCTGTATAGTATTCTTTCTTTCAGTCAGTGTATGCTTAATTTCTAGTTGGTCCTTTATCACAACATCGAGGGTCTCATTAGATTTCTTGAGGATCTCACTACATTTATCGGCGGTCTTACCAGTCTTTTCTAGGGCTTCTAAACAGTTCTTTAAAGACCTTAAAAGTGTGGTTTTGACCTCTATATCCAACAGTTTGCTTTCCTCCAATTCTGTCGTTTGTGTCCTGTTTCTTTGTCTCGGCATTTTTTTATGCTTCTCTGTGTCGATAGAGTGCCTTTCTGTGCTAAGTGTCCCAATTACCTAAGGTAGACACTCTTGGTGCACCCCCTTGTGGGCTTTGTGCACAGTCTTGTTGTGGTTAAGCCTTGATTGTTGTAGTTATCACTGTGAGGAATTGACCTCCAGGTCAATTGGCTGTGAGAATCAGCTGTGTCTGCGGTGGGAGAACTTCTGTGCTGGAGACACCCCTCTGGGGCTAGACTTGCTTCGATGGGGCTTTGGTGCTCACTGAGTCTGCCTCCTGAGTGTGTCTTTTATGGTTCCACGGAGCTTAAAGCTGGATGGTCCCACTCTGACCTCTGGGCTTCCTGGCTCCTGGATCTCTAGGGAGGTGCTAATCTAGCCTTTGCCTGAGGCTATCCAGCAAAAGCCTCCCTGCAGGGCTTGGGCGGGGCGGGTCCCACGGGATCAACAGGGTGGGGTTAGCAATTATGGCTGCTCTCAGTCTTGCCCTCAGAGGCTCTGCTTCTCAGTGTCCCAGTAGTCGCTGCAAGCCCCACGGAGAGAAAGCTGCCCTAGGGTTCTGAGCAATGCCAGACAGTCCCGCTTCTCCCGTATGAGTCTGGGTCCTTAGAGACTCGCCCGGAACTGGAGCTCAGAGCCTGAGACTCCCTCCCGATTGAAAACAACCGCGCCCTCAGCCTCCAGCCCGCTCCACATGCACTCCGAACCTTAGTATTTTACTTCAGCACTGCGCCTCCTCTGAGCCTCGGTATGCTTTTCTCTTTCCTCCTAGTTGTAGAACATCCACTCAGCCAGCTTTCCTGTGGTTCTGGATGATGTCTGTTCCGTCTTTTAGTTGTATTTTTGAAGTGGTTGTTCGAGGCAGCAAACTCCCGTGTTTACCTATGCCGCCATCTTGGTTTCTCCCCTCTTGTTAAATATGTTAAAGAGAGAATTGATAAAAGTGTATTCCTTTAAGTGCCTGTTCTTAAAAAGGACAATGTTGCTTACGTACAGGAAAAGAAATTCCAACTTGAGTGGACAAAGATTATGGCTTTTGTCATACTATCTTGAAGAATTTTATTTTTTTATGTGGATATTTCTAAATATGCATCCAGCATGGGAGCAAATGAAATCATCATGTATAGTAATGAAGAAGGGAATCCAAATTCATGACAATGTTCTTTTTTTGTCATTGGGTAACTATTTAAAATTCATTGATTAAGAGACAAAATGTTATCCTAAAGAATGGAAAGCCATTCATGTCACAAAAGATGGTATTGTATGCTTTACAACATCAAATGTGAAGAGCAGTTCTTGGAATTGTTGATTTTATTACAGTACATAGTCAGGATATCAGCTCATATGATAATGTTGAGCATGTTTTCTTATTATTAATGCACTAGAGGCCTGATGCACGAAATTCGTGCAAGAGTAGGCCTTCCTTCCCCCGGCTGCTGTCACCAGCTTCCCTCTGGCACCCTGGACTCAGGCTTCCCTCTGACCGCCGGCAGGTACCCGGGACCCGGGCTTCCCTCGCAGCCCCGGCTTCATCTGGAAGGTTGTCCGGTCTAATTAGCATATTGTACTTTTATTATTATAGATACTCAATGGAGAAAACCATGAAGTAATTTAGATGTAGAAGCTCTGTTACAATGTAATTGAAACATGAACTCTAACTGCAGGAAATCTTATAAGCCAATACTACAAAATAGGAATTGTTAAGAAAAGCCAAATTAATCCTAACTGGTTTGGCTCAGTGGATAGAGCATTGACCTACGGACTGAAGGTCCCAGGTTTCTATTCCAGCCAAGAGCACATGCCAGGTTGAGGGCTCAATCCCCAGTAGGGGGTGTGCAGGAGACAGCCAATCAATGATTCTCTCTCTCATTATTGATGTTTCTATCTCTCTCCCTCTCCCTTCTTCTCTGAAATCAATAAAAATATATTTTAAAAAAAGGAAAAGCCGCCCTAACCTGTTTGGCTCAGTGGATAGAGCGTTGGCCTGCGGACTGAAGGGTCCCGGGTTCGATTCCAGTCAAGGGCATGTACCTTGGTTGCGGGCACAACCCCAGGAGGGGGTGTGCAAGAGGCAGCTGATCGATGTTTCTCTCTCATCAATGTTTCTAACTCTCTATCCCTCTCCCTTCCTCTCTGTAAAAAATAAATAAAATATATATATATATATATATGAAAAGGAAAAGCCAAATCATCAGGGAAATATAACTTTAAAAAGAGGTATGTAATTTAAATACTTAACATTGATTTCAGATAAATACAAATAATTTTTAGTATAAATATGTCCTATGCAATATTTTTTTTATTTCAGTGTATATATGCATAGGTAATTAGAAATCATTCTAATTTAATTCAATATCATGTGGGGTTTTCTTAATTCTTTTTTTTTCTAATTGTAAAAAGAACATTGAACATGAGATCTACCCTTTCAATAAAACTTTAAGTACACAATATAGTATTGTTGACTGGTTTCCAGTGTTTTTTGTTTGTTTGTCCGTTTGTTTGTTTTCTGGTGGGGAGGAGGGGGTAGCAGGGGAGGAGAAGGCAGCCCATAAGGCCAGAGCCAGTGTCTGACCTGGGCCACGTGCCCACCTGGTGATGGCCAGTGTTTTTATTTGTTGAATCTGGCAACCTTAGTAATGCTGGGATCTGAATTAAGATCTTCTGGATTTAAGTCTAGTGATCTTTCCACTATGACTTGCCTTGCAGTTGAGTTCTTAAAATAACCAACCACATCAGTATGAGTATGTTTGGAATTAAGCCTCACAGTAACTTTTTCACATTTCGTTGGTACCGTAGACAGCTGGAGAATGTCCCTGGAGAAGAAATAGAATCTCATCTTCCTGCCTCTCTTTGTACCTATTATAGCATTCTTCTGGACAGTTTGTTGAGTTAAGCCATATGGGAAATTTTCTTCATTGTTGAAAGATGAAGTCAATAGCATTCTAGGTTGAGCCTTTAAAGCAGCTCTATGTTAGAAATGCCATTCATCCAGCTTAAAAGGGGGACAAGAAAGCTACAAATTGGAATTACATCACCCTTATAGGATTCATGAGAACAATATTACTACTGTACTGTTAATTGTGATTTTAAAAAAACAAAACACCTTATTTTTATTGACTTCAGAGAGGAATGGAGAAGGAGAGAGAGATAAAAACATCAATGATGAGAGAGAATCATTTATCAGCTGCCTCTTGCACGCCTCCCCACTGGGATCAAGCCCACAACCTGGGCATGTGTCCTGACCAGGAATCGAACCGTGATCTCCTGGTTCATAGGTCAATGCTCAACTTCTGAGCCATGCCGGCCAGACAATTGTGATTTTAATTGGTAGTATGTATGCAGCTGACAAGGTACCTTCATAAACATTATTCTGTAGGATCCTCATAATTACTTTATGGGATAGTTTATACCTATTTTTCGATGGAAGGTTTGGTAATAAAATGACTTATTCTGGGTTGTGGAACTAATTAGTGCCAGAGCTTTGACCTTCATCTTCATCTTTCATGCTCAGGTCCTGAGTGTTTCCACTGCACAGAACTGATAGGTGGGTGTGAGAAGAATGGAGCTTCTAGGACTGCCCGTCTGTTTAACTTGTGTACGTGTCTATTCTCCAATCACACTTAGCGCATTGTGTTACCAACAATACAAATATATGTTTTGTTGTCATTTAAATTTATAATTCATTGCATCATGACTGCCTACTGCCTCAGAATCCTTTGCACCTTACGGGGCTGGGCTGGCAGATCTTGTTGGCAGAGAGCAGAGTGGGCCCAGGAGCTCAGCACTCTCCCTGTCTATTACCGGAGACTTCTACAATGAGGTGGATCCATCGGAGGAAATGGGCAAGAGACACTTTCCTTTCAGATTTAGATTTAACATGCATTTTTCTGAATGCAAAACATTTTCACATTTAATAGCTCATATCCAAAAGCTCATAACTCAAAAGAGGGAAGGCAGTTTTCTGCTTTAAGATGTGGAATTTGAGATCTAAAGGTTAAATGCTCTAACTTAAAAAAAAATCACATGAAAATAAAATTCAAGGAGAAGACTGTGAGCAGGGAAAAGACTACTGTCTACTGGCTGTCTGACTTTTAGGTGCCCAACAGATCTTTATACTGTGTTGGATCAAAACTATAATTTAGATCGCAATGTCTGCATTCCTAAACCAGGAGTCTGAGAACCCAGATCATTTGACTTAGAGCTTCAGTAATAAGAAACCAATACTCCCTGTCTGGCTTTCTTCTCACACTATTTCAAAAGCATATAGGAGTCCTAGCAGGTTTGGCTCAGTGGATAGAACATCAGCCTGAGGACTGAAGGGTCTGGGTTTGATTCTGGTCAAGGGCACATGCCCAGGTTTCAGGCTCAGTCCCTGGTAGGGGGTGTGTAGGAGGCAGCTAATCAATGATTCTCTCTCATCATTGATGTTTCTCTCTCTCCCTCTCCCTTCCTTTCTGAAATCAATCTATATATATAAAAGCCCAGTGACCAGAATGGTGGAATGACCAGAATGACCACAACAACCGGTGGCTATGATGCACATTGCGGCAGCCAACCAACCTGATCCAGGCCCAGTTGCTGCCCCACCCCCCGGTCCTGATTGGGGGTGGGGCTGGCCAGCCAACAGCCCTCGGCCCCTTCGCCTCTATCAGCCAGACCTGATGGGCCCCCATCAGGGCAGGCTGGCTGAATCCCACCCATGCATGAATTTGTGCACCGGGCCGCTAGTAAAATATATTTTTTTAAAAAAAACAACATATAGGAAAGAGTCAGAGTACACAGCCTATTGGCTCTAGTTGAACATTAAAAAAAGATGTGAAAGATATTGTATTTTTTTCTAGTATCATAGGGAGAGTAGTGCATAACTAAGATTCTATGTAATCCAAAGGAAGATCCACATTCACAGAGGAAAACATTATCTGAACTCCAAGTCAGAACCTGAAAACTATGAGTAATTTCATGGGACAATAAAAATATATTGTGTAGAATTAAGAGTGATGACATCAGTGGTCTGGTCAGCTCACTGAAAAAAGTCTCCAAAAATTTGAGACTTTACTTCTCAATTAAATTTCTGTGGCTATCCATGTTCCTTATGATTAAAAGAAAAGAAAAAAAGCTCTCAATTAAGCCCACTTTCCCCCTACTATGTTATGTCTTTAAGAAACAGAGGAGAAAAGTAGATTAAAGCTCAGGAGCTTTTGAATGAGGAACACCCAAGGACATGTTCCATTCTTAACCTATGTCACAGAGAATGTCACAGAGACATCTGAACAACTAGAAATCTTTTTAACCACGTAAAGACTCTAAGGTTTCCCTAAATGACATCCTGGTTTACACTGTGACAAGACAGAGACATTCCTTGCTGTATTTAGAAAGATTGTCTCATCCCAGGCATCCAGTATCTCACTATTTACCCTTACTCCCCTGCCTATAGAAACGCCTCTTTCTGACTGAGCATGTCACCCTAACACTCCCCCATTCCACATGAACATATGGAAGGCTGCAAACACATGCAGGATGGACATTTACTGATAGAGTAGACAAGAAACAACTGGTAGTATTTTGTCTGTGAGGGTAGCTGTATACTAGTGTTCTATCGTCAAGGGCTACTCAAGTATAATGTATCCCAGGGTTTATAATAGCCCAAGAATGTCAAGAGAACAATGGCATACTAAATGCTGCCAAAGGGTCCCAGGTTCGATTCCAGTCAAAGGCACATACCCCAATTGCAGTGTTTCTCTCACATCAGTATTTCTTTCTGTCATTCTCTCTCTCTTCCACTCTCTCTAAAAAATCAATGGAAATATACTCTCGGGTGAAGATTAAAAAGAAAAAGCTGCTTATTAGAGTATCACACTCAAAGAATCCATCAATAAGAGGGTTATCAAGAAAGAAAATACAGGCAGGGGCAGGATTGAAAATAAAGTCTATCTTGCTCCAAAAAAGAAAAAAAAAAAGAAAAATAAGGAACTGCACATTACGAAAAGAACTAGGAAAATTCAACAGTTATTATACGTTGTCTTTTGAAGCATTTTTGTCATTGTCTGAAACTATAGATAAATTCAGGAAAGGGAAGAGGGAAAGTTTTCTCTGTCAGATCAGGAAGAACTCAGTAGCTCAATATCCCACAGAGGAGCTAAAAGCAAAAAAGTAAGTCAACTTCCCCCATCCTCTGGGGAGCAGAGAGGGTTTGGAGGCTGAATTAATAATCAATTATGCCTATGTGAGAAAGCATCCATAAAAATTCCTAAACATGGAGTTCAGAGAACTTCTCGGTTGGCAAGCACATCCACATGCTGGAAGGCTGACACATCTCAACTCTAGGGGATAGAAGCCCCTGCTCTCAGGGACCTCCTAAAAAAGAAAAAAAAATTAAGTCAACAGTTAAAACAGACAGCATTTAATCTGTTGATAAAACATGAAATTAGGAGAACTGTGGCTGTATTTTCAAGCCCTGGAAGTTTCTTCAAAGCCATACTAATTCTAATTGAGCGAACAGAAGGAAAAACATATCAGTCTCAAATTAAACCTCCCATAAAGCAAGAGGAAATAACACATGACTCTTTATTCTTCCCAAATGTGAGGCATACAGTAGGTTGTCAGAACGTGGCTTCGGAGAACTTGAGAGTGCAAAGAAAGGCTGAGCTATTCAAACCAAAAAGCTGTGCTCAGCTCTTCTCTGTCACTGTGACATCAGCCTCTTGTGCCCACATAACCCCGAGTCCTCTTTTTTGCTAAATGATTTCCTTCTATCTAATGCCTGCAGTCCCATGGCCTGATGGCTCAGATAAATCATGTGCAAAATCTTGGCAGCTATATCTCTTCTTTGTGGGAAGGTCATGTAGTCCCTTAAAAAATCTGAAGGACACAAAAATATTACTAATGCACATGTGGGTTTAGAGGGGACTACAAGATAAAACTTCTTGGCATGCAAACAAAAGCTTTCCATAATTTGTAACCAACTTACTTCTTTAGGGCCCTCACCCATTTCTCCTCTCCTTCCACTAGCACATATTCTGTCTATTGCCTCTGTGTCTTTGCACATGCTGTTCCTTCTGTCCTTTCTCATCTTCTCCCATGGAAAACTCATAATCATCCTTGAGAACATTTCAGATTCTCTGTAAAATATCTTCCAACAATTCCAGGGAAATTTAGTCACTTCTTTGTGCTTTTATAAAGCTTTGTTCATATCTTTACTATAATGCCTGTCACCTCATACTGTATTTATGTGTTAAATTTGAGGACAGAGATCATGTCTTAATCATCTAGTGATTAATGCAGCCCCTGGCAGATAGTAGGTACTCAATGCATTTTTTGAATGAATGAACATCTAAATTGTGTAAATACCTATAATAGGAGGAAGACAGTGAACAAACTAATTGCATCACTCCTGGAAAGCTGCTAATTCTGTTAAATTTACCCCTCAAAGTGGGGGAAATGTACAAATTACAATGTTAAACGTGGCTTTATAATTACAATGAAAACTGTTTATAAAACCATTTCCATTTCCAATTCTCCTTTCTCTCAACAGAGTAAGTATAAGAAAAAAAGATACACAAATATCCAGTGTAGACTTCATCAGAAGAGGTCTTTAAAAAGATCAAAACAATAGATTTTTACTGTCAAAAGAGACCTCTTGGTTATTTGTTCAATCCTGTCATGTATGAATCTCTATACTAATCTCCCCAATAAATGCTTACCTAGTCTCTACTTGAACACTTCCAGTGATGGGGGAACTCACTAATTAGAAGGTACTTGATTCCTTATTTTAACAATGAAAATATCCAAGTTAGCTCAAATCTGCCTCCTTGTATTCATTAACCATTGAAGTCAGTCCTTTCGTCTTAAACCACGAAAATATAGTCACTCCAAGCTTTCTCTTCCCTTTTCTCCCCTCCCCTCTCCTCCCCTCCCCTCTCCTCTCCTCTCCTCTCCTCTCCTCTCCTCTCCTCTCCTCTCCTCTCCTCTCCTCTCCTCTTCTTTCCTTTCCTTTCCTTTCCTCTCCACAGCCTCTCACGTCATGTTTTCCAACATTTTTATCAATGTTGCTAAGAAACAGAGGAGAAAAGTAGACTAAAGCTCCTGGGCCTGGATCAGGTTGGTTGGCTGCCGCAATGTGCATCGTAGCCACCGGTTGTTGTGGTCATTCTGGTCATTCCGCCATTCTGGTCACTGGGCTTTTATATATATAGATTGATTTCAGAAAGGAAGGGAGAAGGAGAGAGAGAAACATCAATGATGAGAGAGAATCATTGATTAGCTGCCTCCTACACACCCCCTACCATGTACCCTTGACCAGAATCAAACCCAGACCCTTCAGTCCACATTGTTTATATCTGCAGACACATTGCAGTCTGTCTCTAACACTTCTAGAATTAAGTGATATTTGCCTACCATAGAGGACTCCCCAGAGCAGGACTAACAGATCTCTCTCATTCAGGTACTACTCAAGCTTGGACTGGCTCTTTACATGGTGTAAGTCACACCTTGGCAATGGTTAGGAGAAAAAGGGATAACATGAAGCCTGGATAGGACCAGAGCTAAGAGAACTGATCCCATTCTGAGACTTTAGCTGGGGAATAAGTTGCTTAAATGAATCCTAGGCACACCAAGGGCATTCAAAGGCCTTGATGGAATAGATGGAGACAGGGTGTGGCCATATTTGAAGTCAGATAGGTGGCAGCATTATGCCTCCATTAGGTTTTGGAGCAGGTCTTCAATCATCATCAGGTGGGGGACACGAGAATCCAGACCTGAGCAAAGCAGCTGCAAAGGACGAGGCAAATTAAAGTCAAGAAGACTGGAGTTCAAAGAAGGGAGATCTGTTAGTTTCTAGGGGGAAACTGAGGTAGTAAGAATAAAAATGACTCTGGAGTCATAAAGACCTTTGTTGAATTCCATTTTCTTTACTTTCCAAAGCTCAGTGTCCTCACGTGAAAATGGGGCTAATGATTGTATTTATTGAAAGGATTGCTAGGAAAACTCAGTGGAATAATATATGTAAAGTCTACATATAGTTAGTGCTTATCAAATGTTTTATTATTGCAAATTAAATGCATGAATAAAATGTACGTTATATAAAGGTTTAAATTATTTCACTTCTGAAGCCCTTAAAATTCATTATATACTAAGAGCATTTTCTCAAAGTATTTTTAACACCTCTAAGAAAAGCACTATATCTATTATTTTAAAAGATGACCAGGACTGATGTGGATTAGTTGAAAATGGCTTGTAAAGTAAGAATAACATAATACGATTCATTATAATCCTCATAGTAACTGTATCAATAATATGGTTATAAACATATACTTATTTTCAGTTTTTATTTTCAATGATGATGTTTTACTTAAAATGATGACTTCACCATAAATCATTGAAATAAGTTTTTTTTGTAATACAAATTCATTAACCCAGTCAGAATTCAGAATTGCAATTTAATATTTGTTAGAAATCTTTGCATAATTCTTTTTCCTAGCCACCTACTGTTTTTCTGTTATTATCTAATGATCTAAATCTTAAGAGGAATGGGCACCGCCCAATGGGGGTATCTGTTGTTCTGGTCCTATAGTTGCGATCAAGAGAATTGGGAGTGATGACATCTGTAACAAGAAAAGAGCTTCTCTTGGTGAGAAGAAGACCTACATATAAAAGTCACCCTTAAGTGTCTACAATCCAATTCATCAGCTTTCTCAAGTTTACTCAACTTTAAGAGAGCACCAGCTGCTAATATACCTGAAAGATATTGTCCTAAGACATTGTGTGGTGAGTAATCTTCACTTTCTCTTTTAAATCTCATATAATTGTTATAATATAGGTATTATTTGATGTGTATCATTTTCTACAAGTAGTATGCTGTTTGTTCAAGTTACAATGTGAAAGGAGGGTTTGAGTTATGTTTCATATAAAATGCCACAACACAAAATCAATTTATGCTACTAAAATACTCTGAAATCATTTATTCTTGTGAACAAAGTCTTTTGAGGGGCCTTGCTTTTTCTAAATTTATCTGAAATTACCCACAAAAAATTATAATTTGGCATCATATGCTTTAATGGTATCTTACTGAAATTTTCAAATAAAGCAGACTAATGAGGAATAAATCATTCTGATTTAAATAACCAATATACATTTATGAAATTGAGTTAGCAGTCCATTTTTCTTGCAGAATATCCTTATCAAACTGTTGGTTTTATGACTCACGGAGAACTCAAGTTGTATACTAGAGCTGGAGGAACAGTTTTACCACAGAATATTTTTTCCCTTTAATAAAACTTGTTTCTAATTTTCTATTCTAAAAACTGTACATGAATTGTAAAAAGCTTATTTTTGAGCTTTTTCATGACATTCTTGTAAGAAGCTTGTCTCTATTAGGAATAGGAAACAAAGAAGAGATGTCTGAAGTCACTCGGTGAATGTGATAGAGCTAAGATTAGACACCAATGCTTCCGTCGTCTAGCTACAGTGCCTTTTTAAAAATAACATAAACCAAAATTGAAGTATATGTATTTGTTGCTCCACCAATAGCTTTATATTAAATCTCACAGTGAAAATAAATGTAGTAGATCATATTTCTTATACTACTTCTTCTTTTTTCCCCAAACTGCATCCAGCTTTACTAAAGATACTTTTCATAAACAATCATGGTATTTCAGGCAGGATATGGGCAGACAATCATTAACAGTATACAACAGCTTTCAAACTTCCTTCTTCAATGAACTACCAAAATCAGAAAGCCACCATAAAACCAGGTGAAGTCTACATCTGATGCTCTGAATAGGGAAAGTGTAGAGTGAGGGTTGCCATTTCACATTGAGCATGTTGTGTAACAACTTTTCACAAGCCGACCCTGACTTTCAGGAAAGGAAATGAAAATGGCAGAGAACATCGATCTGTAGATCCACAATCTAAAAAGGAACTGCTGCTCTTTAGAGGGAGGCCATCTCAGTGGTGACACTGGAAAGCTCAGATTGCCCAACCGACTGGAGATCAACGTTTTTTGGGTCAGGTCCCAACAGGTCTCTGGGCTTAAGAGAGCCAAAGTCTATGCTAAAGTGGAGAGGGAGAAAAGGACAGAAAAATGAATTTTAGTTTTCCACACGACAAGGTGTTTGTGCCAAGATGGCTAATGTGTGACAACATCAAGAGATCCCTGCTCCCAGGAACCAAGAGGAAGTTTCTCAAAACTAGAAGGGAAAGGTATTTCCCCCCATGTCAGTCCAGCTTTGGAGACATTCTAGTAGTACTATATGTCCTTCCTCCCAAAATAACAATGAAGTGTTCTGTGTGCTAACAACATAGCTTAAAAGTAAAAGAGAATTCTGCATTTTTATAAAACTTGGTAAAAAATAGTATTTCAAACTGTACAGTCACCAGAAATACCCAGCTATCAAAAATGCACTCAATTCACTTGGCACCTCCAGCACCTTCAGCTTTCTGTGCCTGGTCTGCTTTGGCATCTCCATTTTCTGCAGGGCTATTCCCATCTTTGCCAGCATCAGCTTTACCTTTTCCCTTTTGGTACCTTCTCTCCCTTCTTTGCAGGGGCCTTTTTAGGCTTGGGCTCTGGCTTTGGAGGAGCAGGTGTAGCTGATAACCTGGCAGATCTTCTCTGTGGTTCGTCCTTCACCTTGGCTTTATCTCCTTCACCTTTAGCATCCCCTTCAGCCTTCCTCTTGGGCATGATGGCGATGGTGGCGGGACATCAGAAGGGATGCAGAGGAGGAGGTGTAGGGAGGGAGGAGGGGTGAAATGCAGCAGGGCACTGGCTTTGCTGGGTCCTGGGTGGATCTCGCCTCCTCATATTGCTCCATTTCTTATACTACTTCTAAATGATGCCACCACTTCAAAAATAAATAAATAAAGCCATTTCCCTTCAAAATATGAGTGCATAGTGACTCTATGTGTATGTTAAAAGAGACCATTCAGCATTAAGAAAAAGCACTTCTATAACAATAAGGTTTACAATTACTGAAGTGCAGATTAAGATTATTTTGAGATGAAAAGCTTCATGAACAAAAGAGGAAAGTGCTAAAAATTATACTCAGACAAGATAGTTTTAAAAGAAGCTGACAAAAACAAACAAACAAGCATTTTATATGAAGCCAAAGCTCTAAATTCCTATAATTAATTAGATGATTTTTAAATACTTTGACACATTTTAAAATGGTAGATGTATGCACTAATTTAGTAAAACTATCTCTAAATCACAGACTATTAATTTGGTACTTACGGTTATTGCAGTGCCTAAAATGAGATTGACTTATGAAAAAGAAATTTTCTAAGTAAATAAAGTGTGTTAATAATTTACCTAAGTAAGAGAATTAGCTATTTTCCAAGCAAATTATAAGCCCTTGGTCATAAGCAACATAAAATGTAGGAGGAAATTCTAAAAAGTAAGCATTTTCATTCCTCATGTGGCTTAAAATTCATATATTAAAACTTGCACAAGAACTCTCAAAAAGATTCCTAAAAAGTAAAACTAATTTACCTAGAAAGTAAAACTAATCTGTCTAATTTCTAAGTCAAATTATGTGTATATATGATACATACTAATGTATCTGTAAAATAAAGAGGCTGATTCCAAAAGTCCTCCATAAAAACCAATGCAATTACTTGCTGTACCACTCTGTGTACAGTTGTGTAGTTTAAATGTAAACTGCTAAATTTAATTACATAATGTGTAATAGTAAAAATATTTTTAAATGCCTACATTTTGTTTTTTCTTTTTAGTGAAGATGATGTCTGCAAAAGACATGGTTAAAGTAATGATCGTCCTGTTTGCAATTTGTTTTTTTGCAAAATCAGATGGGAAACCCATGAAGTAAGTACCGTTTCTTGTTCTGCAGGACAAGGACTTGGGGATTGGATTTTTAGGGCTGGCTTTTATGATGGGAAGAGGAGATCTAATAGAGTGGCTTCTCTGTTTCTGTTCCGGACAGAAGGAGATCTGTGAGTGAAATACAGCTTATGCATAACCGGCGTCAACATCTGAACGCGATGGAAAGGACAGAGTGGCTATGGAAGAAGCTGCAGGATGTGCATAATTTTGTTTCCCGCCAAGCATCTGTAGTTCCCAAGGATGATGTTTCCCAGAGGCCCCGAAGAAAGGAAGACAATGTTCTGGTTGAGAGCCATCAGAAAAGCCTTGGAGAAGCAGATAAAGCTGATGTGGACGTATTAACTAAGGCTAAATCCCAGTGAAAACACATCTATCTGAGCACTGCTCCAGTCAGCCGAGGCCAACAATATTACATGCTGCTAATGTTTCCACCCTCTATTATGATGACCAAGTACCAATATTTCTAATATTACCAAACTTTACATGTAATCCATTGCTAACCATGATAGCTATAATTTAATTGATTATTTTGATTTTATTTTTATTCAAGAGTCTTTTACTTATCCTATTTCTGTGCCAGCCTGGCTAATTATTCTTTTTAAAGTATGTTATTGCATAATTTATAAAAGAATAAAATTGCACTCTTTAACCTCTCTCTCATCTTCCAATGCAAAATAAAAAATTAATGATCATGATTCTAAAAAGGTGACAAGTAATTTTCAATTGTTATAAGAATATCGTTTTGATTATAAGTAATACCAACATATTTAAATGGATCATGACTAGGAAGAACAACATAAAATGGTTTTATTTCCAGTTTTTTTTTTTCAAAATAAAGGACATACATCACTTATATAAGTTAAAGGTGTACAGCAAGATGATTTGATTTATTACATATATTGTGAAATGATTATATGTTGAACATCATCCTTTTAGTAATATTATCAAAGTACCAGGTCCCCAAATCTTAGTAGCAAGATACTATTGTCCTCTTCAATTCAGGAAAGATAATGAAATAGTCAGAAAGGGAGAAAGTGATCTGAAACTTGAATGCAAAAGTATTTGCCTATGCCCAATCCTACTGATCATATTTCTAGTCTGAACCCCAAATTCCATGGACTAGAGTTTTTGTATGTTTTAGAATATAATTTCATTTATTTGTCATTTAACACATATCTATTTAGGGTCCATTACTTGCCGTGTACTATATTAGGCACTGGACATACACCAGTAAGTGAAATAGACACAGTTCTTATCTTCATGGGGCCAATAATTTAGTATGGAAGACAGACATTAATTCATTATTCACTTTGATAAGTGCTCTAAAAGAAAAGCACAAGATAGTTCAGGACTGTAAAATACACAGCCCTGAACTACTTAGGTCTATACTGTCCAATACAACTGTCTGTGATGATGGCAATGTTCTGTATTCTGTGCTGTCCAATACCATAGCCACATATGCAGTTAAAATGTGACTTGTGCCCAGATGGTCTCAAGCAGCCAAAATCCCCAGTAGTTTTTACAGCAAGAAGTTATGGCAGGGGTCCTCAAACTTTTTAAACAGGGGGCCAGTTCACTGTCCCTCAGACCGTTGGAGGGCCGGACTATAGTTTAAAAAAAAAACTATGAATAAATTCCTATGCACACTGCACATATCTTATTTTGAAGTAAAAAAACAAAACGGGAAGAAATACAATATTTGTATTTGCCCGCGGGCCATAGTTTGAGGACCCCTGAGTTATGGGGACTTCTCTCCCTGGTACTGGAACTCTGTTTTGGGAGGCCTGATGTAGGGCTATGACACCTCACTCCTCAAGGGGGGTGGGGAGGGGCGCTTCACAACCAAGATATCCCTCCTGATTTTTATCCACCACACATGTGTTCTGTGTCTCCCCCGCTCCTTCCAGTCTCAATGAAGCTTCTTCTTAAATTCCTTTGTTATAGGACTTCCAGTCAGCTAGATTTCAGATAGTTCTGAATGATGGTTGATCTGTAATTTTAGTTTAGTTGTAATTTTGATGTGTTTATGGGAGGATTGGGTACCACATTTACCTATGCACCATCTTGACTAGAAGTCCTTTACTTTTATTATTGTACTAGAGACCTGTGCACAAAATACATGCACGGGTAGGGTCATTACGCCTGGATGGCGATCAGAGCCAAATGGGGCCTTTGGGCTGCCTGCCGGGACCTTCAATCCCCAGCTGCTAGCCAGAGCCTTCCTTCATTCTGTGCTGCCCCCTGGAGGTCAGCGCATGCCATAGTGAAGGATCGAAGTCCCAGATCTGCTGGTCAAACTCCCAAGGGGATACTTTGCATATTAGCCTTTTATATATACTCATATACAAAAGCATGTGTAAAACACAAATGTAGATTTTTAAGAAAAATATAAAATGAACACCATTACTCACTACTCAGATTATGAAACAGAATATTGCCAGTATCTTAGAAATTCCTTGTTAGCCCTTCCTCAATCAAATCCCTCTTCCTTCTGGCCTCCTTTTTATATTTATCATTATTCTCTTCTCCTTTTCTCTCTTTTCTTTTCTTTACTTTCCTTTTCCTTTCTTTACTAGTTTCACTCAACTGCTTCTCACATGTCATGTTTTCCAACATTTTTATCAACCTGGTTCATATCTGTAGACACATTGCAGCCTGTCTCTAACACTTCTGAAATTAAGAGATATTTGCCTACCATAGAGGACTCCCCAGAGCAGGACTAACGGATCTCTCTCATTCAGGTACTATTCAAGCTTGGACTGGCTCTTTACATGGTGTAAGTCACACCTTGGCAATGGTTAGGAGAAAAAGGGATACCATGAAGCCTGGATAGGACCAGAGATAAGAGAACTGATCGAATTCTAAGACTTTAGCTGGGGGATAAGTTGCTTAAATGAATCCTAGGCACACCAAGGGCATTCAAAGGCCTTGATGGAATAGATGGAGACAGGGTGTGGCCATATTTGAAGTCAGATAGGTGGCAGCATTATGCCTCCATTAGGTTTTGGAGCAGGTCTTTAATCATCATCAGGTGGGGGACACGAGAATCCAGACCTGAGCAAAGCAGCTGCAAAGGGCAAGGCAAATTAAAGTCAAGAAGACTGGAGTTCAAAGAAGGGAGATCTGTTAGTTTCTAGGGGGAAACTGAGGTAGTAAGAATAAAAATGATTCTGGAGTCATAAAAACCTTTGTTGAATTCCATTTTCTTTACTTTCCAAAGCTCAGTGTCCTCATGTGAAAATGGGGCTAATGATTGTATTTATTGGAAGGATTGCTAGGAAAACGCAGTGGAATAATATATGTAAAGTCTACATATAGTTAGTGCTTATCAAATGTTTTATTATTGCAAATTAAATGCATGAATAAAATGTACGTTATATAAAGGTTTAAATTATTTCACTTCTGAAGCCCTTAAAATTCATTATATACTAAGAGCATTTTCTCAAAGTATTTTAACACCTTTAAGAAAAGCACTATATCCATTTTTTTGAAAGATGACCAGGACTGATGTAGATTAGTTGAAAATGGCTTGTAAAGTAAGAATAACATAATATGATTCATTTTAATCCTCATAATAACTGTATCAATAATATGGTTATAAACATATACTTATTTTCAGTTTTTATTTTCAATGATGATGTTTTACTTAAAATGATGACTTCACCATAAATCATTGAAGTCAGTCTTTTTTAGATGGCCATGCATCTCAGTCTGTCTTTACATACAAACACGTGCACACATTCTTGGAGTGTCTACCATTTAGAACTCAGTCCTTATGGTTAGAATAAGACACCAGAAATCAAGAAAGTAACACTGCAGAGGAGTAGCCCAGCCCAAATAGCACCTGGTCCAGGCTGGTAACACACCAGTGACTCTCCCTACCGGCCTGTGGATGTGGTGGTGGCATTGGTGGGCGCAGTGGTGAGGAGCTGAAGAACTAGGGCTGCACAGAGTTGCCTATGTCTGCCCCCGGCAGCCTGCTGCTTTTATAACATGTAATTGAGTTGAACACAAAGTATAGTAACTGATCTCCCTTCTTCCTGGATGAGCGCCCGATGGTGGTGAAATAGTGGTGTCAACACCCTGAACATGCCCAGGTGGGCAATGCCCAGCTACTGCTTCTTTTTGAAATGATGCTGTGCTTTGGTTGTGGCCCAAGCTGTGAAGTGTTGCTGGGCTTCTCTCCTGTGGAGCGCTGATCACTCACACAGCGGGTTTGGTGAATATTGGTTGGGGCGAGTCTTGCCTGTCTCCACTTGGTCATCTTTATATGAATCCAATGAGGTGTGTGTGTGGGGGGGGGGGCGGTGGATTATTGTTTTTGTTTGTTCGTTTTGGTCTTTCTGAAACAGTTTTTAGGTGATATTCATGAAGAGCAGTCCGTACCTAGAACTGTGCCACTAAGGAGAGGAAAACCTGTCTGAGAAGGTGCGTCTTCCAGAGCTGCCGTCCCACCCTTGGGGGCTCTGCTGGGAAAACAGAATCAAGTCTCAAACAATGCCTTTTTAATTGTATCTCTAGTATTATAGACGTAGGGCAGTACGGTATCATACCTCTGTGAATGGAAAATACCTTGTACCTGCTTTATGATACGTAGTAGTGACCGTGCTTTATCAGAGCTGTTTTTAATGATGTTATCCTAGAATGTTTTCTTTCCAGATGATGATGGAGAAGCTTAAAAAAAAATGGTGCCAGGAACCACAACAGTAACAGAACTCTGCTGTTTTCTGGAGATTTATTTTTTACTTCTTTTTTTTTTATTATTGGAGTGTGCTAGATGTCTATAATTTTGTTCAGATGACTATAGAACCTGGAAAAGCTGTTGCTGCTATTGATGCATAACATACTGCTATTGGTCTTTTTACATACATATAAATATAAATATAAATATAAATATAAATATATATATACAGATATACACATACATACATATATAATTTGAATTTTTGGAAACTTTAGCTGTGCTGTCAACTTTGGAAAAACTATCCCAGTTGTACTGTGTTGGGTTGGCATTGTACAGAAATTAACAGCCATATTGGTCTAGAAACGTTAAAGATAATTTTTTCCATTTGTACAGGGGTAACGCACTGTATTAAATATGTAAGGTCTTAATCTACATGGGTTTGATTTCAAAAACTAATAAAGTATTCTTTAAATAATGAAAAAAATCAGTCTTTTTTAATAATACAAATTCATTAACCCAGTCAGAATTCAGAATTGCAATTTAATATTTGTTAGAAATCTTTGCATAATTCTTTTTTCCAGGCCCATACTGTGTTACTGTTAATATATAATGATCTAAATCTTAAGAGGAATGGGCATCATCCAATCGGGTTGTCTGTTGTTCTGGTCTTATAGTTGTGATCCAGAGAATTGGGAGTGATATCATCTGTAACAACATAAAAGCTTCTTTTGCTGAGAGGAAAACCTACATATAAGTCACACTGAAGCATCTACCATCCAATTCATCAGCTTTCTCTAGTTTACTCAACTTTAAGAGAGACCAGCTGCTAATATACCTGAAAGATATTGTCCTAAGACATTGTGTGGTGAGTAATCTTTACTTTATGATTTAAATCTCATATAAACTATTTTTCATAATCTAGGTATTATTTGATGTGCATCATTTTCTACAAATAAAATGCTGTTTGTTCAAGTTACAATGTGAAAGGAGAGTTCTATCTATATAATAGAGGAATATGGAAATTAGCCGGGACACCGTAATGTCACGACTGAAAGAAAAAATAGCAATACTAAAATATTTCCTCTAATTAACTCCCTTTAAATGTGCACAAATTTCCTGCACGGGGTCACTAGTGTTTAATACAAAATTCCACAACACAAAATAAAAGTATGTTTCTAAAATACTCTGAAATCATTTATTTTTGTGATGAAAGTCTTTTGAGGAGCCTTGCTTTTTCTAAATTTATCTGAAATTACCCACAAAAAATTATAATTTGGCATCATATGCTTTAATGGTATCTTACTGAAATTTTCAAATAAAGCAGACTAATGAGGAATAAAACATTCTGATTTAAATAACCAATATACATTTATTAAATTGTGTTAGTAGTCTATTTTTCCTGCAGAATATCCTCATCAAATGTTTGTTTTATGACTCACAGAGAACTCAAGTTGTATACAAGAGCTGGAGAAACAGTTTTACTGCTGAATATTCCCTTTAATAAAGCTTTTTTTCACTTTCTATTCTGAAAACTGTACATGAATTGTAAAAAGCTGATTTTTCAGCTTTCTCATGACATTCTTGTAAGAAGCTTGTCTCTATTAGGAATAGGAAACAAAGCAGAGATGTCTAAAATCACTCGGTGAATGTGATAGAGGTAAGATTAGACACTAATGCTCCCGCCTTCTAGCTACAGTGCCTTTTTAAAAATAACATAAACCCAAATCGAAGTATATGTATTTATTGCTCCATCAATAGCTTTATATTGCACAGGGAAGCTTTATATCGCACAGTGAAAATAAATGTAGTAGATTATATTTCTTACAATGACTTTTTTTTTTCACACTGAATCCAGCTTTATTGAAGATACTTTTCACAAACAATCATGGTATTTCAGGCAGGACATGGGCAGATAATTGTTAACAGTACACAACAGCTTTCAAACTCCCTTCTTCAATGAGCTACCAAAATCAGAAAGCCACCACAAAACCCAGTGAAGTCTTCATCTGATGCTCTGAATAGGGAAAGTGTAGAGTGAGGGTTGCCATTTCACATTGAGCATGTTGTGTAACAACTTTTCACAAGCCGACCCTGACTTTCAGGAAAGGAAATGAAAATGGCAGAGAACATCGATCTGTAGATCCACAATCTAAAAAGGAACTGCTGCTCTTTAGAGGGAGGCCATCTCAGTGGTGACACTGGAAAGCTCAGATTGCCCAACCGACTGGAAATCAACGTTTTTGGGTCAGGTCCCAATAGGTCTCTGGGCTTAAGAGAGCCAAAGTCTATGCTTAAGTTGGAGAGGGAGAAAAGGACAGAAAAACAAATTTTAGTTTTCCACACGACAAGGTGTTTGTGCCAAGATGGCTAATGTGTGTCAACATCAAGAGATCCCTGCTCCCAGGAACCAAGAGGAAGTTTCTCAAAACTAGAAGGGAAAGGTATTTCCCCCCATGTCAGTCCAGCTTCGGAGACATTCTAGTAGTACATTATGTCCTTCCTCCCAAAATAACAATGAAGTGTTCTGTGTGCTAACAACATAGCTTAAAAGTAAAAGAGAATTCTGCATTTTTATAAAACTTGGTAAAAAATAGTATTTCAAACTGTACAGTCACCAGAAATACACAGCTATCAAAAATGCACACAGTTCACCTGGCACCTCCAGCACCTTCAGCTTTCTGTGCCTGGTCTGCTTTGGCATCTCCATTTTCTGCAGGGCTATTCCCATCTTTGCTTGCATCAGCTTTCCCTTTTCCCTTTTGGTACCTTCTCTCCCTTCTTTGCAGGGGCCTTTTTAGGCTTAGGCTCTGGCTTTGGAGGAGCCGGTTTAGCTGATAACCTGGCAGATCTTCTCCGTTGTTCCTCCTTCACCTTGGCTTTATCTCCTTTAGCATCCCCTTCAGCCTTCCTCTTGGGCATGATGGTGATGGTGGAGGGAAGTCCGACCAGGACACGGGGGTGCAGCTCCCTGCGGGCTTCTCTGGGTCCTGGGTTGATCACGCCTCCTCATATTGCTCTATTTCTTATACTACTTCAATATGATGCCACCGCTTCAAAAATAAAGCCATTTCCCTTTAAAATATGAGTGCATAGTGACTCTATGTGTATGTTAAAAGAGAACATTAATCATTAAAAAAAAGCACTTCTATAACAATAGGGTTTGCAATTACTGAAGTGCAGATTAAGATAAGACTAGTCTATTTTGAGATGAAAAGCTTCATGAACAAAAGAGGAAAGTGCTAAAAATTATACTCAGACAAGATAGTTTTAAGAAAAGCTGAAGAAAAAAGAAACAAGGTTTTTATATAAAGCCAAAGCTCTAAATTCTTATAATTAACTAGATGATTTTTAATAATACCTTGACACATTTTTAAATGGTAAAAGTATGCACTAATTTAGTAAAAATATCTCTAAATCAGAGACTATTAATTTGGTACTTATGGTTATTATTGCAGTGCCTGAAATGATGTTGACTTATGAAAAAGAAATTTTCTAAGTAAATAAACAGTGTTAATAATTTACCTAAGTAAGAGAATTATCCATTTTCCAAACAAATTATAAGAACTTAGTCATAAGCAGCATAAATGTAGGAGAAATTTCTAAAAAGTAAGCATTTTCATTCCTCATGTGGCTTAAAATTCATATATTAAAACTTGCACAAGAACTCTCAAAAAGATCCCTAAAAAATAAAACTAATTTACCTAGAAACTAAAACTAATCTAATTTCTAAGTCAAAGTATGTGTACATATGATACATACTAATGTATCTGTAAAATAAAGAGGTTGGCCCTACCTGTTTGGCTCAGTGGATAGATGTCGGCCTGCAGACCAAAGGGTCCTGGGTTTGAATGCAGTTAAAGGCACAGGCCTGGGTTGCGGGCTCAACCCCCAGTAGAAGGCATGCAGGAGGCAACCTATCAATGATTCTCTCTCATCATTGATGTCTCTATCTCTCTCTTCCACTCCCTTTCTTTCTGAAATCAATAAAAATATATTTAAAAACAAAAAATAAAGAGGCTCATTCCAAAAGTCCTCCATGAAAACCAATGCAATTAGTTGCTGTACCACTCTATGTACAGTTGTGTAGTTTAAATGTAAACTGCTAAATTTAATTATATAGTGTGGAATAGTAAAAACATTTTTCAAATACCTGCCTTTTGCTCTTCCTTTTTAGTGAAGATGATGTCTGCAAAAGACATGGTTAAAGTAATGATCGTCCTGTTTGCAATTTGTTTTTTCGCAAAATCAGATGGGAAAACCCTGCAGTAAGTACTGTTTCTTGTTCTGCATGGCTAGGACTTGGAGATTGGATTTTTAGGGCTGCCATTATGATGGGAAGAGGAGAGCTAATGGAGTGGCTGCTCTGTTTCTGTTCCCGACAGGAGGAAAACTGTGGGTGAAATACAGCTTATGCATGACCGGCGTCAACATCAGATCAAGAAGGAAAGGCAGGAGTGGCTACGGAAGTTGCTGGAGGAAGTGACCATGGCAGGTGCTATGGTTCCCAAGGATGTTTCCAGGAGGTCACTAAGAAGGGAAGACAATGTCCTGGTTGAGAGCCATGAAAAACGCCTTGCAGAAGCAGACAAAGCTGATGTGGACGTATTAACTATGGTTAAATCCCAGTGAAAACACAGACAGCCTAGGCCAACAATATTTACCTGCTGTTAATGTTTCCACCCTCTATTATGATAACCAAGTACCAATATTTCTAGTATTATCAAACTTTACATGTAATCCATTGCTAACCATGATAGCTATAATTTAATTGATTATTTTGATTTTATTTTTATTCAAGAGTCTTTTAATTATTCTCTTTCTGTGCCAGGAGGGCTCCTTATTCTTTTTAAAGGATGTTATTGCATAATTTATAAAAGAATAAAATTGTACTCTTTAACCTCTCTCTCATCTTTCAATGCAAAATAAAAAATGAATGATCCTGATTCTAAAAAAGTGACATTAAGTATTTTTCACTTGTTATAAGAATATCTTTTTGGTTATAAGTAATACCAACATGTTTAAATAAATGGATCATGACTAGGAAGAACAACATAAAATGGTTTTATTTCCAGTTTTATTGAAAAATAATGGACATACATCACTATATAAGTTAAAGGTGTACAACTAGATGATTTGATTTACATATATTGTGAAATGATTATATGTTGAACATCATCCTTTTAGTAATATTATCAAAGTACCAGGTCCCCAAATCTTACTAGCTAGATACTTTTGTCCTCTTCATTACAGGAAAGATAATGAAATAGTCAGAAAGAGAGAAAGTGATCTCAAACTTGAATGCAAAAGCATTTGCCTATGCCCAATCCTACTGATCATATTTCTAGTCTGAACCCCAAATTCCATGGACTAGAGTTTTTGTTTAGAATATAACTTCATTTATTTGTCCTTTGACACATATCTATTTAGGGTCCATTACTTGCCATGTACTATATTAGGCACTGGACATACACCAGTAAGTGAAATAGACACAGTTCTTGTCTTCATGGGGCCAATAATTTAGTATGGAAGACAGACATTAATTCATTATTCACTTTGATAAGTGCTCTAAAAGAAAAGCACAAGATACTTCAGAACTGTAAAATACGCAGCCCTGATCTACTTAGGTCAATACTGTCCAATACAACTGTCTGGGATGATGGAAATGTTCTGTATTCTGTGCTGTCCAATACCATAGCCACATATACATTTAAAATGTGACTTATGCCCAAATGGACACATGCAGCCACAATCCCCACAAGTTTTTACAGCCAGAAGTTATGGGGACCTCTCTCCCTGGTACTGGAACTCTGTTTTGGGAGGCTTGATGTGGAGCTATGACCACTCACTCCTCAAGTGGGGTGGGGGGGAGCTTCACAACCAAGATATCCCTCCTGATTATTATCCACCACACATGTGTTCTGTGTCTCCGCCCCTCCTACCAGTCTCAATGAGGCTTCTTCTTAAATTCCTTAGTTATATGATTTCCAGTCAGCTAGATTTCAGAATGATGGTTGTTCTGTAATTTTAGTTCAGTTGTAATTTTGATGTGTTCATGGGAGGATTGGGTACCACATTTACCTATGCCACCATCTTGACTAGAAGTCCTTTACTTTTATTGTTGTACTGGAGGCCCGGTACATGACATATGTGCACTGGTAGGGTCCTTAGGCCTGGCCAGTGATCAGAGCCGAACAGGGCCTTTGGGCTTCCCAGGGCCTTCCTTCACCAGTTGCTAGCTGGTGCCTTTCTTCATTCCGTGCCACCCCCTGGTGGTCAGCACATGTCATAGTGAGCGATCTAACTCCCATCATTGGTGTCGAACTCCCAAGAGACACTTTGCATATTAGCCTTTTATATAGAGAGATACACAAAAGCATCTATAAATCATAAATGTAAATTTTCAAAAAAATATATAAAATGAACGCCATTACTAACTACTCAGATTATGAAACAGAATATTGCCAGTATCTTAGAAATTCCTTGTTAGCCCTTCCTCAATCACATCCATCTTCCTCCTGGTATCCTTTTTATCTTCATCATTATTCTCATCTCCTTTCTCTTTTCTTTTCTTTTCTTTCCTTTTCCTTTTCCTTTCCTTTCCTTTCCTTTTCTTTCCTATCCTTTCCTTTCCATTTCTTTTCTTTCCATTTCTTTTCTTTTCCAGTTTCACTCCACTACTTCTCACATGTCATGTTTTACAACATGTTTATCAACCTGGTTCATATCTGCAGACACATTGCAGTCTGTCTCTAACACTTCTGAAATTAAGTGATATTTGCCTACCATAGAGGACTCCCCAGAGCAGGACTAACAGATCTCTCTCATTCAGGTACTATTCAAGCTTGGACTGGCTCTTTACATGGTGTAAGTCACACCTTGGCAATGGTTAGGAGAAAAAGGGATACCATGAAGCCTAGATAGGACCAGAGCTAAGAGAACTAATCCAATTCTGGGACTTTAATTGGGGGATAAGCTGCTTAAATGAATCCTAGGTACACCAAGGGCATTCAAAAGGGCCTTGACGGAATAGATGGAGACCAGGTGTTGGCATATTTGAAATCAGATAGGTGGCAGCATTATGCCTCCATTAGGTTTTGGAGCAGGTCTTCAATCATCAGGTGGGGGACACAAGAATCCAGACCTGAGCAAAGCAGCTGCAAAGGGCGAGGAAAATTAAAGTCAAGAGGACTGGAGTTCAAAGAAGGGAGATCTGTTAGTTTCTAGGGGGAAACTGAGGTAGTAAGAATAAAAATGACTCTGGAGTCATAAAGACCTTTGTTGAATTCCATTTTCTTTACTTTCCAAAGCTCAGTGTCCTCATGTGAAAATGGGGCTTATGATTGTATTTATTGAAAGGATTGCTATGAAAACTCAGTGGAATAATATATGTAAAGTCTACATATAGTTAGTGCTTATCAAATGTTTTATTATTGCAAAGTAAATGCATGAATAAAATGTAAGTTACATAAAGGTTTAAATTATTTCACTTTTGAAGCCCTTAAAACTCATTGTATACTAAGAGCACTTTCTCAAAGTATTTTTAACACTTCTAAGAAAAGCACTATATCTATTATTTTAAAAGATGACCAGAACTGATGTGGATTAGTTGAAAATGGCTTGTAAAGTAAGAATAACATAATATGATTCATTTTAATCCTCATAATAACTGTATCAATAATATGGTTATAAACATATACTTATTTTCAGTTTTTATTTTCAATGATGATGTTTTACTTAAAATGATGACTTCACCATAAATCATTGAAGTCAGTCCTTTTTAATAATACAAATTCATTAACCCAGTCAGAATTCAGAATTGCAATTTAATATTTGTTAGAAATCTTTGCATAATTCTTTTTCCCAGCCCCATACTGTGTTCCTGTTAATATATAATGATCTAAATCTTAAGAAGAATGGGCACCACCCAATTGGGTTGTCTGTTGTTCTGTCCTATACTTGTGATCCAGAGAATTGGGAGTGATGTCATCTGTAACAACATAAAAGCTTCTCTTGCTGAGAGGAAGACCTACATATAAAAGTTACCCTTAAGCGTCTACAATCCAATTCATCAGCTTTCAAGTTTATTCAACTTTAAGAGAGCACCAGCTTCTAATATACCTGAAAGATATTATCCTACGACATTGTGTGGTGAGTATTCTTCACTTTCTCTTTCAAATCTTATATAAGATATTTGTTATAATGTAGGTATTATTTAATGTGTATCATTTCCTACAAATAGTATGCTGTTTGTTCAGGTTAAAATGTGAAAGGAGGGTTTGATTTATGTTTCATATAAAATGCCACAACACAAAATAAATTTATTTTACTAAAATACTCTGAAATCATTTATTTTAGTGATGGCAGTGTTTTGAGGGGCCTTGCTTTTTCTAAATTTATCTGAAATGACACACAAAAAATTATAATTTGGCATCATATGCTTTAATAGTATCTTACTGAAATTTTCAAATAAAACACACTAATGAGGAATAAATCATTCTGATTTAAATAACCAATATACATTTATGAAATTGAGTTAGTAGTCCATTTTTTTCTGCAGAATACCCTGATCAAACTGTTTTATGACTCACGGAGAACTCAAGTTGTATACTAGAGCTGGAGAAACTGTTTTACTGCTGAATATTTATTCCCTTTAATAAAGCTTTTTGCACTTTCTATCCTGAAAACTGTACATGAATTGTAAGGGTATTTTACACCTGATTTTTGAGCTTTTGCATGACATTCTTGTAAGAAGCTTGTTTCTAATAAGAATAGGAAACAAAGCAGAGATGTCTGAAGTCACTCGGTGAATGTGATAGAGCTAAGATTAGACACCAATGCTCCCGTCTTCTAGCTACAGTGCCTTTAAAAAAATATAACATAAACCAAAATTGAAGTATATGTATTTATTGCTCCACCAATAGCTTTATATTGCACAGGGAAGCTTTATATCCCACAGTGAAAATAAATGTAGTAGATCATATTTCTTATACTACTTTTTTTTTTCAAACTGCATCCAGCTTTATTAAAGGTACTTTTCATAAACAATCATTGTATTTCAGACAGGATATGGGCAGACAATCATTAACAACATACAACTTTCAAACTCCCTTCTTCAATGAACTACCAAAATCAGAAAGCCACCACAAAACCCAGTGAAGTCTTCATCTGATGCTCTGAATAGGGAAAGTTAGAGTGAGGGTTGCCATTTCACATTGAGCATGTTGAGTAACAACTTTTTCACAAGCCGACCCTGACTTTCAGGAAAGGAAATGAAAATGGCAGAGAACATCGATCTGTAGATCCACAATCTAAAAAGGAACTGCTGCTCTTTAGAGGGAGGCCATCTCAGTGGTGACACTGGAAAGCTCAGATTGCCCAACCGACTGGAAATCAACATTTTTGGGTCAGGTCCCAACAGGTCTCTGGGCTTAAGAGAGCCAAAGTCTATGCTAAATTGGAGAGGGAGAAAAGGACAGAAAAACAAATTTTAGTTTCCCACACGACAAGGTGTTTGTGCCAAGACGGCTAATGTGTGTCAACATCAAAAGATCCTCCTCCCAGGAACCAAGAGGAAGTTTCTCAAAACTAGAAGGGAAAGGTATTTCCCCCCATGTCAGTCCAGCTTTGGAGACATTCTAGTAGTACTATATGTCCTTCCCCCAAAATAACAATGAAGTGTTCTGTGTGCTAACAACATAGCTTAAAAAAGAAAAGTAAAACAAAATTCTGCATTTTTATAAAACTTGATAAAAAATAGTATTTCAAACTGTACAGTCACCAGAAATACACAGCTATCAAAAATGCACACACTTCACTTGGCACCTCCAGCATCTTCAGCTTTCTGTGCCTGGCCTGCTTTGGCATCTCCATTTTCTGCAGGGCTATTCCCATCTTTGCTACATCCGCTTTCCCTTTTCCCTTTCTGTACCTTCTCTCTCTTCTTTGCAGGGGCCTTTTTCGGCTTGGGCTCTGGCTTTGGAGGAGCAGGTTTAGCTGATAATCTGGTCGATCTTCTCGGTGGTATGTCCTTCACCTTGGCTTTATCTCCTTTAGCATCCCCTTCTGCCTTTCTCTTGGGCATGATGGTGATGGTGATGGTGGTGGGATGTCAGAGCAGGACATGGGGGATGCAGCAGCGCAGTGTCTTTGCGGGGTCCGGGGGTCGATCTCTCCTTCTCATACTGCTCTGATTCTTATACCACTTTTAAATGATGCTACCACTTCAAAATAAATAAATAAAGTCATTTCCCTTTAAAATATGAGTGCATAGTGATTCTCTATGTGTATGTTAAAACAGAGAACATCAAGCATTAAGAAAAAGCACTTCTGTAACCATAGGCTTTGCAATTACTGAAGTGCTGATTAAGATAAGACTAGACTAGTCTATTTTGAGATGCAAAGCTTCATGAACAAAAGAGGAAAGTGCTAAAAATTATACTCAGACAAGATAGTTTTAAAAGAACCTGATAAAAAAAAACAAAAACAACAACAAGCATTTTATATGAATCAAAGCTCTAAATTCTTATAATTAATTAGGTGATTTTTAAATACTTTGACACATTTTTAAATGGTAGAAGTATGCATTAATTTAGTAAAAATATCTCTAAATCAGGGAGTATTAATTTGGTATTTGTGGTTATTTATGCAGTGCCTGAAATTACGTTGACTTGTGAAAAATAAATTTTCTAAGTAAACAGTGTTAATAATTTATCTAAGTAAGAGAATTAGTCATTTTCCAAGCAAATTATAAGCACTTAGTCATAAGCAACATAAAATGTAGGTGGAAATTCCAAAAAGTATGCATTTTCATTCCTGTGGCTTAAAATTCATATATTAAAACTTGCACAAGAACTCTCAAGATCAACCGAAGGACTTGTATGCATGCATATGTGTTGGGAGCCATTATAAATCACATATACATCTCCAGTTTACAGCATAATAGGTTTATGGCTCCTCCAAGCCAACTCCCGTTTGGCCTGGAGTTAAAAGATAACATAGCCTCACCCTAAGCACACAGCTGCTACATCTCTGCTGATAAGCGCATAGCTGCGACATTCCAGAGCCTGCTACATCCCTAGTGATAGGCTACGCCCATGGACCCCCTTGCCCACCCCTCTCCTCTAGAACAACATAAATTCTACCCGCTGTAAAAATAAAATTGAGGCTTGATCAGAACTTTGTCTTGCCTCCACTTCTTCGCGTCTCCTATCCTCTCATTCCTTTGCAGGATTTGGCGCGGTGTACCCACGATGCCTGCCCTGCAGGTCAGGGCACATATGAGCATAACCAATGGACATAAGACACTGGGGGGTAGGGGAAGCCGGGGTATTGTCAAGGGCGGGGAAAAAAAGGACACATATGTAATACCCTTTGTAATACTTTAAACAATAAAAAATAAATAAATAAATAAAAAGAAAAAAAGAACTCTCAAAAAGATCCCTAAAAAGTAAAACTAATTTACCTAGAAAGTAAAATTAACCTGTCTAATTTCTAAGTCAAATTATGTGTATATAAAATACATACTAATGTATCTGTAATGGCTCAGTGGATAGAGTGTGGGCCTGCGGACTGAAGAGTCCTGGGTTTGATTGCAGTTAAGGGCACAGCATGGGTTGCGGGCTCAACCCCCAGTAGGAGGCATGCAGGAGGCAACCAATCAATGATTCTCTCTCATCTTTTATGTTTCTATCTCTCTCTTCCTCTTCCTTCCTTTCCGAAATGAATAAAAATATATATATATTTTTAAAGAGGCTGATTCCAAAAGTCCTCCATGAAAACCAATGCAATTAGTTGCTGTACCACTCTGTGTACAGTTGTATAGTTATAAATGTAAACTGCTAAATTTAATTATATAGTTTGGAATAGTAAAAACATTTTTTAAATACCTGCATTTTGCTTTTCCTCTTTAGTGAAGATGATGTCTGCAAAAGTAATGATTGTTAAAGTAATGATCATCATGTTTGCAATTTGTGTTTTTGCAAAATCAGATGGGAAACCCATGAAGTAAGTACCGTTTCTTGTTCTGCATGGCTAGGACTTGGGGATTGGACTTTTAGGGCTGGCTTTATGATGGGAAGAGGAGGGCTGATGGAGTGGCTTCTCTGTTTCTGTTCCTTACAGAAGGAAAACTGTGGGTGAAATAGAGCTTCTGTATAAGCTGCGTAAACATCTGCAAAAGTTGGAAAAGCAGGAGTGGCTACGGAAGTTGCTGCAGGAAGTGATCCTCGGAGAGTCTACAGTTCGTAAGGATGTTTCCAGGAGGTCCCTAAGAAAAGAAGATAATGTCCTGGTTGAGAGCCATCAAAAAAGCCTTGCAGAAGCAGACAAAGCTGATGCGGACGTATTAACTAAGGCTAAATCCCAGTGAAAACACATCTATCAGAGCACTGCTCCAGACAGCCTAGGGCAACAATATTACATGCAGCTAATGGTTCCACCATCTATTATGATGACCAAGTACCAATATTTCTAATATTACCAAACTTTACATGTAATCCATTGCTAACCATGATAGCTATAATTTAATTGATTATTTTGATTTTATTTTTATTCAAGAGTCTTTTACTTATCCTATTTCTGTGCCAGCCTGGCTAATTATTCTTTTTAAAGTATGTTATTGCATAATTTATAAAAGAATAAAATTGCACTCTTTAACCTCTCTCTCATCTTCCAATGCAAAATAAAAAATTAATGATCATGATTCTAAAAAGGTGACGTTAAGTAATTTTCAATTGTTATAAGAATATCGTTTTGATTATAAGTAATACCAACATATTTAAATGGATCATGACTAGGAAGAACAACATAAAATGGTTTTATTGAAAAATAATGGACATACATCACTATATAAGTTAAAGGTGTACAACATGATGGTTTGATTTACATACACTGAGTGGCCAGATTATTATGACCACCCCATCAGTACTTCATTGACACTTCCAAAAATAATGAATATTGAAAACTTCCTAAGCAAATACTCTCAAGGTTTTATTATTATTACAAGAGGCCTAGTGCATGAAATTCATGCATGGGAGGGGGGTCCCTCAGCCCAGCCTGCACCGTCTCCAATCTGGGACTGTTGGCTCCTAACTGCTCACTTGCCTGTCTGCCTGCCTGATCACCCCTAACCCTTCTGCCTGCCTGCCAGATGCCCCAAACTGCTCCCCTGCCTGCCTGCCTGATCACCCCTAACTGCTCCCTTGCCTGCCTGATCACCCCTTACTGCTCCCCTGACAGCCTGATCACCCCTAACTGCTTCCCTGCCAGCCTGATTGCCCCTAACCGCCTCTGCCTTGGCCCCTGCCACTGTGGCTTTGTCTGGAAGAAGTCTGGTCTAATTAGCATATTACCCTTTTATTAGTATAGATTATTTGCATAACTAATTCACTTCATTGTACTGATGGGGTGGTCATAATAATCTGGCCGGTCATAATAATCTGGCCACTCAGTGTAAATTATGAAATGATTATATGTTGAACATCATCCTTTTAGTAATATTATCAAAGTACCAGGTCCCCAAATCTTAGTAGCAAGATACTATTGTCCTCTTCATTTCAGGAAAGATAATGAAATAGTCAGAAAAGGAGAAAGTGATCTCAAACTTGAATGCAAAAGCATTTGCCTATGCCCAATCCTACTGATCATATTTCTAGTCTGAACCCCAAATTCCATGGACTAGAGTTTTTGTATGTTTTAGAATATAACTTCATTTATTTGTCCTTTGACACATATCTATTTAGGGTCCATTACTTGCCGTGTACTATATTAAGCATTGGACATACACCAGTAAGTAAAATAGACACAGTTCTTGTCTTCATGGGGCCAATAATTTAGTATGGAAGACAGACATTAATTCATTATTCACTTTGATAAGTGCTCTAAAAGAAAAGCACAAGATACTTCAGAACTGTAAAATACACAGCCCTGATCTACTTAGATCAATACTGTCCAATACAACTGTCTGTGATGATGGAAATGTTCTGTATTCTGTGCTGTCCAATACCATAGCCACATATGCAGTTAAAATGTGGCTTGTGCCCAGATGGTCTCAAGCAGCCAAAATCCCCAGTAGTTTTTACAGCCAGAAGATATGGGGACTTCTCTCCCTGGTACTGGAATTGTGTTTTGGGAGGCTTGATGTGGGGCTATGACCACTCACTCCTCAAGGAGCGGGGGGGGGGGGGGGGGGGGGGGGGGGGAGGGCTTCACAAACAAGATATCCCTCCTGATTATTACCCACCACACATGTGTTCTGTGTCTCCGCTCCTCCTATTAGTCTCGATGAGGGTTCTTCTTAAATTCCTTAGTTATAGGACTTCCAGTCAGCTAGATTTCAGGTAGTTCTGAATGAAGGTTCTTCTGTAATTTTAATTTAGTTGTAATTTTGATGTGTTTATGGGAGAATTGGTATACCACATTTACCTATGCCACCATCTCTACTAGAAGTCCTTTACTTTTATTATTGTATATACATAAGCATGTATAAAACATCCTATCTAATAATAGAGAAACATGGTAATTAGCCGTACCTCCGCTACCCTTCCCATTGGCTAATCAGGGAGATATGCAAATTAACTGCCAACCAAGATGGCGGCCGGAAGCCAGGCAGCTTGAAGCTAACAGGAGGCTTGCTTGCTTCAGTGATGGAGGAAGCCAACGTTTCCCCCCTGCGGCTGCCGGCCTCTGAGCTTGCAGTTTAAGAAACATTGTTACAAATATAGAAGCTAAACAAAACCCCAGAAACCTGCTTTTAGCCAGCCGGGATTTCAGAGCTGGAGTTGAAACAGTGTTTTGATTCTAGAACCCAAACAAACCAGATACCTGCTTTCAGCAGCCGAAGCCTCAGAGCTGGAGCCAAGCCTGAGAGCTAAAGCTGGCCCAGAATTTAAAAAAAAGAAAAAAAGGACAGGTTGGGAGCTTCAGTCACCCACCAACCTGAAAACGGCCCTCAGCCCCTCACCCAGGCTGGCCAGGCACCCCAGTGGGGACCCCCACCCTGATCCAGGACACCCTTCAGGGCAAACCAGCCGGCCCCCACCCGTGCACCAGGCCTCTATCCTATATAGTAAAAGGATAATATGCCTCCCAGCACTGGGATCAGCGGAGCAGCAAGGCCTCCCAGCACCGGGATCAGCGTGACAGGGGGCAGTGCCCAAACCCCCTGATCGCCCTGCGGCTCTGTGTGTGACAGGGGGTGGGGCCAAACCTCCCTATCTGCCCTGCTCTGTTCGTGACAGGGGAAGGTGCCCCAACCCCCTGATCAGCCCTGCTCTGTGCCTGATAGGGAGGAGCTCCCCAACCCCTTGATCGACCCTGCTCTGTGCGTGACAGGGTATGGAACCCCAAACCCCCTGATGGGCCCTGCTCTGTGAGTGACAGGGGGCAGCGCCCCAACCCCCTGATCGGCCCTGCTCTGTGCATGACAGGGAGTGGCGCCGCAACCTCCCCATCGACCCTGCCCTGAGTGTGACAGTTGCAGCACCCCAACCCCTTGAGCGGCCCTGCTCTGTGTGTGACAGTGGGCGGTGCCCCAACTCCCCTATTGGCCCTACTCTGTGCATGACACGGGGGAGCTCCCCAACCCCCTGATCGACCCTGCTCTGTGCGTGACAGGGTACGGAGCCCCAACCCCCCTGATGGGCCCTGCTCTGTGAGTGACAGGGTGCAGCGCCCCAACCCCCTGATCAGGCCTGCTCTGTGTGTGACAGGGGGTGGCACCACAGCCTCCCCATCGACCCCGCCTTGAGTGTGACAGAGGGCGGTGCCCCAACCCCCCAATTGTCTCTACCCTGAGCGTGACTAAGGGTGGCATCGCAACCTCCCAATCCGCCCTGCTCTGTGCATGACAGGGGGCGGCGCCCCAACTTCCCAATCGGCCCTGCTCTGAGCCTGACCAGGGGCTGCACCTAGGGATTGTGCCTGCCCTCTGCCACCCGGGAGCAGGCCTAAGCCAGCAGGTCGTTATCTCCCGAGGGGTCCCAGACTGCAAGAGGGCACAGACCGGGCTGAGGGACTCCCCCCCTCCCCTGAGTGCACAAATTTTTGTGTATCGGGCCTCTAGTAAATGTATATTTTCAAGAAAAAATACAAAATGAACACCTTTACTCACTGCTCAGATTATGAAACAGAATATTGCCAGTAGCTTAGAAATTCTTTGTTAGCCCTTCCTCAATCACATCCCTCTTCTTCCTGGCCTCATTTTTATATTCATCATTATCCTATTTTTTTCCTTTCCTTTTCTTTTTTTTCCCTTTCTTTTCTTTTTTTCCTTTCTTTTTTAAATCCGCTCCCAAGGATATTTTTAAAGAGATTAAGACAGAGAGACAGAGAGAAAGAAAGAGATATGAAAGAGAAACATTTATCAGTTGCCTCCCCTACACACCCAGCTAAGGTTTTCTTGCTTCTCTTGCTTATCTTTATAAAATGTCAAGATCCCTTAATTAGATGAATAGTCTAAAATCATTTTTTTGTTTTGTTAATACTCCCCTGAGGATATTTTTTCCATTGCTTTTTCTGAGAGGATAGAAGGGAGGGAGAGAGGGAGAGAGAGAAACATTGATGTGAGAGAGGACACATCAACTGGTTGCCTCCTGCACACACCCCAATTGGGGGACAGGGAGCAAACCCCAGAACCTAAGTATGTGCCCCTGACCGGGAACTGAGTCTGAGATCTTTCCATGCAGAGGCTAATGCTTAACCACTGAACCACACTGGCCAGGGCTCTAATATAATTTTTTAAATGTATACTTTTGTATAGCATGGACTCTATCTTTCTAGCTCATGATATCTATTTTCTCACCACCCACTATAGCTAATCCCTGCTCCATATTTTTAGGTTTTTGTTAGTGTTTAACATAAAGGTACTCATTTCCGAATTAGTTAGTGTGAACAAATTGCTGTGACAAATGTATAGCCACCTAAATTAAATAGAAGTTGGTTTCTTGTTCACATAACAGTACTGGAATGTTACATTACTGGGCTGGTTAAGAGGTCAAAAGGGTGGCTAGGGACTCAGTTTCTATCATTATAACCCCTGGATTGTCTCCATTCCAGTTAGTTGGAATTAAAAATTTAGAAATGTCGCGGGAGAAGTTTTTATCAGCTAGGCCTGGGAAAGGTGACACCATTTCTTCATATTTCATCTATACTAATAATAGCTTAGGGACCTCACAACCTAAATGACCAGACAGATGACCAGTCACCAGGAAGTGTATGGAGCACCTCTTGGTTCTTCCCCTGAGGCCCACAGGCTTCTATCACAGCAAGGCTGGCAGCAGGTGGGTGGGTGGGGCGGCGGGGGGTGAGGGGGTAGGTGAGGTAGGCACAGCAAGGTCGTTAGCCTCCAGCCCGGGGCTGCTGGGGAGGCCCAGAGAAAGAGAGAGGTGGGGCCTGATCTGCAGCTGCTACGGAAGTTGTGGATCAGGCCCAGAGATAGGCTGGGAGGGAGAGATAGCTGTCAGCAGGGCCATTCTGGATTTTCCAGAAGAGCCAGTGGCTGCCTAGGAGGCAGAGCTTTTGATGCTGACTGGCATAGAAACTGACCAATCAGAACCTAATCTGGGTCAACTGCGAGGGCAATTAGGCCATCAGGGGAGGGTAGTTGGGGGCCAGATCAGGACTGCAGGGGGTTAAGGGCAATCAGGCCGGCAGGGGAGGGCAGTTGGGAGCAACCGGGCTGGGAAGAGAGGGCAGTTGGGGGTGAAATCAGGCCGGCAGGGGAGGGCAGTTGGGTGCAAGATCAGGCCAGCAGGGAGGGTAGGTGGAGGCGAGATCATGCTGGCAGGGGAGGGCAGTTAGGGGCGATCAGGCCGGCAGGGGAGAGCAGTTGGTAGCAATCAGGTTGGCAGGGGAGCAGTTAGCAGTGATCAGGCAGGCAGGCAGTGGTGTTTAGGGGCAATCAGGTAGGCAGACAGAGGCAGTTAGGGGTGACCAGGCAGGCAGGCAGAGAGGTTAGGGGCAATCAGGCAGGTAGGCAGAGGCAGTTAAGGGTGACCAGGCTGGCAGGCAGGTGAGTGGTTAGGAGCCAGCGGTCCCAGATTGCGAGAGGAATGTCCAACTGCCAGTTTAGGCCTGATGCCATAGTCAGACATCCTCCAAGGGGTCCCCGATTAGAGAGGATGCAGGCTGGGCTGAGGGACCTCCCCCACCCCCCATCATGCACGAATTTCATGCATCGGGCCTCTAGTTGATTATAATATAGTCATACTTTATATTGTAATATTGTAATGGCCTGGGCAGCTGGAATGTAGTCTCTGGTTGGGTAGATATTTCCCTGTGACAACTCTATACTGTTTTTCATACATGGTATGCCAATTTACATTCCCACTAACAGTTTACAAAGGTTCCCATTTCTTCATATTTGCTACTCATTGTCTTTTTGATAATAGCTATTCTAACAGGTGTGAGGTGATAGCTCATTGTTGTTTTTTAAACTTTATTTATTTATTTACTTTGGTTAATCTTCACCTGATGATATATTTTTCCACTGATTTTTTTCTTTTTTTTTTTCCCATTGATTTTTAGAGAGGGTGGAAGTACTGTGAAACAATCGTGAGTTAGCATGTTATGAGGTGCAATGATACAGACAACCAAAGAAGCTTGTTTGCTCATTGCTTCTACATGGAACATTTTGTTTCTCTTAAATTGGAAATTCCACATTGACCTCTTTGGTACATGCATTGATATTGTGGAAGGAAGGCTTTCATTAAGGGTATGAACCTTAGCTCATTCAGTAAGCATTTACAAATTATTGTGCAGAACAGTTTGTGATGGTGCGAATCAATGGCATTACCTACTGGATATATAGCTGCTACCCATGCTTCCAAATTATAAAGGTTTGTTTTTTTTGTTTTTGTTTTTCTATTGAGCCCTCTTTTGTCCTCCAGTCACTCACATTCCTTCTAGTCACCTCCTTTTCTTTATAGTTGCATCATCCACGTGTGCATCCTTAAACATTACAGTTTAGATTTGCCTATTTTCCTTTTTAGTATAATAAGTTTAAAATGCGGAAGATTATATTCAGCATTTGTTGTAATTCACCCACCAGATTCTTCGTTTGTAATAACAGCATTCTTACACATAATGGTTAGCACTTACCCAGCATATCACACATTTTTTTTAGCCCATTTAACCATCATTAAATTTCTACAAGCTAAGACTATAGTTAGTCCTGCTTACTAGTTGGAGAAATTAAGGCTCCACATGGCTCAATGTCTTGTCAACACCACAAGGAAACCAGGTCTCAGGGCTCTTGTTACTGCACATGGGATTAGACTATTTTTAAGGGACCCACTCAGCACTCAAGTGCTAGGCAGATCCGAATGGGTTACAGGCACTTGTTAAAGGGCACACTATACTTGAGCATCCTCCATTCGCATCAAGCATAAGCATACACCGCACAAGGCGACAATCCAGACAGGATCGGGGTGGCTTGGACCACAGTGACAGCAGTGGGAGTGGGTGTATTTTGAAGGTAGAGCTAGCAAGGTTTTTGAATACCGGGAGGAATGGGGTTCCTAGGTTTTGAGAGCGGTTCGGCTGTAGCAGACTTTGTTTTGTTTCATTTTGGCAGAGAGAGGGCAGGGAGGTGGCAGCAAGAGTGCTGCTTCAGACACCCCAAGAGCCCCACTACACATCCCGGTGGAGAGATGGGATAAGGGGATGGACTTACAACAAAAGGTGTCAAGGTGATCATCCAGACAGACATGGGGGTGGCTTGGACCATGGTGCCCGCCGTGGGAGTGGGTGTACTTTGAAGGCAGAGCTAACAAGATTTGCCGAGGGATTGGAAACGATGTCAAGGATTAACTCAAAAGTACGCCTCAGTCTCAAACTCTCCCTTCAGCGACCTCCGATCCCCAAATTATAAAGGTTTGAAAGGTTAACTTTCCTTTTAAAGCAGACAACACTGGAACTTTATGTCTCTCTCTCTCTCTCTCTCTCTCTCTCTCCCTCTTTAAGGAAAGAGATGAACTACTAGTATAAGTCCCTCACAGCAAGATAAAATAATTTGACTGGATTCTGTCATACAACAAAGTCTCTGTATTTCATCTGAAAATTTCTTGCTGGTATAATTTTTCCAGAGTTTTCTGAAAAATTCCTAAAACTTGGATTAGCACTTGTGAATTATGCTAAGCGGAGCACTTGATTGGCCCACAGCAGGGTTAGAACTACTTTTTGTTTTTCTTATTAGGTGTTGGGTTTATTTGTAGGAAGAGTAGGGTGAGCCAAATGAAACTATAAATATAGGTAGTATTATGAAAAGAATGTGTCTAAAGCAGTGGTTCTCAACCTTCCTAATGCCGCGACCCTTTAATACAGTTCCTCATGTTGTGGTGACCCCAACCATAAAATTATTTTCGTTGCTACTTCATAACTGTAATTTTGCTACTGTTATGAATCGTAATATAAATATCTGATATGCAGGATGTATTTTCATTGTTACAACTTGAACATAATTAAAGCATAGTGATTAATCACAAAACAATATGTAATTATATATGTGTTTTCTGATGGTCTTAGGCGACCCCTGTGAAAGGGTCGTTGGACCCCCAAAGGGGTCACGACCCACAGGTTGAGAACCGCTGGTCTAAAGGGAGATTGGTGGAAACTATATAGTGGAATACCAGAGACTTTTTTAAAAAGAAAATGATGGTTTCTATTTTGATATAAGGAAATATTTCCTGTTTGACAGACCTCACTAACCCTAACTTGCACTATGGAATTACCTCCCTAGATCTTATCTTACAGACAAAATTCTGATTGTTAATCAAGATTGGTGACGTTTTGTTGCCTGAGGATTTTTTAAAAAATTTCTCCATGAGATTACCTGTCCTACAACATTCCTGCTTAGATTGCTCTTCTTTCTTAGAAATCTTCAAAGATAACTGACAATTTCCAGGTTCACAGAATGTTGGCAATAATAACAACCTGCTATAAGTGGGACAATAACCTGCTTTCCTTAGGTAAGGACTCTGATATCGAGGTGTCCTTAGAGGAGGACGAGAATGTTTACTCTCCTACGTTGCTCACGTTCAACTGTTCATCTCAGTATACATGTTGCTTTGGAAAACACTTTGGTTTTTCACACACGAGGGAGTCTGGGAGTTTTTTTCTTTTTCTTCCGAACTAAACAAAGATTCAAAGTTGTTTTTAAACCAAGTTCTTCCCGCAAAATCCGTTTTCAACCCGAACTAACTCCAACCAGGCTCTCTTCCTCTTTGCTAACTCAGCTTGCAAAACCCTTCCCACTCTTCTAAAAACTGGGTAACTCTTACTCATCCTTCCAGATTCCGCTCGAATGTCCCTCCCTGGTGGAGGCTTCCTCGACGTGGCAGGTAAGAGCCGGTTACTCCCTCCGTTCCCACAGCGAGCAACTCGGCACATGGGATTATCACCCGTATGGGATTATCACCTGTATGGGATTATCACCTGTATGGGATTATCTGCTTTCCGGAGGGTCACCGTCCCCCCCCCCCCCCCCACTCCCCCCCGGCCCTCGGGTGTGAGCTTCGAGGGAGGAGACCGTGTCTTTTTACTTTTTCCGTTTGAACAGTCCAGCGTTCAGCACATGGTGGGTAAAGCTGAGCGACTGCAACTATTACTCGGCGACTTTCTGCCCACAGGGAGCAATACCGCATCCAAGTTACCCGACCGACGGCCGACTGACGGTAGGAGTTCCCGCGGGCACCCCGGTTCCCGCCAACCCAGCGTTTAAAAACAAACAGCTGTGTGCACGTTCGGGAAGAGAGGGTGGCCCTCACCACGACCGCCTCAACAAACTCGGGATCCCAGAGGTATTTCTGGGCTGCTAACGAGGTCCGCTTTTCTCTCACGGCGATAGGAAGTCCAAGGAAAAGGCTTGGGCTTCACACTAAGGGAGAGCACGGGGACGTATAACGCTGATCGCAGCCACGCCTCCCCCTTGGCAGCACCAGCCCCCAGACTGAACACCCACCGGCGCTGCAGCTGCCTGAACTGTCGGAGCACTCGGCGCCCCGCCCACTCCTGGGCGGTGAGCAGCCATTCTCGCGAGAACGCAGCTCAGTCTCGCCTCTTTGAACTGCGGGTTCTCGCGAGAAGAGGATTCGGAGCCGGCCAGCAACCTGCCGGGCGGCTCTAGCAGCCGCGGCCGCCCGAGTGGCCGTCCCCACCGACACCTCCGGAGGGGTCCAGTTGAGGAGGAAGCGGAGGTGTCACTGGCCCGGGCTTCTGCCTAGGCCCTTCGTGGACGCTCACGGAGGACGACAGGTTCGGGGGTGACTGGGCGCCGCTGGGGAACTCGGTGGGGGCGGTGCCGGAGGCTGGGCTTGGCGGGGGCGCAGGAGGAAGGGGGAGGAGGGCGAATCTGGGCTTGAGGACTGGGCTGCTGTGGCTACCGGTGGTCTGGGCGGCGCCGACCCTGCCAGGGGACCGAGGGTGGTGTTCTGGGCTCCGGTCGCTGGCGCCCAATTTTTGAGAGGCCGGGTTGGGGCTTGGGTCCGGCGGTGCTGTTTGTGGGCTGGAAGCCCGGAGGCCTTTCCCCAGGGGTGACGGGCGGTACCCTCATCCCTCCCTCCCGGGGCTGAGGAACCCCGTGCCCCGCCCCCTTTCTGTCGTCCCCGGGCTGACGCCGCGATACCCAGAGGAGGGCGCATCACAATAGGGCATAAGGTGGCAAATAGTCTCCCTTTGGGCGAGGAGGAGTGAGACCCTAATGATGTGTTGCGTGGTTTTAGGCTGTAGTAGCATCACGTGTGGTAAAGCCTTTTTTTTTTTTCCTCCCAACACTTGCTCAGAAAAACTTCTCTTTTCCTTATTCAGGGGCAAGCGTCCTAACTCCCTGTATCTTCTGGAATGGGGTGTGGGGAGGTGAGACCTCACTTGGTAACTTGTCATGTGGGGGCAGTGTGACCACCCCTGGTCCTTCAGATTTCGTACTTGCCCCTGCTCCCCAGTATTTTGAGTCCGTGAGGAAAAGACGCCAATCCAGACATGCTAAAGATAGAGCCTCACCAGTTTGTCACTTGGTGTACGTAGCGTGCAAAAATTATTTAAATTGTGTATCCTGAAGCGTCCTTATGTTTTTTGGTTTAAATTTACAGCCAATGAAGCAGCATGGTATATTGATTTTATGTGGACAGTTGGGGATACCCCCCTCCCCCTCCGCCAACTACACAAATCTGATCAACACTTTTTAGAGAGGAGGTTAGGGAGACATTTTGAATGTTTGAATGAAATAGACGGTCAAAGTTGAAATAAGAGATAATATAAGGAATGAAACCGTGAGGGCCAACAAATATTTTCTGTTTTGGATAGCCCAGTGGTCGGCAAACTCATTAGTCAACAGAGCCAAATATCAACAGTAAGACGATTGGAATTTCTTTTGAGAGCCAAATTTTTTAAACTTAAACTGTATAGGTAGGTACATTGTTATTCACTTAATTAGGGTACTCCTAAGCTGGCCTTTGCTAAAAACGTCCTCAATCTGATTGAGGTACGTTGGCTGAGGTCGACCCGTTCCAACTCTCCCATCCACACTCGTCTTGCGTACTTGTTTCAGGTAGACGAGTGTGGATGGGAGAGTTGGAAGGGGTCGACCTCAGGGAAGGTACCTCAAAACAATGTGCGCCCCGCGCTGCCAGGCCCGCCTGTGCCCTGTCGCTCCACCGACTGACACCCCCCCCCCCCCCACTTCTTCTAACACCACTTCTTCAAAATAGACTCGCCCAGGCCGAAAACCGACTTCCGCGCATGGGCTGCGAAGTTTTAATCGCACTGAATGTGCGCACCTGCACGTGGTATTTTGTGGAAGAGCCACACTCAAGGGGCCAACGAGCCGCATGTGGCTCCCGAGCCGCGGTTTGCTGACCACTGGGGTAGCCTATCCAGGACTGAAGTCCAGGCATTGAAAATGAGGGCCGCAAGTTGTCATTTCAGTAAAAGCAGAAAGCAGTAGAAAATACCTGGGAAAGGATTTGATGGTGGATTAAAGCTGTTAAAAAAGTGTGAGACTGACTTTTAAGGTCTAAATGTGTTTCACAAATGTTTCTGACATTTCTCAGTTTCTGACCTAACTGCTCTGGTTATACAGAAAGAGAAAGCAGGAAGGGAGGGCCTGAAGCATTGAGCTGGTAAGAGGAACCGTGGAGTATTGTAGTGTTCAATCAGGAAAAGCTTTGGGTGTCTCAGAAATCCTTTTGAGTTCTTCCACCTGTTTTTCCTCACTCCCCAAAAAGCTTTCAGGTGGGCCTTTTACTTTCTGTATTCCACCCTTCCAGCAGTCTGAATTTCTTTCTTTCTCACCCTTCTAAGCCTTATGAAATTTTAAAATAATTAACTATGAAGTTGCAAACTGCTATGATCTGTTTTGTGGGTTTTTACATTTAGGTGACTTGCTGAAGTGTGGAAAATATTATGTACCCTTTCAAAGAAATTGTTTATGAATAGCAAACTCACATGCCTTCAGGTACTAGGCAGATGAAAATGAAAATGAGTGAAATGCAGTAGAGAGTTTATGCCTCATCTAAGAGGGACATCCAGTTCTCAGACCCACTTGATTAGTGCCCTACATGAATATGGGGCCAGAGAACACAGGAAATCTAGATTTTTGCTTGAAGCCTCTTGATTTAAAAAAATATTGACCATGAATTAAAACACCTGAAAATAGCTTCATGTGGCCCAACCAAACCCAAACCTGTCAGTAGTTGTATCCTGTTCTCCATTTTAGGACCTCTGATATATGTGAGAATTAATACAGTTCACAACTGAAAAAAGATTTAAAGCAAGTATGCCAATTCGTTTGGAATTCAAACCTAGGAGGACTTGAGAAAAATGTCACGTCTAATGAAAAAAGCCCTGGTCAGATGGCTGGGTTGGTTGCAGGGTTGTCCTGTACTGAAAGGATTATGGGTTCTATTCCCTGGTATGGACACTGCAGGAGGCAACCGATCGATGTTTCTCTCTCTAGAATTAGTAAAAGTATGTCCTCTGGTGAGGATTCAAACAAACAAACAAAACACTAGATAAGTTTAACAGCCTAGTTTAATAACCTTTAAATAAAGTAGGGCAAATTGAACTGGTCCTTATTAACATTGATTTTATTTTATTGATTTCAGAGGGGAAGGGAGATCCAGGAGAGAGAGAGAGAAACATCACTGATGAGAGAGAATCATTGATTGGCTGTCTCCTGCACTCCCCACACTGGTGTCAAGCCTGCAAATGCCCTGACCTGGAATTGAACTGTGACCTCCTGGTTCATAGGTCAAGCTCAACCTCTGAGCCATGCCAGCTGGATCTTATTTATTAACATTTTAACTGGAAATAACCGAAAGAAAAAAAACTTTCAGTATTTATGGTTTAATAACTCAGGGTTCTGAGCAGAGGTAAATTAAAGGTATCTTGTAAGGAAATTGATTTATTGAGAAGCCCTTAATTGTACTTGCAATTAATATGTAAAATTAAATCCAGGAGACCCTCTTCTACTCAGCTATGGTTTTGAATGTTTAATATTTGCTATACCATCCACATTTTCCCACTAATTGACTGTTACTGGAAGCAATTTTGAATCCTTGGAAATTCTTCCATGACTCGTGGGGTCAGGGGGTGGGGAGAAGGGTCATCAGGATGGAAAGAAAAGGGATGAGGAGAGTGTGATGTGAAACACACTCATGTGTCTCTCTTAATTGTCCATTAAAAGATTGAATTAAAGTATTTTTTCTTGTACTTTGGTAAATTAAACACAGTGCCTTATATATATATAGTAGAATTTAATAATATTTGTGGAATTGAACCATGGTGGGTTAAGCCACATTTACTTATTAGTATGAAGTACTTTAATTAATTCATACTTAGTCGGACTGTGGGGAATGGGAATATAGAGATCAGACCTAAGAAAGAAGTGGACTGTAGGATGCAGAAGGCAAGGTCAATGTCTTCTTTTGGGGTGTAAGGGTGAGAAAGGAGGCTAGGTGAGGGAAAGAGTTTTGAAAAGGAAGATAAAATGGTTAAATACCTTTCTGTCTACATTGCAGTTCTACAAAGAGCTCTACTTTTTACGACTAGATTGATCATAACTAATGCAAAGGCTATACAAAGAACATTAGTTTTTAGCCAGGACTACTTTGGGGAGTTTACTGCCTTGATTTTCTTTTTTAGCCTAGTCTTTACAGGTCAAGCTAGTCTAATATTTTCATCCAATCCCTGCCTCTCTGGTATAGGAAGTGAAACAGGAGCAGATTATGTTTGAATTTGTTGTATAGTTATGGAGGTTATATTTGTTTAGAGGGAGCCATCATTTTCCTCTCTGCTTGTTTCTACCATGACTTGTAAACTAGGAAGTTCTTTCTGATAAGTATCTTTCCCCCTTCTTTATACCCCTCTCAGATGGCTTCCTAAGGGAGAATTAAATGAGGTTAGGAGGAATTGAGTATGCTTTTTTGCACAGTGCCTTCTGGCTCTATTTTGGAGCTCCCAATTCTTAGGATATGCATTTCTCTATTACTCTAACTGGTAGATTTATTTGAGCAGACTGGACCCTGTGAGGAAGAAGCAAATGCTTCTAAGTTTAATTTACAATTGAAATTAATTTGGTCACTGGTTTCAGCCATATTTTTATCTTCATCTGACTCCTTTATTACGTTGTTTCTTGGTTGGTTGTTAACCCATCGTAATGGAGGAAAAGGTTGTTATAGATGTTCATTAATACACTTAGAATTTTTTAATCTTCTTGGATAGAATGTTTATGAGGGGTCAAGCTAATGTTGATTTGCTGTGGTTTAGTTTAGCATCCTTGAAACTGTGACCTACCTTGCTAAGCAGGTGGTAATATAGAATTCAGAGACAGAAGATAAGCAATCAGCATTCAAAGAGATGCTTTCTAGGAGAGGATTAAGAGGTTGGCAAATGTTAGTTGCAGGCTGTGGGAATACAATGAGATGAGTACAGTAGTCCCCCCTTATCTAGGGGGATACATTCCAAGACCCCCAGTGGATGCCTGAAAGCTCAGGTTGTAACAAACCATACGCACGCACGCACACACGCACGCATGTGCACAAGTGCATACCTGGCTGCGTGTTTTCTGTTCATGTCTTCCACTCATAGAGTTAATGCCTTTTCCATCTTAACTAAGCACTTATCATGTACTGTGGCTATCTATCATTTGCAGTATGAGGTGTGACAGCATGAATTTCTTTTTCCTTCACAATTTCATGGATAGAAGATTTCATTTTTACTGTAGATTTCAGCAACCTCAGCATAAGTTTTTTTTCTTCTTATTGAGAATGTTCACTTTTTCACTTAAAAAGTACTTTATGGCTTCTCTTTGGTATATCTGAATTGCCAGCATCACTATTCTTGTAGTTTGGGGCCAATATTAAGTAAAATAAAGGTTGTTTGAACACAAACACCAAGATACAGTCACTTGGATAATTGAGAAGGCTATTAGTAACTGATTAATGGGCAGGTAGTCTATACAGTGTGGTTGTGCTGGACAGAGGGATGATTCACATCCTAAGGATGATGAGAGGTTTCATTACACTACCTAAAACTTATGAATTTCTGGAATTTTCCATTTAATATTTTGGACTGGGTAGTGATTGAAACCAGGGAAGTCGAAACTGCAGATAAAGGGAGGGAGGGGGACTATTGTACTTGAAAAGAGGAAAAATTTTATGTCAAATATGTGATCTTAAGTCACAGTAGATTTCTGAAGATTGTAATATGCTGAAAGCGATCTTTGCCTTTAAAAGCATCTTTCTTTTATATATATTTAACTTTATTGTTGAAAGTATTGTAGATGTTTCCTTTGTTTTTTCCCATTGACCCCTCCCCCCCAACTCCACCCTGCACCCGCCCCTCGCAGGCATTCACCACTCTTGTCTGTGTCCATGGGCTATGCATATCCTCCTGTATAATAAACGCCTCATATGCAAATTGACCGAATGGCTGAACCACCACTCGCTGTGATGCGCACTGACCACTGGGGGCAGATGCTCAACACAGGAGCTGCCCCCTGGTGGTCAGTGTTCTCCCACAGGGAGAGCACTGCTCAGCCAGAAGCCAGGTTCATGGCTGGTGAGTGCAGCTGTGGTGGTGGGAGCCTCTCCCGCCTCTGAGGCAGCGCTAAGGAGCAGTGAGCTGAGTGGTGAGCAGTGAGTGGACAGTGGTAAGGAGCAAGGGCTCTCCAACTGTGAGCCGGCAGTTGGACATCCCCCGAGGGGTGCCAGGCTGAGGGGACCCCCCCCCCCCCCCGCATGAATTTTCATGCACCGGGCCTCTAGTATGCATTTAAGTTCCTTGGTTAATCATGCCCACCCATCCACTCACCCACCCCCCCGAAATTCGTCAGGCTGTTCCATGTTAAAGCATTTTTCTTTATCTTTAATAGTTTATTTTTCTGTTTAAAATGTAAAATATCTGATTACTTGATATTTATCTTTATTTTTGTAGTTGAGTGATCTAGTAGTATTTTTGTCACAAACTGAAATTAACAGTATTTGGGGATGAGATTCTGTCATAGTGAGTCTCTGATTGTAATATTACTTGATTAGAAACTATGAATAAAATTGTAATCATACTTTTCTGCTTGGAATACCTTATTTGGGATCATTTAGATCTGGGTTTAAAGCCAACTTTTAACTTTATGACATAAAAGTTACTTAACCTTCCTGAGCCTTTATTTCCTCCCAGGAAAAGTGGAGATATAACATAATTGTTAAGAGTTTAAGAATGAAATGAAATAAAATATATAAAAGTGCTATGTAAATAGTAAAATAAGTATAACTTGTTAACATTTTGTTCTGATTTATTCTTAGAAAATGGTATTCTGGCCAGTGATCTGAAAACACATATATCAAATAAATTTACATGTAGCTGTTTCATTTAGAGGGAACAAATTTAAAGTGTAGAATTTACAGCCTTGCCAGTATGACTCTTCCATTGTCAGTTACAAAGATTTTTTTTTTTAAATTCTAGTCAATACTGAACAATAGACCTTTTCATTTTCTTGTTTTCATGTTGGCTTCCATTGGTTGGTACCTGGTATTCTATATAATTTGAATGCCAGGTGGAATAGTAGAAAAAAGGGAAGGGAGAATAGATTGAAGAGAGAGATGGTGTGGCATTTAAAAAATAATCTATTGGGATATTGCTATCTACTTCTTAGACATAAAGCCATTTTATTTTTATTTGGGTTATTTTCCTTTAAGGTTTTTGACTGCCATTGCTAGTAGCAAATAAGTAGAAAACTATCCTGAGTTTTCTATTTGTAGGCTACATTAAATGTCATCTTAAAAATAAATCTTAAAGCCCAGATGACTGAAGAAGAATCTTGGGCACAAGATTGTGCAACAGAACATTTTTATAATTTTTAAAAAATTCATGGATGGTCATACAAGTAGTGCTGAATTATTTTAAAGGTAATTATTTCATTCGGGGCAGTTTGCTTTGATTTTTCTCACATCTAGAGAGCAAGCAATACAATCTGTTCCATCCTTTTGGCTCTTCATTTGTTAATTTAGTTTGCTTAAAGAAATTCCTATAAGATGAGTAACTGTGGGGCATTATTGTTTCCTTCTTGTTGAACTGTCCAAATTGCTAGGATTTCTCTTTTAAAAGAATATTTAGTTATTAGAGACTAGTGGTATTATAAAACCATAATTTTGAAATTCACTAATATTCTAATTTTTGGAAGATAAAACTGAAATTCAGATTAAGCCTTCCCTTACCTGACTTAAAAAAAAATTTATTTTGTAAGAGTTTATTTGAGCCCGGTTTGGCTCAGTGGATAGAGTGTTGGCCTGGGGACTTAAGGTCCCAGGTTCGAGTCTGGTCAAGGTCACCTACCTCAAGGTGCAGGCTTGATCCCTGGCCCTGGTTAGGGTGCCTCCGAGAGGCAATCAATCATTGATGTGTTGTCTTATATCGATATTTCTCTCTCTGTGTCCCTCCCCCTCCCTTCTACTCTCTAAAAATCAATGGAAAAATATCCTTGTGTGAGGATTAACAACAACAACAAAAAAAGCTTATTTGAACCAAACCGATGACATATATATCCCCTTACTTGATTTTGATAAAAGATATTGGTTGCTAGTGGGAAAGCAGGTCTCCAAGTCTCCTGATTCTGAGTGGTTTATTCCAGTGTTCTCCCTACTGGGTTGCATGTACTTCTGGGAGTGTATGAAAAACTTGTTCATTGTGCCATGTGAAGAAAACAATAGAACTTCTTTTCATTTTTATTTTTTGTGTGTATGTAGTATATACATAGTACTGGTGTGAAAGTATATGTGCATTATTTAGAATTTTTTTTTAATATAGATTTCAGAGAGGAAGGGAGAGGGAGAGATAGAAACATCAGTGATGAGTAATCCCATGGGGGATCAAGCCCACAATCTGGGCATGTGCCCCTGACCAGAATCAAACCCGGGACCCTTCAGTCCCCAGGCTGATGCTTAATCCACTGAGCCAAACCAGCTAGGGCTTTGTGCATTATTTATGTACATATATAGGTGTAGCTCAAGCATATCAAACTCTCGGCCCACGGGCTGCATGCGGCCCACGGGCTGCATGCGGCCCACACGAATATTTTTGCGGCCCAGCCAATATAACGGTATGTAAGAAATGTTTTAATAAAAATTTCATAACTTAATTTTTACAATATCCTGTTATACATAATTATTAATAACGAACTACAACATTTGCTAATGACTGATTACTATAATCATGTTGCATTCATCACCCTTACATGCAGGCACACCATTTCTCTCCACTAATACTAGCAGTGAATATTTTAGCAGCCAATTACCACGTCATTAGTCTTGGACTGACTTGTTTGGTGTGCGCAACAGGAAATATTTCACTTTCGGAGAACAAGAAAAATAGGTCTATTTGCGTTATGCTTATTTGTGCAGTTATTCAATGTCTGGTAAGTTAATGTTCAAGAAAAAAATATTAATTTTTATTAAAATGTTCTATTTTATGTTAACGATTACTCATTTATTTCAGCCCTTTGTATTCAGCATGTCTCTATCAAGATAAAACTACGTTTCTATGAAAATTGAAGCTTTTGTTTTTTTTTTGCAGCCCACATAAACTTAAACGTGTTAGCCTTTGATTTTGACATGCTTGGTATAGCTGTTCAAGTTAGTTGAACTCAAATCATATTAAGAAAGGGAAATAGTGTTATTTTAGAAGAAAAGTGGTATGATATCTTTGATCATCTTTCCTTCCCTAGTGAGTGATATTATTTAGCAGTAGCCTTGAATGCTTATTGATTTAAAAATTGTTTTATAGTAAGTATTTACAGAAGTTGCTTATAAAAGTAGGTTTTTTAAGTAATTATAAAAATGTAGCCCAGCCGGCATGGCTCAGTGGTTGAGAGGCGACTTATGAACCAGGCAGTCATGGTTCAGTTCCTGGTCAGGGCATATGCCCTGGTTGCAGGCTCCATCCCCAGTGTGGGGGATGCAGGAGGCAGCTGATCAATGTTTCTCTCTCATCCATGGTTCTAACTCTCTATCCCTCTCCCTTTCTCTCTATAAAATCAATAAAAATATATTAAAAAAATAAAATGGAACACTACCTATAATATTGAGAGTCTTCCTTTGTGAGCAAGTATTTTGTCTGAAGAAATATTAGATTCCTTAAAATGAAGCATTTAGTGGAAAAATAACTTTTTTGGTAGAAAAGGTGCTGATATTTTGCTTCTAACCATGCTGGCATATATGGTAGTTACCTGTTTGTTTTTAAACCAGGACATGGATAGCATATTCATTTTTTAATTTCAATCATCTAGCACATTACAGGTGCTCTAATGTTGAGTGGTTATTTAGGGATTCTGTGATTTCAAAAGGCAAATAGAAAGTAATGAATGTACTAGTGAAATATGCAAAATTTATATTCAGTGGTCTAAAGAAAGTCAGCAATGTGCCTATCACTGTGTTGTTTACAGTATCCTGTCTTATTCTTTGCAACAATTTGATTGGAAGTTATAGTAGTAATATATAAAATAATGGTAATGAGAGTTGTGTTATTTTCATTTCACATTTAAGTAAATTGAGGTCTTGGGGGTTAAGAAGCCTGTACAAAGTCATACAACTAGTTTTATCTGATTCCAAAATCTTTTCTCTTAGTCACTTACTATTGTGGCAGAAGTAGAAAAGTTCTTACCAGTTTTCATTATCAAAAGTTTTTGTATGTAATTTTTGGCAATGGGAAGATAGCTTATTGGTTAAGTATGCTTGGGATGGTAATGGGGGCAGTATGACTTGGGGTTTTGATCAAAAAGTGGTGTAATTATGTGATGCTAATGTATTCGATACCTCTAATGTGTTTGATATCTCTGATTTTTTTTCTTTTTTAAAATTTCTTTTTAAAGTTATGTTCAATAAAATTCCTTTTCTGGTATAAAGTTCTATGAGTTTTGACAAAGGCATACCACCACTATCCAGATACAGAATAGTTCCATGATTCCCCCCCCCCCCCCCCCCCAAAAAAAATTACCTTGTGCTGTCCCTGTGTAGTAGTAGTACCCTCATCCCTAACCCATGACTGCTCTGTTCTCTATCCTTATAGTTGTTGTTTTTTGTCTTTTTGAGACTGTACAGAATTATATGGTATGGAACCTTTGAGTCTGTCTTTTTTCATTTATAATGCTGTTAACATAAAAACGTTCAAACCTGTAAAGAATTTTTGTGAGTTTATTTGAGCCAGACTTTTGACAATTGCCAGGAAGCAGAATCTCAACAGATTGGGATAATGCTCCAGAGAACGGCAGTTTTTCATCTTCTTTTATACATTGCAATCAAAGGAGGAGACATAGGTGGGTTACATGGAATCCATTGGTGATAGATAAGAGAGGTGGGAGAAAACAAAGGGGGTGGGGTGGGGGGGACCTCTGGGATTGGATAAAGAGTAAAATGATAGACACTTCTGTAGGTGGGTACAGGATAGTTAACAGTCAACATGATAACAATAACAATGAAATAATTTGTGATATCTGTTCTGGCTCCCAGGGCGTTTGGTTGTGCCCTGAGGGGTCTGGAAGAAAGAGAAGTTAGAAGTTAACCTGACATTTTAATAATATGTTATTGTACATGCAAAAAGACAATAAGCTCAGTTAAGGTAAAGGTTGACCTTGTCAGGGAAGATACCTGCCTGGGAGGCGACTACCCACCATAACTGCGATTTGTTAAAGTTTAATTTCAGACCATACTTTGTGGTTACTTTAAGTCTTTGATTTTGCAAGACTGCCATGCAGGACTTCCTTGAGCTCGTCAGGTTACTTTAAACTATCTCCTGGATTTTTGGGGGCTGTGCCCTCCCCCTTTATGGATGCCATTTTGGTTCCTATTGCTCATGCTGCATAGTTTTGCTTCCTCATTTTGCTTCTACGCATGCACCTAGTAAAAGGAATTCCCTTGCCATTTTCTCCTTTCCCATTAGTAAGGTGGACTCCCCAGGGTGACTGTAAAGCTGTCTTTCCTGCCTACTCAGATTTTAAAAAAAAAGGCCCAGTGCACAAATTCATGCACCAGCAGGGTCCCTCGGCCTGGCCTGCAGGATAGGACCAAAACTGGCTCTCTGACATCCCCCGAGGGGTCCCAAATTGTGAGAGGGCGCAGGCCAGGCCGAGGGACCCCATCAGTGCACCATCGGGGTCAGAGAGGGACATGGGAGGTTGGCCAGCCAAGGAGGGACCACAGGAGGGCTCCAACAGCAAGCTAACCTACTGGTCGGAGCGTCTGCCCCCTGGTGGCCAGTGCACATCATAGTGACTGGTTGACTGGTCTATTGTCTGCCCCCTGATGGTCAGTGCATGTCATAGCAAGTCGTTGAGCAGCCTTAGCATATCATTAGCATATTACGCTTTGATTGCTTGAAAGGATGACCGGATGACTGGACACTTACCATATTAGGCTTTTATTATATAGGATTTTTATTGATTTCAGAGAAAGGGAGAGGGGGAGAGATAGATAGAACATCAATGATGAGAGAGAATCATTGATTGGTGCCTCGTGCATGCCCCATACTGGAGCCCACAACCCAGGCATGTGCCCTGACTGGGAATCGAACCTTGATCTCCTGGTTCATGGGTCCATGCTCAAACACTGAGCCACACTGATGGGGCCATACTCGATGTTTTGTTCTGTTTGGCAGAACGATGATGTTTTCTCCTGTGGGGTGACTGTAAAGTTGTATTTTTCTACTTAATCAGATGTCTGGTTCCTTTGCTCTCTGCTCTGTTGTTAATATTTAACTGCCTACTGTAACAATCCCCCTGCTGGGGATCGAGCCTGCAACCCAGCCATCTGCCCTGACTGGGAATCGAGCCGTGACTTCCTGGTTTCATAGGTTGACGCTCAACCACTGAGCCATGCCAGCCAGGCAGAGTTTATATTATTTTTTTTTATCATGCCTAAAAATATTAATGTTCTATGACATTTTTTGAGAACTTCGTTTTTAATAGTCCAGTAATTATTTTTTTGTTAATTATAAGATCCAAACAATAAAAACCTTTAGTTTGCCTAATATGAAGTAGACATTGGGTATCCAAGTGTCAGATTTTGAAGGAACTTTTTAATGGTAAAGAGTTTAGATAGAGGAAATGGAAAGCCATTAAACATTTTTAGAAAGGTAATTCTCATTACAGCAGAGCAAATACAGAATTGAAGGGTGGTAAAGAGGTCAACCAGGAGACCTATTGATGGCTGTTAAGGGTTTTAAATGAAGGCAAGTAGCTTTATGAATGGGAAGCGAAGAAAATTTTGAAGTAGATTTGCTGTAGGGAAAACGAGACATCATGGACGACTTCAGGGTGGAGTAACAGTATAAGAACTATCCAGGTAGGAGGGAGAGATGGGTGAAATGGTAAATGGAGCCATTGGTGGAGTCTTTTCTCTCACTAGAGTGGGTTTTTTGAGAACAGGAACAATGTCTGACTTGCTTCAGCCTCTTGTCAGTTGCTTGGCATATTGTAGTAGGTGTTCAATAAGTGCTTGAATGAATGAAATAAAACACTCTGGTGTCGGGTGAATTTCCAGCTAAAATATAAGCTGGCGCGGGCAATTATTTAGGTTTCCCGCGCAAAATCAGAGTTAGTTTAAAATGCCTATATCTTTTGAAGTATGGGTTCGATTGAAATGGGTATGAAACGGTTCGCATACGCAGGTAGGTATCTTTGAAACAAATATTTGGTAATACGCAGTTACAATCGGCCCGAATTTACACGTTTCCCGCACTCCACCGCAAATCTATATGAACCGAGTTAAGACGGTTCCCGCCGAGTACGCGCAATTCACGCGAGCCGACTTAACTCGTTTCCCGCAACCCAAGTGATAAGATCAATATAATGTTATTTAGTATGGGAAAGAGTGGTTAAAATAGATCATTAGACATTTCAAAATAGTATATAATGTATGATTTGCCTTTTATGTATTTGTAGTTATAGGTATAGCTTATTGATAACCTTTAAAATTCACTAGCATGTATATGCAAACACAGGCATATTATTTTCAGATATCTCCAACTTTCATTTGTTTTTAGTATGCTTGTATTCCAGACTATTGAGAGTGAGGAGTGGGAATGTTATCAGAGAAATGTGTGGATGGTTTTTCTCCGTTTGCTGTTGGGAGTGAGGTCCTTATGGTATTTTGAGAAAAATAATTTTCTGAGACTTACATGGGAAGATGAGTGATTTTTATTGATGTAAAATTATATCCCTGGGTTTGAAAAGTCCCAGTTCCCTTAATCCAGTCCTGGAAGGTGTGCTGCTGGGGATTCAGTAGAGCTAGATGAAAAGCCCATGTACAAAGTTTTCATTCCATGGTGGAGCTTGGTCTGGTTTAGCCTAGTTGCAGTCGATGGGATCTGTATAGTTATGGGCCATATGGGCAAATTCAGAGAGAACCAAGCTAGCAGGTCCCCTGCAACAAGAGTCCCAAGAGTGCCAAGCGCACAAGAGTGAATTCCTTTGTTTAGGAGATTAAATGTCTCATCTTTCTCTGCTTGCAGTGGCCATGCTTATTCTGGCCAATGGCCTGTTCCCAGGTGTGCCTGACAAACAAATACCTTCCCTATTTTTTTATCTTTATTGTTGGAAGTATTGCAGATGTCCTCTTTATGAGTACCTTCTCTATTTCACTCATAACTTTACTGAGCATGCATCTAAACTGCAGGTTTCTGCACAAATGAACTGCCTATACTAATTGGCCTTCCTTTTGCTGCTTTCCAGTTATTCATAAGTAGGTTAAATTACAATAGTTTCAGAGAGAAAGCTCTCACATGGTGATAACCAAGTTTTATTGACAAATGAAATAGAAATGTGATTTTTCAATTTATTTTTCTTTTTTGATAGCCTTTATCTGAACATTCTTTACTTTCTTGTGGCTGGCTGTAAAATACATGCTTGTTAATTTCAATAAGATTGATTATGAAGACATACTGGAATTTCCCTGATGCTAGATGTGCCACCCACTGTAAAAGGGTGGAAAATGTGAATCTGAATTTACCTTATCCATTCCTCGTGGTTATATTTTTTTAGTTACTGCATCCCATGATTTAGGATCCTTCTCTCAATGGACATTTGTGTCTATCTTATTCATAGGGTTATAGGTATGGATTAGGAGGAGAAAAAATACTCTTGTAAAGAAATGTTAATGCCTGAAATAGTTTACTGGAAGACCTATGAAATAAGGAGAAAATGCTCTAAATATCATTCTGCAGATTCTTTTTTATTTTTTTAATGTTGATTTTAGAGGAATAGAGAGAGAGAAACATCAACCAGAGAGAAACAGCATTGATTGGCTGCCTCATGCACGCCCCCTGCAACCCAGGCATGTGCCCTGATGGGGAATCGAACCGTGACCTCTTGGTTCCTAGGTCAGTGTTCAACCACTGAGCCACATCAGTCAGGGCAAAAACTTTCCTTTTTAGTAAATATATTTTTATTTTTATAACTAAAAACTCAAATGAGCTTGAGAATTTTTTTGTTTTCAAAATAATTTGTAGTTTTTATGTCACCTAATACACAAATGATTTTCAGTTATTCAGTGATCCTTAAGAAAATAGGTTTCTTTTCCAGTATTATTCAGCAAATGAACTGTGTGACACTTGCTCAGGATTCAAATTAGCCATTGTGCAATTATTCTCCTTTCTCCTTTCTGTTATTTTTATTTTATTGATCTACCTACTTATTTATGTATTTATTATATTAAAATGTTCACTTATAAGATTTTCTTTTTGGTTTAAAAATAATTGTATTTTTATTTATTTAAAACTAGAGGCCCAGTGCACGACATTTGTGCACTGGAGGAAGGGGGGGGGGTCCCTCTCGCAGTCGGGGACCCCCTGGGGGATGTCCAACTGCCGGCTTAGGCAAGCTTGGACATCTCCTGAGGGGTCCTGAGCGCTGCTGTGGAGGCAGGAAATGCTCCTGCCACTACTGCTGCACTCGCCAGCCATGAGCCTGGCTTCTGGCTGAGTGGCGCTTCCCCTGTGAGAGCGCACTGACCACCAGGGGGCAGCTCCTGCATTGAGCATCTGCCCCATGGTGGTCAGTGCACATCATAGTGACTGGTCGTACCACCGTTCAGTCGATTTTCATATTAGCCTTTTATTATATAGGATAATTCTTTATTGTTGAAAGTATTGCATATGTCACTTATAAGATTTTTAATTGTTTTTGTAAAAAAAGTACTAAGTAACTATAATGAAAAAAGTATAAACATAGCAAAATAGTTTCTCTAAAACGAAAGGGTTTCTTTTAATGAGTTCTGAGATAGACTTACAATTTTAATGAGTTTATCTTTGCCATTTTTGTGTGTGTGAAATTGTACTGGTATACTTTATAAAACTCAGGAAAATACAGTCTTTTCTTAATTCTGGGTTCCCTTTGACTTTTATGCACATCTCCTCCTCACTTCTATCAAATCCAACTTGGAAAAGTTTATAGAAAGTGTACAGGTATAGGAGTATCAGGAAACCTTGGTTCTAGTCTGACTTAACATAACTTTGTTCAAATTGTTTAATTACGTTTGGTTTTTCTTTTGGTGTTTGCAATCTCTAAATGTCAAATCTGACCTATTTCCAAATAAAACACTATAGTCAGAGCATTTTTCGAGATGAAGATTCTGTATAATAAATTCTCATTTTCATTTATAATCCTGCCATTTATAAGCATTGTGACCTTTAGCAATATTGCTAAACTTCTGAGACTATTTTCTATTATGTACATAGAGATTATAATGCTTACATGTAAGGTGATTGTGAAGATTAAATTGGAAAGTGAATATACTTTAAAGTGCTTAGTCCAGGTATTTTGTAAGGGTATTGAGTTTTCTTATAATTTCATATGTCTGTTGTACAAATAAGTCACAAACCTCACATATGAAAAGACATAAAATATATGAATCATATTGATAAAATATTTTTGTGGTAATTGCACTGTAAGGAAACATCAGGATGCTTACATGCTTTATTTGGGGAAAATATTAAATTTCCATTCAAGGGAATTTCTATTCAAGGTCTTTAACTTGGCTAAAGAAATAACAATATTGGTATTTGGTCTTACTAGATGCTTTGTTAAGCATCTTAAACTTTCAGTATTAAGCAATGTATTTTAAGTGAAATTTCATCTGAAAGAATCAATTTCTGGAATTGTTTTTGCCTTTTTTGCTACTATATTGATGCTTGGAAATGTGATGTACACAGATAGTAGTTAAACATATTTACTAAATAGCACATTATTAAACGGTTGCAGAATGGTAGCAAATTTAATACAAAGATCAAATGAAAAGAATCTAAAAAAACTTCTGGTGTTTATTTTAATCTAATTTGTGGTATTTTATATGTCTAGTATTTTTAATCCTGTATATCACTTTTTAAAAAAATGTCACAGTAATGCCTGAAAGTATTTAAAATTCTGTGACTCTTTTATTCTGCATGGAATAGACTTAAAGGTCAACACTACTTTTTTATGTAGGTTATGGGTGCTACATGTGTGCTTTCAGAGCAGTAGTGAGAAAGCTTGAACTGGGATGGCAGGACGCCCTCATCCTTATGACAGTAACTCCAGTGATCCAGAGAATTGGGATCGGAAATTGCATAGTAGACCTCGTAAACTTTATAAACATTCAAGGTAGGTATCAAATATGTATTTCACATATCAAAGCTTTGATAAAAACCAGACTGCATTTGGTTGTGACAAGTCCTGTCAGAGGATGGGGCTTACAAAATATTACAAATATTTGCATTTCTCCTTAAATAACTTTTTAGAAGAATATTCCTTTCAATTTTCTTATATTTGTATTTATTTGAATTTTCATTTGTTTGTAAATATGTAATGTTAAAACTCCTTAGTTAACACCATGAATAAATGAAATTTTTAGTTGGGAACTCTGGCAAGACAGTTAAGTGTTTTGTATTTAAAACTCTATTAGGAATTTATTTCATTTTCTGAATACATTATGTATAGATTATATATAATAATTTATAGGCTCTTGACAGTCTTTGCCTCCATACATTTTTAACTATGAATTTATATTGTGTAGTCATCGTGATCTTAATGGGAAAAGCAGTCTTTATGCCGTGACTCTACTGGGTTTATTTAAAGTTTAATGCATTAAGTAAAATTTATTTCAAAAGTTTCAGCTCATTTATAATTTTATAGTTTTCATTTTGTGCTGTGTGGCTTAATAAGGAACACCTCATTTAGAACACTTTATGATCTGATATTTTAAGGTGCTAATTAACAGCTCATAAACTTCACATTTATTGCATGCTTATTGCATGTAAACATGTTTTCAGAATATTGTGCTTTATGAATATTAGGGGATATTGAACATTTAACTTATGAATGTAAAATTCTCCTGATGTTGATAAATAATATCAGCTTTCTTAAAAAAATTAAAAAATGCTGTGATATTGAAATCCATTTTGTAATTTTAAAGAAATGATTCAGGTACTTTTAAACTGTATGTTACATAGCTAGAAAATATGAGTGACTGGTACTGTTTAAGTCTCCTGACAAGATGTCTAACTTTATAGTGGACTTTCGATATGGTGATATATGTAATGAAAATGTTAGGTTGACTTTATAAGTACAAACCAATGGTATGAGTGCTTTTTGGTTCATTTTTTTCACGTGTGTGTGTGTATGTCTGTCCCCTTCACCTTGTGGCTCTAGTTCTTTATCTTTGTCCTACTTACACGGATAATTATTTGAGATTAAAGAGATACAGGTTTTATCTCATTAAGTGTGGGGCTGTATTTATTATATCTGTTATGTTGTATGCTTATTTTCTGGTGAGTTGAAAGTTATCCTTCCTAGTTCTTAATATTTTTTCCTCGCTGATGTATAATAGTGCGTCATATATGAAGTAGTGACAGGATAAATTGTTTGCTTAATGAAAGCAAATACAATGGGAAAAATTTATAAAAATTAGTGATACTTTTTTCATTGCTGTTATTTCAGTAACATAGCTTTTAATATCTAGCATCAGTACCTTTTTGGTGTTCTTTTTAGGTACACTGCTACAGTATTGGTTGTTTAAGTGAAAATATAATGATAAATAGAAAATAAATACCAATACATTGATTTTTTTTTTTTTAATGAAAAGATCATGAAATCCTTTGAGCTTATTTTAACCTCATTTGTGAAAATATGCCTAAGGGAAAATAGCTTACTTTTAGGGACCTCTTGTTCTGTGTACTTAGGAACATATTTAGGATACTTAAAAAAATATATACAATTTGACTTTTTTATATAGCATTTTTTTAATTGATAGTAAATTAATTATCTGAGAAGTTTTAAATACTAACAATCAGCTAATATTGTTGAGAACCTTTTCTCAGTTCAAAAGAGATTCAGAAGTTTGTCAGAGTATCATCACGGGATGCTTTAATAACCACATGTGGAACAATTAGAGGATAGTAGGGCACTAAACTATGGTAATGAGTTAGAGTAAGATAAGAGTTCAGAGAAGGAATCCGTGTTGGCTTGAATGGGTAAGAATGAGACTTGAGCTAATTCTTGGATGATTAGGTAGATGGTGGACATTCTTTCCAGGGACCTTCTGGAGATTATCTTGACCGGATTTGAAGGTGGAGTTCTCTGAATAGTATTACTTGTCTGAATTTGACAAAAGAATTAGGTTAATAAATTGCCCAAGGCTATCCTACTTGTAAATGGCAGAGCTAGGATTTGTACATTTTAAATAACTTATTATGGTACATTTTAAATACATATAAAGTAGAGAGATCAGTCATAATGAATCCCTATGTATGATGGGCAAGATCAGTCATAATGAACCCACCCACCTCTAGCTTTGAGTTATTAATTCATGATTGATTTTGTTTCACCTATGCTTCTGCCTACTCACATCCTTTTTTTGAATTTTGTGTATTTTATTTAGCAATGTCTGAGTAAAAAAAACACACACAAAAAAACAGGCTAAACATTCACTTAAGTTAGGGGTTTATTTTTCTTGTACATAAGAATTCCACATAGGCAATGCCTGATGTAGATTTAGTACCTTAAGGATGTTAGGGTCAAAAATCTTTTATTTTCTTCCTTTTGCTTTCCTCTGGCACCTGGGACCACAAGATGGCTTATTATAGCATCAGCTATCAGGTCCACCTTGCAGGCAAGGAGGAGGAGGAAGGTGGAAGGGGACAATGGGAAAGGGACTTTATTTATATGAGGAAATTAAATTTCTTAGTAATTTCCCCAAAGGCATCTGTTTATAAATTATTGGCTAGAACTATGTCATATGATCATTTGTGGATGAGGGAAGTTGAGAAATATAGATGGGCACATTGCCACCTCAAATAGAATGGGGAATTTAAATTTACAAAAAGTAAATGTCTCAGTCTGTTCAGGTATACTGTTATAATAGTACTAGAGGCCCGGTGCATGGATTCATGCACCAGTTGGGTTCTTCAGTGTGACCTGGGGGGATCGGGCGGAAACCAGCAGTCCAGTGTTGCCTGCCGCTCCTGCCTGCTGCTCCCACTCATCCTGGCCCTGCTGCGCCTGCTGTGGGCTCGCGCCCAGTCAGTTCTGAGCGGCACTCACCAGCTGTGAGCCCTGCCTCTGGCACCAGTCGGTCAGCTGAGCGGCGCTCCCGCTGTGGGAGTTCACTGACCACCAGGGGGCAGCTCCTGCATTGAGCATCTGCCCCCTGGTGGTCAGTGCACGCCATAGTGACCAGTTGTTTGGTTGCTTAGGCTTTTATATATATATAGAATAGAGGCTCGATGCATGAAATTCGTGCAAGAGTAAGCCTTCCTTCCCCGGCTGCGGCCCCGGCTTTCCTCTGGCACCTGGGACCCAGGTAGGCTTCCCTCCGGCTGCCCGCAGGCACCAGGCACCCGGCTGGCTTCCCTCTGGCCCTGGCTTTGTCTGGAATGATGTCTGGAAGGACATCCAGTCTAATTAGCATATTACCCTTTTATTATTATAGGTACCATAGACTGGGTGGCCGATAAGCAACAGAAATTTATTTCACTTGGTTTTGGAGCCTGGGAAGTCCAAGCTCAAAAGTGCTGGCATATTTGGTATCTGGTAAGAGCTTACTTCCTGGTTCAGATAGCCCTCGTTTTGCTGTGTTCTCACGTGGAGGAAGGGGCTAGGGATTTCTCGGGGTATCTTATAAAGGCACTGATCCCATTCAGGAGGGCTCTGCCCTTAAGACCTAACTACCTCATCTGCAAGTGCCATCACATTGAGGGGAATACGTTTCAGCATATGAATATTTGGGAGACACAAACATTGTCTTTATCAGTAAAGAAATAAGAATACTTTATTCCGTTTTTATAGTTAATCTATAAGGTACTTTTGTTTACATTTGTTTTTTATTCTACTCAATTTAGAATAGCCTCTTTTTTCCATCTTTTTCCTTTGGACACCCCCCCCCCCCCCCTTCTTTCCTACTGCCAAGAATAAAAATAAATTTAGTAAATTATAAAAGTAACAATAATACTATTTTATATATGCTTATTTTTTAGGTTTGAGAGTTTGGTGGGCATTGCCGTATGGTTTCTCTTTCATAAAATAAAACTTTAATGTATTTTCATTTTTGAACTTTATTTTGAATGTACTAGTAGGTTTGATGTATATAACACTGATATAAAAGGCAGGACAAGACTGGAAGCTAATCGGGACATGGATGGACTTCAGGGGGCCTATGATCCCTCTGGAAGTGCATACAAATGAATTACATAGTTAAAAAAGTTACTGAACTTTGTTTCTTTCTGAGTAGTTTTATAGTTAATACCTGTATTAACTTTGGTAGTTTGCTGAGCAGTTAAAGATCATTTCAGTTGAAGTATATTGGGCCTGAATTACCACAACTTTTAAAAAATTATAAATTAGAGACACTTTTGTTACTTAAAAAGGAAAAAGAAAGAGCATCCTTTCTGCAGTCAAATGCTCTACCACTGAGCTATACCCCCGCTGCTAAGCATCCTTTCTGTATAAAGTTAAAAGGCCTATATTGACAATAAGCTAAAAGCTCTTGAATATATGAATAGGGGGTCAAATCTCACTATTTAAAAACTCAGATCTGCAGTCTGCTCAAGTTACTAAAGATAAATGCATCATACATTCAGTATCAGACTTTGCCGCAAGGTTTCATTTCCACATAAAAATATGCATGCTCGCTTCTTCTGAGACTGCATGAAGATTGAGCTTTCCATTTTCCTTTTTAAGTCACTCTGCAGTACCAACAGCAGTTTAGAAATGGAAAAGTTTCCTTGTTTTACAGTAGTTCTTGAGTGGATTCTTAAAGTATAAATAATATTTTTTCTTTGGTTTTAAGGATAAACTTTACTCTCCAGAGTGGGTATACAGTAAAATATTGAAAGGGAAAAAAGAAAGCTGCATCCTAATTTTCTAAAACCTGGCAAGCTGGCAGAGCTAGAATTAGCTTTACAGATGGCATTTGGCAACACATCTACATATCACTAAGCTTTCATCTCCTGAGTTTTCTTCAGCCTGTCTATCAATTACAATAGCCAATCACTGCACAGAGATGGGGAAATGGGATGATCACAGCTCACAGGATGCTGTTTGGTTAGAAACGTCAGTGCTGCACAATCCGCGGCTGAGTCAGTGTCTGAGAGAAAATGAACTGAATATAGAGAGGGGGTTGTATCTCTGAACATTTAAAGCCTAAATAACCACAATAGCATTACTATACAGTAGAGGGAAGAAAGCCAAAGGAAGTCTGTGGACAGGTGAGGTAGGGGGAGACTGTGAAATTTTCTGATTATTCAGAGGAATCGAAGATGATGGAAATATCAGATGTGCTAAAGTTTCCTAGTAATGCCCAAGGATGCTGACCTGGCTTTCAGTGCTGCATTGTTTGAAAAAGCAGAGTCCTTTTATACTCTGATTTCAAAATATTTTTCTTGTTTTTGTGTGTCTACCCTGGCATATGCTAAAGTAAGGTGTGTATTCATTTATTACATGATATTGCTGGGTTATAATTCTATACATGTATGTATATGAGTGAGAGGTGTTTGGCCTTTGTTTATTGTGCTCATTTGCATTTCTGGATGGAAAAGATCATATGTTTTGATGGTCAGTTTAATGGCAAGTTATTTAAAATAAATGTGTGTGTTCTTATGGGTTTGATATTTTGTTTTTTATTTTAAAGTCTTAGTAGAATCTTCATGTAATTTGAGAATGCATTATGCTTGATACTGTTTATGAATATCAAAAAATCTAAGGAAAGACTAATTTTGAAATAATATTTTTGATATATTTGAAGTTGTTTTATATAGAGAAATAGAGTAATTGAAATAATTTCCCAAAGAAGAAGGTGAGTGTATTTTTGTTTTTGGATGAATTAGGATTAGTTGAACCACTTATCTGTAGTAGTGTTTACAGAACCAAATGTATTTAATTGGTTAAAATGACTTTTTCTTTTTTAGTTTATAGGACATAGTCTTTGAATAGATGATCTAGATACTGCCATGAGAGAAAGTAATCAGATAAGTTTTTTGATTACTGCAAATTGACCTTCAAGCAGACAGTATTTTAAATAAAGATAATTGTTCTTGCTGTGAGATTTTAAATATTAACAGGTGACATTGCTTACTTTATTAGGAAATTTTAGCACAATTGAAAACATTTTGAGTGGGTGGTTTTTTAATCTTCATTACCCTTGTTTTGAATCTTCATTTTGTAGGGATATTGGGGGATAGACATTTTAAAATTATTTTATTCTTAATGTACTTAAATATTAAACAGTTCATAACTATATCCTTTCCTTGAAATGTCAGAAAGTTCTTGTGATTTCACCACTTAATTTCTAGAAATTTGAATAGTCATTTTGATGGTTATTATGATTTATTTATATAGTTAGACTAACTAGTATTATCTAGTATTGGCTTTTTTTGGTGGCTTGGTGTCTAGAAATGATTTTCTAAGCTTGTTTTAGTAATAGAGTTATAAAATCAGAAATCTCAAGCTAGACTTTTTTTTATACTTTATAGAGTATTTTCCTCTGATTTTGCTGATTCCTTTAAAATAATAATGCTGGTGTTGTAAAAATGATACATGCTTATTATATAAATTTGATAAGTACAGAAAAGCACATGGAACAAAATAATTTATTATGATCATAGGAAAATACTTTAAATATTTTTGCATATAACCTTATTTTTCTGTGTATTTTTACAAATATAAAATCACACATATGCACTTAATGATTTTGGGATATTACTGTATGTACTATTATATAATCCATACCTTAACCTATAGCAGTGATGGCGAACCTATCACATGCGTGTCAGAGGTGACATGCGAACTCATTTTTTTGGTTGATTTTTCTTTGTTAAATGGAATTTAAATATATAAAATAAATATCAAAAATATAAGTCTTTGTTTTACTATGGTTGCAAATATCAAAAAATTTCTATATGTGACACGGCACCAAAGTTAAGTTAGGGTTTTTCAAAACGCCGAGCTCAAAAGGTTCGCCATCACTGACCTATAGCTTTAAAAAAACAACAACCAAAAACTTAAATCATGAACATCCCTATTGTGAAACAGTCTTCTATAGCATAATTCTAAAGAGCCTCATATAATGTTTTCTTACGTATATTTTATAGCATTTCCCCACCAATCTGAGTTTTTCTGATTCTTGATCAGAGGAAAGATTAACATGATTCTATAGTATAAATTTCTCCAAAAAGGAAGAATATTTTATCAAGTTAAGTAAAAAGGTACTTTTGATATTTTTCGGATGGAAAAAGAACCTTAGTGTTATTACACAATTAACTCTTCAAAGATATGCATGCTATTTTAAAAACAAAGCAAATATCTAGTATAGAAAATAAACCTTTTTATTAAAAATCAGGAAAATGAGCTGAGACTTAAAAAAATATGCTAATACCAGCCAAAGGGGTTTCTATGTCACATTTAAAAAGGTAATCAAGGAAAGTATAATAATAGTGTTTGGCATTAAGGAAAGAAAAAAAACAACATTGCCCATTTACGAAGAGTACACCACCACCACCAGTAATAATAATAACAAAGTGAACATTGCTAAGAAGGACATAAAACTAACATGGGTATGGAGAAATAATCTTTGCATCTGTTTAAATGAGTTGTTTTCTGGGCAAGTTGAAACATCTTATAAAAGAGACTGCTTGCAAAATCTTTAAATTATTGGTATTATTTGTGGTCTTAAAAGGTTTTAGGGCAGTGGTTCTCAACCTTCCTAATGCCGCGACCCTTTAATACAGTTCCTCATGTTGTGGTGACCCCCAATTTCATTGTTACAAATTGAACATAATTAAAGTGTAGTGATTAATCACAAAAACAATATTTAATTATATATGTGTTTTCCGATGGTCTTAGGCGACCCCTGTGAAAGTGTCGTTCGACCCCCAAAGGGGTCGCGACCCACAGGTTGAGAACCGCTGCTTTAGGGGCATATGAGAAGTGCTGATTCTAGGCTTAATTTTGAAAAAAGTAGATGATTTTAGGAGAAGAAATTGGAAGGATAGTTTATGACTTGAAGAAAACTGGTTAAAAATGAACCGGGGAAAAAATGAACCAGAATGGGTTTGCTAAAAATAGATTGTCAGAGCAACTTTGATTTTTCTCTCATGCAGTTGGTAGACTAGTAGCAATGTAATGTATTTGGACTTAAGTTTAGTTTTTTGTATAGTCATTTTTTTAATATTCTTGGGTGCAAGATGAAGGAAAATTGAGTTAGATACTAGTTCAGTGATGGCGAACCTACGACACGCGAACTAATTTTTTTGGTTGATTTTTCTTTGTTAAATGGCATTTAAATATATAAAATAAATATCAAAAATATGTCTTTGTTTTACTATGGTTGCAAATATCAAAAAATTTCTATATGTGACACAGCACCAGAGTTAAGTTAGGGTTTTTCAAAATGCTGACACGGTGAGCTCAAAAGGTTCACCATCACTGCACTAGTTGATTGTGTTAATTAATCAACAATTTTTATTTTGAATGATGCTACCAAAGGTTATTGATGTGGAAAGTGGCTTTGTTCTTTCCTTTGTCTTCTGCTCATCTGTAGCAAGTTATCAGATTTATAGGTGACAATAAAAAAAGGACAGTAAATAATAACTAAACTATCCAAAATGATCTCTGAATTTGGATTGTTGGAATAAATTTAAATGAACTTTTTAGGAGTACTCAGAAGGCCTGAAAAGCACTAATATTCGTTAAGTTAGCATGGCTTTACACCATCACGTATTGAAAAGACCTGAGGGTGGTTTTTGGTAGTAAATGATGTAAAACAGAAGTACACTATGGCTGCCATCATTCCATCTTCTCCCCACCTTACGCCCCCAAAAGCCTCATCATAATTAATGGGAAAAGAAGACAAGAACCATTCTACAGTACACCAAAGTATGTTGTCTTTAGTTCTGTGTATATTCAACGGGAAGGGTGTGAAGACATTGGAAGCTTTGTCAGCTTTTAAAAAATTGAGGAGTTAGAGGTTTTGGGGGCAGTTTTGGCAGATATTAAGGAATTTCACAATAAGAGCTATCTTTAGATTTGTAAAGAATTAGATTTGGTTTAAATCAAATTTGGGGTTAAAGCACGAGCTCCAAAATGAATTCCTTAGGTCCTATCTCAGACCTGCCACTTAATTAGCTTAATTTAGGCAAGTTGCTTAGCCTCTAAGCTTCCATTTTCTCAACTATAAAATTGGGATGGTTTTGGTGATTAAGTGAAAATATATACAAAGTGCTCCATATTGTGCCTGGCATGTACCAAATGCTCAAACGTTAGGGGTTGTTACTTGGTTACTTGGCCCAATTAGATAGAACTAGGGCAGTGGTTCTCAGCTAGAGGGGTGATTTTGCCCCTCATTAGGCACTTGGCAATGTTTGAAGATAGTTTTTGGATGTACAACTGAGCAATGGAGTACTAGCATCCTGTGGGTGGAGCCCAGCAAGCTACTAAATATCCTACATCCTACAATCCACAGGACAGTTCCCTTCATACAACAAAGAATCAACTGGGCCTAAACCCCGAACTGGGGTCAGGTAAAAAAAAAAAAAATTGAATTAAGCTTTAATGTTAAGAAAAAACTGCCTAAGAGTCAGAGCTTTCCAAAGATAGAACTAAATTGTAAGAAGAAAAATACAAGTTACCCTTCCTTGTCATTAACAGCAATAGGTAAGCCAATTCATGGGGACTTTGTAGATGAGATTCAGAAATTAGGTTGGTGTTTGGACTAAATTTTCTAAACTTAGATTCTGTGTTTCTGGGTATTTCTGAGAATAGTTAGGCATATTGAATAACCAACATCAAAGGGGCTCTGATGCATATTCTCTCATCCTTTAATTTTATTAATCTAATTGAAGTATAGCTTAGATTTTTAAAAATTCTTTATTGTTTAAAGTATTACATGTGTCTTCTTTCTCCCCCACCGACCTCTCCCCAGCCACTACCACCCCCCCTAGCACATGCCTCCTCTCCCTCACTGTCTGTGTCCGTGGGTTATGCTTATATGCAGGCATTCAAGTCGTTTGATTGCTCTCTTACTCCCCCCCCTCCCCTGGCTTCCCTCTGAGGCTGGACGGTCTTTTTGATGCTTCTGTGTCTCTGGATCTATTTTTGTTCATCAGTTTATGTTCATTATATTCCACAAATGAGTGAGCTCATGTGATATTTATCTTTCTCCGACTGGCTTATTTTGCTTAGCATAATGCTCTACGTCCATCCATGTTATTGCAAATGGTAAGAGTGACTTCTTGTTTTTACAGGAGCATAGTATTCTAGCTTAGATTTTTAATTTTAATTCCTTTACAATGCTTTAAATTTTAGTATGAGCCGAAACCGGTTTGGCTCAGTGGATAGAGCGTCGGCCTGCGGACTGAAGGGTCCCAGGTTCGATTCCGGTCAAGGGCATGTACCTGGGTTGTGGGCACATCCCCAGTAGGAGGTGTGCAGGAGGCAGCTGATCGATGTTTCTCTGTCATCGATGTTTCTAACTCTCTCTCTCTCTCCCTTCCTCTCTGTGGAAAATCAATAAAATATATTTTTAAAAAAATTTTTTAGTATGAGACATAGAGGGAATTTAGTGGAACAAATCAGTTTGTATTTTCAAAAGGCCATTGGAAGTATAAGTGATTGTGGGATTGCTGTAATTCTGTCTAAAAACTTGTTTTGTGAAACTAATTTGTCAAAGTATTTACAATCATTTGACAAATATTTCTAAAACTAAATCTTTTATTTATACCTCATATCTTTTTAAAATTGGTTTTATTTTCTTTCCCCCTTTAGTAGTAAGTAGAAAAGATGTCCCATAAGGTTTTAAAAAGTAATTATAGCCGAAACCGGTTTGGCTCAGTGGATAGAGCATCGGCCTGCGGACTGAAGGGTCCCAGGTTCAATTCCGGTCAAGGGCATGTACCTTGGTTGCGGGCACATCCCCAGTGGGAGATGTGCAGGAGGCAGCTGATCGATGTTTCTCTCTCATCGATGTTTCTAACTCTCTCTCTCTCTACCTTCCTCTCTGTAAAAAATCAATAAAATATATTTTAAAAAAAAAGTAATTATAATTTTTAAAAGCACCATTAAAGTACTTGATTGTGTTTACATTATATTATTCTCAATCATGAGCAACACCAAAGGAGTAACTGGCACAAAGTATCATTTAGTAAATATTTGAGGTTTGATTGACTGATCAGGAGATACAAGATATATGTCTGACCATTAATTTAAATCTCCACAATTATTAATAGTGGTTAGCTGTTTTTTAGAAATACTTTATTTTTTTTTTATGGTGAAGAGTTGCTTGAGAATGTTAAGTGATTTCCAACTCCCCAATTTTTATCTCTACCCTGAACCTTTCCCCTGAACTTTAGACTTTTGTATTTAACTCCCTATTTGGTATCTGTACATGGATGTTTAAGAAACATCTCATTCTTAACATGTTGCACTTTCTTTTTTTCTTTTTATTTATTTTAAATTAAATTTATTGGGGTTACATTGGTTAATAGAATCATATAGGTTGTAAGTGTACATTTCTATTGTATGTGATCTGTATATCGCCTGTGTGCCCACCATCCAAAGTCAAATAATCTTTTGTAGCCATATATTTGGCCCCCTTTATCCTTTGCTACTCTCCCACCCTCTTCCCTCTTGTAACCACCACACTGTTGTCTGTGTCTATTTGTTTCAGTTTATATCCCACATATAAGTGAAATCATATGATTCTTAGCTTTTTCTGACTGACTTATATCACTTAGCATAATATTTTTGAGGTCCATCCATGTTTTCACAAATGGCAGTATTTCTTTCTTATGACTGAGTAGTATTCCATCTATATAAATAAAAGCCTAAGTGACCATTACGACTGAACAACTGGAACGACCGGTATGATCGGTTGACCAATCGCTATGATGTGCACTGACCACCAGGGGGCAGACGCTCAACACAGGAGCTGCCTGCTGGTGGTCAGTGTGCTTCCACAGTCAACCTTCCACGACTCCTCCCCCAGTCTGCCAACATCCTGCGGCCCCTCCCCTGGCCAGCCGGACACCTATCGCTGGCCAGGCCAAGGGACTCCACCCATGCACGAATTTGTGCACTGGGCCTCTAGTAGTACATATGAACCACATTTTCTTTATCCAGTCCTCTATTGAAGTACACTTTGGTTGTCTTGGCTGCCATGGTAATGCTCTTTGCGAATAAATGTTTTAGAACTTTTCTGGTAGATAGCCAAAAGAGAGATTGCTAGGTCATATGATACTCTATTCTTAATTTTTTGAGGAACTGCTATACTGTTTTCCATAATGGCTGTACCAGTTTACATTCCCATCAGCAGTGAATGAGGGTTCCTTTTTCTCCACAACCTCTCCAACACTTGTTATTACCTGTCTTCAGGTAACATTCTGACAGGTGTGAGGTGGTATCTCATTGTAGTTTTGATTTGCATTTCCCTAATTTTTTTTTTTCCTTTTTTCTGTGGTCTTGCCCAGGACCTGAGATGCCCTTTCCCTTCCATTTCTGGCAAACTCCTACCCAACCTTGAAGGCCCTTCTCAAACCACCTCCTCTACACAGTCCTCCTTCTACCCTCTGATAGAAGTAGTCCTCCCTCCCCTGTCCTCGCATGCATGCCCTTTTTACCGTCATGATGGCTGTAGAATGTAGTGTTGGCACATGGGACACTGAGTTCCTGCTGGGAAAGGCAGGAACAAGAGTGTCAGGGCCACCTGCTCTGTGTTGGGACCCTCTTGAAATCAAATGTTGGCCCCACATTTTATTTCACTGCGTGACTGTGGGTTCAGATCCGAGATGGGCCACTGTCCAGCGGGACAACTTAGGACCTCTCTACTCCAGTGTGGTCCCCGGGCCAGCAGCAGCCACATCACCCGGGAATTTGTTAGAAATGCAGTCTCCGAGGCCACGCCAGACCCACTGAATCGGAATACCCCACGGTCACACAGCCAGCAAGTTGGTGAACCCAGGTCCCCTGGTGACTGATGTCCCAATGCTTTGAAAAGCACAGTCACCCCGTTTCTTCCTCACCAATGCTTCCCTGAGTCTCTGGTTGTGCATCTTTTCATATATCTGTTGGCTGTTTGCATGTCTTCTTGGGTGTGTTCAGGTTTTCTGCCCATATTTTAAATTGGATTGTTTGTTTGGTATTATGTTGCATAAACGTTGCATAAGTTTTTTATACATTTTGGATAATAATCCCTTGTCAGAGATATTGGTTATAGATATCATCTCCCATTCAATTGGTTACCTTTTTGTTCTATTGATGGTTTTTTTGGCTGTGCTTTTATTTATTTATTTTTTTAATTTATTTTTTTAAAATATATTTTATTGATTTTTCACAGAGAGGAAGGGAGAGAGATAGAGAGAGTTAGAAACATCGATGAGAGAGAAACATCGATCAGCTGCCTCCTGCACATCCCCCACCGGGGATGTGCCCACAACCCAGGTACATGACCTTGACCGGAATCGAACCCGGGACCTCCCAGTCCGCAGGCCGACGCTCTATCCACTGAGCCAAACCAGTTTCGGCTTGGCTGTGCTTTTAGAAGCTTTTTAGTTTGCTAAAGTTCCATTTATTTATTTTTGCCTTTACTTCCCTTGCCTTTGGGGTCAAATTCATAAAATGTTTTCCAAGACCAAGATCCATAATTTTAGTACCTATGTTTTCTTCTATGTAATTTATTATTTCAGATCTTACTAGTATATTTAGGTCTTTGATCCATTTTGGATGAATTTTTTGTATATGGGGACAAACTATAATCTAGTTTCATTCTTTTGCATGTAGCTTTCCGATTTTCCCAGCACCATTTATTGAAGAAGTTTTCTTTTCTCTATTGTGTGTTTTTGGCTCCTTTATAAAAAATTATTTGCCCAGATACATGTGGGTTTATTTTTGGACTTTTAATTCTGTTCTGTTGGTCTGTGTGTCTGTTTTTCTGCCAATACCATGCTGTTTTGATTATTGTGGCTCTGTAGTATAATTTGAAGTCAGGTAGTGTGATACCTCCAGCTTCATTCCTTTTTCTCAGGATTATTTTGGTCATTTGGGGTCTTTTGTGGTTCTTTACAAATCGGATGATTTTTGGTTCTGTTCCTTTTAAAAATGACTTTGGGATTTTGATGGGGATTATATTAAATCTATATATTGCTTTGGGTAATATGGCCATTTTAACTATGTTGATTGTTCCAATCCATGAACACAGAATATCTTTTCATTTTATTGTCTTTTTCAATCTGTTTTAAAAAAATATATTTTATTGATTTTTTACAGAGAGGAAGGGAGAGGGATAGTGTTTTCAATTTCTTTAGATAAATACCCAGAAGTGGAGTTTCTAGGTCATATGGTAGTTTTATTTTTAAGTTTTTGAGGAGCCTCCATACTGCTTTCCATAGTGGCTGCATCAATTTACAGTCAAACCAACAGTTCATGAAGATTCCCTTTTCACCACATTCTCGCCAACACTAGTCTGTTGATTTATTGATGATAGCCGTTATGACAGGTGTCAGGTGATATCTCATTGTGGTTTTAATTTTCATTTCCCTGATTTTTAGTGGTTAGGCATCTTTTTACATGTCTATTGGCCATCTGTATGTCCTCTTTGGAGAAATGTCTATTCAGGTCCAGTGCCCACTTTTTAATCATATTGTTGTTGTTTTTTGGTGTTAAGTTGTATAAATTCCTTTTATATTTTGGATATTAACCCCTTTTGGAATGTATCATTGGTAAATATCTTCCTTCCATTCAGTAGGCTGTCTTTTTGGGTTTTTTTATGGTTTTCTTCACTGTGCAAAAACATTTTAGCTTGATGTAGTCTCATTTGTTTATTTTTCGTTTTCCTTGCCCAAGGAGAGAGAGCAAAAAAAAAAAAAAAAAAAATTGCTAAGAGTGATGTCATAGAGTTTACTCTTCATATTTTCTTCTATGAGTTTTATGGTTTCAGAGCTTGCATTTAATTTTTAACTCTTTTTTGTGTTTATTTTATTATATGGTGTAAGAAAGTGTCGTCGTTGTCTCCTCCTCCTCTTCCTCCTCCTCCCTCCCTCCCTCCCTCCCTCCCTCCCTCCCTCCCTCCCTCCTCCTCCTCCTCCTTCTCCTCCTCCGCATTTATCTGTCTAGTTTTCCCAACACCATTTATTGAAGAGACTGTTTTTACCTCATTCTTGCCTCCTTTGTCATAGGTTAATTGACAGTATAGGCGTGGGTTTACTTCTGGGCTCTCTATTCTGTTTCATTGATCTATATGTCTGTTTTTATGCTAATACCATGCTGTTTTGATTACTGTAGCCTTGTAGTAAAGTTTGATATTAGATAGCATGAAGCCTCCAAATTTCTTCTTCTTTCTTAAGATTGCTGTGGCTATTTGGAGTCTTTTGTGTTTCCATATAAATTTTAGGATTATTAGTTCCCCTTCTGTGAAAGATGCCATTGGCATTTTTATAGGGGTTTCATTAAATCTGTAGACTGCTTCGGGTACTATAGACCAGCGGTTGGCAACCAGTGGTCCATGGACGAATGGTGGTTTGTGAGGTCTGAAAGGTTGGTGACCGCTGCTATGGACAGTTTAATTATATTAATTCTTCCTGTCCATGAGTATGGTATATATTTCCATTTATTATATATCGTTTTTATTTTCTTTCTTCAATGTTGTACAGTTTTATGGGTATAGATCCTTTACCTTTTTGGTTAAATTTATTCCTAGACTCTTTGATGTAATTCTAAATGAAATTGTTTTCTTAATTTCTCTTTTTGATAGTTATTGGTGTATAAAAATGCAACTGCTTATCAATATTAATTTTGCATCCTGGTACTTTACAGAATTCACTTATCAGTTCAAATAGTTTTTTTGTATGGAATCTTTAAGGTGTCTTTCTCTATATAGTGTCATTTCAGTTGCAAATAATGACAGTTTACTTTTTCCTTTTCAATTTGGATGCCTTTTATTTCTTATTATTGTGGCTAGGACTTCCAATATTATGTTAAATAAAAGTAGCGAAAGTCAACATCTTTGTCTTGTTCTTGATCTTAAGGGAAAAGTTTTTACTGTTCACCCTTGAGTATGGTGTTAACCCTTGAGTATGGTGTTTGCCATCTATAGCTTGATTATGTTGAGGTATGTTTCCTCTATCCCCACTTTGCTGAGTGTTTTAATCATAAATTGATTTGGGCTTTTTCCAAATGCCTTTTCTACATATATTGAAATAACAGAATTTTTATTCTTCGTTTTGTTTATTTGTTAATTGTTTTGTGGATATTGAACCAACCTTACATCCCAGGAATAAATCTTACTTGATCATTGGGAATGATCTTTTTAATGTATTGCTGAATTCAGTTTCATTGAGGATTTTTGCATCTATTTCATCAGGAATATTGGCCTGTCATTTTCTGTTTTTGTAGTGTCTTTATCTAATTTTGATATCCGTCTTCCTAAATCTGGCCTCCTAAAATGAGCTTGGGAGTCTTCCCTCCTTTTTAGTTTTTTAGAATAGTTTGAGAAGGATAGGTATTAATTTTTCTTTGACTGTTTGATGAAATTCACTCCTGAAGCCATCTGGTCCAGGACTTTTGTTTGTTGGGAGTTTTTTGATTACTGATTCAATTTTATTAGTTTTCAGTCCTTTCAGATTTTTTGTTTCTTCCTGGTTCAATCTTGAGAACTTGTATGTTTTTAGGAATTTTTCCATTTCTTCAAGGTTGTCCAATTTTGGGGGGCATATAATTGTTTGTAGTATTTTTTGTAATCTTTGTATTTGTGGTGTCTGTTGTCAGTTCTCTTTTATTTCTGATTTTATTTATATGAGCTCTCTTTTTTTCTTGATGAGTCTGGCTAAAGGTTTATTAGTTTTTTTATGTGTCCAAAGAACCAGCTGCTCGTCTCATTGATCTTTTCTACTGTTTTATAAACTGTTTAATTGGTTTTCACTTTGGTCTGTATTATTTTTTCCTTCTACTCACTTTGGGCTTTGTTTTTCTTTTTTGTTTTTAATATATTTTTATTGATTTCAGAGAGGAAGGGAGAGAGAGAGAGAGAGAGAGAGAGAGAGAGAGAGAGAGAAGGAAGAGAGAGAGAGAGAGAGAGAGAGAGAGAGAGAGAGAAACATCAATGATGAGAATCATTGATCAACCGCCTCCTGTACACCCCACACTGGGTTTGATGCCCTGACTGGGAATCGAACCGTGAACTCCTGGTTCATAGGTTGAAGCTCAATCACTGAGCCACACTGGGCTGGCCTAGAGGTCTTGATTGCAGCAGTAGGAATGTTTCTATCAGGAAACAACACAAAGACTCCATTGAGCTGGAAGTTAATACTGCTACCCTGCTGGCTACTTTGGGATTCTCATTCCTCTGAATTTCTAGGCAATGAAGGGAGATACTGTGCTAACAAAGGAAAATTGGGCTACTACTCCACAATGAGATGTGGAATAATACAGAAAATCCCTTAGGGCATTTCCTAGTATTACCATGCCCTATAATTAAGGTCAGTGGAAAACTGTAAAACCCAATCTAGGTAGCACTACTAATTGCCCTGATGCTTCAGGAATGAGGGTTTAGGTCACCTCACTAGATGAAGAACCACAATCCTTGTTACTTTGTGTTGGCTGGAAGCAGATTTTGAGGCTGATGTACTTTTCATCTCCTTACCTGCCCTTAATTCATATATCTCAAAGTCTTTTAAATGCAACATGAAGCAGAAATATCTCCTCTGAATGTGCTCATCCTCATTTTATATTGCACACATTAATTATTTTTACCCTTAGAGTACTTTACTGATCTAAAATTATTTAATTAAATAGAATAGGACATAATTAGTCTTTCATGGCAATTTTAAAAAAAGATATTTTTATTGATTTTCAGAGAGGAAAGGAGAGGGAGAGAGATAGAAACATCAATGATGAGAGAGAATCATCGATTGGCTGCCTCTTGCACACCGCCACTGGGGATCAAGCCTGCAACCTGGGTATGTGCCCTCACTAGAATCGAACCATGACCTCCTGGTTCATAGGTTGACACTCAGTTGGCCCACCCCTGGCCGGCCTGGCCCTGGTTCTGCCCCCAACACCCCAATTGGGGGCAGGGCTGGCTGGCCAATGGCCTGCTGCCCCTCCCTCCGCCTGATGGGCCCCCATCAGGGCGGGCCGGCTTGATTCCACCCATGCACAAATTCGTGCACTGGGCCTCTAGTAAAAAATATAGAAAAACATAATTAAAATTAAAAAAATAAAATGAAAAGAACATTTGAGCAATATTTAGGTGATTTGGGTGGTTGCTGCTGCTGCTGCTGCTGCTGCTGCTACTACTACTACTACTACTACTACTTACTAAAAAATAAATTAACCTTTCTGGGCTTTAGTTTTCTTATCCTAAAAAATCAGTTGGATTATGTGATCTTTAAAGATAAAGTGCTCCAGATTTTATAAAACCTAGAAGTTCGAGATAAATTAGGCTTATTTCAGGGGTTGTAAAGTTGCATTTGATTCTTGCCCTTTAAGATACTGTTTTATGTTAATTTATTTTTTTAAAGTGTTTGTATCTCATGTTCTACTTTTATGGTTAATTTTATTTTGTAACTTATCAGTACTCCCTCACGTGTTGCTAAAGGAGTTGTCGACCACACCAAAATGAGTCTACATGGTGCTAGTGGGGGACATGAGAGATCAAGAGATAGACGACGGTCAAGTGACAGATCACGAGATTCATCTCATGAAAGAACAGAGTCTCAGCTCACTCCTTGTATTAGAAATGTTACTTCTCCAACACGACAGCACCATGTTGGTATGTAAATGAACTAAACCTTCCTAACAATTTTTAAGCATGCATTTACCTTTTTAAGTAGTAAGGATAATGAATTGTGTCTAATACTTCAAAGTAAAATTAACTTGTTACTTTTATTTAGTTGCTTTTAGTTTAGTTTAGCTTGATTCTTGCTGTGAAAAAAACCTTATTAAATGAAACAAAAAAGAATTTTTTAAAGAATCTGGGACAGACTTATAAAAGAAATAACTTGAAAAGTCTTTGTAATTGTGATATCTAGATTTCAAATTTTTTCAAGTTGGTTTTTATCTTATGAGATACATAGCAGTGATTTATTTTAAAGTAGTTCGTATATTACTGTAATAACAAATTTACTATAAATGTCAATAAAATTATCAGTAATAGTCATTATTGATAGGGACTCTTGGCTAATTATCATGGATAAAAGGAATTGAAAGGTAGAATACCCAATAGAGTAATTTATTTTGATTTTTGACAGTACATTTAATAATAAAAATAGAAGATGAAAGAGAAAGTGAAATGTTTTGCTTTCTTGGCAGCTAGCTCAGGTCTTTCTCTTCCTATCCATTGCTATAAATCAGGGGTGGGGAACCTTTTGTCTGTCAGGGGCCATTTGGTTATTTATAAGATCATTTGTAGGCCATACAAAATTATCAACCTAAAAATTATGTTGCCATGAAAAAAGCCCATAGATTTATTGAACTTTGAGTCCCGCCTGCGGTTGCTTTGGCAGGGCCAGACCAAATGATATGGCCCTTGGGCTGGGCGTTCCCCACCCCTGCTTACAAATGAATGCTATTACCCCAGGTAAATATGTGTGACTGTAAAACACTAGTCTGAAGCAGAGGTATGTAAGCAATGTGAACTTGCTGATTTTCATTTTCCCCTGGGAAGGGACAAATTTAATACCTTGATTTACTATATGAGGTAGTTTCTGATTGTTATAAAGTAAAATCATTTCTATGAGGGTCAAAGTATGTGTAGAAGTTATCAATATCTAAGTAGGTCCTTAAAGTCAAACTAGTACTGTTAGTTAAAAAAAAAAAAAAGTAAGAGATTTAGTTTGTTATATGCAAAGTTCAGCATATGAGAAGATAATAGAATGATACAATTATTTTATTAACTTTAACAAATTCTGCTTTTGGGATGCTACCAGCATTGTGGAAACAGGCAATAGAATGGAGCTGTCAGAGTATCTCTGGAGATACTGCACATCTAATTATATAATCAGTAAAGCTGTACAGAGTGTTCTAAGTAGCCTGAGTCATAGAGGAATTTGGCAAAAGCTGATGAAACTGAGGGGATGGAGGTACATTTTTAGGTCACCTTTAAACTGTGATCTAGCCTGTAAAGGAAACTTAATTATAAAATCTCAGTCTTAATTTCTCCTCTTCAGAATATTGGAACCTACCTATTAAAATTATAAATAGTAATTATTTGGTCCTATAAAATTTGTAGCAGTGCTTTATTCAACAAAAGTGAAAATGAAAAGAAAGCAATATATCATCAGCTATTAAAGCCACTTAATTTGGTAGACATTAAAAGTCATTTGAAAAAATAAATACTTCTTGCTATCCTTATTGAAATTTTTTTCTTCTCTCAGACCTTCCTTTTGTGAGATAAATAACTGGTTTTGAAATGCCTTTATTAACACAGCGAGATTCAAAAGTATAAATACTTTTAGTATTTGGGAGAGTTTAAAATTGGTATTCTTACTAATTTTTTACTAACTTTCAGTGCTTACTTATTTGACTTGTGATTCTGCTCCTTGGGTTTTTATATATTGTTAAGTAGAGTAGTAACATAGTAGAGTAGTCTAGGTCAACATTAGTAAGGTCTACATCTTTTTAGAATTCTACAAAAATTAATTATTTTAGAAAATATTTTGATGTTTTTAATCCTGGGAAATAAATTAGTATTTTGGTGTTCTGTGGAAATGTTATTTCAGATAAAAAAGCAGAAATGCTGTGATTTAAAACAACTTTTCTAAATCAATAATTTTAAAAGATATATGGATCTTGAATTTTTTAAAAGAAAATTTGCATGACTTTGTTTAACATCTTTATTTCAGAACGAGAAAAAGATCACAGTTCCTCTCGTCCAGGCAGTCCTCGTCCTCAAAAAACATCTCCAAATGGTTCCAGTAGCAGTGCTGGGAACAGCAGCAGAAATAGTAGTCAGTCAAGTTCAGATGGTAGCTGTAAGACATCTGGGGAGATGGTGTTTGTGTATGAAAATGCAAAAGAAGGCGCACGGAATATAAGAACATCAGAACGAGTGACACTAATTGTGGACAATACTAGATTTGTTGTAGACCCATCCATTTTTACTGCACAGCCAAATACAATGTTGGGCAGGTTTGTATTATTGTAGTTGTTTGTGTTAATGAATTTTAAAGCACTTTCACATTTGTTTTTTCCATTTAAGTTTACAATAACTCTCTGTTGGGATGTAGTGTTCCTATTTTACAGATGCAAGAACTGAGCTTTTGAAGGTTAAATACCTTGCTCAGGTTAATAGAGCCAGAAAGTGGTAGAGCCAGTTTTGTTTTGTTTTGTTTTGTTTTTTGTTAATCCTCACCTGAGGATATTTTTCCATTGATTTTTTTTCCCCTTCCCATTGATTTTTTTTAGAGAAGGTAGAAGGGAGGGGGAGAGAGACAGAGAGAAACATTGATGTGAGAAAGACACATTGGTTGGTTGCCTCCCACAGGCACCCTGACCAGGGCTGGGGATCGAGCCTGCAACCGAGATATGTGCTCTTGACTAGAATCGAACCCAGGACCCTTCATTCTGTAGGCTGACGCTCTATCCACTGAGCCAAACCGGCTATCAGTCTTGTTGAAAGAGAAAAAAACCCAACAGTTTGGTTAGCTGAAAAGTCAGCATTTGTCAGTTTGATATCGACACTTAAAAAAAGGAATGCCCCACCTTTTTTTAAAATTGATTTCAGAGAGGAAGGGAGAGGGAGAGAGATAGAAACATCAATGATGAGAGAGAATCATTGATCGGCTGCCTCCTGCATGCTCCCCACTGGGGATTGAGCCCGCAACCTGGGCATGTGCTGGGAATCGAACTGTGACCTCCTAGTTCATAGGTCGATGCTCAACCACTGAGACACCTGGCTGGACAAATAAAACCCGTTTACAAAATATAAAATGAAGGGGCATGTATATGAAGTAGAAGTTTACACAAGGTAAAAAAAATTTTTTTAGGTTGCATATGAATATTTGGGATATGTGCATACTTTTGTGTGTGTGTATGTGTGTGTGATTTGTCAGTGTCTCAATATAGAATAAATGCCAGCATATGACACTACACATTTTGAGTAGATATATATTTACTTTTAACATTTGCTTTGCATCTGCTAGTAGAGAAAGATTGATCAGCTGCCTCCTGCACGCCTCCTATTGGGGATTGAGCCCGCAACCTGGGCATGTGTCCCTGGAATCGAACCCAGGACCCTTTCGTCTGCAGTCTGATGCTCTGTCCCTGAGCCAGACCAGCTAGGGTGGCTTTTATATATTTTTTAGTAGCATGGGGGAGATTATTTGATGCTATTAGGAGGATGACTTGACACTATTAATACTTTATTTTTTACCTGCACTTTAAAGAAACAGTTAAAAAGTAGATATTTGATATTTTGCCTCAGTTATTAAGCTGTTTTCTTAAAAAAAAAAAAGATATTTCTGTGTGTGTCCATTATTGACCTGAAAAGTATAATTTTCTCCTTTTAAAAAAGTTCATGTATTAGAGAAAGGCATGACATTTGATTTCTGAAAGACTGTCCTTTTTACATCAGTGAAGTTTCTTTTCATATGAATTGAACAAAGCATATCTTTGGGGATGAAAATTAATATTCATGGGAACTATTAAAAAGCAGTTGCATTCTTTTGGAAATTCAAATAAAAAAAGCTTTATTCTTTATAGGTTTATGTGTTATAACAAAAGGGGAAACCATTTACATTGGGAAAGTGTTGAGTAGAGTACTTAGATCAGCCATATCTACTTTAGTAATGGTGGTACCAGGTTCAGAGGGTCTCCTTTTTTTTCATGTAGTTAAATACAATTTAAAGGCTATCATTTATTCAGAGATTATATCCTCCTATTTTTTTCTTGTTAGAATGTCCAGTCTTTTATGAAAAGACTAGAGGCCCCGTGCACAAAAATTTGTGCACTTGGGTGGGTCCCTCAGCCCAGCCTGTGCCCTCTCGCAGTCTGGGGCCCCTCGGGGGCCCCTTCCCCTGGCTGCTGGCACCAGTTTTCCTCCGGCGCCCGGAACCCAGGCCATCGCTCTTCGAGAGGGGCTTAGCTCCTCGCTTGTTGCACGCGGGCCCCGGGGGCATGGTGGAGGCTGGCGCGGCGAGCAGCGAGGAGCTAAGCCCCTGGCTGCTCGCCACGCGCAGGCCCTGAGGACATGGCAGAGGCCAGCGCAGCGGGCTTCCCTCTTTGCTCTTTGCTTGCCACGCCAGCCTTCGCTCACTGCTCCTGCCTGGGGCCAGCCAGCTTCGCTCCATTGCTTGGTGCCTACATATGCAAATTAACCGCCATCTTTCTTGGCAGTTAATTTGCATATCTCCCTGATTAGCCAATGGGAAGCATAGCGAAAGTACGGTCAATTACCCTTTTTGTCTTTTATTATATAGGATAGTGATAGCAGATGGTACATAATGCCCTTATTTATGAAAACAAAACATAGGCAAAACTTTGGCAGCCCCCCAAATTTGTTCTGAAATTTTGTTATCCATGAAATGCTCAAATCTGGAAATCTGTGGACTAGATGTTTTTGGAGGAGGCTTTACTTTCTTTAATCACAATTAAAAAGATTTCTTAGACATTAAAATTATTTTTTCTAAAGACCTATTTTTCAAATTGCCTCTTTTCTAAATGGTTACTGTTAAAGGCCAATAACATGACCTGAAAAAAATAAGTCCATTTGTATTTTTCTTACTTATAAGTTAATATTTTTTTTTTTAAATATATTTTATTGATTTTTTTTTTTTTTTTCAGAGAGGAAGGGAGGGAGGGAGAGAGAAACATCGATGAGAAAGAAACACCGATCAGCTGCCTCCTGCACATCTCCCACCGGGGATGTGCCCGCAACCCAAGTACATGCCCTTAACCGGAATCGAACCTGGGACCTTTCAGTCCGCAGGCCGACGCTCTATCCACTGAGCCAAACCGGTTTCGGCTATAAGTTAATATTAAGCCCTGCCCAGTGGGTAGAGCATTGGCCTGTGGACTGAAGGGTCGCGAGTTTGATTCCAGTCAAGAAGAGCTTGTACCTCAATTGCAGGCTTGATCCCCAGCCCCGTTCGGGGCTCGTGTGGGAGGTGACCAGTCCATGTGTCTCTCTCACATTGATGTTTCTCTCTCGTCTCTTTCCCTCCTTTTCACTCTCTCTAAAAATCAATGGAAAAATATCCTTGGTTGAGGATTAACAACAACAAAAAAATAATAATAGCTTTTTACTCATTTTAAACTTTTTATTCTCCTCTTCTTCATTCCTCTCTACTCCAGCATTTGATTACTTATTTTTCAATTCTAGGAAACAAGTGTAAGAATTTTGAGCAAGTTTTTTTTACAGTTGTAGTTAAGATTATGAAAAGTAAAACAGCTAACCTGCTTATACTATCTTGCTTTTTCCTAGTTTAGATGACTGTATGTGCTGCATATAGTATTAACTTTGCAAGGAAGATGGCAGGTTTAAGGAAAAGGCATAAACAGCATGGTTTCCCTTTTTCTTTTTTCCTTCCTGATAAGATTAGTATAAAATGACCTTTCCCCTCAATTAATTGATTTTTTTCCCCCCTCTGATGAGAAGGAACTGGAAATTTCTTTAGCTTTTGAATTTATCAATTGATATTGTTTGCTTACAGGGAATCTACAGGGGTGGGTAAAAGTAAGTTTACATTTATAATATAAATAAACTAATTAATAAATAATAATACAAGAATAAACTCTGTTTCACGTATTCACAAACGTAAATCTACTTTTACCCACCCCTGTACACTACTGTTTCCTCCCATCATAAAGAAAATACTTTAAGCCCTAACCAGTTTGGCTCAGCAGATAGAGCGTCGGCCTGCGGACTCAAGGGTCCCAGGTTTGATTCTGGTCAAGGGCATGTACCTTGGTTGCGGGCACATCCCCAGTGGGGAGTGTGCAGGAGGCAGCTGATCGATGTTTCTCTCTCATCGATGTTTCTAACTCCCTATTCCTCTCCCTTTCTCTCTGTAAAAATCAATGAAATATATATATATATATATAAAGAAAATACTTTAAATATTCCTTTGTTAAATACGTTTGTCAGGATAAATTTCTGATAAAAATTCTTGAACTAATTTAATGATATAATTTAATACTTAAATTACAATTCCTTTTTAGTTTTGTGCATGAAATCAATTTTCCCTTTTGAAGAAAGTGTCCTAATGATAGATTTCTTAATTACTTGCTATTATAGGATGTTCGGATCTGGCAGAGAACATAATTTTACACGTCCTAATGAGAAGGGAGAATATGAGGTGGCAGAAGGAATTGGCTCTACTGTATTTCGAGCTATTCTGGTAAATTTTTGTTGCTTATGTGTTTTGACTTAATCATATTCATATGACCCCTTCTTGGTAAGTACTTGAAATCAGAGTTTGATTTGGATATCTTTATGGAGGTATGTAGGATATTGTTTTTTAAATAACATTTAATTTGTCTTTATGTTAGTACATAAAAATAATATTTAATTAAATGAATTTTATGACCTTTGGGAAGATAGGATAGCGGATGATTCATCTCTTGGGTCTGCATAGGCACTTCATTCAAAAGGGTTTAATGTTAACATATATTCCTCTCTCCTTAATTCTCTTAAATAAAATAAGTCAATTTTTTGGTACCTAAGAATTAATGTGGCTACTTGAATTCTAATATTTTATTGCACATAAGCAGTATGGACATTTATAAAATTTAAAATTATTCTCTAAAATGAATTTGTTAGCATCTTTGTTTTAAACCTTTATTTTTATTTTGAAGTTTTAACCTTTTATTTTTGAGGAATATTTGTAATTTCTCTACTTGTAATTTCAAATCAGTGATAAAAATTTGGTTATATGTGTGACAGTTTATGCCACAGTCTGAAAATACTGTTTCCTCAAATAGTTTTGGGAAAAAAGAGGAGGGAGGATCTCTTGAGATACAAGACAGGAAAAGTAATAGTTGACCCTCGAATAATACAGGTTTGGTTCCACTTATATGCAAATGTTTTTCAATAAATAACTAGAAGCATTTTCTCCTTATAATTTTAATAATTTTCTTTAGCTTACATTATTGTAAGACTAAAGTATATAATACACACAACATACAAAATATGTGTTAATTGACTCTTTGTTATTGGTATGGCTTCCAGTCAATAGTAGGCTATTGTTAATTACGTTTTGGGGGAGTCAAAAGTTATACATGAGTTTTCAAATGCACAGTGGGTTGGTACCCCTAAGTCCGATGTTGTTCAGGGCCAACCGCATTGATCTTGATCGAATTGTTAGTACTTGGAGAAACAGCTGTGGAAACCAGAAAATATCTTGTTTCCATTGATGCAGCGGCTTTAGAAATTGTGTTACTGTGGCTCTGAACCTCAAGAACCTAGAGGCAGATCTTAATTTGGTGGGGGGGGGGGGGGGGGGCGGGGGGGATGGGGGGAGAAATGCTTTTTCAGCTGCCAGTACTTCCATTTGACCCCCAAGGAGTTGACAAGTAAGGAATATTTTCATAATTTAGCTATGAAGTAACTTATTTGTAATGCTGGGGCCAGCCCCTAATAACATTTTAAGTAGAGTTGAAATAATTACTATTGATTGATTATAGTAATATGGGAAATACAAAGGATTAGTATGTGGAAGAATAATATCTAATTGTGCATTCTATTTTACATATTTTAATAGTTGGATATGACTTTGAAGTTCTTTACTAAAAACTTTAAATTTTGCTCAATTCTCTTCAAGCATGTCAAACTCGCTGCCAGCAGGTTTAAACGAGGCATGTGGCCTGTTGGCCGAGAGTTTGACATGCTTGCTCTAGGTAATTAAGGTAACTTAAAATACGTTATTCAACTTTCTTACTTTAAAAAACACTTATGCCTTAGCCGGTTTGACTCAGTGGATAGAGTCAGTCTGCGGACCAAAAGTTCTGGGTTTGATTCTGGTCAAGGGCATATACCTTGGTTGCAGGGTCCTCCCCTGTGCGGGCCCTGGTCGGGGTGTGTGCAGGAAGCAACCAATCAATGTGTTTCTCTCACATCAGTGTTTCTCTCTGTCTTTCCCTCTCTCTTCTACTCTTCCTAAAAATCAATGGAAAAATATCCTCAGGTGAGGATTTAAATAAATAAATAAATAAATAAATAAATAAATAAATAAATGCAGGTTCTTAAAAAACAACTTAAAAATATGTGGTAGTTATATAAAAAAATAACTCATTGGGGGGAAATACATATGATTTAGCATGGTAGAGTCGAGAGATATGTAAATAATGGGGAGATTTAGATTTTTATCTTACCTGCTATTAAATAATTTTATGACTGGGTGAGTCAGTGAAGCAATTGGGCCTTAATAAGTTTTGGCTACCTCATGCTCCAAATGTTTTACAAATGTTTTATTCATTCTTGCCTTTTTTTTTTTTTAGGATTACTATAAAACAGGAGTAATTCGTTGTCCTGATGGCATATCTATTCCTGAACTGAGAGAAGCATGTGACTATCTTTGTATCTCTTTTGAATATAGTACTATTAAATGTAGAGATCTCAGTAAGTATGCTCTTTTGTGTGTGACTAGTTTGTGGAGTTATATTATATTGGAATGAAAAGGCTGAAATAGTGCTATTTACCTAGACTTCAAATATTTAACTGAATTGTAAAGCATTCTAATACCATAAAGATTATTTATGGAAATCTACAGAGGTGTTTATAAGCTCCATGTGCAATTTTCCAAAACTGTTTTCAACTTTTAATAATTTATTTTTTTGATAGACTCTTCCAGATAGCCTCATTGACTGTTTTCCTCTATAATTTGTTGCTAGTCTTTTAACTACCAGCTTGGGAGCCCTGGCTTGGGTCAAGTGTGGTGTTTGGCTTAATTCCTCAGATCACATCAACCAGTATTTTAGAAATTTTTTGTACTTAGCCTGTAAGATAATATTCTAAGCCACTAATTCTCAAAACCAGTATCTGTCATTAAAGATCTTAGATTGAATACCTAGTCCTCAGTTATGCAAAGGGTTAAGGGTTCAAGAACTTCAAACATAGTCTCAGAGCAAGGTCCAGAACTTTGGAATTCTATTTCTTTGATATAGCAAGGTCCAGAACTTTGGAATCCTATTTCTCATAAGAAGAGAATATCAGCCCCCACCATTTCACCGTTATGCCATGCCTAAGAAGAAAAGATGATTGATTATGTACAGAAAAGTCAAAATAGTATATGAGAATCGTCCAATGTTGACTTGATATTAAGTGGTTGGAGAAGTTCAGAAGAAGGAGTGGTTATTGTGGGCTAGAGGGTTTAGGGATGAGTCCAGAGGATACAGGTAGTAAAGAATGAATAGGAAAGATTTAGAAAGAGTAGAGTAGGGAGGTCATTCTGAGAGCTGGGATTTTTGGAATAAAGATGCAAAATATGTACTTTGGAAATAACCTAGTTGGAGCAGAGACTTTATATCAGGACCAGAAGGAGACAGGAATAAATAGGTGGGCCAGATTATGGGAGGTCTTTAATCCAAACTAATGCTCTTACATTTTATTTTATATGCAATATAGAGGCCATTTTTAAAGTTTCCTAAATGTGGTTATAGCCTTATGTTAGCCCCAGACATAATGGTTATCTTTATTATCTAAATTCAATCCTAGCTTGGCAGAGTGGTGTTATACCTTTTCAGAGATTGGTGTGTTGGAAACTGAACAGGAAATTTTATTTAAAAATTTTAAGGCACCACCTGTATACTTAAATATAACTAGCCTTCTTCATGCTTAGTTATGAACTAACTCTGAAAATGAGTAGTCTTATTAAGTCTCTCCCTAAGTACAGTTTTAGTTTTGCCAAACATTCCTTAAAGTGTCCATAAAAATATCAGTAGGTGTCACAAAGCAGTGGATGGTCCAACTCAGTCCATTTCTCTGTAAGTAATATTTAAAAGTTTAAAGTCAAATTGTTGGACGCCTGGAACATATAACTGTAAACTTGAATAAAGTTGATATTTTTTCACATTTAAAAAATGTTTTTTAGTTGAAACCATGAGCATTCATTATTCTAATTGAAGTTTAGTGTATTTATTCATGGGACAACTTTAATTTAACTTTATATAATTAGATGTTGAATTTTGGTGACTGTCGAATAAAAAAAAAACCTAGAATTTCTTAGAGATGATTTGGATTTTAGTTCTGTAATCCTTTGGACATAGTTACCTTGTCGCTATTAAGTTTCATTTATTCGTTGTGGAATTAAGGGTAAAACCTTTATGTAAAATATATGTAGTATGGTTTTTCTAGACTTCTGACTTTTAAGTAATACTTAAAATTATTTCTAGGTTACTTGCAATATATGTTGCTAAAAATTTAAGATTCTTATAGATTAGTAAAACAAAAATATATAGAATGTGAAGAGACAGAAGTAGTCTTTAGAAATATGAAAGGATGCTGTGGGTGTATAGCTTTAAATTTTTTTCCTGAAAATAAGTGCCTTTACTGACTGTTGGAATGACACTTGACATTAAAATGTCTTTTTGTCTCTTAACTTAAAAAGAAATTATACAAGTACTAAATGCTTATCAAATAGAGAGTTCGCCATTTCTTGAGCAAATTACTTAAAACCTTGTTTCTTAGTTTCCTCATCTTTAAAATGGAGATGGTAATACTTATCTCACTAGGTTGTTGTGAAGATTAAATGAACCGTGCTTGACACAGTGTTAAATAAGGGTTTGCTTAAAAAAATAAGCAAAATTAGGAAATAAAGGAAACTTAAAAAGAAAAATATTAAAGGGTCATATTGTACTGTACATGCTATTTATATTCTCACATGGGAAATATATTGTGAATAACTATATTAGTAAATATTTTTAAATAACAGATTGTTTAATGGTTACATAGTAATCATTTTCTGCATTTTTAAAAAAATATATTTTATTGATTTTCCACAGAGAGGAAGGGAGAGGGATAGAGAGTTAGAAACATCGATGAGAGAGAAACATCGATCAGCTGCCTCCTGCACACCCCCTACTGGGGATGTGCCCGCAACCAAGGTACATGCCCCTGACCGGAATCGAACCCGGGATCCCTCAGTCCGCAGGCCGACGCTCTATCCACTGAGCCAAACCGGTTAGGGCATTTTTCTGCATTTTTATTGAGCACTCACTTTATAGCAAGTATTTGGTTTATAAAAGACAACAAAAAAAGATAAGGTCACTGTTTGCATGCTTGTAGTCTAGTGGGGAAGACAGATAAGTAAATTGTATTTTGGTGTTAGAGGAAGAATAGGGTGTTAAATGAGCTTGTAGGAACAGTACCTAACTCAGGTGTGGGGGCTTGAGGAAGCTTTCTGGAGGAAAGGGAAGAAGTGTGTTCCAAGCAGAAGGAATTATATGTTCAGAAGTAAGGTTAGTACAGGGAAGGACTGACTTCTCAATCTTCTGTCGTGGAACTTAATGTAATGAAGGAAATCTGTGGTTTATAGTAGCTCCCCAACTAGGCTGTAGATTTCTTCAGTGTATACATTCTCTTCCTAGGCAAGCACTGTAACCCAGAAGAGGTTTTGAGAACCAGGGTTGAACTCAGGAATGAAGGCCTAGGGCTAAAAGAAATAAAAATACATGTTAAGTTTGAAATAACCTGTTAGACACTCAGATGGAAATGTTGAGTGGGACATTGGTTATACATGACTAAAGTTCAAAAGAGAAATGAGTCATCAATATATCAATAGTATTTAAAGAAAATATTTTTTAAAAGTACATACTTATCCAAAACCTCCTTTTTCAAATAACAGTGCTTTATGGATCAAGGTGAAGATTTGGGACTTTTATTTTTTAAAATATATTTCTTTATTGATTTCAGAGAGGAAGGGAGAAGGAGAGAGTGATGGAAACATCAGTGATGATAGAGAACCATTGATCGGCTGTTTCCTGCACGCCCCCCACTGGGGATCGAGCTGGCCACCCAGACATGTGCCCTTGGCCGGAATCAAACCTGGGACCCTTCAGTCCGCAGGCTGACGCTCTATCCACTGAGCCAAGTCGGCTAGGGCATGGGACTTTTATTCTAAGAACACAAGTTATGAAAGGTTTAAACTAAGAGACACATAATTAGATTTAGCTGCTGTGGGGAAAATGAATTACAGTAGTTCCCCCTTATCTGAGGGAACTGTATTCCAAGACCCCCAGGGGATCCCTGAAACCTCATATACATTTTCTGTTCATGTCTTTCACCCACAAGTTTCATGCCTTTTAATTAAGTACTTATGATGCCCCGTAGTTTTAACTTTCGCAATTTTGAGGTGTAACAACAAAACTAGCATGAATTTCTTTTTCCTTTTTCACAATTTCACAGAAGATTCGTTCTTACCATAGATCTGATCAACCTCAGCATATTATTTTTTTTTCTTTCCTTAAATCAAGAACTTTTACCTTTCCACTTAAAGGAAATACTTCATGACTTTTCTTTGGCATGTCTGAATTGCCAGCATCACTATTCTTGTGCTTTGGGGCCATTATTAAGTAAAATAAGGGTGACTTGGATACAAGGACTGTGTTACTGCGACAGTGGACCTGATAACCTGGACAGCAACTAGTGACTAACGGGCAGGTAGTGTGTGCAGCGTGGACATGCTGTACAAAAGGAGGATTCATGTTCTGGGTTGTATAGAGCTGGACAGTACAAGATTTCATCATGCTGCTCTGAACAGCATGCAATTTAAAATGTATGAATTGTTTCTTTCTTTCCTTTTTTTAAAAGAGTTATTTGAGCCAAACTGACATCATATGCCAGGAAGCAAGATTTCAAATGCTCTTGGTATTTTTCATTTAATATTTTTGGACCATGGTTGATTGTGGGTAACTGAAATCGCAGAAAGCAAAACCATAGATAAGGGGGTACTTCTCTATAGAGGGCAAAAGCAAATGTTGGGGAGTTTGATTAGAAGGTTTTACAGTAGTTTATGTGAAAATTAATGACTTGGTCTGTGATGGGGGCAGATGTGTTCTGTTTATTGCTATTTAGCCATTCCAAACTTAGTAGCATCAAGTATAATCATTTTTGTTCTGTGGGTCAAGAATTCAGATGGTACAAAAGAGGTGGCTTGTCTGTTTTACAATGTCTGAGGCCTTATTCTTGTGAAAAATTGAAGGGCTGAGGTGACTCAAATGCTGGGTTCAGCAAGGACTGTCAAACACAGTTCCTGTATGTGGCCTCTTCATATGTCTGGGGCTTCTCCAAGCCTGGAGACTGGGTTCAGAAAGAAATCATTTGGAGAGTGAGCAATCCCCAGACCATGGCAAAACTGCAAGTCATACACCAACCATCATCTCTGCCATGCTCTGCTGGTTACAAGCAAGTCAGTATGAACAGCCTTGATAAAGGGGAGGAGAATTAGACTACACCTCCTGCAAGGAGCTGTGAAGGTCACATTGCAGAAAAGCATGTGGCATACAAGAGTTGGTAGCTTTGCAAAATATCATCTTCCGGAGAAGGAGATGACATAATTCAAGATGTATTTAAGAGGTGAACGTAATAGCACTTGGGGAATGATTGAATTAAGAGATGAAAGGAGAATCAAGGATTCATTCATTTATTCCACAACTATTTAAGTGCCTGTGCCTGTCAATGCCTGGCACTCTTCTGAGATGATTCTGAGAACTTGAGTGGATGCTGATGCTATTTACTGATTTTGAAAACACTGCAGAGAGATATAGAGAGGATTCAGTTCAATTCTGGATATATTGAGTGAGTTTGAAGTAGGTGCCTGTGAGGTGGCATCTAAGTGGAGGTTTCCAGAAGGCAGTTGAATATAATGCATCTGGACTACAGAAGGCAGAATATTTATTCTTAGAATACATTTGGGAATTGTCAGCATAAAGTGAGAAAAGAACTTTAAAAAATTGTGCACACCTTAGAGGAGAAAGAGTTGGCAGAGGTGACTAGAGAAAAACAGCCAGAGGAGAAAGAAAACTGGTAGCAGAATTCTTAGGGATAAGAGCATTTTAAGGATGAGGGGGAGAGATTCAATCGAGAGATCAAATAAGATTGGAATCAAAAGAGGTTCATTGTCTTTAACAATCTAAAAGTCATTTGAAGACTACAGTGAGAGCAGTTTTAAGGAGTGTGGAGGCCAGATTGGAATTGGTTCAGAAATTAGGTCAAAGAGAATGTGTTCATACATCTAGGAGTTTGGCTATAAATGGAATTTTTTTTCCATCTTACTATTTATATTTTTTAAGCAAGTTATTAACAATCATAAATGAAGACATGTAAGTGTATTTTCTACATATAGATTTGGTTTGGAAAGTAATTAGCAACATATTGCAAAGTAGTTTTAATTTTGTAACAATATGTCTCACTATTAATAATATGGGCATTGTATTCCATTTCTTTATACCATCAAAATAATTGTGATTCAAGTGTAAACATCTAGCATCATCTACTGGAATTCATATCATTAGCAATTGACAACATACAAATGGATTCTATTTCAAATATCCATTTCTGGTCATTAAAGCTGACATTTGCACAGCACATACAGTACTCTCATAAGACCTCTCAGGGATGAATATTATACCCAGTATAAAAGGGCTAAACCAAGTCTCAAATTATTTCCACTCAGTGTACTTCTATGAAGAATCTGTATCATAAGTTGTGATTGAAAATCCACAATTACAAATATTTAGAATCCCAGATTTTTGATGAATTACATATGTATTGACATGAAAAGCAATTGGTTAAAGATATCTAACAGTTTAGCTACACTATTATTGACACTTTTATGGCAGTTATTAATGAAACATGCCATCATATCCCCAAATAATCAAAGTGCATAGTGTAAATCATAATTCTGATCATTAGCAATATGGTTAATACCTCACTGTGAGTTGGGATCTCATCCTTCAAAAAGTCAGCTACCATCATGGATAATTTGCCAGCTTTATTCATCTCGTGTTTCTGGAAGAGGCTAAATTCCCCCTCCTTCATGGCCACATCTTATCTTCCTCAGCTCCATCTCTTAACTGGCTCTGATAAAGCAGTTTCTGTCCCCTTTCCTTCCAGGTCTAGAGTTAGTAATGGTTTCCTACTTTTACTAGTACCTGGGTGCTTCAGCATTCATTGCTGCTTCCTTTAACCATGTGTTCAACTCTGAATAGTCATTTGATTAATTTATCTTTTAAATCACAGTTGAATCTGTGATTTTTTTATGTTTCTTACTGGTACCCTGACTAATGGTATTCCAGTCCATGTAGCTAAGCTTCTTTTATGCCCATGATAAAACTACTTAAACAAAAGATTGCATACTTTACCTTAGATTAAGTTTTATGTATTTTACTAGAGGCCCGGTGCACAAGATTCATGCACTGGGTTAGGAGGGTGTCCCTCAGCCTGGCCTGCTCCCTCTCGCAGTCTGGGACCCCTCACTCCTTACCGCCCAGCTGCAGTAGAGGCGGGAGAGGCTCCCACCACCACAGCTGCACGTGCCAGCCATGAACCCGGCTTCTGGCTGAGCGCACTGACCACCAGGGGGCAGTTCCTGTGTTGAGCGTCTGTCCCCTGGTGGTCAGCATCATAGCGACCAGTCATTCTGCTGTTCAGTAAATTTGCATATTAGCCTTTTATTATCCTATATAATAAAGAGGTAATATGCAAATTGACTGCACACCCTCGCACAAGATGCCCGCCCCAATGTGGGCACAAGATGGCTGGCAGGGGAGGGCAGTTGTGGGCAATCAGGACAGCAGGGGAGGGCAGTTGGGGGGACCAGAACTGCAGGGGAGGGCAATTGGGGGTGACCGGGCTGGCAGGGGAGGGCAGTTGGGGGGACCAGGCCTTCAGGGGAGGGCAATTGGGGGTGGCCGGGCCAGCAGGGGAGGGCAGTTGGGGGGGGGGGGGACCAGGCTGGCAGGGGAGAAGTTAGGCATTGATCAGGCTGGCAGGGGAGTGGTTAGGCATTGATCAGGCTGGCAGGGGAGTGGTTAGGGGGTGCTCAGGCTGGCAGGCAGGTGAGTGGTTGAGAGCCAGCAGTCCCAGATTGTGAGAGGGATGTCTGACTGCCGATCTCCTGTGGGATCAGGAGAACCAGCAGTCGGACATCCCCCGAGGGGTCCCAAATTGAAGAGGGTGCAGGCTGGGCTGAGGGGCCCCCCGCACCCCCCCTCCCGTGCACGAATTTTGTGCACCGGGCCTCTAGTATAGGATAAAATATCCCAGAAGGGGAAAAATCACTAATATTTATAAAGTTGTGATTGAAAATCCACAATTATAAATATTTAGTGGCAGTAATCAAACCTGGGACCCTTTGGTTTGCAGGCTGACGCTCTATTCACTGAGTCAAACCGCCCAGGGGAAGAACTAATTTTTAATTCCCAAGGACTCTTAAAGTTGTGCACCCTTGAACATCTCCTTTCCAAGATCTTTTTATCTAAATGGACCATATTAGATAGTTTAAATGGAATTTTTTTAAAATGGGAAGCAGCTAGCCTAGAGAGAGACATGGTTAAAATAATAGTATAGATCAGTGGTTCTCAACCTTCCTAATGCCGGGACCCTTTAATACAGTTCCTCATGTTGTAGTGACCCCCCAACCATAAAATTATTTTCGTTGCTACTTCATAACTGTAATTTTGCTACTGTTATGAATCGTAATGTAAATATCTGATATGCAGGATGTATTTTCATTGTTACAAATTGAACATAATTAAAACATAGTGATTAATCACAAAAACAATATGTAATTATATATGTGTTTTCTGATGGTTTTAGGCGACCCCCAAAGGGGTCACAACCCACAGGTTGAGAACCGCTGGTATAGATGGTTAATCATTATAATGATGTATTATTAATAGTTATGTAATTAGACAGCATGTTGTAGGGGGGATACACCCCCTTGGGAGATACAGATTTGAGTTCTAGTGCCCTTCTCTAACCTCCCAGTAGTTCCTGAGATGGTAGAGCTTTAGGCAATAAATAGGACATTGCCATTGAAATAGGAATAAAAGAAGAAACATTATGTCAGTTTAGGTGAGTTTGTGTGGCTGTGTATGTTGAAGTTGTTCGTTATGTCTGTACTTAAGGAGGGTGAAGTATATCTTTCACTTTCCTCAAGGGTGAAAGGTCTGCTATGTAATTCCTGTACCTTGCTGTATTTTGCTTGACCTTTTGCCTTCCTTATCTCAAGCCAGTTGACCCTTCTCATCTAACCCCTCTTTCTACACTGAAATATTAATGCAGTTTGTGAATAATTTTCTGAGAAAGAAAACATGTGGGAGGTAGAATAATATGGGAGCTATTTTAGTTTATATTGATAATCTGAAAATTATCCTTAATATCTTTAAGATATAATTGCATATTCTGATGGAAGTCAACATGATGTAGTAAAGAAAAAAATGCCTGGGCTATGGCTGGGGGTAGGGGCAGATTTAATTCTGACTTTGTGTAAAGTAGTTTTGTAACTGTAGACAGATTATTTCATGATGTGTGAAATGAAGGGGCATGTTGTTGCATGCCTTATTGGCCCTTTTTTGTTGTATAATTCTACAGTTCTATAAGAACTCCCCCTAGGAAAAGCTTTGCTTACTAAAGAATAACCACAATATTGTCTATGGGATCTAAAAATAGATGCTGAACTAATCTGATGTTGTGTGTGTTGCTTCTGCTCTTCTTTTACTTATCAGTCACCCAAAAAAAATCAAGAAGTTTTTTGTGGGTTTCATTTCAGGTGCCCTAATGCATGAGTTATCAAATGATGGTGCTCGTAGACAGTTTGAATTTTATCTAGAAGAAATGGTCCTGCCTCTCATGGTGGCGAGTGCCCAGAGTGGGGAACGAGAATGCCACATAGTGGTGCTGACGGACGACGATGTGGTTGATTGGGATGAAGAGTATCCACCCCAGATGGGAGAAGAATATTCACAAAGTAAGTGTTGTGACATGTTTTCTCTCTCTAGAATCATAAAAATTCTCTTTTTTTAAAACAGTGATTAAAGGACAGTTTTTATAAAGAAAGTGCATTGAACTCTTAACTATACCAGGAGTGTGCAGACTGGCCTGTGGGCCAAGTCCAGCCTATTGCCTGTTTTTATAAAGTTTTCTGTATTGTCTATGGCTGCTTTTGTGCTACAGTGGCAGAGTTGAGTAGTTGCAACGAAGACTGCATGACTCACAAAGCCCAAAATACTATCTGGCCCTTTACAGGAAAAGTGTGCCCACCCCTGACATACACAGAGATGGTCTACTCTTTGTTCAATATCTGGATGTTGATGGATGTTTTTTTCTTTGAGTTTGGAAGCATCCTAGAGAAGTAGATTCTGGGGTAGTATATCATTAAAAAACCGTTTTTAATTTTTATTTATTTATTTATAAATATATTTTAATTGATTTTGGAGAGGAAGGGAGAGGGGGAGAGAGAAACATTAATGATGAGAGAGAATCATTGATCGGCTGCTTCCTGCACGCCCCCTACTGGGGATTAAGCCCACAACCTGGGCATGTGCCCTTGACCTGAATCGAGCCTGGGACCCTTCAGTCTGCAGGCTGACACTCTGTCCGCTGAGCCAAACCGGCTAGGGCTAAGCAATTTTTAAAGGTGAATTTTTATTTGTATATAAAATGAGAAGCATCAACACATTGATTTCAAGAATGATTTTAATTTCTAAGATGTTCCTTTTTAAGTATATGCGTTTGGAGGATACAATGAGCCTTCAGAAAGCTTTGTAGAACTATAGTTAGGGAATTCTGACCAAAACAGTGTGTCTTGAGCAGCAGTGACCAACTTTTTCCTCCCCCCCAAATATATTTTATTGATTTTCCACAGAGAGGAAGGGAGAGGGATAGAGAGTTAGAAACATCGATGAGAGAGAAACATCGATCAGCTGCCTCCTGCACACCTACTGGGGATGTGCCCGCAACCAAGGTACATGCCTTTGACTGGAATTGAACCTGGGACCTTTCAGTCTGCAGGCTGAAGCTCTATCCACTGAGCCAAACCAGTCAGGGCGACCAACTTTTTGCTTGCTTAACTTTTCAAACGTTTTCTATTAGAGCCTTTTGATTTTTTTTTTGTTAGAAAATTTATCTTATTTTCATCTTCATGAACCCAATAGAGTATTTTTGACCAGTTTTATAGACTGAAAAAAAGGGAGAGTAAAAAAAAAAAAAAAAAGAAAATTTGAGGAACTAGGTAAAATAGCCCAGCATCTGTAAGTCTGTGTTGACTCGGTAAGGATTGGGGTTTAAATAAAAAGTATAGGAATACAGAAAATGCCAAAACCCTTCAATGATTTTTTTTCATTTTACTTGTTACCCTTTTCTCAAAACAAAACAAAGTAGACTCCAAGTGGTATGCTTTTTGACTTCTAAAGAAGATTTTCAAAGATTGTTTTTTCACAAATATTGGTAGCACTTTTCAGGGTTTATATTGAGACATTTTCATTGCATGATGTACTTAGATAAGTGATTCTTTTGTGGACAGTTGTAATAATAGACATTTCTGTTGTTATTTCCTCATTCGTAGGCCCTTTGCTAACCATGGGTTTCTATAATAATATGTGGAATAAAAAGTTGAACGAAACACAGGAAAAATGAAAGATTACCAAAAATTAAGAGAGATATCTAAATGAACAAACTTACAATTTGTATTTTAGTTTTCAAAAAGTTTGACTCAAAGAGTAGAGCCAACATAGAACACAGAAATGACATTCTGGTGATGTAGAGGTTATAATATACCTGGCTTTTCCTTAATTGTGAGCTTTCCATTTCAGTGTTGTTGTTTTTTTGTTGTTTGTTTGTTTTTTGTTATCTTAAGCTTTGAAGCTTAAAAGGACTAAAAACATTTTTTACTTGTCTAAATGGTTCATTTTGTGCCAGGATATTCCAACCTGAAAGAACATTCATTTGAGGAGACAGAAATAGCCTCTTCACGCCTGATTTTCCTAAATGTGACATTATGACACCATCCATTCTGAGATGTCAAAAATATGTATCTTAACATATCAGTAATCTTAAGGGCATAGTTAATAATCACAATATACTCCATGAGTAGCATCTGTATACGTATTTTTCTTTTATTGACTCTTAAACCAGCATGTTTGGTTTGTGAGTGTTTTTTTCTTTTTTTTTTGAAAAAAACCTTTGCAGTTCACCTTTTAAGGGAGATAACTCCACCTGAAAGAGAGAAGGCGAGGAAGGCCCATCAGTCTAACTCCCTGAAGTTCCCAGCACATGTGGAAGACTCAACATGTTGTCAGTGGAATGTCTGTCCTTTGCAAAGCCAGTTTGCTCTAAACAGACTAACCTAGGCAGAACATGCTCGAATCTGCCATTTTTAACATCAGTTTTAATTGGGGCTGTTCGCCTGAATGGAAAACATTTGTGGGGAGGGTCTTTGCCTTTTTGGGGAGTTATTAATAGTTGCTCAATCCATGAAATGTAAGATGTATCCATTTGTACTTCCTAACAAGGCATTTGGTTAGTCTCAGACAAGGCCTTGTAGGCATCATAACAAGTCCTTGAACTTTGCCTGCTGGAAAATGTGATCTTGATATCTTCTTTTGGTTCTCTGATTTGAAGAAATTTGGGCAGATCCTCTTCCAATAAGTTTACATATGATATATCTTTCAGAAGGAGCTTCTTCCTATGGATTGGGTCACCTGATTGGTTTTAAAGCTTTTCTTGTTTCAACTTCAGTGTTGCTTTTACATTAACTGTACTGAATTGTCCTGTCATGTTGGCCAGCCGTCCTTTGGCATCACTGCATCCACTATGTGGGCTTTCAGGGTTGTGAGCCCCATTTGATTATCAGAATAAGTTTCTTATATTCAAGTACTTGGATTTTTAACAAGAAAATATTTTTTCTTTTTGTTTTCAGTTATTTATAGCACAAAATTATACAGATTTTTCAAGTACATTGAAAACAGAGATGTGGCCAAATCAGTTTTGAAGGAGAGGGGTCTTAAGAAGATTCGATTGGGAATAGAAGGTAAGACATTTTCATTCTATTTTGTTAATTTGTTTTGGAAAAAAAAAGTTAAAAATTGGATTTCATTTAGAATATAGTTTGAGAGGAAAACTCAGATCAATGATTATATCAAATGATCATGTAGATCTATTTGTTTATAATAAGCTTCCTTTCTGAGAAAACAGGCCATTAGAAATTTTTATTCCACAGGATTCCCTAGCAATGAGAAATATGAATTACCTTTTCTGTTATAGCTTGCCCTAATGATTTTTAGGCTGAGCCCATATGTTTTTAGATTGCTTTTTACATTGACTTAAATGAATTTTTCCAGATGCTGTGTCAGATGCTTCTTTTATTTAAAGTCCCCTTGTAAGAATAAAACATCTTTCTTGGCATAACATGGCATAGTGTAAAAAACAAAGCTTCTGGAGCCAGATTGGTTGTGTTCAAATCCTATGACTTGTTTGATGTTGGCCAACACACTTCTCTATGCCCGTTTCCTCATCTAAATACTTTATAGGGTTATTGTGACGATAGAATGAGTTGATACATGAAAAACACTTAAAGCAGTAGTAGTTTCTCAGTTTATGTTTGTGGTGGTGATTGTGACGATAATGGTGTTGATCACTGACCAGGTCAAGCTGTTGGAGATCACAATACAGCAGATCCTCGAACAATTTTGTTTTGTCATTTTGTCACAACATTGGTGAGATACTATAGGAACTTGACTCTTGTTTATATCTATTAGCCTTGGGTAAAATTGGTTTCATTTTATCATTTGCTTAAAGTCACAAAACCTATTGACAACATAAGTGAAGGCTTACTCTAATGGGCTGCTGAGACATGGGGAAGATTGCAGAAACAGGGTCTTTGCGGGAAGAAGAAACTTTGGGCTTAAAAAAAAGTAGTGAAATTGCTGACAGTTTTACCAGTTTGTGTCTTCTGTCATTTGCAAACATTGAGATTTAACTGCTTGATCTCAAAGCAAGAGAAAAAGCAACTGGGAGCTACTTTAGATTGGGAAGACAAGGATGGCTTCTGTAACGAGGTGGCATTTTAGTTGAAGCCCAATGACAAGTAGGTTGGAACCAGGTTATAAAAAGCTTTATATACTATGCTACAGAGTACGGACCTTCCCCTTTAGGGTTGAGAAAACTATTGGTATTTTTTTTTTAGCAGGATATAATATGATTACACTTGTGTTAGAGTTGTGATTCTGTGTAGAGAATTAGATGAGATGGGAATTTTAAAGACTTACTAATAGCCCCAGAGGAATCCAGGATGAGGGAATACAGATGGAGACCTTTCTGATCTCTCGTGCCGTCCTTCAGGTGGTAGTTGGCTGAAGTGTGAAATGCAGAGGACATTCTGCAGAAGGTCTTTAGTCCTGCTTGCCCTGTGCCCTCCTCACCTCAACACACACACACACCCACTCCACACGTGGCTAAATATATACATTACCTACCACTGCTGCCCATATAGATCCCCTTATGCAGTAAGCATTAATTGAGTCTCCATTATATGAGGCCTATTTTTTTTCTGATTCTAACTATGGTCCATGGGCCAAATCCAGTCCATTGCCTGCTTTTCATAAATAGTTTATTGAAACATAGTTCATTCATTTATGTATTGTCTGTAGCTGATTTCACTTTACAGTATAACATAGTTGAGATAGCAACCAAATGGCCCACAAGCCTCAAATATATATTTATTTTCTGGCCTTTTACAGAAAATGTTTGCCAGTCCCTGGTCTAAACTATCAATTCTTGCTAATAGGAAGGAGGAAAGGGACTCGTAATAATTTCTAAGGATATTATGTCTTTGGAGAATTGCATTACCTGGTAAATGACCCAAAGTTTTCTAAATCTTACTAGTTAGTTGTTTTCAGTGATTATGATCCAAGAGAAGGAATATATAATTAGTTAGGAAAAGCTACTTTGGAATTGCCAATCTAGATGAACTGCTTGGTTGTTGGAAATAGCATTAAAATATATGGGGTTAAAATACTGGCTTTGCTTACCTACGTGCAGAAGTATCTAGGACCAGTGAAGCTGGAGAGCTCTACAGCTCTTTGTCATTTAACCAGAAAAGGAAAGAAAAAAACCAGAGCAAGATGAAAATGTGATTTAGGTTTAAGGAAAGTAGAAGGCAAATGTGGCAGTAAACTTCATCAGGTCATGAGGCCAGATAGTCCTGTGAAGGGAAGGAAGGGTGCAAGAGTGATAAGAATACACAGCTAGAGCCCAAGATGCACTAGATGACATAGCATTTTACTGGGGACCCATCCTTTCCATGCTCTTGAAGAACGTTTTATTGGTGGTTGGTGTAGTGAGTAGCTGAGAGAGGATGGCAGACAGTCATCAGTTCAACAGCCAGAAACTAAAATTCTGAAATAATTCAAACTAAGGAAATGGAATATTGGCCTTCCTTTGTTTTAACACATTTCGTACCGCTCAGGAGTTTTCTCGTGCTTTGCGCGCCATCTGTTAAGGACCGCTCATGCCCATGGAAAAAGGAGCGAATCTAGATACTTACATAAATTTTGTTTGGTCCCTCTTCATAGAGGAAAATGTTTTACGCAGTACCATACATTAAAAAAGTACTAGGAACTTTGTTTGTTTAATTGTTTTTGTAAATAAACATGTTATAATTATTGAAAAACAACACCTAAAGTGCATTATGATGATTTAAATAACGTGCAGTTTGCCCAAAAACGTGAGGTCCCTGGCGTATGTCTTAGAGATTTCTATGCCGTACGCAATGTGTTAATATCTGCTTGTTCAGGACCTACGGCAGAAAAGCCCTCTAGACTAAATTGGATGAGAGGTGTGGGGGGCCATTTATGTGGGAGTATGTATCTTCAGCTTCTAAAGTCCCTCTCTCCTCCAGGTTATCCTACCTATAAAGAAAAAATAAAGAAAAGGCCTGGGGGCCGCCCAGAAGTGATTTACAACTATGTCCAAAGACCCTTTATTCGAATGTCCTGGGAGAAGGAAGAAGGAAAGAGTCGGCATGTAGACTTTCAGTGTGTAAAGAGTAAATCTATCACCAACCTTGCAGCAGCTGCCGCAGACATTCCCCAGGACCAGCTGGTAGTCATGCACCCAACTCCGCAAGTGGATGAGCTGGATATTCTCCCCATCCATCCCCCTTCCGGCAACAATGACCTCGATCCTGATGCACAGAATCCAATACCGTGATGCCGATGTTCCTTGAAACCATAGCATGCTACTGTTCATGGTGACGTTGCACTCTCCTCATTCTGCACTGCAAGGCCACTCTCTTCATCATGAGATGCACATCATGTTTAGGATATTGCAGTGTAGGCTTTTTTAAAGACCAAAGGTAGCTGAATGGTTTTTAAAATGCATACAACTCTAGCATCCTGAGGTTCCAGTTATATAAATGTATTTGTTTACCAGTAGGTCTGTGAAATGGGTTCTTTGTATGGGGGACAGTCCTTTTTCACACAATTAGATCTTTTCAGACGTCAGATGTGGTGGTGGAAATTGGCAGCTGGGGTACTTTTGGTCTAGATTGCTATGTCACACCCCAGATAAAATGCAGAATATTACATAGTTGCACTTTATAAATGGTGGTTAAATGGAACTGTTGAAGCCATTTTTATAGTTGTGATGCACAATGTAACTTTAAGTGCTTCTATCAAAGTATTCCTTCAGTAAAATGTGTATAGTTTACTGCCCATGATGAGCAAAAAAATAAATATTTATCATTGGGCTTATCTGAATGATTAGAATGAGATTCAGTGCCCATATCTTAAGAGTTCAGTTATCTCCAGTGCCGGCTTCACCCTTTTAGAGTGAGTCACACGCAGGGAGTGTGAACATCAGGGGTGGTTTATTATCCAGTCTGCCTTACCCTTAATCTGTTCACAGATATTTATTTACTAATTTTTTTCATAAGAGTTATGGGTTAGGAAAATGAAGTGTTTGCTCTTCATTTACTAAATGATTGTAAACTCGAGTTTTTCATCAAAATAAAATTCCATTGTTTAATGTTTCTGATCAACTTTATAACCTTGACCATTTTTAGTCTCATAATTAGCAGACTTCGTGTCTTCATGGTGTCAGTATACTTGGAAAACAAAGCAGCGCATGGACTCAGATTTGGTATGTATGTGATGAGGCACTTAGATTCCCTACTAATCATAAAATAGATCTGAAAAGATGACATTTTCTAGTTCAGCCTGAAATACCTTGACTAGATCATACAGTAAGTTTCAGAGCCAGTTTCTGACACTAGTTCGGTGCTTTTTCCATTTTTACTCTGTATTATTACTCGTACAAATGCTATTTTTAAAAAATATTCTGTGACCCAACTGAAGAAGGAACCAGATGTAGTAGTCAGGTGCTTTGGGTCTGGGGTCACAATGTTGGGAGTCATCCAGCCGTGAGCAAGGGGGGTGGGGTGAGGTGTTTGTTATGTCTAGGGTTGAATTTTGTGTAACATCTGAATTGCAGCAATTTGGAGATTAACTACTTTAACAAAATAGCTAATCTTTTAACATAGGAACGATGCCAGTTCCAGAATTGGCATGGATCATCCTTAAAACCCACGGGAGAAAATTGATGAACCAGCCCTGTAGCATGTTTTTATAATTATTTGAAATGTGAACAGTATTTATAGAACAAGGGAAACATTTATTAAAAATATTTAACTGTCTAATACATTATACTTTAACCCATATTTATAGTAAAGGATTCTTACAAGGAAGAATAAACAGCTTTATGATACAATTAGTATAAGAAATATCCACATGGGGGACTTCTTTGTAGTGTAAAAACACCATACATCTGAAATGACCATTTGCATATAAAAGCTACCAATGATGCTTCTGTGCACAATGATTAAAAAATTCAACACAAACAGAATCCAAAATATACAATTAATGCAAGCTATCCACAGCTAGCCCAATCAATGATGAGGAAATACTGGAGCAGGCTTAGTTCCATTGTGTCTGAAGTTACACATAGTAAGATTGACTTGTATCAATGGCTCTGAGATGGCTTTTATGAAGACAGTACATAAAAGCTGTTCTCTCCTTACCCAGTAAGCTTCGCAGACTGTAAAGCTCCACCAGTAATGCACTTTGATACTGTAGCTGTTGCTAAAGCAACACGTAGTGTTTACAGCGGCCATGGCAAGTCGCTAAAGTCAACAGGGCCGCCCAGCCCAGCATCTGCTTCCAAGAGGCTCATTATGACAGCCATTGCTGCTTCATCATTACTGGGACTACTTGAGCCTTGATCGTTGTCTATCATGTCTATGCCTATATGAGGGTTCTCCCCTGTGGGAAGAGATAAAGAGTGGTTAGCGGTGATACCAAAGTGTGTTTACCTTAGTAAGCAATTCCTAAACACACATTTATCTTAACAGTAGGATGAGAGCAGCTCCTTTTGGTGCTACATTGCCTTTTTTTAATATATATATTTATCTCCTATATAATAAAAGGGTAATATGCAAATTGACCTAACAGCAGAACGACTAGGAATGACTGGTCACTGACACACACTGACCACCAGGGGGCAGACGCTCAATGCAGGAGATGCCCCTGGTGGTCAGTGCCCTCTCACAGGGGGAGCTCTGCTCAGCCACAAGCCAGGCTGACGGCTGCCAGCACAGGGGTGGTGGTGGGAGCCTCTCCCGCCTCCTCAGCAGCACTAAGGATGTCCGACTGCAGCTTAAGGCCTGCTCCCCACTGGCAAGTGGACATCCCCCGAGGGCTGTCGGGCTGCCAGAGGGATGTCTTGACTGCCAGCTTAGGCTCGATCCCCCCGGGGAGCGGGCCTAAGCCAGCAGGTGGACATCCCCTGAGGGGTCCCAGACCGCCAGAGGGCACAGGCTGGGCTGAGGGACACCCTCCCCTCCCACTCCCAGTGCACAAATTTTTGTGCACCGGGCCTCTAGTATATATATACTTTTTAAACTCTGGGTTTTTAGAGGGGAGAACCAACTTTTTAGAAACAGTACTTTAATAATAAAGATTAAAAGCATCTGAGTTGACCTCAATTTAATTTTCTGATATAACCAATTATAATGATGGAGTTACATAAGGAAAGAAATAGGAAGGAAGGAAGAGATTAGGAAAAGGAGATCTAGAAAGATAATTGTAGAAAAAGACAGATGGGATGGGAGAAGTGGACCCTTCATTCAAAATGACCTTTAATACCCTCTGAAACACATGCTATCACCCTTCTGGGCTTTATCTCTAAACCTCTGAAGAGGTTATGCCCTAACATGGTGGAGAAAGCCTGTGTGTGTCTAAGCTGCTGTAATCTTCTGAGTTCAGGGACAAACATGGATACTCCAATCAGAACTCAACTTGGAAGTAAAGTTTTAAAGAAATTTTAAACTTTGTTATCAAATTTATCTAGAACAAGCTTGTTTGGTACATTTATATTATTAAAATTGACATGTCAGATGTGTTGAAAACTTCTTGTCATGGAAATGAATAAAATGCCACTTACCAAGAATAGAAGAACTATCAGAATATGGATAACCTGGGTGCTCCTGAGCCTGCCCTGGTAGTAGGCCACTGGAAGGAATGTCTGGAGTCCCTCCATTTAAAATCTACAAACAAAAGTGAAGTTTTCACATCACCAACAGTTTCAGTCAGTATATGCTTACCAAGGACCATGCTGTAAAAAAGCTTCAAATGGCTTCAGTTTCCTATTGGATGATTGCAGACAAATTGTTAAAAATGGTCACAGTAAGAAAAAAAACTCTCCCCAAAACTTTTCTCATTAGATTCCGCCCACACAGGCGATTTAAAGGCTGAATAAAATTCCTAGAGCATTGTTACCTTGGGTCATGCGGCTCACATGTTTCTTTAGGGCCAAGGACTAAACCTCAGTGAGCCCAGCTGGGCAGTTCCCCTGTAAGGGAGTAAAACTTACAGCAACAGATGTTGCTGAAGAAGAAATAAGAGCCTGTTAAGAAACTGGGAAGAGGCACAGCTCAGGAATCACAAATGAAAACGAAGTACTAGAAGTAAATCTCTCCTCACCAGTTAACTACAGGTCCCGCTTCCAGTGACCAGTGGTTTAAGTTCTTAAGGCCCTGAAAAGCATTATTACTCCTCAGTAGCAGAATTCTCATTCTGTCTGCTTCCTCCCTCCCCCACCACCCACCGCTTCCTTTCCCACTGAGTCTCCTGGGAGAAAAGCACCTGGGAGAAGTATTTGGATGCAGGTGAGGGAAACTGGTAGCTCCTTGAATTTCAGGAGAGTCAGTGATTTCAGACCTTGCCAATAGGTGGCATTACAACTTCCTTATCTCTGCAGTTCAAATATTTGGTCTAGTGACCCCTTTATACAATTTAAAAAAGGACTTCAAAGAACTTTTGTTTATGTGGGTTATATTTATCAATGTTTAGTATATTTAAAGTTAAAAATGATAAATTCTTAAAATAATAAACCTATTACATGTTAACATGAATACCATCTTAATGGAAAATAACTTTTCCAAAATAACAAAAAATAAGTATCATTGATTTACATTTTTAAAAAATCCAGTGTCTGCCTTAGTAGAATTTGACAGGATTCTCATATGCTTCATTTAGTCTGTTTAGATGTGTTGTTTGAATATAGTATATGAAGGAAATCTGGTCTCCTAGTTACATAGGTGGAAAAGGAAGGTGTATTTTAAGTTTTTTTTTCAAATAATTGTGGAATTAATCTTTGATATTACATCAAAACTCAATAAGTGGAAGTTTCTCAAAAGATTAGCTGCGATGTGGAATCTGAAACCACATCAATGAAGTTTTTGTACTCTGGTTAAAATCCATTGGTATATCCATCTTAGGATGGATCTTTTAACTCTGCATGAATGTAAAACACCTTGCACTGGGCGCACTCTCTGTCCCGCGAGCATGCCTGCACCTTTTCCACCCCCTTCCCATTCCCCCACTGGTGGGCATCTCCTAAATTCTAAGGGACCCCATGAGACTGCAACCAGGGGAGTGATGGACATTGGCATCTTCCCAGGCTTAAGCCCTGAACCTGTCTCCAATGTTCCCCTTTCTCTGACTTTCCAGTGAGCTGACAGCAGTCCCTCCTGTTGCTTCTGTCCTAAGCCTCTCCTTGTTTCACTGCCCCCAGCGTTAATAAATGTATTCTCAAAATAAAAAATAACCTTGAGTTATTGGTCATTTGGAAAATACTGGTTCACTGTTATGCAAATCTTTCAAATGTTGACACATTGACACATTTCATTGTACAACATCAAAACATCCTAATTGTTAATACCTAAATCCACCCTAGCCAATTTGGCTTAGTGGATAGAGCGTTGGCCCTCAGATCGAAGGGTCTCTGGTTCGATTCCAGTGAAGGGCTGCACATACCTGGGTTGCAAGCTCAACTCCGGGGCACGTGTGGAGGCAATCAATCAATGTGTCTCGAATGGATGTTTCTCTCTCTGTGTGTCTCTTCCCCTCCCCTCCACTCTGTGTAAAAATCAATGGAAAAATGTTCCAGGGAGGGGTGGGGGAGGAGGGATTAACAAAAATAAATGCCGAAATCAGAAATATCTTTTAAATAGGTTCTTACTGATTTTTAGAGAGAGAGGGAGAGAGAAACATTAATGAGAGAGAATCATTGATCAGCTGCTTCCTGCAGGCTCCTACTGGGGATCAAACCTGCGACTCTGCATGTGCCCTGACTGGGAATGGAACTGCAATCTCCTGGTTCATTTGTCGACGCTCAACCACTGAGCCACATGGGCTGGGCAGAAATATTTTTTAAGTTTTAGAAAGCTGTCTAGCTCAAAGCAGCAAATACGTTTTCTTAAAATTCTTATTTTTGCTTGAAAGCTGTAATTTTATCATTGGCAACAAATACTGTCAGTTGTTTTCCTTGAAGTCACAGGTTCACTTCATCATCTTCAAGGAAATGTATGCATATACCTAGGTCTGAACAGCCATAGTTTACAATAGGAAACATAAGTGTTCTGTGAAGAAAGCCGTTCGTGCAGCTCAGAACTCACACGGTCAAAGGGGCTTTTCCTGAGACGGCTGCATGCGTTCTTCCTGACAGGTGCTGCACTAGTACTGGATTGAGTGCACTAGAGCAGGGGGCTGCATGCGTACTTCCTACTGTGTCCCAGTGCCAAAAAGAATTACTCCAGGGTTTTATAAAAGCCGTTATTTTTACTGCTTCATTAGGGCATTCTTAAATGAAACTGTCTTTAAAATTTTTATTGCTTTTTTCATTTTGAGTATATGGCAGTGAGAAAATACGACTACTGCTAGTGCAGTTTGGTGTCCCTGCCCTATTTTTGCAAAGGCACCAGCAGTTTTACCCAACATTGCTTTTGTACTATTTGTTCACATACCAACACAGTGAGAAAAAATAATCTTTTAGCCTTATTATGAAAAGAGTTCAGACCTTGCAGAGCCCTGAAAAGATCTACAAAAAACGTGAAGTTTTCACATCACAGATGACACATAAGGACTGGCTGCTTTGTGTGGACCTATTGCCTCTGGAGCCCGGACTCGCCTGGAAACAGGCTCACTTAGCCTCCCCTTCAGCTGAACCCGACTAAAACAACTGGCAAGCTAAACGGCTCATTTTCAGACCTGCCAAATTTGAAAGTGACTGGGAAGGGCTGGAAGCATTGTGGCTCTAGTGTACTGGTTACTGCTGCTGTCATTTTTAACTCTCTCTTGTTTAGGTGCTCGTATGAGTTCTGCTGTTGAGGACTCAGAATACATTTAGAATTTCTTCTCATACCCACTTGTATAAGCTCAAAGAAAAGGGACTTTTTTTTTTTTTTTTTTTCAGAAATGCTTTAAAAATACTTGGGGCTTTGTGATGCTGAACATGCTCTTTCATCTCTGGCAGTTACTGGTGTAAAAAGGAATCAGAAATCAAGAGACCCCAAGATAGTTTGGAACCAGACTTATTAAAAAACACTGGGCTGTTTCTTTCACACTGGGGGGGCCTAGATTTTGTTACCTATAAAGTTGTGAGGATAAGATGAAAGAATGTGCTTAAGCATTATACTGAATTGATACAGTGGGATTCCTGGTAGTACCAGGAAGTCAAGTGCCTAAAAGTTCAACTGAGAAGTAGAGGAGGGGAACCAGCCTAAAAAGGGGATCCCATATGGAGGAAGGACCCAGGAGTGCAACAGAACAGCCAGGAGCACAGCTGCAGCCCAGACTTCATCTCATCAATGCTATTTCTATGTTGTTAGCAAAGGCTAGGCACATTCACATATCCTATCTAATAATAGAAAAACATGGTAATTGACCATACCTTTGCTACACCTCCCATGGGCTAATCAGTGTGATATGCAAATTAACTGCCAACAAAGATGGTGGCTAATTTGCATACTGCAGGCAGATCCTGCTGGGCCGCCCCGCCTAGAGCTGGTGGCAGCGTGATCCCCAGCCGCTGGCCGCCCCAGGGGGAGATCCTGGCCTGCCGTGTGCGGGGCAGGGTGGGCGGGGCCGGTGGCAGTGCAATCCTGAGCCTCTGCCAGCCCCAGCATGGGATCCGGGCCTGTCGTGGGTAGGGCGGGCAGCAGCGAGATCCCGGGCCTGCCATGTGTGGGGCGGGTGGCAGCACGATCTGACTGGCTGCCCGACCCAGTGCGGGGTCCAGGCCTGCCATCTGCAACTGGGGGAGATGGGGCAGGCACCACAGGATTGGGCATGCCATCTGCCACCAGGGGAGCGGGCCTAAGCTAGCAGGTGGTTATCTCCCAAGGGGTCCCAGACTGTGAGAGGGCACAGGTTGGGCTGAGGGACCCCCACCCTCCCCACCCCCCGGCCAGTGCACAAATTGTGCACTGGGCTTCTAGTCTATAATAATAAAAGTGTAATATGCTAATTAGACCAGATGTCCTTCCGGATGAAGCCAGGGCTGCGAGGAAAGCCGGTGCCAGCAGCCGGGGGAAGGAAGGCCTACTCTTGCACGAATTTCGTGCATTGGCCCTCGGCCCTCTATTTTATATATAATAGAAATAAAGTTGCCCTGGCAGAAGATACATGTCATCGGTGGCCCTTGGGGGGCGGGGGAAAGATCCTTTCAGGGCTCTGCAAGGTCCAGAAGATTCATAGAAGTGAAGCTGCCCTGGTAGAAGACACAGGAGTCCTGACCTTCCCTCTTCTCACCAGTGGCCCTGCCCCATCCCACTGGCGGCACCATAGCTCCTGCTACCTGAGCCTTGGAGGAGCCCAGTTTTAAAATCCCACGTCCTGCTTCTGCTACAGTTTGTGCTTTATTAGTCCCATCTATGTAAATTACTAATACTCTTTCTTTCTCTATGTGTTCTGGAAGATAGGGGAAGACTGTTTAAAGATGCTGGCTGGCCCTTGAGTCAGCCTAACATTATTAACATCAGACACCATAAACGGATTTATGATTTACAATGAACGTGGACCTAGACTTGGAAATTCTCTGACAAAGATGAAACAGATGAGTGGTTTCTAAGCCTATTTACAGTGTAGCTTTGTGAGGGGGGTGGCTGATGAACTGCGTGCACCCGTGCTGCCACACCACAGGAAACCCAGGCGGCGGATCCCCAAGCCCTGCAACTGCAAAGGCATGGCTTGCCTTCTGAAGCCCTGCTGGTAGCATCACTATTTCCAATCCCTGCACTAGACACTAATGGTGTTTTCGCCCTTGAAAACTCCTGGCAGGTAATTGGATAGTTCTCTGTGTGTGGTACCCACTAATCCTTCCCTCATGGGAGCTCTTGAATTGCTCCCTCAATGCAATGGACTGATAACTCCCCACTCCTTAGAATAAGCTCTCTACTTTCCCCACTCACAGGCAATTAATCCTTTAAGGATGCCAGCAAGCCACCCTAACTCCACCAGTATGCTTTGTACCTAGCCTCACAATCGTCCATTTGCTCAAGGAGGAAAGATGTTTCAGCAGCCACAATTGTAATTGTATACTCTCATCCCAACATTTCAGAACCTGGGCAAGAGGCTCTCTAGATTAACAAGGGCCTTACCTTCTTGCCTCCTGGGGAAGAGGCATCAGGGGGAGGTGTACTTGTGATGTTCAGTGGGCTGGAGCCACAGCTGGAAGGAGAGGACCCTCTTATCCTGTCAGAGAAAAGAGGAGTTAATTACATTGCCTTTCCCTTTTTTAGAGAGGGTGTGTGTGTGTGTAAGATGAAGGATGAATTGGCAAACTTTCTGTAAAGGGCCAGAGAGTAACTACGTTAGGCTCTCTAAGTCACAGTTACTCAACTCTGTCATTGTAGCTTGAAACAGCCATAGATCATTTGTAAATGAATGGGTGTAGCTGTATTCCAAAAGAACTTTACATAAAAAAACAGGCAAGCTTGGCCAGTATGGCTCAGTGGTTGAGCATCGACCTGTGAACCAGGAGGTCATGGTTCGATTCCCGGTCAGGGCACATGCCTGCGTTGTGGGCTTGATCCCCAGTAGGTGGTGTGCAGGAGGCAGCTGATCAATGATTCTCTCTCATCATTGATGTTTCTATCTCTCCCTTCCTCTCTGAAATCAATAAAAATATATTTTAAAAAATTTTAAAAAGCAGGTGATAAGCTGGATTTATCCCATAGACACCTAATCTAGGATGCAGACCCTGGAGTCAAGCATCTCACTGACAAAGCCCTTGGATTATGGTTTGGAATTCAGGGTGGAATTTCAAGTAAGTGGCCAGTTTTGTTTCCTTACAAAACCCAGATCAAGAGTAGGAGGGAACTTTAGAAGTTCAGTCTCTATCTTTGATACCATGAACTAAACCCACAGCAATGATTTATCTTCTTCCCTGCAAACACTGTTCAGCCAATGAATACTCTTGGGACACGGAGGGTGCCAGGGTGCTCAGCCACACCGAGAAAGTAGCTCTGCAGCAGTAGTGGTCATCTTCTAAGGCAGTGGTTCTCAACCTTCCTAATGCCGCAACCCTTTAATACATGTTGTGGTGACCCCCAATTTCATTGTTACAAATTGAACATAATTAAAGCATAGTGATTAATCACAAAAATATGTAATTATATATGTGTTTTCCGATGGTCTTAGGCGACCCCTGTGAAAGGGTCGTTTGACCCTCAAAGGGGTCGCAACCCACAGGTTGAGAACCGCTGTTCTAAGGCAATAGAGAAATGATGGTCCTTCCAGGCCCTTCTCAGCAAGTGTATTTCTCAGCATAGGTGTACAGAGGGGAAGACTTAGAACCATAAATCCACATACACTTGGCAGCTGCAGGACCTCAGGAAAGTGGCCATGGCCTGGTGCTGAAGCTGGAGTTGAGGCAGAGTATGGTGGCAGCTTCGTGGCCACCAGGCTCCGAGCTCCTCATAGACGAATGCGGCTTTTGAGCCCCCAGGGACCACTCTCACTGCCCAGCAGCCTTTTGGCGCTTGGCCTGTACTGCCTAGTTCTGTAGATCTGTGAGTGAACAAGTTTTCTTTCTCCTGGATGATAAGCTTCTCAAAGGATAAATCTATATACACCTTTAGGACACACAGAGGCCTACTAATTGCTTACTGCAGAGTGCTGTCTCCACCTTTTCTTACCTCTCCCTGTGAAACCACTTTTTCCCAGGTTCCCCATCTTGGAATTGCCTTTTCATTGTTTCTTGTTTCATCTTCAGTATCTAGTCCTTATATTATTCATTTCTCTTTCGGAGAGCATCACCACTGTAGGATGGGCCTCGTTCCTGGGTTATCAAGCATGCTCACCTTCTTCTCCTCCCATTTCAACTGACTTCCACAGTGCTTACCAACACCTGTTCAGCATCCCACAATGAATGGGGTGTTATCATTTTCCAGTGTAAACTACTCAGCACCACTTCTTAGTGATATGAGAAATTTCCCATCAGAGCTCTGTGGCTCCTTTTTACAAAGAGACTGCCCAGTTAGGTGGCCAGGTTCCTGACCAATATGCCACTCATGTGCCCACCCAGTATGTGCCTGTCTTTTCTAGAAGCAATGCCTACCTTCATCACAAACCCAAGCTTCAACCAAGTCCAAAATCTTCCTTGCCTGCTTCAGCCCATGCGCTTCCCCTTTTCTCTATTATAAAGAAAACAGGCTTCTCAAAGGCTGCGAGATCATCAAGGTCAAGGGCTGGTTTACCCTGTTGTTGGATGGTCTCAGCCAAGCACAGGGTATGCAGTGGCTGATGGTAACCTGGTCATCGCTGACCCCACATCTCCCTCCTGAAATGTCATCCTTCTTTCCTGTTGGGTTGGAACAGAACAGCTACCCGCTGGGTCAGAGCCCCACTAGAGCCAACTGGAACATAGGGCCAGCCCCATTCACCTGCAAATCCAGTGGCAGCAAGAATTAGCGGTCATTTTTCCTTTTCCTATGATTATGTCCCATTACATTTGCAGGACCTGGTTTCCAACTCTCCATTCCCCAACTTCAGATGGACTCATAATAACTACTTCCCTCTCAATGACTGCTCTTAGAGACTTAGACTTCAGTAACAATTCTGAGCCCTCTGTCAGTTTCTGTGCCAGGAACTGTCCTGAGTTCCCCTCACGATCCCACAGCAATCCCTGGAGATAGATATGCCTCCCTTCCACGGCCTAAGTCAACAGAGACCAAGAAGCTAAGTGAATCTCCTGAGCACCACCAAGTACCAGTACAGCAGTGATTCTCAACCGGGGTGCCCCAAGAATTTTTAAGACATGCGATACCTATTTAGTCAGAGCACTTTTTCAAATAAAAAAATGACAGTCAACACAACAATAGCTGTCCAGTGTGAATGAATCAAAATTATACCAATTTTTTTTGTTAGATTGGCAAAAAATATATTGTTGTGGTGTGCTGCAGAATTTTAGTCATTAGTTATGTGTGCCACGAGAAGAAAAAGGTGGAAAATTGCTGGAAGTAGAGGTCCAGGACTCACACCCGGGTAAACTTCCCCGTCGCTCCTATGAAGGAGAAGTCCTGCCCGAGGAAGCTTCCATCAGGAGCTGAAGGGCCTGGTCTCCACTACACCCAGGCAGTTTTGTGATCGGAGAAGCTAATGCTTTGAAAACCAGATCTCGGCTCTCCTGCAGTCCTGGGGTGCCAGTGTTCCCCGTCCTCACTGGGAAGCACCCTGAGCCATACACCAAGTCACTAGAGAGTGGAGCCTCCCACGGAGTTCCCTTTAGCTCTGGGCTGTTTGGGTTTAGCCTCTTTATTTAAGGCAGGATTTCTCAGTCTCAGCACTATTGACAGTTTGGACTAGAAATTTTTTTTTGTTGGGGGTGGGGTGGGGGAGAGGCAATTCTGTGTACTGTAGGTTATAACGATATACACCCAATGATGTAGGATGTTCAGGAAGCAGCACCCTGGCCTCAATCCAGGGATGTTTAGTAGCAACCTCCCACCCGTTTGTGACAACCAACTATGTCTCCAGAGATTATAAAACATCCTCTAGGGGTGGTGGGGGGTGAGAATGCTCTGGGCTGAGAACCACCAGTTTAAGGGAACTAGAAGCTGCTACTTGCCTGTGGATTTCCATGATTTCCTCAGCAATCATTCGACCTATTTTTCCTGCCCCAGCCCTGGTTCCCCCTGGAATCCCTGGGACAGTGGGGTGGGTCCTCTTCGGGCCACCTACAACAAAGGAATCTGAGAGTGAGAAAGGGGAAACCGAGGAAGAATCACTACTGTACGTTAAATTACAATCAGTTCATCCCATGATGCACTTGAAGTTCAACCTGAGGGCTGTGCCTTAGGGCTTATGGTTAGAACCATCGCTTGGCAGGAAAAGGCTCAGGTTTCCTTTCAGGTTCAGAGGCAAAGCACTGAAGAACCCAATTCCCCTCCCGGCTCAGCATACCCTCACTGAATGCACCGTGCTGCACAGATAAGGCAGCTCCCTGCCCTCGAGGCTCACAGCCTCTGGGGTGGCAGACAAGATGAACAGTGGCAAAGTGGGACAAGTTTGACAAGTAGGCATGAGGCACCCAACTCATCTTGGCCAGGGGCAGCTTCCTGAAGATTTCAACCCTGAGCCGAGTCTTGAGAGAGGGAGCATACATTAGCTTGGCAAAGAGGCAGGGAGGGGGAAGCATTCCAGGCACAGCAACCAGTAGATGCAAGGGTACTGAGGACAACACTTGGGAGACCACTCCAAGAGATTCATCGTGAATGAGGTTGAAGCAGTGATGGAGGAAATGGGGGAGGCGGGTACCGGTCAGACCATGAAGGGCCTTGGATGCCAGACTAACAGATTTGGACAGATGCACAAAGGAATCAGGAGCACCAACGGACCCTACACAGAAAGGCAATGACTTAGATTTGGTTGTTAGACAGTCAGCTGCATGGAGGATGAACTGCAGTGGAGGATGGGGACAGGCAGAGTGAGACGGGTTAGGAAGTTACCAGGCACAGGGGAGAGGGTGAAGGAGTGGCAGTGGTGATGAGAGGTTTGAGACAGAAGAGGCAGGTTCCATGTTCAGACAGAAGGGAGAGCAGGAGACAAGGTTTCTGGCTGAAGCAACCAGAGGGGCTTGGGGAGAATTGGTTGGGATGTGCTGACTTCCTGGTGCCTTTGGACTCTGGGTGGTCCTTTCCAGGAGGCAGTGGAGAGACAGACCTGGAGCTCAGCGGGGCCTGGATGCACGTCACCCATGGAGGGGGTCCTGCAGAGCACGTGCAAGTGCCCACAGAGGACATGGCAAATGTGGAGAGCAGGGGGCAAGGCCGAGTCCTGGGAGGGAGCCCGGGGGCACAGCACCCCCCTCCCACACAGGGGCCTGTGACAATCATGAAAGAGCACGTCAGTCGCATCACAGCCAGCGGGCAGCACGAGGGAGGAGAAGCAGGAGAGGAGCCGGACTTTGCTATTTCAAGAGCTTCCCGGACCCAGCAGCCTCCGGAAAGACAAAACCAAGTTCCTGGTATTCCAGGCTCAGAGAGGTGAGAAGACCGTGTCCTTTGTGCTCATCCTCGCGAGGCCTCCCTTGTTCCACAGAACAGGGTGGCTGGGGACCCCAGGTACGAGAGGCCTTTTGTTCACAAGCAGCTTCTCAGGGGCGAGCCCGATGCTCTGGGCAATAGTTACCTTCTCCAGGGGGCAGCATGCCGTCCATGCTGTGGGGGGACACTGTGAGCTGCGGGAAGCCTGGGTCCCTGCCTTCCAGGACGCTGGCTCTGTGAACATCCCAGCAAGAAGGAAACGTGAGTCAGGCCTGCTCAGACTGTGCACCTTTCACCTTGGCCAAGATGTCCAGTGTCCACTCTGGACCTGGACAGGCCAGAAAATGAAGTGTCTGTCTGAGTGAGTGGCCCAAAGGTCTCCTCGCTGAGCGATAACACGATGGATGGCATCCTGGCCTTTGGCCTCACTGCCTGGGGGCCCTTCTGATCAGTGGTGACTGCAGCAGCCCCTGCCCCAGCTGCGAGCCTGCTCCCTGCCAGCCTGCACTGCACCTGCCCTAGCCCCTCGCTCAGCCCGAACCACAGGTGGGGGTTTGGACACCACAGGGAGGGAGATGTGGGGAGCGGCCCAGCCAGAGCGAAGGTCTTTCCCTTCCCTGCTTCTCTAGCAGGTGGCATTCCAGCTGCAATGCTCAAGCCACCAGCCTGGTGGGCACCCCCTCAGCCAAGGCCAGTCTGAGCTGATGCCTATGGGAGCCTTCCATGGACGGCCAGCCCTTCCCTCAGAGATGCCAGCAGAGCCCCGGGTGAAGGGTGTGCAGAATTCAGAGCTTGGCTGCTTTATCTGGAAGGAGGTGGTAAGGGTTCCTGGAGCAATGCCACAGGCCTGGGGCCTGCACGGTGTGAGCACTAAGCTTGTCCCCTGTTAACCCGTTCGGCTTCTGCAATCCTGAGGCTTCACAGGGTATTAGCAGTTGGCACTAAAGGATGTGATACTGGCTGTGACTGCACCCCTTTCCCTGGTAAGGAGCCCAGGGCATTTCATGTTGAAGCGAAGAAACTTCTGACATAGGAGAAACACTTACAAAACAACAGTGTTGGTTGAGACAATGTATTCTACTTCCTTGGTCCAAGGGTTCATGAAACTGAACCATCGACTCCGCAGTGTGATGAAAGAACCATCTTTGATTTTAAACTTATAGCAGTTAGTTGTAATCTTTTCTCTCGTCTGTAAAACTGCAAATGCAAAGAAACCATGAACATTGTTGTTTCCTCAGGTCAGGGTATGAAACGCACCAAATCCTAAAGCATCGGGCTCCAATGCTACCTCTCCAGTAAGCCAAGGTCGTTTCTAAGGGGCTGACTCAGAGCCTTGCGATTCAGTTGTGTGTCTGTCCCCGTTTCCCAGTCTATGAGACGATGGCTCCAGGAAATGCCTGGCTGCACTGCAGACATCGGCCAGAATCAGTGTTGACATGGATACCAGCTAACGAGAAGGCGTGGTGCAAAGGGACCGTGTTTTTCTCATCTCAAAGCCCGAGGCAGTACAGCACTTTTAGGACATCTTCATCCAGAGAAGTCACTCACCTATTCGAACCTATTCTTTTATGTAACAAACATGAAACGAGCACCTTTCATGTGCCAGGCCTGGAGATAGGAGACAGACTATGACACTTGCCCACAGGAGAGCAATGAGGCAGCTATGCAGAGGAGGAGACTGGGGCCTTGAGGGATGAACAGAAGTTTGACAAAGGGAAGAATGCAGCAGTGCCCAGTCGTGACAGGGCCAGGGAGGCGGCAGGGGACAGTGAGATGGTCGGCGCGGCTGCGCACAGGCCTGGGCAGGCAAGGATGGGGGGGTGAAGCTGAGGAGGTAGGTCGGGGCCAGGTGGTAGAGGGCCTTGAATGCCTATCAAAGGCATTTGGCCTGGAGTGTAAAGGCGAGTTTTAAGCAGAAATGGGACATTGTCAGGCTTGGTCTACCACAGAAATGGGTTAACTATGGACGGAAGAGGGACTGGGAGCAGAAGGGAGGCCTGTCAGCAGGCTCTCGCAATTAAAAGGTGGGCACAAGGGCCCGAACCAGGACAGTGGAGGTGGCAAAAGGGTCCTCTGTGGACATTCACGTCTGAGGTGAATGAACCGATCTGGTGGACGATAACGTAAAGGAAGGGTCAATACGGGTTTCTCTCTGAGGAGGCTGCATATGTGGCGTGCCATTAATGAAGAGGAAAAGACAGGCAGCAGTGCAGGGTTTTATGAAAAAGAGAATTAGAACTGTTGGGCCACACCAAATCTTTAGGGGTCCAGGTGGATCCTGTGAATAAGGGATGCCCTCTGGAAATCAGCCGGACCTCTGTCCAGAAACGGCTGGGCAGGCAGGGCTGGGTTCTGTAGGGGATGAACAGGGCCGGGCCACCAGCCTCCTATCCTCACAGATTCTTGGCCTCGAGGCCCCTGGGCTGACTGACGCTACAGCCCTGGGGGAGATTTCCCGGAAGACCGTGTGGAACAGTGCAGAAGCAGGGGCATGTAAACTTAACGTCCTCTGTGCAGCCGGCTTACCTTGCCTGTGACATTCTGCGAGATGGCCTATGTCATCTTGGTGAAAATATTCATAACATGATGTGCCTAGAAGTTCTTGTGGTAAATATGCCAAAATAGCTGTTGCCCTGGAAGGGAATATTAAAATTTAAAAAAGCCAGGCAATTACTCTGTGGAGATTTTATTTATATGTACATATATGTATGTATACATGTATACATGACACATGTATGTATGCATATATGACAGAGTCAGCCCTCTGAAAATCACCCACCCGGCTTTGGCCTTGTTCTCATATATATATGTACTTCATGCAACTGAATTACACTAAAATTATAAAAACTGAGGGAAAGAAAGCAAAGAAGCCTTTCCAAGGGGTTGCTATAACAAGTAATCAGGTTTTGGGAGGTTTAAAAATGGTAACTATATTAGTTAGATAAAAATGTGGTAGAAATCTACACCCCAGTGCAAAACTTATCCATTTTACTGCCAACTTTTTATCAGGAAAACCAAACACCAGAAGGTCCAGCAGCAGGAGCCATCAGGACCTTGGAAAATGTCTTCTTTCCCCGCACAGAGTGACTTTGCAGGAGCCTGAAAATGATTAGCCTGCGAATATTCTTAAGAGGCAGCAGAGGGCAGTGGGAAACCTGGGACCGCTGGGCCTGCAGCCCAGGTCTACTACCAACGAGTGCAAGTCCTGGAGGAAGCCAGGCTCCAGGCTGGGCCTCAGTCCTCCTCCATAAACGATGAGATGGACAATCAGTGCTGTCCACCAGAACCTTCTGTGATGATGGGAACGTTCCATATCTGAGCCAAGAGCCACATGTGGCTACTGAGTACTTGAAATGTGGCTAGTGAGCCTGAGGAGTTTAATTTTAATTGATTAAATTAAAACTTGAGTAGTCACATTAGATTACTAATAGCCTCAAGACTATTCTTTTCCAAGTCCTAGTTCCCAAATTCCCATCACAGGAGGGGTCCGGGAACATCCCACAGATGCTGTGCCTACGGGTTCTCTGGCCACGGGCATCCAACCACCTACTTAACTAGCTCCACACGCCAACAATGAGAGGAAATCTCTGCATTTACGATGATATTCTTATGGATCTCAGATTTTAGCAGCGACCCCATCACTTCCTCTGGCTTTATTCTTAGGAAAGCCAGCTTGTTGCCCTTGCCCCATGGTCTCTGCTTTACTCGGGGTTGAACTCCCCATTATCATTCAAGAGTAACATGCAGGCGCTCACCTCTGGTCTACAAAAACAAACTTCCCGTCGATGGCATGCCGAGAAACATATTCCATAGACTTCACCCTGATTTCCCCGTTCACCGGTTGTGGAACCACGTGAGAATGCAGCCGTCCTATTGCGACAAGGCAGCTGAGATTACACCCCTCGTTGTCCTGCTCGTTGTCTTCGTCCAGCCCCATCTTTGTGGGTGGCCAGCTTTTCAAATAGCCGGTGCTGTGGATTGTGCAGAAGCTTTTTCGATCTGCTAGAAAGCAAAGTCCACGGTTAGTGGCAGTTGCTTTGGGGGACGGAAAGGAAGACTGAAAATTAACTACCATCCAGTGTCATGTGTGTTTAGTCAAGCTGGTTAAACCAAGGGAGAGGTATGAGTCTACCTGGGGAAAGGAAGGCTGCCCAGAAACACAACGTGGAGGCAGATCAAGAAGGATGGGCTCTGGCTCAGGGACGAGGATGTGCAAAGACTGAGGATGTGCAAAGGCTGAGGATGTACAACGGCACAGAGCATATCCGGTACAAGAAACAGCACGGAGCTCTGTGTGGTTCAGTGAAAGGGAATGGCTGGGGGTGCAGCTGGAAAGGCAGGTGGGGCCTTGGATTCTTTGCTAACAATTGTGCTGGTCTTTTCTCATAGGAAATGAAGATCTCCCAACAGGATTTAAGTGGAGAAACAGCAAGATCAAATCAGGGTTTGGAGGCTCTAGAAGCAGAGTGACAGGTGAACTGGAAGAGGAGACCAGGAGGAGGAGAATCACAGCGAGAGGCGAGGGGTGCGCTGGGCAGGGCCCTGAGGAGGCGACAGGGGAGGATGTGGGAGAAACTGCTGAGAATTCCTGGGATTTGGTATGATTATCCAAGTATTTAGCATGAAAGAAAGCAAATGAAGATAACTTGATTTCACTTTGGGACATAGTAAGTGTGGAGCACCTTGGTCAACCATAAAAATCCTTGGAGTGTGTAGCAAGCATCAGGTCTGTGCTAGTGACTGGGAACTGTAGAAACCAAATCCTGTTCAGGATTTAACTTTTCTTCAAGAGCAATGGGAACAGCCAAGGATTTGAAGTAGGGAACCGATCAGATTTGTATTTTAAAAAGGTCTTTCTGGCTGCTGTGTGGAGAGATGGAAGGTGTGTGGGGTCTGCTTTACAAAGACAGGGGAGAGCTGAGTGCAGCCTGGATCTAGAGATAGTGGTGAACGTGGAGGTGGATAAACAGTTCAGATACCTTTTGCAGAAGGAATTCACTGTGGCAGGGCTTTGTGACTGGGGTGGGGGTGAAATGGGGTGAGAGGGTGCCTCTCGGGTTTCTAGTATGTGCAGCTAGGTGGATGGCGGTTTACATTTTGCTGTATTATTAGTTTTTTGCTGCTATTTATATCAAGGAGAAGCTCAGGTGGTTACTTTTACATCTATCATGTTTAGAGATGCCCTTGAGATATCTAAGCAGGTAGATTTAATAAGCAGTTAATTTATGAATCTGGAGTTCAAAAGAGAAGTCTGGGCCAGAAATATAAACTTGGCGGTTATTGACATATAAATGATATTGAAAGCTAAGGGATCACCTCTGGATGGAGCAGATACAGAAAAGAGAAGGTGGCCCCAGACAGGCGAGGAGCCCGCAGCAGGAACCAGGAAGAGAGGCTGGAGTGGCTGAGGGTGGGGAGACGAGAAAGGGGTTTCATGGGATCTGAGGAAGAGAACACTTTAAGATGGCAGAAAAATGAAAAGTGACCTTTGCATTCAGCATGAAGGTCACTGATGAATTCAGCAAGAATAGTTTTGATGGATGGGTGGGTTGCTCAAGAGGCAGTTAGAATTGTGGATGGGAGTATTTTTCCCAACCAATGACAACAAGCAGAATGTAAGCAGAGGAAGCCTTCCCACAACTCTGTCGCCCTGAAAGCCCATCAGGGCTTCCAGCTCTCCCTGCCCCCCTTCTCCCACGTGGTAGGTAGCGGGCAGCAGGGTCCTGGCTGCGGTCCTGGGACTTGCCGCTCTGGCCAGCGGGGAGACGCTGAGCCAGTGCCCTGCTGAGCACGCCCGTGTAGAAGCGAGCATCACCTGGGACAGGAGGTGGCAGAACTGTGAAATGGTTACCTTTTTTCTTTGAGCAGGTGGAGGGGAACTCCTTGTCTTCAACCTTTACTGAAGGCCTGTTACACTTCATCCTACAGAAGAAAGAACGCCGTGCTCCAGAACATAATCGAGATGGCCCAGGGGTTATATCTGTTTTAACTGGGAGTCCAGCTGCAAATCAATACACAAAACGTGATAATCTGAGAGCAGTGTTGTCTGTCAGGAGGGGAGTGTGACCTTGAAGAAAGCCTTTTCTTTCCTGCCTCCCTGCTTATAGCGGTGACATGAGAATAACATTTCTCCTCAGGTTAGGCCTTAAATGATGCCATATGGGTAGGTGTGTGGTCTGGCAATGTTTCTAGGTCACCTGGAATGCAGCCCCTGGAGGAATGGACAGGGTGCTCTGGGAGATAAAAAGAAACAGCACAGGGTTCCTGTCCAGCAGGAGCTCAGGGCTGAGAAGGGGAAATGGAAGTTCATCATGAAAACACAGGGTGATGTATGATTAGTGCCAAGTGAATGGCAGACACAACCCGTGCTTCCCATGGGAGGAAGAGCATAGGCTGGGACTTGATGGGCAAGATTTGGATGCGGAAGTGGAAAGGATGAAGCAGAATACTCTTAGCTTCTCAGTCCAGATCCCTGGACCCCACTTAGGTCTGTGCTGTCCAGTTCAGCAGCCGCCAGCTCATGCAGCTGTTGCACATCTGAAGCACAGGCATTCTGGCGGGGTGTGCTGTGCGAATCCACACAGGATTTCAAAGACTTAGTACTAAAAAAGGTAAAAGATCTCATTTTGGATTTATTGGGCTAAATAAAATATAGTATTACAATTAGTTTTACATTTTTTACTATTTTTGATCACAAATGTGACTCATATTTGTGGTCTGCATTTATGTTTTCACTGGACTGTGCTGTGTTAAACCAACTGAATTGGAGTCTTGGGGGAGGGGGCAGCGTGACTGTGACCTTGACAGAAACACCAGCTACTTATCACTGCAGAAGCTGCTGCTGCAGATCCTGTTGGGGCAAGGTGCGCCCACTGACCACCACAGGGGTCAGGGCCAAGGCTACTGCCCAGGGTTCCTCCTGGTCTTACCTCCTGCAACCTTCCTCCCACACTGCCGCCTCTGATCTTCCCAGAATGCCAGTCCGAGCCTGTCCCACCTGGTCAGAGCCCCTCCGTGTGTCCCCACAATGGAGAGGCCTTCGTATCCCAGCCCTCCCCTGCCCATGCATGTTTTTTTCCAGCAGCATCAAGCAGCCGCATGGCAGGCGCCACACCTCTGCACCCACCCACAAATCATTTCCTCGGCTCTCTTCCTCTCTTTCTCACCCGGCAAACATTAATTCATCTTTTCAAACCCACTGCAGTTGTCACCTACACAGTGATGCCTGTCCCAGCGCCCACATGAGAATTAATCATCCGCTCTCTCTGCCTGGCACCACTTCTGTGGCTGCACCTATTATGCAGGGAGCTGTCTGACTCCTTGTCTCCAGGACTGTCTGGTAAGAACCTCAAAGGTAGGGGCCAAACACCATTCATCTCTTTCTCCTCAGGTCACCAAAACGTTGCAAGGGCCAGACTATAAAGGACACGTCGCGGAAATTGCATTGTACTTTTAGGAAGAAGAGGAGTGCCTTAATGAAAAGGATAGTTTAAAGGAGATTCCACTGGTGGTATTTCCCTCCAGGGATTAAAACAGGGAGCTTGGAAGCAGGAAACTGGTTAGGCCATGACTGCACTGGGCCAAGATGTGCCGGGAACTGTCCCATATGCTTTATGTATATTAACGTGTCTAATCCTCGCAATAACTCAAAGACAAAGGTACTATTTTGCAGATAAGGAGGCTGAGGCACAGAGAGGGTAACTAACTTGCTCAAGGTCACACAGCTGGCCAATGGTGGAACCAGGATGTGAGCATGACAATCTGACTCCAGAGCCCACATTCTTAACTGCTGTAGTGCACAGCCTCCCCTGGGTCTAAAGGAGAAGAGAACTAAAGACCCTCACACAGGAGGCAGGAGAGGATGCAGGAACAGGAAGCTGGGGGAGTGTGCACAGTGGTTCCACTGCTGCAAGAAGGAAGCCAGGAAGGGGAGCCAATCTAAGGAGGAACCACTGTAGTCAGAGAAAACTAGCTACATTTCATTCCAAGTTTTCTTACTTTTGTGAGGCTGCATGTATACAACTCAGATAAACAGAGATAATTATTTTCGGGGAGAAACAAATCAACCTGGTGTGAGACCTTTAAACTTAGGGGCATATAACTGATTCTGAATTCCTAGGGGAATTTCCGGATTCTTAAAAAAAAAAAGACTGAAAATCAGTCTGGCCCCGTGTGCTCAGTGGTTGAGTGTCGACCTATGAACCAGGAGGTCACGGTTCCATTCTCAGTCAGGGCCCGGGTTGCAGGCTCGACCCAAGTGTGGGGCATGCAGGAGGCAGCTGTTCAATGATTCTCTCATCATTGATGTTTCTATCTCTCTCTCTCCCCCGTCCTCTCTGAAATAAATAAAAATATATTAAAAAAAGACTAAAAATCAAAAATAATAAAATCGAAGTAGTTGTTTTTCCTCTCAATGAATTTGGACATTGAGTGTTTTCTTCTTTATGTAAACAAAACAAACACAAAAGAATGTACATAATTCCATTTTGCCAAAGATAGGAGGGAAGAGAAGGGACCCACACTCTTAACTGAGTGCGTTCTGCGGTCTCTGGGTGTGCAGTTGCACGGCGCTGAGGAAGCAGCAGCCTTCTCTGTACTCACTTTTCGCATCGATGAGGCGCTCCCGGGGGGCCGTGTCAGAGGAGGAGAGCTGCTCCTTGACTTTGGCAATGTCTTTAGGATGCAGGTAGTCAAACAAACTCTGGCCAATCAGATCATTCTGTGTGCATAAAGTATCAAAAATGACAAGTCACCAGCATGTAGAATATAAATTACCTAAGTGCTTTCCCTTTATGTTGTATTTTAAGCATGACAATTTCAAACATTTCATATGAGAACTTGCACACGTGCATTTTGTCTAGATACGGACATTGGGGGGTTGGTTCTGATAACACAGGTGGGGAAAGGGCTCAATTACATAAATAGTTCATGTTCCTTGAAGACAAGAATCTGTGCATTCCTTTTTATTTCTGATGCCCACAAAGTCCCTTCTGAGATCCCTGGGGGAGGACTGTAGGCATGGGCTCTGCCTCTTGCTCCTCTAAGTCTCTCTGTTCCTAAGCAAGTTGGGTCACACCGAATGCTTCCATAACCTATTCTGTTAGCAGAGATAACCTTTTTGGAAGACTAAAACGAGTAAAATATTTGGAAAACATGAAATTTACTTTAATTCTAATTCATACAAGTGTTATTTTGACTCTAATTCTGCCCAATCCAGTGTTCATGCAAACACCAGCATGCCAAGAGTGACAGAATGAATGAATGAGTGAATAAAACCTCTAGGGACACAATAGGTGAATAGCTAGAAGCTTCCATAAATGTTATTATTTGATCCTACAAACATTCCCAGAGGGTATGGATCATTACAACCAGATTTTAGAGGAAGCTGAGGTTCAACAGAGCTAGTAAGTGGCATGTCACTGAAAGCACAGCACGGGTGGGTTCCATTTCCCTGTTCTCTGGTATTGTATGATCTGCCTGCCCCTCTTCCTCCACCTCTGCCCCGCAGCTGTGGTGTATTTCTTTTGCAGTAATAAGAAAGTTAGAAAGCTGCTGCTGAGATCAGAGTCAAACCTTTCAAATGGTGAAACATGGATCATACATATGTTAAACGATTTTTCTAAGTTTGAATTAATTTCTCTGGTAACAAAGAATTTTCTGGAAGAAGGATTGGTGGGAGGACAAAATAAGCATTTCACATGTGACTTGTATGCTAAGTGGGGAGACCTTTTTGGCTGCTGGGCGGCTGCCCACCACCAACAGGGGCATGAGCAATACCTGGCTGTAGTTGAGGATCTTGAAGACAGACTCTGAGACAAAGAGTATCTTCCCTCGGTCACATCCTACGACAAACAAAAATCCATCTGCTGCCTAATCAGGAGAAATGGATAATCAATTTATCACACTTCAAGAAACATGACTGTAATCACTTTGATAGCAATTAAAGATTAATGTTCTAAGTAACCAAAGCACTGGACTGCTCTCATGGACAATTTCACAGGTATGCTGAGCATAGGATGCTTAAAGCAAATGTCTAATAAAAAAACAAGATTCTCTCCAAGGCAGATCTATATCATCTATGTCATCTAGTGATTACAGGGGAAAGTCCAATTATTAAATTCTGTTTCACAGCAGAATTCAGGGTAACAATGTTCCTTTGATTGCATTATGGTCCAGAGACGTCATATGTTATAGCTCTAATTAAAACAACTCTACGCAGAATCACAGAGTCTGAGATTGGAAGGATCTCTAAGTTCGGAATCCCTTCTCCGATCTCGGCTACATCTGTCCGCGACTTAAATGGCTCCATTTTGGGGGAGCACTGGGACAGTGGTTTTTGTCTGGTTTTATGCTGACATTTGGAGTAGGGCTGCATCATTGGTACTGTTTTAATCCCCACTTCTGCCCCAAATGCCTCAAATGTACGCAGGATTGAAAGCTAATGCTCTCAAATATTATCCTTTGTTTTATTTTAATTTTTATTTTAATATATTTTATTGATTTTTTACAGAGAGGAAGGGAGAAGGATAGAGAGTTAGAAACATCAATGAGAGAGAAACATCGATCAGCTGCCTCCTGCACACTCCCCACTGGGGATGTGCCCGCAACCAAGATACGTGCCCGCAACCAAGATACATGCCCTTGACCGGAATCAAACCTGGGACCCTTGAGTCCCCAGGCTGACGCTCTATTCACTGAGGCAAACCAGTTAGGGCTCAAATATTACCCTTTGACCCAGGGCTAGGCTGTTTGTTCCTAAGTAAGATAAGAAAAGCAAAATTTTCCCCTTAAACGCTTCTTACTTCGTTGCTTTACATACAACTAAAAATCTACAGTGCCAGTAAGGACAGGTGTAGAGACAGGGCAGTATTTGTTAGAGAGACTGAAGCGGGTAACTACCAAAGCTGCAGCATCCAAGAGCTTAGACTATTTCATATGTGAGCACGATTCCTAGCCCCCTTTTCAGATGGACAAACTGCTCATCTCCTGCTGGGGTCTCTCTACTGCCCGGGAATCTATCCCAATCTCTCGGGGACTTGCTCTTTACTCACCCCCCTGCAGTTCTAATACACGGTGGGTCAGTCTTGCTTTGTTCACTAGCTCTCAGTCTGTTCTTGGGAAAAATATAGAGAAACTCCATTCTCTTTTCCACAAAAGGACCTTTGGGATACAGCTTAATTCAAGGAACTAGGAAATGAATTCATGCGCCGGAGGTTAAAGAATGGCACGCGCACTCGTGCTGGGGTGAAAGGAGTGAATGAGAAGGGGAACAACTGCAATGGCTGTGAGAGAAGCCAGTGGGCCACCCAGCTGGGAGGAAGCCAGGATGACCCTTTCCTAAGATAGGCTTCTGAGTGGGTCCAGGGGCAAGGAATGATGGTGAAGGGGAAGCAACTTTGCAAGCACCATCTGCTGGAAGCCTCATTCAGTAAAAAAATAAATAAATAGGGTATTAATAACTTCCTCATGTGCCTTGCACACAATCATTTTCAACCGGGTAAGTAGTTTGAGGCTTTGCATTGATGAAGTGATGAGGCACCCAAGGTGCCTATGAAGAAGGTGACTGTGGCATCGTGACACCTGGGTCTCCAAAGGCCAGTGACTAGTCAGTGTGAGGATGGCTCAATGCATCTGACCCTGCTTCACTGGGCAGATGACACCATTAGGGGAAGGTGTGGGGTGCGGGGACTCAGGAGCAGAGGGGTAAGGACACCCGAGCACTATGGGGACTCGGGAAAAAGGCTGGCTCGCTCCTGGAGGATGGTGTTAGCAGGTAATCCAGAGCCCTGGGAGGGTCTGCCTACTTTTCAAACCATGGGGAAGCAGGGCATCTAGATATTATAAACAGCCCAGGCCGACTGCTGCCTGACACTGTTCACTAACGGTGCTTGGAAAGCACTTAGTGAGGCAGGCAGTCAGCTTTGTAAGGAGAAGCAGAAGTCCAGTTCCTGCTGCCAAACTGTTCAAAAGAGTCTGAATGGTCCTTGCTTCTGTTGAAGCAAATTCCTGGGGACGGGGTACCTGGAATTGGCAAGAGTTTAGACAGGACTTCACAGCCACTGCAATGCACCGGAGAAGAAAGGAAAGTTTTATTGGGGATGGAGAAGACAGATCATCACTGCTATTGTATGAAACGGAAGAGCAGAAAGGCAAGTCCAAGATGAAGTATTTAGCTTGAATAGCATTAAAATCCTTGTTTCATACCCTGATAAGTTTGGACATCTGATAAGAAGTTATTTAGAAAAGCAGCAACAAGAAAATTACTAAGCATTTGTCACTATAAAAGGAGCTTATTTTATATATAACGTATTATATATACAATTATTTTTTCCTTAAAAATGTCATATTACCAATATGGCAATCAAGACCAGCCACATAATTTGTAAGGCTCTGTACAAAATGAAAACGCAGGGACTCTTGTACAAAAATTATGATGTTCATGCTGAATCTCAGAGGGAAGGTGGGGGTGGGTGGATGGGTGGGAAGAGATCAACCAAAGAAATTCTATGCATAACCCATGGACACAGACAATAGTGTGGTGAAAGCCTGAGATGGAGGGTGGGGCGGGTTAGAAGGGGTCAATGGGGGGGGGGGGAGAGACTTATATAATACTTTCAACAATAAAGATTAAAAAAATTATGATGTTCAAAATGGCAATAGCAGAGCACAAAAGCCAAGCCTGGGCCTGGGTGACTGCCTAGGTCACATGCCCAGGAAGCCCTGGTGGTTTCTCTGGATATGCAGCAGACAGTTTCTATCTGGAACTTCAGCAAACATCCTCTGAGAACAAGGACATCTGTTGGAAAGAAATGGAGGTGAAGGCAGAGTTGTGTCTGAGTAACTGTGCCCTGAGAGGGGTGATCCACAGATCGACACGAATGTGAGGGAAGCCATGGCCCCACCCTAACATGTTTACCTGTCAGTGGATACGCCTAGAATAGTGCCACGCAGATAAAGTCCTCAAAAATGTTTGAATTAGTGAATGAATGAAAATGAAAGACACAGAAGGCGTGCCTACCAGATTTACACGCCACATGAAGCCTCAAAGGATTGCTAATCACGAGCTGGAAGGCGGGACCATCTAATAAGTATATTTCGACAGAGATAAAAAGAAGTTCCAAAAAGTGAACTGCACCCATACAAGATGAAAAAGACCTGGCCTAACAACAATTCATGTGCAAGAGAGTCGGGGAGGGGCAGTACTACAGCTGCACCCAAAGGTGGCACTAAGACAGCTTCCATGGCAAGGGAGGTACCAACCAGGCCATGCAGCCCCAGTCCTACTGGCCACAGCTGAAGTTCTGTTTTGGGCTATGAGGGCCACTTCTGGAGGAGAAAGCTAGCAAACAGGTTCTGGAAAGTGTGTGTGTCTAATGCTGCTGGGGCGGGGGGAATTGCCCCCCCCTCTTGCCCCCTCCACTGTGGAGGCTGGAAAATCTTAGCCCGGGCTCTGCCACCTGCCCTGCTGCTAGGGGTGACCAGGCGAACCTTCTCGGCAAGTTGAAGTCCACTCCTGGGCTTCCAGGAAGCGCATCCTTTCCTGATAAAAAGGACCACTGGCCTGCAGCCTCCCCTGCCCTTCTTTTCTGGCTGGTCTGACTACTGAGACCTGGCACAGCCAGCTTGCTACCCCGAGGAAACAGCTGCCCTGCTAGTCCAGCAAAGGTGTGTGGGAGACCGAGCCTGGTTCCTGCTGACCTCACTGGAGCCCTCTCCACCCCCACCACAGCCTACCTAGAACCAGCTAAACTTGAGAAGCAAAATGCTGTTAGTTACAATATTATTGACCATATTTCCTATGCTATATTTTACATCCCATGACTATTTTCTAACTTCCAATGGTATGGTGCTAGGTGGGTACCGGAAATATCAGGGGGAACACTTTGTAAAGTATATGATTGGCCAACCCCTGTGCTGTACACCTGAAGCTAATGTAAAATAATATTTCAGGTAAACTGTAATTGAAAAAATTTTAAATAAAAAAATAAAGTAAAAATGAAAATTAAAAAAAAAATTTGTTCATCAGGCCTTCTGTTCCTCGCAGTTGAAAGCTTTCCAATGCAGCACGTCATGAAGGGATGGAGAGAGAAACTGGAGTAAGCAGGGAGGAGCCAGGCTGAGCCGAACATGGGTACCGATGACACAACCATCCACCTGGACTACCTCTATCCTGGGCTTTGCAAACATCTGCTCAGAGAAAGGGGTCTTGATTCCACAGGGGCCTCAGCCAGTGAGGTCAGCCCTGGCTGTGCGCGACGGGGGCAGATATCTTTCCTCTTAGTTATGTTTTCCTATTTTGCTTTTTACAATCTGCAAGAGGACATGTTTCTGAATTCCATTTCTTTCCCTTCCATTGACTCTTGCTCTGCCGGGAACACACCTTGGAGCCCGCACAGACCCAATTCTGCGGAAGGCCGCGTTCTCATGGTGCCGCCTCAACTGCCTCTCGCAGAGACCGAGTTGATGAACGAGGAGCTCCAGTCAAGCAGGCGCAGCATCACCTCCTCCACTTATTTTCCTCGCTGGATCATGGGAGTCTTTTGAAGTTTTGCTATTTGGAAGGGATTCTGGTGTAAAGATTTTGGTGGATGCTTTTGTGCTAGTGGTTAAGTGAGAATCAGAGAAATTCTCAATTGTTCAGTGTCAGTCCCTTTCTAAAATCTTCATGCAGGAATGTGGTTCTTAGCTACCACCTATTTTTTTTAAATATATTTTATTGATTTTTTACAGAGAGGAAGGGAGAGAGATAGAGAGTTAGAAACATCGATGAGAGAGAAACATCGACCAGCTGCCTCCTGCACATCTCCTACTGGGGATGTGCCCGCAACCCAGGTCATGCCCCTGACCGGAATCGAACCTGGGACCTTTCAGTCTGCAGGCCGACGCTCTATCCACTGAGCCAAACCGGTTTCGGCACTACCACCTATTTTTAACAAAGTCCTGCCTCTTCTGATTTAAAACCACAGTGGCACAGACCTTCCATTTTTGCTAAGCAAGGGCAGAAGGGAGGAGGGAGGTCTCAGAAGGAATGTGAGGCCTGTCCAAGCAAGAAGATAAAGAGGAAGTGGCCTAGGAACAGTTCAGGGTTCAGACATCAAATTCCCACATGCTGGGACTTAACCCTGAAATCTGTAAAAAATAAGTGTGTGTAAAACAGCCCGTAATTGCCACATACCCTGAGGATGAGGTGTTTCAATTCATCATCTGACAGAAAAGTTGGTTTGTAGTTTGCTTCCGTGTATGGATTGGTGGCACCTTAGTGGGGAAAGAGAGAAAGAGTTGGCACATTTTATATTCAGATAATGTCTCATTTTACTTCACTGCCTCGAACCTCCCACCAGGGGTTTAAATTTGACCTAACTGAGATAAGGCAAGACCTGGTCTTGAACAGAACCCTGTAATACCAAAGAGAATTCCACTGAAAAGAGAACACTGTTGCCCACAGGAGACTGAACGAGCGTGCTTTTGTCACCACGGGGGAAACCAAGAGATAACAAAGGAAGTTACAAATCTGCTTCTAGGAGAGAAGGCAGCTCTAGCAGCGAACTGGCTGAGGCCCCTGGGACGGTTCCCTCCTCCCAAGATGTGTATTCAATGGGCTGTCTAGCAGCCCCTCCAATCACCACTCTACACGCATGGGAAGTCATCCGGTCTGCCAGGCGAGCAAATATATTATAGAGGGCATTTAGTGTGAGCGCCCCTTCACTGCTGGTGAGCTAAATGAGCTTGGCAACCCAGAGAAATGCATCACTTCAGTAAATGCAACTCTAGGTCCCGGGACTGAAATGGAGTAAGACTTGCGTTTAAAAGGCTGTCAGTTGGGCATCTTTCAGAAGAACAATAACTTAACAGAGAAAAATGCCAGCAGTAAATGACTTGGAATCTGCAGAATGATGAGTGGAAGAGTGAAGAAATAAAATGAAACAGGTCCATAACAATTCAAAGTACCAAGGGGAAGGAGGCAAACAGGACGTGCCTGTGACCTCCATGTCAACCAACAAGCACAGATTATTGATCCACACCCCCTTCTGTGATAACTGGAGTTTGCACTCTTCTAATTTAATAGAAACTGGCTGATAGTAGTTTAGTCTCTACCATCTCAGCTAGTATAAATTTTTAAATGCCATTCTCCAAGCACAGGATACAATTATATTTTTGAATAACGATCAAAAGTCAGACAAAACAGGCTACGTCTTATTTTTGGTGGCTTTGTAGAAATAAAAAGATGTAGTTCTTTTGCCACACGGCTTAGAGATCTGACTGAGCGCCCACTTTCCAATTGCCTCAAATAGCCCAAGACTAGCTATGGAAAATTCCAAGAACAGCATTCACTAAAAGGCTGATAATGTTTCAGATTTCTCCTGTGGTTTGGATAAGTCACTTCCACAGTTCTGCCTCGTTTTCTCAACCTCACCACACTCAGAGAAGAAGGAAAATACTGCCTCTCCTATAAAGGGTCTGGCTAGTTTGGGAAAATTCCAGGAAGATGACTATGTCAGTGTTCATTTCTAGCAATAAAAAAAAAAAAAAACGCAGCAAGAATCATGAACCAGCAACTCTTCAAAGGAACCACGATGGATTTTCCTCTTAAACATGAGACTGACTTTTCTGGGTCACTCAGTGCACTTAGATTTCTGATGTTAGTCATGTATGCATAGGGTCTGACTACATGCACACATATGGGGCATCAGTGGTGCCCTCTCTGATATGTGCATAGTCTGACCACACACAGAGACATGCTCACAGCCTCTACCCATCTGGGATAAAAGGCTGTGGAACTGCATCTTGATACTCACTTCACTGGCCATCGTGTCTACTGCTGAAAATTACAGGCATATTACTCAAGGCGACACATTTGCAAGTCATAAACATTTGCCGTAGGGACGCAGGAACATTCTAGGCAAGGGTGGTGCATTTGTGGACAAGGGCGTAAAGGACAATAAAACCTGGGGTCTCACCTCGTAGTGTTTTCATGTGCTGAACAGCCATCCTTAGCACAGTAAGTTTATCTAATTTCCTGGACATTGCGTTGCATGTGGGTACCAAGGAAGCCAATTCGTCAATAAAGCTGTTCATTTTATCCCGACGCCTCTTTTCAATTTGACTGTGAGCTTCCCTGAACAATAACATGAATAACGAATTCTATAAAATGTAACCCAGCATTAAGGAAACAAAGACAAAAATGAGATATAACTGTTTTCAATAATCATCTGGCAAGGCAAATTCAGAATTTGCAGACTGCTTCAAACTGGACTTTTTTATTGAAGTCACTAAAAACGTGGCCTCTCTGCCAGGTCAGGATTAGTTTTTTTAAATGCTTATCTCATCCTTCCTTAGAATTAAGAAATATTTTTAAAAAACTGTCTTTTCAGAGTAAACTGTATTGTTAATTTCTCATTTCTTTTCCTCTCAGCCTCTATAAATTTGGATTTGAAGATGGAGGCAGATGAAAAAAGGAGGGTGGCCAAGTTTTTAAAGAGCAAAACATCCAGAACCGCCATCAGATCAGCAGGGGCCCGTGGTCCCAGGTGAGCCGTCTCTGAGGGCTGGAAGGAGCCTGCTGTGTGGCCTGCCAGACTCGCTGGGTGAGTTGCCAGGTAATTAATGATGCCATCCTTGGATCAAATATGACCCCACACAGATACAGCCGATGCTACATCTGTCCCCAGAACTTCCTCCAAAGAACATCACACTCCTCCCTCCCAGGAGCTGCTGCCCCTGCACACTCCCTGACTGGTTTACACCTGCCATTTGTGACAGCCCCCTAAAGAGGTGCATCCACGGTGGAAATGTAGTTCCCTGCTGCCCTGGCCAGGTAGCTCAGTTGGTTAGAGCATTGTCTTGATACGCCAAGGTTGCAGGTTTGATCCCTGGTCAGGGCACATACAAGAATCAACTAATGAATGCATAAATAAGTGGAACAACCAAGTAATGTTTCTCTCTCTCCCTTCCTCCCTCTGAAACCAATGAAAATTAAAAATAAAATTTTTTTAAAAAGAAAAAATGTCGTTCCCTGCTGCTGCCATAGCAACAGAACCATGAGAGCTCCTGCCAAGGCGGGTCTGCCAGAGAAAAGTGAGAAATCTCGGGTTAGTCAAATTCTGCATCCCTCAGTTCTGTCATGACGGCCTCCGAGCAGGAGGGTTGAGGACCACATGGACAGGGATAAGCAAGTGTGGTTGGCGGCAGGAGGCACCATGGTAGAGCACCTATTCCAGGGAGCAGGGCATCCCCCGTCCTGCCTTCAGGAGCAGTTTTCAGGACAACAAGGGCCCCTTTCAGAGGCGAGGGGCAGCCCAGGAGCTGCATCACTGTGCCCGGTCTCCTCCAGGGCCCTGCAGGCAGGAAGGAGTAACCTGCCAAAGAGTAGGGGGAAACAGCCTTGATTTATTTTCTGCTCCCTCCAAAGTCCTTCGGGTTACCCATGCTTAGACAGGAAAGAGTGAAGGCCAGCACAGCCTGCAGAGAGGGAGGGCAGGAGGCCACAGACATGACCGTGTCGAAGGAACCGCTAGACCGGGACCAGAGGCACAGAGCCTCCTCGGCGGTCCCCAGGAGACCAGCAGTGAGACAGAATGAGGCCCCTTCTTACCTGGCATTTTTTATCCTTCCTTGGTGCTCTGCGAATTCTAACCTGCAAAAAAAAGCAAAAGATGAAAACACAAACCAATGTCTTCTTCCCTTTTTAATTAATTCTCTGTTTAATCCCTGTCATCTCCACAACACACAATGTTGATTGTCAGCTAAACTGGGGGCTGGGGGAAGACAATCTTGAGCCCACAGGCTCACAGCCTCCTTGTTTATCCCCATCCAGGACATGGTGGAACCTGCACCAACTAATAGAATTTGTGATTATGCAGGGAAATGACTACAAGGACGCTGAAGTTAAATGACTGGGCTCATGGTACCTTCCATGGGGGTCATCTTTGTCTGTGTCCATGCTTTCCCTGAAAAACAGACAAACAAGCAAAAAAACACAAAACAGAACATGACTATTAAAGACATACACAATACCTTCTAATCATAATGCCAAAGGCTCTCATTTATCCAGAAACCAAACAATTAGAAAGGTCAAATAGCATAGTACTGCTTATGGATACGTAATAAACATATATAAATAAAAACAACTTGAAACTATATAAAACTCGGACTGGTTTTCCAGATTATCAGATGAAATTTATATATAATCTCAATAGAGTTTTCATGTTAACATGTTAGCATATTGTGTGAAAATTGGGAATAGGTTGCACTTATGGAAACTGTCAGTTCATCAGCATATCTAAGTAACTACAATACCTACAATAACTCATTCTGGATAAATGGGGCTTATTCATTTGCAAAACATATCAAGCATCAGATATCTGTGCATACATACAGACTGGATTGTGTGGGGGACTGAAGTGAGGAGGGGAATCAGAGCACCAACAAAAAAGTGCTGAGCAGAGCCCCGAGGTGCCTTTCAGAGGCACTGCTGCCCACTGTTCCAGTTCTCAGCATGTGGGGGACTCCAAGGAATGGGACAGAGGAGGGACTGGGGCAGAGGCTGTGGGACCCTATTTGGCTGCAGAGGTGCTGGGGTCCCAGCATGAACCTGCCTCCCTTCAACAGACTCCAGAAATCCAAGTTTCATGGCATCTTGTGTTTCAGTAGAAAATCGACTAGAATTCTCAGAGAAAGGAGTTCAAGGTCCCCAGGGTCGGCTCACAGCCTAATTCAGCTCCTAAATTTATCGGGCAGGCACTGACTCCCCCCTGGGCCTCTCCCCTTTCTCCTTATCCCATAGAAAGGAGGAAGTGCACCCTCCACACAAGGTATTTCTAGGGCAAAAATGACTTTTTCAGGAGCACTGAGTCATGGCATTCTGGAGCAGTGGTTCCTGGCAGCGCCCCGGGTGTCCTCGCAGACAGTGTCTCTAGCTGATCCCGAGTCCGGAGGAAATCACATAGCCACACAGGCAAACGGAAACTTCCATCCCCTTTATCTGGGCTCGTGTCTGCTTACTGAGGCCAGAGTGACCATCTCAGGGGAAGAGGAGCTCTGCCTGGAAGGTGTGATGTTAGTACAACAAAATGATAGGAAAAGGGATTATGGTTGCTCCATTAACAGAGTCTCCATGAATTCAAAAGACTTGCAAACTAGGGTCCCTGAGGGAAACCTGATGGTGACAAGGTTGGAAACCATAGATAGCAGAGGTCTTAGAACATGTCAACGGTCCATAGAAAACATCTCCTGGTCTCTCTATTGGGGAATTACTGCCACAAAAGAACACCCTTCCGGTTTTCACTCCCATCCCTGGGCATTTGCTCTGAATCATCTGGGATAACTTGCATATTAACCATAGCACCTCCTAGTGGGCATCTGACCTCCAGCCACTATGCTCCCCAAGTCTGACCTGTGAACTTCAGCATAACGGACATCTGCTGTAGTGGGGACTCCTCCTTGGAGATTTTCCCTCATTAAACAAAAGCAAACCTTTTAAATGGCCATTTGGGTAAGATTCCACACAGAGGCCTCAACAAAACAAACATGGCTTTGACTGTTCTCCATACACTGCCTTATGCCCTAGTGTTTGTGCAGAGATAGAAGAGTTGACTGTAAGTGTGAAAGTTTACTTACTCAAAAGAAAAGTCATCAAGTCTAAAAAAAAAAACACACACAAAAATACTATTTAATATAACAGGTACATACTCATTTCAATGATGTTTAAGGGCAATATCAATGTTCCTATGCTGTTTTTGGAGATGACCACTACTTACTTGTTCTGCAAATATAGGGTGTTCCCCAAAATGTATACACATACTTTGAATAATTATAAAGGCAGTGCTTGTTAAAATACATTTCATTTTCAAGATCGAGCTATTCAAGTGTATATACATGTATTAATCAACTGATGTCTTCCTCAGGGAGGGGCCCTCAGGCAAAGCTCTCTCTGAAACCGCTGAGGTTACACCCACGGACTCAGTCACTTGCTCAAAGGAGCAAAGGAAGGTAAAGGCGGGGTCAAGGCAGGAACTTGGCTTTAAGGCTCTTCCCCCCCTCCCTCATACGGACAGTCTGGGAGGGGGCTGATGCCTCAGCAGTGCTGGTGCTAGAGGTCCCCCCACCCCTCCCCACTTGCTTCTGGGGCAAGGTAAAAGAAAACAACTGTGTGGCCTCCTGGATTGCATCTTTCACTCCGATCCCTTTCCCCAAAGGGGGTCCCTCTTCCAGGAGGAGCAGCCCCCGGATGCTCCACGCCCATGAACTGCCACTGTGTTCGGCCAGAAGAGGACTAGTCTGAGGGCCTTACTGGTAGTCGGTGGAGCTGCCTTTCCGCTTGCGGGTGCAATCCACGCCACTGGTGCCCAGGGAGCTGGAGAGGAGGTCTGTGGCGCCCGGGGACATGAAATCACTGATGGTTGAAGAAATGTCCATCCTCTGGTCCGCCATTGGGAGTCTGGAATTGGGACAAGGAGGCACAGAGGCGAGTTTATTTCCACGGGCTCTTCTAAATGCTGGAGGGCCAAGGTGGTGCTGGGCAGCGACAGGTGCCTGTTTGCAGCACCCACACCTCTCACCCAGCCCCTGGAACAGGCGCTTGGCAGGAAGGGAAGAGCAGCGTGCCTACTTTAGCGCTAGTACAGGTGATTTTGGCTCACTGTGTGTTTTCCTGATTAAAAACCCAGAGGACCCAGGTGAGGGCATGGAAGAACTAAACCAGAGCCCAGGGCTCCGGGAGCTATGGCCCATGCTTCCCCCCCAGGGGACCAAGTGTCCCAGATGTTCTGTGGGAGTCCTAACTTCATTTTCTTCCAACCAAGAAATCAAATCAATGAAATAGATGATTTACTTGTTATCTTTGCATTTTTGTTACAATTTTTGTAAATGTCATAGGAAAGTAGGCAATATACTTCCCCAGGCTATACGGGAGGGAGAGAGGGGAGTAAAAGTAAGTTTACAGTTGTTCGTAGGAAAAATAATATAATGATAAATAACAATACAAGAATAAACTCTGTTTCGTGTACTCACAACCACAAACCTACTTTTGCCCAGTTTGGTCCCTCTCTCAGCAGCCCAGGCAAAGTCTGTCCTATCTTCCCTGACTGTCCTTTCATACCCAGCATCCCCTGCAAGAAAAACCTTGCATAATGAAATGAAGACACTATAAAAAATTTGCAAAACATTTTGAGAATTCATATTTTAAAAGCACAAAGTGAGCTGGCCCAAAGGAAGAGGCTGACAGGTACCTTACAAGGAACTCCAGCTCCAAACCAGGTTGAAGAGGGCCGTGTGCTGCCCGCAGTCAGGGCCGGGCTGCCCAGGATGAGACTGGGGCTCACTCCTCTCTGGGCCCGAGCTTCCTCATCTGCAAAGCAATGGCTAAGTGTGAGCGCTTGTTTTCACTGTTACTATCAGGCTCACAGATTCAGCAACCAGGCCCACCTGGTCAGGTTTGCGCCACCTTTTCACTTTCACAAGCACTGCTGGAGTGAACATCTTGGTGTGTATCCTGTATCTCCATGCACTTACGCTATCATCTCTTAGGATAAATTTCTGAAAGTAGGACTGACAGAGCAAAAGGGGACACACATTGTACGCTTGGTACACACTGAAACACTGTGCTCCGGAGAACTCCAGTAATTTATATCCTCAACAAGAGCTCCTGTCAATCTGAAGGTAAGTACAGACCTCATTGTGTTTACTTGTATTTTTAAATGACTACAGATGGTGCTCCTATGTTAGAGGCATCTCTCTGTTTTCCTTTGCGTCTACCCATGGCCCATTTTCCAATAAGTTGTTCTCAGGTTCTACAGGCCTCCAGACCACGTTCACCTGGGCATGATGGGAGAAAAGCTTACAGTCCACCTCCTCTCACCCAGAGGCCCAGTGCTGCCACGATCTGGACTCTCCGCTCCATTTGTTCACCCACTCTGCTACTGAGGATGTCATACTTTCTCTTTGCTCCTCAAACCCCTAACATCTTTCAGATCCTCATTCCTAGGTGATAACGTCGCTTTCTACTTCGCTGAGAAAATAGGCCACGCAGACGCTGCTGGTTAGGACCCCACACCCAGCGAGTGCCGAGTTTATCCTCTCTCACGACTCAGGACACTCACCCAGAAGTCTCTCCCTGCCCACAGCCCTGTATCACCCACCTTCCCGTCTCTTGGGTCATTCTCATGAGGATAAAAGCACATTGCAACAGTTCCGTACTGGAGGAAAAGAAACCTTTGAACTTCATTCCCCTCCAATTACTGCCCCATTTCTGTTTCCAATTCCTTTCCTCCTACTCTATAAACCAACTCCAATCAGGCTTTTGTCCCCATCATGCCAATAAGACAGCCTCCACTGTCATGAGTGACCTCCTCACTGCTAAGTCCAATGGCCCGAGTTCCATTCGCTCCCTATTTGACCCAACAGTGACATCTAATAGTTCTGACTTCTCCCTCCTCATCGTCTCCTGGTTTCAGAGATGCCACTTTCTCACAATTTTCCTTCGACGTCAGTGGCCACCCCGTTTTGGTCTCTTTAGCTAGTTCTTCCTCATCTCCCTCCCCTCTAAATGAGGGTCCCATGGTGTCCTTGAACCTCCCCCTCTGTCTATACTCCTTCCCTAGGAGATCTGTTTAGTTTCATTGCTTCAAATACTAGCTATGCTAGGACAACTCCTAAATTAACATATCCAGCCCAGACCTCTCTCTGAATTCCAAGCTTGTATAACCATCTCCCTCTGAATGTACAATAACATCCTCGAACTAAAACATCCACGACCAAACCCCTGGATCTCCCCAAGCCAAGCCTTTCAGTCATGCCGATGTCAGTAAGCAGTATTTCAATCCTTCTGGTTCCTCAGCCCCCAAACCTGGAAGTCATTCTGACTCCTCTCTTTCTTTCACAACCTGCACCCAATTCATCACAAATCCTATTAGCTCAATGTTAAAAAAAAATCCAAAATTCAGCCACTTCTCCATTTTTACCTTTACATTTCTACTCAAATATCACTTTATCAATGATGCTTCCTTGAATATCCATGTAATACAACCCCCTGCCAATCCTCCCTAACCGCCCCTTCCCTGCTTTATTTTTTTCTATAGCCCTTATCAAAATTTAGCCTACAGTAATCAACTTCTTTATTTCTTCTCCATTAGACTATAAGCATGAGAAAAGCAGGGATTTTGTGTGGCTTACGGCTTGCACCCTTAGTACCTGGACCACAGGAAGCACTCAATAAATGGATGTTGAATGAATTTATTTGTAAATTAGAAATATAGTCTTTGTTCATCACAGATGTTATAAATACTTACCCCCCTTTTTGCCTTTCAACTTTATTTATGGTATTTATATAATAAAAATGACATTTAAAAAAAAGCCTTTTCTTACTCCCCAAATCATAAGAATATTCTCTTTACCAATATTTTTTTATGATTTTACTTTATTTAGTTCTTCAATCCACTTGGAAGTGATTTTTGGTACACTACGAAATTCCCAACCTTATTTCCCTTCAATGGATAGATAACCATCCCAACACCATTTACTAATCTACACATCCTGTTGCCAGTCATTTGAAATGCCATCTTTATTGACTCATTGCCTATCTCTGGACTTTTTTTTTTTTTAAATATATTTCTTTATTGATTTCAGAGAGGAAGGGAGAAGGAGAAAGAGATAGAAACATCAATGATGAGAGAGAATCATTGATCGGCTGCCTCCTGCACACCCCCTACTGGGGATCGAGCCCACAACCCAGGCATGTGCCCTTAGCCGGAATCGAACCTGGGACCCATCAGTCTGCAGGCTGACGCTCTATCCACTGAGCCAAACCGGCTAGAGCTATCTCTGGACTTTTTAATCTGTTCCTCTGAACTAGTTATTTCCATTCTAGTACTACACTATTTATTATTGTGGTTTGATAATACATTTTACTACCTGGTAGAATAAATCCTTTCCCTCATTCTTATTCATTTCCTGGCTATTCTGATTTATTCTTTGAGAAGCATTTTATAATCATGTAATCACTGTTATATTATTACTGACATTAAGAGAAGTAATGAGAACAGAGCCCTGCCGTCAGGGTCCTGGTGGCCCTTCGGGCTGTGTGTTGGGCATGAGGCAGAATATTTGAAGTTTCACCACTTCCTGAAGGAAAAACTACCATGGAAGCTGCCAATAAGCCAGTGGGTGAGGGGAATGGTAGGAAATATGATGACTTATTACCTGAAGTTAGAGTTCTTCAACCTCCGATCCACCGTGGGGGAGAAAGGAGCCACTGGACTTGGTCACCTCAGGGCGATTTTCATGTTTTGCAGTTTCCTTTCAGGCAGTCAACTTCTCTCAGAAACCTGCAGCGGGGCCCACCGGAAAAGAAAACCCAGACAGGTCACTCTGGGGTAAATATGTTTTAAAATCTCATATTAGGTAAGGGAGATGGGGGAGCTAGCTCAGAAGTCCTCCTCACAGGGAGTAACTGGGCTGCGCACAATCCCTCCTTCAGCGGCCTGTGAGACTAACTGCAGACACCTGAGGGGGTCACGTGTTGGTAGTTTAGTTTAACAAGAAATATGTTAGCAGATGTTTTCTGTTAAAAACAATGGCTTTTAAATTACTAAACATGGGTTTTGGGACATGGCCTTAAGAAAGATAATTATATTTTTCACTTCTCCTACTGGGCCAAGCAATAATAACACTCAAGCAGTAATTGAGTACTTTGCATTGAGCCCTGTTCTTATTGCATTGTATAGATTAACTCACTTAAAACTGAAGGATAATTCTATGAGGCAGATACTATTGTTTTCTTCATTTTACCGAGGAGAAGGCTGGGACAGAGAGGTGAAGGAACGAGGCAAGTTCACGCAGCTGGGGTAGAGGGGCGCCAGAAGCCACCCTCACTGCTAATGTTGTCACTCAACCCCCGCAGGTGAAGTCAGTTACCTAAACGCAGACAAGGAACAAGGGGAAACAAGTCTTGAGAAAACACTGAACCAACACAAAACGCCAGCAGAGCCAATACTTTAAGCATTTTAGGTTACTCCCAGAAGGTTTAAGAAAATGTCCGTGAACCTCAAGCACGTCTGTGCACACACAAAGCCAAGGAAGAAATCCGCTGGGAAAAGGCACCTGCTCATGTGAACAACGTGGGCACTGCCCTGCCTATCTCCTCCTGGCAGGACAGAGGGGTCTCCTTTCTGCCCTGTGTTCCCTGAACCTGGGAGGAGGTGGCTGGAAAGGAAGACGAGAGGTGCAGCCACCCTTTGCCTCCTGCCCCGTTCTGCCCTGAGATGGCAAAACTTTGGTTTTAGGTGGGGCTTTACTGACCTCGATGAAGCAAGAGTTCCGGCGTTTCGCATTCCACTGGCTAATTCTTGCCATCTGTGGACTATCTATCTTTGTCTTGATCATTACAGAGGCCTTCAGATGAATATCCAGGAATAGAACTGATTTGTCCTCTTAATTTATGCCCCTTTGCAGTCTGACTCAGAAACCTTCACCGTCTGACTGAGACCCATGTGCAAACAACCTGACCGGAGCTCTGGACTTCTAGTTCCTGAGCCTCAGGTGACACAGCAGCAGGAAATGGACGCAAAGTCCCCAGGAAGTGCTGCTGGAGGCAGGCTCACCGTGGGACTCCATCTAAGTCCCATTCCCCGCCAGGTCACACACTATCCTCCCACCCCTCAAATGAGTATCCCAAGATCCACCCTGGGCATCCTTTCCCTTCTTCCCACACTCCACAACCCCCAGTGAGCCCTCCGCTTGATGGGTTCAGCCACTTCCCTCGCCCCCTGGTTGCCTCCAACCAGGCTGCTCTCCTCTCCGCCCCCTCCTCACTGTGGCCAGAGACAGGACACCCCCTGCTCAAAATACTTCAGCAGCTTCTGCTCTGCTCCATGCCTTCCAGATAAAACCTCGAACTCCAGGAAACGCCAGGCCTCTACCATGGCTTGCTCGCCCTCCAGCCCAACCCTCCATATCGGCTGCCAAAAGCTCAAGGCCCCTGAGATACTTAAGTTCCCAGCCTCAGCTGTGCCCACAGTGTCCTGCAGGTGTGGCTCCCTTTAGCCACTCCATCACCTGGTGAGCTCCTGCTTCCCTTCCCAGAGCCCTCAGGTGTCACCTCCTGTTCGCTCTCCAACCCTTCCCGACACACCCCGTGGCCTCTATCTACCTCTGCCCCCCGCCCCACTGTGATCTTATTGTTAGGTGTCTCCCAGTACCACCCCTCACTCCCCACCCCCCGAAACTTAGATGAAGGCTCTAGGTACCAAAAGCCATGTGAAATTTCTTATTTTGATAAATGTTTCCAATACTCAAATTTACTTTATAGAAATAACAAATGGTAACATGGATTTTGGCACTATATTTTGCAAAACAAAGGCCTTTTGGCCTTTCTTATATGTTTGGACAAAGTTAGGAAACTAAATCAGCTGTGATACTTAACAATTATTTTTGGAAAACTGTCTTCTCTCTGAGAAAGTATTCTTAGATGTAAGACAATAAACGATACAACAAAAGAAAGACCACACCCTCTTTCTGTGCTACCTACTTTAAAAAGAAGCTTGACTCAAGGGAGGGGGCTCCCATGGACAGAGGTACTGTGAGAGGGGCCCTTGCTAGGGGGGGCAGGGCCAGCTCTGGTGCTGCCAACCAAGTGGCACATGGCAAGAATGCTTTGGGGAGAGCCTGCCCTGGAGTCAGGGCCACATGTGTGCCCACTTCTGAGTTAGAGAATCCAGAGGTGGGGGAGGCTCCCTGGCCAGCCAGAAAAGTGAGGCACAAAGGGACTTGTGCAGTGTGCTGGGAGGAACTCAGCACCCTCTGTCCCACCGCAGTGCCTTGAGCACCTCAGAGCACAGGGAGGAGACTCTCAGAGGCTCCACAAGGAAGTCAGGAGGCTGGAAGGAGGGGTCACAGCTCAGGCGCTCCTGCAGAGAAGCCTGCAGCTGAGAAGGATGAGGGTATCAACCACTCCAGAGGGAGACACAGATGCTCCTCTGAGCAGAGTGGGCAAGGCCCAGTGCCCCTTAAGAAACCCACATAGACTGTATACAGGAAGATGGCCATATGCAAGACCACCAGTCACACAGCAGGGGTCTCTCTGCCCCTGCCCTCCTGCCCCAGCACCCCAGAATTCTGCAAGGAGAGAAAGGGCACCTGCAGGCTCTATTAAGGTTCTAACTATCAGCTGCCCTCCCTGTGGGGAGCGTCTGCAGGCCGCTTGGGTATCAGGCCCGGCCCTGTGACTGGACTTGACTGAAGATAATAAGATGGACAGGACAGCCGCCAGTTTGGAACAGAACCTTTGGCACATGTTTCTTTGTGCCAAGACCAGCGGTTTTCTGACTAGCTCATGTTCTGGATGGACAAAAATATGAGGAAGAAATCAGCTTTGCTTCTGTTAAGCCATTGAGATGCTGAGGTTGGCTATTACTAGGGTGATCAAGTCTTCTGTTTGCTTGGGACCTCCCCATTTTAGCACTAAAAGTCCTGCATCCCAGGAAACCCCTCTGTCCCAGATGAACCAGGATGGTTGGTCATCTGGTTCTTATTGCTGTATCACTCCTCCTAAGCTGCCCGACACAGACAGGAGGAAGGAAATACAGAACAAGATTCTGGAGCCACAGACCCAGCTGACCTGGGAGGAACCAAAGGGAAGAGCCAAAGGGAACTGTCTAGTTCCATCTTCACGATAACCTGCCCATTAACTGTGATTATTAACCCAATATTCCAGGGAAGGGACTACAGATTGAAGGGTCCAAGTCATCTTCAGATGGCACAGATGGCCAATGAGGACTGAGCCGAGGTGTGTCTGGCTTTGGTTCTAACCACCACCCTGCTGCTAGTGCTGCCTCCAAAACCACCCCTGCAATGTAACGACGAGAGACCCCCAACCAAGCACTCCTGGGGACGGAATGAGGGGAAATGCTAAGAGGGAGCAATCCTGGTCCAGAAACCGAGCACATAAGCCATCCCTGGGCTTCCTGGTGAAGAGGGCAGAGAGGGACCCCTGGGTCCTCCGCCAGGCTGGGGCGTGTATCAGCTAGCCTACTGGAACAGGATGAGCCAGGAGGCGTATCCGCCAGGGAGGGTCTCCATGGGACCTGAGCAATGCTGTGCAGAACGGCTCTGGGGAAACATGCTTCGAGAAAGAACACAGGTCTTCCCCCTTTAAAAATGGGACCCCAGGGAAAGCCTGCCCCGCCCTCTCGCCCCCATTCCCAGGTGTGGCAGCTGAATAGAGTTCTGTTAAGACCACTTTGTGAAGCCCCAGGATGTCACTGGAGCAATAAATGGGCACAGCTTAGGGAAAAATGGGCGAGAGTGAATCAACATCTTTGATTACCTTGCCTGGTAGCTATGTGCTAATTAACCTACTTCCCCACAGCATCCCAGACCCCCAGGTTTACTGAGGGGATGAACGTGGACTTGCTCAGGTCTGTTCAGATGGTGGTGGCCTTTGAGCTGAAGGGGCCCTGTCCCCTCTGCAAGTCCCCCAGACCCTGCTTACTCTGACAGCCTGTGGAGAGTTTGGTTGCTGCTGCCACAGATAGATTTAGAGAACATTCACCCAGTGAGATTAGGTACTTTGAGCCCTAGAGCAAGCATGTCAAACTCAAGGGCTTCGGGTCACATGACTCGTTTATTTGGTCCGTGTTAGCCTTTGAGTTTGACATGCTTGGCATAGAGGTTTGCACCAGGATTATTCGACAAGCATTTCTCTAGCCCCTGGTGGAAGCCAGGGCACTGGGGACACAGAGAGGAAGCAGCAGTCCTTATGTTCAAGATTCCTTCTATCTGGCTGGAGAGACAATGTTTAAGTAAAGACATGATGGCATGACCCCTGCAACAGGCAGGGCCATCCTCACAGCTGTGTGAGCAGCACATGACTCCAGGATGTGCCTTTGCCTTTCAGTGGCAGAGATTTGTGGAGCCATTATGACACACCTCCAGTAGGTGGCAGTCAAGTATTTTGAGGAAGGTGTGCCTTATCTCTCCTAGTTGTGGGCATGTATAGCCTGGCTCCTGACTTCTTCTTTTTAAAAATGCTATAGAATAAGAGAATAGAGCCTGGTCCTAAAAATTCAGGGGACGAACACTCTTTTCATCAAAAAACTTACTACCTGAAGTTGAAGCAAGTTCTGGGAAACATCTGCATCTTGTTCTAAAGGAAACAAAAGGAGTGTGCACCACTGTTACTTGGTGGGAAAGGGAAAGGTGCTGGGTGAGGGAGAGCCCAGTGAAGAGGGGGTGGCCCAAAAGGCTCTCTGTGCTTCTGGTTGGGCTGCAGCTGGGGCAGCTGGGACAGGCAGCAGGGGGTGGGCCCAAGGAGGGCCGAGTCTCAGAGACAGAGAGAGGCCTTTTCTGAGATCGGGGGAAGGTTGAGAGGACAGAAAATGGGAAGAATACTAGGCAGTGGAGAAAAGGGATACCGAGGGATCTTATATGGAGTGGCCTTTACCTTGCATCATTGCAGAGAGTGAGGCCAACTGTGAAGCAGGGGTGGGCCCCGTGGACAGGCCAGGCAGGGGCGCGGGGGACAAGGGGTGCACAGCAGCAGAGTCTGGCGGGTGAGGCCACACTGCAGGCACTTATTCAGAGCCTGCCAACCAGGCCTGTGCCCTCCCTGCCACCTCCACAAGCAGCAGAGGAAGAGCTGGGATTCTCCCCCAGTGAGGGGCAGGTGGGAGTGGTCAGTACAGAGCCTCTGGAGCCAGAAGCCTGAGTTCAAGTCCCAGCTCCACCACTTACTAGCCCTGTGTCCTGGGCCAGTTCCATGACCTCTGGGAGCTGCAGTTTCCTCACAGACTGAGGGAGCTCAATATATGAAAAGCACTTAGAAGGCTCGTCAGGCTAACTGTGGTTATTGATGTGGGTGACCTTGTGCTGGTGAAAAAGGAGTACAGAAAGCTGTGGAAAGGTAAACGCTGATGTCAAAGAAAAGCAAACTCAGACTGGAAATCTCGGGCTGAAGGAGCTCAGAAATGGTGAGAAAGAAGCATTGGGAGTGGGGAGACTGACTGGCAAGTGGACAAGAAAGAACTTAAAAGTGAGGAGCTCCAGGACAGGGAGGTCGGGGACCAGGAGGGAGGCGATGAGGGTGACTGGGAGAGGCTGGAGAGAGGGACCTGGGAGGGGGACCAGAGAATATCGCAGAGGTCAGCGTTTTGCAGCAGGAAATACTGAAGGCTGAAGAATTTGAAAAGTAAGTGGCATTTTATTTTTAAAATTATTATTTTTTAATCCTCACCTGAGTATATGTTTTCAGTGATTTTACAGAGAAAGGTAGGGAGAGAAACATCAATGTGAGAGAGAAACATTGAGTGGGGTGCTTTCTGTATGTGCCCTGACCAGGGAACCTGCACCCTAGTTATGTGCCCTGACTGGAAATTGAACCTACAACCTCTTGGTATATAGGACGATGCTCCAACCAACTGAGTCACCCAGCCAGAGTATAAGTGGTATTTTAAAAATCCAATCTCTTCATTTTATGGTCAATAAAACTAAAAAGACATAGCCCCTCCTACAGAAAGCTGGGAACAGGATGAGAATGTTAAGCCAGTGGGTGATAATAACAGAATTATGGAGTTGCCCAGGGAGATGAGATGCTGAAAGCAAAGGACCATAATTTCCCTACAGAGATGCACCCGGGGCTTTGGGGTGAAACAGTGACCCCTGGCTAAGAGGTACTGGGGGCACTGGGAGGTGGGCATCCTCCTATGTTCCACCCACATAGGTTTTGGCTGAGAGGTAAGAAGGCCTCAGATGACTACCGTGACCCCAACACCCTAAAGCAATCCATCCAACACAACTTACTGAGCACCCATACATGCCAGGTATTTTCTAAATTACCACCACAAATTGTATGTAGCAAACTTACATTCAAGACAATTTTGTAATAAAGAAGACACTGTTGGTGGGCTTGCCTACAATCATTCATTAATCTTTCAACAAATATTTTGAGGGCATCCAAGTGCCAGGCACTGTTCTCCACGGCAGTGCTGGGGGTGTGGAGTGGGGGAGACAGATCCCCATGCTCACACGTTCTGGTGAGGAGGGCGAGCAAAGATAAATAAGTAAATAATGCTGGGAAGTGGCAAGTGCTGGGAGGAAAGTCAGACAGGGCAGGAAGCGCACTGGAGAGGAAAGTCGACTAAACGTGAGGAGGTAAGGGGTTGAGGAAGGAGCGTTCCGGAGAGAAGAGCCCATCAAAGGGCTGTGATGAGCCAACAGTGTTAGAGGATCAGCACTGATCCTGCTTGGGTTTTTCTTCTTTAAATTTTTATTGCTTTTGAGAGAGAGAGAAAGGGAGAGGAGGAAAGAGAGAAACATCGACAGGCTGCTTCCTGCACACTCCCCAACCAGAGCATGTGCCCTGACCAGGAATCAAACCTGCGAACTTTCTGTGCACAGGACAACACCCAACCAACCCACGGCCGGCTTGGGTTTTAAATCTGGCTTGAGTGCTGAGAAGAGGCTGTGGGGAGGGAGGCTTCTTAAGTGGGGACCGTGTATGACCAGGGGAGGAGGGACCATGTGCATGTGTTGGGGGCCTGTATGTTTATGTTGCATGGTGGTTTGCAGGTGTGTGTGTATATGGGGGAACAGTAAAGGTAGCACAGGAAGAGCAGTAAGGACACGACTAGCATAGCCTGGGAAAAGATGCTACAGCTCAGCTGTGGTCTTAGGAGTGGAGGTGGTGAGAAGTGGTTGAATACTAGGTAGTATATTTTCAGGCAGGCTGTGCTGATTGACAGCAATGAGGTATAAGAGGAGTCCAGGCTGAGTGGCCATGGGGGGGTGATGAGAAGTTGTTGATTCTTAGTATACTCTGAAGGAACAGCCAACGGGATTTCCTGACTGTATTTTTCTGACGTGAGGGGCGACAGCCAGTCTGTGAACAGCAAGGGGCCGGCAGACGGGGGAGAAAAGACAGCTTGAGTGGACTTGCCAGGCAGTGCACCCTGCGTGACAGCTGGAGGAGTCCACCCAGCAGGGACAGGAGCCATTGGTTTGGGAAAATGGCTCAAGTGAGAGGAGCCTGTGGACATCTAGGCTGCATCACAGACCACACGGCTGCAGTCCCCCTGCACCCGCCTTTCTGGAGCGGACACTACCTCCCATTTACTGAGCTCCAAATGTGCCAAGGGTGGTGCCGGCCCTCACACAGCCCATTTGGCCCTCACAATGACCTTTTGGAGAAGGCATTGTTATCAACATCCTGTAGGAGATGGCACTGAGGCTCAGAGAGGCGCAGCAACTTGTCCAAGATCACACAGCTGGGAGGTGGGGAAGAGGGACTGAACCTAGATGTGCCCATCTCCACAGCTGGGACTCCACACAGGCTTTGCTGCTTCAGTGACTCAGCAAAGAAAAGCAAAAGCAAAGGCTCTGTCCCAAGTAGGAGAAAGAGGGCAGGACAGGCTTGTGCCCATCCACCTCCTACCTACACTGCAAAAATGCCAAAACTGGTAACAAGGACACCAACCAACCAAAACTCTGGGGGAATGGCAGGTGTTTAACTGGTTAACTCAGAGTTAATCAGGTGATCCTTTCTGTTTCGACTCTGAATTACTTTCTGACATGCACTTGCCCACTTGCCTGCCCGGGCAAGCACAGCTTGAAAAAGACGATTTGATCTTGTGACCAGTCTTGAGACTGTCCAGCTGGGCTCCAGACCTAAGATGTTCATCTGAGTGTGCCCTGACCCCAGGAATAACCCTGCCAGTTCCTCCTTAACTGAAACGAAATCAGCTTGTTTTCTTTCATCTGCCTCTTTCCTACAGGAGGCTTAAGAAAAATGTTTCGGTGATTTCAGTTTCGTTTTCCTGAGCTTTGGTTACAGCAAGTGTTCCATGTCTAAGGATCTGAGAAAGCATGGGTGTCAGAGCTCCAGATACTTTTTCTGAGAGAATATTCGTTGCAGGAATCACAATAAAAATAACAAGGCAAAAACAGTAGCAGCAGAAACTACACATTAGGATTTTACTTTGTGCCAGTCATTGTTATTTCATTTTGTTGTCCAAGAAGGAGTAACTCATTCTCAAAGAGGTCAAGCAACCGGCCTGGAATTCCTCAGCTCCCGGGTAAGAAAGCCAGGATTCACGCCCAGGTCTGCTGGACTCCAGAGCAGGTGAAGGAGTATTCTTCTTTCTGAATTAAATTAATTAAAATAAAAAATAAACCTCCTATCAATCAATAAAAAGACAAATACCTCAGTGGAAACATAAGTCAAGAATATGAAGAGGGAATTCATAAAGGTTGTGCAGGCAGAGGCCACAAAGCACCAAAACAAACTTGGTAAAGAGCAGGGAGCCTGGCTGGTTTTCCTTTCTCTAAAACCTAAACATGAACATTAAAAACATATGTACAGGTGGGAGGGGTGAAAAAACAGATGATAATAAAAACTGTTTCAGACTCTTTAAGATACGTATTTTCAAAAAGAGAAGGAGAAACATCAAAACACCTTATTTCTCTGAGAATGGATGCAGGTAAGAATTCTGATTTCCATCACAAATCTAAGAGAAATAAAACCACTTCTTTTCATTTCAAATCTCTACTAAGGTTTCTCCACCTAATTTATAAGCTATTACAAACACACACACATACTCCCTTTCTTATACTTTCAAAGATCCAATACATATATTTTTAACATTCCTTTTACTCTCTTGATATGAAATTTGTAAATAATATAACCTACCAACACTTATAACTTCAAAAACAATCAAACATAATAACCTAACTGTAATACAAAGAAGAAAGAAAATAATGTTAGTTAGAATAAGATAATACATATGTCAATAAGCAATGTTGTGCATGACAACCCTAGAAGATAATGAAAGATGCTTATACCTATTTATAACAAGAAGTAAACCTCTCAAACCTCAGAGGGAAGGCAGGGGAGAGTTGTGGGGGGTAAGAGATCAACCAAAGGACTTGTATGTATGCATATGAGCATAACCAACGGACACATACACTAGGGGTGTAAGGACATATGGTGGGGGGGCGGTGAGAGTGGCTGGGGAGAGGTCAATGGGGGAAAAAGGAGACATATGTAATACTTAAAAAAAAAAGTAAACCTCATATAAATAAATGGTGGTTGTGTTCCTTGAAAATTCCATATATGGTATGTCCTTGGATAACGTCATTTTATTCAATGTCGTTTTGTTACAATGTTGATGAGAAAAACAAAACTGACTCTGGCTAGGTTTGCTGTCTACATGGAGTGTGCATGGTCTCCCATGTCTGCATGAATTTTCCCTGGTATTCGGGTTTCCTCCCACATCCCAGAGATGTGCACGTCAGATGAATTGGCGTGTCTACAGTGTCCCAGTCTGCGTGAGTGTGGGTGGAGGGCGTCTTGTCCAGGGCTGGGTCCTGCTTTGTGCCCTGAGCTTCAGGGATAGGCTCTAGCCACCGGTGACCCTGAACTGGAACAAGCAGGTTGGAAAATAATTATCTTACTTGTTTTTACTAATATTTCTTAAATGTATGTACAGCTCACATTTATTTCAATGTTTAATATTAGAAGTGTTTTGGGCCTTTATTTAAAATCTTGGTGATGTTTTGTGACCAGAAATCTGCTTTAGGAACTTAACTCTTATTTCTGTCATAGCGTATGGCAATATCAGTTTTGTCATACATTGTTTTGCTTAGAGTCGCAGTTTCCAAGAAGCTATCAATGATGTTAAGTGAGGACTTACTGTATATTAAAATTATTTGTGTTCATGTGTGAAAATAGAGTCAGATTCCAGGCTCAGAAAATTATAAACAACACTAGGGGCCCAGTACATGAATTCATGCACCTTGAAAGGAACCGTGGGCCATGAGACTGCAGTGGGCACAGGGGCGGGTCTTGGCCCATCCTCCAGGCCCCTGCCCAGCCCCTCCCACTGCCCACCCCCCCATCCCCGGTCTGCTGGTAGCCTGCTCCCACTGCTGCCGCTCACACCCACTGACAGCGCAGAGCGATTGGGGCTAGTGCCATCAGTGGGTGCAAGCGATGGCTGCTGCCCCGATTGCCCCTCAGGAGCGGGGGGAGGGGAGGAGTGTGGAGAAGCCTTCAGGGGCTATCAGGGCCGGCAGCTGCCGCTCGCACCCACTGACGGCACTGAGCAATTGGGACCGATGCTGGGCACCAGCAGCGGGTGCGAGCAGGGCCGGCACCAGCAGTGGGTGTGAGAAGCGGCTGCCGGCCCGGATAGCCCCTCAGGAGCAGGGGGAGGTAGAGAAGCCAATGACAGTGCCAAGCGATTGGGGCCAGCACCAGGCACTGGCAGTGGGTGAGAACTGTGGTTCCGGCACAGGCAGTGGGTATGAGTGAAGCCGATGCTGGCAGCAGGTGCAGTAACCACCAGAGGCTCGCCCCAATGACGCAACCGGCTCCCCACCTTGGTCTGGTACCCCAGCTCACCTGATCCACCATCCCACCGCAGCCAATGCCTGCCATGTTCCGGGCTCTGCTGCCGGCTGCCGATGCCTGCCATGTTCCGCATGTGCCCCCTGGTGGTCAGCGCACGTCATAGTGACTGGTTGTTCCGCTATTCGGTCTATTTGCATATTAGCCTTTTATTATATAGGATTACATCTACATAATGCCCAGTGAACTTGAAGAAGTCATGTAAGACAATCCTTTTCTCCGCCACATGTTACGTCTAGCATCCCCGGTGTCCCCCTCACCCCAGTGAAAGCCCTGTCCCCACTGTGACAGCCAATCACCCCACACATTCCCCAGACTTCCTAGAGGGGGCGCTATGTACTCATTTAGAACCCCTAGTGTGGTTCAACTTTCTTTACTACAAAAAGAGAAAGGACAAAGAGAGGTTAAGATATTTACACAAAGCCATATAGAAAATCAACAGCAGCCAGGACTAGAAAAGCAGAAAGAGTGGATAGTGGAGAAAAATGGTGTTCTAATATTTAAATTTATGAATTGCTAGACAGTGTGCTAGGTGCCTTTTGTTATGCCCATACAGGATCTTATCTAATGCTCCTATCAACCTTAGCTATTAGTTCTATTACCATCCCCAATTTTCAGATAGAGACACTACATTTTGGGGAAATAAGGTTACTGCTCAGGGTCCCACTTTTGGTAATGATAGAACCAGATTCTATCCAGTCCTTTTTCTATTGCTTCTAGCAGCTCTCCCTCCAGGTCTCTGGGCCCACAGGTCTGGAATCAGGTCCCTCACTCTAGGAAACAGTAACTGGGATGCATGCTATCTGAAAAGCAACCGACAAAGAGAAAGATGGTTCAACCCCAGCTTCTTGACCCTCTTGGCTCAGCCAACCTGTGGTCAGTGCTCTGACCAAGAAGCGCAGAGGCCTGAGCACAGGAAGCCAGCTCTGAATGAAGTCATGGCTCATCTTTCCCTAGACTCCTGGGAGAGCTGGCTTGAGCTGCCAGGGGTCAGAACAGGACAACCAATGTGACTGCAGGGACTGTTCCTGCCCCGGAAGGCCCAGGCCTCCACAGTCCCCTCCACGCTCCACAGGATGGCAGGCAGCAGAAGGGCTGGGCCTGGGCCACCAAAGCAGAAAGGGCCGGACAGTGAACAAGGGCTTGGTCATCAAACCTTGAGGTATCAGGTGTGGGGAACAGTCCACAATGGTTACTGCAGCTTCAGGGCACACCCGCCTCTGCTCATTTAACCCTCAAAATGTCCCTATGAAAAGACAGTGCTATTTCCACCTTACAGAAGAGGAAATTGAGACCATGAGTGACTGGTACTTAGTTACACAGCTGGCAAGGGGCAGGGCCAACACTCAAGCCCAGGTCAGACCGGCCCCAACCACCTTCCTCTTCTGTACCTTTAAAAACACTTCCTGATGTACGCACGTCAGGAAAATAAATACTGATAACCTGTATCTGTCACCTTGATCTAAACCCTCCCTGCAGGGCCTGGCAGGGCTAGGATGAACCCATCTGTTGGTGACAGTGCAAAGGCCTCTGCCCCACAATTTGTTCTGTCAAAACAAATTCTGTGGAGGATCATAGGAAAATGGTTCAACTCAGGCTCCTGTCAAATGATTTCTTGCAAAATAAGTCAGTTGGGCCAGCCCAGTCGAATGCACCATGGGCTTACTTGTAGAGCTAAGGCTGTGAGATACAGCCCCACAGTCAAGAGCACAGGCGCTGGAGCCAGGCTGCCTGGATCCATCTATGCTCTGCCACTTACTTGTGTGTCCTCTACTACTCAGTTTCCTCGTTGGTAAATAAGGATATTGACATTATCCACCTCATACAGTAGATAAGACAATTCCTATAAAGTGTATAGAACAGTGCCTGGCACATGGTAAGCACTCAATTAATGCTGTCCATCACTAATATTAATATTGACTGCATGCCACATAAAGAATAGCTGAAGGTACTGGAGAACATATACCCTGTGGAGGGAGGTAAAGGGGGTGGGGAAGGGGAAGGGAAGGGGGCCTATGAGCAGACTTCCAAACTTGGAAAGTAGAATGAGTCACGCCACGCCTACAGACTTTTGTTCTGTGTTGCTACAAAGGGCAGAACTAGGTCAATGAGGAAACAGTGCCAAGAGGCAGATATGAACAAGAATAAAGAAGGATTTTCCAGCAAGCAGACATGCCCCTAAGGAGGAACAGGATGCCTAGTGCATGGGGGCCTGCAGGGTGAGGGACCTGTCTGTCATGAGCAGTACAGATGGGATTTTCCCGACAGGAGGGTGACCAGAGGACATGACCCCTGATGCTCCTTCCCCCTGGACCATTCTATCACTCTGATAACGGGCAAATAAGTGTGATAGCCAGGGTGTGGCTGATTAGCCTGAAGGAAGGAGGATGGACTTTGGACCAGTCTTAACATACACAACCTTCAGGACTTGCACTGAATGGTAGTGGCAGAGACAGTGGCTGTGACCAGCAGTGGGCCAGGGAACCAAATGTGGTTCTTAAACACCTGCTGGGTGCCTGGCAAAGTAATTCAGAGAAAGTGTGACATGGCAGGGCCATGGCAACAAACTACCAACATTTTCGTACTTTGGAGAATTTGAAGACAGCATCAATTACTCACGGGACACATAATATGAAGTGGTCGCGTCGGCCAACTCCACCGGCCGGGGCTGAGACAGGAAGACTGGGGGTCATTTCAGTTCACAGGCAACTTCCCAACCTCCTCTCAGGAAAAGATTTCAGTCTTCTTACCACCAAACCTTTTACTGACACAACCCACTGACCTGGACCTGAGTACTGGGTCTCTCGGGCCCAGCCGCATACAGTGAAAGACTTGGGCCTCGGAAATGACCAGGGGCAGGAAACAGGAGCAAAGGGGGAAGTCGGCTCCTTGAAAGTTGATGCAGAGGTGGGACACCCAGGAGACATCCTCCATCATGAAATATCATTACCTTTATTGACTAAAAATAAAAAATGTTTTTAAAACTAGAAACTATTTTATTAACAAAAATACTACTAGACTGTATCAAAACTATAATACAAATACAAGAAAAATATAAAATTATCAAAGGAAAAAGCTCATCAGCCATTTTCAAAGTATTGGGAAACTGCTAATGTATATATTTTCTTTTTTAAAATATATATTATTGATTTTTTTACAGAGAGGAAGGAAGAGGGATAGAGAGTTAGAAACATCGATGAGAGAGAAACATTGATCAGCCACCTCCTGCACACTCCCCACTGGGGATGTGCCCGCAACCAAGGTACATGCCCTTGACCGGAATCGAACCTGGGACCCTTGAGTCCGCAGGCCTACGCTCTATCCACTGAGCCAAACCGGCCAGGGCTAATGTATATATTTTCAACCCTGAGGAGTCAAGAGCAGGTAAGTGGCTGGAGGTATCAAAAGATTAAGAAAAAAAATGTATGCAGATGATACTAAGGACATTCTATGTACTGATTTCATTCTTTGCCACCTAGAAAGACCTGGCAACATATTTAACCACTGTCCAGGTGGCTAGGAACTCACTGGGCAGGAAGACAGACCATCTCTTCTCAGAGGGAATGTGCTCAATAACTTAAAGGCTCCGGCTTCAGTCACTTGGGCTCTTGAGCTGCTGGGTCTGGGGGACCCGATTCCTCCCTCCCCGCCACCAACCTCATCTACAGCAGGTCCATGTCCCAGCACGTCACCGTCCTTTACCCTCCAGTTGGCTGTCTGCCTGTAGCTAATCCCCACCACTTCTTCCTCCCCTGTAATCTCCCCTCTCCCACTGGCTCCTCTCTATGTTGACTGTGACAGCCTTAATTTAGACCCAGGTCACCCCCTCACATCCTCCTAAACCACTGGCCTCCAGCATTGCCCAGAGTTGAGTTTTCCAGTAGCTTTCACAATCCATCCTTCCTCATAAAGGTTGTTCTCGCTCCCTCTGCCCCCTCCCAACCTCAGAAAGAGAACTAATACCCAGGACATCAGACCAGAAAGAGACAGGTCCCAGTTCCCGTGTAAGTTCTAGTGCATTGATCCCCGCTGCCAGAGGGCTGCATGAGGAAGGATGCTGAGGGTCAGACAGTGATTACTCTTCTACCTGGAGCCAGAGGACTGGAAACGGCAGCCCTAGTGCCACCCACATGCTGTCCAGCACAGGGCAGAGCATTCCACTGAACTCACCTGTCCCTGGCTGGTGCCCCGGACCCTTTGGTATTCCTGAGACATGTCCTCAATGATCCACTTTCGGGGCTCCTCCCAAACTGCTATATTTACCTTCACTGACACCGTGCTTTCCCTCCCCTCGCACCCAGCAAATGGGCTGCACCTTTCTCCATCAGAAGCTGCACAGCATGCTTTCCCAAGTGGGTCAGAGAGCAACTGAGTTTACCTTTGCCTTGGCATCCTAATACTCAGATGCCAAAATTCCGCAACCTCACCATTTCCCCTACTCAACTAACCGTTTGTTGTACACATATAACTCCGTCTACGTATACAAATGGTCATCATTCCACTGTCTTGATGCCTGAGACTGTGAACCCTGAAGGACAGTAACCTGACCTGTTCAACTGACTGGCTCTGAGCTCAGCACAGCAGGGCACCATCAGAGAAAAGCCAGAGACTGCGGCCCCAGCCCAGCTCTGCCATAACTCGCTGTGGGGCCCTGGGCAAGTCGCTGTCTTCTCTGAGCTCAGCTTCCCCACGGATAGTAAGACTTACTTGAACGAGAGGGCCTCTGAAGTCTCATCCAGCTTTAACGCACTATGAGAACACAGGCCAAAAGCGCTGGATTCATGTCTTTTCATGACTACATGGATAATAATCACTCAGGGCTGGGCTCAGTGAGATATCACAATATAGCTCCTTTGAGTGGCACGGAGCCGCCATTGTCATCAGTGAACAAGCCTGGAGTGGATATTTAGCGCTACGGAATGTGTGCTTGTATAGCTAATATACTGGACAATGAAGAATGATTTTATCTCCCTTTAGGAACATAAGTACACTATTCTATATTTATATCTTCCATCTCCTAATTTAGACAGTGTAGAACTTTTTCTGATCACTCACTTGCCAATAATTTCACTCTACATATAAATGAAGAATAGGAGTCATATAAGTTCACAGAGTGAATGGATGGTTGATTTACAGAGCCCCTGAAATGTGTGGCTGCAGGCTGAGGCTGGCAACCCCATAATTAGATATGGCATGCTCTGCGATGATGTATTTTTTACTGTTTTTTAATAACTCAGTTCTCCTTCTGGGATGAGGGGGAAAATGGAATTTGTTAAAAATAAATTGAGATTTAGTGGCTTTTCAGCCTTCTGCTGCTTGTTGCTCACAATATTCTATAAATAAAAGAAGCCCTGCCCTATAATGCACTGTAAACACCCACAGACACTCAGAGCCAAATTCTTCCAATTATGACCCTGTGCCAGTTGCCAAGCTACTGCAAGGACCTACTTGAAAGGCAGCCATCTAGGCCATTTCCTGATTAAGCTGCCCTGTAGCAAGGAACTGAGGCCTGCTGGCCTGCTGCTTTGGCATTGTATCTAGTCTCAAATTATTGTTCCATGTTCTTGAAATTAAGCCCTTTCCTCGTGATCAAATTATAATTCAGAGGTAAGTGAAAACTAACTGTCCATCCATCTATCCATCCATATGCCTGGGTCATGTGTGTGTGAGGATCCTGGGCTGTCACACATTGAGCTTAAACCAGATGGCAGAGGTGCATTCACAACGGTGTTTTTAATTGCCATGAGCAAATCAAGGTCAAACAAAAGTAGGTCAGCGATGGCATGACAAGTGAGTCAGAGGCAGCTGCCCTTCTGCTCAATGGCTTCCCTCACTAATTGGTTTGGTCCAATTTAGCAGCAGGCTAAAATGGTCGTTTAAAAATCCATACTATCCCCCACAAGGGGCAGTGCGGTTGGCATTGGTGTCTAGCTGACTGCTTTGTGGCTCAGATGCCAATACAGGTTGGGCAGCCCAGCTTTCAGTGAGCCCTTAAAAAACTGCACAAAGAGAAGCAGGAGACTGCAGTGTGCCAGAGTCGCACTGAGAGAGAAATCGTTTCCAGCTCCTTAGATACCAGGATGCTCAAAGCAGGACCCGGAACAAAATGAGCCCTGGCTAGAGACGAATGAGCCTCCTTCCAACCCACAAGCCTTCATTCAGTGTCAGCTCAACTGGGGGAGTACTCGGGGAGGGTGTGAACCCAAGAGGCCTTCCTCTAAAGGCCCCAACATGATTCCCAGCCCTAGGAGCTCAAAGTCTGAATGGGGAGCCAATTCGTAAACAAGTATCACCCAAAAGAGAACTGATATATTCTCTGTGGTTAGATTTTCCAAACTCAACGCTGGCACCTATACTTATAGGGCAGAATTGTTCAAAGAAGGAGTGTCCTGGAAAACTTGGAACCCAGGGGCCACAAAGTATGGACCCTCCTCAGAGAGGCTCCTCTGGTGTCCAATCTAAAGTGGCCATTCCTATGACTCACACCCCACCTGTGGGTTCTGATTTGTTAATTTCTGAAACAACCTTGTTTCTTTGTGTCTCCTCTGATTAGCATATGAGCATCATGAGAGCAGAGACCCTCTTCTATCTTGTTCTCCAGTGTTTCCAGAGCAACTAGACCAGTGACTGGCTCTTAGTAGGTGCTCAATAAATATTCACTGAGTACACAAATCCATGTCAAACCTCAGGAGGAGCATTCTATGTCCCAAACCCCCTCAATCCTCACAGCAGTGTTATGAGGTGAAACCCTTCTCTCTCCTGTGTAACAAGAATATCAAAGCCCAGAGAGGGTGCGTGTTTTTCCCAGCCCCACACATCTAATGAGTTGATAGAGCAAGAATTTCAAGCCAGGCGTGAAGAGTTCTAATCCTGACTTTGAAGTGAGCATCTGTTGCTTTTATAATTTAGGAAAGGCAAAAAAGAAAAACTTTAGAGGAAAACCTACACTTCAGAAAGAGCTTTATATCAAATGATCTCATACATGAGGGATTTAGTTCCTGCGCCCCAAATCCCAGTGTCACATCCACCTTCAGAGGCAGGGACTACAGCTGGAGCAGAGGGAAGGACTCCAGAGCTCCTTTATAAAGGGTTCATTCCTGTATTTCGGTGGAACCCCAAAGGCCAGGCTGGGAGGGGAGAACACATCAGCAGTGACACCCACATTCCTGTCGCTGTTGGAAACAGCAGGCTTATTCCATGGTTTGCTGGAAAGATTCCCGGGAGAGGCCTACAAGCAAGTTAGAAGACTGGGGAGTGAAGGTACTTGAAATTTGTCTTCTCCCAGGAATTTGCTTTCACCCATACTTTAAAAACTGAATTTTTTTTTTTAAAAAAAAGGAAAGAAAGCATATTTCTTAGTATTAAAATTTCAAAAATTTTTAAATTGGAAAGTAGAAATTTACATTTATCTCAATTTAAAATGCTAAGCCCTTCTGAAGCTCAGCATAAGCACCTTTATGATATAGGCATCACAATGACATTTTTATTAGTCTGATATTTGGGGCAAAAAACCACAACCACCTCTCGTGTCTGTCTGCTAGATGCAAGCTATGCTGGAATGTATGTGCAAATCAGCAGGTTCATCTCAGCAAAATGGCCAGGCCAGTTCTAGTGTCTGAATAACATCTCAAATATGGGAAAGAAACAAAAACAGCAAATAGTATCAGTAAAACAGGTATTTCCAAATGCTACCAGGATGGCCTAACAACCTTTGAATAAAATATCCTATAGAAACAGAAAACCCTTCCTGGTTATGAACGAGGAGCAGTGGGATGACAAAAGAGCACATAAGCTATCTCTCAGGATCTGAATTTCTCAACTGCAATCCGTAGGTGGCCTTGGAGGAAATCTCTCATGAAAAATGTTGGGCTTGTGAGTTGTATATTTTTGGAGAGAGGCTTCATACATTTCTTCAGATTTACAAAGTGATGAGACCCCAAAAGACAGGGACACCCACCAGCTCATTCTGCTGCTGCTCCTGTTTTCTTTGGACAATCCTACTGACAAAAACAACTATATAGGAAGCCCCGCTGGCTTTCACAGCAGGCAAGGTGACATCAACAATCAGGGAAAAGTGTCCGAGCTCTTGCCTGAACAGCCCTGCCACAGGGGAGAGCTTGGTCAGTGACTGAGAAGAGGGCACTGGCGGGAAGGGACCAAGGAACTGCTGAGCCTTAGCTTGACCCCGCTGCCCAGATAGGAACAAATGGCACAACCAGAAAGAGCAAGAGAGCAAACTGCGGGACCAGAAAGTCAACAGGCAAGATGCACTTGGGAGCAGCAGTGTGGGAAGAAGAAAAGACATGGGCTCTGGAGTGAGGCAGGGTTATGTTCAAACTCTGGCTCCACCTACATACTAGCCACTGGCCTTGGATGGGGGAAGACGATGATGAAGATGACAGCATCTATGATGACCTAGTGTAGCATACAGCAGATAAGTACTTATGTATTTATAAAACAACATGTTATTTCATTTAATTTTCACAGCAACCCTATGAACCCTCTCTATATTATCTCCATTTTCTAGATCTGAGAAAAGAAGGTTAAAAGGATTAAGTGGCATAGCCAAGGTCCACAGCTAGTTGGGATTCAAACCCAGCTCTGTTCGACTCCAAGCCCATGTTCTTAACTATTGAGCTCCACTATAGTGTGGGGCCTCAGCTTCCTCATCTGCAAAAAGGATAATGAAACTCACGCCTGCAGGGTGGTGAGGGTTAGATAGAATTCATGTAAAGTGCTTAACATGGCACCTGGCACACGGGAAGCTCGATAGTGTAGCTATTAATGTCGTTTGGACGACATCTGGACCTTTGGAAGAGAGAGGGAGATGTGGGCGGTGGCATCTGGCTATACAGATGGTACGGCATTTCCTTTCACAGGGTGCAGCAAACAGGACTGGGCACACTGAACCAAGGTCTGGGGTGGTATACTCCTGGAGAGGGACAGAGAGGGGAACACCTCAACAAGATGGGCAAGAACGTGTTTACTCGAAGATGAAAGACTTTCCATTAAAAAGTCTTTGGAGAGGACTGGGAACTTTTGGAAGAAGAAATAACTCAAGCTCAAGAAGAAAGTTCTCAAGAGGCGGTACCAGACTGCACGCCTGGGCCTGGGCCGGGAATGGTGCCCATTGTCTGACTGACTCCCTGATACTCGACAGAGCATGACAGGTCCTGTGCATGTTAGGGGTAAGGGACATGTTGAACTCAAGTTGTCAGTAAACCAGCCTGAAACAGGGGCAAAACCTAGGTATTCTTAAACAAAAAAAAGAGGAGCTTTTGTTAGAGCAAGTGTCCTTTGAAGTTATTACGGAGAAATGCACCCAGCACAATGACTCAGTGTGACCTGCAGTGGGTAAGATCAAGGGACCGTCTGCAGGAAGGAGTCAGGCTCACTGACACCACCACCATGACTACACCCTTAGTGAAGATCGAAGAGGGGGCTTCTATGGAGCAGCAGTCACTCCTCAGAGGCCAGCAGCACTGCTCAGGACGTGCTTCCTGGGGCCGACGTCTGCCTGGGGAGAAACTCATCATGGAGTGTTGCCAGCCTCTCCCCAGATAAGCTAGTACCCTCCTGCTTTTCTTAGAAAGGAATCACTCCACCAAGTTCTCCCAATAGGAACCAAAGATATTCAAAATGTTTCACATTCTGTCATGGGTCCCCTCTTCTCCATCTCCAAAGCTCTACACAGGGCTCAGGAGCAATTCCCTGGACCATTTTGACTGCCTCTAACTAGTTTTGCTGCCTCCCCCTCTAGTTCAGCCCCCGCATGGCCACCAGCTGGCTTTCTAAAATAAAAGTGCTGACCACGTCACTCACCTCCTGAAAGATGTCTACTAGATTCGCACTGCCCACGGGATAAATTGCATAAACTCATTCATTTTTGCATTCACCCATCTAGTGTATGATGATCCCCTACTGTGTGCCAGGAGGCTCTGGTTTAGGCCCTGGAGAAAGAGTGGTAAACAAGGCAGGTAAGACAAGATCCCATCCTCACAGATTTACATTCTAGTGGAGTAAGACAAACATATAATATTAAGTCAGGTAAAGGTGAGTGCTAATGAAGAAAAATAAAACAGGGTATGAAGGCAGAGTGATGGGGTAAGGGATGGGGTAAGACAGTGCTTGTTTAGATAGGTGAAAGACCACTTGAACAGAGACCAAAATGGAGGGAAAGTGAGCCAGGCGAAGACATTGGGGAAAAGTGGCCCAGACAGAGAACAGCAAGTGCAAAGGCCCTGAGGCAAGAAACACAGTGGCTGGAATGGAGTGAGCAAAGTGGAGAATGCTAAGAGATGAGACCAGAGAAGTAGGAGGGGCTGGCAGGACATGGCGAAGAGTTCAGATTCTATTCCAAGGGTTCTAGGAAATGACTGATGAGTTCTGAGCAGGGAAGTGATGTGATCTTATCTACTTTTTAAAAGGTCACACTGCCTGACTGAGTGAAGACTGAAGCAGCGAGGCCAGAGTAGAAACAGATGGGGTCATCTGGATGAGGGTAGGGAGGTGTGGTGGCTTTTAAGACATACTCTCATGAAACAACTATCAAGAATCATGAAGATATAATGTGAGGACTGAAGGAATGAGCAGGATCAAGAATGATGCTTATAGTTTGGCCTGGGTAACCAGGTAAGTGGTGGTGCCACATAATATGGGTGGTCTGAGACGCCCTTTAAACATCAAAGTGTGGATGTTGAGTGGGCAATGGTATGTAAGCTGCGGGCTCAGGAGAAAGGTCTGGACTTGTCAGCTTAAGGATGACCACAGGGATGTGGCACTCAGGTCCTCATCTCTTGGCCCCAGTTCCAGGCACGTACCCAGGTGTCACCTCCTCCAGGGCTCTCACTCCGCCCTGTGGCTCCTACTGCCTGGAATGTCTGCCTGGACTTTTGCCACGTAGACTCCTACTCCTCTCTCTCTCTCTTGTTTTATTATAAGAAGAAATTTTTTTTCTTGTTTTAAGATACGGTACATTTTCTCAATGGATCTTGAATCCTTAAGTGAAATGGTGTCTTAATTATGAAAAGACAAAGTCTTCCCCTTGGGTTTCTAATCGAAAAGGGTTTGGTTTTTCTTTTCTCTTTCAAATATATTTGTTGGGGGTCTACAGTATGCCATGCTTTGTCCTAAGTGACAGAGAAAGCAGAGGGTAGATTACAAATGACTAAATGATATTTGTCATTGGATTGACAATCATTTGGTCTCTCTCTCCTACTCCTCTCTTAAGACTTGCTCAAAAGTCACCTCTTGTCTATGAGACCCTCCCGATTCCACAGAAGAGAGCCACTTAGTCCTCTCTTTCCCCACGGCACCCTGTTGCATGCCCTGATGATGTCACAAGCCCAAGTCTCACCACAATCTATTTGTACCTTTGCTCCCTGAGAGCTCCTTGAGGGCAGTGAGTGTAAGTCTATTCCTCTCTGTGTACCACCTAACATAAGGCCATGGTGAACATTTGCTAAATAAATGGAGTTCTCTCTGCAAAGAAGTGCAAAAGAAATTATATCCATGTAAACTGACTCACACTGCAGCTGCTGTGTGCAAGGGGAAAATGAGGTGCTGTCACTGAAGCACTAATAAAGCTCAATGGGGTAGAACCAGATCTTCCTTTGAGGAGTTTCTTAACACAAAATAGCTTCAAGAAATCTAAGAGTTGAGCATCTCAGGATGTTGGGAGGTGTAACTGTACCTGATAAAGGTGTTTTGGGTTTTACTGTGGAAACACCCAGCAAGTCCAAAGCCACAGCACTTGGGAGTTGGAGACAGAGGGAAGGACACCTGGAATTCTGACAGTGACCCTAGAGGGCGGTCCTATCTGCCCTCTTTACAGATGTGGACAGTGAGTATCAGAGAGGTTAGGTGATTTGCCCAGAGTCACAAAGCTGAGAAGACAGGAGCCAGGATTCACACTCAGGTCTTCTCGATACCAGTGCCTGTGTTCCTTCCAGCACACTCCACAGCCTCACTCTATGATATGAGGTCACATGGCGAGAAGGATCTTTAGGGACCACCTGGACCCCAAACTGCACCAAGGAAATGTAATTCTGCAGAGGGGTGTGATTTTCCCACTGTGACTGAGGAGGAGTCAGCAGAACCCAAGCCAGAAACTGTCTCTGAGCCCCAGGAGCACTGGGTCTGCACTCCCTCCTATAGTCCTCACAGGGCAGAGACAAAGCAAAAGGTAACATTTTAATGGTCTAACTTATCTGCTTACAAGTACCTTAGAAATAAAAGTGAGAGGATGGGAAATTGTGTTTTTCATCACGTATTACTGGCTGTGTGATTCTGGAGCTCCAGTGATCTGAGAAATGTGGTCACCTCACCAAGTGGGTTACAGAGCCAGCAGCAGGAAGTGAACTGACCAGTATGTGGCAGCTCTCTCATTCCTTCAGACAAATGTTTGCTTCCCACCTATTGTCTGCAAGACCCTGAGCAGAGGAAAGGGAAAAGAACCCTTGAGTTGAACTGTGGCTCCCCACTTGTGTAATATTCAGTATAGTAACCTCTTTAAGCCTCAGTTTCTTCATCTATAAAAAAATTTAACATTCCCTGTTTTACAAAGTTGTTCTGGTAACTAAATGGGATGACACATGGCCCTGGTATATAGAAGTGACTCAGTAAACACCAAGTGGCTGGTGGTTTATTCATTGCCAAGAAAGAAAAGGAACTTACTCATAGAAAAAGGGAATGGAACAAATTAGCTACACCAAAGCTCTTGTGAAAAACTCAGCAGAATGAAGTAGCATCATACTCTAAAAATTTACTACAGCATAAAGAAAGTCTTTAAGAAATTTTTAGTGGCTGAGCATCTTAAGGTAGGGGAGAGAGAAGGAGAGGCAGAATGTGAGAAAAGAGAGGATGAATTTGAATACACCACTGTATTGGTAAGAGTCAGGAGAAGTTAAAGTATATACATAAAAAATAATGCAACTTTATCACTAAAGGATAGAGTGGCCTATTAATTATATATGGGCCTATCTTCTCTGTCAAGCTTCTATTCAACCTTCAATACCCTACTTGCTTGATGACTTCTTCCATCCCACCGCACCTAGAGGTTAATTAATCATCCCTCTACTAACTGATTCTTATTATTGCCCATATTATACCACCTCTGCTCATTAGGCTCCCCTACCAACACTGAGCTCCTGAGAATGAATATACATTGTATGATTCATCTCAGGGCTCATGTGGTGGCTTTCCCCTGGCTGCAGGATCCCCAGCCATCAGCTACCAGTTCGGAACATCTCCAGAGGAGAAGTTTCTCTCTATAGCAGGAAAAAGAGAGAGGACTTACATTTGTCAAGTGTCTGTTCTGTGCTGAACATCTCAGAGGCACCTTTGAATCTTAAATCATGTATTCCTCGAAATACCCCTATGAGGGAATTATCCCTATTTTTGTAGAAGGGGGACCCTGAGTCTCAGAGAGGTGAATGAGGTCAACAGCCAAAAGTTTGTGATGCTAGTATAAGTGATGAGGCCAGGATTTGAACCTAGGTCTATCCAACTCTTGATCCCTGTTTTCACTGGACCAGACCACCCTGCCTGTGTCTAATGAAGCTGAGGACATCGTAGGACGATATGTGGTCTGGGCATCAAATCTACTGTCAGATTCAGAAATGAGGTCCATGTTAAGAAGCTTCGGCCAACACAGGACAACCTGTTAGCAAAAGCCAGACATCAGTTCAGAGAAGCAGAGAGGAGGCTTTGGAGAAGGCAGGATTCAAAGTTTCATATGCAGTTAGCAAGTGGTTAGCTAACCATCTCCAGAGACCTGTCCTTTCCAAAGAGAAAAAGATATTCCAGACCAGCAGTTCTCAACCACGTGTGATCCGCTAAGGTTCCTCATCAAGAATTCACAGACCTGCCCTAACCAGTTTGGCTCAGTGGATAGAGCGTCAGCCTGCGGACTCAAGGGTCCCAGGTTCGATTCCGGTCAAGGGCATGTACCTTGGTTGCGGGCACATCCCCAGGAGGGGGTGTGCAGGAGGCAGCTGATCAATGTTTCTCTCTCATCGATGTTTCTAACTCTCTATCCCTCTCCCTTCCTCTCTGTAAAAAAATCAATAAAATATTTTTTTTTAAAAAGAATTCACAGACCCTTCCCAAATGCTAAGAAAATGTTCTAAAACATGACTGTAAATGCCAGTACTCTGAGGAGAAAGCTGTGGACGAAAGTCGCCACAGGAAGTCTGGGAATGTCACTTCCCTTTCCGTTCTCCACCCTCGGCTCAGGGAAGGAAACATCCATGGTGTGCCGCAGGCAAAAAGCCTCACAGTGGTCTGACTCCACTACCTGTGGGATCAGAAGACTGTGTCCAAGGCACTGTCACTTACCAGCTGTGCGACACTCAGTGAGCCAGACCTTTGAGCTCAAGTGTCCCCAGATATAAACAGAGAGGAGAGGGGAGTACCTGCTTTATAGGGAGGCCATAGGGATGCTATGAGAACATACACATAGGAAGAACGTGGTATCTAGGTGCAAGGAGGTGATGTAGGGAACCCTTGGTACCTCACTACATCACCTGCCACCTCCCTCTCCCCAGATCTCTTGGGCCTGGCACTCCCTGGTGCAGCCATTTAGATGCTGACCCAGCCTTGGTGGGAAGGACGAGGCAGCCCTGGGAGAACTGTGGAAAGGAAACTGATTTGGCTGTTATTCTTCCAAAGGCTTCCTGGCACAAGGACAATTTCTAGATACGTATTTAATAATTACATTGGTTACAGTAGTTGGGGAAAATTTTTGTCACCTTACCAGATGATATTCACCACCAAAATCAAGGTATGAAAACCATCTAATTACATCTCTAGCTTAATGTATTTTGAATGCTCTTCTAAGATAAATGTATCATTTTGATGGCATATTTGTGAATTTTTAAAGTTTACTTTTTTAAATACATGTTTAAGCAAAACCTAAATTATTGGAGTAATAATGGGACACTCTTGGGAGAAGTGTGAATTGGTACAACCTTTTTGGAGAGCAATTAAGCAATACTGATTTAAAATTTAAATGGCAAACTATTCAAGCCCAAAGTCCCACTTCTAGGTATCTATAGCACAGAAAATCTCATGCAAAAATTCACAAGTTTGTGCTACAATGTCCACAGCAGCCATGGTGGCAATGGCAAAAGATCAGAAACAACCTGGGTGTCTACCAATACAAGAATGAGTAAATAAACGTAGAATGCATCCATACCATGGAGTACAGCTGTTAAAAATAATGAGGCACGTTTATCTGCACATGTTGAGTTGAAGAGATAATACAGGAGTTGGAAGTTGGCTATAAGAAGGAAAGCTGCAGAACAGTATGCATAGGTTCTGTTTTTTTACAGAACACAAGTAAAAACCAGTATGTTGGGGGTGAGGGCAAAGGAGACAGGGATTGAGAGGTGGGAGGTGGGGCATAAGCAAATGAAAATGTCCAGAACTGTACTCAACAAAGTCTCAAAGGTGCCTATCTTTGGGGAGACTGGGAAGAGGTCCAGAAGACTTTCTTCCTTTAAGTTAATGCACACCAGTGTTGTCTGAATCTGTTACAAGTGTGTACTCTTTCATGATGACAAAAGCAAAAAAATGTACAAGCTCAGAGGATAATAGTTTTTTAACTGTCAGTGTTGGCAAGGACTCCCGTAAAGTAACAACTGTGGGATGCAGCACCTCCTCCCCATCTCTGCTGGTGGCCACCAGTGCCCAGTCCTCACTGGCTGGAAAGAGAGGAGGGAGGGACCTGCCTAAAAACACAGCTACGAAGGGGATGGTATCCAGGGGGGAGAACCTCAGACTCCTCACCTATTTCAATAAGGATTCTGCCAAATTAAGACCATTTCAACCAGATGGCTAATAAAAAGGGCTAAGTGTCTTTAACTGTTCAAATTTACAACATCATAAATTACTGAATTAAAGCATGCACTTGTTTTCAACCTCCCTTAAATAGAGGTAATCAAAATTTATATCCTGCATTACCCAACATTTTATGTTGACTTGTAAGTCTTGCTGAGGACTTCTTAAAAATTGTTAATGAGAAATTTCCACAGGGAGGAGAGAAGATGACTGACTCTACTAAACCCAAAAGGGCCTACATAAAACACCACAATGGCCCCTTGGGTTATCATAAAAAGGACAACTTAGTGAGTGAAAAAACCTTCTTCTCTGTGATCAAAGTTGCTAGTGAATATGTTCTAAATGAACGCACAGTGTCTGAGAGGTGCTGGCTACCTGTAACACACTCGATTACCTTCAGGCCAGGTAAAAGGGCAGCAGCTGGGTGGGCCAGGGCAAACTAGAGAAGCAAGTCCCTGAAGAGGGGCCGCTCCTCAGCAGGGCTGTGAGGGAGGATGGACCCAGTGCCACCGCACCTTCGATTTTCCATGAAGACCTGGCAATCCAGATGTCTAGACAATACCTACCAACTTCTAAAAGTTAGTCACTAATTTAGAAGTTTTAAAACATTGTGAGGATGGGCAAAATATATCTCCAGGCCAGATGCAGACAATGAGTAGAGTTTTCAACCTCTGCTTAAAAGTATCTACATTTCAATAATTGATAATTTTTGTTCAGTTTTAATTTTAGAAAGATGGGTGAGGCAAAGACACAGTATAGACTGGAGATAAACACAAGAACAGTTGATCTTAAAAAGATATTTCTAACATTGAGACAGCAATGGTAGTTGTCTATATCAAATATCAAATTCTGAATAATTCATTTACATTTATTCAGCTATACTAGGCACAAAGTTCTGAGAGTGAGAATTTCTCAGGTTCAGAGAGAAGTCCTACAATTTACTGTCAATGAACCTATAAGAACTTACTATACTACTATGTATTAAATGTTTACCATTAAACATTTAAAATACTAACAGTGCCCATAGAAACACTTCTCTGTGCCAGGTGCTATTCAGGCGTTTGGTACCCAGATCACCAAGGTGCATCACACAGCCTCTGGGCAAGATTCCAAAAATCTCCCTCCAAAACAAAAAGCAAAACAACAAACTTAGTCTCAACATCATAAAACTGTGCTCATTTTCTCCAAAGCCAAAATGATAACAGCTTTTTGTGCTAATAATAATAAATACTGCACATAATTTACAACTCACAAAGTGCTTTTCTTACACCCTCACACCTCACAGCCTATAACTGCATTCAGACTCTGTATCTCATCCAAAGTCTTCTTACGATTATCATTCACAATACAATTTTTTAAAAACAACAGTAATGGAGCCCTAGTTGGTTTGGCTCAGCGGACAGAGTGTCGGCCTGCAGACTCAAGGGTCCCGGGTTCGATTCTGGTCAAGGACACATGCCTGGGTTGCAGGCTCTATCCCCAGGAGGGGGCGTGCAGGAGGCAGCCAATCAATGATTCTCTCTCATCATTGATGTTTTATCTCTCCCTCTCCCTTCCTCTTTGAAATAAAATATATATATATGTAAAAAATAAATAAATAAAATAAAAACAATAGTAACGGTAACAGATATTTGGTGTTTTCTCCATGTCTGGTACAATGCTAAGCACGTTTTCGTTTCACCCTCACAAGAACCTCATAAAGGTGATTACTATTATCACCACCCCAGTTGACAGGTGAGGAAACTGAGGCTTAGAGAGCTTGTGTGGTGTGTTTCAAGTCACATCCCTAGCAGGCACAGAGTTGACATTCTGAAGCAGGTCCCACTGAGACGGGTGTGATGAGTGCCCTTATTTAAAGGCATGCTCCTTGCGGAGGCAGCTGCCCTCCAAGCCCATCTCAGTTTGCAGCCAGTAAATGCACTGAAGGCGCAGGGCGGCTAAGGTCCTCCTCCGCTCCTCCCCCATGCCCCTTTCCCCACTTGGTCAGAAGCCATTTTTTTTTTTGCCTGCTCAAAACCAGTGTCACTCGGAGCTCAGCCAGCCAGCCTGGTTCTAGGCAGTGGTTCTCAACCTTCCTAATGCAGCGACCCTTTAATACAGTTCCTCATGTTGTGGTGACCCCCAACCATAAAATTATTTTCGTTGCTACTTCATAACTGTAATTTTGCTACTGTTATGAATCGTAATGTAAATATCTGATACGCAGGATGTATTTTCAGGGGTCGCAACCCACAGGTTGAGAACTGCTGCAAGGGCTCTGGAGGACTGGCAAGGTCCCCCTGGAGGACCAGGCTTCTTGGCAACAAAGCAAAGTAGCCAGTCCCCTGCCCAGCCTGCTGGAGTCTAGACAGGGCTTTCACATCACTGCTGCCTGAATGGGATCTCGGAAGAGGGTCCTGGCAGTCACAACAACCCCGTGAAATGGTCGCCAAGGTACCAAGGTGCGGGGTAGGGAAAGAGGAGGCACCTTCGGCTTGGGAGAGGAGAAAAGGTTTATTTAGCCATCAGCTATAAACTATCTATTATTCAAGGTGCCACATTAGACCCCCAAGAGAGGGAGAACTGGTCTCTAATGCATACAGGGATGAATTATGCAAGTAAAACAATAAGCAAGAAACACACACACACTCACTCACTCACTCACTCACTCACCAGCACAGGCCCACGTGCACACAAACTGCATCATGCATCAGCCACTCTATGTCCACCCTCACCCCTTCTGTAGACCTCTCAGCCTGACGGTACAGCCTGTCTGCCATATCACAGTGAGCACACTAGGAAAGACGAGGAGGTCATGATGACACATGGTGGTCAGAGCCATCCCCCTGAGTGTGTCCCAGTCCAGAGGAGCAAAGGGAAGGCTAGCTCTGTCCTGGGAGGAGAAAGGGGTCACTTCCTTACAAAGGGAGGACGCAGGGTTGGCAAGGTGGAGAGAAGGAAGGTGAGTGTGCAGAGGAACAGACCTGTTCAGGCACAGATGCTTTCTTAGCACAGCTGGCTCTGATTTGGAAACCGGAGGTGAGGGTGCAGGCTAAAATGTGGGGGGCCCTGGGAAACCCCTTTTATGTTCATAGCCCAGACTCCCATAATGTAAGTGGTTGTCTGGGCAGTCAGGCAGGCTGTCAGTCAACTCTTTGGTCAGGCTTCTGCTATCATGGGACAGACAGGGGCTGCCCAGTGGGGAACAAGGATTCACTAATCTAGAACGACACAAATCAATGTAAAATGGGAATAGTGGATAATGGGCTACTGGAATGCGTGGCAGAGGGACCATGGGGTATGGAAGAATGGGTAAGAACACCTACCCACTCAGGCACTGGGGCCAAAGTCCTGCTCACATGTCCTCAATTGATCTGGACCTCAATTCCCTCGAATGCCATCTCTGGGATAATAATGATAACACTTACCTCAGCCAATACCTGCTGAGGCCCTAATACTAAGTGGTTACCCACCAAGCACTCTGACAGTGCTGGCCACAGGGTGAGCAAAGACTAGGCAGTATAAAAAGACAATGATAATGGTGAGGATAAGTAAGGCCTTATCAGGGAGGTGGGAAAGGCTTCCCAGTAAGAGGCAAATCGGCTGGTAACTGAAGGGCAAATAGTCATGAACGAGGCATATTGGAAGGAAAATACATTCCATGTGGAGGGGACCAGCTTATGGAAAGTCCCTCAAAGGGAAAGATGCATAAGTATTTCTGGGCAAGGACAGCCGTCCCAATGCCTGCTGGAGCACCCTGGTCAGCAGAACACCTCTGCTTTAAGACGGCTGCTTCTTCTAGAAAGTCCTCCCAGATTACGGTGAAATCCCAATAAAAGCTGCATTCTCAGCTGTTTCCCAGGTCTGTGGCAGAACTAGGAAGTGAAGAAGATGCAACAAGCATCAAGCTGAAGGCCCCAAATGGAAACATGAGAATGTATTGCCTGTCTCGTTGGTGCATTGTGCCAGCACCCCTGGGGAACCCAGTCATGGACTGGCGTCCCTGGGGCCAGAGCCTGTGTCTCAGTATCACTGAGGACTGAGTGAAGATAAAGAGGCCGTGGGCACTTCCACAGAGGACCACTCACTATCCTCACGCCCCCAGACAGAAAAGCATTCTCGGCTGAGCTGTGGGAGCAAAGCTGTCAGCTGCTAGCAAGAATTATTTTCGCTAATTTAGAAAATTTGGGATTCATCCAGGCTGAAGCTGGGCAGACCTCATTCCTAAGCATTTCTTGATGGATTATTTTTCATTTTGAATTGCTATTACTATCCCATCAATAGCAAGAGTTGTGGTTGTTTTGTTTTTGTTTTTGTCAGCATAAAGAATACAGAGAGGTTCAATTCCCTAGGCCTCGGGATGCTGGGAGACACAACGAACAGCCACAAACCCAGCCCAGAACAACCTATGCTGCACTCAAAACTGAGAAGAAGGGACCCCACCAAACCCAATGGCCAATGAGCCTCCAATTTCATACACATCTGTTCATGTTATAAATCTGCTGTTTGGCTGCACAAACAGACATTTCACTCCTTTACAAACATTTCCTGAGCCAGGTGAACTGTGCTGGCACCGAGAACCAGAGGTTGTGTGTGTTAGTGTGCGTGTGTGTGTGTGCATGTGTGTGTGTGTGGTCCCCACCCTGAAGGAGCTCAGTTTACTGAACATAACAGATAGTAAGTAAATCAACAGTTATGCTGATAAATGCTCTGGGAGAGAAAAATGCAGGGTGTTCTGGAACCAGGAGGAAGGTCATCTCCAGGTCACCGAGAAGTGCAGGGTGGGGAAGGACGGTGTCCGGAGAATGGAAAATTGACTGAGTTACCAAAATGGGGAGCAGGGGTGGGTCACTCCTAGGAGAGGGCTCAGCAATGGCAAAGGCACCAGGAGGCATAGGCTGTTGGAAGGTTGAACTGAGGTTAGAAATATGGGTTAGAGAAAAAGTGAAATGAGGAAGGTGGCCCAGAGCCAGATTATGAAAGAACTGTAGGTCCGCTGATGGGACTTGAGTTTTCTTCTAGAAGCAATGAGAAGCCCTTGGAGAGTTATAAGCAGAAGAAAGCCTTGGTCAGATTTGTGAATTAGAAATATCTTGCTGATAGGAGTGTGAGAGTGGCATGAGGGAGGACAAAGATGGACACAGGAAGACAAATGAAAAGCAAGTTTAAAAAAATTCCCCACGATGAGTCCCAAAATGAAGGAGTGAGGAGGGAGAAGGTGTGAGGTGACAAACTAGAGAGATGGTCTCCACAGGATGTGGCAACTGGTGGGTGATGGCAGTTGAGGGAAAGGACAAAGCCAAGAATGACTCCTACAGTAGACAGAACTGAGGAAGTGTAGTCCCACCCAAGGCAGGCAACAGACACACAGAGAGAGACACATTTGGTACCAGGGGAGAGATGAGTTTGAGATACCTGCGGGGCCACAGCTAGGAGTGAGGGCTGGGAGGGGGTTTGGGGCTGAATATGTAGATGTGGGTGACTCCCAGATAGAGGAAGCAGTAGATGAGCTCACCTGGGGAGAACACTTAGGGTGTAATGAAAGGGACCAAGCAAAACTTTATTAAGCTAAGGACAAAGAAAACTGGCAAAGCGGACTGCAGAGGCTGAGGTCTGGAGGACAAGGAGAGGGCAGGCCAGATAAGGAGTGAGCAGACCCAGGAGGGGAAGGGAGCGCTCAGCACGGCCAGAGACGTGAGGTTTGGAGGGAGCCCTGCTGAGGGAACAGTTAGCTGGGTGCTAACCACCACAGCCAAGCAAAAGAATTAAACCTCAGTAGCATTATTATGACATTTTCCCCCAACAGCCTCATTATCTCACTTCATGTCTTGGTGAGGACTTCCTGATGACCCTAACTAAACTGTTAGCCCATTACCCTCCACCCCCCTCTCACTTTATTTCACTTCAGAGCATTACCATGCTGCCTGCCCTTGCACTACTGTGTATCTCAGACCTCTAGACTGTCTGACTGCCCCACTAGGACATCTGCCTAATGAGGACAGAGCACTTGTCTGGTGTCATTTCTATACCACAGCACCGAGAGCACCTTGTCCCAAGTTGTCTGGCTCATTAGAAGCAACAAATATTTAGTGAGCACATACTACATGTCTGATACCATGTAGATGCTGGGGACACAGATGCAAACAAGACAAAATAGGTCCCTGCCCTTGGAGCTTGAAATTGGAGGTGAGTAGAGAGAAATACCAAGTATCGAAACAGAAAGTGGATTATAATTGCCACAGAGCTAGGACCGAAATCCTACTGACATGCTTCCTTTCCAAGCCCAGGGCTGCCGCCTTCTCCAGCTAAAGGAAAACAGTATCTGGTGGAACAGTTAAAGTTAAGTGTGAAGTTTGGGCTTCATCTCTTCTAGAGATCCCACACTCCTTCCACCCTTTTAGTAGGTGCCTAGGAAGTGGAAACACCCACTGGAGTCTCTGAATATTTAACCGGAAGAGCTCAATCTGTCTCGAGTAATTCTATGTAAGTAGGAGGAGAAATTCTGACTTAAATGGGAGAAAACAGGGAGCAGCATAAACCAGGGGTCAGATAGAACTGGGTTCAAATCCCTTATAACCTTGGGCAGGTTATTCAACCTATGACTGGATTTCCTTATTGCTGAAATGAAAATAGTACTTCCCACGTCACAGGCTGTTGCAAAGATAAAATAAAGTGACAGCTAGAGAGTACTCAGCACTGTACCTGGTACACAGTGAGTGTTCCATAAATGGTGACTCTAACCCAGTTACGCCTGTTGCTTTTATTACTCTCTTTTAATTGCTATATTCACATAAACCAAACCACAAATGACTTAGAATTCAAACCAAAGAAGGTGCACTCAAAATAATCAGAGCGTAAATTGATATCTAGTTGAATGACTTGAAGAATTACTTCAAATTACCATATTTGAGCAGACTCTGCAGTAAGAAGTTTTATTCCAATTTATTGGTCCTCCAAACTTGGGCAAATCTAAGTATTTCCCCAACAGATCATATCTTGTCTCATGGCAAGAGTCCAAACAGGACTGGATTCTGCAGTGCAAGTTGTGGCAGAGCTATGCACACCACGCCTCAAAGGGAGCCTAAGAACACAATGCAAGCCCAATGTACACACAAACTCCCAAACACAGCTTGGCTCCAGAGAAGGAAGTGAGAACTGGTCCCAGCATGCTTTACCTGCCTCAAAGCTAAAGAACAGGTTACTTAGACATGCAAATACTGAAATCTTATGTGTCGCCTTTTTTTTTTACCACCCAAACTCTATGAGTGGTCCACTTTACTAATGTCTCTGGTTCTTTATTCCTTATTTCTGTGCAACCCTGTGCAACTTGGCTTCCTTCCACTTCTTCCTGTCCTCGGCCCCCCTCACAGCATCACATATCTCAAGGCCATCTGTAACCACCTTGTCACAGATTTGGTGCCCTTCTTTCAGGTCCTTTGTCCCTGGTCCTTTTCCCTTCCTGGGACTCCCACCTTCCTGGCTCTGGTTCTTTTCTACCTTCTTTTTTCCATCCCAGAGTTGGGTGCACTCCCCAAGGCTCAGGCCTCTGTTCATCATGGGAGAACTTATTTAAACCGATGGCTCCTGTTCTACATCTCCAGGCCTACCATCTAAGTCCAGGCTTCAGCCCTGCTTTTCCAGTTGTCTATGAACCACTGTCATCTTGAATTCAATGTATCTAAAACCAGACACATCAACCACGCTTCTTCACACCTGATGTCTCCCAAGTTTAAATTTTTATCTTTGGCTCCTGTCGTTAAGAAGCCTGAAAATCCTACGGTTCTTCCTTTGCAATATCTCTTCGATTGGTCCTGTGCTCTCATTCTAACCACTCTTAACCACATGACCTCATGCCTGGATCACTTTGGCTGCCTTTGAATAGGGCTCATGCCTCTTGTCCAGGTATCAGATGAATGTTCCTAACATGTCACTCTGCCATTTCACTTCTTTGCCCAAAATAATGTCAATAGTTCCCCACTGCCTACAGGAAAAAGACCAAATGCGTTAGACTGGCATTTGGGGATTAGAAAAGGAGTGGGCAAACTATAGCCTACTACACAGACCAAATCTAAACCACTACCTAGTCTGTAAATAAACTTTTATTGCAGGGTGGGGAACATCTAGCCTGCAGGCCATATAAGACCTGCAAAACCATTTGGTCTGGCCCTACCAAAGCATTGGGATGAGTTAATTGTTTGACCAAATATAGCAGGTTAATTTTGTTGTTGTTAATCTTCACCCAAAGCTATTTTTTGAATGATTTTGAGAGAGACTGGAAGGGAGGGGGAGAGGCAGAAAGAGAGAAACATCAATGTGAGAGAGACACATTGACTGGTTGCTTCCCACACGCTCCCTGACCATGGCTGGGGATTGTGCCCTTGACCGGAATGAAACCTGGGACTCTTCAGCCTAAGGGCCAACGCTCTATCCACTAAGCCAAACTGGCCAGGGCTAGCAGACTAATTTTTAAGTTAACAATCTCAAATGGCCCAGAATGATATTATAAATATCCAAATGGCTATTGGAAGAAAAAAAGTTCCCCACCCCTGCTTTATTGGAACACAGCCACACCCACCGTTTATGTATTATCTATGGCTGCTTTCATGCTACAATGGCAGAGTTGAGTAGCTATGACAGAGACCACATGGCCTATGAAGCCAAAAATATTTACCATCTCATCCTTTACAGGAAAGTTTGATGACCCTAGTCTAGAATAATCAAACACCAGCAGATCCTGTCAAAGTTCTTGCCCATGACTCCTTTGGATGAAGTTCTCTACACCTGAGACCACTTTCACTGTGTCTTATGCCCACCGTTTCAAGCCCAAAAAGCTTATTTCTCTCCTCCTGGGACTTCTTCCTTCAAACAAAGCCAAAGTTCTACCTCTCCATGAGGCCATCTGCATCCATCCCCTGCCTCCCTGGATGGCCTTCTCTGGCCCCCTCTCTGCAGCTCCCACAGACGCCTACACTGACACTCCATTTCTGTGGATCTGTTCCTCCTTGACTACAAGCTTCTTTAGGGTTCAGGCTTGGTAACTTCCACAGAGCACCAATGACAACTACTGATCCTTGATAGCATAATTTTATAAGAAGGCATCAAACAAACTTACCAATGAAGGCCTGGGATTCCACATTTGAAAAGTTAAGCTTGGGTCCAAAAGTATGCACTCTAGCCAGTACCACCTACAAAATAAGCCAATGAAATAAGAGTTTAGCTTTAAAATAGAATATTTATACATTTTCTTTAAATTTACAACTCCCAATAAGTTTGATTTACCTTCCTCCCAGGATGCCCATCTCTGCTTCTCTGCCTAGAAAAAGCTACTTATCCTTCAAATCCACTGAACAGTCCTTCCCTGGAAGCCTCCCCAGGGTCCTAGGCAGGCCAGGCACACCCTCCTCCCAGCTCCCAGGGAGCTCTGGTGAGATGTTTATGGCAATACTCTGGCACAATGTAGCATAATTTCTTATTTAGGAAAGGGAGTTCTTACACTGTAGACTTATCAAGAAAAGAGATTTAGTAAATTCATTCCTTCCCTTTCCCCCACTGCCTAGCACACGACAGGCATTTAGACAGTCCTCAATAAATATTTGTAAAATGGGTGGAAAAATAACCTACTCAATTCATTAACACACGCCTGAGTATCTAACATTCTGCTAGCCTGCAATTGTTACCATACAGATGCATGCCTCAATCCCACTGCTTTTAATAGGCAATGGTTTAATGGGAAGAATTAATGAGATTAACCTTCTAAATGCACACCTTTGGAATGACACTCCCTTGGGCAGAAACCTCCAGAGGCTCCCAGAATCTAAGAAGGCAAGCCCAATTCTAGAGCCAGGCTGCCAGGCCTGCACCAACTAGCCCGGCCTGATTCTGCAAGCTCAGCTTGTATGGTCTCCCCCCATGAGCCCTACGAACCAGGCAAAAAGGACTGATAGCTAGTCCTTTCCCTCTGGCTGGAGGTCTTCCTCTGCTTCTCTCCATGTAATTTCCTCCTACGGAAATGCCATCCATTTCACACATCATATTCCCAATCACCAAGTCATGGGATGGGGAAAGGGGTTGCGTGGAGATAAGGTTTTTTTCTCTCTGATTTTTTTTTACTGTGATAAAGTACATATAACAGAATCAACAGGCTTAGCCATTTTTAAGTGTACAGCTCAGTGTTAAGTACATTCATACTGTTGTACAACCATCACCATTCATCTCCAGAATTCCTTTCATCTGCAAAACTGAAATTTTATACCTTTATAACAATAACTTCCCCTTCCCCCTTCCTTCTAGTCCCTGGCACCCAAAAATATTTGTGGAATGAACAAATGAAGACATCAATGAATTTGGCCCCAACTCTCCCCATAAAAGCCAGAAGTACTGTCCCCTTCTGATGGACTCCCATGCTACTATCTGCTCACCTTAGATTTATTTCAATCAATCTTAAATGATCCTTTTTTTGCACAATGGAATTCTCCTCAAGGCAGGAACTATGATGTACTTGAAAGGTTAAGCTTGGGTCCAAAAGCACAAAGACCTATCCTCCATGTTGCTAGATCTGATGGGCAGGTCTTAGTCCTCATCTTACAGCTTTTGCTACCAGTTAGTCATTCCCTCTTGTTTGACTACTCTCTTCACCTGGCTTCCAGGACGGCAATCTTGGTTTTCCATCCACCTCATTGGCTGTTTGTTCCCTTTGTTGGTTCTTCCTTGTCTCCCCGCCTCCTAATGTCAAAGTGTCCCAGGGCTCCGTCCTTATTCTTTTCTCTTCTCTGTATACCCTTGGTGATCTCGGCTCATCTCAGGGATTCTAATATCAGCTATATGCTGATGATGCCCAGATTTCTCTCCAAGCCTGGACCTCTCCTCTGAACTCCTGGCTAGTATGTCCTATTGTCTGCTTCAAGTCAAATGGACAAGAGGTCTAAGACTTGTCCAATGTCTCAAGCTTCACATGTCCAACACAGACCCCTGACCTTCCTCCAGACTTGCTCCCTCCGGAATCTTACCCATCTTACTTTAATCCACTGACTGTCCAATTGCACAAGCCAACAGGTTTGGAGTCATTTTTGTCTCCTCTCTTTCTCTCTTATTCCACATCCAATCCTCACCAAAACTGATTTTTTTTTACCTTCAAAATATATTCAGAATATGACCATTTCTCATCCCCTCCACTATTACCATCCTAGATTATTGCAATGGCCTCCTAACTGATGTCCCTGCTTCTACTCTTGATGTCATTCTTACCTCCATCCATAATCTATTCTCAATAAGGGAGGGACTCTGTAACAACATAAGTCAAATTATATCATTTCTTTGCTTAAAATCCTTCAAAGTCTTCCTGGCAACGACAATGTCAAAGGAATGAATGTTTCCAAAGTGGTTTAGGGGAAGGTCGGTGGGGGAGGTAGGGTTTTCAGGCCACTGTCCTCTTCCCGTCCATGTATTTCTTGATTGGCAGTCCTGACTACCTCTCCTATTATCTGATTTCTTAAAGAAGGGAACCGTTTTAAAGGGAGAAAAATACAATCAATCAGCTTCCCTTTTCAGTTCATGTACCACAAGAAGCCAATAACACTCACATTTCTCAAGAAGCAATTAGATATGCCGAGTATGCAACCACTTAATAACTAGTTTCCAAAGACAAAACTAGCCTTCCAGAGAACAGTCATTACCCCCTTGGTGGTGGCAAATCCTCTTTAAGCCCCCTCTTCTCCCTGCTCCCTCCAGCTGGTCACCCAGCCTTGTGTGTCTACTTGTGCCTAGTCTCTATCCCTCTCTTCCATCTTACTGATGCTGTGGCTGGAGGTGAAATCCAAATGAATTAACTAAGGTCTCATCAGTATCCCTGGAGCTACAGCAGCCTCCTAATCAGTCTCCCCACTTCTAGTCATTTATTTATTCCAACTATAACCTCAAACAGTTTCTGAGATGACTTTAAGTAAACCTGAATTTGATTAAGTCCCCTGCTTAAAATTCTCCAAAGAGTTTCCTAAATTTACATACTATATATTTTTCAAGAACATAGTACAGCAAGCCATAGTAAATATTATTTTCTTTTTAAATCTTCCCTGGATGCTTTTATTCTTCATTCTTCTTAAAAAGGACCTTGTTGGCCCTAACAGGGGTGGGCAAATGACCCAACCCAGGCTAGAATGCTCTATCCCAGTGATGGCGAACCTTTTGAGCTCGGCGTGTCAGCATTTTGAAAAACCCTAACTTAACTCTGGTGCCGTGTCACATATAGAAATTTTTTGATATTTGCAACCATAGTAAAACAAAGACTTACGTTTTTGATATTTATTTTATATATTTAAATGCCATTTAACAAAGAAAAATCAACCAAGAAAATGAGTTCACGTGTCACCTCTGACACGCATGTCATAGGTTCACCATCACTGCTCTATCCCCTCGAAACAGTGACTGGTCCAAAAGGATTAGCACACTACCCAAGCCTGGCCAACCAGAGCCTTTCTCTGGAATTGATGTATGGATTCAGAGGAAGGAAGTCTCCCTTCCCTGGAATGGTTAACCTGGCGCTGTCAGCAGGGAAGCCCCCAGAAGAAGGGTGGCCTGTCTGTAGTGGAAAAGACTGATGCCAACACACAAAGAACAGGAGGCAAAGAACCAAACAGACCACCGGCAATATCAATGCCCATTGTGAAACCTCTTCATTTCGTGAACTCCTGGAGCGTCCTTTCCAGTTATGGAACTAATTATTCCCCTTTATGCCTCAGCTAGCTGGAGTCCCAGCAGGCCCACCATGCTGTTGCCTGTATCGATGCTTTCCCCCCACATTGTTTTCTTTGCCCAGAATGCATACTCTTAGATTTGTGCACAGCAGCCAGGCTTCCTCTGGGGAGCCTTCCCTGAAGGGAGGCAGTTAGTCCAAATTTCCTGATGTGCTGTAAAATGCCTATACTATACCCACTCTGTTGCACTTACACTCCTCCCCTGCCTTTCCAGGTTCAAAGCTAGCTGCCCACACTAGAAACTACAGACTCAACCTCATCTCTTCACACTTCCTTGTTGCCCATGTAGACTTTCATCTTCCTTTTGCCCCAATGTCCACTGTCACCTCCTACCACCTACAGAGTCAAATCCTTGGTATTGGGGCCCTTCACAAACTGGCCCCAACCCAAGTCCTCTAATTTCTACCAACCACTTCCACTTCCAGGAAGATGGAGTAGACATACTTTTCTCTATTCCACCTGCTATGCACAACTAAAACTCTGGACGTTATATATAAAACAAGCATAAGAAGACTCTGAAAGGCAGAGTGAAGAAGGCAGACCTGTTAGGGACCTCAGGACCCAGGCAGGACACTGTGGTGAGTTCCCTGCATTTTCTTGTTGCCTCACATAGCCAAGACTTGAAACTGAAGAAGCGGGCAACCTGGAAATGCCAATAGGCACAGAAGAAAAAAAAAAAAAGCCCCAGGAAAAGCTTGCTCCATCCAGCAAGACAAAAACTTTTAGATAATAACTACTCTTTTTCAGACAAACACCACAGAAAACCTCATGTCCCACCCACACCCCTACCAGCAAAGTGCAAATGACATTTGGAAAAAACTCTACAGCTAACAATATACTTAATGGTGCAAGACTGAATGCTTTCCCCCAAGATTAGGAATGGAAAATAATGTCCATTCTTATTCAACATAATATTGGAAGCTTTAGCCAGCACAAGAGGTAAAAGAAATAAAAAACATACATATTGGAAATAAATAAATAAAACAATTGCTATTTGCAAATGATATGACTGTCTAGGTAGAAAACCCTGAGGAATATACACACACAAAAATGCTTATGACTAATTAGTGGGTTTAGCAAGGATGTGAGGATACAAGATAAAAATAAAAAGCAATGAACATGTGGACACTGAAATTAAAAGTACAATACCATTCACTATCACTGAAAAAAATAAAGAAATAAATACTTAGATGTAAATATAATTTCTTTCAACAAATCATTCTGTGTACAAGGCACATGAGTCTACCTCTGTCTTGAGGGTGGGGACAGTGTATTTGTTTTCCTCTCTAATGAAACCAAAATACCTAGCCATTGCCCAGCACCTACTAGACATGCAATATTTATTGTCACAGCTCATACCCTGCTCTGTTTAACATAGACTTTCTTCCCCTCTATGCTCTAGTGAGATCACTGTCTATTAAAAAGTGCCATCTCTAGTTTCTACCTTGGCAGGTCATGATTGCCAAGGAAGAACCAGGAAAACTGTCTGCTCCCACTCCCAAACACACTTATGTCCTTACACGGCAGACAATAGGGATATGAAGTGGCCTCTGTAGACATTTCTCAGCCACCCAGTCCAGGGGGTCCTAAGGCTTGGCCCAAAGGCTCCAGAGAATGGTGTAATGGTATGAGACCACTGCCACTGTTGTCTCAACCATGCTCTGTGCTGGAAGGAGCTATGAATGCACCTCCCTCCCCCATAACAGCTCAGTTATAAATGGGAATTTCTTGCCTGTATTGAAGAAAGGGCTGTGGAAGGGAAAAGATTATGGGAGATAGGTCAGGGCCCAGAGGGCATTCAGGTTCTTTTTCCAAAATCTTTCCTTTTCTTCTTACTTCTGATGTTAGCAAGTGAGAACAGTCATTAAGCAGAAGCCAAAACCTCAGAACAATCCTGATTCCTCTCTTCCCACACCCCACGGTCAATCCCACAGCAAAACCTGTTGTTTCACTTTTATTATGAATTGAAAATCCAACTACTTCTTACCATCTCTACCATTACCACCACTTGGGACCTGGCTCCTCTCATTACTAACCTGGATAACTCCAATAGACTCCGACATTTTCCCATGAGTCCTGCTTCCTCCCTCAGTCTATTCTCAACACAGCAGCGAGAGTGATCCTTTCAAGATGTAACACAGATCATAGTTACATCTTTCAAAACCCTGAAATTTTCCTATCCTAGCTCCCCTGGTCATTCACAATAAAACCTAGTCCTGAAAATAACCCCAATGGCCTGGCCACCATTACTTCTTTGGCCCCACTTTCTACCACTCTCTCACCTTCTCCTCACTCCACTCCAGCCACCCTGGCAACCTTTACTTTGCTGTTCCCATTGCCGAATGTTCTTCCCCCAGTTAAACATGACTCACTTCACCACATTCACTATGGGATTCACTATGCTATGAGTTCACCAAACCCATTTCCTTTTTCTTGTGGGCAAGACTACACATGACTAGACTATATTTTCTAGCCTCCCTTTCAGTTTAAAGTAAACATGTGATAGAATTCTGGCCAATGGGTGGGAGAGATGTATGCTTCTTTCAGACTAGCCTATGAAAATTCCACCACAAAATCCTCTCTCTTTATCCCCATCCTCCAGCTGAATGGAAAGAAATTTGAGAGCCTTAATGAGGGCAGAGCCACAAGATGGAAGGAGTGTGGGTTCTTCAATAATCATAAAGAAGTATGGCTGCTAACCAGGAGCAGTCACACTGGAATTTTTCTGTGCAAGAAATAAAGTTATCTTGGGTTCATACACTGAGATTTGTTTGATACTTAACCTAACAATTTTGTTTCCCTCTCAGTGAGGCCTTCTTTGACTACTCTATTCAAAATCCTCCCAATACTTCTTAGTGGACTACCTTGCTTTTTCTCCATAGTCCTTATTACCATATAGCAGTGATTTTCAACCTTTTTCATTTCATGGCACACATACACTAATTACTAAAATTCTGTGGCACACCAAAAAATATATTTTTTGCTGATCTGACAAAAAAATAGATATATTAATGTTGATTCATCCACACCAGATGGCTATTGTCATTTTTTTATTTGACAATCTAAGGGACAAGAGATCAGTGCTCCTGACTAAATAGTCAGAATTTGCATGTTTTAAAAATTCTTGTGGCACACCAGTTGAAAATCGCTGCCATAAGCATAATGTACATTTTATTATTACTTTTCTCTATACCCCCAAATTTGAATATAAGTTGAAGGCAGAACTTTTGCTTCTTTTCCCCTTTTCCCTTTGCTGTATCTCCTGGGTCTAGCACAGTGCCTTGCATGTTATAAAAATGTTCATTGTTGAATGGATGAATAGATGGATGGATAGATGGAAGGATGAATGAATGAATGAATGAATGGAGCACCTGGGTTCCAAGATCAGAAAAGTCTGAGTTGAGGCTTGGCTCTGCCATTTACTAGCTGTATGACATGGGGCAAGTTACTCTACCTCTTTAAGGCTCATTTTCCTCATCTGTAAAATGGGGGAAGTAACAGCACCTTCTGTATAGAGACTGGGAATAATTAACATCATGAACATAAGTTCCTTAGCACAGTGTCTAGTAACAGTTCAGAATCCACAAATACTAACTGCTTTGTTATCAACTCAAGGCCAGAGGACAAGACTGGGTGTCAGGCCCTTGCAAAGTTATTGGTAGGGACGTATGTCAGAGAGCAAGGAGCAGAATGGATATTTACATGCACAGACTCTTCTGGAAGAAATTATGACAAACACCTAGGGTAGTGAGAATCAAGAGCTGCCTAAAAGTTCTCAGTAAATTGCCAGCAATTAGAAAAACATGACAACTGGTGTTGAGGTGATGAAAAGTGTGTGTTGAGTCTGCAGAAGAGTGTGCTGGGGCGAGAACACTACCCAAATGATGAGGGATCACTTTGTGCCTTTTAAGAAACAATTTTCACAGCAAAGCTAGAGAAAAGAGAGGCCTCTTGCATCATGGGAACAAGGTAATAAGGCTATAAAAATGGAACTCAAATAAACCACACACAGGGCCCACATGGGCCCAGTTTTCCAGGAAAAATAGCAATTGCCACAGCACTCAGATGAGAGAGTCACACTTGTGCCTCAGCAGAGCAAACAGCTTTCAAAAATCGTTAGGCTGCAGGAAAGCCATCGGGTTTGCCAAATTAGCAGTACCAGCTCTCACTTGCCCCTCTCTGTCATGCTCGCCTCTTTCTACTGATAAAAGGACATACCCAATGCCTGTGCCTGCTTCACCATGTTCAAAACACAGAATCCTCCCAGAATGAATAGCACTGTGCAGTCAGGAGGGCCCAGGCTGCACTCCTCCCATGTGCAGCCAGCTGCTCCCTCCCACAGGCCTTCTTGGCTTTCTCCTGGGCTCAGACCTGCTCTCGGTCTTAACTCTGGCATCTCCATGCAGCAATGGGCCTTGTTCACAAACCCCTTTCTTAAAACTCTTTCTTCCTGTGGCCCTTCAGGCTCTCACTAAACTCCCCCATCCTCACCTCCGCAATGCCTCTCATCTCCATCTGGAGCCCCTCTTCCACCTCTGCACCCCTAAATGTTGGTGCTACAAGCCTCCAAAAATGGTGTCTGCCTATCTTTCTGGTTCTTGGGCCTGTTCTTCCTGTGTATCCGAGGCAGGAGAGCTTTGTGGTTAGAAACAGATTCCTTTTTATTTTTGTTAATCCTCACCCAAGGATATTTTTCTATTGATTTTTAGAGAGTGGAACAGAGTGGAAGAGAGAAACATTGATGTGAGAGAGATACATCAATTGGTTACCTCCTGCATGCACCCCGAAAAGGGCCAGGGAACCTGCAACCAAGGTATGTGCCCTTGACTGGAATCGAACCTGAGACCCTTCAGTCCATGGGCTGACGCTCTATCCACTGAGCCACACCAGCTAGGACTAGCAACAGATTCTGAGGTCAGACCCATCGGACCTAATCTTAGCTCTATAGCAGTATGATCTTGGGCAGTTAAGTAATTGCTTTCTGCCTATTTCTTCACCTGTGAAATGGAAACAATGATAGCACCTCATTGGATCCCTGTAGGGATTAAATGAGTTAATATGTACAAAGCTCTTAGAACCATGCCTGGCATAAAGCACTACCTCGGACCACTGGAACATGTGTCCATTATCCAATGACTTCCATCTCCATTTCCTCTACTCAGGCCTTTTATCTTTGCTGGGAATATTCAGTCTCCATGTCAGCCAACCCTTTAAATAGCATAGTTGACAAAAGCAACCACTCCATAACATCTTTGTTGATTCCCCTGCCCCAGGCACCCAATGAGATGAGATTCCTCCCTTCTCTTAACAAGGTGGGCTGTTGGAGAAGAGACTTCCCTTGAGTATCCATTTTAGACTTGTTTTATCCTTCCCACTCCCAGTTCATGAGTTCCTCAGAAACAAGGATGCAGACAAGGAGGTAGCAGGTTTTTCTTCCCAAATCTTCATTCCCTGTGAATTTAAGACACTGTAAAGACTCAATAAACACTTACTGGATTAAGTTAAAATGCACAAGCCAACCAGAGACTGAAACAAAAGATCAGCAGGAGAGAGGATTTCAGGCTCAAAAGAGTACTGGGGACCAAGTCAGTGGTGTTTGGTTGTTGGCTTCATTTTAGTCATTTCCTAACAACCAACAAAAAGCCAAATCCTTTCAGCAAATTTGCAACCCACGTCCACTGCTAAGAGTAATTTCTGATAGGCTCACTCTGGCTTAGGGAGACATGTTCTCCTAAGAAATCCCATTTAATTATCCTTTTTTAGGGCATTTCTTTAAAACAACCTTAAGAAAGGATCACTGTTTATTTTATTTTGCTATTGTTTTAATCAAAGCATAAAAGATATAGGGATATAGAATTCCTCTATTTGAGCAGGTAGATTATTCCTTAAGAGAATTTACTGCTCACCTCCACACTTCAGAACAAGCAGCAAATCATGTATTACTTGTAAGTACACAGCCTTTCACTTACATCTAATCTCACATTACCGTTAACTTGCTTCTTCATTCATGGAAAACACAACAAAGGTGTTCCTGACATTTAAAGTAAAAATTTAATATAGACTCATGACATTGTTCTTGAAAAAAAATTCTGATTCTCAATCTAATTTTGGGCCATTGCCATTAGCTAGATAAATGCCAACCTAATGAAATGATTCTGTAATACACAAAGATGGCTTAATGCAGCATTAGCTGAAAGAGCAAAAATTAGAAGCCATCTAAATGCCCCATTACCAGCTCATAGCTTATTGAAGACATTCCCTTGATAGAATATGATGCAGCCATCTTAAATGGGCATAATGAAAACAAGTAAACCCCATGGAAAAGGGCTGAAGTTGCAATCTTAAGAGTAAAGGGCATGCAAATGTGTAGGGATACGTGTTTGTGTTATCAGGCTGAACAGATGAGGCCCAGGGTTTACAGTCAGGTGCAAGGAAAGTTAGGGAAAAGCTAAGAGGAGATCTCAGTAAATGGGGCTAGAGAGGATGGTGGCAGCCACAGGAAAATCAGAACCCTTCGCATGGGGTAGGAGCCCTAGTTAGAAGTGTAGAGTGGGAGGCAGGAAAGGCTCCACCAAGCCAAGGTCATTTCAAGAATTCCATCCCAAAGTAGGCCGGGGGATGGGAAGAGAGAGCCCTCTCTAGTTTTTCAGAATGCATCAATCCCTGGACGAGTAAACAATTTTCAAAACCCCGAAGATGCTCAATGTCAAGCCTTGTCCCTTCCCTCATGTGGCCACTGGGCTCCACCTGAAAGCTCGGTCCCTCCCAAGCCTCCGAGGCTAATTCTGACCCAAGGCAGGAGGAATTTAAGGGGCTGTAGCCTAGAACCCAGGGATTTAGCTTGCTTGCTGCTAATCTGGCAGATAAAGAAAATGAACCCCCAAGAGAACAAGCATCTTGGCCAAAGCCACACAGAGAGTTGCTGGCCGAGCTGACACTTGAATCTGAGTTTGCCTGTATCTGGGTTTAAAGCTTTTCTGGTATGAGACTGACTAATGAGTTAGACCACTTGGCACACAGTGCAGGGGCCCAACTGATGCAGTGAAAGAGTGGCGCGCAGTGAATAGATGAGCCTAACCAGGGCAGAGCAGGAAAATCCCAGTGATGCCAGGACACTCCAAGAAGAAAAAGCTCCCTCCTGCACCCCAGCCCATCCATGTCAAACCCCCATCTCTAACTCCTTTGTTGATTCAGCTAAAGCTCTGCTGCTCTGTGGGTGCCAATGCTGGTCCCTCATGGCATGGCCTATACCAGTGATGGCAAACCTTTTGAGCTCGGAGTGTCAGCATTTTGAAAAACCCTAACTTAACTCTAGTGCCATGTCCCATAGAGAAATTTTTTGATATTTGCAACCATAGTAAAACAAAGATTTATATTTTTGATGTTTATTTTATATATTTAAATGCCATTTAACAAAGAAAAATCAACCAAAAAAAATGAGTTCGCGTGTCACTTCTGACACACGTGTCATAGGTTTGCCATCACTGGCCTATACCATCATCTGTGGGTCCCACAGACAACTCCATCTCTGGATAGGAGAAAAATGACTCCAGGCTTCTCTCTACAACCCATGTCCCCCTTGATTCCTACCCCTACCCCATCAGAATCCCCACTCTGGACCCAACCCCTCCACACTCACCCAAATACAAGAGACCAAACTCAATACTCTGGCATTTAAGGTCCTCCCTCATATGGTCCTAACCATTTACCTAATCATTTACCTAATTTCCCAAGGCACTCACCCCTTCCCAGAATGGACAGGGGCTGCTCCCCTGTTCCTTACGTCACTCCAGAAGCCATGCTCTCCTCCCCACCCCCAATCCCCTAAGGGCCAGCTCAAGCTTTCTCTCATTCTCCAAGTCCTTCTCCAAACATGTTGGTATTGCTCACACTCTCCCCACTAAATGACCCCAACCACTTGGGTCCTGAGCAGCCAAAGGGCTAGACCAGCCGTGGGCAAACTACGGCCCGCGGGCAGGATCCAGCCCGTTTGAAATGAATAAAACTAAAAAAAAAAAAAAGACCGTACCCTTTTATGTAATGATGTTTACTTTGAATTTATATTAGTTCACACAAACACTCCATCCATGCTTTTGTTCCGGCCCTCCGGTCCAGTTTAAGAACCCATTGTGGCCCTCGAGTCAAAAAGTTTGCCCACCCCTGGGCTAGACTCCCATGTGAAACAATCAGGTTACTCAGATGCTGTCACTCACAGAACTATGCACAGGAGGTCCTCTTCTCCCCCAAACCTGCTCTAAATATAACCTTAGCAATTCCATCATTTAAGTGGATGTCAAACTCTCCCTTGCGCCCCGTGGGAGGGGTGCAAACATTAGGCAGTGATGCAGGAGCCAGGACCACCCCTGACAGATTCCGAAGCTTCTCTCACCTGGCCTGGTCATGCAGTGAGCACTTCCTGAGCTCCTATCACGTGCCGATCAGAAGGCACAGGGCACTTAAGACACAAATCCGAACAAGCCAGTCTTTGCCCTGCAAAAATTTGGACTCAAGCAGAGAAAAGAGTGAAATAATCCCCACTAACGCAGTGTGATAAATGCCACACTGAGAAAGAAGGCACCAAGGGAAGAGCAGCAAGGAGCCAAGGCAGCATGGTTCCATTCAGCCAGAGAAGGGGCTGAGAGAAGGTGCAGAGAAAGCCAAAGTGGAGCTGGTCCTGGCAGGGTACTCAACAGCAACGATAAAGATAATGGCAGCCAGCATTTATTGGGTACTTACTGAGTGCTAAGCACTGTACCAAACACTTCACTTGCTTGATTGCAAATTCAATTACTCTTCATGATTGAGCCCCTACTAGTTGTCAGGCACTGTTTTAGGCACTGGGGATGGAGCAGTGAACAAAATAAACACTAGTCTCTGCTCTCAGAACTTGGTTCTATTGAGAAATGATAGACAATAAACCAAATAGCTAAGTAAACTGTAGAATATGTTAGATGGTGATAAGTTCTAAGAGAAAAAGATAAAGCAAAAAAGGGAAATAGTGAACATCTGTGGGACAGTGGGCTAGGTTGTACAACTTTACACAGGGTGGCATATGAGCGAGGAGCTGAAGAAGGTGAGAGTGAAAAAGCCAGGCAGACACCTTGGGGAAGAGCACTGGAGGCAGAGGGGCAGTCAGAGAAAGAGCTTGAACAGGAAGCATGCCTGGTATGTTTGAACAACAGCTGGGATTCTGATGGCTGGAGCAGGAGAAGGGCAGGAGGATCAGCGAATACAGCCGCACAAGCTGTGCACTAATAACCCAGGCGGGCACCACTCACATGCACCACAGGGTGCTATGCAGGACCAAGCCTATTTAACCATACCCCAGGCCTGGGGCGGGCGAGGTCAGAGAAAAACCGGGAAAACCTTGTGGATCATGACGAGGGTTTGGCTTTTCCTCTGAGTAAGACAGGAAGCTACTGTCTAGAGGGTTCTAAGCCACAGGCATGCCCTGATCTGACCCCTTCTTCATGGGCTCACTGGGCAGAGAACACATGGTAGTGGGGCAAGGTTGGAAGCAGGAGACCACTTCAGAGGCTACTGTAATAATCACACTCAACTATATACTGTCACACTCACAATCCCCTGAGGTAGGTTCAATGATTACTCTTTCATAGATAAAGAGATTGAGGCTCAAGAGAAATCTAGTAACTTGCCCAAGGTAGGTGCCCTTGACTGGGAATCGAACACCTGACCCTTTGGTTCTCGGGCTGATGCTCTAGCCACTGAGAACACTGGCTAGGGCTGCAGATATATTTCTAAAAGGAATGGTAATAACACCAAAAGAATGGGAATAATAACAAGCTTCCCTCACCACCCACCAGAGAAAATTTAGTAACAAAGCCTTCCTAGTGGGCACTGGTAGGAGTGTTAAATGATCACTATGAATGAGCTGTTCTTTGGTTAAATGCCACTGTTCCTGGGTGGGGAGCTGTGGAAGCCAAGTGAGTCCCCAGGCCCCTGCAGGGGGCAATAACTTGAAGTTTTCCATACTGCACCAAACTGGTGCCCGGCAAGCTTTTAAGGCTTTGTTCTTTGAACAGGAAGGTGGGAGGAGAAGGGCCAGAAAAGCAGTCAGTAATGTCTGTAGGAGGAAGGATGCTGAGTCTCCATGGGGGTGAGGGTCCTGTTTGTCCTGGTTTTCAGAAAGAGGGGACACAAAGAGCAGGGCGGATGGCCAAGTCCTAGGTCTTACAGAGAAGTATAATGAAAAGGAGACTCAGCAAGGATGCTCAGGGAAGTCTCTCACATTTGCCCAATTCCAGGCTTTTCTGAGAAGCCAAGCAGACAGTGATGCATAAAGACCTGTGAGAGTTGGTCAGCAAGTTTCAGAAAGGGCAATAGCACAGAAAAATAGTATAAATACATGCCAGACTCTGGGCCACCAGGAAAAGGGCTGGGGGGTGGCTGGTGATGAAGAGGCGAGGAGTTAATTGCAACTAGTTTCCTGAAGGTAACAGCCCAATATTCCACTGGAGGACACCGACAGGCTGGTCCTCATTAAAAGTTGAAAGTAAGGGAGAAAACACAAGCCTGCCTTCAGACAAAGCTGCAGCATGCTGAAATCTGGACCCCTATGTGCAAATCGGCTCGTCACTCTTCAGAAATACGGACATGCTCCTGAGGCAGTCCAGAGATGGGCAGGGAGAGTGACCAAGAGAACCAGCCCCGCACTCAGCTCTGCTTTCTCCTGCAGGCCCTGGCTGGGTCCAGGCTGACTGAATGGGAGAAGCAGCTCAGCTTTACCAAGAGGTCTCTTTCGGTTTTATCCTTCCCCAACAGAAAGCACTGGGGACACACAAGGAGCCAGACCTTGGATCATCCCAGCTCCGACTCTCCTGCTCCATTACAAATGGGCACATGTAACCACCCCAGGGGCCATTTTTACAATCTGTGATTATAAGCCTGAGAGTAGAGGTCAGGTCTGCCTTGCTCGTCACTGTGCCTATCCAGTATCCAGAATAGTGGCTGCCACTCTGCAGGATCTCAACAGATGAATACATGGTATGGGGGCTGCCTGACGTCAAGTACCAAGCAGTCATTTCCAAGAGCCATGCCTGAGCCTGCCCTGCTAGGTATGGGCCAAGTGCTAGAAGGATGGCTAGTGCTTTCCCCAAGGTTCTCAGCCAGCTCAGGGCCCTTGCCCCTTCCCTGCAGTCTGGAGCGCAGCTGTTCACTGCATCCCAGGAGCACTGCTCAGGCTACTCACGTGAGCAATGACAAGGAGCAAGGATAAGCTGTTGCAGGGAAAGAACAATGAGCTCTCTTCAGTCTATAAAAATGTTTGTGGGAAGAAGTCACAACCAAATCTATCAATTCATGAACAGATGGAGGGGATGTAAACTGAGAACACTAGAAATGGAAGGGGCCTGAGAGAACAAAGGACAGGGTCACACAATCCCAGGATAACAGAGTCGGGGGTGGCACAGGGCCACAGGAGTATAGGCTAAAGGAAAAAGAAAGTCACACAGTGAGTAGGAAACCTGAAAAGTTCATTTCCTTAAGTGACTGTGATAAAAGCTAGCCAACGTTTAGGAGGAGTTACTCATACATCATAAACCTTTAGCTCTCTCTGTTGATTTCCAGAAGGAAAACATCTTCTTTATAACAAGTTCCTTAATGCCTCTGTCGTAAAATAATCAGGATAGGTCTGAGTTCACTTGAGGGTTTACAGCCCAGGCCAGGTTGCTAAAAATAAAGATCCTTGCTCTGGCTAGAGAGTACTAATTTGTGGGACTAATTTTTCACTGAATTTTTATGATTACAAAAGTAATACATGCTCACTGTCAAAAAATAAGAAACCACAGAGGACATGAGAATAAAAACCTCCAATTGTACGAGATGAGAACCACTATTAACATGTTGGTGCCTTTCCCTCCTTCTATGCCTGAGAGTTTAACACAGCTGAGTGCATACTGTGAATATAATTTCAATTCCTGCTTTTGCCCAGTGAAGTCCATTTAAAAATGCTCCAATGAGTTCTGAGAAAGAAGTTCACCCATAGTGAATAAATAAATTAAGTAACAAAATGAATAAAAGAAACCCTTCATGAAGTTTAAAAAATCCTGATTATTCCACTGAACCCCCATTTTCCCAGCAAAAGACAAAAATCCTATTGCTAGAACAGAAATAGCCCATAAACCAGAAACATTCAGCTCATCTTTGTATCCTCTTACCTCTACCATTAGTTTCAACAAATACTTGTTTTGAATAAGCCACACATTTCCCCAAACCAACAGAATTTTATAACTGCACCTGATTATTTTGAAGCAAGAAATAAAGTTTTGGTGGCCTTGGGTAGATTTCATCTTCCAGTCTTCAGGTGGAGCAAACCATTTAAAAACTATCAGTTCACATTCATGGACCATCACATCCAAATGAAAGTCCTACTGCCAGTTTTGTTGTACTCTGTCACCTAAACTGTAGTGTCAGCAAATGGTCTTTCCAAGGACAAATTATATGTCATATGCCACCCAGTCAGGAGTTGTCCCGGTGTGCGCCCACGTCCTGGTGGGGTTTTACGTGTGGGCCCAAGGCCTTGGCCAGTGGAGAGCAGAAAAACCTTTCTGCCTAGCAGAGATGACTGGGATCAAGATCTCCTCACCATAATGCACTTTCCTCACCTCTCACAATATTTCACACTTCATTCAATAACGATGTCCATGCCAGGCATTGGGCTGTGGGCTGGTGACACAAAGTTGAGTAACACAGATGCTATGCCCATTTCCATGGGGCTGCAGTTTGCACAACACTTTCCCATCCATTACCCTCACATTAAGCCTGGGAGACAGGAAAGGCGATTGCCCTTATTCCCATATCCTACATGAGAAAGCAACTGGTCATTGGAGTTTCGCCCCAGGCTATTCAGTGGAAGGGCTGGACTCAAACCTTAGGTCTCTGATTGCTAGTCCAAGTGCTCTTTTGACTGTACCACTCACACTGATGAATTTCCTCTTATTAATAACTGAAGTCTTCTGGATTATTCTCATTCCCTCTAGCACCTGGGTTCTACCTGGCTGCCTAGCTTCTGAGCAATGAACTGCCCTGACCTCTAGATGACTGCATATGGCCTGATTTCTGTGTGCCTGCCTAGATTCTGATCCTAGACTCTTATCTTCCCAGCTATCCTGGCAACAATTTCAAACTCGACTTATTCCCTCCCACTGGTACCATGATGTAGAAGACTGCTCATTTCCCACAATGTTCTATCCCCTCTTCATCCTTGAAAACGCAGATTTTGCTGGACCTCATGGCCTCTCAACTACATTTATCTCCTAGCCTCCTTTGCAGGTAAATGTAGCCATATGACTAGGTTCTGGTCACTGGGATAAAGGAGTATGCGATTTCCAGGGCTAGACCTTAAAATGACTGCCTGTGTGCCCCCTGATCTTTCCTCTGGAAAATGATAAAAACCAAAACTTCCACTTTCAACCACCACGTGGAAGCCACATACTGAAGACAGATGGCCTGGACCACTATCTACTCTAGATTGGTACATGAGAGAGAAATGAGCTTCCACCTGGTTTCAGCCACTGTGTCTGTGTGTCTCTATAATACAGGAACTTGCTCTGTGTCCCAAGTAATACAAGAAGCTTGAGTGAGACCAATTTTTCATTCTCCTAGTAAAGCCCTTTGTCACCAATGACATACTTAAATTTTTTTCTAAAATATGTTTTTATTGATATATTTAGAAAGAAAGGAAGGGGGAGAGGGAGGAAGGGAGGGAGAAAGAGAGAGAGAGAGAGATATGAGAAAAAAACATCAACATCAATCGGCTGCCTTCTGCACACCCCTGGCTGGAGATTGAGCCTGTAACCTGGGCATGTGACCTAACCAGGAATCGAACCAGCAACCTTTTGGTGCACACTGGCCAGGCACCAATGACATATTTTAAACGGGATATTCAAAACCATATAAGAAAGGGTTCCATTAAGGTTTATTTCATGGAAAACTTTTTAAAAAATGAAACCAGGACGTCAAAGATGATTTATGTTTGGGTCACAGGAAAAATTGAGAGGGTCCAGAAAAGCAAATCAACCTCCTGTAGTGACAAGAGGGAGAGAGCTCTGAGTAATAAGCATGACCAGTCCTCTCTCCTTCAGCAGTTCTCTCCATTCCTAGAAAAGGCACTGAGAGCTGACACGATGTGAGCCACAGCCAATTTCGCCATGGAAACAATGTGATAATAGGAGCTTGTGTTCCTAACCAAGACCTCCATGGTCAACTTTTAAAATAAACCATGTAAACTTGTGTTTTACTATCTATTAAAGCCTTGGGACTTTTAAAACCAGAAGGGCTGTTGACCCAATAATATACCACAAAGGATCTATGTATAGTCTGAACCATAGAAAGCAGGTGAAAAGCAATTAAACCCAACACAACAACCAATCACATGACCTTTTTATTTATTCTGAATCAGTAATTCTGATTTGGTAATAGTGTGCAGCACAAAATACTTCACTTTAATGATGACTTCTAAATACAGTAAATCATAACATTGGAGAACATATTTAATAAAAAAAAGCAGAGAGGAACTTGGGAAGAAAGAAGTTAAAGTCAGATAAACAGGGTTAAGTCCTGGCTCTGCCACTGACTGGCTTTGGGTCCCTGAGAAATAGCTTAAACTCTTATCTTTATTTCACCTCTTGTCATAGGGTTGTGGTGAAGATTAAACAAGACAGTGCAGTAAAAGTGCTCTGTAAATCACACAGAGGTAAATGGTGTCACCGGGATTGTGACATTTGGAAAGACTTTTGTAGGGAGATTGAGACAAGCATTAACATGAAAACTGAGTAGACTACAAGCTACCCAGCTACTTTTTGCAAAACTGACCCGGAGCAATTTCTTTTGCTGTCCTCTTTTTCTCTCTTACAATCTCCCATGTGTATCAGTTGACAAGAGTATTCAATCTGCTGCATTAATTGTTGGCATCCATTGCTCGTGAGCCACAGAGTAGCCAGCAAGAGCTGCTAGATGTCAGCCATGGCTGCGAAGAAGGGAGAGCTGCAGTGAGCAGAGACCACCGTGTGGTGACATGTCTATCAACCAAAATGCCTCCCAAAGACCCACTGCCCTGTCAGAAACCCCCAAATCAGTGACAGGAAGCATTTTAAAGCCAGGAAAAGGAAGAAGAAGATTGATGCTGTTAAAGGAGTGCAGGCTCAGGAGACTGTCCTGGGTTTGCATCACAGCTTCTCCACTTGTCATCTGAGGCACCTCTAGAAAGTGGGACTCACGGTGCCTACCCCATAGGACTATGGTGAAGATTAAATGGGAAAGGGCCTGTAAGCACTTAGCACAGTACTTGGCAGATGGTCAATACTTGAAGGTCAGGTGCTGTTATTAATAATCTATACTAATAAAAGGGTAATATGCTGATTAGACTGGACGTCTTCTGGATGTCTTCTAGACGTCCTTCCGGACAAAGCCATGGTGGTGGGCGATGAGGCAGAGGGGTTAGGGGCAATCAGGCAGGCAGGCAGAGAGGTTAGGGGCAATCAGGCAGGCAGGCAGAGGTGGTTAGGGGTGATCAGGGAGGCAGGCAGAGGGGTTAGGGGCAATGAGGCAGGCAGGCAAAGTGGTTAGGGGTGATCAGGCAGGCAGGCAGGTGAGCGGTTAGGAGCCAGGGGTCCTGGATTGTGAGAGGGATGTCCAACTGCTGGTTTAGGCCCAATCCCGTAGGAACCAGCAGTCGGACATCCCCTGAGGGGTCCCAGATTGGAGAGGGTGCAAGACGGGCTGAGGGACCTCACCCCATGCACAAATTTTATGCACCAGGCCTCTAGTATTAATAATAATAATAATAATAATAATAATAGATACATCATGCAATACTAACAAAAATTAGGATTTGGCAAATCTTCCATCCTTCATGTCAAGATTTTGGTACAGGCTTTGCAGTCAGATATTACCTGGACAGCCTACTGGCTCACCCTTTAATCCATCAAGCTAATCAAGGTTTTTCTGGACCTCTGTCTTATGCCCCAGGATAGGTAAAACATCCAAGAATGCCCCACTGGCTAGCTGGCTAGATCTTAACAATAATTTTTCTGATTCACAGCAGAGCATCACTATCCTAAGAGGTGTGTGCAGAGAACAGATCACCTTGGATGTCTGCATCTAACTTTTCCATCCATGCTCAGGCTGTGGCTCCTTATATCTAAAGATGAAATGTATTATCACCCTTAAAATATGGCCCTACTCAGCAAAATTAGGTCTGTCAGCACCCACCTGGTGGACAGCGCCGCATCCCTAACAGTGCCCTGGAGGTAGACAACTTCCTTCTGCACCCTCCAAGCTATCCTTGTAAGGCCAGTATGCCTTGTTAAATCCAGAAAGCTGCTCCCTACAACCATGGAAAAACTTTCCAGCTTTCAAAACCTTTCCTTATCTCACTCCAGCATCAGAACCACATTGTAGGGGGCTGTACAAGAATTGTTATACCTGTTTCACAGATAAGGAATCAACCAGTCTGAGGTATTAAGCGATTTGGCTCTGTTGCTTAAGTAGCAGAAGCAACCTAGAATGCAAGTTATCTGGTTCTCAATTCAATGCTCATTCCAGAAAGTGTGGATATTTGTTTTTAAACATTCAACTTTCATAATGGCTGGCGCTTTGCTTCAGGAGAATTCATTAACCAAGGTATCACAGTCACAGTTCAGTGCAGATTCACATACTTAAAAGCCACTTACACAGGCAGATGTTCCCCGCACTCTAAAAATCTAAAGGGTGACTGAAAACAACCATGCCGATTAACATAATAGACAATTAACTCCCAGTTCTGGCTTCCTCTCACCCTCTGTCTGGACTCAGCAGCCTCCTATCAGTGAGTCCCTCTTTGCTCCAATCCAACAGGAATACTCACACTGGACTAATGCTCTAAGGAGAATTATTTCATGCCACTAGCATAACAACCACAATAAAACAAATTCAGTGGTTCTTCACTGCCTATCAGTCTCTACTTCACTAAGTAAACTTTGACCTGCCATTACCTCGCCGAGTTTCTTCATCTGCAATATGAAGGAGTGGGTTCAACAGAGTCTTGTCCACTTCCAGTGCATGACTCTAAAACCACCCCAACCAAGCCCAAATCCTGCATTTGGAGGACATTAGGAGACAGCAGAGTCCACTGAGGCCTGGTTTTTACACCTGAATCTACCGCTTACCAGCGATGTGCCCTTAGGCAGGTTACTGGATCGCTCTGTGCCTCAATTTGCTCATCTCTAAAATGAAGCTAATAATAAGACCTACTTTGTGGGGTTTTGTAGGAATTAGATGAGATAACACATATGAAATGCTAAGAGCATCATAAAAACTCTCTGTTAGCAATTATTATAATCTGAAAGACATGTTTCCTGAATGATCTTCCAAACTTAAGTTTCCACATTATTTGTGAACCCTTCATTCCAAGTAAGTCTATGTCCCTGAACACACACTGGTCATTCCTACTTCTGTGCTTTTATTGCCACCCATCCTTGTGCTATGTTGCCACCCATCCATCCCTGGAAATACCTGTGCTTTCCTTGTGTGTGAATCTAAATCCTACCCATCCTTAAAGGTCAGGATTCAAACTGGTCACCTCCATGAAGCCTCCTCCTCGTCACAAAGCTCTTTCTCGTTTCTAAACCTCTGTAGCACTTGCAGACAGTCTAGACTCTAGACCACTATATTGGCATTATACATGGCCAGGGGTTATCTTCTACCAGTAGGTGAAATTGCAGGCTCTTTGGCCACAACAATCATTTCTGCTCTTCCTCTGGGTCCAGCATGGTGCCTGGTATATAGCCCTTCAGATATTTGTTGACTGAACAAATAAATGTGTAGTACTATGCCCAAACAAATACATGTTTTCTTTGAGTTGATGTGGCTCAGCTATTAATTTGCTGTACTTTGAAGCCAAGTTAAGATAACATAAAGATGAACATCAGTAGGGCAGGGACAACCACTGCCAGTTAATTCCTGATAATCAATAAAAGATACTGATATATGGCCAACCTGAAGAATAAAATGTCAAAAGGAAATGGTGACCTAAACTCCAAGGTCCCTTGTAAGACCAAGCTCACAAGTCTGCACTATCAGAAAGGGAAAGAGTTGAGGTTTTCCCAAATGAATTCACTCATTCAACAACTGTTTATTAAGTGACTATGCTGCACAGCCACTGTCTTAGTTGCTGGGGATACAGCAACTAAATGGACAAAATAACTGCTCATATTCCAGAATCTAAGGAGGAAGACTGGTTATAATGCCACCTTCTAGTTCCAAAGTGAAATCCACAGAGCAACAACTTTTTGTACCAACTCCTTGCTATGCCTTCAAGCAAAGAAAAAAGAAAAAAGTGGAAAGTACCATACTCAACTGACCAAACAGAGGCAGTGTTAAAAGTGCTCTGTCACTACCAATGAGGAGTCCCTCAGTCTAGAATCGAATGGGGAAGTTCACAGCATAGCATTCAGCATCCTAAGTCACTTAAAATCTAAGTTCCTAACACCCTAGCTGAGCTCTGCTTCTATCATTATTTAAATATCAAACCTCCCAAATAGCAAATGTGGCACTTGATGCAAAAAACACATACACAAAAACAAACAAACAAACAAAAAAAAATACCAACAACACAAAACAAAACTCAGAGGTGGGAAAAGAGGCAGGGTTGGTAATAGAGAGGTAGGTAGTTTTTACCACAGCAAAATCTGAGGCTCTTTTCTCCTTTGGAGCAGAAACTTCTTGTATCCTCTGAAGCCTTAAAAAAAAAATTTTTTTTTTCTTCCAGCAGGATACTGAAAATAGCTTTGCATTTAACATTTAAAACTGTTTTGATCCCACACTCTTTCAGCTCTGCTCTCTCCCGCAAACTCATTTCATTTCCTAAGGGCACTTATAAGTATATTTCATAAGCAACAAACCATAGTCACCATTTTTATACTTAAGAGTTAAAAAGAAAATAGATTTACATAATTACATGGAAGATAAGTTGGTCAAGAACACAGGAATCTTATCTGGACCAAAAGTTCTAGGACAAAATTTCTTTCAATTTATCAAGACAGATAGCAGATCAAAATCAAGGTTCATGTTGAATGCGTAACTGTTGAGCACTATGCATGGGAACTTCTTGAGTTCCTCATTTTTCTGTGATCTACTTCGTCAAAAAGAAATTTATGTAGCCATCTGAAGGTAGGCTTAAAATAATAATAATAATGCGCGCGCGCGCACACACACACACACACACACACACACACATATTTTCCTGTAACAGTGAGAAAACAAGATTTCATAGCCAACAAGGACCTGAGAAATCAAAGTTCAATGAAGGCAACTTACTCGAAGTAACTCAGTAAGTCAATGGCTTGGCCAAGACTGGAGCCTGGACCTCTTCCAACTCCCAGATCAGGGCTTTCCCCACTCTCCACACCATTGTCTCATTTGTAACACATGAAACAAAATCTTAAAGGCACAAAGGTAAAAATCTCTTTTATAAAACTTTCTGACAGACTGAAGAAATAGTAAGAGATGTGACAAAGGAAAATGGGTCTCTAATGAGTAATACTAAAAGTAAATGACCTATAATGCCATGTAGATGAGGGGTCTAGCTTCAGAAGGCTTAATTAGTTCTGGTAACGCTTTAGTACTAAACAGTATGGTTTCAGCTACAGGCAGCAGTAAATGGCTTTTGTGGGCTTGCCTGGGAACTAAACCACCATTTAGTTCATTTTTTTTCTATAGAAAAATTTATCCTAAATTTCCATCAACTGCCTTACAAATGAACTGTTGGAACAAAACCTGTTTTTAAGATGGTTGTGCATGTGAAACAATCCTGAAGTCTGAAGCTCTACACTAAAAAGACTTAAAACAGTAATAGTTGGTGATTCATGCTAAGGGTACATTTATGAGAAAGCCGTTCAAACCCTTAATTTGCTTACATGTAATATGTTTTAGTAAAAGTCTTCTGAGCACAGTACAGTAAACTGCTATTTATACAATATCAAAGGCCCGGTGCATGAAAATTCATGCACTGGATGGGGGAGGTCCCTCAGCCCAGCCTGCCCCCTCTCATAGTCCGGGAGCTCTCAGGCGCAGGAGGTGACTCGGAGATCAGGGGAAGGCGACATCTCCATCAAGCCTTGGGAGGCCCTGGGCAGCTGGGCAGCCGCCATCCAAGGCTTGCCTGCGCCTCGGGCCAGCCCTGGGTGGTTGGGGGATAGAGAGGACTGGGGGACTCCAGAGGCAGGCATGCGGCAAGGCTGGGGGCAGGCCTGGCCTTGCCGTGTGCCTGCCACCCTGGCGGGGCTGAGGGGACTGGGTGCCACCATCTTGTGGCTGTGGGCACCGCCATCTTTGAGGGCGGGGCAGTCAATTAGCATGTTCCCTCCTTATTGGTTGTGGGTGCCGCCATCTTTGAGATGGCATAAGGGTCAATTAGCATATTCCCTCTTTATTAGATAGGATATAACCAAGGGCAAATGCTCCAATTCTGTATGCAAGTATTTACAGGGCCTTTCTAGCACTGAGCTAAGGGATACAGGGAGGATAAAACATCTGAACATAAGGAACTCATAACCGTTACCCGGGCCTTTACTTTCCTCAAAAACAATCAAGCTACCTCTAACCTTAGGGCCTTTGCACTGTTGTTCCCTCTTCCTGGGATACTTTCCCCCAGATCTTCCTGCAGCTGAGCTCATATGTTACCTCTTCCCAGCTAAAGCAACCTCCTTCTTACCATTCATCATCGCTATTGTTTTACTCTAGTTGATTGCTTTCCTAGCATCTATCACTGACAGGAGTTAACATGTTTAACTGTTTATTGTCTGTCTCCTCTTACTGGAACTCTGTTTTGTTCAGTGCTGTATATGCATCCAATAAACTTCACAGAATGAGTAAATGAGTAGAGTTGGAGAGTGGGAAATGAGGACAAGATAATTATTCACGAAACAATTTAAAAATGAGAGAACTGGCCATCTTGATTAAATACAATATGATAACTTTCTAAATATGAAGTATGAATGAATGGCTGAATGGCTGGCAATCAAAAGGGGGGAGAGAGGGGGAGAGAGAGAGAGAGAGAGAGAGAGAGAGAGAGAGAGAGGTCAAGGCAGAGAAGAGAACCTCTCAGGTCAACAAAGTGATGTGAATAAAGACATACAGCAACAGAGAGTATATCATGGGGTGGCCCAGCCAGGGCAGGGCAGAAACAAGCAAAATTGAACTTCAGGCACTAGGCTCCTCTGGGAATGGCAGCGGGGGGTGGGGAGGGGGGAGAGAAACGGGATCAGATGGGAGAGCCTTGAGGACTGGACACAGGGGAGTCAACCACATGCCGCTGGCAACAGGGCTGTTCTTGGAAGGCAAAGTTGGCCATATCGTGTGGGAAGAATTGAAGGATGTAGCAGGTAAAGCCAAAAACTGATTAGTACATGTTTAGACCATTACCTGAATGGTCTGAGTACGTGGGACAAAAAGAGCTTCCTTTTGCTTAGACCTGAGAGATGTTAGTGAGCAAGATGTCAAGGCATTTTCCTCCTTAAAAATAGATGATTTCCAGAATATGTCACAATAGATTCCATGGCAGATTCAGGTCAACTTCCCGTACATCCTACACTTGGAGCACTCAAGGAGGATTAACAGAGGTTCAAAACGATAGCTGTGAGGGAAGAGCATGTCTTTCCATGCCATCCAAATCCGAGATTAATTATATCCAGTATAGCTTTTGTTTATCCTTTTTTATTATTTGAAAAAAAAGTAGTATCTAACTTCCCTGTGCAGTATATATTTTAACATTATATAATATATTTTTATATAACAGGTTCTTGACATAAAACAATGTTTCCCTTACTATATAAATGTATTTGGGAAAAACTGGCATTAAAAATACACACACACACACACACACACACACAGCCCAAGGCTGCAAACATCTGTCTTTAGGGTAAGGAGCTGAGGAGAGGAGGAAGAAGCTGAGAGACTTTGAAAAGGTCTTTGCCCCAGTGAGGAGATCTGCAGATGGCTATGATGGGGACCTGGGGGTGGGGGTAATGAGTTCTGTTCAGAGGTTCATCTTACACAAGAAGCTGCCTGCGGAGGGGCTAGCTGAGCCACACAAGGCCTGTGTAAGAGCAACGCTGCAGAAGGGCAGGAATAAGCAAGAGAAACAGAAATGCACAACAGGATATGAGTGAGAATAATGCTCACAAGCCCTTGTAACTGCACTAGGGTAGTAGCCAAACATGTAGTCTTTGCGCCCGCTGCCAAGGACCTCAGTCTTGCTTAAAAGGAGGTGCATACCCCATTTGTCAACAATAAGATTGGTCACCAATTATTGTGGGCCTAGTAGGCTCCTGGCATGGTGCTGGGAGGCTCGAGTACAGGATCTAATCAGTGGTTCCTCCCAGGAGACAACTGCTACAGTGGTTAGAGAGCAGACTCTGGAGTCCCCATGAAAAAATCCTGCCCCACCCCACCCCAGCTGAGTGACCTTGAGCAGTTTACAAAACCACCACACTGTGGATAAGTGAGGATAATCATCGCACCTACCTCATGGGTTGTTATGAGGATTAAGCAAGTTAATAAACGTAAGATGACAAACATAGAGTGTTCAATAAATCTTAACTGCTATTACCATCATTATTATTCCTGTTTTGCAGATGAGGTAAATCAGACTCAAAGACGCTAACTAATTTGCCTAGGTCACACATTTCAAATTAGTGGTTAGCAGCTAGAGGCAGTTAGCTCCATAAGATTTCTTTTGACTTTTGAAAACATGTAAATGTTTTACTCAGCATATGTACAAAATCCAATGGGTAGAGTATTAACCAAAATATTAAATTAGGCAGACCATCCAACCCCTTCTTTAACCATGCTGGATAAACAAGAATTTATACCACTTAAAAGAATAGCATGTACTAACATAAAAATCATTTGCCACCAAATGTCAGCACTCAACATTCCCCCGAAACAAAGATGACTAAAGCTTATCCAATTCCATCTCCCCAGCGGTGAAGTCCCCAACTCAAACTCTCCTTCCATGTAGACTATTTATTTACTCGTGATCATGTCCATTCGTGCCCCTGTTGCATTCCTCATCTCATGCCCCCACCTCTCCACTGGTGTAGCCCCCTTCCCTCCAGCTGCTTCGTCCCTGAGTGCCTAACCCATCCCATCTCCTCCCCCAGACAGTTAATTGGAATAAGCATATCCTGAAGGCTCCCTGTGCCTGTCATTTTGGAAAACCAAGGTGGACTCCCAGCCAAGTGAGATATTCCCAGAGACAGCCCAACACAACATGGAATGCAGCAGTACCTACGAGAATCAGGTAGACCAAGAGCTGGGGCACATGACTGCTAGATATGGGGAGGAAGAAAAACAAAATGAAGAGCTCCTGGGGCACCAAGCATTTGAGCTGGGTCTAAAAGCCAAGTAGGATTTGGACATGAGAAGGTTGGGACATGGGACAGGCCAAGGGCTGGTCCAGGGAATGGAAAGTCCTTCAGTTTGACTGGACAGTCCTGTGCACACAGCAAAGCCTGGTAGACAGGTGGGCTGGCTATGGAGAAGCAAGGAGCAGCAGCAATGCAGACAGCTAACATTCATTGAGTGCTTACTATGTGCCATGAATAGCTTCATGCATTTTTAATGTTTTAACTCATTTAATCCACACTGCAACTCATTGAGATAGGGACTACAAAGACCCCAGTCTTGTAGATGAGGACACCACGACATAGAGAACGAAGCAACTTGACCACAGTCATAAACCTGGTTAAAAAACAGGATATGAAATCTGGCTCCAAAGTCTGTATTGTTAACCACCCAACCAAACTGTGTCTCAGGACAGCTTAGGGGTGAAAAGGTACAGCACCAGGATGCCAGGAGGATGACAGTGCTTACAAGCAGTTTGCAATCTAACTCCAAGGCCACAATGCTGGCTACAGGCTGCTGCAAGTGTGTGCAGTGAACCTGCTGGCAGCTGAAGCAGGAGAGACAGATCAGGACTAAAAATGGGACTCTAGGCAAAGGAGATAATGTGAACAGTGGAGGCCAGGATAGACAGACACCTACCTTGAGGGTATACAGGAAGAGAACAACAACAATAACAAAAAAGCATCATGACCCAAAGATAGAGGAAGGAAGGGATTTCAAGGAGGGAAAGACAGGCAGGGTAAAAGCTGCAAAGGGGCCAAGAACAATTACTTTGAACAAAGAATGGCCCCTGGAATTCAAGATTTAAAGTTTTGAGATCTTTCAGAAGAAATATGGAGAAGGGTGGTAGAGCGAGAAGCCAGAGGGCAGGACCTAAGGATGGACCAGATGACAGAGCAGAGGAGGTGAAAGTTTGCAGCCTTGTGAGAGGTTGCCAGGCAGGGAGGAGGGCGAGGGATGGAGACACAGGGGGACCAAGTATAGACATGTGAAAGCAGGCTTGTAACAGATCTGTTTCTTTGCCTTCCATCCTTCCTCTCCTAAATCAAGACAAAGGTTTTTCTGGGGTTGGTAAGGAGGCTGAAGAAAAACAATACGGAGGATATTCCAGTGAGAGGACTCTGGCAGTGGTGGGAAGGAGTGGCAGCAGGCACTGGGGGAGGGCTTCCTGTGTGCCAGGCATTTTACATGCATCATCTCTCTTGTTCCCTTGATCCTCATACAGATCCACGAGGCAGGCACTGTCATTACACCACAGAAAAGGAGCCTGCCTGCAGTCAGAAGAGTCAAGCACTTGTCCAATGCAACACAGCCTGAACCCGAGTCCTAGTTCCTGCTACCAGACACAGGCTCCCACCCAAAGTGAGGTTCCAAGAAGAGGGAACAGAGGAGAGATCCACTTGCTTTTCCTGAACTAGAAGGAGAGGAGAAGATGGAGGGCGGGGCGGGGGGGGGGGGGGGGAGGGGGAGACAGGACATTATGGGCAGGAAGGAAGAATACCAAGGGAGCTTAAGTCAGAGAGAGAGAGAAAGAAAGAGAAAGAGAGAGAAGAGAGAAGAAAGAAAGAACAGCCAGGGTGGATGGAAGAGAAAGAAAGAAAGAACAGCCAGGGTGGATGGAGTTAGGAGTGTCTGGGTATTATGATAAAGTGGCAATGAGGAGAGAAAGGACTGTGAAAAAGGGCAACATGCCTATTTCTGGGCTCCTAACTGAACCTTATGGTCTACAGGGGATTTTTTTTTTCTTCCCTGCACGTGTTTATCATGACAGTAACTAAAATCACCACCTATAATTATAACATTGTGAGGGGCAATGTTTCTTTAATATTGACTTTCTTCCACTGCAGTGAAAGTTGATGATGGAATCACAAATAAAAGTAAGCTCATAAAAGGAAGGCAACTGTTATGTCAAAGACAAATGAAATATTTAGTTTTTCATATTCTCCCAGAGTCTGTTAACATAGCCAAGTCTTTCTACACTGTTTGTCCATCATTCAGTATATAAACTGGGTAGAGACTGTCGGTGTGGAGGGATAAATCTGAAAGCATGGCCACTTCCTTTTCCTCCCTGTGGTAGGCAAACCTTTTTTGTAAATAGTAGACAAACTCCTAAGAAGTCATTATTTATAAATCATTTGAAATGGATTCTTTAAAACACCATGTGTTTAAGTTTCTATGAAAATAGGACTTCAGCTCAGATATTCTAGGGGTTTCAGCAGGTAAAATACCAACCTGAATTCAAATGTATTAAATATTTAGAGACACATAGAACTTTATAGCAGAAGAAACTTTAGAGATCACCTCATTTAACTGCCTTATTTTTCATCTGAGGCGACCAGAACCCAGAAAAGCTCAGCAACTTGCCCCAGCGGCATAGCCATGAAAGCCCACGTCTGGGCTGGAACCAGGGTATTTTAACTCTCAGGCTAGTGCTCTTCCACCACACCTGTTGCTCTCTCTCTCTTTCTCTTTCTCTCTCGTTTAAAATTTTATGGGTTGGAATAATGTACATATTTAACTATGTTTTTAACCTAATAATATTATCATTATTCACTGGCTACAGTTACAAACAAAACCAAAATGCCTCTACAGATTCAGCTTCAGATCCTACAGATAATTTCAAAATCATTTTAAAGCCTTTTAAATATGTTCAACAAACTGCTTTAAAGACTTATCAATTAAATAACTCAGTAACAGCATGGATTGAAAGATTTAATTTTGTGTTTTAAAAATACTTTTTGGAATTTCATTGATATGAACATCGAATTTAACAGCAGCGATTTCTTGCAAGAACAGAGAGCATGAGATTATTTGAAACTGCTCAGGAGAAGCAATGATTATTTTAAGCTCATGATTCAACCATTACATTAAAAACTCCACCAACCCAAATTGACAGATCCTGATATCAATGGGACCAGAAGAATTAAAATAATAGCTGTCATATAAAAATAGATTAAAGGGGGAACAGCAGCAGATGTCAGAAGGGCAGATGACAAACAAGTGTTGAGGGAAATGAGATGCATCAGCAGTTTTTATGGATTTTTTTTTTAAAGAAGACCCTGGAAATACAGATATAATAGTCAAGAAATGTGTCTTCATCAATATCGAATCTTATTTCTGGGAGCTGGACGATACAACTTGGCTAATAATTCCTGTCGAGCAGTAACTATATAAGCAGAGGGATCACAAGCACCAAAATGCCAAAACAGCGCTGGGTGCCTGAGAAGGACCCTAGCCCTTGAGGGAGGGAAAAGGGAGCAGGGACTGTGGTTTGAGGGACGTCAGCCCGGTGCCCCCACCGGCCAAGACAAACTTGACAACAGACGCCAAAGGCGGGTGTCGCCCTTCCCAGAGCTGAGCGCCTAGCGCCGCCGGCACCTGCGCGTGTCCCGCAGCCAGCTCTCCCGACCCCTGGGGTGGTTGACTCGTGCCCCATAAGGTCGGCATTAATTTCTATTCTACTTTTCCTCTAAGCAAACGAAAGCTCTTTTGACTGTCAACGCCCCGGCAATCAAGAGCGGGAACCTTTTTCTCCTCTGACATCTGTCAAACCTGGCGCTAAAGCCTGCCTCGCTGCGCCCTCCGCGGCGCTCCAGGGCTCCAGGACCGGCGGCGGGCCCACACCTGGACGCCGGGAGACATCCCCGCGCCGTGGGGCACCTGCTCCCATACCCACAAGGGTTCCTCCTGGGGCTGCCCAGAACCCAGACGACTCAGACTGGACTAAAGTTCGAACGCTGGGGTCGGCCCCAGCTCGGACCGGGAATTCCCGGGTGCAGCACTAGCCCCGGCGATTAGGGCCAAAGGGGCGGGCAGGCTCGGACTCCCTAAGCCCGAAGGAGACGCCCTCCCCGCCCCCACCCAGCCCTGCAGGCTCCCAAAAGGGAAGTGAAGGAGAGGAGGAGGAAGGGCAGAAGCGGCATCGCTCGCCCAACGCCCTTGGGGATGCAGCCGTCAAGGATAGACCCCTTCGGGGTCCACGCAGCTTCCCGGGGATACATTCTAGGACTCGCCCTCAGTCGGTCATTGCTCCCAAAAGGCGGAGCTGTCCCTTTAAGGGGCAGCTGGCTGCTCCCTCCCTGCGTCAGGTAGCGATGCCCGCGGAGGGGACGTAGGTACTTTCCCGGTCCCTTCAGGGACGCCTGCGGCACCTCTGCCCTTCCTACCCAGCAGCGCCAGCCCCCGTGAGGGATGATGAGGGCGGACGGGCGCGGCGCCTTTAAGGGGCGCAGCCTCTTCACGGCCCCGGTGGGGGCAGGGAGCGAGCACGGGCCCTTTAAGGCCGGCAGCGGGCACGTCGGGCAAGGTTCCCGGGCGGCCGGGCAGCGACCCGGGCGGCGGCGGGGTCGCTGCGCCTGCCAAGGTGCTAACGGCCCCCGGCGGGGTGCTCGGGGCCATGCCGCTGCCAGCAGCCAGCCCGACACTCACCGTGGCTCGCCGGGAGCGCCCGCGCCCGCGCCCCCACTTGGATCCCGCGGCGGCGGCGGCGGTGAGTCCGGCGCGGGTAAACAGGCACCTCCGTCCCTGACCTACTTTCTGCCTTCCCTAAATGTCGCACCACTAACCTACTTTCCGACCAATCCGCTCCCCGCCGGCCCAGGCCCGGCCCCCCGCCCACCAATCACTGTGCCCAACCCCCTTTCCCCGCCCACCAATGGAGGAGACGCGGAGGCCGGATACCTGCCTCTTCCTGCCAGCCAATCCGAGCGTCCGAAGCAAGCCGGCCTCGGCCCTTACCCTCGGCCAATCCGCGCACGGCTCGGCGCTCCGCTGGCCAGTTGTGTGGCTGCTGGAGAGGCCTCTGGCCAATGGCGAGGCGGCAGGGGCTGGTTTACCTGCCACTTTCCCGCCACCAATCGCTTGGCACACTAAGAGCACGCCCCGAGCAGAGGGCCAATCGGCGCGCTTTCCCTGGATTTCCTCGCCCCTGCCCTCTCCCTTTCCCCTCAGGTCTGTCACTCGCGTTGCCTCTGCGGGTGCAGACTCCGCATCCTTGCTGGTGCCCGGGATGTCCCTCTCCCCTGGGTCCGTGGCTGGCGTCTGGCACACCTCTATCACCTCTCCTCCTTCCCCGTCTTCATTTGGGGCACCCTGACTAAAAGCATTGCCTCACTTCCCTGCCTCCAACTCTATCGAGGAAATCAATTTTAGGAACTCGAGTGCCTAAAACACACTGGTTTGCCAAAGTCCAAATGTGAGAACGAATACTTAGTATTTCTAGAAGGCTTTTCCATCCAAGTGTTCTTACCTTCTCATCGTTACTCTGACCTCCAAGCGTCCCGTTGGAGCTGTCATTCTCGTTCAAAAATGAAAACAAACCTGGAGCGATTCCACTGCATTTTCTTCCAGTAGCTGTGTTTTGACCACCTACTGTGTGGCAGACACCATCCCAGCAGCCGCTGTCTCTACCGCAAATATCTGCCCCCTGAGTGAGACAGACAGAAACAAATAGTTACAGAAAATAAACATTTCATAATAAGATACAACTTGGGTTCTGAGAGGACAGAATCTGTCTTCTGCATTTCAAGCACTCAGCAGAGGGCTTTTGGCACAAAGAACTCCCACCCCTTCCAGATGTTAAGCTCCCTGAATACAAGGACGGTGGTGTCTTCTTTTTTGTTATACTCGCCCACACCCCTTTTAGCACCTAACAGGGGTGAGATGGCACTGAGTAAGAGCCCCCTCCATAAATGTTTGCTGACTAGATAGTGATCGAATAGAACTAAATCATTGCACTCAATTCTGTGACCCAGATTAGCCCCTAAGACTCTAGAATACTAGCCTTATTCCTTGAACACAGATACTGCATTTAATCATTGTACAACTTTTGCATATCCCCAGCTCATTGCCGGGCACAGAGAGGTTGCCCAATAGTGCCTGTGGCCCAAATGTGGACTGCTTTCAAGGTCAACCAGCTTCATTGGTAGCTTATTTTCCTAAGTTTACATGCAAGTGGAATCATACTGCTGTTTATTTTGTCTCTGCCTGGATTTCAAGTGGAAACTATTGTATGTAAGTGGGATTTTAGCAATGCACTTTTCAAGATATTGTAGACAAGATGAAGAAATATGGACCTGGATTCTAGTATATAATTAATTGGACGAATAACTGTGGTTAAGTAACCACAACCAAAAGATGCTGATTAATGAATCCATGTTGACCAGAACAAAGGGTGAAGAGAATCAATATTTGTGCAGCATCTACTCTGTGCTAAATACTTTCCCTGCATCTTTTCCCTTGATCCTCACAGCCCCATTTTACAGACGAGGAAACTGAAACTCAGAGTTTAGCTAGCTAGTCCAACGTCACACAGTAGGTAGCAGAGCCATAATTCAAACCAGGTTTATTTGACTCTAGAACCTTTGTACCACACCAGTTACCATCTGGATGACATAAAGCTCTCTCCAGGGCCCAAATGTCAGAACTTTTATCAGTGTTCTGAATGAAACCCCAGAGGGTCTGCATCACATTTCCAGATGACACAAAGCCAGGAGGGGAAGCAACACCATTACACAGCACAAGTCAAATGCAGTATTGTAGCAATGGACTGACTCTAGCAGGGATAAATGTGGGGGGTCCTGCCCTGGGAAACCAACTGCTGAAAGCGAGGACAGCAGCAGAGGTATCTTAATAGCTGTATGTAAGACCAAGACTAAAAGGATCTTGGGTGACAAACAATTCAATCTGAGTCCTCAGTGAAGTGTGGCTGCCAAAATAAATGAATGCTGTCTTAGGCTGCACTGATAGAAGTGTGATATGTAAAGCAAGATGGGTGTTACAGTCTGCCAGTGCTGGTCAGTATGCACATTGAATATTGTCTCCAAGTAGGGCTTGGCAAAAAAAAATTTTCTACATGCACAGACAGAGGGATGTAAACAGGCTGGGATGTAAAGAGAGGAATGTAAAGATGTCATATGAGGAAAGATGAAAGGAAGCAGAAGGTTTTGCCCCAGGTGGTACAAGGTAACTGTCTTCATATATTTGAGGGACTGTCAAATAGAAATTAGGCTTATTCTTCACAGCCCTATGAGTATAAAGGGGACCTATTTGTAGAAACCTTACATGAATAAATATGAAGAAAATTTTCTAACAATTAGAGCCGCCCCTGCCTTGATAAGTTTATTGTCACAGAAAGTATCCAGGTAAGAACTGGATGAGGATGTGGCAGAAGTGGGGCTGGAATAGGTATCTGTTTAGGACTCTGCCCCTGAGATGATGTGGTTCTGTCCTCATGCCTTGGTTTTCCTCTTTTCTTATCCTCACAATAACTCTGTGGCCTCAGTGGTCACGCTGCTGTTTCTGCTCACGTGCACCTGTTCTTCCATATATAATTATGCTTTCTCTTGTTTTTCTCTCTGTTAGAGATCCCAAACACCACCATCTCCACTGGTGCCTAATTCCCCTTTATTGTCTGACTTTCAGAATACTGAAGTTTCAGTTCTCTGGGCACTGTTAAAGATCATATATTTGTCCTCAATCTAAAATTCACTGGGCATGAACAGAATCACATGGATAAAATGAAGATAAGATAAAACACTTATTGAGTACCCACTGTGTGTCAGTGCTTTAAATACATTATCTAATGTAATCTTCACATTAACCCCAGTAGTTGACATGCTCACTCTCCACACTTGCTAGCTGACATAACTTTTATCAACTAATTTAACCTCTTTGTACCTCCGTTTACTCATATGTAATATAGGAATAATATAGTATCTACTTCACGGGATTGTTGTGAGAATTAAATGAGGTAATAAAAAGCTCTTAGCACAGTGCCTGGCACACAGTAAAGATCCATTTATTAGCTTAACAATGATATGAAATATAATACTTATTTTACTGCACCATTTTAGAGATAAAGTTAGTGAGGATAAACTAGTGTAATTCACAGTAGTTCCCCAAACTCTGATTCAATGGCCAAGTCCATTAGAATTAACTGAGCAGTTTTTTAAATTACAGATTCCCAAGTCCCAGTCTGGAGTATTCTGATTCACTATCACTGGGATCTGAGTTGCAGTGAAATTTGAGGCCTCCTGGTCTAATGGGAAAAGCACAGGCCCTGAAGTCCCACAGACCTGGGGTCAATGGAGAAGCCAATGGCAGGGCCAACAAGTTATGCAGGTGTGCTCTCTTCGGAAGGAATTGGGAAGTCCTGAGATGGACATGTTAAAGTCCTCGTGGGAAGCCAAGTAGAAATGTGCTGCTATAAACAACAACAATAATATTTACTGCAGGTTTGCCAAGCACTGTTCTAAGAGCTTTATATGCATTACCTCATTCAATTCTCACAAACCCCTATACCAGCAGTTCTCAACCTGTGGATCGAGACCCCTTTGGCAGTCAAACGACCCTTTCACAGGGGTCGCCTAAGACCATCCTGCATATCAGATATTTACATTATGATTCATAACAGTAGCAACATTACAGTTATGAAGTAGCAACAAAAATAATTTTATGGTTGGGTCACAACATGAGGAACTGTATTTAAAGGGCCAGAAGGTTGAGAACCACTGCCCTATACAGTGGGTACTTTAATTATTCCTATTTTAGAGATGGGAAAGCGAACGCACAGGGCGGTCCTGAGGTCTCAAGCTACCTAAGCAGTCTGACCCCAGAGATTACACTCTTATCTACTTCAGTAAATTGCCTTGTCCTTTGGACAATTCCTCTAGAAAACAAAGACAATAATTCAGAGATATACAGAGTGGGGAAAAAAGGAGGCTTACACTGGTGAGTATGAAAAACACTGAGTTTATTCTTGCATTGTTATTTCTTAATTATTATATTATTTTCCATACTGACAATTGCAAACCTACTTTTGCCCCACCCTGAATATACAGAAGTCATCAATTCAAAGGTGATGACTGTTATTTTTTAAAATTCTCCAATTGATTGGGGTTTCATGGCGGGTTGGGGGGGGGGGGGGAGAGAAAAATACCCAGGACTCAAAGATAAGGGTGTTGTTTCACATTTAGGGGATGCAAGAAACAGAAGCCTCTTCAACTAACTTAAGCCCAAAGGGGAGATTCATTGAGAGGAGACAAGGGTATCTCATGGAACCTAGAGTAAGAAGCCCAGCAAGTCCTCACAAAGGACTACTAGAACGGAGGCACCATTAGGTCTGAAGTTCTCATCTCCTCCCCTCTCTGGGCTCATGTGGCCTCTGAAATAGTCTTCACCCCACCTGTCTGCTTTATGATTTTCTTTTTCTGTAGCTCTACCATTCAACCCATTTGTACATGGGCCTTCATGAATGCTCTCAACAGCTAAGAGGGAGAGAGAGGGGAGGGCTGGGGAGGAGAGAAGGTGCTCAAATAGGTAATTCTCAAAGTGGGAGGCATGGGCTGAACAAGATTCTCCGAAGATGCTTACTGGAGTGAAAGAAGAATCAGAACAGGAGAAAATACAGAATAACAAGAGCAAAATGAGATGCAAGAATGAAGAGTCAGGTTTGGAAAAGTTTGGAAGAAAGTCTCAACAGACAGATTTGGAGCAAGATAAAGGAAACTTACATTTGAGAAAAAGGTTTTGGTTAGATTCTAACCATTAGAACAACAGAGATTTGACTGTAAGAAAGCTGTTTTACTAAAACTGCTTCAAGAGCCAGAAGATATAGGGGAAATCAGGGACAGAAACAAGCGAAGACGGCATGATGCCAGAGCAGTGAACTCAGTTGAAAGTGGTTTATGTTTATAGTAGTTCGCTTTCTTTTTAAATCCTCATCCCATTGATTTTTTAGAAAGAGTGGAAGAGAGAGGGAAAGAAAGAAGGAAATATGTGAGAGAAACACATCGATTGGTTGCCTCCTGCATAAGCCCAGACCAGGGCCAGGTCCAGGGAGGAGCCTACAACCAAGGTAACATGCCCTTGACCGGAATCGAACCTGGGACCCTTCAGTCCGCAGACCAACACTCTATCCACTGAACCAAACCGGCTAGGGCTGATTTTTTTAAACCAAGGTTGACCTACATGGGCATACAAAAATGGGTATTTAAAAAATCAGACATTAATGGGTTAACCAGTGTTTATAACTCTTTCAGCTGCTTTTTAAAAGACTTTCCTTGGCTCTTTTTTTTTTGAATGGGATGGTCACAGCAGCTCAGAATGGGAGAGCAGTAATATCTCAGTTGGAATATGTCCTAGACCATGTAATTAAGCTTTAGACCAGATCTTGTCTGCAGACATGGCCAAGCTTCCAGAAATCTTGCTCAAATGTCAAAGGGGCTTTTCCATTTGGCTGAGGGGTGTTTGCTAGAGGGAGCTAAAGCGCCAGTGACCACAGCATTTCCCAACAGAAGCCCTGGAGAACAAAAAGACACTGTCTTTACAAAGCTGGCATAGTTCTGCCCTACTCCACTAGAGTGAGCAGCACTAAAACTCACTCTCTGGATAATATTTTTTAAAGGGAAAAATCCATTTCAGTTAGTAAAGCAAAGTGAGGTATTAAGTCAAGCTATTTAAGAAATGCATTAACTAAAAACATCGCAATGTACTTTTGAAAAAGAAAGGGGGTGGGGGGTAGAGGGAATAAGATGGGTTTGCAGGAGCGGGGGATTTGATCTAACATTATCAAAGCATACTACAAAACTGTGGTCATTAAAATAGTCTGGTATTGGCTTAGAAACAGACCAACAGATGAATGAAAAGCATAGCACCCAGAAACAGACCCAAAAGACAAAAACATTGAGTATAACATAAAGGTGAATTTTAACTTCTTGGGGAAAAGATGGATTTTTAAAAAAATATATATTTTATTGAATTTTTACAGAGAAGAAGAGAGAGGGATAGAGAGTTAGAAACATCGATGAGAGAGATCGATCAGCTGCCTCCTGCACAGCCCCCAGTAGGGATGTGCCCGCAACCCAGGTACATGCCCTTGACCGGAATCGAACCTGGGACCCTTGAGTCCGCAGGCTGACACTCTATCCACTGAGCCAAACCGGTTCAGCAAGATGGATTTTTAATAAATGCTATTAAAACAACTAGCTAGCCATTTGGAAACATATAAATCTTGTTCTCTACCCAAATCCTCACACTAAAATATAACCCCCAATTATTTAAAGGATGTAAAGAGCGAAAACAATAAAAACTCTAGAGAAAATATGGGTAAAATTTTTATAAACTTGAAGGCCTTTCTAAGCATAACAAAATTTAGAGACCATAAAAATAAAGGTGAATTACACACACACACACACACACACACACACACACACACACAACCATGAACAAAAGAAAGGGACAAACGGCAAATAGGCCCACACAGAATGCACCATACACATTCCAGTTAAAAGGTCAGAAATTGGGGTAGTGAGATGTAAGTGATATTTCTAGGACTGCTATTTAAACCTGTTATTCGTAATATAAGAATTACTTGATATAAATCATTACTTCTTATGGAGACGTCTTATTTCATTGGCCCTATTTTTTTCTTTTTTTGTTTTTTAAATAAAAGTCATTACTCTGACTCCCCAAGCAATAAAGCCTGTTTGAGTCCTCTGCAGCAACTCTGGGTCCTTTACTTTACTCACACAAAAGGTACTGATTCGAAACCTACCTAAGGAAAACTCTCATCTTGCACACGAATATGTGTGCATTATAAGAAGGATTTCTACTCAAATCCCTCCTTCCTCTTTGCAATAAAAAAACAAAGACAAGAACATCCGTTGCTCCTTTTCAGATTACAAAAGCAATATGTTTGCAACAAAATTTTTGGAAAACACAAACATGAAGAAGAATATAATCTTATTAAGCAGATAGAACCCCTGTTCAAATATTGATGTATTATCTTTGTTGAGATTTCTTTGTAACTATATTATACTGCAACCTAATTTTTATCACATTGAAATATTTTTGCCATTCTGCTATTTAAAATTAATCTATTGTGAACATTCCCTCATGCCATTAAGCCTTTCCTACAACATGTCTAAATGCTACAGCATATTGCATTGTATGAAGGAACCACTCACCATTGTACAAAAACCCCACATTGTTTCTAATTTTTCTTTATTATGAACAGTTTTGAGTACAGCATAGGCTTATGCGATGGGCCCACACAGCTTTCCTACCCTACATCATTACCATACTAGGTTTGAAAGACTCCATTAGGGTAGACAAAGAATAAAACTCACATATTTTTCTAAGGTTTTAGTGTTTTCTCCTGCTACTGCTTCTTTGTCATAAATCTATGTTAAAGACAAGAAAAGTTATATGCTGTCCAGTTAAAAACAAAACCGGAAATGTTTATAGGTTGATGAGTGTCTTTAAAAAATTTATTACCCAATTCCATGTTTCAAAGGGCACTCCAGCTATGAAAAGGATTGACTGACAATAAAAGTTACTGTAAATAAAGATATCCAAAGCTTGAGTACAAATAGTCATTTGGTTTTGGTCATATTGCTATTATTTTTGTCCCCTATGCTGTCCTTACCTTTATCTACTGCTGAATTGTTCCTTTGTGCATTTTTACATCTGCTGGAGAGAGGGAAGGAAATATGATCAAATGATGTTACCTTTTAGCCCTTGGGAAATTGGCTAGGTAACAAAGGTGAAAGTCATCAGCAAAACAAGGTTGTACAGTGACCCATGTGCTTGTAAATTTCCCTCTCTCGGTGCCTTTGTCCACATTAATCTGGTTCACACCTGCTTCTCTGCTTAAAGGTCACTTCCTCTGGGAAGCCTTCCCTGACCTCCTGCCATAAAAAGCACCCTGTACTTCCTCTCTCAAAGCACTATCACTCTTGTAATTTCTTGTCTCCCCACAAGCCATGCCTGCATGGTTCACCCAGGTCTCCCATAAATATCAAACTAGTAGCGTCTTAACAAAAACAAATATTGTTTGAATGAATGAAAAACAATGAAGAAATGTAAAAGTGAGCTGTACTTCTTCCATACATATACACAAGACAATTCCTTTCTTACAAAAATGTAGGAATCACTCCCTCAATTGACCCCCATCAGAGAAAAGTCCCACCGCATTTACTCCTCCATTCTCTTCCCCTAAGGCAGGGGCCTTATCAGCATCTGGGAAGGCTGACGAGGACTCTGGTTTGTTACAATGTTTAGGAGTTAACTTTTCCAGGTAGGTGAAGCTGAAATTCTTGGCAACCTCCCTATTAAAATCACATTTCTTCCCCACCTCTGGCTAATCCTAGGAATTAAGGATATATTTGATAAACAACAGTTTCATTGTTCCAGGGAAAAAGAATACATTAGGCCTCCCATTCTATTTAATACTTCAGGCTGGGCCTTAAGCATCCAGCTGTCTTCATTTGCAAGGCTTCGAATATTTTCACATTCCATAAGGGGCCGCTGAACAACGATGAATGAATGAAGTACAATGAAACTATTTTCAGTATGGTAGTTGTAATTAAAAGGCAGTGGAATGATAACCTTGCCCAAGCATGCCTGAGGTCTCCTTTCCATTTTCTCAAAACAAGAACTTTCTATGTCTGGCCGCAGAGACTTGTTGCTTATTTTCCTTCTGGTGAAGAATAGGTAACACTGACATTCTTCTCAAACCAGGTGAATGGCGCATCTGAAATTGTGGTTTTGGCTAGACACAATCCTTCCTTCTCTCTCCATTTCTCCATTTGCACATTCTGGGGCATAAAATTTCTTTTCCATATATGGAGGTAAATTACCACGAACCAAAATCAATTTCTTGAACCTTCCTTATCCTCCTATATACCCATTTTTCTGAAGTCAAAGGGCTTTTCCTTAGTTTTCCGTCTCCTTAATAATTCTATTACCCATCTGTACTTTTTAGTTTAGGATAGGTTATTATTATTGTTTAAGAAGAGACTGGAAGCATATCTAATAATAAATAACACTTTTATAATTCTTATCATATGCTAAGTAATATTCTAAGCACTCATATATATGGTCTCAACCTAACACAAGTGACAGAACAACTCTAGAGGTAGGTCTCTGTTTTATCCTCATTTTAAACCTTGGTGAAATAACTTGTCCAAGGTTTCTGGCAAGTAAATGGCAGAGCCTGAAATCAAAACCAGGTATCTGGCTTCAGAGTTTCTGCTCTCAACTCGTGTCTGTCCTGGCGGAAGCAACCTTGGGACTCCAGCATTATTCATAATTTATGGGTGAGGCCACTGAGGCTTGGGTAGGCAAAATTATTTTCCCAACTTCGTAAACCTGGTAAGCAGCTAACCTAGATTTCAACCCGGGCTTCAGGTCTTTTTGGCTCTAATATCTGTGTTCTTTCCATCCCTGAAATAACACTGCCTCTGCACTTTTTATTTTGACTGTCCTTTTAAGTGTATCATGGCTCAACTAGATTTGTGTGGACTAGTCTCAAAACCCGGTCATCGCAAAGAACCTTCTTTTCCCCATGAGAAAATGTTTTCATACTTCCAAAGGATCACCTTATATTCACCACATGTAGAAGTTATGGGTTAATCAAGACTAAGACACTAAGATCCTATTCTAAAATGTTAGGTACTGCAGTCTTTCGAAGGGCAAACATTCCATTTTTGTTTCTTATTCTGCAAAGGGTCTGTCAGGTTGGTTGAGCTAGAAAAACACATTTTCTCTAAAATGAAAGAATAGAAAAACAAAAACCACAAATAATGCTTTAATATTTTTCTTGGTTCATTATTAACCATGCTTCTAAAGTGTGCTTATCCTCTGCAAAGCAAGCAGCATGAGGCCATTAACTGCAATGCAGAAAGCTTTTTTTTTTTTTAAGCTTCCCTCTCCAAGTTTCTGTTTGCAGGCAAGTCCTTGGTGCACACTTGAACACACTGGGGAGAGGGCACTACACTAGCTTGCCTGGAGAATGAATAAAGATAAAAGCTCTTTGGAAAACAAGCAGTCAAACCTGATTATCATAGGACCCTGTAGAATAACATATCACTCATATATTTTTGTACACATCAAGACCCAAAGGGCTTCATGTACATTTTTATTTTTGTTTCAGCAAATTTTAAACTGAAGTGCAACTTCCATGTTCAGCATTAAAGAGGCTTTTGCTGTGCTTTGAAATTTGCTGTCATCCGTTTCCTGTGCATTACTGTTGACCAATTCAGCCAATGAAAGATTCCTGCTTGCTCTCTCCTGCCCGGGTCATTAAACCTGATTTATTGAACAGTGTTCTTCCTCTCGTAAGGTGCTGCCCATTTAAAAATATCTAGCCTTCAGATATTTTTAAAAAGCGGATACAAACCTTAAAATGGAAACATTTTAAGTACTGGTTAAAAGAATATGCTTGGGAATCCATTAGCAAAGGAACCACCCTTGCAGTGAAACATTAAAATGAGCTATATGTGTATTTGACATTTACTTCAGAAAAAAATTGTAAGACTGAGATTTAAGAATGCCTGGTGCTCTGGCCAGTGTGGCTCAGTGGTAGAGCATCAGCCTGCACACCGAAGGGTTTCAGGTTTGATTCCAGGTTAAGGGCACATACCTGGTTGCAGGTTGATTCCCTGACCCTGGTCAGGGTGAATTCAGGAGGCAACCAATCAATGTATCTCTCTCACATCGATGTTTCTCTCTCTATTTTTTCCACTCTCTCTAAAAAACAATGGATATGCCAGTGAGGGTTAACAAACAAACAAAAAAAGAATCCCTAGTACTTTGTGTTAAAACCATTTCAAATCTGGGATATATATATATATATATATATATATATATATTACTAATGTTAATGGAAACATTTATTTTTTTATAGGTACATTATTCAACAAATAAAACTACTATTCTCTCTCTTTCTCTACTTGTTGGCACACTTCTCAAAAAACATTGTTTATATGTGTGGCCTGTTATTCACTTCAGAATCCTTCCTTATTCTCCTATGTACCCATTTTTCTGAATGACATCCTAAAGTCAAATGGCTTTTGCCTTAGTCTTCAGTCTCCTTGACTTAACAACAAACATGAACAGAGTTTAATGTTGTAAAAATAATTGTCAAAGCTAATTTGACATATTTTAAGTGATATGCAAAATAGTATTTTGCTGCATAGTAATAGGGCATAAATATTAAACAGATATGGTAAAAAGCTTTAATTGACAGTGTTACTTTTTACCCAGTCTAATCAATTTTTATTTTTCAGTTGTTCTTTTTGCTTTATTTGACCAAATATTAAATTTCATTTTATGTTATCTATGTGTCAATCATCATGCTAAAATTCTTATACATATTATTTTACTTAGTCCTTACATGCTAAGATTATTGTCTTTATTTTACCAATAATGAAACAGAGGCTCAGAATGATTAATTTATCCAAGATTACATGGCTAATGGTGGAGCAAAGATCTGAACCCATCTTTTTCAGGCAATAAAGTATTTGCTCACAACTCTCAATACCTACACACAATGTCAATTGTGATAGTTTTTCCTGGCATCACATTCAACATATCCATGTAGCCAATTAGTTGTCTGGCAGTCAATAAACATTTAAGTATTATGTGAGATTCCAAGATCAATAAGACACAGTCCCACCTCTCCAGGCATTTGTGGTCTGGTAAGGAATATAGGTCAATAAACAAATTCATAGACCAATACTAGTAAGATAGTTATCATAATAGTGAGGTATATTAAGTGCTGTGAGAGTAGAAAATGCCCAAAATCTGCCTGGGGAAGTGAGGAAAGTTGTCAGAAAATGGTTTTGATTTAAAAAGATCAAAGGAAGGACACAGAAGTTTGCAGGCAGAGAAGAGATGAACTGGGATCAAAGGCAGCTGGGTTGTAGCATGGGGAAGCTGATGTTACTATGCCTTCAGATTCCTCTGAAGTCCCACCCCAACCTCTGGAGTTTGTGCGCTTAACTGGAAGACCTGCTGGCTTGTCCTTATCAAGGAGAACAATATATCTTAGAGATAAATGATATCAGATTCTTCTGACTCAATGCTCTATTAATGCTCTATTCCCCTTCCTCCTTAATACTCTTTTCCAGTGGTTCTCAAAATGTGGTCCCTGGAACACCAGCAGCAGCATCACCTGGGAACTTGTTAGCCATGCAAAGTCCTAGACCCTGCTCCAGATTTACTGAATTGAAAATTCAGCAATCTGTTTTAATAAGCCCTCCAGGTGATTCTGATACACACCATGGTTTGATAACTACTGCCGTGCACTTATTCTCCTCTGTATGCTTCAGAACAGTAAAGCTAATTTCCACAAAGTGTCTGTTTTATTCACCCTTGCACATCCAGCACTTAGGCCAGCATTGAACACATGGTAGGTGTTTAATAGATGTTTGTGGAGAGAAAGAATGAATGGGTAATTAAAAATTAATTCCACAGGTGTATAGAAAGTTTGAGGTTCCAATATTCCTAGAAGAGCTAATGTAATTCCACGAAATTGTAAATGTCTGATAAGAATGGGAGGGGGGGCCAAATGTGAGCAGTCTTGGAAGGGAAAGAGAATGAATATTTGTTGAGCACTAACAATGTGCAAGGCACTATTTAGACTTTAGAGTCTTCCTAATACAGTGGTTCTCAACCTTGACTGCACATTAGAATCACCTGGGAATCTTTTTAAAATCCTGATTTCTGAGCCTCATCCTCCGGAAATTCTATTTCTTTGTTATGGGGTGGGGCCACAACATTAGTAACAAAGAAACAGAATTTCCGGAGGATGAGGCCCAGAAATCAGGATTTTAAAAGGATTCCCAGGTGATTCTAATATGCAGCCAAGGTTGAGAACCACTGTCCTAATATCTTCACAACAACTCCAGGAGCTAGCTATTAGCATCCTCACCTGAAAGATTAAAACACAACCAAACCAGTATTACATGAAATGTTGAAGGGTATTCTTTAAGAAGAGGAAGAAGAAGAAGAAGGAAAAAAAAAGATTAAAAAAAAATATGAACAACTAATACATAGCTATCAACAATTGAATCTAAAAATCAAAATAAATAAACAAGAAATCTAATGGGGAAAAAATAAACTGGTGAGTAAAATAGAATCAGAGGCATAGAAACATGAAACAGACTGATGGAAATCTCAGGGGGAAGGGAGTGGAGGGGTAGGAAAGGGGAGGGAGTGTGGGAAGAGATTAACCAAAGATCTTAAGATCTTACCTATGGACACAGGCAGTAGGGTGGTGAAGGCCTGGAGCAGGGTTGGAACTGGGTGGAGGCCAATGGGGAGGAAAGGGGGGACATCTGTAATACTCTCAACAATAAAGGTTCAATACACACACACACACACGCACACACGCACACACGAACCCCACTGATGCTCAGAGTGGAAGTGGTCCCAGAGTCACACAACTGGGGGTGGGGGGGACAAACCAGGGCCCTCTGGCTTCTTACTCTTTTTCCTAAAGACCACTAGCAGCCAGGGAGGGATAAATGGAAACAGAAAGCCCTGAGGGAAAGACAAACTCCTGTAACACAACTTTGCTTCTCTTCATCACCATCACCTCCATGTATCTGGTCAGGACACTGAGCTAAGCAGAATCTTTAAACTGTGAGCAGTGGCTTCTTAGGCATTTTATACCTTTGTTGGGCTCTTCTTTAGAACCCTCCCCCTTTTCGTCAGCCCTGACATCACACCATGTCCCATCTTCTCCAGTCTGAATGTCTCAGCTACGTGCATTGAGCCTGAATGGATTAGCCCAGGGGTCCTCAAACTTTTTAAACAGGGGGCCAGTTCACTGTCCCTCAGACTGTTGGAGGGCCAGACTATAGTTAAAAAAAAACTATGAACAAATTCCTATGCACACTGCACATATCTTATTTTGAAGTAAAAAAACAAAACGGGAACAAATACAATATTTGTATTTGCATGTGGCCCACGGGCCGTAGTTTGAGGACCCCTGGATTAGCCAATCCTGTCCATGTCTGGGCTGGGTGAGGTTTCCCATGCTGGGTCAAATTAAGCTGCAGGCGCCAACTCCTGATGTTGCCCTTCATTAATTCCTTTAAGTTTCAGTTTGCAAGCATAGTCCCCCTGGAACCCAAATATTTTGGTTCCCAGAAATTGCTTTTCTTTTCCTTCCTTCCCTGTCCTTGAAGGATTTCGTCCATTCTGAGAGCTTCAATAACATTTGCATGGTTCTCCGACTGGCACTACTGCGTTTACCTACCTACTGGATGTTTCACGGGGCATCCTGCCTTCACTTTAAATGCAACGTTTGAACTGAGCTCATCAATTTATTTTCTAACTTAATGTTCCTTCCCAAACTGTTACTGTTTCTGTCATTGGCACCCCATTCTACTTGTCATCAGGCTTTTAAGCCTATCCATTGAGTACTTACTTTTTTTCTTCCTTTGTAGTTTTTTTCTCCCCTCCCTCCCTCCCTCCCTCCCTCCCATTCTTCTTTCCTTCCTTTCTCTTCCTCTCTCCTCTTCCTGTTTCCACAAGAATTTATTGAGCACTTACTATGTGATAGCCAGGCATTATCTTTGCCTCCCTAGAACCTGTATTTTAAAAAAGAGAGAATGCACACAAGCCAGCAAATAAACTAGTAAACTTGTGACAAGTACAGTAAAATAAATAAACAGGGGTTATGTAGAGATTAATGAAGGGGGTGGCCAGGAGAGGTCTCTCTGAAGAGGCCACATTTAAGCTGAGACCTGTGGGGAGCAGGAGCGGGGGAGGGTGGGGCTGAGGCCCTGTGGGGGCCTAATAAACTGGAGAGAGAGGAGAGGACAGAAGTGGGCAGTGGGAGATCATGTGCAGCAAGGAGGACAAGTAAGGAGAATGACTTCATTCAAAGTGCTGTGGAAGCTTTCAAAGAGATTCATGTGAGGAGTGGCCAAATCTAAATTCCACTTAGAGCCCTAACTGGTTTGGCTCAGTGGATAGAGCGTCAGCCTGCGGACTCAAGGGTCCCAGGTTCAATTCCGGTCAAGGGCATGTACCTTGGTTGTGGGCACATCCCCAGTAGGGTGTGTGCAGGAGGCAGCTGAATCGATGTTTCTCTCTCATCGATGTTTCTAACTCTCTATCCCTCTCCCTTCCTCTCTGTAAAAAATCAATAACATATATTTTTTAAAAAAATAAAAATAAATTCCACTTAGAGGAAAGATGGAGTGGACATTGTTCTTCCCAGCTGTTCTCTGGAGGAAGAATTGGAGAAGTGAAGAAAACTGTGAATTTCTCTTTATCTCTTAGCATCTTCCTGATTGAATGCCCTTCTAATTAGACTGCTACTTTCCCTTCTACCAAAAGGGAGAGTGTTAGCTTCTGCACCACTTAACAACTAGGTTTCAGAGAGAGAGGGTTTGGGGCATTTGTGATGATCAACACCATCATCATCAACAACAGTAAAGCTTTATTGAGTATTACTATATATACTCATTATGAATACTTGCATGTTTATGTTTTAATGCTCAAAAGGGGGTATATGATTATCTTTATTTCACAGGTAAGAACAGAGAGGTTGATTAAGTTGCTCAAAGTCACACAGCTGCCAAAACAATAACAAAAAAGAACAGAGACCATTTCCAAATAAACATGGTCAGGCTTTGATTGTTTTTTCTCCTTAGTGTTTTTCATATTCATGGAAAATTTACATTATATGAAACTACACAAAGTAGAACGTTAAAGCTCCCCATAATACTGCCTCTAAGATGTGGTCTTGAACTTTCCCTATGGTTTTGCCCCCAGCAATACTTCATATTGGCACTACTGAAAAGTTCTCAGATACCCAGGTCCTGTGAAGGGGCTAGTCCTCTGTGAAGCTGGTTTAGAAACAAAGGGATATGGAGCCACTTTCTTACCATCTCTGCTACAGAAAGTAGACGCCAAATTGTTCTGCCTCCAAAGGGAGCCACACCCATTTGGGGTTAAAGAACTCTAACGAGTCTACATCACTACTTGCAGGATAGGCCAAAAACAGCAGGAAGAGAACAACGAGAGGTTACCTACACCAACAACAGAACAAGAAAAATTTAGAAGCGAAATCTGGTGGTTCATTCCTCCTAATTTCCATGTCTCATTAAGAGACATCATTTGGATTTCCTCTGTAGCAAAAACTACAACTTCAGCAGGAAAACTGAAACAACAAAATGATATTCTGGTGTCGTTTCTTAATTCTGAATAAAATTTGGAGGTGTTCAAATTTCTAAACCCTATAGTACAAAGGCAGTTTTCCAAGCAGGGCTAGGCCATGCTCTCTGTTGAATAGGAAAACTAATTAGCATCCTGTATGAACTATCTTGTCTTTTTTTAGGACCGGAAATCAAATGGGAAGGGTTCCCTCCTGTTCCAAGTGAGTTCCAGAAGAATTACTCATGTTCCTTAACCTATGAGTCAGACAGGAGTCTAGGAGAATGTTTCCAAAACAGGCAGACAATTAAATAAACACAGCAATTGATAATGTGATAGTCTGGAGAGGCAGTGGCTGCACTTGACCAAGGCAAGTGATCAGGTCTACAGCGAGAGGACCATAAGCCTGAATTCCCTGCAGAATCCATGGATAACTGGAGTTCAGCAAACCAACTCGAAGCATTTCCTGAAAGTGAACGCCCATGAGGTTTGTTTTCTGAGTCTTTATTCAATTTCATTGATTTCGTGTAGGAATTATAGCATCTTTCCCCAAGTGAACCAAGGGGCTGACTGCCATCACATTGCACGGCCTGGCTCTCTGAAAGCTTTGGCTATCCGTGTGTTTTGACATCTCACAACACAGGATGTTAATCATTTCTGGACGGCGCTGGGTCTGCTCCCAGTGTCCATGTTAGCCACTGTTGATCTGCAGCCAGAAAAATAGCTTCTAAATGACAGAGGCTTTCCCGATTCAAAATATAAAGTAATCAAGAAAGCTCAGCCCAGGAAATAACCCAGCACCAAGCTGGATTCTCTCCTGGGCACATAAAAGATAGCCTCTTCTTTGCTCCCTCTAAAAAGGAGTCTGAAGCCAGGTTTCAGCTCTGTCTGAGCCTGTGAAGGGCCTACAGGCATCTCCTGAGCAGGGGTGTCAGGATGAGGGCACTACCCCACCCTCCTGATTCTTCTCATCTCTAGGGAAATGGCAAGGTGGGTGTGCAGGGTCCACCCTGCCGTGGAGGAGGAGTAAGGGCTGACTGGTGTTTTTCTCTGTCCCCCATTAAGCTCTCTGGGGTACAGAGACCAGGCAGGGGTGAGGGTGGGGTCCTTCCTCCACACAGGAGGCAGAATGAACTTACTAAACACTGCTCTGATCACCGCCCTCCTCCTACAAACCTTAAAGGGAACCCTGCCCACACACACCTACTGGAGAAATTCTGAAGTTATCCTAAGCCATTCAAGGCCCTTCACTCCTTGACTGTCTGCCTAACTTTCAGCTTCATAGACCTGGGTATCTGAGAACTTTTCAGCAATGCCAATATGAAGTATTGCTGGGGGCAAAACCATAGGGAAAGTTCAAGACCACATCTTAGAGGCAGTATTATGGGGACCTTTAACTTTCTACTTTGTGTAGTTTCATACAATGTAAATCTTCCATGAATATGAAAAACACTAAGGAGAAAAAACAATCAAAGCCTGACCATGTTTATTTGGAAATGGTCTGTTTTTTTTGTTGTTGTTTTGGCAGCTGTGTGACTTTGAGCAACTTAATCAACCTCTCTGTTCTTACCTGTGAAATAAAGATAATCATATACCCCCTTTTGAGCATTAAAACACAAACATGTAAGTATTCATATTGAGTGTATATAGTAACACTCAATAAAGCTCTACTGTTGTTGATGACAGTGTTGCTCATCACGAATGCCCCAAACCCTCCTTCTCTGTGTACTGTCAGCTCTGCTTTCTTTGTTTATGCTGCTCCTTCTACCTGGAATGCCTCTACCTACTCTCGACCTCCTCCCCAACCCTCCAACATCACCTCTTGCTGCAGGAGGGCTCCGATTCCCACCCCTCACTGAGCCCCTTGCTCCCTGACCTCTGTTCCCATCACATTATAGGTAACTCTCTTCGAACAGTTATTACTTCTGTGGGATTGTTCCATGTGTCAGTCTTCCCTCCTGGACTGTGAGCTTATCTTTGTCTGCTCTATCTTTGGCTCTTAAAAAAAAACTGACAATGCTTAATTGAATCGAGGAGAATTTTACACATCAGTTTTTATGCTCTTTGGTATTCAGATAATAGCCCAAAGTTTAAAAGAAGCTGCACTTGAACAGGTTAGGCTCAATGCTCTCCTTCCTGGCAGCTTTTCACAATTTCAACCTGACTTTTAGTAAAATTTATGGTATTCAATTTCAAAAAACTAATGGTTTGAGGGTGTATGGATTTCTGTGTTTAAGTGTTCAAGATAGGAACAGATAGCATACCTATATTATACTCCAAATTTCTCTCTCTCACACACACACACACACACACACACACACACACACACACACTGCCCATGGAGATAGAAATTCCTAACAGTACAGGAATGAGGCATAGGGTATAACATTTAGTATGTAATAAAATTTTAAATGCCGTGTCATTAAAAAAGCTGATTAGTTGGCAGGTGTTTACAGGAGGGCGTGGCAGGTCCTCAGGAAGGCTGGTGCCATAAAGGGACACCGGAGAAGGCAAATGCAGGGTGTTATTTTGGAAACAGTCACACCGATCTGTCTTAACCAAGCCGTTTTCCTCCTCAGTGTTTGTACATGCTGTTCTCTTTGCCTAGAAAGCTTTGCCCTTTATCCAACCCATTTATTAAGTGAGCCTTCATCTTTCAGGTTTCAGCTTAAACATAACTGCCTCAGAGGGGTCTTTCTAGGCCCAACTGCCTCATACTCTATTTCAGCACTGTTGGTATTTTCTTTAAGGCCCTTGCCAATTATTTTATTTTGTTATTTTATTATTTTTAAAAAATTTTATGTCTGACTCTGGACTGAAAGCAACTTGAAAGGAAGTAGATTCTTGTAAGTTTTTTTTTAATCGTATGCACAACACATATTAGGTGCTCAGTAAATACTTTGGGCAACATTTCATTTGGAATTTAGGGGAGTTGATTTCATCAACTCAGTGCCTTTTCCTGCCTGGTCAGCAAGCTGGTCCCCTGCCCCCTGAACTTGCTTCCCAGGTGTGCACCTCTCTCATCCGGGGAATGCCTTTCATTAACTTCTCCACTTAACCACAGTCCTGTGAGAGGCAACTAATCGATATGTCTCTCTCACATCTCTCGCCCGCTCACACACCCCCTCCCACTCTCTAAAAAAAATCAATGGAAAGAATATCCTTGGGTGAGGATTAAAAATAATAATAATGATAATATATTGAAAACTGGTAAAGTGCACATAACATGAAATTTACCACCTTAACCATCTTAAGTGTGTAGTTCAGTGGCATTAAGTACATTCACATTATTGCACAGCCATCACCACCACTCATCTTCAGAACTCTTTTTATCTTGCAAAACTGAAACTCTGTAACTAATATCCAAATATTATTAAATAACATCTTTCCATTTTCCTCTCCCCCAGCCCCAGTATTTTCTTTCTATCTTTATGCACTTGACTACTGTCATGGCTTTTTAAATAGTATGCATATACACTTCTGTTTGCAACAGAGGTTAAACATATTTTACTGAATCTTTAGCTTGCTTTTTAACCTTACAATGTTTCTTGTCACATAGAAGGTACACATTTTTTAAAGCTTCACATTTTATGACAGTAAATATGACCATCATTTGCTTTATAGCTTTTGAGGTTTATGTTTTGTTTGAAGAACCACCTTACCCTAAAATAATCATGTATTTTCCTGATTTTTTCATTTAATCAAAGTACTCCAGTCATACCTGTATTTCAGCACTTCTCCTTTTATATTGTAATGAATACTAACAACTAGTGTTAAGAAAACCGTGTTCCAGGCATTAAGTTCTCTTCATGTATTATCTCATTTAATCTTCATAGCAAGTCAATGAGGTGGGTTCTATTATCTCTGTTTAATGAGACCATTGAGCCTTAGAGAATTTAAAAAACTTGTCATTCCACGTGGCAAGTGGTAAAGCTGTGATTTGAACTTGAGCGATCTGACTATACTCTCACCACAGTTATCTTCTCTGTTAAGTGGTACTCCCCAGGGTTGTGAATGTCTTCTTATCTGTATTTCAACTCTAGTGCATAGGTTCTCAACAATTACTTTTGGAGTGAATTAATTCTCATTATTTCAACTCAGCATTCTATGCACAGCCTCAGCTATTGCCATTCCTCTCCCTCCCTCCAAATCAGCTAGTCCTCTACGAATCCAGTCTTGACCTTCCTGATACGCACAAAGCGCTGCTTCCTTTGCACTGGGAATTAGCTCCCCTGGGTGGTCAGTGATCTCAAGCATTACTGCTGCTGTCTCCAGGAAATCTGACTGCTTGTCAAAACATCGCTCCCTTCACAGAGTTCCCTGGTGGAACAACTCACACTGCACCTCTCTGTCCTCTTTCCTCTTTAAGGAATAATGATGCACCTTCCTCGCTGGCTCACGGACTATGATTCTGTCATTGTCCTGCAGTGACCTTTCCTCTCTGGAGTCCACTCCATTCATTTAGCTCTTCCCAAAGTTATGATTTACTGATTTCTGGGTGGTCCCCCTCCTTCCTTAATTCTAGAGCCAGGCTCACAGTCGTCTTCTCGCTAGCTTTTCTCATCTCCCTTAAACACTCCACCCTAGTATTGATGACCTTTCAAAGCTCTGGCCTCAAAACCTCTATTTTCACCATCAGATATTCTTCCCTTCCTAATGTTGTCTTACATCAGTCCAGTCCTGACCCCTGATTTGGTCACTGCAAGATGTGCCTTTCTTGTCTGGCTCTCTTGTCTTTCTGCTACTGTCTCCCTGCCCTCAATTCTCACCCCCTTCCTACCCCACCCCCACCCCTGTTGCTAATTTCTAGGCCTGGACAAACCCCTTCTATTGTCTCCGCTCCTCCCATTGCTGGGGAAGTTCAGGAAACCAGGCTGTTTGGATCTGTTACAAATTAATCTGGCTCCACTTCAGAAGGACCCTCCCTGCTGCTTGGCTACCTTCTCATCCCCAACATGCTTCCTCCTCCACTTTGTAGCATCTCCTCTAAACCTTTCAATCTCTTAGAGCTGAACTCCACTTTTCAAAGATGCCTTTGCCTCCTCCTAGACTATGGAGGACAGGGCATCTCACTTGAGCTCTCTCAACTTCCCTGCCCTCCACCACACCCCCTTCTTTCCCATCTCAGAGGGGTAATTCTCGTCCCCTTCATCCTTTGGGGTGTTTATGAAGTATAATGGAGAAAATGGGCTTGAAATCAGCTCAGGAATCGAGTGGTTTTGTGTCCTGAAACAAAATTTACTCAATATTTCAAGCCTTACTTTCTTCAGCCATAAGTGGGGGTGAGAATAGTACCTGACTCGCCCTAGCTGGTTTGGCTCAGTGGATAGAGCGTTGGCCTGCGGACTTAAGGGTCCCGGGTTCTATTCTGGTCAAGGGCACATGCCAGGGTTGTGGGCTCGATCCCCAATAGGGGGCATGAAGGAGGCAGCCGATCAATGATTCTCTCTCATCATTGATGTTTCCATCTCTCTCTCCCTCTTCCTTCCTCTCTGAAATCAATAATATACATTGATTGATATATATATAATAGTACCTGCCTCAAAGGGATATGTAGATATGTAGAGAGGATTTCATGGCCCTCATGTGTGGCATGAGGCATCTGCCTAGAATTTCTGACTTTTCTCCCATCACCACACCTCCAACTTGTCCATTTGAGTCCCCAATCCCATTCCTTTCCTTTCAGGTGCTTTGCCCCATCCATTTACCTCCTACTTATTTGTAAATATTTTTATCTTTCCCTTTGACTAAATGTTGTTTCTTGACTTCTAAAAATGTGAACATCTCCTTTACCCCCCAAATCTTTCTTGTGACTCTGTTAACAACTTCAGCCCCCATCCTCCTCCCCCACCCTCTTTCTTAATTTTACTGCCAAATCCCTTGAAAGAGCAGTCTCACTAGCTGATCCTCTTTCTCTCCCAACCACTCTCTCTTGCACCCTTTGCTGTTAGGCCTCACCACCTCTTCTCCCTCCCTCATCACCGTATTTAAATGGATTCCTGAAGCCACAATCATCCAGGCCCTTGGATATTTCAGTGGCCACATTCAGCTGCTGCACTGGACAGTGACAATGCCGCGCTTCTGCTGGGAAAATCCGCCCTGCCCACAGGTCACTCTACATTTTTTTGGTTCTCTTCCTTCTCTTCCTTCTCCTTCAGTTCATTCTTTTATCATGTTTTGTTGAGCATCTATTATATCCCACAGACATCAGCATTGACCCACTGGCCCCTGAAGTGTATAGCCTAAGGGGACAAATAGTCATACATTCTCTGTATCAGCTACCTGCTCTGTGTGTGTGTGTCTACATATTTACAGAGTGTTACAAAAGCATGTAACAGGGAGGAAGAGTGGAGGAGAGGAAATGAAGGAAGGGCAATCGGGGAAGTAATATTGAAGCTGAGACCTGCTGGATGAGTAAGTGCTAACTGGGTGAAGAGCGGAGAGATTGGAGGGGTAGCTTCCAGGAAAAGGAAGGAGAACTGGGAAGATTCTGCAGTGAGAAGGAACTTGGCAAATTCAAGAAATTGAAAGAAGACCAGAGTAAGGGGAGTGCAGGAAACAAGGTGGTGGGGAGGTGAGACTGGGGCCATGAACAAAGGGCAGCTCATGCAGGGTCCTGTGGGGCCTGGGAGGGTTTGGGATTTACTCTCAAGAGCAGTGGGCAGCTATGGAAAACCTCTCTTCAGCTGCCCACCCGTTTCCTCCTTTCGGATGTGCCTCAGAGACAGGTATTTGGTGCTCTGCCCTCTCTTGGCCATTCAGATGCATGGCTGAGTGATCACCTCTCTGTGGTTAATTTTTGAACCCTATTGCCTCCTGAATTCATTCCTTTTCCAAGCTACCGATTAGGATTACCTCCTGCGGTTTCTTGCTGGTACTGCAGATGTAAATGTTGGAAACTGACCTCATCTTCTTTTTCTTTTTTTTTTTTAATATATTTTATTGATTTTTTACAGAGAGGAAGGGAGAGAGATAGAGAGTTAGAAACATCGATGAGAGAGAAACATCGATCAGCTGCCTCCTGCACATCTCCCACCGGGGACGTGCCCGCAACCCAGGTACATGCCCTTGACTGGAATCGAACCTGGGACCCCTCAGTCCGCAGGCCGACGCTCTATCCACTGAGCCAAACCGGTCTCAGCACATCTTCTTTTTCAAAACTCTCCTTTTCCCCATATTTTCCATTTTGGTCGATGACAACTCCACTGGCCTCAAATTTTCCCAAGCTGGAAATGCTGGTGTTTCCTTGACTTGCCCTCATTATTCATTTATTTATTCTGAGGATAAAGCAGGAACCAAAAATGATGGAACTTGCATTCTAGTAGTGCTGGCCAACAGTGAACACACCAATCCTATATAATAAAAGCATAGTATGCAAATTGTCCCCTCCACCAGGAATTCTTCTAGGAGTTCGACCAGGGGGCAGGGCCAGCTGGGGGAAGGAAGGGAGTATCCCGCTGGCTGCCGCCAGCCACTAGGGACCCTACCAGTGCACGAGTTTTGTGGACTGGGCTTCTAGTGTATGTTATAAGATCAGTGAGTAAATAGTGCTGTAAATAGCAGATAGAAAATGACAGGGTGGGAATGCTGCTTATTTCATCAGAGAAGGTCTCTTTGAAGAGATAGATTTGAGCAGAGGCAAGAATAATGTGAAGGACCCAGCCATGTGGATATCTGGTATTTGGACAATGACTGCAGCAGGCAAAGGGAACAGCAAATCCCCAAGGCCCCGAGGAGCAGCATGCTTGAGGAGCAGCAAAGAGGTCAGTGGCTGGATTGTATCCAGTGATAGGTGAAAGTGAATAGAGGAGGCCAGAGAAGCGGCACTTGCTGTAAGATATGGACAGGGGATTAAAATTTAATTCTGTGAGATAAGAAACCTTTGGAGGGTTTTACTCAGAAAAGTGACATGACTTTATATACAAAGACCACGGGGCCCCTCTGGCTGCTGTGTGAGGAATAGACTGCAGGGACAAAGTGAAGACCACCCAGAAATCCATGTCTTCTCCACATGCACAGGGTCTCGCCGACATCCATGCCCCTCTCCCATGCTCACAGCTACCCCCTAAATTAACTCCATCTATATCATATCCGAATTATTATTGGTCGCATACATGATATTCCTGAATCCTTCTGGAATTAGCTTCCAGTTGCACAAATTTGAGCCAGCCATTGCCTTCCTCAAGCCTTCAGTTGCTCCCCACACCAACTTCTTCAGTCTTATATTTGAGGCCTCCCCTGGCTTCCAACCTATCTCCCACTCCTGCCTTTCACATTCCTCAAGCGAAAATCACACTGTACTGCTCAGTTCCCCCTATAACCTTTTTGCCTCCCCGCCTCCAAGCTTCTGCCCAATCTGCTCCATCTCCCAATAAAGCATTCTCTTGCCATCCCTTATCTCTCTGAGACCCAGATTTCCTGAACCTTTCCTGATTACCCCAGGCAAAAGTGATTCTTCTAGCCTTTGGACTCTTACATTGTTCTAATGACACTACTCACTTTAACATGGTTATAGCTCTTTATTGTACACACATTATCTTCTTTATTAAATGATAAATTCTTAGAGGCCAAGGTCCAAGCAATATATCTGTGCGCTTTCCATCCACACTGCCTAGCCCTAGCCCAATGTGCATGGTGACAACACTACAGATACTTGTCAAATGAATGAATCGCTGGCTCCAGAATATTTAGGCAGTCTGTTTAGAGAGACACAACCAGGTCCTAAATCCATGCAAGTGAACAACATAAGACAGCATATAATGCAGGGATGCACTGGAAAATACAGTCTGTGGACTGTAGGAATCAGAAGGGAGAACTATAGGAGGTGGACTAGTCAGGAAAGAGCTGAAAACAGCTGGTGTTTCTGAAGTGCTTACCACAGGCTGGCCTGTAGGCTGAATGCTTTACATGCATCATCTCATTCTTTTCAACTACCTTATGCTACAGGCACTCTGTATGATACTCACTACGATGAGGAAACTGAACTAGCATGGTGAAGTAATTTCCTTGAAGTCACGGTGTTATGAAATCTACAGAGGTGGGATTTGAACCCATGTCTCTCTGGTGAGCCTCTACTGACCACTCCAATATTCTGCCTTTGAGAACAAATAAAAGGCTCTGCTGTGAAAACAGGGTTTGTATTTTATTTTCTGTCTCATTCCAAAATGTATTTGAAGCAACTAAATACGAGCTGAGTTACATCTGAGAAGATATATAGAATTTGAAGATGAGATAGGTGGTCCGGGTTAGGGAAGCAGGTGTTTGTGGGCTATAAGGCAGATTTGTTTCTGGGCAGAAGCAGTGAGCTGCCTAAATTGGAGAATGTACCTGGAGACCGATGGGTGGGCAAATGCAAACAGTGTGTGGAAGGTGTTGCATGCCAAGAAGAATTGTTGAGTGTCGATGTGCTAGGACCCAAGAAGATTTTAAAGATTTTATTAAAGGCCAGGACATGACTCCATTCAAAGAACATTCACTGGGACAGATTTCACACTAAGCAGGCAAATGAAACTATAGGATTCCCTCAGTAAGCCCTTGTTCTCAAAGAGCTGACAATCTTTTGGGAGAAACAGCCTATAGGATACGAACAAAGCACAGAAATCCAGAGCTGGGATAGGAGCGTGTTAATGAAGGATTTGGGAGAACTTCCTAAGGCTGTGGCATTTGAACCAGACCTTGGAGATGCGTGGGTAGGGAGTCTGGAAGACAGTGGCCACTTTTGGGCTTTGGGGAGGTGGTTTTTAGAGAGATTTGTCAAGTACAAGCTGGGCCACTGAACAGCCTCTAACATATTTCAGGGGGAAAGATGCACTTAAAGCCAAAATCCACCTGCACAGGCAGCAGTAGCAGCCATGAAAAAGACTTAGGAGGACTTAGCAGTCAGCAAATTCTGTGTAAGAAGGAGCTGCTTAACCATCATAGGAGCTAAAGTAATATGCAGCCACCTTAAAAGATGGTCAGTGTTGCACATCCAGCTTTCAGATGATCTCCCAATAATTTTGTCAGTTTTGGGGGGCCACACTCTAGACCAAGCATGTCAAACTCGCGGCCCACAACGGAATATTTTTGCAGCCCAACCAGTATAACGGTATGTAAGTAATGTTTTAATAAAAATTTCATAACTTAATTTTTACAATATCCTGTTATACATAATTATTAATAACGAACTACAACGTTCGCTAATGACTGATTACTATAATCGTGTTGTGTTCATTTCCCTTACACACCTTACGCGCAGACACACCATTTCTCTCCACTAACACTAGCAGCGAATATTTTAGCAGCCAATTGCCACATCATTAGTCTTGTACTGACTTGTTTGATGTGCGCAACAGGAAATATTTCACTTTCAGAGAACAAGAGAAATAGGTTTATTTGTGTTATGCTTATTAATTGGTGCAGTTATTAAGTGTCTGGTAAGTTAATGTTCAAGAAAAAATATTAATTTTTATTTAAATGTTCTATTATTTTATGTTAACCATTACTCATTTCAGTCCTTTGTATTCAGCATGTCTCTATTGAAATAAATCTACGTTTCTACAAAAATTGAAGCTTTTCTTTTTTTTTCGGCCCACATAAACTTAAACCTTGTTTATTTGGCTTGTGTTAGCCTTTGAGTTTAACATACTTGCTCTAGACCAGCCGTGGGCAAACTACAGCCCGCGGGCCGGATCCGGCCCGTTTGAAATGAATAAAACTAAAAAAAAAAAGACTGTACCCTTTTATGTAATGATGTTTACTTTGAATTTATATTAGTTCACACAAACACTCCATCCATGCTTTTGTTCCGGCCCTTCGGTCCAGTTTAAGAACCCATTGTGGCCCTCGAGTCAAAAAGTTTGCCTACCCCTGCTCTAGACTCTCTAGACTAAGCAGTTCACAACTAGAGGTGATTTTGACCTTCAAGGGACATTTGGCAGTGTTTGGAGATATTTTTGGTTGTCACATTGGGAGGGGATGCTACTGACCTCTAGTGGGTAGAATCCAAGGATTCTGCTAGATGTCCTACACTACACAGCACAGCCAACCCCTCCCCTTGCGCGCCGCCCCCCCCCCCCCCCCAGCTCCTTCCCCCCACCCCCAACAAAAAATTATCCAGACAAATGTCATCAGTGGCAAGCTTGAGAAAGCTTGCTCTGGAGGATGAAGAGTCCAGAGCATGCAGTGAAGGGAACCATCTTTACCAGAGTGTCATAGGAGCAGCTGAAGAAACAGAGTGTTTACCCTGCAGGAGATTTAGGGACCTGAGAAATATCTTAGAAAAGCAGGAAGAACTGAACTGTCCAGAACAACTGCCCACATTTCCACTATCACTCACCCTGACTATTGCAATAGAAGTCCAGCCAGACTCAATGTTTGGAAGAATAAGAAAGTCATTATAGCCCCAGCCAGGTAGCTCAGTTGGTTATAGCATTGTCCCCGATATGCCAAGGTTGTGGGTTTGATCCCTGGTCAGGGCACATATAAGAATCAACCAATGAATGCATGAATAAGTGGAACAACAAATATCTCTCTCCCACATACCACCGCCTCCCGTAAATAAATAAATAAATAAGAACGCCATTATAATAGCAAACACTTATACACCATTTACTGTCTTTCTGGCACTGTCCTAAGAGCTGTACATTTAATTGTCACAACAAACCCACCGCAGACATTTTTTAAACGGGGAGACTAAGACACAGAGAAGGGGATAAATATATTTCCTAAGATTGCAAATCTTAGTGAGCACTAGAGTCAGAATTTGAATTCAGACAGCTGTACTCTTTTTTAAAAATATATTTATATTGATTTCAGAGAGGAAGGAAGAGGGAGAAAGAGAGAGAAAAACATTACTGATGAGAGAGAATCATTGATTGGCTGCCTCCTGCATGTCCCCTACTGGGATCGAGCCCACAACCTGGGCATGTGTCCTTGACCAGAATTGAACCTGGGACCCTTCAGTCCGCAAGCTGGCACTCTATCCACTGAGCAAAACTGGCTAGGGCAAGACAGCTGTACTCTTAATCACCATGCAGTATTGCTAGGCTGCATTTGAAAGAAATAGGTCTGGGCTCAAATCCCAGCTTTACAACTGATTAGCTGTGTAACTATGGGCATGCTACTTAATCTCTCTGAGCCTCAGTTTCTTCATCCAGCATAATATGGATACTAAGATGCTAAACAGCTCTGTGATGAATGTAGTTCTCACAACTCAAGAAGGTCTCTAGTTATTACCCTCATTTTACATACATGAAGATTATTACGTAGCTTTGAGAAGTTGAATGACTTGCCTTGAGACACATAGCTAGGAAGCGAAGAGTCAGGATTTAAACCACATCTGTCTGACTCCAGAACTTGTTTTTAACCACAAAGCCATTCATTTGCAACCTAGTGGTGAGAGTGGCATGACAAAGCATATGAAAATTGCCTGGAACATAATAAGCAATTAACAACAGCAGTTTATTATTATATTAGTAATTATAGTTATCATCTTCATGGCCAGATCAATCAGGTGTGCAGATGGCAACACAATATTCTAGCCAAAAGAACATGACCAGCAAAAAATGAATGATGCAGTTTGTGTGTGTGGATCACAACCCCTCAGCCAGCTATAGCATAATCCTGTGCTTCAGTCTCCCTGGTAAGGAGGTATCATGTTTGAATCATATGTTCTGCTCTCTGCATAGTCTACTATTCATAGGCTAGGAGTGGGAGGAGCAGGGACAGTGTGAGGCTAATTTAATGTCAAGGTTCCATAGTCCATACATTTCATAGGTGACACTTAGTCATAATTTTAAAAAAAAAAGATGAATGTAATGCCTCATGCAACACTCTAATGTTGCATTGTGAATAGAACCACAGCTCACTTGATGGTTAATTCCACCCGGGAAGGATTTCATTTTTAAATAATTGCCTGATTTCATTGTAGGGAACGCTGTGTGAGTGTTTTCCACAAAGAGGGGGTGGCATCTGCTAGCTGGAGGGCTGGCAGCTCACAGAATCTGCCTGCAGCGGATTCTTAAATATGGAATCATGACCAAAGGGATAGCAGACAGGAAGAGACTGGGGAGTTGCTTGGAGTTTTGGAAGAAGGTACAAAGGGAAATGGGTACCCCAGACAGAGGGCCACCAACTGCCTACTTGGGGAAGAGTGATCAGAGAAACTGTCACATGGAGAGGGTATTTGAGCTAGGTCTTGAAAGATGAATAGGAGTTTGTGGGCTGGAGAAAGAGGGAGGTATAGAAACAAAAGAGAAAAAAACTGCAAGAGTTCTGTATCCTGGGAGAACACGGCTGATTGGGGCAGGAATTCAGGGACAGAGGGTGATGAGTAAGTGTGATGAGGCCAGAAATTTGGGCTGGAGTCAGTTCATAAAGGGCCAGTAGGTCTGCAGAGGCTTCTGGGCAATGTGCTGTAATGGAAATTATTCCTGGCAGTGCAGTGTAAGGAGAAATGACCCAGGGGTTTGGAGTGAGTCAAATCTGCTTTTGAATCTGAGTCCCGTTACTTACTGGCTAGATGGCCGAGGACAAGTTACTTTACCCCTCTGATTCCCAGCATCCATATTTATACAATGAGGACAATGCCCACCTCTCAGGGATGTTGTTAGGATGAAACAAGGTGAAGTATAAATTCCTAGCACAGTCGTAGCCTGTTGTAGGCTCTCAGTGAATGTTATTCCCCCCTTTATCGCATAGGTGAGGAGGCATGGTTTCCAGCAGGGCAGAGTTTCAACCAGATTTCTATTTTAGGATGCTAACTCCAATGGATTGTTCTGAAGGGAGGCTGGAGGCGGAGAGAAGACTCTGAGGATGGCTTGCTTTGCTAGTATCAATCTATAAATGTTGAGTTTTAATAACTTCAGTTTCAGGGGTTTACATTCTCATTATCAGGTACCAGTTTTGGGGCAGTACCTGTGATTTTAACATCTGGACCTCTCTCATTGAAAACTGAGTAATGAACTGGCTTAGCTGCCTCAGTTTCCCCAGTGTGAAGAGACCAGTTTGAAGGAAACAATTTATGCAAGTTCAAATTTATTTGGCCACATAACAAACTGTCTAACTCCTGTTCTTCATTTGATTTATTTATTCATTCATCTAGCAAACATTTATTGAATAGCAATCCATAAGTGGGTTGCGTGGGTGTTAGGGATACAGTTGTCACCTCTCCCATTTGTGTGGTTTTATGATCAGAACTTGAAGAAACAGTGATGCCCTCCACTCCCAGTGCCCACACACTGCTGAATCTTCCCACTGGTCATTTTGATGCATTCCTGGCCTTTGTGGAAGGTCATTAGCTGGACAGAGAAACACAGCCCAGCAAACACAGTCAGACTGGAAAATTACTGCACTGTACCTCACTTTGTCAAGCTCTACTTTCTAAAATCTCAGCAAAGAATTGTAAATCTGAGATCAGAGATCCTTAACTCTTTCTGAGAAAGAGGTTAGATACAGATAAAAAGAAATAGCTGATGGGCAGTGCTGGATTTTTACTCCTGATTGTACTTAAAGAAATATACACAGAGAATAAAGTGGAGTCTTCAATTTGATAAATCAGGAAACTTGCCTTAAGTCAAGAAAATTTAGAGAATTAACCAAGAAACACTATTTTAATGAGGTTAAACAACAAGGCTATCACCAAAAGTAAAAGAGTGGAATCTATGACTTCAAAACTCTCCCACATTTCACAAGACACCTTCAAACACTTGCTTTTTCCTCCTGAATCCAAACCATTGCCTCTTATTCATATGGACCATTCTAAGAGCCTCCTGTGGCATCAGCATCTTCCCATCAATTCTCCACAGGGGATTGCTCCTAGCTGACCCCTCCTGAGCTCTACCTTCTGACAGGTCTCCCTTTATTATTCAGCAGGACAGACTGCAGAAGGATGCTTAGAGTTATTTTCTTTTCCATCCCCAATTTCTCCAATACCCAGCACAGGCGCTGTTCCCTTGTCTCTCCCTCCAGAGAGCTAGTCACTTCCTCACCTGCAGGTCACCTCTGCATTCTAATGTCTGTACTTTGGCATTTTCAATACTGTATTACACTTTATTGGCTGATGTGTCTTTCTCACTTGCAATGACCTTTGCACACAAGTGCAAGTACACTGCTATATATTTCCCTGTTCTCCACTGCCATGCACAGTGCCCAGCATACAATGGACAGCTCCAGATGTGAATTTTTTTTGTGTGTTAAACTTAATGATGAAATGGAAGGGAGGGAAAAAGGTATTCTAAAATAGAAGAAAGGAACTAAGACCAACCAAATAGGGCTCCTCATCAGGCAACACCCCTTATTGCAAGGGACTTCCTTGTACAAGGGGCTGGGAATTGGGCCCTGAGAACCATCCAGCCGTTCCCCTCATGGCATGTTGCTTCAGAGTGTGGGCTGGAGCCAACCCACCTAGTGTTCATTGCTAGGTCTGCCATTGCCGTGTGACCATGCTCTAAGCTACTTAACTATACCTCAGGTTTTCAACTGTGAGACCAGGTTAATGATGGTTCTTAATCATAAAAGGTTTGTTTTAAGAACATATGAAAAAAATCCTTGTCTAGTACCTAGAGCAGTGCCTGGCACAGTGAGCATGGGATAAATGTCAGCTATTATTCAAAAGCTCACAGTCAAGCAAGCTTGTAGTCACATGAAGATCAAAAGGGTCATTGTGAGCGAATGCTATTTTCTTAGTAGAATCTGCATGCACGCCTGCATATGCTCTCTGGATCTTGATGAGATGCACAAGGATTGGGCTTTGATGCCAGAGACATGATGGGGGGCGGGGGGGGGGGGCAGGGAATAGATGTGGTGGTTGAAATGCTTTTGCGGGGAGGGGCCTGGGAGCAGCTAGCTCTCAAGTTTTAGTGGGAAATCCATAGCAATGGCTAGAGCCAAATTGCTGGGGACACCAAAAAGGAATGGGTGATCTGCGGGAGAGGAGGGGAGGAGATCAGGCTGTCCGTATCAGGGAAAAGGGCTTTGGTAAGGAAAGTGAATTTTTAAAGCTGAGATTTTGATCTACTTTTCTGTGTGGTGCGTGCTGCAACCTTCTCCTCTGCCTTCCCACTAGGTCCTCAGTGGAGCCCCCTTCAGTCTTTTTGCTGCGGAGTTAACTTCCTTTTCTGGGAATGTGAGTTCTAGGCTCCAGATGAGAGCAGTGGTGCCCCCAGGAGGCCAGCCACATCTGGGTGGCAGAGAATTACAACCCTGTGTAAGAGGGTTGATGAGAAGGACACCTTGGGTACACTGAGGCAGAGAGGCAAAGCAGCCTTGGAGCAGCTGCAGAGAGTCAGGAGCAACTGGCAAATGTATAGTGAAGCAGAACAATAGAGTCAAGTTCCACTGTCTCCCCGCTACCCCTCGGGGTGCAAGCACCAGGTAAACTATCAACACTGAGCACTACACGTCTCAGGGCAGTTACCATCATCCCTCATGTTATATCCAATCATGCTGTTTCCAGCGGGAACCAATAAGGAATGTGGCACCTGTCCATGGAGTTGGCATCGATGGCTCTGTGTACCCGAAATGCCAAAGTAGGCCAAAGACAGCACTGGAGAGCCTCTAGGGGCCTCCATGATATTATGCACTCTAACCAATGGAGCACTTGGATGCCCTAACTTAAATTTGAGTTCAGAAGTCTAAACTCACCTATTTCTAGACATTGTTTATCTTTTCCATTATTAGCTGACTGACTACTTACCACCTGCCTGATGCTGTGCTACTTGCACCATTTCTTTTCCTCCTCCTTGAAACCTAAGCCTGCTAAAATCATTTAGCTCCACACAACAAATGAGAAAATTGAGGTTGAGAGAGATTAATTGACTGGTACAAGGTCACACAGCTGATAGAGTAGTGGAGCTAAGATATGCACCCAGCCACATCCTTTGGAATCCAGAGCCCGAGATCTAAATAACTGTCAATCAATATGGAAGGGATCAGAAATTATCCAGTTCAACCAACTGTATACCTGGAGCAGTGGTTCTCAACCTTGGCTGCACATTAGAATCACCTGGGAATCTTTTTAAAATCCTGATTTCTGGGCCTCATCCTCCGAAAATTCTGTTTCTTTGTTACTAATGTTGTGGCCCCACCCCATAACAAAGAAACAGAATTTCTGGAGGATGAGGCCCAGAAGTCAGGATTTTAAAAAGATTCCCAGGTGATTCTAATGTGCAGCCAAGGTTGAGAACCACTGACCTAGAGGTAGCAGCTTGCCATGGGAAAGTGCATGGGAATAGGAGACTGCTTTGTTTTGTTGGAGGCACTGCTGTGTGACGCTGGGAAAGTCAGTAAACCTTCCTGGGCTCGTTTTCTTTTCCAAGAGAAGAAGAAAGAAGAATAAACTGCTCTATCTCACAGGTTTGTTTGAAGGAACAACTATGTATGAAATCCTAATGCAGTGGGGCCTTGACTTACGAGTTTAATTCGTTCAGAGACCGAGCTCGTTAAGGAGCTCGTTAACTCAAATTACTCTGTCAACTCAACGCAAAAAATCGGCTGAGAGACAGCTGGTATCTCAAAAAACTCGTTAGTCGGGACACTCGTAAGTCAAGGCCCCACTGTATAAGGAATGGAACCCAACAAAAGCCAAATCTCATTTTACACAGACTGCAGGCATAATCGAGTCATCTTTTGTGGGGTAGCTAATTACATCCAGCCAAATGTGGTTAACAAGAAAAATTTAATATAGAACCACTCCTTTTTCTGACTCACTAAGAAAATGAGATAATCCTAAATACTGCATTAAAATAAAGAATTTAAACGCTGAGTTTGATTTTTGGCTGCTCTATGCCAAGCATTTTCATCTGCACTTAATCTGCAGTTGAACAAAATGGGGCTCCTGGTGGTTAAGTGATTTTCCTCCAATCATACAGCTAGCAAGTAGTGAGGATTTGAAACCAGCGTTGCCTGGTTTCACCTGTAGGTGCCTTTTCATGGAGCAAGGGCTGAGACCAGACCCACTGGGTTCAATAGGCGCAAACAATTATCTTCCTAGGACCCCATTGTGTCAAATAACGTCACCAGGAATGCTCCTAAAGTCTCCAGGCCCATGAAATAGAAGAGTTTATGGTTTATCCTCTGCATGTCAGAGCCAAAAAATTTGAGCAAAATCGAACCTCAGCTAAACAAATGAACCAATCAAACTGTAGAAGAGCCAACAGAAATAAAAATGTGTCACTTGCTGAAAGATAACTTTCACAGCTTTGACTGTAAACAAGGGATTACATTATTAAAGTTATGGACTATATTGAGTGTGAAATTTATTTAAAATGTAAAACAATGACATGAAATTGAAAGGTAGACAACCAACTGAGAAAATATTTGTACCAAGGATGATTAAGTACTCAACTACATGATATGTACATGAAAAAGTAATTCAAATTAAAAAAAGAATCCCAACATGTCAACAGACCAGTGACCTGAGGACATGAAGAAAATATTTACATGGAACAGAACACAAATGCTTATCCCTGTAAACATTTTTTCTGAGTAGTAATAAAAGAATTACAGTTTAAAATAAAATCTTTATCATCAGAATTACCTATGAGTTTTATAGTTCTTAATATTTACTAAGTGCTTAACATATGTAAATTCACTTAAATTCTGAAAACCACCTTAGGAGATGGTGCTACTTTCATTTCATAGGTGAGGAAACTGAGGCCCTGTGAGGTTTAGTAACTTGCTCAACACAGGCAACTGATTAGGGTATAGCTGAGATTTAAATCCAGAGAGTCTGGCTCTTACAACATATTACATTTAGAAAATTAACAAAAATAGAGATATATAAAAGGAGACTATTCAGTGCTAGTAAAGTTCTTGAGAGACCAGTGCTTGTGTCTTTATAAATTGGTACAACTCTTTTGAAAAGCAATATAGTGATAGGTAACAAGAGCCATAAAAATATACTTTTTTTGCTCTAGTAAACTCACTCACTAGAATGTAGATTGAGGATATAATTAAACAAAGCAGAAATCTATATAGGCAATTGTTCATTGAATTGTCATCTAGACCAGCCTAATATAAATAGCAAGCAAACCACATATGTAACTTAAAATTTTCTAAGAACCCTATTAAAAAGGGATTTTAAATGTGAAATTAAGAATTTATTTTTATCTAACCCAATATATCCAAATATAATTTCAGCATCAATAATCAATATAAACAGTTACATTTATTATTTTTAAATCTTTCTAAAGCTGGTGCACATTTTATACAGCAGTTCCCTCTTACATAGGGGGATACGTTCCAACACCCCCCACAGATGCCTGATATCATGGACAGTTTGGAGCCTTATATGGATTATGTTTTTTCCTATGCATATATATCTATGATAAAGTTTAATTAATACATTAGGCACAGCAGGAGATTAACAACAATAACTAATACTAAAATAGAACAAGTATAACAATATTCTCTCTATATAAAAGCCTAATATACAAATTGTCCCCTCGGAAGTTCGACCAGGAGACCAGGAGTTCCATTGCTTGCTGTGACATGCACTGACCACCAGGAGGTGGTGCAAAGCAAAGGGAGGCCCGGCTGGCAGCCGGCAGCTGGGGAAGGGAGGCCCCAATTGGCCCTGGTTGCTGGCCAGGCCTAGGGACCCTACCCGTGCACAAATTTCATGCACTGGGCCTCTAGTACTGTGATAAAGTTATGTGAATGTGTTCTCTCTTTTAAATATCTTTTTGTACTGTGTTCACCCTGCTTCTTGTGATGATGTGAGATGATCAAATGCCTTGTTTAGTTGACAACTTTCACCTTTTCACTTAGGGGAGGCACTTTACACTACTTTTTGGCATATCTGACTTGCCAGCATCACTACTATACATCAGAAATGTGTGGGTGCTTTGGGGACATTGTTAAGTGAAATAAGGGTCTCCTGAACACAAGTACTGTGATACCTTCACAGTAGATCTGATAACTGAGATGGCTACTAATTGACTACTGCAGAGTGAGGCAGCCCACACAGCGTGGAGACACTGGACAAAGGGATGACTCACGTTGGGGTGGAACAGAGCAGAGGGTGCAAGATTTTATCTCGCTACTCAGAATGGCACACAATTGAGAATTTCTGGCTCGGCCTGAACAATGAGGTGATTCCAGCTAGTCCTTAGCTGTGACTCTGCTCCCTTCTGTCCTTTGGATGTGGTGATGGCATTGGTGGCCCTGGTGGGGAAGCACTGAGAAGAACTCGGCTGCACAGAGGAGCCTCTGTCTGACCTGGCAGCTCGCTGTTTTTATAACGTGGTAATTGAGTTGAACACAAAGTACAGTAACTGATCTTCCCTGCTTCCTGGCTGAGTGAGCGATATCCAGAGTCAGTGTGGATTTCTAGAGATTAAAACTAATGAGTGAAATCCTAGCTACCTCAGAAAAATATATACATTTTTATGTCAGCTTTCATTAATATGTCTATGTCAGAAGTACAGGAGGAGAGAAATGGAAGAGTTAGATAGAGAGGGATGACTGGAATCACAGAAATGACTCTAGAGTAGAATCCAGAATCCAAATGGATTTCAGAAATGTGTGGGTTAGACAAAGAATGATAACTGGAATCATTGGTGCGATCCTGAACTTGAAGAGGCAGCTTATGCAGAGGCGAGGCCATGAATCTGAGGTCAGGGAAAACAATTCTCTGCCCTCTACTGCCTTGGGAACTGCATCTTCATTCCCATCTCTGTGAAACTGGAGGTATTAGCCTTACCTCATAGGTAGAGAGGATTAAATACAAGAATCCACTTCTCTAAAGATGTATGTTTATCAAAGATCATTAATTGCACCCTCTTATTTTACAGCTGAGGAAAGTAAGTCCAGAATGGTGAGCATGAACTTGGATCCCAAACGTTTCGCTTGAGTCAGGATTCCTTGAGAGCAAAGGCCAGGAACCCAGGTGCTGAGTCATAGTGTTGGCTCTGCCAGCTCTGACACTGTGACCTTGAGCAAGTAGCTTGCACTCTCTGTCTCAGTTTCCACATCTGGAAAGTGGGATAATAACTGTGTCTAATTCAAGATTGAGTGTGGCAATTTAAAAAGTCAGACTAAGTATGGTGTCTGCCCATTGCAAGCTCTCAGTTCTGTTCCCTATTATCAGTGAGAGACGGAACTTTCCACGGAACTTTCCTTGATGCTTTCAGTGTCCCCAAACCATTTCTTATGATCATCCTTATTTTACACTCAGCATGTATATTTTACTCATCAACTGGTTGAATCTTTCCTCTAGAGCAGCGGTTCTCAATCTGTGGGTCGTGACCCCTTTGGCGGTCGAACGACCCTTTCACAGGGGCTGCCTAAGACCATCCTGCATATCAGATATTTACATTACGATTCATAACAGTAGCAACATTACAGTTATGAAGTAGCAACGAAAATAATTTTATGGTTGGATCACAACATGAGGAACTGTATTTAAAGGGCCAGAAGGTTGAAACCACTGCTAGAGCTTAATTGCTGAGGAATTAAATCTTGGTATTACACAGAGAAATAAAATAGGCATTAAACTATTGTTGTAGTAGAGCATGGCTCAGTGGTTGAGCATCAACCTATGAACCAGGAGGTCATGGTTCGAGTCCCAGTCAGGGCACATGCCCAGGTTTCGGGCTCAATCCCCAGTGTGGGACATGCAGGAGGCAGCCAATCAATGATTCTCTCTCATAATTGATGTTTCTATTCTCCCTCCCCCTTCCTTTCTGAAATCAATAAAAATATACTTAAAAAAAGCTGTTGTTGTAAAGTGGGTCCTTGGGGTCTTCTGAACTATAGTTACTAGCCACTGACATTTCATTACCTAATCTTTATTCTGGAACAGTCTGTGACAAAAGAAAACTATCGGAACGCTAGGCTTGGGCAGCTCTCTTCCCTCTTTGTAATATGCCATTTTCTTAACCCAACACTTTATGAAGCAACGTGGTTATCTCTTTTGGCTTCTAAATTCATCGGTGGTGTCAGTTGGTGATGAAATGTCAGAGAACTGGAATCCAACTGTCCCCCTGCCGTTCTCTAGCTTTCCCTGGGAGAATGGTAACATTTTCAAATGGCTAAAAATCTCCAGGCAACGCTGCTCTCCTCCTGCAGAGCAGATTTATTACAGAGTGGTTGGCATTTCCACATGCTCCGCATTTGTCAGTGTCAGCTTCATATGCTTTCTCAGGTCTCTGTATATATACAGGCATAATTTAAATCTCCAGCGAACAAAGACTATTTTTCTAACTTGGAGATATTCCAAAAGACCTTTGCATTCTGTCTATTTTTAAATGTTTGTGCAATATAAAAGTATGGTAATATCAAATAGTACAGGGAGGACTGAATATTCTGCTTCCAGCAATGGATCATGTGTACATGTTAGGCACTTTAATATACAACATTTTATTTAACTGTAGGATGAATATGCCTTATTCTCAGTCTTCAGAAGAGGAAACTGCGGCTCAACAACATGAGCTACTTGCTCAGTCACACACACACACATGCCACACTAGCTGAGAGTGGCGAAGATGGGACATAAGCCATTCTGATCAATGTTTGATTTTCTTGCCATTTAATCACAGCCACCTCTGCAGAATAGTACTTGTTCATTCATTCATTCATTCATTCATTCAACAAGTACTATTTGCCGAGCACCTACTATGTACCAGGTACTATGCAAAGCTCTGGTGATACAGCAATAGAAAAATAAGCCAAAATCCCTGCCTCCAAGGAGCTTACATTGTAGTGAACAAACAACACAATTCTGTGAAAGGTCATCTTCCTGGGTGGGATGGAGGTAGAGGACATCACAGAACGCAAGGATGGCTGGGAGCATGGTTTCTGTTCCTCCCCAGATCATACCAGTGTGGGACATGTCCAAGGTAGGCATTTAGGAAGGTTTGAGAAGAATGACGGTGCAGGAAGCTGTGACAGCTCCTACCAGGACTCTATTCTCTCCCCTGCAATATTTAGATTGCTCTCTTTGGGGGCTCAGGATATATATATATATAATTTCATAGAGGGAGAGAGAGAGTGAGAGGAAGAGAAAAGGTAGAAACATCAATGATGAGAATCTATTGGCTGCCTCCTGCACGCCCCCTACTGGGCATCAAGACCACAATGCTGGCATATGCCCTGACTCAGAATCGAACTGTGACCTCAACCACTGAGTCACACTGATCGGGCTAAGGGTTTTGATAGCACACATTGCTGTTCTAGGAAAAGTAGAGATAAAGTGGGCAATTGAGCAGAAGCAATGGGGCAAGGCGTTATCCAGGCAGTGAGGGCGGGGAAGGAGTGGGAGTTATACGATGCCCAGGGCAGGTGCTCAATGAGTAACAGTGAACACTCTATAACCACAAATACCCCTTTCCTCAAAATTCTGTAGTTGATAAGGGGTCAGTGGGGAGAGGGGGGAGGGGACATATGTAACACTTTCAACAATAAAGATTTTTTTAGAAAGAAAAAAATTCTGTAGTTGAGTCCATGGAAAAACAAAACTTATCTTCCTGTTGTTATTTTCAACAGCAACGCTGAAGCTACCATTCATCCAAGCAATTTCCCTGTGCCAGGCATGTACTACGTTCTTTGTGTACATTGTCTAATTTAATCCCAACAATTGAAATTGAGACTCGGAGGAGCTAGTGAATGGAATTGAGATTTGAACTTGAATCTCTATAAAGCTCTTGTTCTCCCTCCCTCCCCCCACATACACACACACCAAGCTGCCTCTGTGATTCCCCAGAAGGCTTTAAAGATAATGTGGAAATAATTCATGATGTGCTCTGTCTTCTATATCTCTTCTACAACTCGAGCTGTGGTTCACAGACCAGCACAGGGGACCCAGTTAACAATGCAGAGCCTCAGGCCCGCTTCAGACCTAAGGAAGCAGAATTGCTTTTTAATGAGACTCCTGGGCACAATCAAGTTTAAAAGGCACTCCTCTATATCTATTGCTGAAAGATATGGCATAAACACTCTGAAAGATGGTGTGGGGGTACTTATCTCTGACTCCAAAAATAATAATTTCTAGAAGTGAATTGATGGTAACTGTTCAACTTAATCAAAGAGTGAAAATTTAAAAACTTGTCTGGGCACCTGTTAAATAAAGTTGGAATGGAAGAACCACTGAGTGATCTAAGAAGTTACCTAAAGTATAAAAGGTGAATTTCTGCTTCAAGAAGTTTTCATAGGCTTTTTACAAAAGGGGTGCTCTTTCATAATGACAATTTCCCAAGTGGGGATCTCAGTCTTATAGACAGACAGGTTAAAGGATGAATAGTTTGTGGGGTACAGCTCATTAACTTGAATATAAAGATAAAGTGTGGTGAACTTGAGCTTTTATTTCAGACTAGAGCAGTGGTTCTCAACCTCCCTAATGCCGTGACCCTTTAATACAGTTCCTCATGCTGTGGTGACCCCCAATCATAAAACTATTTTTGTTGCTACTTCATAACTGTAATTTTGCTACTGTTATGAATCATACTGTTAATATCTGATATGCAGGATGTATTTTCATTGTTACAAATTGAACATAATTAAAGCATAGTGATTAATCACAAAAACAATATGTAATTATATATGTCTTTTCCAATGGTCTTAGGCGACCCCTGTGGAAGGGTCATTCAACCCTCAAAGGGGTCTCGACCCACAGGTTGAGAACCGCTGGACTAGAGGCTCAGTGCACGAATTCATGCACCAGTGGGGTCCCTCAGCCTGGCCTGTGGGATTGGGAGAAACTGGCTCTCTGACATCCCCCAAGGGGTCCTGGATTGCAAGAGGGTGCAGGCCAGGCTGAAGGACCCCACTGGTGTATGATTGGGCTGGGAAGGGACGGGAGGTTGGCCAGCAGGAGAGGGATCATGGGAGGGCTCCAGGGCATGTCTGGCCCGTCTTGCTCAATCCCGATCAGCAGGACCCCAGCAGCAAGCTAACCTACTGGTTGGAGCGTCTGCCCCCTGGTGGTCAGAGCATGTCATAGCGAGCAGCTGAACGGCCTTAGCATATCATTAGCATATTACGCTTTGGTTGGTTGAACGGCCGACCGGACACTTAGCATATTAGGCTTTTATTATATGGGACTTGTCCATTGATTCACTTTACAGTCTTTGGCAAATCATCAAAAACTTCCTATTTTACTGGTGGTCCTGACCTGGTAAAATTCAGCATAATGTATGTGTTCTTATGCCACTGTAATGATGAAATTGGGCACCTTCTTTTTAAGGCAAGTATATTAAGTGGATTAATGTTAAGAAATCTCAAAAATTCATAGAAGCTTACTAAGTTATTTGCTAGTCCCTTCCACCAATTAACAACCCAATTAACCAAAACATAGAAAAGTATATATTGGAAAGTTGCCCCGTGTCTTGGAGTTCAAGGGGAGCAATGCTCCTGAGACTGCAAACAGCAATTATGAATCACTTTTCATCTGCTCTATGTTCCACAAAAGCTAAGCACAGTGATGAGCATGGGGAAGCTGAGCTGCAGGGCCTGTGCACTGGGCACTAGGGGGGTGTCAGGACTGTGGTTCTCTTCCTGTTCTTGTTCAGTCTGGCTGGGCCCCTCTTGCCTGGGCTCCAGAGCAGAATGTCCAAAGGCCTGTTGAGCATACACCTGGGACACCAATGGAGCTCAGATGTCATGCTACGAAGGGAGAGGACATAGAGGCTTGGAGTTATCTCAGCCCTTCCTCTCTCACTTCTACATCCAAACCCTGAGTCCTAACCATTGTACCAGAAATCTTTTCTACCTGCCCTCCACATGCCATTCATGAACTCAAGCCCTCAGTTTTGGGGCCTTCCTGAATCCAGGACCAATCAGGTCCCTTGCTTCCTCACCAACCTTTAAGGCCCCCCTACTGGTGTCAGAAGTAACTCCTGCACCTTCGCCTGGCATTTGGAATCCTGCAGGACTTGGCCCCACACTCTTTGCAGCCTCTTGTCTCACTCTGGACATCTCTTCCCAGTTCCAAGCTGTGATGCTTTAGGCACGTGTCCACACTACACCACACCTGTACCAACACTGCACTTATGACCCAACCGCTCATGGCACCTAGACTACCCCTCTGACCTCTCTACAACTAGCAAATCCTCCTTCTCCCTCAAGTCAGTTTATACTTGGAGTTTGTGAAGACTTTCCTAAGCTGTACTTACTACCTATCAGAACCTGTTTGGCATTATGGCTTATCAATTTTTTTCTCCTTTGTCAGGCTGTGGGCTCCCTGAGGACAGTGATCATACCTTAACCATCTTTGTGTCATCGGAGGCTACTCAGACAGTGCTTCTTAGATGGAGAAGATTGCTGAGAAAGGGCCACAGCCCACAGGACCCTACAGGGTGAACTCAGTATGAAGAGGCTCTGGAGTTTTCTTCAGACTCAGGCAGAATGGTGCCATCACTCGCCAGCTGTGTGATGATAGGGAATTGCATTAGCCTCTCTGTGTCTGTGTTCTCCAGGCTAAGCGGGGATTATAATAATGTCTGCTTCACAGAGCTGTTTCGAGGATGAACGTAAGTTCAGGAGCTTGCAGGTCCCGCTTTCTGAAGATTTAGACTTCTGTGACCTTCACCCTTTCTTCTTGCCACACCCCTTCCCTTTCCCTGGATCTCTCCTACCAATTATTTAAATCTCAATCTTGATGTCACTTTCCCCTGCAAATGTCCTGACTTCCCCACATCTGTGGGAGTGCCACTGGCACGCCTTCCTCCAGGACCCTGGCCTTCCTCCGTCACACACTCATCTCACTGTGGCATGATTCCTTGTCAATAGGTCAACAGCTAGAGCAAGAACGGTACTATTTATTGAGCTCTTACTATGTGCCAGGGACCACGGCAGGTTTTTTTCAGGCACATCCTAATCAATCCTCGCAATGACTCTATGAGCCAAGGTTTTATTATTCCGTTACAAACGAGGAAACAGGACAAAATAGATTCTGTAAATTGTCCAAGATCATCCAGCTAGTGAGTGTCAGGACTGAGATTCAAACCCAGCTCTGCCTAACTTGAACCCATGTTCTTCACACTAGGCTAAGGGCTTCTGCTCCAACTCCCGTCATGCTCTGGAATATGCTGAAAACAAAACATAACACACAAAACCTGAAACCCAAACCGTGTTTAAAACAAGTGCTCAGTAAATCGTAAGCTCCAAGACTCCTCTGCCTTTCCCATCGTCCCTTGGTTTGCAGCATGGCTGGGACCAGAAGCTGCTGCTGTTGACTGAGCTCATTACAAACCTACGGAAGCAAATTGCAGAGACCCGGCTGTGCCAGCCTCCCTAGCCTCATTGCAGGTTCCCGGGGCATATGGGCACCAGCTCGTTTAGAAGGCATTTTAAACAAAAGTCCACAGCAGAAATGTTCAGCATATGTTAGAGTAGGTAGGGATTGACGAAATCTTAAATCAACTTGCTTTTTATAGCCATTCGGAGAGGGGCAAGTGAACATGCCCTGGCTTCCTTCAGCACACACTGAGCCCGGCCAGGCTGAGGAGCAGAGGAGTAGCAGCATCAGTGCTTGTGGATCCGAGGGTCCCAAGCTCCCAGACCCCACCCTCTCCCACCATCCTCCCCAAGACAGTGCCAGCTATAAACACACCCCTCAAGAAATTTTTTAAAAAATAGCCCTAACTGGTTTGGCTCAATGGATAGAGCGTCGGCCTGGGGACTCAAGGGTCCCAGGTTCGATCCCGATCAAGGGCATGTACCTTGGTTGCAGGCACATCCCCAATAGGAAGTGTGCAGGAGGCAGCTGATCGATGTTTCTCTCTATCTCTCTCCCTTCCTCTCTGTAAGAAATCAATAAAATATATTTTAAAAAAAAGAAATTTTTTAAAAAATGACATAAGTAATGCATGTTAACTAGAAGATAGGTTTAAGCAAAAAACAAACAAACAAACAAACAAAACCCCTTACTCCCATTTCCGTAAAGACATTTTGGTGTTTACCCTTTCAGTATTTTGGGTTTCTTTCTTTCTTTTTTTTTTGATAATATATATGATGTTATATATACACACATAGAATTACACATGCACATATACACACTTATATACATACATGTATGTATTTACTTCCTTTCCCAAATTGTGATTATATTAAATATTGTGTAATTTGCCCCCTCCCCCTTAATACTACCATTTCTAGTCAATAATACACATCTACATGGTCATTTCAAATGGTGCTATGGCATTCTGTTGTATGGCTTATCCTAATTTATCTAACAATCCAGTGTTGTTGAATATTCACATTGCCTAACGAGATGCTGTTGTCAACAGCACCTCCAGGAATACCCTCATACATACCACTGTGAGCACCTGTCCCATTATTTCTCAAAACAAATTTCCCAGGCACCGTATCTTAAAAACAAATGACTACTTACCAGTGGGGGCTGTAATCACTCCTTAATAGTCTGATGTGAATTAATTTTAAAACTCCTTTTTGTAACAGTTATGAGCCCTGATAATAAAAGGATGCTTGTTGAAGGTGAGGTTGGGCAGGTGTTTGGGAGAAAGGGGGACTGGAGAAAAAATGTCTTGGAGACAGACGGCATCACTAGAGGAAGGTAGGACTTGGTGCCATGGGCTAATTAAACATGTTAGCGTCAGGCTGAGGATCTTGGATTAAAACAAAACAAACAAAAACCAGAGAACAGAGATGGAAAGCCCTCTACACTGGCCTCCTTGATTTGCACTTTTACCAACACTGGACTTTTGGCATGAAATCTGGGAATGGTCATCTTTGTTGATCTTTTGGAAAATATTTTAGCAATCAAGAGCCACAAAAATATTCAGACTATTGGATATAGTAATAGTACTTCTGGAAGTATATTCTAAGGAACTAATGTCAAAGAAAGATATACCGGCTATTGCACAAAGGTGTCCCTTACAGAGTTACTTAAAGCAACAGAAACTTGTAGTCAATGAAAATAGTCAATAGTTATTTTGACACACCTACCTGATAAAATACCATGTAGCCATCCAATACTAGCTATGTGATCTTGGGCAAATTATTTAGTCTCTCATCTGTTAAGTGGGGGTAATAACATTTATTCTTGCAGGATTGTTGTCAGGATTAAATGAGATAGTATTTGAAAAGCACATAGCATGGTGCCTGACACATGGTAAGTGTTGAACAAATAGCTGCTAAGTATACAGAGAATCTGTGACACTTATGGGAATGAATGTGATATAAACAAAAAGCTGCCCACAATGCATACATACATTTGTCAATAATGGGGAATCCCTGAGTCTGGAACTGTATATCTCTTCGCCTCAGTGTGGACTTTGTGGACAAGACCTGGACACTCTGTCTTGTCAATGCCCTGGGTGTCAGGCTGGGAGAGTCTGTTCTTTCTGTAAATTATCAAAAGCCTGAGGTAGATACTAGAGTGCCAATGTATTGATTTACTGAGGGAAATGTAAACACCGTGTGGAACAGAGAGACCTGCCCCAGCACTACGATGCTTTCTCTCCCGAGAGGCAAGAAGCAGAGGGAGCCAAAGCAGAAGCCACAGTATAGGATGGAATTATGGCAGCATCAAACCCTAATGCAGCGGTTCTCAACCTGTGGGTCGCGACCCCTTTGGGGGTCGAACGACCCTTTCACAGGGGTCGCCCAAGACCATCGGAAAACACATATATAATTACATATTGTTTTTGTGATTAATCACTGTGCTTTAATTATGTTCAATTTGTAAACAATGAAAATACATCCTGCATATCAGATATTTACATTACGATTCATAACAGTAACAAAATTACAGTTATGAAGTAGCAACGAAAATAATTTTATGGTTGAGGGTCACCACAACATGAAGAACTGTATTAAAGGGTCGCGGCATTAGGAAGGTTGAGAACCACTGCCCTAATGAGAGAAAAAACACCAAATGTTCACGGAGGGATGAATGGACAAACAAAATGTGATATATACATGCAATGGAATACTATTCAGCTTTCAAAAGGCAAATGCAATTCTATGCTACAACATGGATGGACCTTGAAAACATTATGCAGAGCGAAACAAAACAGACACAAAAGGACAAACACGGTAGAAGTGTACTTATATGAGGGATCAAGAAAGAATAGAGGTTGCCAGGGGCTGCTGGGAGCAGGAATGAGGAGTTATAGCTTAATAGGTGCAGAGTTTCAGTTTGGGATGACGGTACAGTTCTGAAAGTAGAAGGTGGAGATGGCTGCACAACAGTGTGAATGTACTTAATGCCTCTGCACTGTCCACTAAAAAATGTTCAAGATGGTAAATTTTATGTTATACACACTTTACCACTTAAAAAACTCTAAAACCCAAAGCCTAACACGAGAGGCAGTGGCGCATGGTGGTAAGAGCATCACATTCTGGCTCAGCCTGTTCATCAGCCGTGTGCCATTAGACAAGTTACGTACACTCACCATTACCTGTCTGCAAAACTGGGACTCTGATAACATGCAGTGGTTCTCAACCTTCCTAATGCCGCGACCCTTTAATACAGTTCCTCATGCTGTGGTGACCCCCAACCATAAAATTATTTTCGTTGCTACTTCATAACTGTAATTTTGCTACTGTTATGAATCGTAAAGTCAATATCTGATATGCTATATGTGTTTTCCGATGGTCGCGACCCACAGGTTGAGAACCGCTGATTTACAGTTCCTGGAGTTGTCGTAAGGATTAAAATGAGTAGATATATGTGGAGCACTGAGTCTTAGAACAAGGCTGGCCACACAGTGAGTCCTATGTAATTGCTAGCAAAAATAAATACATATATACATACATACATACATACATACATACATACTTCCTTGGTTTCTCATGAAAGATGAGAATCAGAAATACTCCAAGTCAGTGGAACTGGGGCGTTATCTTTGTAGAGCAGATCTACAGGAGTCATTAGGTTGCTTGGCAAACATGGCACAGAAGAAAGAGTTAGAGAAATTGTGTGTCTAATAGTATCCAGCTCAGACAGCCTGATTTTATCAGAGGGATGTCTTGCCAGCACAACTGAAAACACTCGACACCCATTCACTAAAGCTCAGTGTCTCCCGAGAGGCTACTGGTCAGAGTGGCTGGGGCTTGCTTTTGCCTCTGACCATTGTCAGCACTTCCAAGGCTGGCCAGTTCCTCTCCAAAGCCTGTGAACACCCCACTCTCTGCCCTATTTTAATGTATTGTCTTTACAGCTTTGTTCCCTGAGAGACTTCTATTTCTCTGGAAGGAAACATGGAAAATGACAGCAGCCTGATTTATTGGTGATTGCAGAATTGTGGATAAAATATTTTGAGTTCCATTGCTGGAGCTATAATGGCTGTGAAATTTTAAAGACCAATTTTAAATGTATCATTGTTGCCCAGTATTTTCCTGTTTGTAAGCGGTTTTCGCTTGGTGTCTGATTGTTCGGAGGGCTGTGTGCAGCATGAGTAATGAACAGGCCACTGGGTCTCACATTCATTCCAGCCTGTTACCCATCCCTGGGTTGTCTTCAGATCCTAAGCAAGTGTAATGAGGGGCTTGATGTGGTGTCTGAATGTATGATGAGCCCCATTCATTTGCTTTTACACTCTGGTAAACAGCTGTCGAACTTTTCCTGAGTGCTTTATTCTTAGCTTTCTATGCCTTGAAGTCACTTCAAAACCAGCAGTGCTCTGTACACCTGTGTGTCTGCATGTCCAAACTCCTACCCCCAACCGGATCAGGAGCTGTTGCTGCTCTTAGGGTATGATTCCCAGATGTGGCTCTGTCTGAATGAATGGTGCCTTTAAGTCTTACCTTACTAAACAGGGGCTTGTCTCTGGCCACCGTTGGAGTCTGAAATGATCTCTACTTCTTGTGCTGAGCTGGTAAGGAGAGGAAGGCACAGCTGAGGCCAGGCTCCCCTAACACATGGGGTAGTGGACAGTGTCAGTCCATTATTCACATCGCTTCGGGCTGAGTCAGGGTGTATAGGCCAACCTCTCTGTGCAGGGTGTCTGAGGACTTTTCAGACTGCAGCCGGCTGGAGTGCAGTGGAGTTAATCCACCGGGGAGCATCTCTCTAGCAGGGATCCTTGGTAACTGGGGCATAAATATCCAAGCACCCTCTCCCTGGTATGGGATAATTATCACACATGTTTTGTACTGTTCCCCAGGTTTTTCCTATGGGACTAAGCTCCAGTGGCTCCCTGTGGTTGCTGCTCCCCCACACGTGGTCCTGGAATTATCCAAACACACCCATTGCCCTTGAATCCCTGTCTCAAGGTCTGCTTCTGAGAGAACCCACAGTCAGATGCATGCTGTTGAGAAAAGAGCACAAGGTTTAAAAGTAGAAGAGCTGGCCTCTTCCTGGCTCTGCACATGTCACATGCTTTAGGTCGCCAACTTCATTCTCTCAGAGTTATTGTTCTCTTAACTATAAAAACCAGAGCAAATAAGCCCTATGTCATTCACTGGGCCATTTGTAAAGCCTGAGTGTGAACATGTAAGAGGAGGGGCTCAACAGGATAAAGGTCTTTAGAAATGTTCGTGGAATTGTTTTTGTGGTGCTGCCACTTCCCCACTGTCTGCAGAATGTCCCCCAAAGTACTTATCTACACTTCTTATCTGTATTCATACTAAACCTTGTGGACAACTCCAATGAATCAGCATTGTTATGAAAAACTTCAGGATTTTAGTATTTTTGTGGCTATTTCTTTATGATTTCTTATTCCTGTTTCTTAATATCAAAATTTCAAATATAAAGAAATGTTAAAAGAATAGGCCAATAAATGCTGGAGTTTGATTCAACAATTGTAAACATTTTGCCATATTTGCATTGTCTGTTGGCCTATCTACCTATCTATCCATGTTTCTGTACTATTTGAAATTAATTTCTAGACCCCAGACACTTTACCCCTAAGTACTTTTCCCAGCTAGGCCAATATCCCACATGTACAATATGCTTCTTGTACCTAAGAATATTAGCCTGATTTCTATATCATCTAACCGTGCACCTGTATTCAAATGTTCCAATTGTGCCAGAAGGTCTATTATAGTTTATGCATTTTTTAGCCAGGATCCACTCTAGGTTCACTGCCAAATGCCTTTGCTTAGAAACAACCATCCTGGCTCTGACTCTGTGTGTGTGTGTGTGTGTGTGTGTGTGTGTGTGTGTGTGTGTGTGTGAGAAGAGAGAGAGAGAGAGAGAGAGAGAGAGAGAGAGAGAGAGAGAGAGAGAGAGAGATGTCCTTGAGCATTCTTTTCCAATGAAGCCAGTGTTGTGGCTCTCTGGGCCTTGGATGACAATGGGACAAACCTTGTCTGGACATGGATCTTGCTCAGCTTGGTGGCCTCTGCCAGCAACAGAGGGTTCCAAGCAAGTGGCACCTGCCAAGTCTGCCTGGCCATTCATGTCAGGGCGGCACTAACCACCTCTGTGGCCGTCTTCAGTGGTCACCTGCCAGACACTCCCATGGAAGTGCTGCCAACAGCATCAGCTGCCGGTGGAGGAAGAAGGCACCCTGCCCAGTGGCTCAATGAAAGGTAGATTTTATCCTTTTGGGGGAAAAATATCAAACCGCTTGGCAGGTAGAATGCCTGTTTAGACAAGTTAGTATAAGCTGTTATTCCCAATTGCCAATGTTCTTCTGTCCCTTCCTATCTTCACACAGATGATGAAATAAGGGAGACAAAAGATGATGGAGTTTAGAGAGCAAGCAAGCACACAGACCAGAACAACAGTAATAAATACTAATCTCACATGGAATTCATTTAAATCTTCTCTGCCAAAGCCGTCTCCTTTTTCTATACTTTACATTTTAATTCACGATAGCACCATAGAGCTACTCAAACTAGAAACCTCATATCAGGAAAGACAAACAGATTTGCATTTTACTATCAGAGCCAATCTGGTTGCAATGGGTGCCTGGTCCACCATATTGAGGAAGATTCTGAGGCCACGTCATGGCTCAGGGGAGGGAGTGGAAAGGTAGGTGATCCTTGCAGTGAGCATGGGGAGGGCACTCAGGGGGCTTGAGGGCCACGTGTTTACTAGCCGAGGCTTATAACTAGCTGAACTCTTCTTTTCCCTCACCTTTCAAATGCACAAGGTCACAGAGTCCTGTTTCTCTAGCTCTGATTCCTTTCTCGCCATCCCTCCTGTCCCTTCTTACTTCTGGTCCCCCTGTCTCTCACCCAGCTCTATCACTGGGCTCCCTGCCTCCAGGCTCTCTAAGATCTAATTCATCTTGCCCACAGAACAATTTTTCTAAGCACATTCCCACACTGCTGACAAGCTTCCATTGCCTCCCCACCACTTACAGGATAACATCTAGAGTTTGCAGCAAAACATATTAGAGCCTTGGTGATCTGGTCCCTGTCCACTGTCCTATCTCATTTCTGCCACTTCATGATTTCCTCCTCAGGTAAATATTTCAGGCACATTGAGCTATTTGCAGTTCCCAATAGGCCATGCTTTTCCATGCCCTCCAGGCTTTAGCCCATGCAATTTCTCCTTGTCTGACATGCCCTTCTCTCAGCCCCTTTAACATGCTGATACTGTGCACCATCTCCTCTGGAAGCTTTTCTAACTGCCAAGTCTCTCTCTTTCACCTTCCCAACTCAGATTCTGTGGCTTCTTCCCTGTGCTTCTTTAGGGTTTTGTAGATTAGGCTGTTATTACTTACTTCACTATATTTGCACTTATACATAGTCTACTCATTTATTCATTCAGCAACCATTTATTGAGCAGCTTCTATATACCAGGCACTGTTCTAGGAGCTGGAGATAGAGTGATGAACCTTATAGGCAAAGTCCCTGCTCTCAAGAAGCTTGTATTCTTGTATGTGAGTATCTTGTATGTATACAATATGCAAATAAGCAAATATATAATTTAATGGCAGATGAAAGAGAGAACAGAAAGTTCTTTCTTTGGCAGAAAGTGGGGTGCTGTTTTAGCTAGTTGGTCATGAAAGACATTTTTTTGGCCAAGTGACCTTTGAGCAGAAATCTGAATGAAGTGGATGAGTGAGCCAAGCTGACATTCCAGGAAGGAGTGTTGTTGCAAGCAGAGGAAATGGTGTGCAAAGGCCCTGTGGCATTTCTGAGGAATGTATGAGGAAGAGCCAGAAATGAGTGAGGCTGAAGAGGAGGGAGTGACAGGAATCATGTCAGAGTCAAGGTCAGAGAAGGAGCAGAAGTGGGGGCATAGCATACTGGTCCTTTGGGAGCAGAACAAGGGCTTTGGAGTCATTCTGCACGAGCAGGGAAGTGTGTGATGCATGTTGTGCCGAAGAGTGACACAATCTACTTTGTTCTTTAAAAGCATCGGAGGCATCAGGAGGCATCGGCTGGCTTTTGTGTTGAGAATAGACTATAGGGATGGGGTAGAAGCAATGCTCCAGGCAGACATGACGGCATGACCAGGGTGGTACAGTGGTGACTAAGAGGACAGGATGAGTTTGTGACAGGTTTTCAAGGCAGAGTCACTAGGATTTTCTGACAGCTTGGATGTGGGGGTGGGGGGATGAATCAGTCAGTTAAAGGTGACTGCAGGAAACTGCATCTTAACAATCAGTTCACATGCCACTATCTCCTTCTAAATCGGTGGTTCTTGACCACCCCTCCCCCACTTCACTTTTCTTGAATTCTGGATACCTTTGAGAATCTGATCACAGCTATGGATTATTGTTCCTGAAAAATTCACAGTGTGCAAACACATAAACAATTTTGTCTATAATTTCAGAGGGTCCTGTACCCACTGAGTCCCACCCGTGAGTTCTGGGGCCACAGTCCCTGCCCTGCCCTGTGAGCTCCTTGGAGCTGGCCACACCATATTCAAACAGCATACTCATCTCTGTTTCCTGAGCAGAGTAATCTGAAGACAGTCGCTGCTCAGTAAATGCGCCGAATGACTGATAACCAGCTGCTTCTTTATTCTAACTCTTTATTTGTCCTGGCAACAAGGAAGCATGCCCTATTTACACTCCTACCAGTAACTGGAGCCATTAATGCACTATAATAATAACCAAACCAAAGCAACAAACAAAAAAAAGCTAGGGAGCGGGGAGAAGGAAAAACGAGGCAAGGGAATCACAGCAGAAAAGCATTTTTAAAAATGTTCCTTTCAAAAAGCGTTGGTGGAGATGCATAAGGGAGGAAAACATGTGAGTAAAAATGTTATCATTATACTGGTAACGTTGGGACATTTTCCACCTCCACTGCAGGCAGAGGGCATGGCTTGCTTTAGAATTTCTGCACAGGAAGAGGGAGATTCTGGGGTTCAGGTTGCAGCCAAGCCCCAGGCTGGACTCTGGGAAGGAGGGAACAGTTTATCCTGAGTATCCTGAGCTCAAGAACCCCTGAGGGGGTAGGGGAGGCCGGGGAGGGCTGACAGAGAAAGGTCTGATGGGATTGGTGACCAACACGCAAACATGTCACCTAAACCCAGAGGCAGGGCCGTTTGAAGTGATCACCCTGACGCTGAGTCAGAAGATTAACCTGGTTGTGAGGACACTGATCAAGCAAAACCAGTGGCCTCTGGAGGGTGCCAAGAGGATTTAGTCAAGACAATGGCCCTTCTCTCTTCGAGTTTAACAGGAGCCTTATTTAGAAATTGAAGAAATCCAGGAGGAAGTCTTCCTCTCCTTTTAACTCCTTTTAACAAAGGAGTTCGGAACCACAAAAAATAAGGAAAAGCAGCTTCAAACTGTGCAAATTAGGCTTGTTATTCCTGAATCTGCCTGTGGAAGATAACTGATGACTCCAATGTGGTAGAATTCGGGAGCCTGGCCCTTCCTGTTCCATATTTCCTCTAACCCTGGCAAGGATCCGTGAGGTTGTTCTTATTTCTCTTCCCTTTTATAGGTGAAGGATATGAGGCTTCGGAAGTGTTCACTGCTAGAAAGTGGTAGAGCAAGAACTGGGACCCGGATGCGGCTGCTCCGAGTTCTCTCATTCATGAGACAGCCTTGTTAAATGCCTACATTGCTCACCCAAGAGAACAATTAGCATTCCCTTGTCCTGTGAGTCAGAGGGAGGTTGGAAAGGGCTTGCTGCTCACCACCTTTTCCCCAGCTTACACATCTCACAGAAGAATGCCATGGGGAGCCCCAGCCCTGTGGGAGCCAGGCTAGGAGGGCGGGGGGTCATCTGCTGGGAACTGGCGGCCTGGGTCCTGCTGTTGACATCTCTGTGCCTGTTTGACAGCTCCTGCTGGAGAAGCCTGCTGTGTGGGGAGAAGACATGTTCTCATCTCACCCTTTTGTGGGATGAGGCGGCTGGCCCAGTGGAGACACAGCAGTCAGAACCGATTCCATTCAGATCCTGTTCATTTCACTCCTGTGCCCAAGGGCTCATGGGCTGCTTATAATTTCGGTCTTTATTTTCCAGACTTTTTTAAAATTTTGCCTCAAAGTGTAAAAAGGCAGCACTAACTTTTAAAATAAGGTACGGCAAAGAGCAAGAGAAGGCGGTGGGGGTGCTCGGCAGAGAGAAAACTACCTGAGTCTCTAATGCGTCTCTTCTGAGCTTCTTATAGTGAAGAGAGAAGAGCTCCCAGACAGGGGAAAAAATCTTAAGAGGCTCTTGATAGGAAATATGCTGGCACTTGTCATCTACCCAATGGCTCCTAATCCTCTTTTATAAGCTGAAACCCCCTTGAATTGGATTATAAAATTCCTCTTGGTAGAAGGCACTTTGCTTGAAAATGCAAAGCTCTTGATTGAGAGAGAAAACAAACACTAATTTGAAATGCCTTGCCTCAGGGAAGAAGATGTGGGTGGAAGCTTGAAGGAGCCCTGCTCCTGCCTTTTGACCGCTCAGTTTCCAGATGTTGGATGAGCACCCAGACCTGAAGACGAGGGCATCCCTCCCTCCGCCCTCTCAAGTCAATGGACATTTCCATGGGAGCTGCTACTTTGACTTGTTTTTAACAATTACTTTATGTTCAGCAATGGGGAAAGAAAGTCTTGTGCAGAAGCCAAAGAGCCCGGTTCAATGGCCCATTAATTGGATCAAAGCTCCCCTCAATGCAGGGATAATTGCTGGTAACTGGCTAAAGTCTGTGACCTGGGATTGGATTGACAAATATCAGATGGCAACTCGGGGAGATTAGAGATAAACTGGCAACTACTGAAAACTGGGGGGCAGAGAGGAGGGCTGTTGCTAGGACATTTTCTCGCTGCCAGCAGCTCAGTTTGCTCTCTTCTGGACCATAAGACCTTTTAGATGCACATCTCACCTCTGATCTGTGTTCTACGTCTTCCACCATTCAATTCTGTGCTCTCTTTTGACTCCTGCTTGTAGTTTGGCAGTGGCATACCCTAGTTTTCTGAACACCACGCCAGGTTTGGGGCGGGGGTGGAGGGGCACAGGCTGGGACTCTGCTGTGCCTGGAGGTGGGAAAGTTGGGTCTGGAAAGAGCTGGGCATCGGTTAGGAGCAAAAAGGGGTCCCTTAGTCCCCAGGCCCGTGCCAGGGAACCGGCTGTGGGATGCCAGTAAGGACCTCAGCACCCGGCAGAAGGAATGGAGACACTGCTGTTGGGTCACTTTGTGCTTAACATTGTGCAGTTCTGTAAAGGGCTGGCAATTCTGTGATCTCTCTAGTCGGCTGTGTTAGGATCTGAAAAAGCGGCGGCAGTATCCATACTCTTAGGGGCCTTTTGATGATCACACAAAAAATCAGGAACGGTATCCAGGAGCAGATGGGCCAAAGGTCTCGATCGCCCTTTTTCCCTTCAAAATCGATGCTGACTCCTGCCCAGCCTTCCCCACAGGGCTGCCAGCCCCTGACTCAGCCCAGCCCTGGCAGGGCTTCCTTGGCGAAGAGGAAATCCCAAGCTCCCAGTGACAATGCTCTCTTGCTGGATCTGGATAGGATGACAGAGTCTCCCCACTTCTCAAAAACTTACAAGTCAAGCAAACAAGATTTCTAAACAAGGTGGGCTTAAACAGGATTTTCTGTGATCGCCAGTTCTCCCAAAGGCCAGCTCAGCCCTTCTTGGGAGGAGCGTTCAGACCTGCTTGTAGGAGCCGGGAGCCAAGAGGCCATCTCCGCTGTGCCTGGAAACCACATGGCAGAGCCCTGAGATTCTGACCCAAGGTCGGGAGATTTCTGAGAGTGTCCAACTCACATGGGACAACATGGATAAAGAATATAGGCTTTATTTCAATTGATTCATTTCAAAAAATCCTTTCCTTTTTAAATGAATAATTTATGCACATGATACAAAATTTGAAAGATCCCAAAGAGTAGATAGTAAAAAAATAAGCCCCCTCCCCCTTTTCTGGGCCCTAATTAATCTTTGTGGGGACAACAGTGTCTGGGAGAGATGGGAAACAGGAGACAGGGGCCAGGCACTCAGCTCAAAGTGGGGATGTGAGGAGGAAGGGCCGCTGTGGGGAAGGGCACGGGGAGCTGATGTGAGGTCGCTATGGAGCAGGTCTTGGGGGTTGATTGGAAGTGAGGAGTGGGGGTGGGGTGTAAAATGTCAGAAATGGGGATTCTATGAATGGAGAGTCAGTGAGGAGGGATGGGACAACACCATTCTAGGTTCTGGAAAGTGCAAAGGAGGCAGAGCAAAGTGGGGTTTGGTTTTATAGACACTGTGTGTGTGTGTGTGTGTGTGTGTGTGTGTGTGTGTGTGTGTGTTCTGTGTTTCTTGCTGCTGTCTGTCTACCTTAGATGAGACAGAATTTCTGCAGGGTAGGCAGGCCCGCAGAAGAAACTGTTCTTAAGTCAACTCAGCCATACTTGGTGGCTTTTCTACCACAGACAGTAGGGCTCAGTTTAGCATATTGACAGTAACCATGTTTTTCAAACCCCAATTAGGGGCTCAGTGTCTCACTGCGCTCTGAGTCCTGCTCTGTGAATGGAGTCATGTGAATTTCTCACCAAGATATGTCGCCTGTCACTAGCCATGCTACGCATTGCCTTCACGGGAGGTACAAAGTCAGGACACACAGGGTACAGGGACAGGCAGCGTTGCACTCCCTGAGCCAGTGGTCTTGAAGGGGAGAGGGTTGTAGATGCTGAGTGGAGTCTCTCTGCCCCACAGACGGAGCAGGCCTCAGTGACATGACATTGCTCAGATCCCTGTGGTTAATGAGCTCACCCTGGGCCGCCGGCTGGTCTGCTGTGAGGCAGCTGCCAGCATCTTGGGCTGTGAGTCAGTCATGGGCTGTCCTTGATCCAGAACCTCCGCGTCTCCCAGACCCAGTGCTGCTGTGCTGCCTGCAGCGGGAGTGTGGCAGGAGGCTGCCCTGCCAGGCCACCTGTGGACTCCCTTCTCCCAGTGCCAGTCAGGAGCAGCGCAGTTGTTTAGACCTCAGGGCATTGTTGAGGAGCCCTTCTTCACGCTCACAGCCTCCTGTCCCAGCCCAAGGAGCCAGCCCAGCTCTGAAAGAGCACCACTGCACAGTGTTTCTTGGAAGCCCTCCAGAGATTTCACTGCATTAATCTCCTTTGTCCTTCACATAATTCCAGGGGCATTAGTCAGCTTTCATGGGCAGCATCTCAGCCTACTTCCCTTTTCACTGGAAGCATACCCACTGGCTTCTCCCTCCAAACCCTTGTGTTTCAGCTCCTGGTTGGTGGCTCTTCCGAAGGTGCTGTTAACCCTTACACAGCCACACTGGACGAAGAGGGGGAGGGAAGGCGTATGCATTGACATTTACTGAGGCAGCCGCCGTAGCAGGAGCGCTGGCATGTTCCATCCTGCTGAATCCTCACCTAGGCCTCCAAGGTAGGAATTACCATCCATTTCATAAAGAAGCTGAAGGTCACACAAGTTATACTCAAAGTCAACAGCTACAGAGGGGCAGAGCGTGGATTCAAATTGGAGTCCATGTGATTCCTGAAGCCCTGCTAATTCTACTAACCAGCAAAGCAGCCAAGCTGTTTGAAGAAATCTCTATTCCCCACATTATTATTTATTTTGCAACAACAACAAAAAAAATTCCTCCCAAAGTTTCTCACTTTAGGAAAACTTCTCACTGACTGCACAACCCTATTCTCAGTCGTGGGCTGGTGTTTGGCAATGTGATGACACAATGTCGCAAAGCAGACAGGGTACGGTCTCCGCTTGTCCAGGCCCTGCACTGGCCTTAGTGATACAGACAGAGATCCATCCGACAGGGTGGGAGATCAGGCAGTTGCCTTTCTTTCAATCTTTTGAGTTCAGAGGATAGTCACTTATCAAGCCATGTACCTACCTGCTCCTCTGCTCCCCAACCCAACCTCCCCACTCTCCTAGCCTGGCCTTCAGGTTCTCCGCTCTGGGCTCTTTCTTCCACACTCGTCCAACTGGAATTTTCTAAACAACGGTTCATATAGCAGCATCTTCTGTTTATAAACTGCCAGATGAATCAGCAATCTCACTCTGAGTATGGAGCCAAAGGAAATGAAATCAGGATCTCGAAGAGATATCTGCACTCCCATGTTCATTGCAGCAATAGTCACAATGGCCAAGGCATGGAAACAACCTACATGTCCACTGATGGGTGAAGGGATAAAGATGTGGTGCACACGTACAATGGAATATTACTCAGCCTTAAGAAAGAAGGGAATTCTGTCATTTGCAATAACCTGAATAAAACTGGAGGACATTGTGATATGCGAAATAAGCCAGACAGAAAGACAAATACTGCATGGTGTCACTTACATATGAAAGCTAAAATAGTTGAACTCACAGAGTAGAATGATGGTTGCCAGAGTTTTGGCATTGGGGGGCAGGTGGGTGAAGTGGGGAGATGTTGGTCAAAGGGTAGAAAAATCTCAGTTATGCAGTGACTGTAGTTAACAATACTGTGGTGTATACTTGAAGTTTGCTAAGACGGTAGATCTTACGTGTGCTTCACCAAAGGAAAACTATGTGAGGTGATGGGTATGCTGTCTGGCCTGACTGTGGTGATCATTTCACAATGTATATGTATATCAAGACATCGCACGGTGCATCTTAATGATACACAATTTTTATTTGCCAATTATACCTCAGTGTAGATGAAAAGATCCCCAAACTCCCATGGTTCCCACACCTATGGGGAAAAGTCAGAATCCCTCAGGCAGTCATGCAGGGCTCCTTTGCCAAGCCCGTCTCCTACATGTCCACATGTGCACCAGGATTAAGCCACTGGGGAACATGCACTGTCCCTGATTGGGCAGCATTTTCCTGTCCTCCAAGCCTTTGATGGTGCTCATCCTTCGACCTGGATGGCCTTTATTCCGGCTCTGACTGGCAGCCCCCTACCCTCAAAAGCAAGCTCTAATGTCACTTCTGCTGAGAAGATGTACGCTTTCTGCAACCCGCTGTGGGGGCCGACCATGGCCCTGTCTCCCTGAATTAGTGTCTGTCGTTCACAGGAGCCCAGCAGCCCACAACAGCAGTGGCAGGGTTCACTGGCACGCAGCAAGTAATTTACATTATTAATAGTAAAAGCACCAAAGTTTTCGGATGAGCTGTTTTTGTTATAAATGGGAGCAGATTCAACGATATTCTTATAATAATGTCATTTTCACTTACTTGCATGTTTTCCTGAGTAGGCAAGAAAGGGGTGGGGTTGCAGCCAGTTTGCTGATAACTGTTCCAAGTGTTAAAGAAAAAAGATTAAGAAGGGATTGACAGATCTTGAGATGCATCAGTAGCCTGAGGCTAATCTGTGATGCAGGCAGGGGTGCATGTCTGCATGAAGAATCTAGTGTGTGTGTGTGTGTGTGTGTGTGTGTGTGTGAGAGAGAGAGAGAGAGAGAGAGAGAGAGAGAATATGTACATGTGCTGGGGCAGGGTGCTTTATGTATTCACTATATTCATGTTAAAACAAAATACTCCCGGGTAAGAGCAACAATTATTTCCACCATATTGAAAGTTAACTGTGATAAACATAGAACAATGTGGAAAATAATTGATGTAATGTTAAGGGGGGGAAAAGAAAAAATCTCAAACTCCGTGTACATTGTAAGTACAAAAAAGGTCGATGTGATCTGGAAGGAAGGCAGGAAAAGAACAGAAAAGCTCTCACTTGTCAGATGGTGAGGTTTTACTAATGGCTGGACCCTGTAGTGGGTGTCCTGCAGCTATTACCAGACCATCTGTCCAGCTTGGTGTCCTAGAGCTTAAGGGGTAGCAGAAAACCCCACCTGCAGCCAGTAGACCTGGTGCCCACTGGCCACAAAGGGATAGTTGAAACGAAATCCTCTGTGCTGGTCCTCCCTGTCTCAGTCAGTCAGTAACCCAAGTCTGAGTCATCCCAGACATCCCTTTGCTAACATTCCATCCTTCCATCATGCCCTGGACTGTCTTGCCTTTGACATGGCCCCTATCTCCCACACTCTATGACTGAGCCCTCTGGAATTGCTTGTTCCCCAACCACCAAACTACCAGAGATCTACAACTTTTTCTCTGTATGCCCCTTCCCACTCCCTCCTCATAATAAAGGCTGGCTTGCCCTGAGGACACCTGACACCCTCAGCCCTCTCCAGTCTCAGCTGCTCATCCTCCACACCCCACAGCCTCAGGGCTGGAAAGTGTCATCACCGTCCTTGTTCCCAAACACTGCTTCCACAGTATTGCTCCTCTACCCTCTGAGGATCATGCTGCTCAGCCCACTGCTTTCTTCCCCACCATGTAGCCATCATTTTCCAGCCACCATCCCGGCCGTCATCCTCTGAAGACTCAAGCACTTGGCTTATCATTTTCCTCTACACTCTCATCTCTGCTTTCAACCTGGTTGGCTGGTTTCTGCGTGAATGTCTCACCCAACTCCGTGGCCCCATCTATTTCTTTCTTTTTCTTCCCAATTCCTCCAAAGAGTTGTCTCTACTTACTGTCTCTATTTTCCTTGCTCCCTTATCTTCCCCTCAGCCACTCTAAGCAGAATGCTAGTCCTGTGTGCCACCAACACGGCTCCAATTTAGGTCACTGATATCCTCCATGTCACCAAATCTAAGGGACATTTTCCCAGGCTCACCTTACCTGCCCTCACAGCAGCAACTGACACTGTTGACCATTCACTCTTTCTAAATAGATTTTTCTCTTGGCATTTAAGGTGAAATATTTTCCTGGTTTCTTTCCTAACTCTCCTGTATGCTTTGCAGGCTTACCCTTTACATTGTCATCATTAAATGTTGCTATCCCTCTCTCCTTTTCATTCTATAATCTCTTCCTATGTGATCACATCCTTGTCCCCAGCTTCAGTTCTCTATAGAGAACATGGAAATTTTGTATCTCTAGATTCAATCTCTTCTTTGAGTTCCAGACCCATAGATCCAACTCTTGACTTGATATTTCCATGTGGAAGCCTCAAAGGTAGCTCAAACTCAGCAGGCCCTAAACCAGTGATGGTGAACCTATGACACGCGTGTCAGAGGTGACACGTGAACTCATTTTTTTGGTTGATTTTTCTTTGTTAAATGGCATTTAAATATATAAAATAAATATCAAAAATATAAATCTTTGTTTTACTATGGTTGCAAATATCAAAAAATTTCTACATGTGACATGGCACCAGAGTTAAGTTAGGGTTTTTCAAAATGCTGACACGCCGAGCTCAAAAGGTTCGCCATCACTTCCCTAAACCAATTCTCCCCCAAACTGCTGGTCCTCTTCCAGTGTTCTCTGTCTTCAAGGATAGCACCTTGTCCATCTAGTTGCACAAGCCAGAAATCTAAGGGTCATTTTTAGTATATCCTTATCATGCACATCCTATCTGCAATTTATTACCAAGGAATATTTCTTTTCCCTCCCAAAAGTTTCTCAGCTCCATCTACTGCTCTTGATCCCCAACTCAGTACCCTACCTAATCCAACATTATCATTTGCAAAGACTATTGCTATAGTTTGGGCAAGCCCACATTTAATCTGAGTCTCTCCAATCCAATATTCTTTTTGAAGAAGTCATCTAATTATGTCATCTTATGCTTAAAGCCTATGATGACTCTCATTTTTCCCCTTATCTCATTCTCTCCTCTCTAGCCTCTTTTCCTTCTTTCCCCCTTGCCCCAGTTCCCTCTTTCCCCCTTTGCGCAGCAGTTCCCTCTGTCCAGAATATTCTCCATATTCTTGGCATAGTTATCTTCTACTTATGCTTCACATTATCAGGGCAAGCATTACTTTCTCAGGGAAATCTTTACTGACCTCCCCTAAAAGGTCAAATTTTCCTTTAATAAGGTTTCACGACACCATGCATGTACTTTATCGTGGCACTAATAGAATAGACAGTTAAATGTTTCATCACTTGAGTAGAGGCTTTCTCTCCCACTGACATTAGAGTTCCATGAGGGACAGGTATCATATCTGATTTTGATCAGCACTGAATCTCAGCACATAATATAGTACTTGAGCTCCCAATTTAAAATAACTGCCTCCATCACTCAATTTCTTACAGTTTTATTGTTTTTCATATTAGTTGTAACCACTTGTCATATATATATGTATTGTTTATTTCTTTATCTGTCTCACTAGACTGAAAGTTTCATGGGGAAGATCAGTTTATTGTCACCAATGTATTTTATTCACAGTCTCTAAATAGTAGCACCTAAAACTACTCTATAACTAGTTTTTGCACAGTGTTTAATAAATATTTATTGTTGAAAGAATAAATGTATTTTGCATAACAACAAAAAAACTCTCCCCAGTAACAGTACATTAATTAGGCCATGTAGCTATCAAATAAGTATGTACTTACATGCCTGTATTTGCCATAAAAAATCCATTATATAAAGTTATGACAGTAACTGCCAAATTTATCAAAATGATTGCCTTACCCTAATCCTATATAATAAAAGGCTAATATGCAAATTGTCCCCTTGGGAGTTTGACCGCTCGCTATGACATGCGCTGACCACCGGGGGTGGCATGGAACGAAGGAAGGCCCCAGCCAGCCCTGATCACTGGACAGACATAGGGACCCAACCCATGCACGAATTTCATGCACCAGGCCTTTAGTTAATATATAAAATAGGTAACCTTGGTGCTATCTTTGAAGACAGACTTGTTTGTTTGCTTATCTACCATTAAAATAATTCACTAATTGCTCCCAAAAAAGGAAATTCAATAATTATACCCATAATTACAGTGCTATCTTTTAAGTAACTCTTGAGTTATTGTTTGTCACCTCCAGGCTAAGTGTCCTCCTTTTTTCATAGGTACTGCTGAACTGTCCTTCAAAGGGGTTTTACTAATATTCATAGCCACTGGTGGAAATGGAAATGCTCATTTTCCCCACAGGAAGGAGGGTTTTCAAAGAACAAACTGGCCATAGTGAGGGTGGATTGAGGAGGATGGAGAACAGAGGCCAGAAAGCCAGATATCAAGGAGCTGAAATCATAGGGCAGAATACTGGTACCTGCCGTTATGTCTTATACCAATAGGACAGGGAAAAGAGGCTCAGGATGATGCTACAATCCCCCCCACCCCCACCCCACCCCGGTTTTCCCAAACCTTACCTTCTGACTTCTGAGGTGATGCCTGAAGAAATCTAGGTCACTTGCGCCACCTGCTGTCCAGATTGGGAAATGGCTGCTGACAACAATGCCTCCAGATTTTTGTTTCCAAGAGATTTTTACTCAGCTCTCTCCCTTATCTGTGAGTTTCTTCTCCTTTTCTCCCTACAGCACACCGTCTGAGCTATGAATGGACACAAAGGCACAGTTTGAGAGGGTGGCTTTGGGAAAAATGGGGCTCAGAGTTTCCACCTGTTCTTATTTCTGGCAATGTTTTAGCCACTTATTTCAATTCAGTGTACCATCAGGCCCCGAGTAGGCCCTGGAGTAACAAAAATTAATGAGATATGAGTCTTCTCCCCAAGGATCTCATAGGCTAGTAGGGAAGTCAGACAAATAATTTCATGCCAATGTCATGATAGAAGCAATAGAGACCTGGAGGGAAACAAGAAGTCCACCGGTGGGAACCCAGAGGGCTTCAGAGAGCAATTTCCGTAGGCTCTGAGGGACCAGCAGGGCTCACAGGTGGAAAGGAGGATTCATACTTTAGGCAGATGGAAGGGCATATACAAAAGCAGGGCAGTGAACACCGTTACAGCCTATTCTGGGAGCAAAAAGTTGGTAACTACTGCTAACAATCTGTTCTAGATCCTTTCATGCTTTTGAGATGCATTTTTCAAATGTGAGTATCTGAGGGCAGATGTATGTGTGTGTCTGTGACTTCCTTTCATTTTACTGCACATTTTTGAAATTTCTCCATGTTGGTGAATCAAGACTTGTCTCATTCTTTTCACTTCTGCACAGTGTCGATCTATCATAGTCCCTCTTTAATGGACATTTTAGGCGGTTTCCCATTTTTCACCTTGTATGCCTATCTTTATAAACATGTGCAGGTGTTTCCTAGAAGGGAAATTGCTGTGTCATTTAAATTTTGCTAAATGTTGCAAAAATCTTGCCATATTTAAGTTTTGATTGATATTTCTTAATGACCTTCTACCCATTAACATTCCTTACGGAGTAGCTAACAAAAGTCATGTAAGTTAGTAAGTTTTCCAAATTTTTCCCTTTCTGGCTTAATCCATGTGCATACTGTTTTTCTCCCTAAGATAATAATTCTGACAGGAATCCTACATGTATTGAATGATTTGTTTTTTACAGTCATTGCAACAACTGTCTAAGACTGTTGGTGTTATCCCCATTTTACAGATGACAATAAACTGAGGCTCAGAGGAGTTGGGTCTTATTCACAGTGCCCCAGGTAGTCAGAACCAAAACTAGAACTCAGGCCTCCTGAAAGCTCTTTCTACTATTCTGTTGCTAGGCAACACTTCTCCCTTTTGATACTTGTGCCAGTGCTACTTGTTGCCATGGTGCTGCTGGGACAAGGAGCAGTAAGTTGTAATTAAGCAGTGAGCTAGAATCTTTGCTCTTAGCAGAAAAGGATCTTTATGTCCGTATGTGTACTTAGACAGAGAGGGACAGCTGGTTGAGATGGCTGATTATCATTTGAGTTTCACGTGGAGGCAGATATCTGTCTTCACCTTTGCCCCCTTGAAACCACTGCCCAGGAGTGCCCAGGCAGGAGTGCTGTGTGGGGTTCCTGCACTCACACTGTCTTGTCGAAAATCAGCCTCCAAATTCAGCATGTGCCTTCTCTACTCAGTCTAGAAGAAATAGGGGCATTGTTGTAAACAGCACCATTTTGGAATTAGACAGACCTAAGTTCAAATCCCATCTCTGCCACTTTCCTGCAAATTACCTATATCTTCTGACTCCCAGTTTTCTCATCTGAATGAAGACAATCATGCTCATCTCATAAGGTTCTAAATGTGGACTGAGTGAGATAAGGGACACCAGTCACATAGCCAAATGTCCAACATTCACTACATTTTTTTAAGCACTCAGTACATGTAGCCAATGCCAGATGGCTAGTTTATGTTTCACCCACCCATTGTTCTTTGGATGCTTTGCAGTAATCAGAGAGGTTCCAAAACATCTTTAGCGTCCCATCACTCAACACTGAGCTGAGGGATTACACAAACTCGTCGTGTTTTTGTCATTGGAAAAAAACACTCATAAACAAATTTTCAAAAGATTGGATGTAGTGAAGCTCTGTACTTAGAAATGCATTGTCTACTCCAGGAATGAGTCATCTGTAGTAGGAGGAAAAGTGAAACTGTTTTTCAAAACAGCACAATGGAAATCGCACAATTCAAATTACTGCAATTGCCTTTTCAGCTGAATCCAAGGAATTTTTTTAAAAATTCATTCACTTGACTTTTTGAACGCCTATTATGTCAAGCCCCATGAGAGGGGTGGAAAGATGAATAGAATATGGCCCTTGCCCCAGGGAGCTCGCAGATTAGCAGCAGACAGGCATTTAAAATAATTACAGCAATGTGATAGCTGCTGTAATGAGGTCTGTGGATGGTATTCTAGGGACAGAGCAGGGGCAGGGGTAGTAAGGAAACACTTCACAGAGCTGGAGCCAGCTGAGCAGGAAGACAAGGCAAAGGCACTTAGAGAGGGGGACGGGGAAGCAGGAGTGAGCATGTGTGTTCAGACTGGAGCGCAGGCTGCACGCAGGGAGGGGTGAGGGAGGAGACTGAAAAGGCAAGTTTCTGCACCCACATACCTCTCCCATGGCCAGGCCTGGCCGTGCAGCGCAGAACTCACCCCTCTTAGAAGCACTCCCTGCCTGCTCTCAGCTATAGACAGGCCTGAACCTCCTGTTTGCCCTACGTCTGCTCCCCATCTTGCTCCAAATCCCTGTCTTCTTACCCCATGATTCATTTCTTTTCCTTGCTCTGATACTCAGACCCATATCTTCTGTAAAGATGTTCTGCTTCTGGACTCTTGGCACGAAAAATACCACTTGGTCTGGTCTTTGGGGCAACCCTCTGTAGGCACAGAACCTAATACTGGTTTTGCCCCATCAAGTTATGCATCTCACCCCAAGGCAGCCAGGAGTTGCCTCTACTGGGAACAGCACTGATTCCCCTTCTGAGGCTGTGTCCTGGGGACATGGCTCAGCTTTGAGACCTCTGAGGTAGGAAAGGCCTCATGTTGTCAGGTGGGGCAGAGCCACTGCTATTTCCGGCCTATCACTGACCTGGGAGGGAAAGACATAGGCCAGTGGTCGGCAAACCGCGGCTCGCGAGCCACATGCGGCTCTTTGGCCCCTTGAGTGTGGCTCTTCCACAAAATACCACGTGCGGGCATGCACGTACAGTGCGATTGAAACTTCCTGGCCTGTGTGCAGAAGTCGGTTTTCGGCCTGGGCAAGTCTATTTTGAAGAAGTGGCGTTAGAAGAAGTGGGGGGTGTCAGTCGGTCTGGGTGCAGGCGGGCCGTGGGATACACAGCGCGGCGGGGGGGGGGGGGGGGGGGGGGGGCGTGATTCATGGAGTTGAGTAAGCCAGTCAGTTAGCAGTCTCGTTGTGCAGTGGTTAGTGCTAGTCGTGTCCGCAAATCGCGCACAGTTGACAAAAGTAAAGTTTATTAAGTTAATTTTAGGGAATCTTGTGGAGTGAAAGAAGATGTAGTGTCGAGGATTGAGAAAGGTATGTTGAGATGGTTTGGACATATAGAGAGGATGAAAGAAAGGAGATAGATGAAGCAAGTATACAAGACGAGTGTGGATGGGAGAGTTGGAAGGGGTTGACCTCAGTGAACGTACCTCAATCAGATTGAGGATGTTTTTAGCAAAGGCCAGCTTAGGAGTACCCTAATTAAGTTAATAACAATGTACCTACCTATATAGTTTAAGTTTAAAAAATTCGGCTCTCAAAAGAAATTTCAATCGTACTGTTGATATTTGGCTCTGTTGACTAATGAGTTTGCCGACCACTGACATAGGCCATCCCATGGGGACCATGGACCCAGCTGTGCCTGAGGATGCAACTTTTTGTTCTTCCACTTCTGATTAGCGGGGGAACACCAATGAGAGGTGCTCTCATCATTTCTCCAGGAACACTGAATCAGTCAGCAATTCCTCCATGGCGTTCTTTCTTGAATGGAATTGTCTGCTCTGTGAGTGCAGTTCTGGGAAGGACAATGAACCCATCCATGATGAACTGTCTCAGAAACTGAGGACAGATGCCTCTGTGTGTGGCTGCTGGTCTGAATGCCTCACTGAATGAACCTACACTGGCAGGGCCAGGCTTCGGACTGCATGACTGGGATGTGAATGTCATCTCCCAGACCTGTGCAATGCAGGGTCCTCTATTCCAAGATCTGGGGCAGGCCCCCTTCAAGGCTGAGAGGGTACAGATGTGTGTGCACGTGGGTGAAGAGAGGAGAGGAGCAAGGGAATACAGCGGCACCGCACGCACCCTCGTGATGGAGCCTGAGTGGGCAATGGGAGGTGTTGGGCATCAAGGATTGGGTTGATGAAACTCCATGACCCGACACCTCCCTTTCCAGCCCACTAGGACTCCCTCTCAAATGTTGTTGTCTGGATGGACTCAAGGGCATGAAATTTATCACAATGGTCTTAGTGCTTAGCCTTGGCTGCTTGGAGGCTAAGTTCTTGTCTACTTCCTGGAGCTCCTAGTCCAGATTAAGATACAGTGCATTTATGAATTACCCATTCCTCACAACACACACAAATGCATCTCATTGCTGGTGGCCTATCATTAATCTTTTCCTGAGTGTATTATTGGATAGTGTCAGTGAACACTGACTTCCTGACGAGTAGAAAATGCTTGACTTGAAACTTTGTTTTTTTCCTGCATTATCGAGTGTTCACTGAAGTAGCCTAGGCAAATTAATTATCCTTGAGTCTTATTTCTGGCCCAGTGACCCAAAACTGTTCTTTATTTCCAGGAAATAAAACGGAAAGAAGAGATCTTCCTGTCCAAATATATATATACCTTTGCTTCCTATCAATTTAAAGATTCTTTGAAAAATGTAAATACCCACCAGGAAACTGAGCCCCATGAATTACTCTGGAATGCCCCATCAGGCCAAGTGGGGGAGCAAAAAAAATCAAAGCCTGTGGCACCAACTAGAAGAAGCTCCAAAGTGGCTTTTCTGCCACTTGCTGTAGGATCTTAGACAAATTGCTAAAGTCTCCATTTTCTCAAACAGGTTTAACGATAGTGCCCACCTTAGGGCTGTTTCCAAAAGTAATTAGATAAATCAGAGGTAAAATAATTAGCACTGGCCTGGCACAAGGAAACTCCCAGGAGTATTAGCTATGGTGCTTTTGTTGCATCAGAGTATTTCTCATAAGTGATAAAAGATAAACGGACAATTTGGGGTGGTGGCCCACATCACCATGTACAACCTGTGCTGTGCACTGACTCAGCTGACATATCCCATCCCATTTCTGATTTTAAAAAGTGCAAGTTCAAAGGGACAGCCAATTGTTCAAATTAAGCCAGGAGTGGGGTCACTGTGGTTGGCATTTCTCAACGGCCTAAGAGGCATATCCCTGCTTTTCCATTCAAGTCCGGAGTTGATGGCAGTGATCCTGTCATGACTGGCCAGCCAGGATGGGTACGGAGAGAAGTCTACCTTTGTAGCCACTCTTTTCTGCATGAGAAGTCTCCAAAGCATGTCAGTCCCTACCCTTGCACTCATAGGAGGGGAAGCAAATGAAAGGGGATACCATAGTCCCTGTCTGAGACCTGGATCCAAGTAAACGGTTCTCATTGTCAGGTACCGAATGTCAAGAAAGCTTTCCCATGGCCTGGCTGGCTTGGCTCAGTGGATAGAGCATTGGCCTGCGGACTGAAGGGTCTCAGGTTCGATTCCAGCCAAGGGTACATGCCTGGGTTGCGGGCTTGATCTCCAGTATGGGGTGTGCAGGACGCAGCCAATCAATGATTCTCTCTCATCATTGATGTTTCTATCTCTCTCTCTCTCTCCTTCTCCTTTCCTCTCTGAAATCAATAAAGAAAAAAAAAATATATATATATATATAAAGAAAGCTTTCCTTGAACTACGCTAGGAAAACAGTAGCTGGAGAGGTTGGAGATGAGTTCTTCCTACAGCCAAGACAGTAATGGTAGACTGTCTACTGGTAGCTCAACACCATTCCCTGTCTTATCTACTCTCCCTCAAACTGTGAGGGCTGGAAGCCTGCATGGGGACTGGGATATCCCAGCATTCCCTTGCCAGGGTTCCGTGTGAGAATCAGAGATACCTGCACAGGATTTGGAATGTGGCGAACAGGTGGACACCACTGTCTGGCTCCTCAGCTGAGGGGAGCAGATGTGTGGCTTTGGCAGATGGAGGCAGCGGAGAGGTCTGCACTGTCCCGGGTGAACCAGCAGCCCTGGCTCAGGCAGCGTGAGCTGGCTCGCTTCCTCTGGCTGCTGTGACTTCCTGCCCTGAGACCTGGAAGTGAGCCCGGGAGCCAGCAGCCATGGCTTCCCCGGACTTTTGCTCCTCCAGCCCCTTTAAATTGTGCAGTCAGTATAGAATATCCTAGATTAAACCCCTTCTGCTTAAAAGACCTAGCAAGGTATTTCTACTTTCCCAGCCAGCAGAAAATGCTTGGCTTAGAACTTTGACTTTTTCCTGAATTGCTGAATGTCCACTGAAGCAGTCCAGGCACATTGATGATCCTCGAGTCTTACTTCTGGCTGTTCTTGAGTTCCAGAAAGTAAAAACAGAGAGAACACATCTCAAAATATATACAATACCTGTGCTTCCTATCAATTTAAAACAGTTTTTAAAGATAGAAGTGCCCACTAGGAAACTATGCCCCATGAAGTGCTTTGATTTGATAATCACCTCATGTAACCCATAACTAATACCATCTAGGAAAAAAAGCTGAATTTCATTTTATGCATAAAGAGCGCTGTAGATGCATTCACAGTTGCGAAATGAAAGGAAAAGCACAGCCATATTTTAAGCATCTTGACAAATCGGTTTTTCTTGTTGCCTGCTGGCCTTACCCACTGCAGATGTAATTTTCCATGGTGCGAACTATTGTGAACACACATTTTTATAGTTTTCTCTTTGCACTTCACAGCACATTAATGAAATCCACATCTTGCTATAGAGACGTCCTGACTGTCATCTTTAGTTACTTCAAAGTATGTACTTGATTCACTTGCTCTTAGCTTCCTAGCCTTTCACCCGGGGCTGGATCCCGAGGCAGGTCCTAACCATTGTTACTGCGGGTAAAGCCCCAGCGAGCAGAACATCCCGTAGCTCTGCCCGTCGGTCTCCTCGGGAGAAGGGCCCCGAGGAGAAGTGCTGGCCAGGAAGTCTAACTGCCACCCCGGAAGGAGTCCCCCGCTCATCGCACCGAACCCCTCGGTTTCCACTCCGACGGGTCGACGGGTCGGAAGGGAAAGGGAGACGCCATCAGCCATCCTGGGGTTCTGCCGAGTGGAGCTGACCCGGGCAGGGAGACGCTGGCCCCCAACAGCTGTGTGAGGAGAGCCGGCCGAGAGAGCGGGAGAGGACCCCACGATCAGGAAAGACACCGGGTAACCCGTCTCCGAGTCCGTCAGGGCAGGCTGGCGGCGGCGCCACGGAGCCCGCCTTGAAACCTGCTGCACTCCCGTGTTTCTTACCGGGTGGCGGGCGGCGGGCCGACCACCGAGGCTCTCAGGCCTCAGGCGCAGCCGCAGATGGAGACAGCGAGTGGGTGTGGCGGGCCCCCCTTCTTTCACGTTGTACCTTCTGCCGACTCAGTTACCTGTGCTCAGCCGCAGTTCAAAAAGATTACACGGAAAATTCCAGAAACAAACAGTGAGCTTGAAGTTGCGCACTGCTCTGAGGAGCGCGAGGAAATCTCGCGAGTCCTGCTCCGTGGGGCCGAGGATGGGAACATCTCATTGCCCGGCGTAACCACGCGAGACCTGTCCTCTCTGGTCGCCTAGAAGCCGACTGGGATGTCAGGTTGACTGTGCCCCGTACTGCAGTGCTTGTGTTAAAAAAACTCTTATTTTATTTAATCATGGCCTCAAAGCCTGAGAATAGTGATGCTTGCCATTCGGATAGGCCCGTGGTCGGCAAACTGTGGCTCGCAAGCCACATGTGGCTCTTTGGCCCCTTGAGTGTGTCTCTTCCTAAGCCTTAGGAGTACCCTAATTAAATTAATAACAATGTATCTACCTATTTAGTTTAAGTTTAAAAAATTTGGTTCTCAAAAGAAATTTCAATCGTTGTACTGTTGATATTTGGCTCTGTTGACTGAGTTTGCTGACCACTGGGATAGGCCAGAGAGAGGCCTAAAGAGCTTGTTCTGTTATCATCAGTCGCCTAAGGCTACGTACGTCTCCATGCCTCTGTCATTCATTCACCTCCATCACATCCCATAGGCATTTTGTCATCTCACATCATCGCAAGGAGGGCGATGCAGCACAATGAGATATTTTGAGAGAGGCGTTGATATGATTGGCCAAGGAAGAGTGGCTCTCTTTTCCTCCCTGGCTGCTTGAAGATCAACCTTCATCATGAATGACACGGTAACTATCCAGACCAGGAAGTTCATGACCAACAGACTACTTCAGCGGAAGCAAATGGTCATTGATGTCCTTCACCCTGGGAAGGCAACAGTACCCAAAACAGAAATCCGGGAAAAACTAGCCAAAATGTATAAGACCACACCTGATGTCATCTTTGTGTTTGGATTCAGAACACACTTTGGTGGTGGCAAGACCACTGGCTTTGGCATGATTTATGATTCCTTGGATTACGCAAAGAAAAACGAACCCAAACAGACTTGCAAGACATGGCCTATATGAGAAGAAGACGACATCAAGAAAACAGAGAAAGGAACGCAAGAACAGAATGAAGAAAGTCAGGGAACTGCAAAGGCCAATGTTGGTGCTGGCAAAAAAGAGGAGTAAAGATTCTTCGGTGACTTTATCTGTGATGGTTGTGCAGATTTTTCATGAGAGGATTAATAAACTATAAACTTTTAAAAAAAAGATAAGAGAGTGAGAAACCACATTCACATAACTTTTATTATGGCATATTGTTATACTTGTTTATCATTACTTATTGTTGGTGTTCTCTTACTGTACCAAATTTACAAACTAAACTTTATCATAGGTATGTGTGTATAGGAAAAACATAGTATACAGAGGTTCAGTACTATCCATGGATTCAGACATCCACTGGGGGTCGTAGAATGCATCCCCCGTGATTAAGGAGTGACCACTGTATCACATCGGGGCGTTTTTATGGGTCAGATGTGTAAGTGGTCTCCATCACTTCTGCTTGTATTCCATTGTCCAGAGCCCAAGTCACAAGTCGCCACTTAACTGCAAGGGAAGCATAGTTCAGGCGCAGGCTCGGGAGGCAGAGGGGACTCTGGATGCTGGTGTGCACTAGCAGATCCCTCCCAGAGTCTTTTCCCCAGTTTAGCCAATCAAGCCTGAGAACAGGGAGGGCTGGGCAGGGGGAGATGTGGAACGCTGTTGCTTGCACACACTGTGCATGCAAAGTAATGCACATAGAATGTGCCTTTCCAGGTTCAGGCAGTTTTAAGCACTAGCTGCAGAGTCACACAGTTCCTGAGACCTCCTCTCCCCCAGTCACCACAGGAAGAGGGACAAAAGGAGTCACTTTTTACTTTTTCCTGGATTTCAGGGGCGGTGGAGACTAGTAATATTGCTTACTAGCCCCTCCCCTTTATAGCCTGGTTCCTTCCATTCTTAAGCTTCAGATCTTCTTCTTTTTATTTATTTATTTATTTTATTGAGAAAGAATCGACATTCATCACTATATAAGTTGAAGGTGTATAGCATGATGGTTTGATTTACATATATTGTGAAATGATAGCAAATAGGTTCAGCTAACAACCATCTTCTCATATAGATACAATTAAAAGAAAAAGAGAAAGAAAATTCTTGTGATGAGAACTCTTAGTAGTTACTCTCTAACAACTTTTGCATGTACCATACAGCAGTGTTAGCTATAGTCTTTGTGTGGTACATCACATCCCTGGTCCTTAGCTTGTAACCGCGGTTTGTACCTTTGAACCATCTTTCTCTAATTCAGCGGTTCTCAACCTGTGGGTCGCGACCCCTTTGGGGGTCGAACGACCCTTTCACAGGGGTCGCCCAAGACCATCGGAAAACACATATATAATTACATAGTTTTGTGATTAATCACTATGCTTTAATTATGTTCAATTTGTAACAATGAAATTGGGGGTCACCACAACATGAGGAACTGTATTAAAGGGTCGCGGCATTAGGAAGGTTGAGAACCATTGCTGTAATTCCTCCTTTCCCCACCTCTGGTAATCACAAGTCTGATCTTTTTTTCTATGAGTTTGGTGTGTTTTTTGTTTGCTTGCTTGTTTTAGAGTCCATATATGAGCGTACACAGTAGTTATCTTTGTCTGACTTATTTCACTTACTGTTTCCATGGTGGCTGCACCTGGCTCCAGATCTTTAGTCTTATTTTTCCAGTTTTCTGATCTCAAGTCTTCCTTCCTTATTTATTAGATATTTATTATGTGCTAGTCATCGTGTTAAGAACTTTATACCTGTGTGGAAAGAAAAAGAAATATTGCTGCAGTTTGAGCTTGTTAACCTACAAAGATGGCAGAAATTCATGAATGGTGAAAATTCTTTCTTTTAGGGACACACCTCAACAGACATATCAGGCTCTAAAAGTGGAGGCTTCCCTGAGCAGAACCAAACAGGAAGAAGTTTAGCAAACAAACAAACATGAACTGGTTATGTCCCTGGGCTGCAGAGCTCCAGTCCAATGTGCCTTTTCTGCAGCTATTGTCTCTGGGTCCTGGGACCCTCCTCCTTCCCTTATTCCTCCAGGCCTAGACGTACCAAAGACAATGAGATGTCCTTCTTTACTAGGCGAACGCATGTAATCCATGTGCTCTTTTAACCAGGGGTGGGGAACATCGGCCTAGGGGCGGTATAAGGACTGTGAAATCATCCGGTCTCGCCCTGCCAAGGCAGTAGGGGTAAGTTAATCAAATGTTTGACCAAATATAGCAGGCTGATTTTTAAGTTGATAATTTTATGTGGCCCATGAATGATGTTATAAATATTCAAATGGCCCTTGGCAAATAAAAGGTCCCCATTTTACACCAATGCAAAGCAGGAACCTCGTAGTTCCTACATTGCATAAAAGCTGCCCCTGCTCTTCACTCTCTCCTTCCCTTTTGAGGAGACCTCCCCGCTGCTCTGTTTGGCAGCCCAGTGGGACTGGAGTAAATAATTTGGGGAACCCACTGGACTCTCAGTGGCAGGCACACATCAGTCAAATGGTTACCCCCTCCCTGTGCAGAGCGGTGGCCTGGAAGTCATTCTGTCAGATGTCTCCGGTTCTCCTTTGACAATCTAGCAGCAGCTGGAAACAAATCGCCTGGAGTGAGATTGCTTGGTTTTGGTCTTCCGCTGCTGTGCTGAACTCCTCCAGTAATACCAGTTCCCCGTACTTAAGCATCCACACCCTGTGGAGCCATATAATCCTCAGAAATGGCACTAGCCCTGAAATGCATTTCTTTGGGAGCCCTTAGATGCTGTGGCCTGACCGTGCACTTGACCAGGGAGAAGTATATGTTACTAGAAAGCACGTTCACATCATTTGAACACTTCCTTGAGTTAGCATTTGAATGGTTGTCTTCTCCTTAGTATGGGTTGTGATCAATTTTGTGTTTGAATATGTCTGAAATGGCTCTCTGAAATGATCATGGATATCAGTAAGTATATGAATGTATCTATCTGCTTAATAAATTGTAAGATTATAACCAAGTTGGAGGCAATGTGACATTTAAAAAAAACAACACATTAGCCGAAACCAGTTTGGCTCAGTGGATAGAGCGTTGGCCTGCGGACTCAAGGGTCCCGGGTTCGATTCCGGTCAAGGGCATGTACCTGGGTTGTGGGCACATCCCCAGTGGGGGTTGTGCAGGAGGCAGCTGATCGATGTTTCTCGCTCATCGATGTTTCTAACTCTCTATCTCTCTCCCTTCCTCTCTGTAAAAAATCAATAAAATATATTAAAAAATAAAAATAAAAAAAATAAAAGTAAAAAAACAACACATGAGGTTTAGCATTCCATAGACCAGAGTTACAATTCAGGAACTTTTCTTATCAGCTGTGTGTCCTCAGCAAGGATACATAACCTCTCTGAGCATTTTCCCTTGAATGTGAAATAAGAATAATAGCACTTTACTTATCTCACACGGCTGTAATAAGTATTCAGTGGGTCAAGCATGTAAAGCATCTACTCATTGCCTGTCAAATTTGAAGCTACTCAGTAAAAACATATTATAGGAGCTCATGTAACAAAAGAAATCTATGGCTATCGGCTGCATTTACAATGATGAACAGTAGAGGGCAGAATTTACAAAGTTATTTGAAAGATGTCTCAAATCATCATCTAAGAGGAAAGCCCAAATTCCAGAAATGACTTTCTTAAGTGCTTTGGCTGAAAGATGCCTCTATCACTACTTTTAATTTCTTCACAGAAACTGGGGCTTTCCAGTTTTGCAAGAATTTCAAAGGAGGTATTGGGCAATGTTTAACTGACAACTTTAGTCACCATGACGTGTGTGCCCAGTCCCCAGATTATGGTAGGGCATTTTTGACGGAATTCTCTGACCACCTTCCTGCCTGCTGTAGATTTGATGAGAAATTGAGGAAATAAAAGATGCCAAACTCTCTTGACATCATTTCAGATTGCATCATTGCATCAAGTTTGTGACAGGAAGCATGTGGAATATGGAAAGTCAACTTGCTGGACTGGAGATCAGATACATTTATTTAGTTAATGATTGGAATGATAGTGGATGCAAATTCCATTCCATGACGAAGAATAAGGGGGCATTTAGTAAATATTTGTGGAAATCTGAAGAGGCTCTGAAGTGTAAACGTGTTCCAGTTGACACCGCCATCCTCGGTTTCCGTGGGAACCAGCTGCACCTGCTCTGTACAGTATTATGTGATAGCACTGCTTGGCATTTCCAGTAACTTAGAAATGAAAAAAAAAATGGTACCTCTAGTCTCTTAAAATTGGCATCTCAGGTTACTAAAGATGGAAATTTTTTCCCTATGTGAATTTGAGGATTATTTCTTCTTTTATGAATGGCCTGACCATATCTTTGGCTTATTCTTCTCTTTGAGTCCTGATGATTTCCCCCCTTAACTTCTGCAAAGGGTTCATTGTCAATCATTGATATTATCCTTGGAAAACATAAGCTATCCAGTTCTATCAGTCTGCAATTTTCCTAGCATATCACATAGCATATGGTTAGCACTCAAAATGTTTTCTGAATTTAAAAATATTTTATATTAAAAATACAGCTTTTAAGTATAAAGAAAATATGTACTCATTATTTTTTAAAATATTGAATATATAAACAAAGTAGAAAGATCACCAGCCAAAGGCAAACACTGTAGTTTTACTAGGCACTTTTTATTTTAATGGCTAACCACTATTCCATCAAGATATATTCTCATTTACCTGTTATCTAACTCTTTCTCAGTTTGTTTTTACTTTTGTTCTATGACAAATAGTGTTGAAATTGAAATTATATTTAAAATGCCTGACATAATAAGCACCCAATCACACTGCTGAGTGCCAAGTGCCTCCATGAAAGTAATGAGGAGCAATGGGACCATGTCATTGTTCCACGTGGAAACAGACAAATCCTTGAATGTCAGACCTATCATGATCTAATTTAGGTTGACGTTCCCGAAACTGTCTCATTGACTCTGTCAACAGATACCAAACACAGAAATACCAAGTCAAAGGACAGAGGGTAAAGACCACACCTGCCCTACCCTCTTGCACACACAGCTGATGAACATTTAGACTAGAAATGCTGGGTAGACTGTTTATCTGCCTGATTTTGGAGGTTGATCTGATATGGTCATGTGATCACAGGTACCACCTGTTGGGGAGACAAGACTCATCTTTAATCCATGATTGCTGGACAAATGAAAAAATGGGGCATTGTTGAGGGAGGGAAGTGATTACCACCCGTATGCCTTGCCCATCTGGCTGAGTTAAAACACGTGTACACCCTGACATATGGTCTCTAGCTGGAGAGAAGGGGGAGGATTACAAGATACAAATGATAAATGGACACCACAGCTTCTCTTTGAGGGCAATACAGGAGGATAGTATTTTTACATTTTCTTAAAAACATTCATGAAGAAAGGGTCTTTTACCTTTAGTCCCAGTTCTGTTATTGGGACATGTTAAGGTTCTAGTCAAACATGCCACCTCTCCATTCTCTCAAACAGAAATTGTAAATATTTCTAACCATTTACTTTATTTAAATTTGTTTATATTGACTGATGCTTGATGATGGTTGGGGGATTTACAGAAGAAATGTCATATATGTGAATGAGCCATTCTTATTGTGTTATTGTAATTTCTATCATATTGCTTATTTGGTATAAGGGCAATATCTAATGTCAACTGACATTTGCTAGGTTATTATATGTAAGGCATTTTTTAAAATATATATATTTTATTGATTTTTTACAGAGAGGAAGGGAGAGGGATAGAGAGTTAGAAACATCGATGAGAGAGAAACATCGATCAGCTGCCTCCTGCACACCTCCCACTGGGGATGTGCCCGCAACCAAGGTACATGCCCTTGACCGGAATCGAACCTGGGACCTTTCAGACCGTAGGCCGACGTTCTATCCACTGAGCCAAACTGGTTAGGGCTATGTAAGGCATTTTAAATGCACTATACGTGTTAACTCATTGAGATCTTACAGATCCTTCAATATGGAAACTATTTACCATCCCTATTCCACAGAGGAAGAAACTGAGGCAAAGAGTGATTAAGGGACTTGTCCAAGGGCATACAGCTAATAAATGTGGAGTGAGCCTACCTGACTATCTGACTTCAGAACTTGTGTTCTTTCCCATTTCGCTTTTCCGTAGATAACATGAAAAGAACATTAGATAAGGAAAATATCCCATAGACTTTTTTCACTCAACAGTATCCAAAATAAAGAGCTTATCCGATACATTTTTACCGTGAGTGTCTATGACTCTAAGTATCTCTGTTTTCATCCTCCTCAGAGAAGAGTGAGGTAGGGGTAAGATCATTTGTTCTGGAGTTGGATGATCTGGGTCTAGACCCGGTCTCTATCCAATTAGCTTCACCTCCTTGACCTACATTATCCTCCTGTTCAAAATGGGAATGATGATCTACCTCTCCCAGAAAGACTGTAGGAATTAACAAGAGGATGTGTATGAGTACTTTGCAAACCACGAAGTACTTTGCAAATGTTGGCAATTATTAGACTATAAGGACTCTACCCCATCCATTTGTGGGTTTCTTTCCCACAAAGTTTTCAGCCTCTGTGATGGGAAGGGTGACCTCTATAGAGGCACTAAAGATCCAGTACCCACTTATAACAAAGGAGAAGAGAGGATTGTTATTTAGCACTAATACGTAATTAGTAGTTGGAAATAAGATTAATTGTGCAGGCCTTTGTTCCACTAAATGGTACCTCTGTGGCTTTCCAAACTTATACGCGGCAGTGTAGTCAAAGGGGAACAATTGGCCCTTCTCTGGTTGAGCTGTGTTATATAATTGCCTGTTAAGTGATAGTAATTGAAAGAAAGCTGAGTTTGCAACGAAGCTAAAGGGCTGGGCCACTTTAGCAGTGCAACTGATTCTTATAGGCTGGGACCTAAAAGAGGAATTTAGTACAGTTCAATTCAACTTGATTCAATAAAAAGAGGTTTACAGGACATTAAGCCAGATGCAATGGATACAGAAATGCGCATGACACAGCATCTGCCTTCCTGGAACTCACAGCTACAGGAAGGAGACAGACATAAACTCTTAAGTTACAGTGTGGAAAGAGTTAGGCCAGAGGAAACCCTAGAGGGGGACAAAGACAAGGTTCTTCTTCATGGGCTGATTCTGACTTCAGGAGCATGGGAGTGGGTGAGATTCATGAGATGACGAGGAGTAAGGCTGTCTTTTTGCTGTGGTTTTTTAAAAGAGAGGTTGACTACCAGCAGGGATTCTGACATCAGCAGATGTCTATAGAGTTGTTTTTTTCTCAATATGTCCCCACATTTATTAAATAATAATTTTTTTATTTCAGAGAGGAAGGGAGAGGGGGAGAGAGATAGAAACATCAATGATGAGAGAGAATCATTGATCAGCTGCCTCCGGCACGTCCTACACTAGGGATTAAGCCCACAACCCAGGCATATGTCCTGACTGGGAATGGAGCTGTGACTTCCTGGTTCATAGGTTGACACTCAACCACTAAGCTACGGTGGCCAGGTATCCCCACCTTTTTAATTATTTTTGTTCCTTCACTTGAGATGCTGGCCTGATTTTGACATTTATTTTTAACAGCTTCATAAATGGGAGCTTTATGAGTTTAGTTTTGCTGATGATTTCTTTGTTTGGAAAGCGGCAAAAAGCAAGAAGGTTTTGTTGTTCAAGATTAGCTTCTGTCAAGAAAAGTTGTTGAAATGCTTTGAAATTTTAAAAAAGGAAAGAAAGAAAGGATTACTGGGTGTCCTGTCTGGTGCATCCTGTGGGTTCTCTTTCTCTCATGTATGAGAGCCAGTGGACAGAAAAGAGTACGAATGATTCTTACAAAAAGGGGGAATTTGAAGGCATTGCTACACAGAGACCCCACCAGGTAACATGAAAGCAGAGACCTGGGTGATGGATGGTCAAATGTAAACCAAAAACATGCCAAAAAATTGCCAGCCAACACCAGCAGCAAGGAGAGAGGCAGGGAACAGGTTCCCCCACAGCCTCAGAAGAAAACTGCTGACACTTTGACCTTTCCCTTTCAGACTCTTTAAGTGTGAGACAAAAATTTTTACTGTTTTAAGCCACTCAGCTCTAGGGACCATCCAATGCAGTAAAGCCCATTTCTCAGCCGAACCCCATTGTCAGCTCACAAGCTCACAGTGAGATCCCAGTCAAGTCAGCAGCCCGAGCGTCCAACAGGTATCTCAACCTCAGGCAAGGGGATGTGCAAGCAGGGGGTTGCTGTGTGTGCCACCTAGATGAAGGTCCAAAACGCCAGGGATATAACACCTCCCTCTCATCAGATTCAGGCGACAGGAAAACTAGCCCCATCTCCCAGTTAGCACAGCTCATGGAACTCATTGTCCTCTGCTGTTAAGTTCAGTGGCATTTGTGACATGAAATGAAATGGCACAACTTTTTCCTCCTGGAATGACCCCAAATAAATTATACCATAAAAAGGAGTTGAGATTTCATTGTAAGGGTTTCAGGGAAGTAGTGGAGAGTTTGAGCAGCAGAGGCCCTGAGCTAGTAGATGTTTATAAAGGGCCACTCTGGCTGCTGAGCAGAGAATGGAGGGGTTGGGGGGAAGTGGAAGTGGGGAGACCACGATGGAGGCTCTTACAGAGACTAAGAGAGAAAGGATGCTGGCAGCAAGAGGAATGTTAAGAAATAATCAGGCTCAGGATATTTGGAGGGAGAATGTTGGAGAATTGAATGTGGCAGGTACTAAAAAGAGAAAAATTGCTGAAATCGGTTTGGCTCAGTGGATAGAGTGTCGGTCTGCGGACTGAAAGGTCCCAGGTTCGATTCCGGTCAAGGGCATGTACCTGGGTTGCGGCACATCCCCAGTGGCGGGTATGCAGGAGGCAGCTGATCGATGTTTCTAACTCTCTATCTCCCTTCCTCTCTGTAAAAAAATCAATAAAATATATTTTAAAAAATTTTTAAAAGAGAAAAATCAAGGATGTCTCCACTGTCACTTTTCTTTCCCTGATAAACTGGATGGGTAGCCAATTAACCAGGAAGGGAAAGGCTTGGGGAAGGCTTAGTTTTTGTGCCTACCGTGGAGGTACATGCTGGGAAGGGAAAGATTTGTACCCTGGTCTCTCAGAAAGCAGATTCATAGAACTTCATAGAAGCCCAAGTGCTTTTCCTTCTTTCAGATAAACAACGTTAATTATATGCTTCCTGAGACAAAGTGCCATGTAGGCTGCCAAGGAAGCTGCCAGTCTCCTAGACACGGACTGAGCAACAGGGGCCTGGAGGAGAGGGCGATGTGGATCCTGAGTAGAAAGGAGAGCCTTCAGCCTGCCTGCCCACCCAGAAGAAGTGTTATGGATGCAGACGCAGAGGCAGGTTGGGAGAAAGCTTTCAGCCAGTGGGAGCACTGGGACAAAGACAGCTACTAGCTGCCTCTGGGTCAGGAAGCTCCAGGCTTAGAACCCCAGGGGCAGAGACCTCATCCTGACACCTGCCCCTGTGGGGAATCCAGTTTCCAACTGGATCTCCTGCCGACACCTTACCCCACTGCAAGCTTCACTCTTCTATCCCCAGGGTCTGCACAATGTGTCGCATAGGAGACCCTCAATACACCTTGTTGAATAAATGAAGAATTTATGTCATGGGTGTAATAATTTCCTTTTCTAAGCAGGTTAAGAGGTTGGCGAATAAGTGGATACTGTAGAGATGGTTTACCTTGATTTCAACAACACATTTGAGAGAACTCTCTTAATATTTTGAGATTATTATGGGAATATCTGGAAGTAAATATGGATTGGTTGATAATACACTCAGAAGAGCTCATTACTGTTGACTCATTACACAAAAAGGGAGCTGATATGTGAATTACTGTCCCACATGGGGGAGGATCAAGCAACCTCCACATGACTCAGTGTTAGCCCCCGTCCTGTATTTTAATTGATGACTTTGATGACTATGTAGAAAGTTAAAAATCATTAAGTATGCAGCTATTTTAAAATCACTAAATATGCAGCTATTTTAAATGCTAAACAAATTAAGATTCAAAATTTTTTTAAAGTGGAATTGTATTTTGTACAACTAATAAGGTTGTATATAACAAAAAAACATTTTAAATGTAATAAATAAATGTGAAGAAAAAGAGCATAAGGGAATCTTGTTTTTTTCAGCAGTACATGTGGAAAAAGCCTAGGTTTTTACTGAACATAAATTCAATATGAGTTCACATATTAACCAGGATGTTTAAAAAAATCAAATGTAGAGTTAGAATACCTTCTTAGAATTAAAATACCTAGAACATAGGAGATGAAATTCTCAGTACTCTGCACTTTTTAAAGTACCCATAAAGTACTGTCCACATTCCCAGAGAGCATATTGGGAAACCAGGATTTGTTAATCCTATTTTTACTGCTTTCTGACTACTCCCGGGGCCCAGGTGCCTGCTGGCGGCTGGAGGAAAGCTGGTGCTGGCAGCCTGGGGAAGGAAGGCCTACTCTTGCATGAATTTCATGCATCGGGCCTTTAGTGAAAATATAAAAATCACCCAGAATCTATGATCCAGGGACTATATTTCTTTCTAGTTTTTTCATATGTATATATTTTTCACTACTGATATTGTACCCTATATATAATTTTGTATCCTGCCTTATATTTCTTTATATAAATAACATTATACCAAACAATTTATCACAAATGAGTAAGCATTTTGGCTTAGAATCAGGAAAGTTGGAATTAGAATCTTGGTTCCACCACTTACCTAGCCAATTTGATCTAAGATAAATCACTTCACCTTCCTTTCTACATCTACAAAGTGGGAATAATAACAGCACCATTTCACAGAGTTTTCTAGTCATGTTTACTATATCGTCATCATCATCACCATCATCAACTACTCTTTGAATTTCTATTTGAAATCAGAACTTTCTTTTTCCCCCAAATTCATTTCTAGTTTAATGCAATGACAAATTTACTTTAAGACAAAAAAATCCACCTCTTTTAAAGTGAATCTTTTTGAAAGTATATAAAGAAAAATAATTGTTTAGTATTTCATATAACAAACCTTATTAGTTTTGTGTGTATCAGTTTGAATTTTGTCTCTATCATTTTATAGAAGCAAATACATTCAAAAGGCTTTCATTCCTGAAATCCTAAGAGAAGATGTACTGCAAGCAGATGAAGAGCTCCCAGAGCAAGCAGAACGTCTCCAGTCTCCCCACCAGAACCTGGCAAGGGGCCCAGTCAGTACTTGATGATGGGACAAGACACCACAGGATGGTGTCCCTGAAACTAAAATAGGTGAAAACACTCCCCCATCTTTACCTTTGACGATATTGCCAAGGAAGAGGGTAGATAGGAAGAAAGAAGTGAGGACATTTCTGGTCCTGCAGGAATTCCTGGCCATCCTTCTGTTTCTCCCCGAAGACCACCCACTCTCCCATTTCCAAAAGCCCGTGGACCTCCCAACAGAGAATGCCCCAGCCCAGCAAAGGTGATGGGGGGAGGCACATTCAGAATAAGCTTGCCCACACACTCCTTTTTGCCTGAGAAACCCAGGGCCCACTACCCCAGACATCTTGCCCTCCTCTCCACCTTCAGAGAAAACATCCTCAATGCCTCTGTAAAGGTTAACAGCTTCTTGGGAGCCCAGCACTCTTTAAGTCTTTGCCAGAAGAAAGCTCCCACAATTATCACCTCCTTTTTAGTCATCTCAATCCTTCTTCCCTTAACCATCAAGAAACCCTTAAGGTTCATTTGTGTAAATATTTGCTGACATGTGCTAATGATTGTAGCAATCTGTTGCAATAGATCAATGGGCACTGTATAGGCCAAGAGTGCATTGTGTCAATTTCTTTGGATGCCAACTTCCCTATGTCCAATTTCTACTTCAAACTCACTCATCAAATGCCAAACCTTACACTGCAGGTTGGAGGTGGTCTTGAGCTAGACCTCCTCCCATAGTTCCAACTCTACTGGAATCTAGTGATTGTCTCAATACTCTTTGGTCTCCTCTGTCTTCTTACATTCACAGACTTTTCCCTGGCCAGTCCCCAGTTACTGGGAGACAGACACAAGAAGAGCCATATATAATTTAGGTAAGAGCAGCCCAGTCCTAGAATGTACAAGGCACACAGTAAAATTTTGTAGCATTAAAAATGAAAACGGTTTTCTTAAGGCAACCACAGGAATTCTAGCCACAGATCCCAGGCAAAGATTGAGAGAAGAGACAGAGATCTAGGAGATTTGGGCTTTTGAGGACTAACGGAAGAAAGCCAAAGTTCCTCCTGCCCTTCTCTGACAAGGAGCAGTGAATGTTTTAGTGAAGAGTTTGTAGGTGATTCTGAAGGCAGAGGAACCAGCAAAATAGAGTAAAAAAAATGACACAATGCACTGTCAGTGGGAGCAGATGTTATATTTGTTAGTTGGTTTTTCTTTTTTAGTTGACTCCCTCTGTCTCTTTCTTCCTCTTCTTTTATCCACATAACCCTATGACTACTGTGGCCCCATAATCCAGGTCCATCTGGTATTTATTCTACATTCTTATAACACATATAATCATATTCAAATCCACATACATACATAAAATGCAGAGCATTTTTGCTCGTTCACAAGAATGAAATCAGTATTACATACGTGCCTGATTTTCTTGCTTAAAACACCTTATGGAAGTTCCTCCAAGTCCAGATATACAGGTTGGTATAGCTTCAATTCATTCTTTATATGGCTGCATGTATTCTATGGTGAGGACATACCATTGCTTAGTCAACCATTCTATTGATAGGTGCTCATTTAAATGTTTTTATTGTGGACATTTTTAAGCATATGCAAATGTAGGAAGACTAGAATAATAGATCCCATTACCCAGTTTTCATGACAACCAATTCAGGGCCTACTTTGGTTTGGTTCTGTGCCCCTCCCCTCCCCGCCCCATCCACTTCATTGTCTCCACCCCCTTGAAATATTTTGAAGCAAATTCCAAATATTGTATCTTCTTATGATGGGCATTCATCTTACCTATGCACTTCTGCAACACTGCATTAAAGATCCTTATGTATCTATTCCAAGATACTGGCCACTTTATTTCTATGGGATAGATTTGTAGGAGTGGGTTTGCTGGATTGAAGAGGATATTTTTACTTTTATTGACATGACAGGTTTTTTCCTCAAAATTCTAGAATTTGTTATGCATGTGTCTAAATTTACCAAGTCTACTGCAACCAACTAAGGGCAAGACTGCATTTTATGCTTCTTGGTATCCCTAGTACATAGCATAAAACTTGGCAAACTGAGGCAAATGGCATTATTCTCTTTTTTTGTTGTTATTTTTCTCTCTCTCTCTTTTTCTGAGCACATCACAAAAATCTTTCAATGAAAATGCAATAATCACTTGTGCAACATTGGGCAAAGTGACTTCATGCTTTTGAGGATATTTCTTTCCCTATCTATAAAATGTGGAATATATATGTAAGAGAACATTGAAAGCCAGAATATGCTATGTGAATATGCTGGGCTTTTCTGTTGGTGTTGTCATTGATGAGGACTACATTTTAAAGGATTTTTCTAGGGGCATTTGCTTGGCATGAGCTTCTTAACAAATAGCATTTCCACACAGGTAAGATTTTTCTGCCCAGAGTCCTCTTAGCTCCATGGGTGTGTGTTCTCAGCTCACACTCCTGGCATACAGCCTGGCTGCGCTCCTAGTGAGGTTAAGGAAATTGGGCAACTCGGCAGCTTGGAGCCTCAGCTACTGGTGTGGGCTTTGTTTTAAGGTTCTGAATTCTTCTAACCATCTCTTTAGTCCTAGTGACTGAATCACAGCCTTTGGAAGGCCTTAGATATTGGAAAACCCACTGAAGTCCAGGGACGCGGGGAAGGGTTAAGGTCAAATAGAAAGATCAGTGGGCAAAGAGTCAGATCAAAGATAATTTTAGTCCTTACTTTACCCATGTGCCCATGTTCAGGTCATCCTCTGAGCCCCAGTTTTTACTTTTGTGAATCAAGAATATTTTTTCTGCTTGCAGAGCAGTGGGACACTAGTCACACTGTGTTCTATATGGATGATGCCTTATATATATACTAGGAGCCCAATGCATGAATTCGTGCACCTTGAAAGGAACTGTGGGCCACGAGGTTGTGGTGGGCACAGAGGCAGGTCTTGGCCCATCCTCAGTGCCCCCACCCAGCTCCTCCTGCTGCCCCTGGTCCCCTGTCTGCCAGCAGCTCCGCTCCCGCTGCCACCTCTCCCATGCACTGATGGTGCCGGCCCCGCTTGCACCCGCTGATGGCACCAAGCAATTGGGGCTGGCGCCAGCAGCAGGTGCGAGCAGCAGCTGCTGCCCCTATCACCCCTCAGGAGCATGGGGAGGTGGAGAAGCCCTCAGGGGCAATCGGGCAAGCAGCTGCTGCTCACACCTGCTGACAATGCTGAGTGATTGGGACTGGCATCGGGCACCAGCAGCGGGTGTGAACACCGGGCAGGACCACGGTGTGCAGGAGCAAAGAATTTTCAGTAACCACCAGAGGCTTGCCCTGATGACAGCGACTGGTGCCCCACCTTGGTCTGGCGCCCCTACTCATCAGCTCCACCATCCTGCCATGGCCGACGCCTGCCATGTTCTGCATGCACACCCTGGTGGTCAGCGCACATCATAGCGACCAGTTGCTCAGTTGTTCGGTTGGTCTGCCATTTGGTCTATTTGCATATTAGGGTTTTATATATATAGACTAGAGGCCCGGTGCACAAAAATTTGTGCACTCGGGGGGGGGGGGGGAGGGAGGAGAGGGGGTCCCTCAGCCCGGCCTGTGCCCTCTCGCAGTCTGGGACCCCTCGGGAGATAACCACCTGCTGGCTTAGGCCTGCTCCCGGGTGGCAGAGGGCAGGCCCAATCCCTAGGTGCAGCCCCTGGTCGGGCTCAGAGCAGGGCCGATTGGGGAGTTGGGGCGCCGCCCCCTGTCATGCACAGAGCAGAGTGGATGGGGAGGTTGCGATGCCACCCCTAGTCACGTTCAGGGTAGGGCCGATTGGGGGGTTGGGGCACTGCCCCGTCACACTCAAGGCAGGGTCGATGGGGAGGTTGCGGCACCACACCCTGCCACGCACAGAGCAGGGCCGATCAGGGGGTTGGGGCGCTGCCCCCTGTCACACACAGAGCAGGGACCATCAGGGGTTTGGGGAGCTCCCCCCTGTCACGCACAGAGCAGGGCCGATCAGGGGGTTGAGGAGCTCCCCCCTGTTACCCACAGAGCAGGGCCAATAGGGGAGTTGGGGCACCACCCCCTGTCATGCACAGAGCAGGGCCAATCAGGGGGTTGAGGAGCTCCCCCCTGTCACGCACAGAGTAGGGCCAATAGGGGAGTTGGGGCACCACCCCCTGTCACACACAGAGCAGGGTCCGTGGGGGGGGGGGGGAGTTGGGGCGCCACACCCTGTCACACACAGAGCAGGGCCGATCAGGAGGTTGGGGCGCCGCCATTGTCACACTCAGGGCAGGGCCGATGGGGAGGTATGGCTCTACCTCGTCTCACATAGAGCAGGGCCCGTGAGGGGGGGTGGGGGCGCCGCCCTCTATCACCCACAGAGCCGCAGGGCTGATCAGGGGGTTGGGGCGCTGCCCCCTGTCACACACAGAGCCACAGGGCAATCAGGGGGTTTGGGCACTGCCCCCTGTCACGCTGATCCCGGTGCCGGGAGGCCTCGCGGCTCCGCTGATCCCGCCCGGCAGGGTCACAGATCCGGGTCCCAGACCGCAGACAGCCTTGCCTGCTGCCGCCTGCCTTCAGTATGCAAATTAGCCGCCATCTTGTTGCTTCAGGGTGGGGGTCCCCACTGGGGTGCCTGGCCAGTCTGGGTGAGGGGCTGAGGGCCGTTTTCAGGCTGGCGGGCGACTGGAGCTCCAAACCTCTCCTTTTCTTCTTTTTTTTTAATTCTGGCATTTATTTACCTTCTATGGCTGTCACTGGAGCTGAGAGCCGGCTTTCTCTCTGAGGCTCGGCTGAAAGCAGGTTTCTGGCCTTTGTTTTCTGTATTCGAAACAATGTTGCCACTCCAGCTCTGAGATCCCGGCTGACTGGCAGGAGGTTTCTGGGCTTTTGTTTATCTTCTATAAATGTTACTATGTTTCCAACTGAAGCTCAGAGGCCAGCGGGGAAGTTGGAGTTCTCTGTCACTGAAGGAAGCAGGCCTCCCTGTTCGCATCAGCTTCCTGGCTGCCGGCCGCCATCTTGGCTGACAGTTAATTTGCATATACTCACTGATTAGCCAATGAAAAGGGTAGCGGTCGTACGCTAATTACCATGTTTCTCTTTTATTAGTGTAGATGACTTGGATTTGTACAAGACCTGCTTGTAGGTCCCTTCCCCTCCCCGAGAATTGAAATGTGATATATACAGAGGTTTGTATAAATGGTGATCCTTACATACTTAGATGGGTTTCCTCATTGTCGAGTAAACCTTTTTATAGACCATTTAAACTTAGAGTATTATCATGGGAAGGATGGACTCAGGTGGAATTTGGATTCCTCATGCTCACAGCCAGAATTGGAAGGCCAGGAGGTGCCCCTGCTTTAGAGAATGAGAGTGTTCAGGTCACCCATTCTTTCTTTGCACAAGCTTCTCAAGGCTCAAGTTCATGACAGTGTCTGGCCTCCTTTGTAGTTCTCTTGCTCTGGCGACATTCCAGATGTCCACAGCTGGTGTTTTGTCAACCACAGGGCAGGATAAGCCATGGTTGACTCAAAAACCTGGTGTAATTCCTTGGCAGTGAGGTCCAGAGCCCTGGTGTCTGGACACACCTTCTCTGCCAGGCTCACTTCTGCTGTGACTGACCTTTAAGAAAGACTCTCAGAGCCCTGGCTGGTATGGCTCAGTTGGTTGAGTGTGGCCCCATGCACCAAAAGGTTGAGGGTTCAATTCCTAGTGAGGGCACACGCCTGGGTTTCAGACTCGATCCCCAGCAGAGGGTGTGCAGGAGGCAGCTGATGGATGTTTCTCTCTCTCTCCCTCTCCTTTGCACTTTCTCTAAAAAATAAATTTTAAAATAAAATTAAATAAAAAAGAAAGACTCTCAGAGGCAGACTGACTTTTGCAGTGATAGCTGAAGCTTTTTCCTTTCCTTTTTTTTAAAAAAAATATTTTATTGATTTTTTACAGAGAGGAAGAGAGAGGGATAGAGAGTTAGAAACATCGATGAGTGAGAAACATCGATCAGCTGCCTCCTGCACACTCCCTACTGGGGATGTGCCCGCAACTAAGGTACATGCCCTTGACCGGAATCGAACCTGGGACCCTTCAGTCTGCAGGCCAACGCTCTATCCACTGAGCCAAACCAGCTAGGGCTGAAGCTTTTTCCTTTCAATCAGACCCTTCCCAGCACAGATAAAAACAGCCCCCTCAAGGAGCCTGGGGAAAATCACCTAAGTGACAGCCCCATGCAGGTGTGCAAAGTTTACGTATTAGTCACTTTGCATTTATAAAAGCAAGCATGCCTGCTCTGAGAGGAGGAAACTGGAAGAACTGCTGCAACTTTCCCCTGAGATTAATGGCTGTGAGATGTTGCAACAAACCCCAACTCCTTCTGGGAATGGGTGCACTGTTTATCTTTGGAGCCCGCCAGCATGGTGGTGAATGCTAAGGAAGTGCTCCATACCCTTTCTGCTGCGCTCCAGTCCAACGTGCAGCCTCTAGCTGCAGCATCAGGTTCCAGCCTGCAGAGCCAGTGGACTGCCTGGCAGAAAGAAATGGTACTTTTCATGTGGTCAGCGTGGGCTTCCGTCCCACAGGGGAACACTGTACGTCCTTTGAGGCTTGGTTCTTTCGTCTTTGCAGCTGAGCCAAATGGCGGTGCCAGGGAGAAGGCGCTGCCCTCTGGTGTGTGGATGCTCTTGTCAGTCAGGGCCAAAGAGACTCCAGCTCCGGAGTATCATGAAAGGCTTTCAGCCCTGGGCCTTTACATTCCCAATGCAGCTCAGGTCTGACAGGAGAGGGCTCCCTTTGCAGTTGGAGCAAAATCTCACGCTTACCAGCACTATGGGGGGTTGGGTTGGCAATGAGGGTGAAACTCAGTTATGTGTATTCTATCCCCACTCAGAAAGGGGTGACTCATCAATGGGACCCTTTCTTGGAATTCCCTCTTCTCATCACAAGATTTGAATAAATGTGAACAGAAAAGAAAAAGTAAAATAAAATTAAAAAAGAAAAACAGTACTTTGGACAGTCTCTTCTTTGGGAAGTTAGCTCTACTTACACACACCAGAAAGCTCTGTCTACATGGTGCCGACACAATGGGCTGGAAATGAACCAAACAGCTAAGTCAGTGTGTGTGTGTGTGTGTGTGTGTGTGTGTGTGTGTGTGTGTCTCATTCTCTCTTTGAATGAATGAGTTCCAGTGGGTGAATAGTCAGTTTTGTTTTGCTGCTTTAGTAAAAAGAAAAGAAAGTGTCTGATATGCAAAGCTAAATTAACCATAAATGCCTTAGCTATTCCTGAATACAGATTTCAAACCAGAAAGGAATGGATTAAAATTCCACTGGAGAAAGTTGGCAGTTCCGTGACTTTGGCTAATTAACACAATCAACTTGAAGATCAGGTGAGACTTTCTCACCTTTAACATTGTACTTACAAGACTTGTTCATAGTTGACGGTGACGATGAGATGAGATAGCATATGTAAGAGTACCTCAGCTTGGTGAAGTCACAAGGGGAAGTAAGTCTAGTGAGAGAGTCAGGGACTGAGCCTGGCAGCCTTGGCTCAGTCTTTATCCTAAAAGCAGTGGGAGATAAAAGGTTTCAAACAAGGTCGTGATTAATGGCTGTGGCATGGAGAAGGCATTGTCAGAAGGGGGAAAGGGTCAAGATGAGAGACAGGGAGACCAGTTGGCTGTGGCAGCAGTCCACGTGACTCCCCACATGGCCCTCTGTGGTTTCCTGGCTTTGGGCACTGCACCCACCTCTAATTCCATGAAAGTGCTTTGACGTCGGGTTCCTAATGGTGGGCACTCCATTGTTAATGTAAGAAACATTCAAACCTGTGAAGGATTTTTTTGTGAGTTTATTTGAGCCAAACTATTGACAGTTGCTGGGAAGCAGAATCTCAACGAATTGAGATAATGCTCTGGAGAACGGCAGTTTTGCACCTAGGTTTATACATTACAATCAAAAGAGGAGATGTAAGTGGGTTACATGAAACCCGTTAGTGATAGATTAGAGAGGTGGGAAAAAGCAAAGCGAGGAAACCTCTGGGATTGGATAAAAGATAAAATGATAGACACATACTTCTTTTACTTAGATGGGTGCAGGATAGTTAGCAGTCAATAACTTAACTCAATAACAATGAAGGGATTTGTGGTCTCCGTAGAGTGGTTTTGACGGGTTCGGTAAAAGAAAATTACTTGGACATTCCAACGATATGTTATTGTAGATGCAAAAAGACAATAGACTCAGTTCCGGTAAAGATTAACCTTTGTCAGGGAAGATACCGGCCTCGGACATGACTACCCACTATAAATTGCTTTTTAGTTTAAAAAGTTTTAATTTAAGACCATCCTTTGGGCTTACTTTAGGTCTCTGAGTTTGCAAGGCTGCCACATAGGCCTTCCCTGAGCTAGTCAGGTTAGCATGTGGCCTCTTTTCATCCACGTCATCATTACTAAGTTCACTCCTTGGGCCAAATGTAGTTTTGATTTTGTTTTGTTAAATCAATATATATTACATACTTAGTATGTGCTGAAACTCTACTGGCTGAATAGAGAGTTTAATGCACAGATGGCAAATAGGGTTCAACTACTCACCAGTAGAGCTTGTGTTGAAAGGATTCCAGGGCGCCACAGTTTAGAGGGTCAGGATTGATTAGTTATGTCTGCTGTGGGTGAGGAAGTGTTGGCAGCATGTGTTTCTCATATTTTCCACCTCTGGCCCTGTGGTTCCCAGCTCCTATATTCTACCCTAGCCTGATCCTGGTTCTGCCTGGACCGTATTACATTCAGATAGCTCCCGTTAGTCTAGATACAGTATTAGACACCTGTAGTTGTTTCCTGCCTAGAAACAGTTGGAAAACGGGCCTTTTTTTTTCTTTTGTTACCATTGAAACAGCTATGCTAGCAGTATGTTAGCTGACAGGGCCCTCCATGTAGAGAGAACATGCCTGATAATGAACACAGAGGAAAGTGGAGTTGAGCGATAAAGAGGCTGAACAGAGTAGTAGTTTGAAGCCCGGGATCTATCTGGAGGCTCTCATCCAGGTAGAGGCATCCTCTGGGGGTCTTGAAACATAATTCCCATAGATGAGAGGAGGTAAGTGTAAAGGCAAAAATTGGGATAAATGATTTCTGCAAGTTGAGGAAATTTTGCAAGTGATGCTCACCCTGCCATCTGACCTCTGACTTCTTCTGGAAAGAAAGGTAGAGGGAGAGGATGGAGCGCTCAGGGAAAAGTTGAGGTGGGGTGGGTGAAAAGCAAGAGTAAGAGGGAGAAAGCACAAGAAAGAGAGAAAGAACGTGAAGGCCGTCAATTTTGGAGAGAAAAACATACTTAGCTCTCAGCATTGCAGAGAAATGTCAGTAGGGAATGTGCAACAGAATGGTCAGAGTTATTGAGTTACAGGATGAAGATGCTTGAATAATTGCAGGTGGAGAGACTGAGAATTCTCTGTAATTATTAACAAAAGCCCTGATATCTAGAGGCATGCATTCTGATATAATGGACCCAGATGAGGATTTCCAAATAGTAATAATTTTAAAAAGAGTTGAGTATTTGAGCATCCAAATATGACCAAAATAAAAGCATTTCCCTTACCCTAAAGAGAAGGACTTGGTTATTAATATCCCATCAGTCCTATATGGTTTTCATTACTTTTAATGTTCCTCTGGATCTCCAGAGATGCAAATGGGAATATTTGATAGAGAAAACTTGGGTGTGGGCCTTTTCCTTAATTAACATACTTAGTATAGGATAGTGAATTGGAGGAGTGGGTGAACCACATGAAGTCAACTGCTTCATATGCCTCATTGATTCATTAATTCATTTACTCATTCATTCAGCACATGTGTGCTGGAGAGTCAACTGAAATGGGCTAGGCCAGTGGTTGGCAAACGGCAGACCCTTGAGTGTGGCTCTTCCACAAAATATCACGTGCGGGTGCGCACGCACAGTGTGATTGAAACTTCGTGGCCACACTCAAGGGGCCAAAGAGCCGCATGTGGCTCACGAGCCGCAGTTTGCCGACCACTGGGCTAGGCATTGGAGACACAGACAGGGGTCAGTTTTCTGTTTTCAATAAGCCCAGGGTTCTAATGAGGAAGGTGACCATGCAAATAAATCAATTATTACAGTGTGGAAAAGTACTGTCATGATGGAAGGTACAAAGAGTAGAGAGCATAGCTTCAGTGGAATAGTATATTCATGAACATGTAGGAGTTTCTAGGTCAAGAGGGTAGGAAGGGAATTACAGGCAGTGGCAGGAGCATGCCATATACCAAGTCAGAGAGGCGAGAGGCAGGACATGCTTGGAGGACCAAGAAATAGTTGGTGTGTCTGAAGCTTAGGTGTGGGAAGTAACAGCCTATGGTTTTGAAACTAGATTGAGAATAGCCTCTTGCATGCAACAGCAGTTCTCAACTTTGACCACACATTAATGGGGGAGTTTAAAAAATATCGATGTCTGGGTCCCACACAGGGATTCCAATTTAATTGGTCTGTGGAGTGGCATGGGCATGGGGACCTTAAAAGCTCCCCAGGTGACTCTAATGTTTGGCAAGGGTTGAGCATTATTGCTCAAGGAGATAGGAAGTCCCAATTTATATTGTTATAGCATTACTTTAGCATCATCGATATAGAGGCCAGAGACTGGTTGAGGGAGGCATGTTAGAGATTAAGTACACATGTCCAGGTAAGAGAGGATGAAGGTCTTAAACAAGACACTGACCATGAAGAAAGAGGGAAGGGAACATATCTGAAAGATACCAGGGAGGGAGAATTAGTGGGCTGGGGTGGGAGGAGAGGGAAACAACAAATGTGGATATTCCAATTTCTTGGGTGAATGCTGGGGCCTTCACTGAGACAGGAAACCCAGGAGAAGAAACAAGGTTGGGTACATGCTTAGGAGTTTTGGTGACAGGAGTGGAGACGATAAATTCAGCTTGTCTTGTGAGTTTGAGGGGTTTGTCTAAGTTTTCCATCTTTCAAGCCTAGCCAACTCTTTGTGGGCTTTTCCAGTTGTGTGGATATCACAGATCAGATTGCTCAATATTAATTTCAATCGTCTTCTAGATGCTTTCTGATAATGCAGAAACTGGACAGGAAAAGGCCCTTCTATTTGCTAGACCCCATACAGCCAGGGTTTTTCTGCATGACATTTAAGCTCTGTCAATCAGATGTATCCACATTCAGTTCAACAGATACAAGTGAAACATGATGAGAAGGAAGCCATACTTTTGCTGTAAGAATGTTCATGCAGGCATTTAGGTTTGAGGTTTTTTTGTTATTTTTTCAGCATTTGCACAGAGATCAAAACTGCCCTTCTCTTACTTTACAAAAGGGGCACCTGTAACTCCTTTTCCCCATAAATACCCATATTGGGCTTTGCCTTGGAGTGAAGTTTGAAATATTGGTATTTATTAAGCCTCCTTTAATCAAGGCCCCATTGCTTTGTTATTGGGCGTTTCTTCTGCCTAATATGCATTTCCATTAAGAGAAAGTGATGCTTTAGAAAAGTAGATTTTGTTACACACTGGGATCTTATAACTTCAGATATACTATGGTAGGGGGATAATAATTTTCATTTAACCACCTCTCTCAATCATCCCCCCAAATATTAGCAAAGAAAATCTTTCTTCTGACAGGAGAGCCTGTTAAAGAATACAGCAGAGAGTGAGTACTGGTGAGAAGTAACCAAAGCAGCCAGGCCTCATTTCCTTTATAACCAATGAATGCAGGGCAAAACTCCCTCCCCCTCCCCCTCCCCCTCCCCCTCCCCCTCCCCCCTCCCCCCTCCCCCTCCTCCTCCTTCTTCTTCTTCTTCTTCTTCTTCTTCTTCTTCTTCTTCTTCTTTTCTCTCTCTCTCTCTCTCTCTCTCTCTCTCTCTCTCTCTCTCTCTCTCTCTCTCCACTAGACTTAGAATACTCAACCTTCCTAAAAACCATGCTGGGAAAGATTAATCTAGGAGTTGTGTGCCTTCTCCACATTCTCTCCCTTTTCAGTAAAGGAAAAGAGCTTGAAGAGAACTCATATTGATTTGGTCTTAATCCTTGTCTCATTTTCATATTGTGTATTTCAAGAAAAGGAGATGATAAACTTCATGTTTGTCTCCCTTCAAAAACATTATTTTTGAGTAAAAATAACATGTAAGAGGTATGAAGTGTTTTATATTATTCTGAACACTGATTTAGACTCCTTTTTTATTTGCTACTACAAACAGATTATTTGATTTTCACAGGAAAAGTCCACTTTTCACTGTGGTCTCCAGGTGACTTCATTAAAATCTTCAATTTACACACTTAGTTTTGTTGCAGGAGAAGTATTAAGTAATCAGTAAAAATTATAAATTAAAACAATTAGGCTAAAATGCAGTATGAAATGGAATGGAAGAAAAGTCACAATGTCAAATATTAGACATTAAAAGATTTGCATATGTATTTTTTTATTTTTTTGTTTTTTTAATATATATTTTTAAATTGATTTTAAGGAGGAAGGGAGAGGGATAGAGAGATAGAAACATCAGTGATGAGAGCGAATCATTGATCAGCTGCCTCCTGCATGCTCCCTACTGGGGATCGAGCCTGCAACTCAGGTATGCCCTTGGCCAGAATTGAACCTGGGACCCTTCAGTCCTCAGGCCGACGCTCTATCCACTGAGCCAAACTGGCTAAGGCTGCATATGTATTTTTTAAAAGATAATAATGAGAATTAAGGTTTATGATATTTACATTCTATTGGATACATTAAAATAATTACATTTCTGCTTTATTTTTAAAATTAATATTTACAATGTATCATAAATTACATTATTTTCAACTATTTAACTAATGATGGAATATTTTGGATGTCAACTGAAACATTTGCAAAAGGGTGCATAGTTTTAAAAAATTCTTCTGGAAGATGTGACAGTAAAATACAAGTGGGAAGGCCACTGTTCTAGCTACGGGGCTTCAACTCTCTCATCCTTCCAGTCCTGCTGCACCCTCCCTCCACCTGGAGAGGTGAGCCTGGGTGGGATCAGAGAATCAAATGAACATCAACACCGGCTGAAGAAAAATGCCACTGGAAGCATCAGCCTGCTGCTGAGGACCAACGTTCAAATACATCCTGAACTGAAACAGGAGAGATATCAGGTCCTTGGCTGCTTACATTACTCATGCCACCGGCCCCTCTGTCAGGCCAATCCAGACTTGACAAAAATGAAAAGTGTGGGCATGTCTTGCTGGGATACATCACACACACCACTCCACCATGTACACTCGGCTCACTTTACAACCATGTACAACTCTCAGTTACAAGCAGGAACCTGCTAGTTTGTTTATTAATTGCTGTTTGGGTGAGTGTCAGGGGCTGATGAACAGTTCTCTTTAATGGAGCAGGTGAAAAATGGGTCATTGACATGCTTTTCTTCACCTTCTTCCTCCCCTCGGTCCCCATCTTGGAGGTTCCCTATTTTACCTGCACACTTCAGGCTACCTCTGGCTCTTGTGGATTAAAATATTTTAAAACCCAGGAGGTTTCACTCACTAAGGGCTTTGGAGTGGTCTCCAGGTGACTTCTCAACCTCAAATTGTATGTCCGCCCATGATTTAGAAACCCCACTGAGATCCTGCCATCTTTGAGTCTTTGTTAAGGAGCCAAGCCCCTTGGGCAGCTTCCCCAGTGTCAGCACCTTGGCAACGCCCGGTTTGAACATGATTTTAATAGCGACTAATTCCCTTGGCTATGGCACTGCCGCAAATGGCTCATCGTTTTACAGGCAAGTTTCAACAGTGGTGTAACCAGATGAGAATATCTGCCCAGACAATAGCATTGTGGCAGAAAACAGCTACGGCACATCAGGGGCACAGCTGTAAGGCAGATAGCAAATGGAAGGTGAGATGAATTATCTACTCCCTGGGCTGAACACTTAAAGTAATCTGCATGGTTTCTGAAGGGGAAGCCAGGCAACTATGGGCATTTGTAACGTTCAAGAGGGAATTTGCACTCAGGGACAATGGCTCCCAGGAAAGTGGGCGGAGGCGGTCAGAGGAGTTACTCCTCAGTTCCAAGCCAAGCTTAAAGAGAGAGAAAAGCCACGGTCTGAAACACCCCTGGAAACACGCAGGCTTGAAGCAGCAAACTCATCCTTGGTATTGGATGTGCCATCGCCCCATCCTCCCCACCCCTACACCCACTCCTTTGGGCACTCTAGTGGTCCATTCCTTCAGGGCTCTGCTCCATGCTGGTGATGGGTGGTGGGAGGGTACCAAGAAACAGTGTGCCTGAGGCTGGGATGTTCAGTCTCTGCGATGTCAACCTCTGAAACACAAAGCATTACTCAAACATCTGTCATTTGCCTTTTAGCCAATTATAAACCAACTCACCAATTCATATAAACCCAGATTGACTCCAGTTGGAGGCTTAGCTTAGGCTGCCTCCAGCAATACGAAAGTACAGATGACGTGTGAAGTGGCACTCACACAAAGGCCACCTTTCCTCGCATTCATTTCTAAGGAGAGTTGCCACTCCTTGAACATCTGCTGAGGGGCAGGATCTTTAAGCAGATGGATGTGAATTCTCACCCTTGGGCCACCAAGAAAATAATCTTGCCCCTTTCTCCAGACTCAGGGAGATGGCAACATTTTCCCCAAGGGAGTGGCTTCTATGGAGCAGAAGCCAGTCTATCTCACTCTGGAGTCTGGGTCATTTCTACTACATTTGCTGCCATGAACACTGCTTTTCCTGATCTTGAGGTAATAAGTCCACAGTCTTGACCTTGTGCCCTGTGATTTTGAGACTTTGGCATTTCCAACTTTTCCCAACAATGGAGTCCTGTTTGTCTTTGAATCCACGGGAAGGTAGAGGCTCTAGGCTTCCTCTTCTCTCAGCTGCCCATCTCTGGAACTTCTCCAGGTTTGCCCAGTTCTCTTTGAATTTCAATGGCCAGGCCTGCATGCAGGCAGTACTCCAGAGGCCAATGTTCTTTTGTTTGGTGTAAGGATAAGGAGCCACTTCTTGTTTGTTTTTCAATTCCCAACATTGACCACAAAATTCCAAAATTTTTGAGCTGAAAAGAAGCTTAGGAATCATCTATCCCAGTGGCACTCAAACTTCAGTGTGCATCAGAATCACCAGGAGGGCTGGAGCATTAGTTACTTATTGCTGTATAACAAATTATTACATTACGATGCTAAACTTAGCATCGTAAAATAAAAGTGTATGGTTTCACAGTTTCTGAGGGTCAGGAGTGGCTTAGCAGAAGAGTTCTGGCTCAAAGTCTCTGATGAGATTGCAATCAAGGTGTTTGTTAGGACTGCAGTCATCTGAAGGCTTGATTGGGCTGGATGATATGCTTCCCTTATTCGCACGTAGGCATCTCCATAAAGCTGCCTGGATGTCCTACAAATCTGGCAGCTGGCTTTCCCAAGGCCAGTGATCCCAGAAAGATCAAGAGAATAACAAAGACAAAAGCCACAGTGCATTTCGTAATCTAATCTTGGAAGAGACTTATCTTCACTTCTGAGGTATTTTAGTCATCAGACAGATCAATTCTAGTTCAAGGTAGGACAGGACTACAAGGGTGTGAATTCCAGGAAGTAGGGATCATTGGGGACTATGGAGTTTGGAACACGGATTTCTGAGCCCCGTCCTGAGTTTCTGATTCAGGAGGTTTGGAATGGGACCTCAAACTTTTCTAACAAGTTCCAGGTAGTGCTGCTGCTATTCATGTAGGACACACACTTTGAGAACCACTGATCAATCCCTTATTCTGATTTTGTAAGTGGTGAAATTGAGACTCACAAGAATGGAAAAAAAAAGAGAAGCAGGGGAATATACCAACAATTAATTATTGAATACCTGCTATGTGTCAGGCACTAGGCAGGAGTCTTTATATATATTTTCTTGTTTAATACAAAAAGTTCTGTGCATTATTCACCATTTCATGAATGAGGAAACTGAAACTAAGAGAGATTAATTGCCCAAATTTACATGCATAGTTACTGAAGGACAGGACTGGAATCCAGATGGCCTGACTCTCAAATCAAAGTCATTATATAATCAAATATCTCCCAAATTTACTATTCTATCATAAGTGGAATTGTTTTTCCTAAAAATACATTAACTGTGATATTGTGGCTCAATCACACAAGAATTGGGAGTCACCCTATAAATTGTACCTATTGAATTTGCAGCTAAAAATTAACCTTAGTTTCATTTGAAGACAGAGAGAGTCAACATTCATAGTGCTTTCTAAGTCTTGTGGAACATGTCTAAGAAACTGGTTCCACAGAGATCCCCAGAGGACTCTGACAATTACACTATTACCCAGAGGACATAACCTCAATCTATTCAAGTGCTAAACTTGCTTGTTTAAGGCACAGTTCCACTATAACCTTGGCTAAGTCTTTTAAAAGCCTTGTGTCTTTGGTTCATTATTTGTAGACTGGAAAGAATAATACTTGCTTCCTTGCCCACCTCAGAGGGTTATTGTGAGGATCAAAAGAAATAATATATGTAAAGTCTGTGCAACCTGCCAAGTGCCTTGCATATAGAAGATTCTATTGCTATTACTGCATTTGTCGACTAGTATTTGCTTATTTCTGCTCTTTGGTTCTTACCTCCTATTCTTAAGACTAGAATGCTGGAGCCCTGGCCAGTGTGGCTCAGTTGTTTGAGCATCATCTTGTATACCAAAGGGTTACCAGTTCAATTCCCAGCCAAGGCACATACCGGGGTTGCAGGTTCGATCCCTGGTGTGGCCAATTGATGTTTCTCTCACATTGATGTTTCTCTTTCTCTCTCCCTCTCCCTTCCTCTCTCTTTAAAATCAATAAAACAAAGAATAGGATGCTGGACTTTATTGAAATCCCTTTAGCCACTAAATGATTATTTGGTTTTTCTTTCATAACAGGTATTTCTCCAGGTAGAATCAGTAATAGGGTAAGAATTTTTAAAAATAAAAAAGAGAGGGGGGAAAACAAACTCTTATTATATGCATGTCCCTGTGCTGGGTGCTTAACTTATTCTACTCCTTGTAACAAGTCTTTAAGGCTGATAGCAATATCTCTGTTTTAGATATAGAAACTGAGGAAAAGAGACATAAGATTGTTGCTGTCTGTAAGAGAACCAGGATTTTACTTTCTTAGATCACTCAGCAGAGTCTAGCTCATAGAAAATGTTCCGAGAATGGAAATTGTTTAGTATTCCACAGATACATCTATGGGTGATGATCAGGACACCCTCCCACCCTATTGGTGGGCTTGCCGGAATTGGATATTTGGAGAACAGCCATACAAGAAGGACTTACAAATCCTTTCTTCGAAGTATAGAGCATGGTACAAAGACTTTTTTTTGGTGGAAGGCTAGTTTCTATTAAGCCTGCTATTGCTGACTTTTTCTTTTATTATGGACAATACTGGGAGCAGAATTTCCCAATGCTGACCACTTGGTAATGTTTTAGAACATCCAGTGTGTGCAGTGGTCACTAGGAGGCAGCATGGGTTAACGAAGAACCAAAGTGATTTGGGGCAGAATTATTAGATGTGTAAACTAGAAAAATGCCATAAATGTAGTACATCTTGATGTCCACAAAACACTTTGAGTCAGATGGAGAAAGGGGAGCTAGGTATAGGGAGCTTCAAACAGCTGGTTGAAAATACTCAAGAAAATACTGATGTGGTGACATGTTATAATGTTTCACTGTTGATCCTGCTCTATACAACACTTTCCTTAGTACTTTTGTCAAAGGTTGATGACCAGCTTATCAACTCTAGAGGTGATGTAAAGCTGGGAAGGGTAGAGAGTATGTTGTATGATAGACTACAGGTTTAAAATGAACACTAGACAAGCTAAGTTAAAACTTAACTAATATTAATATAGATCCACTACATGGATTCAATAACAGCAAAATCATAAGACAGAATGAAGAACTGGTTTGTCTGTAGCCCATACAATAGTAACTTGGACATTTTAGTTCATCGTAACCGTAGTCTGTATTTTTCAAGTTCATTTTATTTAGTTAAGAAGGTAGATAGTTAACGGGCTTGACACAATACACCTTATCGTAGGGCCCCTTAAGAAGTCTTGGGCTATGCTGATGGGAATTCAGTCCAACTGGTATGGACACAGACTGATTTAGCAAACTCACTGTAGCTGTCATTGAAAAACCTAGTCGATGCCCAGTCCTGACCTAAAGGCAGAGTTCACTGTTAAAACCTGGAGAGGTGAGTCACTAGGCAATGCTAGGGATTCAGCTGGGGGGTCAGCTGGTGGAGAGGGAAACAAAGCTAGAACAAGACAGGCTAAGACCGTGGCAATAGTAGGGAGTGCCCTCTACGAGGAGATAATCAACAGTCCAAACCGCAGGATCCAGATTAGGTGACAAACTCAGACTCCAGCATCTATCTCCCAGGGAAATAGCCAGAGCCCACAGGAAATAGCATCAAGTTTCACTGAGTTTAGATCACGATCCCAGATAGTGGCTGGTGCCATTATCCAAGGCAAAAACCTATCCCTACTGGGTAGCCATAAAAGCCAGGACCAGGAAAACATATTAAAGTAAAATAAAATAAAAGCCAGGGAATTTGTGACTTCATGTTACATAGAGGTGTCTAACTCTCAAAAGAGGTACTGTACCCGTGCTGGACTTGTTAGCAAAACAAAAGTCAAACTTCTCATGTTAGTGGAGCAGAGATTTCTAGTGGACTCTGTGCTCTGATTAGGGCAGAGAAGAAAATGAGCAGGGAAATGTGTTAGGACTAATATGTGCCAGGTGCATTAGTACATTATCTTTAACCTCCCAACAGCTCTGTGAAGAAAGCATTATTAACCTCATTTTTCAAATTTGGAGAAGGAGGCTCAGAGAGGTTAAATTAAGTGCCCTAGGTCACTGGTGAGGGCGGAATTCACACACATCAAACAATAACTAATTGAACAATGCCCTCTGCGTCTGTGCCAGGGGAGTGGTGCTGATGATAATTGCCACAGGGGTGTAAACAGAACTGGCAGAGGTGCCAAACCAGCTTTGTAATAAATGAAAAAAAATCAATCATCTCATGTGTTGCCCCTTCATACCAGGTGTTGGGAAAGAAAGCATTACTTCTCCCGAAGCACTTTTCAAGTCCTGCATATTCCAGAAACTCTGCTTTATTATTCGTAGAAACTCCTCAACTGGCTTGGGGCAGGGGAGGAGGAAGCAAACTGTTTTAGTCCTTTTATCTATGTTACCTTGTTTAATCTTCTCAATACCAGCAAGGAAGGTATGAATTTTTTATTTAATAGATGGGACCACTGAACCTCAGAAAACTTGAATTTTTCCCAAATTTTGCAACCTATAGTTAATCCTGTTTGTTCTGATCCTGAGTCTATGTGGGCTATTTGTTACCAATGCCTCCCTCTCTGTGACATTTTTGAAATTATCATGGGATTTATTATAGGTGGCTGGTTGGTTGCTTGGCCTCTGTAACTGCTTGTCCACTCATTGAGGGGTTTTTCTCTTCGTTCTGAACTTGTGAATGACTGTCTTTCCTGGATGCTGCCTACTCGGGCCATAGCACGTGGTCCCTTAGTAATCAAAGTCCCCTATGATGAGTGTGTATTAATCTGTCCAACCAGCACTCCTTCCTTCTTCTAGAAATAGTCCTTTTTCATTTGGAGCACTTTGATCCCCTCACTCCAACATGGTTTTAGGGCAGACTGACCTTCTCCTCCTTGGCCATAGAAGTTGTCCAGGAATGGGCACATGACCCAAACCAGATCAATCAGAATAGTTCCCTGGGATTTTTTGAACTGGAGCTAAGAAGAATTGTTCACAGATGGTAATGCAGGGAAGATAGGAGCCCACAACTTTGGGGAGCATAGGTCAATCTTTAGAGAGTAAGTCAGTTTTGGAGGATGAGGTTGACGTGGAGAAAGAAGCAGAGATGGGGGGGGGGGGGGGAGAGAGAGAGAGAGAGAGAGAGAGAGAGAGAGAGAGAGAGAAGAGAGAGAGAGAACCCGAGTAATAGAGTGCTGATGGAGCTGTGTCCTGGGTCCCTAATTCCAGACCCCAGGTAATGTGACCCCAAAATGTCTCCTTATTGCCCAAGCTAGTCAAAGCCATCCTCCTATAAGTAGCAGCCTCTGGGAAACACAAAGCACACCTCCCCCATCTGTGTAGCACCGTGGAGTTTAGGGCAGCACCTTGCACAGAGTATGAACTCGGCCAGTGTTGGCTGCATTGGATATTTATACCTTAAAATAACTATTACGCAGGCATACCTAAAAGAAGTCAATTTGATTGATATGCATTAGTCACAACTTGGATTTCTAGTCCTTCAAAGTTTAAGGGGAACCTAACATTTATGGGACTTATTATTAAAGAAACTTTGAATATGTGCTTTCATTTAACTCTTAAGGTAAGTCTTACCTACATTTTTACAATTAGAGAACTGACGATCAAAGAGGTGAAGTGCGTGCCCCTCAACCTGACCTGAGCTGCACACCACATCACTGGAGCCTGTACTGTTTCATGGGCTCAATTCTTCTGAGGGCCATTTTGCACTAGGAGGCTGAAAGCTAAACACTACACAGCCCACACACTTATAGAGCTCGGGTTCTGAGTGTGACTCAGGTCCCCCCTCCCTGATGCTGTTATACTGATTGGAGGACTTAATTCCATAGGTGAGACATGCTCACAGCACATCCATTTGGCTGGGGCAGGTCGTGGCTAGAGCATGATGGTTCTGGAGCCAGCAGGTGCATATTCCCACTTTAGTGGAAGTGACTTCCTGATCGTGGGGGGAGCAGCAGAGCCCTTGAGACCCAGATCCACAGTGTGATTTTAGTTGTCATTCCTGGAGGCTCAACCTAGAGTCTGATTCTTCAGTTCTGCCATTGATTCTGTAAATCTAGTGCCCTTCCAGCCAGATACAGGGGAGTTCCTCTTTCTGCAAGTGAACATTGACCATTATTAAATTATGTCTGCACATATCCAGGGGCATCACAGTTAAGATTCAGGGGAGCAAGATGGATTGACTTCACTTATCCCTCTATAGGCTTTCATTCTCTTCTTCCCTTTGGTAGTCGAGATAGAATCTGAGAATCCTCCTCTAAGCTCTGGCCCCTCATTCAATACTATAGAGTTCAATACCTGCTCACGTCCAGCTGCCATCCTGGGAGGGCATGGTCACTGCCCGATCTGACTCCAACAGAGTCATATGGAAAAGCAACAGCATAATTACAACCCCACTGCTGCACTGATGTGACCATGAGAGCATCGTCTGGGGCTTTCCTTAGATTGATATCTGTTATGGTAGAACTTCCCCCCCTTTATATCAGGGTCACATGAAGGTGGGTATCTTTTAATTACTTCCTTAAAATGACTCTTAGATGATAAGTTTCCTTAGCATATAAAATCACAGCTCGGTTTCACATTTTCACAGCTGAGCATATTTCTTTTCTTTTGGGGGAGGTGCTTTGGAATCATAGAGAAATCTTAATCATTCGGTGTGGTTTCCTTGATTAAAGGAACTATAAATGGCTATTTGAAAAGCTCAAGAAAGGCTCATTCTTGGATTAAAATCAGATAAAACTTGTGTCTACCATTCATACTACAGAGCAATTGACTATTCTTTAAAAGTTCAAACACAATAAAATAAGGAAAATGAGAAGTGTCATGCCGTTAAGCCTCAATTAGCGAAATGTCTCAGGGAATGAGCTGTCTGATCATTAGGGTAAGAAGAAGGACTTTTCTTACTAATTTCTATGTAGTGGAAGTTTGGCAGCCTCAAGAAAGACCTACACATCCAAAGAAATTCCACTCCCCTGGCTCCCAAATGGCTTTGAATTTCTTTAGGAAGGTGTGATGTTTAATTTTACGTGTCTTGACTGGGCCTTGGAGTGCCCAGACTTAATCAAACATTATTCTGGATGTTTCTGTGAGGATGTTTTGGGATGAGAACAACATTTGAATTGGCAATATAGGTAGGCCTCATCCAATCAGTTAAAGGCCTAAATAGAACAAAAAATCTGACCTTCTGAGAAAGAGAACATTCTCTGGTCTGACCTCCTTCAAGCTGGGACATTCATTTTTTTCTTTCTTTCCTGCCTTCAAACTGAAACATCTGCTCTTCCTGGGATTTGAGCTGCCAGCCTTCAGACTTGAGCAACACCATCAGCTCTCCTGGTCTCTGCTTGATGGCTCACCCTGCAGAACTCAGCTTCCATAACTGCGTGAGCCAATTCCTTAGGTAGTACATACACCATATGTATGATATACAATCTATATTAATCTCATTGGTTCTTTAGAGAACCCTAACACAAAAGGGACCGAAAACAAAACAAAACACCTATCATATGTATACCAGAGAGGAGGCAGGACTCATGAATGCACACTTAGGAGTGAGCAACTGCTCTCTCTGATTTTACGTCTCTCTCTATGTTTTAATTCACAAATATGTTGAAGTAGACATCGTTCTCAACAACATTCCCCCCCCTCCCCCAAGGAAACTAGGTAATAGCATGTGTTTCTTGTTTTATTTTTTAAGAAGAGATGGTTATCTCAATGCTGTTATCTTAGTAATTACAAATTGCTTAACACCTGAAAAAAGTAGCCGCCCAAGGGAGGTGGTTATCACAGGGCATTTGCTCCCTGCACTGCAGTTCTTCTCTACCAACTTCCCACCTCAAGCCTCTCACATACCCCTGGCTGCATAACTCCCATCCATCATCCTGGGTGTGGTGTGACCTCCTCAGGAAGTCTGTCTTGGCCCATATAGTTGGGTTGGGTGCCTGTATCAGACATCGATGCTCCATCAGATCCCTGGGATCCCTTTACTATTTCTCTGTACCCCTCTGTTTCCCTTTCAGAATGCTTTTGTTTCTTACAGCCTATACCTGCGATTCTTCTCCAGGGGAGGTGCCCTGGGCCCCCTGGCAGTGGCATGGTAGGGTCTGGGGATGCATGTGCCTGTCCTCCCAGCAGTCCCTAGCTAATGATCAGCAGCGGGGGAATCTGAAAGCCCAGGTTCTTCCCTCTGGTTGGAAGCAACTCTGAGACCTGGCTTATACCGCAGAGTTCCCCTTTGGGGTCAGCTGGAAACCACTCTCAGTGGGACTTATGCCTCCAATCTCACCCTTTTTGGGCCTCTTCCTCTATGCTGTCCTGCTTCTCCAATGTCTTTTTGATTTCTCCTGGGAGCACTACTTGAAAAATTGCTTATGCACTAATCTATCAGGGGCCAAACCCAAGATGTGCTCCCATGGACCCCAGAGCATGCCCTTAATACAGTACTGATCACGATGAGTTGTAATTCCCTATCCTCTAGCCAGCCCCCACACTGGCCTGGGAGCTTTCTGAAAGGCAGGGACTGTGTTTTTGTCCCACGGGCAGTATCTCAGGGCCAACGCAGGACCTGCCAGAGGACCCAATAAGCTTGTGAATCAATGAGTGAGCCATGAACTCCATCTATCAGAACCAATTCCAATGGAAGGTTAAACCTGGGAAAATATGTGGGTACCTCTAGGTGAGCACAGGTCCTAAACAGAAACCGAACTGAGTGTGTTCCTGAAAATGGAGTGAGAGGGGTTGCCAGCGGCCGGGTCTAGGACTGAAATAATCACTTCTTCCTTGTGCCCTTCTGTGCATCTTCAGTCTTGGCCTTTGCTCGTGGATCCCGTTTCCCAACAGGCTGACTCTTAGAAATGTGCATGTAAGCGTATATCTGTCTTCTTCATTTTTAACTCCTCTGCAGCCTCTGCTTCCAGACTCTTGGATTCCACCACAGGAATCTCTTAGCTTCTTTCTCACTGCTGGCGGCAGACCTGCCTTAGAATTCCACCCTGACCCTTACATCTGCTCCATTGGGTCTGCTGACTGCTGTCCTCAGATGTCCTCAGTCTCCATGTCGTCCCTATCAGCAGCCCTTTCCAGATGGCAGGGTCTAAGTGTTATATTCTAATCACAACAGCCCCCGGCCCACTCCTCTGTCCCCACCCAGCGCCAGCACAGTGTGGAATGTGGTTGTGACAGAGAAGACCGATCTGTTACCGCCACACCATCCCCGGCACGTCCAGGCAGGCCTGGGCAGGTCGCCAGGGGTTTTGTTGACAGGAAGGATGGCCCATAGGGTTCCCAGAAGAAACTGTCATGAAGCCTTGGAACTGACACTTGGCCCAGATGGGGACCTGAGCAGATAGGAAGGCCTTACACACTTACTTCTTTGGGGTCTGGGAAGTTGGTTAGCCATGGGCTGAATGTATCCTGAGGGAAGATACCAAGGCCCACTCATCCAATTTCTTTTTTTTTTCTTTTTAATATATTTTATTGATTTTTTTACAGAGAGGAAAGGAGAGAGATAGAGAGTTAGAAACATCGATGAGAGAGAAACATCAATTAGCTGCCTCCTGCACATCTCCCACTGGGGATGTGCCCGCAACCCAGGTACATGCCCTTGACCGGAATCGAACCTGGGACCCCTCAGTCCGCAGGCCGACGCTCTATCCACTGAGCCAAACCGGTTTCGGCATCTTCCAATTTCTTTGGGGGCAGGCTAAGGCTCAGCTACAGCAAGTCACAAAGCAGATATGAAAGAGCCTGAGAGAAAGAGGGCCGTGCTGGACGTGAGGTCCACCAGCTCAGGAAGAGGCCCTCAAAGCAGGTCTGGGAGGGGAGAGAGTCATTGGAGAGGGCTGTCTAGTTGTAGAGAAAAGGGGCCTAAATCTCATGGACTGAAAAAAAAGTGCTTGGAAACGAACTGTATGAACTTATGTTCCTTTCCCTTTGCTCAGGTGGCCGATGCCATCCTTTCATCAAACATTGGCGGGTAAGCTATGAGCACTTGGGAGTCAGGCTGGGCAGGAAATGACGGTGACCTTGGCTGAGCAGTCTGACAGAGGGCAGAGGAGATGTTAATGATTTACAGCCAGGGGGCCTGGGATTCCTTCCACACAGACTCACTGCAGATCCCAGCACAGGCAGCTACAGAAAGAACTGCAAAGTGAAGAGGCTCTGTGCAAGGTGATCCCAGGAGGAAGGTCTGGGCAAACAAGTCTGGTTTCAAGTTCTCTCTCTTTGTCTCTACCACACTGCCCATTCCAGATCCTCGTCTCTCACACCCGCACAGTTGTCGGAGACGCCAAACAAATCTCTCCTTCCTCCTTCCTCCTCCTTTCCTTCAACAAATATGTATCGCGTGTCTTCCTTGCACCAGGCACCAGGTAACTGGCAGTGAACAAAACAGATCAAAATCTCTGCCCTGGTGGAGCTTGCATTCTAGGAGTGTATACACACACACACACACACACACACACACAGACACAGACACACACACACACACACAGCATGTTGGAGAGTTATAAGCCATGGAGAGAAGGGGAAAAAGGAGTACTGGTCATAACGGGTAGGAGAGGGGTTGCAATGTTAAAGACAGAGGTCAGAGAAGGCTTTGCATTTGAAATTTTTGTTAAGCTCCTTCTCTATGCCTGCCATTGTGCTAGCCACGGTGTTGGACATAAATTCCAAATAAACGGATGTGATCTTTCTCCTTGTAAAGCTTGCAGCCTAGTTTCTTTTCTGCACACCTTGAGTCTCTCCTTAGTATGGCTACCCTAGTGATCTTCCTGCAATGTGGGAGACCCTCATATCACTACCCTGCTTAAAACCCTTCAGTGACACTTCCAGGCCTTGAGGGTCAAATTCTGGGTCCTGAGCAGGTTTCAGCCCTTCCAGCCCTGTCCCACTCACATTCCAGTCCAATGTCCAGTCATGGCCACACTCCCCTCTAGCTAGGTAGCCACATGGTCCAATTTGCCTGGAATAGTCTGGGTTTACACTGTCATCCCGCCATCACTGTTAATAGCATGCCGCTTGACTTTCCAAAGTGACTCAGTTTATAAATTACAGTCACGTTCTGTGTAATACACACCCAATGCTTCAGCTATAAAAAATATCCACTGTTCTTCCAAAACACGCTCTGCTCCCAGCCCGGCACTTGGCTCAAGCTCTCCCCTCGGTTTGGGTTACCCTTTCCTGCCTTGTCTGATGAAAATCTCTTTATCTTTAAAAACCCACTAAACTGTTACTAAAATGTAGAGACATTTCTGGCCTCTCACCACACTCCCCCCTCCACTGACAGCATTATGTGTTCCCTCCCCTCTGTCTCTACAGCAGTCACCTTTCTCTAATACCATGTGCTATCACCCTCGTCTTGGTGTGGCCTCTACTCTGCACAAGGAGGCCTGTACACACCGCTCAGCCCTGTGTCCCCAGGGCCTCGCACAGCCTCTGAACCATGGCAGATTCTGAGTAATTGTTGATTAGGTTGGCTGCAAAAAGGCTGTGCTCTAGCTGCAAAAAGAATGGCTTAAAGCTTTAAATGCTTTCAAGGAAACTGCTAGAACTTGAAGATGGAATCCACCACACATTCCCCCAGCCCTCAACCTCTCACATGATTTCTTTAACATAGAGTGAAGTCAGTGCCCTGACAGTGGCTCTCTTGTTGATCTGCGTCTTAATTTTCCGACTCACGGGTGCTCACTCACCTGTGCTCCATAATGGCTCACCCTTCCCATCCCCTGCCTCCCTGGGAAGAACTGTTGTGACATGCGCCTTAGGCTGAGTCTTAGGTCAGGAGGGCAGAGAAGGCTATTCTCAGCCTGAACACTGGCACAGAAGGGAGTGAGATGTGGGAGCAGGAAAAAGCATCCCTATTCAAAGCTCACAAGTGAACTTTCTAAAAAGGGAAGCATCCAAGGGAAAAGTTTTGGTATCAACAGCAAATTTTTAAGCAGCTAGAAAAGACACGAGCAATTGCATGTTTATCCATCCTGAGAAAAGGAGCACGTTGGAGGACATTTACCCAATGATTTTAAATTCAGGAGGCCAATGGTTAGAAGAGGGGATGTAGACAATGGTTGAGCACAGAGTATGATGTTTAAATCCTGACCTACCATTCATTCAGGTCTTATTTCATTCATTCCTGTTCAGTTATATTTACACAATGAGTATGGAGTGCCTACCTTAGACCGGGCACTGTGGGAGGCATCCAAAATACAATGCTGAGTAAAACAAAAGACCCAGTCCATGCCAGTCTGGTAAGGAAGTCAGAAGATAATCAAATGCTCATAAAATAAAAATGCTCTTTGTAAATGGTGGCAGGTGCTCTGAAAGCAGCACACACAGGCCTCTAAGTGGGTGTAACAGAGCTGGGGAGCAAGTCCAGGCTTACCTGGGGGAGGAGACAGGGGAGCTGTCAGCTGAAGGACAAACAGGAGTGAACTGAGGCCTGGATGGGGCCAGAGAGAAGGGCCCCCAGTGGCTCCTGAGGTGGGGGCAATAGAATGGGGGAAGGTCTTGTGCCAGAGAAACATGGAACAAAGAGTTGGTTTAAAGCCCAGAGGGTAAAAGGAAAGGAGGATGAGGTGAGGCTGAAGAGAGAGGAGGGGACAGATCATGCAATCTGCATTGGTTACCATAGGGCAGTGGTCGACAAACTCATTAGTCAACAGAGCCAAATATCAACAGTACAATGATTGAAATTTCTTTTGAGAGCTAAATTTTTTAAACTTAAACTATATAGGTAGGTACATTGTTATTAACTTAATTAGGGTACTCTTAAGCTGGCCTTTGCTAAAAACGCCCTCAAGCTGATTGAGGTATGTTCGCTGAGGTCGACCCCTTCCAACTCTCCCATCCACACTCGTCTTGTATACTTGTTTCGTCTATCTCCTTTTGTTCATCCTCTCTATATGTCCAAACCATCTCAACATACCTTTCTCAATCCTTGACACTACATCTTCTTTCACTCCACAACGTTCCCTAAAATTAACTTAATAAATTTTACTTAACGTTTTAAGTCTTAGTTAAACTATAGGTACGTTGAATAAAACTTGATATCATACTTAATAACAATATTATTTATTGATAAAATTAAATTCCTTACAATTTACCTTACAATATCCATAAAATTAAATCATGACAATGACTGACAAACACTAATGTGAACAATGGCCTTGCATCTCCTTGGAAAGTTTGGGTAAGTCAGGTTTGTATGTTGTTGTTTTTAATTTTAGGCACGATTCCAGGTTCTCATCAATAAGACGACTTCTCAATTTACTCTTGATAAGGTTCATGCTTGAAAATGATTGTTCGAATAAATATGTAGACCCGAATAAGGAAAGAACAGCAAACGCTAGTTTTTTCAGTTGATTATGAGTCAGGAATACTATTCCAGGTGTTAAAAGTCAACATATCTTCCTTCTCCAGGTCTTGCAAAGCAGACCACTTGTGCTGTGAACTAAGTTCACATTTGTTTTTCTCCAAGATTTCTATATCAGCACAAAGACGTTCAAATTTCGAGCTCCACAGTTCTTTGTTTTTTAAATCCAGCAATTGCATTTCAAAGTTGCCAATGTCAATATCACAGGGAGAAAAATTTAATTCTGTTACAGTAGCACTGAAAGGTTTTTTAACAAAGGCTAATGTCGTATTGCTGTTTCTGAATTCCTGAAACCTGTTGAGAAAAGCTTTCCTCATATTTAAAATACTGCGCGTGGTATTTTGTGGAAGAGCCACACTCAAGGGGCCAAAGAGCCGCATATGGCTCACGAGCCACAGTTTGCCGACCACTGCCATCGGGCACGAAGTCCTGTGCCAAGCGCATGGATGACAATGGAGGAGTTGTAACAGTGGGGCTTGGGGTGGTGGTTGTAATGTATGAGTCACCACCTGATCAGATATGCACTTTGAAAACTTCATTTTAGCTTTAGGGTAAAAAGATTTCAAGTGGAGAAGTTCCTTAGAAAGCTATTGCAAGAATCCAGATCAGAGGAATAGGAATTTGGACTAAGGAGGGGGCCATGAGCCTTTCCATAACCACTCTGAGTCTCTGTGAAATCCTATAAAGGAGAAGATAAGACAAAGCTTGGATGAGTAAACAGGCAAAGTGGTTCACTGAAAATGCTCAATAGAGACGCGGTCTCCCTCCCTCCTGACACAGGCAGGCTGCTGACGCTGGGCCAAGGCTCCTGGCCTGTTCAGCTCTGCTTTCTGAAATGATTTTTGTTTTATGCACAGAAGCAGCCCTTGTGTGTTTGTGCAGGGAAGTGGGGACAGGAAGCCGCCCAAGACACATTGTAGAAAAGTTCCTTTCCAAAATATTTTTGAGGTGTGAAAAATGAGGACAAGCTATATAGATCCTGGGAACATTTCTCTCTCTCTCTCTTTCTCTCTCTCTCTCTCTCTCTCTCTCTCTCTCTCACACACACACACACACACACTCACACACACACACACACACACACACACACCCCAGGGTGAGGTTCCTTAGGTAAAAGATGACATGGGTCTCAGCTCATGACAGGGAAGGCAGTGCCTGGCTAGGAAGGCTGTTGACTCTGGAAAGTGTTGTTATACCTGAGGCTTCCTTGGAAACCCCTTCCTGTCTCTTGCAGCCAAGCCAGCAATGAAAGTTGCATAGAACTGTGATCGGGTAACCCAGATAAAGGCTGCTTGTGTTCATCCCGGTGTGTGCAGTATCAGGTAACTGCTCTTCCAGTGAAATAGAGTGGCCATCCTCCAACTCAGGAGGCCTCCCCGACTCGGTTTGGAAGAGCTGGAACAAAGGCTCCAGCCTTGGTTGGTTTACAAAGTGCGCAGCTCAGAGGAACCCACACATTTGCGTCAGTCAGATGGTGATATTGTAAGCTCCGTCAGCGAGCTTCTGGCTGAGAAGAAAATGTCACTATCTTCTCCTCTGGAACAAACAGCCAACACAGGAAAGTTCACACTAAAGCACTGCAAGTAAATCATTCATTCCTGAAGATGAATCTGGGCAAGAACATTTTGCAAAATGCACTGTAATATAAATGATCCCTACCTTAAAAACCTGCTATCAAGAAAATCACACTTCCCTTTTCCAAATAATAATGGCATTAACCCTGCAACTGGATTGTCAATAAATAGCTTCCCTCAAAGTGTCTCTTGGTTCTTTCAGAGAGTTTCCAGAGTGCTCCAATGCAGTCTCTCAACGCAGACACCTGGGGCAAGCCCCCCTCCTCCTCTCCAGCGTGGCTGCCCACACATCCCGAGTTTCCCTGCTGGGCCAGCCTGTCAGGAGAAGGCCAGCCACCCACCAAGGGCCTTCTCTGCGAAAAAGGAAACTATGGTGAGGAAATGCTCTCCATACTGTTACGAGGATCCCATTGCTGCTGTACGGGGAGTGGCAGCCAGGGAGACCTGTTAAGAGCCTACTGATTGTAGGGAGAGAGGATGGGGCTTGCACCTGGGTAATGGCAGTGGAAGTGATGACATGTGGTTGGACTCTGGCTATCTTTTAAATATACAGTATTGCCTAATTGGAAAGTAAGAGAAAAAGAGGAGTCCAGCAAACTCCAAGGTCCTTGGCTGAGAACAAACATGGATGGAGCTGCCATCAACTGACATCACATTCACTGAGAAGAAAATTAGTTCCATCTATGTTGCTTGCCCAAATGAGCCATACAATCATCACCTACTAGTTATTCTGCCCAATACTGGGAATAATAAAGGTTGTTTTTCCATCTTATTTATTGAAGATTATATTTGCTTGCAGCAAACACATTAGAAAACACTTGCCAAAGCCAAAAAGAAAACTTTCAACATATTTAAAAGTAGCAATTTGAGGAGCAAAAATTTTTATCATAATCTAATACCTTTAAAAATAAATTATTAAAAGATGAAAGAAAATATTTACTTAAGAATTAAGAAATATGCACCTAGATAGTCTTTGGCTCAATGAGGAAATCAAAAGAGAAATTTCTATGCTAAAAAGCAATAACAAAGGGAAACACAAAGCTAAAAACCAATGACCCAGCAAAGGCAGTCCTCAGGGGAAATTTATGGCCTATAACATCCTCACAATTAGCGAAGAAAGATTAAAAAGTAAGGAAACTAAGGACTTGCCTTAAGGAACTGGTGAAGCAATAAGAAACTTAATTAAATATTAGTTTATTAAAATGTATTTTATTAAAATGTAACTATAACACTTATTTAAAAGCTTAAATAAACCTAAAAGCTGCTTCCTTAAAAAGCTAAGCCCTTAAGAAACCTAAATGAGTAAAAAGAGAGAGAGAGTGAGAGAGAACAAAACAGGGAGATTCAACCCTAGGACAATAAATTCAAGAATTTAGAGAGACAAGATGATGGCCTGGCATAGTACATATTACTAACACAGATTGAAGAGGAAGAGAGAATCTTGAACAGACCAATTTCCATTATTTTTAAAGGTGATAAAAGATGTAAAATTCAAAATGGTCCCAGAACCTCTTATAACCCAGCCACACCACTTGGTTTTACTGTGAGTAATTGTTACATAGTCATATTATTTGAATTCTGTGTATTATTTTTCTACTTTAGAAACCAACCTATAGACAAGAAAACTCAATTATGATTGTACTACAACATTCAAATATTATGAATACCTTGACATGTTAAAATATGATAAGTTCAACAGGGCGGGGGGGGGGGGAGGGGGAAAAAAAATATGATAAGTTGAAAAAAATAGAATGACATAAGGGCAAAAGTGAATGACACTGGAAGTGCATTTAATAGAGAGCAAGTGTATAAATATGTATAAATTTGATGGATCAGGATATAGAAGCTTAAATGTATTATCCTATCTAATAATAGACAAACATGGTAATTAACCATACCTCTGACACGCTTCCCATTGGCTAATCAGGGTGATATGCAAATTAACTGCCAACCAAGATAGCGGTCGGCAGCCAGGCAGCTGAAGCGAACAGGAGGCTTGCTTGCTCCAGTGATGGAAGAAGCCAAGGTTCCCCGCCTGCCGCCGCCCAGCTCTGAGCTTGCACTCTAAGAAACAATGTTGCAATTATAGAAGCTAAACAAACCCCAGAAACCTGCTTTCAGCCAGCCGGGCCTCAGAGCTGGAGCTGCAACTATGTTTCAATTATAGAAGGTAAATAAATCCCAGATACCTGCTTTCAGCAGCCGAGGTCTCAGAGCTGGAGCCAAGCCTCAGAGCTAAAGCCGGCTCTCAGCTCCAGTGACAGCCATAGAAGGTAGATAAATCCCAGAATAAAAAAGAAAAAAAGGAGAGGTTAGGAGCATCAGTCACCCACCAGCCTGAAAACAGCCCTCAGCCCCTCACCCAGACTGGCCAGGCACCCCAGTGGGGACCCCCACCCTGAAGGGAGTGTGACTAGCTGAAAATAGTCATCATCCCCTCATCCAGGCTGGCCAGGCATCCAAGCGGGACCCCCACCCTGATCCGGGACACCCTTCAGGGCAAACCAGCCGGCCCCCACCCGTGCACCAGGCCTCTATCCTATATAGTAAAAGGGTAATATGCAAACTGACCCTAACAGCAAAAGGACTGGGGATGACTGGTCACTATGACACACACTGACCACCAGTGGGCAGACGCTCAATGCAGGAGCTGCCCCCTGGTGGTCAGGGCGCTCTCACATGGGAGGAGCTCTGTTCAGCCACAAGCCAGGCTGATGGCTGCCAGTACAGCAGTGGTGGTGGGAGCCTCTCCTGCCTCCTCAGCAGCGCTAAGGATGTCTGACTGCAGCTTAGGTCTGCTCCCTGCTGGCAAGTGGACATCCCCCGAGGGCTACCGGGCTGCCAGAGGGATGTCTGATTGCCATCTTAGGCCCAATCCCCCCGGGGAGCAGGCCTAAGCCAGCAGGTGGTCATCCCCTGAGGGGTCCCAGACTGTGAGAGGGCACAGGCCGGGCTGAGGGACCCCCTCTCCCCCCCGAGTGCACAAATTTTTGTGCACCAGGCCTCTAGTCCTATATAATAAAAGAGAAACATGCAAATTAACCATCCTCTGCTACACTCAAGCCATGCCCACCAGCCACGTCCACCAGCCAATCAGGAGTGAGTATGCAAATTATTCCAACTAAGATGCGTGGCGGCCATGGAGCTGGAGCGAGCAGGAGGCTTGGGTTGCCCCTGGCAATGGAGGAAGCCAAGCTTCCCACCTGCCCTGGCCGGCCCTCAGCTCCACTCAAGGCTACAAAGTTTCAATTATAGAAGATAAATCCCAGATACCTGCTTCCACCCCGCCGTGGTCTTCGCTCAAGGAGGGGCTGGGAACCTGGGTTGCCAGGGGCAACTCAGGCTTCCAGCCAGACCTGGGCTCTGCTCAAGGCTACAAAGTTTCAATTATAGAAGATAAATAAATCCCAGAAAAAAAAGGAGAGGCTGGGAGCTTGGGTCACTGGGGTGTGTGGCCAGCCTGAAAATGGCCATCAGCCCCTCACCCAGGCTGGCCAGGCACCCCAGCGGGATTCCCCCACCCTGAAGGGGCTGTGGGCAGCCTGAAAACGGCCCTCAGATGCTCACCCAGGCTGGCCACACTCCCATGGGGTGAAAGTCCCCACTGGGGGGCTTGGCCAGCCTGAAAACAGCCATCAGCCCCTCACCCAGGCTGGCCAGGCACTCGAGTGGGGACCCCCACCCTGAAGGGAGTGTGGCCAGCCTGAAAATGGCCCTCAGCCCCTCACCCAGGCTGGCCAGGCACCCCAGCGGGACCCCCACCCTGATCTGGGACACCCTTCAGGACAAACCAGTCAGCCCCCACCCATGCACCGGGCCTCTATCCTATATAATAAAAGGGTATTATGCAAATTGACCCTAACACAGAACGACTGGGAATGACTGGTCACTATGATACACACTGACCACCAGGGGGCAGACGCTCAATGCAGTAGCTGCCCCCTGGTGGTCAGTGAGCTCCCACAGGGGGAGCTCTGCTCAGCCACAAGCCAGGCTGATGGCTGCCAGCACAGCGGTGGTGGCGGGAGTTTCTCCCACCTCCTCAGCAGCGCTAAGGATGTTTGACTGAAGCTTAGGCCTGCTCCCTGCTGGCAAGTGGACATCCCCTGAGGGCCCCAGGCTGCAGAGGGATGTCTGACTGCCAGCTTAGGCCCGATCCCCTGGAGAGCAGGCCTAAGCCAGCAGGTGGACAACCCCCAAGGGGTCCCAGACTACGAGAGGGTACAGGCCGGGCTGAGGGATCCACCCCGAGTGCACAAATTTCTGTGCACCGGGCCTCTAGTTTAATGATAATTACCAGAAGAACACAGATTAAGACTATCACAAAGATCAAGAAAAGGAGAGAGGGAATGGAAAAAGAAAATGGGAGTGGATTAAGTATGCTGATTTCACCATATTTCTCATTGAGGAGTCGGTAGATATTGTCTACGATGGATAAATAAGATCTAAGTATAGAAGTTAAAGTTTAGGTGGTAACCACCAGAACTCAAAATAGAAACAGTGTAAAGAAAGCAGTCATTTCTGGAAAGTGAAACTGGGTGTAAAAGATATACAGTACTTTAATTTTAGTTTTCACTCTTATGTTCTGTTTGCATTTTTAAAATCAATTCGTATAAAAGCAACATTTATATATGCATACATAAAAATAGAGGAGAAATGAGCCAACACAATGGGGTACTCTTTGGGGGAGAGGGAGAGAGAAAAGCCCCTGGTTATAGCATGGCCAAGGAGGAAATTTCATGGGAAGACAACTGATGACCAGTTTTCAGTTGTTTGTGGTGGGGTGTGCCCTGTGAGTCACCCTGCATCGCTCCTACACAGTCTGCATTGCTCCCAGGTGGATCACAGGTCCTCGAGAGCTACTGCACTGGGCATTCAGTGGGCTCAGGGTGAGTGCAGACAGCACGTGTGCATTCTGGAGCTGCAGGACACAGAGACAGCCAGCACCCCGGTTACACAAAGATGTGTCCACCAGTTTCTGTCTTGGGGAGTTACGGCCTATAGGAGGAGTCAGATATGGAAACAGTCATTTGCGTAGGACTGTATGAAGATGAAAACAAACTGGTAGGTGAGCATGGAAAAGGAAACTCCTGGAAGAGTGAGGGAGGTCACCATAGAGAAGGTGACTTCTGAGCTATATGGTGAAGGTGGAGTAGAAATTTGCCAAAGAAGAAAAAGCCTCCCTGAAAGCAGAGGGAGAGGAAAGGGGCCTGATAGGATGAGGCTTGCTCCTGAAATGGTGGGTGGCTGGTGTGGCTAGACCAGAGGCTGTATGGGGGGTAGGGTGGGGAGGGGGACTGAAAGGAAGTAAAGCTAGAATGGTAGGCTGAGGCGGATCATGGAACACATGTATGTAAGTGGAGAGTGTGGGCATAGCCCATGGGTGATGAAGCATCAGTGAAGGGTTAGGAGTGGGAAAATGGTATGATCAGCTTTGTGTTTTAGGAAGATCACTGTAGTTTCTGACACTTAAGGGAACAATTAATATTAGCCATTATTATTATTATTATTTCAATGGAGTTTTATTACCTTGGGGTGAGAGAGATGGCATACAGAAGTTTCTACATGTAAAAGGAAGCCTGGAGGGACATGAGCATTAGAATTCTGTTTGGAATTTTGATACAAAAGTAATGATGATCATTGGCTCAAGTCCTGCTTTAGTGAATACACTATAGCCAGTTCGTCCTGAGGTATGCTTGCTGGCACCACTGAGCAGGGGTGGGGTTGGAGGGGCACAGCAACAGCAGCAATCCTGTAACCAGGAGAAACTGCCTTCATAGAGTGAGGCCCTAGCCACCCCCACACCCAGCTACAGGGTCTGGTCCCCGCCAGCCTTGGTTTTTGAAGCTTGTTTTTCCAGCGCAGCTGGCTCAGGAGCTGCCTTCATATTTCCAGGGCCTTCTCTCCACTGACTCTCTTCCACATGACCGCTCTCCACAGAAAGGCACCAAGAGTCACCCACCATCTGTGATATAGGCCTATTCAATATGCTCTTCAGCAGATCAGAGGCCAGGTTTTGTTTTGTTTTGTTAATTGCATGCCAAGCTGTCACCTAGAGCTTAGTGAAGGGTATGAACATACCTATAAATTATCCGGTATTCAAAGGCGATTTTGATATTCCTATCAGGAGCCTCTTTATGCTTCTTTATGCTCAAATGAGCATGCGGTATTTCGCAAAGGTAAGCATTCCCAGGGAGCTGCTAATTATCTGAAACTAAGGTTCTTGGGTGACTGCAAACAGCAATTGATAGATCCCAGGAGTGGTTCACCAGGGGGCATGCGTCTATCGTTGGTGTGGAACTCCCTTGGGAACTATTTCGAAAAGTAAGAGTGACCCACTGGATGTTTCATAAGTTCATAAATGACCCATGTGACAGCAGGGGTGAGATTCTAAGGAAACCCCAGGGATTTTTGTGTCTCTGATGGGAGGCAGAGTTGCCCCTGGGCAGCACTGTTGTTATTGAGGGGCTAGGGTGGTTGCCCGAGGGCAGCACTGAGTCACAACTATCGAAGGAGTGGAACCTGCAATGAAATTCTTCTGGGGCGTGGGAGAAGGAGACATTTAATCTCAGATCCACCTCCTCTTCCTCTTCCTCTACTCCTTGCAGCTGGATCTGCAGATGGTTCTAACTACAAGGTCAAGCTTGTCCTAAATTCTGAGTCAATCTCAACAGGCAAAGGCAGGACCTTTCAGTCATTCATCTTTTTATCTTTTCATTTATTCAGCGCACGCACACACAGTGACAGGCATTGTTCAAGGCATAAAGGGATAAGAGAATATATAAGACATGGCTTTTCCCTCAAAGTAGCTCACCACTGACGGCTAGAAATGAACACATAAATCACCCTAATCTTCAATTTGTTCTTCCAGGTCCTGCCTTGCCCCAGAGTCAGTCTCTGCCTGACTCTGACTTGCTCCACAAAGTCTGCCTGATATGCTCCCCCTCCCAGCCCTGTGCTACCAGGAAGCGATAGTACCTCGTGCCTAGCTTCCAAGTTCTGGGACTGTCTCACACACAGCAGAGTGAGGAAGAAAGAGGAAGGTCAGAAGAATGAAGGCGGTAGATCCTACTGAGAGGGCAAGGTTGTCAAGAGTAGGTGCAGGGCAGGGCTTGAACATTTGATAGGACAAGGAGGAATGGGGCAGTACAGTGGGTCTGCCCGTATCTGTATCTGTATCTAAAGCTTTAATTCTTGGCTTTGTTATAAAAAGAAGTTTGGTATGACTCCCAATATTTTATAGTGGTCAGGATTAGTGGTTTGAAGTCAGGCCAACCTGAATTCAAGCCAGTACTTTTCTTAGACCCAGGTAAGAGAGGCCCCTGCCCAGGTCCCCCCTCCTCACCCTACACACACAAACATACTTTCGAGTGACTCCCTTAAAAATTTCTAAGGGCTTCTCTGGTGCTGTCCAAGTCCCCCAATCTCAGATGGGATCTGCATGGGTCTTGCCCTTGTTTCTCCCCTTGGGGTCTGTGTCTGACCCTGTACCCCATGTATGGGATCAACAAGATGTTCCCTATCCAAGAGAGCAGCCTGGTTATCCAATAGCTTCTGCCAGATTGCATGATATTTCTTCCACATGAGACTAAGCTGCCTGACAGTACTGACATGCTGAATTTTGTACTCTCACTCTTGTACCACAAAAGCTTACTTCGTGGCTCTGGACTATCGATGTCCATCACTATCCCTCGGTCTTGAGCTGCATATGTGACTGTGCTTAGACTCATGCATCTATGTTTTGACACAATGCTGGCTAGAGAGGGCTGGGGTGACGGAAGTCTCCCTTTAAACTCTGCACTCCTCCTCAGGCTTCTCACTATGCAAACCAGCAGTCTTCAGGGTGGCCATGTCTGTCTCCTCCGGGGGGCTTTTGAGACCAACTGTCACTCTGTGAAATCAATGGGTCTTTTGATTGATGATGTCCTCTCCTCCTCCAGCCAATGAGATGACATCTGCTTCCCTGGGTTGGCCTTGAATTGTGTGGGACCATGTGGGCATTCCTGTACTGAAGGGACTGCCCTTGCTCTGCGAAGGACCCCTCATCTACCTTCCCTCTCCCCCCACCGTTTAAGGTTTATTTGATTTGGTGTTTTAGTTGGTATGACACTTGGATAGTTGACTGCATTATTTATATGTAGACTTTTCTTTTTACATTATATGGCAATGTACACTAATCTGATACATATAGTACACAGAATAGATCCTTTGGAACAATTATGCACAAGACATGCAGTATTGGACTTATACATCGGATCCCAGGATGTGATTGGAGAAAAAAAAAAGTTGGACTAGGCATGTTGGGTAAAGGAACTAGAAGTTATATAACACACAGTGAACACACATCTAGTTTGAAGGGCAACTGTAGTGTGAGCAACATTGGCAATGGTGCCTTTGAGGAGGTGGAACTATTTCACAATAACCAGTTTAGGACTACACAAGATAAGGACCCTCCAGCATCAAGATGCAAATGCTGGGTTTTATGAACCATTACTATCTCTATCTTTAGGAAACTGATGTTCTTAGTCACAGATCAGAGAAAAAGGACAATATACACAATCTCCAACTAAAATCCTGCTGTAGCCTAGACAGTGAAGTTGTAGCTCTTTCTGGATCCTCTACTGTGTGTCTGCACTCTTCTTCAAATGAGCCTCTTCCTCAGGTGTCAGAGTCACCTTCACAACATCTGAAACTCCATTCTGTCCCAACATAAAAGGAACACTAAGGAAGACTACTTTCATTCCATAGAGACCCTTAATCATGGTGGAAATTAGATGCACCTGCCTAAGATTCTTTTTTATACTTTCTGCCAAGCCTGCTATAGATAGGCCAATGGCCCAGGATGTGTAGTCTTTCAGTTTGATCACCTCATAAGCACTGCCAACGACCTGTTTGTGAACTTCTTTCCACTGTTCCTTGTCTGCATCAGTCCCTAAATCAGGGTGCAGATTCTTTTTTTGATGTTGTTAATCCTCACCCAAATACATTTTTTCCCATTGATTTTTAGAGAGTGGTAGGGAGGAAGGAGGGAGAGAGAGAAACATCAATGTGAGAGACACATCTACTAGTTGCGATTGGTTGCCTTCTGATCACGGCCAGGGATTGAACCTGCAACCCAGGTACGTGCCCTTGACTGGGAATTGAACCCGAGACCCTTTGGTTCATGGGCTGATGCACTAATTACTGAGAAAAACCAGCCAGGGCATCAGGATGCATTCTTTATGGAGACACCAGCAAAATTCACTCTACTCCACACAAGGACACTAGAGTCACCATGTTCCCCAAGGATTACCCATGACAGTGTAATGGGTGAACGCCCAGCCTCTCCCACATTAGGTAATGGAACCCAGCTGAATCCAGATTGCAACCACTTCTAATAACCTGGGTTTTCTTGAAAAGCCACTTATCTTTCAAGCCACATAAGTCAGGATATCCACTGGATTGGAAACAATAAATTGCATTTTGGGGCTGTATTTTACAAAATTAGGAATGATGAATTTAAAAATACTCATGTTACACTAAACCAAATTAAGACGGCTTTCTCTCTCTTGTTGATAGCTGTGATAATAACCAGCTTGGAGTTTACAGTTACATTATAATCTTTGCTGGAGTCAATTCTTGGTGCTCTAAGGAAAAGGCTGTCTTGTTGGACATCCGTTATCTCTCCCTTCAATTTGTCCTCCATGACATTAACAAGAACAAGTTCATCTGCCAAGTCCTTCATTATGATACTAGCTGCACAGACCATGCCAACAGCACCAACCACAACTACTGTAATCTTATTCTGGGGGCTTTATTTTACCTTAAGGAGATTCACAATCAGCTGATCCTTGAAAATTGCTATACCGGACTTAGAATCAAAAGGAATCAGAAAAGATGGAAGGCAGGCATTGGTGGTACATAGCCTTGGATCTGGACTTGGTGGCAGCTGCTCCAGTCCTCACCTATCTTAAGAAAGACTATTTTGGTTTTACATTTCCTCTTCAGTTCTAGTCCATGCATTTGGACCAAAGGATTCAGGGAAAGAGAGAGAGAGAGATGAAAATGGATTTAAGAAGTTAAGGTTGTGGGAGAGAGAATGTATTCATTAAGAAAACAGCCGAAACCGGTTTGGCTCAGTGGATAGAGTGTCGGCCTGCGGACTCAAGGGTCCCGGGTTCGATTCCGGTCAAGGGCATGTACCTGGGTTGTGGGCACATCCCCAGTGGGAGATGTGCAGGAGGCAGCTGATCGATGTTTCTCTCTCATCGATGTTTCTAACTTTCTATCTCTCTCCCTTCCTCTCTGTAAAAAATCAATAAAATATATTTAAAAAAAAAGAAAACAGTTATGGAATCAAATTTGTTTTCTTTGGAGAAGGCAAATGGGTGGTTAAATTCTTGCCTTGGAGTATAGGCAGTGATTTTATGCAGGGGATATAGACAAATTATTCCTTATGTCTGAAAAGACTAACAAGAGGAATGAATTAAGTTAGGGCTGGAGAGATTTCAGAATGATAAGGAGTAATCAGAGAAAGCCTTCCCTGGAGAACCCTGGAGAACCCTGGAACAGAATTAGACAACCACTCACTCAACCAGTTTTTCTTGAGAATTGTCAGGGTTTGGGGCAGGAGGAGGGGGCGTGCAGATGTTTTTATCCAGATGTTCAGCCTTAGCAGAAATGTAGGTGCTTAGCTGGTGGCCCTGAAGCGGTAACAAGTCTCAACCTCAGGAGCAAATGGATATTCATGCACCATCCTGAGCAACAGAAAAGCTTTCTGGACTGTATGTCTCCCCTTTCCTGACTGTAAAAAGGGATCATAAAGTTGCTTTTTGCTCTTTGATGTTCAGGAAAAGTCACAGGTTTATATGCAAAAATAAGTTCTTTGGAAAATTAATAGTCTGACTCCAGCCCACATCAGCCAACTATCTGCACATCATATTCTGGGCACACCATGTATTCCCACCATTTCTCAAACATACTGTGCTCCTTGACCCATGGCAAGGAGCTTTGCTTAAAATGAGTTTCCTTAACCCCCCCTCCCCCCTTTCTCTGCTGTGGCCAATTCCTACTCATCTTTTTGAGGCCCAGCTTAAATGCCATTGCCTCTGTGGAATGTCTGTCCCCGCTGCCGCCCACCCCCCCACCTCAAGCTGAGTCAGATTGAGACCTATTTCTGTGTCGCTGAACTTTTTTGTCCACATCGCTGTCTCCTCTTGAGACTGAGCTCATGTGGATAGGAATCATATTTCAGTCAGTTTGTCAATTGGTCAGTCAATAAGCAAATAATTATTGGGCACCTACTGTGTCACAGGCATCATGCCAAGCACTGCAGACACACCCATGAACAAGATGGATCGGATTACTTCCCTCCCATCTGGGTGGGATGCTAATAGATAAAGAGGCAGTCACAATACAATTTGATAAGTAAAAAATCCTGGCTGGTGTTGCTCAGTGGTTGAGCATCAACCTAAGAACCGGGTTTGATTCCAGGTCAGGGCACATGCCTGGATTGTGGGCTCGATCTCTGGGGCGGGCGGGGGGATGGGGGGGGCATTCAGGAGGCAGCCAATCAATGATTCTCTCTCATCATTGATGTTTCTATCTCTTTCTCCCTCTCCCTTCCTCTCTGAAATCAATAAAAACAAATTTTTAAAAAAGACATATATAAATGTTGGCAGCCAGATAGCATGTGGTACATTTAAGGAAGAGAAAGAAGTTCATTATTGCTAGAGAATAACACTGGCAAGAAATAGGGACAGAAAGGAGACCAGGGGCTGTGTTATTGTGTGCCTTGTGAGCTCTACAGGAAGACTAAACTTCATCCTAAGAGCAAGGAAGGACATCTGAAGGGTTTTAAGCAGGGAAGTGGTATCTCAGATTTGCATGTGAAAAGATGATTCTGGATGCAATTTGAGGAACAGAGAGGCAGGAGGTGCTATTAAAGGCAGGGAGAGAAGTTAGGAAGGATTCTGGTGAAATAATGATGGCCTGCTTCAACGGGTAGCAGCAACAATGAGGACAAATGCATTGTTGGCAGAGGTGTCTCACGGGTAGAATGGACAGTTTGGTGGTTTATAGGACAAGTGGAGGGTAGAGGTGGTGATGGAGGAAAGGACTCAATGGAAGCTTCCTGGCTCCTTTCTTGGACAATGTTTAGTGGGGTTATGTTAGTTTCCTAGAGCTGCTGCAACAAGTGTCACAACCTGGGTGGCTTAGAACAACAGAACTTACTGCTGCATAGTTCTGAAGGGCAGAAGTCTGAAATCAAAGGGTTGGTGGTGCCATGCACCAACCATCTAATGGTTTTAGGGAGGATCTGTTTCATGCCTCTCTCCTGGATTCTGGTACCCTCAGGAGTTTCTTGGCTTATAGACGGCTGTTTGTTCTCTATGTCTCTTTCACATGGCATTCTTCTCGTGTCTGTGTCAAAATTTTCCCTATTTATAAAGACATAAATCATTGGGATAGGCCTACTGTATTCCTCATCTTAGTTAATTATATCTGCAACTACCCTATCCTACATAATAAAGAGCTAATATGCTAATTAGACCTGACGGCGGGATAACCTTCAGGAATGACCAGTGGGTGGAGGGTGGGGCCGAGAGGACTGCGAGGGCCTACTCTTGCATGAATTTCGTACATCGGGCCTCTAGTTTCTAAATAAGGTGACATTGTGAGGTACTGGGAATGAGGACATCAATACATCAATTTGGGGGGGGCATAATTTAACCCAAATTGGGAGAGGTAGTATCACTCACTAAGACAAAGAGCTCATGTGGTGGGCCAAGTTTGGTGATAGAGAGATGAAGCCTTAAGCTTGGGGCATGTTGTATTTGTTGGCCATGTGAAAAATCCTCAAGAAGGTGTTTAGAAAACTATTTGATATATTGGGCTGATACTTAGGAGAAGGAAGGTATGAGCTGGTCTGGGAGTATAGGTTTGAGAGTCTTCAGCATGTAGGGTGGATAAGATGGTGAACCTTTGGGAAAAGTCAGACTATGTGGGAAAAACGACCAATTCTTCTTTGCAATTCCAATTCATCTTTGCCTCTGCCATAGCTCTAAGTGTTGGATGAATCAGTGCATGATAAAGTAAAACTGTTCAACTCTGCATGGCTCATTCCTCTGGCTCTGTGACATAAAGGGAACATACTCGGTAGGAAGGAGAAACAAGCATCCTTAGTTTTCACTTTACATTCACCTAGAGCAGCGATTTTCAACCAGTGTGCTGTAAGGCTTTTTAAAACATGCAATACCTGACTATTTAATCGAGGACACTGACTTCTTTTCTTTTAGGTTGTCAAACAAAAAAAATGATAACAGCCAACACAATAGCCATCAGGCATGAATGAATAAAAATTATACCTTTTTAGTCAGATCAGCAAAAATATATATATATTTGGGTGTGCCGCAGAATTTTAGTAAGTAGCTTATGTGTGCCATTAGATGAGAAAAGGTTGAAAATCGCTGATCTAGAGACTAATTTAGTAAATTTGTCAAAGGCTCCCCCTGGGGAAAGCCCTGAGGCCAGGGGCAAGGGATCCTAGGGTCCTGCCCATCTCTTGACTTGCAAGAGCAGGAACAGGAGAGGTATATGAGTCTTGCTGTAGTTTGCAGCAACATTTCCTTTTTACTTGAAAAATTTCACCTTTGCCATCAGCCCAGCTTTGCAGCAAACTAAACTGTACTGAAGTTTCCAAATAAAGCCTTTCCACACCACCTCCTTTCCCTTCAAATCCAGAAACTGATAGTAATTTGATATTGAGGGAATTTGGGGCCAAGCGGCTCTCCCACCTGGCTGCACTGGTGTGTGAGCTACAGGGCAGGGGGGTGGGGGGAATGTGGGGGATGTGGGGGTGGTATAATCGGCTGCTGGGCGGTTCATCCAGCCTTCTTTGTGCCTGTTGCCTGGTGACATCCAGAGGCCCTTATCTCAGAACCATACTCTGGCTGCTATTGGTCCGCTGGTGGCATTTGTTGACAATAGACACTTCGCTGGCCCTGGACTCTGAAAGAGACCTCAGGAGCTTGGATTTCAGGCTGCAGTGCTTGTCCAAATGCAATTCCTTAACTCTTTATGCTCCTGTCCAGGAAGACCCTGCCACAGCCGCTAGAGTGTGTCCACCCAGATCCCTAGCCCGTCCCTCTCTGCCTCAGAGTGTGCAGTCGGGCAGCGGATTTTCTTCTCTGCTCTGCCTCTGGCAGGACAGGGTTTTCTTACCTTTTCACATCTGCCTGGGTTTCCTTGTGAGACAGTTTAAAACAAATAGACTTTGTTGGCATAACAAGTCATCTGAGCTGAGCTAGGAAAGGCAGTCAATATTAGCAAGAGAAAAGATTTGTTTTGTCAATATGCTAGTCTGAAGAATCTGAAAGACCTAAGCCTCTTCTTGGGTAGACAGGTCTGTAGATGTGGTCCACAGCTTCCCTGAATGGAGCTGTGGCCAGGCAGGAGAGAGACTGAAAGATCGGGGGACTATGGGGAAGGTGGAGAGGGTGTGAAACCAGACAGAGAGGGATTCTGGGTGCCACTAAGCTGGTCCCTGTTGAGCCAATGAGTGAATCCAGCCCAAAGGGGTGGTGTCATTTATGGAGACCAGATCTCCACTTGGATGAGCACTCAATATCAGGCAGCTCCCTGGCCTGCCCTACCGCCTTGCATCCTCCCTGTCTTCTGTCTCCAGCACCCTTTAGGAAATGGGTCAGCTGAGGGGCAGCTGGAGGAGGAATGTACAGGCCCAGCTTCATAGAAAAGCCCCCATACCTACCCCCACACCCTCACGTCTTTCCTCGCACCTGTAACAAAACCACTAACCTTTAGGCAGGGAAAGCAGAGGATCTTGCAAAGACCAAGGAAGATGCACAGAAAGGGGACAGTCACACTAGAAACCCCAAGGAACAACTGTTGCTAGCAGAAGGATGATCTAAGAAAATGCAGGAAGCAGCATAAATATGACCTAAGAAAATGCAGGAAGCAGCATAAATATTTCTATGGGGTTCAAGCTGCATATTCAAGATGAACAGGCTCATGTCTACAGTAGCCAGCACTCCAGAACAAGTAGGGTTTGGGGCTGAGGCAGAAAGGCCAGGACCCCTTGTTCAGGGAGACAAGTCTATTGGGTTCCATGGGTCACAGGGGCCCACTGGAGCCCAGATGTCCTGGTTGTCTCTGACTGAAGAGCACTGTTGGGTTGGATGCAGTGAAAGAAGCCCTCTCTCCAGCAGGGCTTCGGATCATATTTATGCTGCTTCCTGCATTTTCTTAGGTCATCCTTCTGCTAGCAACAGTTGTTCCTTGGGGTTTCTAGTGTGACTCTCCCCTTTCTGTGCATCTGAGAGCCAAGGACAAGGAGCCATTTATGCCCAATGCAGGTGTAATGTGCCTGCTGGGAACACAGTAGTGCTTTGCCACCACCTGTTCCACATCCATTTGGGCTAAGAGCCAATAGAAAATATCTCCCGAGTTGGGCACAGCTAGATTTTAGTTCTTCTCCTTTTTTCTTTTCTTTACTTTTTTTTTTTTAAAAGAGGGGACTGGTTCTAATTTAACAACAATCACTTTCAACTATGTCATGGTTTTGTTGGTCTTTGCTTATAGGCATTATTGAGAATGGAAGAAGTGCTGGGATAATAAATATGGTAATATCTCTTGCAAAATTAAAAGTGGAAAAAGGTGAATGTCACATAGCATGGATCAGTGAGTGACCTTGAAATCAACTCTGACTCTGAAACAACATTTTTAAGAGAGTTTCTGAGCTTGCTAGGGCTCCTGTAACCAAGTACCACAAACTGGGTGGCTTAAACAACAGAAATTTACTGCCTCATAGTTTGGGGGCTAGAAGTCTGAGATCAAGGTGTCAGCAGGTTGGTTCCTTCTGGGGGCTGTAGGGAGAATCTGCTCCAGGCCTCTCCCCAAGCTTCTGATGGTTTGCAGGCAGCTTTGACATCCCTTGAGAAGTATCACCCCTACCTCTGCCTTTATCTTCACATGATGTTTTCTCTGTGTGCATGTATGTGTCCAAATGTCTTCTTTTTATAAGGATCCCAGTCATAATGGATCAGGGCCCTTTCTACTCCAGTATGACCTCATCTTAACCAATTTTTCCTACAATGACCCTATTTCCAGGTAAGGTCACATTCTAGGCAGTGAGGGTTAGGATTTTTGAATCTGGGGGGAATGCAACTATAACAGAGAGCTTTTGAACATTTGGTAAAACAGTCATCTCTAGAAACCAATATGAGTCCACCAAGAACACGCCACATCAGTCTAACCAGATGTCCTTGTCTCACAACGTTAAAGGTGAGTAGCTAGATTTACCTGGAGAGATGGGCAGGAGCCAGAGCCCGATTGCCCTCCTGGCTACACTGAAGGAGTTGCGTAATGTAAGGCCTGACTTCTCATTTGTTCCAGGGTCTCTAAAATTCAGATGTGAAGCAGTTTGACAAGGAAATTAACCCCCAAGTGGCTTCAACACTTGGCCTGGTGGCCAAGGAGCTATCACAGTTACCAGGATGACAGTCATTATGTACGCAGGGCAGCAATGTTCAGAATCATTTGCAACGAAATCTCTAAAGCTTGCAAAACAACTGAACTTCCCTTGTCATCATACTACTTCCTTTTAATTTCCAAACCTCATTTGCACCTCTTCCCACAGAGTCTGTCTGAACGAAAGAAAATCTTGTTTTTCGCCAGGAATAACAGTGCGAAGGAGTGTGGGTGGCAGAGCCCTAAAGCCCAAGCTTGGGCCTCCATTTCCCGCCATTGTTCCCGTCAGGTTCCCAAACACTCGCAGGGGCTGTCCTGGGGGGAGTTTTTCCAGATAAAAAATGGCCTGGTTGGCTGCCAGTGATTCAGGCAGGTTCACAGCCCCAAACCTGTTTTATCTCTCTTGCTTATCACTTATCATCAGCTGCCAGGAGACAGACAATAGGGACAAAGAGGCATTTTGGCTGAGCCAGGTCTTAGGTAGCCCCAAGGGTTTTAGAGGCCTCCAAACAACCAGACTCAGACAGTCTCAGCAGGTCCACCTAGGTTTCCCTGCTGGGCGTCCTTTCCGTGTGAAAGCAGCAGGTTCCAGTGGGGTCCCTCGGCAATACAGCATTTCCTCGGGGCCATACAGCAGAAATGGATCTCTCTGTGTCTATCATTTATCCCTTCTTCAGACCCACTGTTTCAGGAAGCCCAGGACTTCAAGTGTCCACGGGAGAAGAGGCTCCAAAAGACTTTTCAGAAAGTTGTTATATTCCTCCCGCCCTCCCCCGCCCTGCCCCAAAACTTGATTTAACTTAAAAAGTAATCCTGGTGTTAAAACTAGTGGAATTTGAATAAACTCTGAATTGGACTAATTTCCTGATTTTGATATTCTGTTACAGTTATGCAAGGGTACAATATTTTTGCAACTTTCTGTGAATCTGTCATTATTTTAAAGTAAAGATGCTATTTAAAGAGGGTAGGGGTAAGGGGGAGAGATCAGCCAAAGGACTTGTATGCATGCATTTAAGCCTAACCAATGGACACAGACGACAGGGGGGCGAGGGTATGAGTGGGGCGGGGGGCGGGGGGGGGGGGGGGGTTAAGGACACATATGTAATACCTTAATCAATAAAGAAATTTTTTAAAAGTAATCATGATGGTTCCTCCAAACCCAGTTAATATGCCTTGTCTTTGAAAAGCCGCATAGCGTAAATATCTGAGAACACAGGATATAAGCCAGACAGACATCAATGTAAATGCAGGCTTCACGCCTACAAGCTGTGTGACTTTGGACAAGTTACTTCATCCCTCTGAGCTTGGTTTCCTTATCTAGAAGATAAATCTTAGTGCTTCCCTGGTGGGGTGAGTGTAAAGAATAAATGAGGTAACTCAGTGGAAAGCACCTAACAGGGTGAATGGTAAAGCACTTAATGCCTTTTTAAAACTGTAATCTCTTCCGGCCAGGTGTGGCTCTGTGGTTGAGCGTCCACCCAGGAACCAAGAGGTTGCTGGTTGATTCCCGGTCAGGGCACATGCCTGGGTTGCAGGCTCGATTCCCAATGGGGGGGTGTGCAGGAGGCAGTCGATTGATGTTTCTATCTCTCCCTCTCCCTTCCTCTCTGAAATCAATAAAAAAAAAAAAAAAAAATTGTAATCTCTTGAATAGAGAAGCCAGGTGTGTATTTTCAAAAAGCTCAGAAAGTCATGTGTGTAGCTGAAATAAATTTTTTAGAGAGGCCTCAATGGTGAAGGTCCACATCTAGATGGACATAATACAAATGAGTCAAATGCCTGTGGAAGAATTGTTTGAATACTGTCCTAAATTTTTCCCTATAAATTGTCCCAAGCCCCAAGTTTATTAATGTGGAACTATATTACACAATTAACGTAAGCAACATTCAATTTCCACTGCAAATAGGAATTGGCTGAAGCCTACCAGCCAGGTGCCCGGGGCTGTGGTGGGGCAGGAAGCAGCAGGAGCTGAAAGATGCTGGGCCCTATTGCCCCTACCTCCTGAGTGAGAGCTAATTAAAGGGAACATATTTGTGAAAGGGCCACCTTGTCCAGGGGAAGCCTCTGGGTTCTCACCAGCACCTCCTGGGGATTTAAGAATAGGTCCAGCTTTGGTCATTCTCTTTCTAGCCCTCCTTCCCTTCCCAAGCCCTATATTCCGGACAACCCAGTTACTCATCATTTCTCAGGCACCATCTGGGTTTGTGCAGTGAGGTTGTCCATCCACCTGGCTCCTCCCTCCATCCACTCCTGCAGGCTCATTCACCTTGGCCGGTTCCATCCCACCCATTTTTCAAAGCTGCCACCAAATGTCTTATCTTCCTTGAAGCCTTCTCTGCACCACCTCCTTTGAACTCTCCTAGCAGCTGGTCTGTCTCTTTCTCACAGCCTTTATCACATTCACTCAACAGAAATCTACATGTTCTATCACCAGGCTCTGCACTGGGTCCCAGAGAATCAGGGGTGGGTAACAGAGTGTGCGTGTGTGAGCACAAGGGTGTTGGGGTGGAGATGGGTGTCAAGTAAATACCCACAAATAAGTATACATTGCAAATTGTGGTAATTGCTCTAAGGGATTAAAGAATCATTATGTGTGGTTTAAAGGCAGCTCTAGTTTAGAAGGAGAGACCAGGAAAGGCCCCTTTGAGGAATAAACACTTAAACTGAGATGTGATGGATCAGTTGAAATTATCTTTTACCTAAGTGAAGAGTGGGGGTAAGAGCCTTTCATGAAAAACAATAGATATGAAGCCCACAAGGCCAGAGAATGCTGGGGTATTTGAAGAACTGAAAGGAGATGGTGAGGAAGCAGAGGAAGTGAAGGTAGTAGGAAGTCCAATCATAGAGGACTGTGAGGTCATGGTAAGCATTTTGAAAATTTTACCAAGTACAATAGAAACTATTAAAGACTTCTAAATAAATAAAGTAATGTGGTCTGCTATGTAATTTTAACTACTCCTCCGGCTGCTATGTAAAAACAGAAGCAAGACTATAAGTGTGGCTACCAAGAGATTGTCCCATCTCCAGGTGAGAGATGGTGGTGGCAGTAGGCGTGGTGAGAGATCGTAGATCTGCTTTGGAGGTCTGGCATTTTATTGGATATGGAGACTGAGAGAGAAGGTGTTAAAGATTACTCCCAGATTAAAGCTTGGACATCTGACTGGATGATAGTTCCACCCAATGAGAAGAGCCATGTGGGAAGAATAGCAGGTGAAAGTGGAAATGTCTGAGGTATAATTATAGAGATAACATTGAAAGTAGAGATGTCCAGTAGGCAGTTAGATTTACTGAACTGGAGTTCAGAAGAGAGGTCAGGATTGGAGACATACATTCAGAAAGCAATCAGCATATAGATTTAAGTCATGTGAGTGAATGAGATTGTCTGGGACCAAGGTGTAGAAAGGGATGAGAAGAGTCTTGAAGAGGAGAGCAGAGAAGAGGAGAGGGGAACTGAGAGAGTTGAGAAACGATGATTGAAAACATACAGAATCAAGCTTTAGAGAACCCTATGTTCTACCTTGTATTAAAATAATCTCTGTTCCTTTGATTTAGTCAAATTTGTATCCTGGATTAGGCAGTGAATCTTAAAGAATTTGCTGGGCTCTGAATTGTAAGTGTAAATTTGCTCAACGAACACTGATTGAGGATATACTATGTGCCAGGCACTGTCGTAGGAAATGAGGGTAAACTATGAGTAAGGCAGTCTCTGCTTTCAGGGATCTCACAGATTAATGAAGGGGACAGACAAAAGAAGACACCAATGTCAGTGACACCTACATCAATCACCGTGATGTAGCTCTCTAGATGCTAGGTATATGCCTACAGATTTTCACTCACTATTTCACATAATACTGAAACCGACCAATGCAGTGGCTAATATTATCCTCATTTTATAGATAAAGGAGATGAGACTAATATAATTTAAATTATTTGCCTAACACCATCCAACTGGCTGATAGAGTGAAGATGTGAATTCAGCCTTGCATGGCTCCCTCTCTGGGCTCTTAGTATCACCTAAGTATTTCTCAAATGTAGTTTCCTCATCCCTGGGGCAGATGTCACTGCCCTCTTCTTTCCTGCCTCTGGTTCCTGCCACAGCCTCCTTACAGCTCCCTAACTCAAAAGTCTCCCTGGTTTGATCCATTCTTATTATAACCAGAGTGTTCTTGAACCACAAATCTCAGGTCTATCTCTTGCTCATCTCTATATCTCCAGCACGTACCATGGTGTCCGGAAAATAATAGTCACTCAGTAAATACGTGTTTAAATAAATGAATGAGTGAGTGAAGGATTAATTATAAAGTACTAGGATGTATTCAGTGCCAAATGAGTAGTACAGACAATAAGTGTAAGAGAAAGGAGGAAGTGACCACTTCCAGTCGGGATAGCCACAGAAGCTTCACAGATAAGAAGAAATTTATGCTGGGCCTTGCAGGAGGAGATAACACATGTGAAAGTGCTGGCCCAGTGCCGACCTGCAGTTGGTGTTGAATAAAGGTGAAATGAATCGCATTTGGCTGGGCTGAATCAGAGGACATTCCATCAGGGCAGGTGGTGGGGGCAAAGGTTCAAAGGTTCCAAAGTGGAAAAACACAAGGCAAGTTCAGCGAACAACGAAGGGACCTGTTTGACTGAAGCAAATGATTTGCATCCAGGAAGATGAGTAGATTGGAAGCATAGATGGGGGGCAAGCTGTGGACTATGCAGAGGAGATATCTCATACTTTTGTCCAGAGTGGTCAGTATGCAAAGGCCACACTGCTGCCTACACCATGTTTTCTGTCAATGAGGTGTCAATTTGAACTTGATTAAGGAATCCTTTAAACAATGCAGCAAAACAACTAAAATACTCAGGGTCGTGAGATGGGGGCAGAATGAGTGAGGTGCAGGATTAGGAAATTATTTGGTGTCTCTGTAGTGGAAATAATAGGCCAAAATAACTGACCAGTTTTCATTTTTCTCTGCCTCTCTAGTTTTGCCTGAATCAGAGAGCAGATGAATTGACCTAGGAAAAAAGTTACTTTAAGCAGGAAATGCAGTAGGGAGGAGAATGGGAAATCCTAAAATCACGTCAGGAGAGGAAGCAGTCAGTGCTGGTCAGGCTGAGAAGAATGGGACCCACTTGCTGCACTTGGCTCCCGGCCTGCTCTCGGGAATAGCCTACCTGTAAGATGCTTGACAGCACAGGGTAGTGACAGTTGGGCATGTGGCATGGCCACTGGCTGTTTGGAGCCAACACCAATAGTACACTGTGTGTGGAGAAGGAAAGCAAAGAATGTAGTTGGGCAACACACAGGAGAGCTCTGTCCCCTCACCAAGCCCACCTGCATCCTGGGTGTGACTGAAAGGAGATAGCATGCTGCAGCGAAAAAGACTTTGGAAGGGGAGTTCTGTGTCAAGTTCCCATCTCTGCTATATACAGGTTGTGTGTCCTTCACAAGCCCCTGAAACGCTTTAAGACTCGGTCTTTCTCATCTGTTGTTCTAATGAGGAAGGTGGGCTAAGGGTTCTTTCCAGATCTCAAGTTCTATGATTCTCCCATGCTTTGGCTCTAAAACGTAGAAGCAATAGCATGTGTATAGAAAGAGAAACAGATTTGTTATAAGGAACTGGTGATTGTGAAGGCTGGCTAGTCCAATATCCACAGGGTAGATTGGCAGGCTAGATCTAGGGGAGCTGATGCTCTAATTTCAGTCTGAGGGCTGCCCCTGTAGTACAGGGAAGAGATGATCTTGCAGACAAAATCTGAAGGCAGGCTCTCTTGCTTGGGGGAGGCTGGTCTTTTTGTTCTATTCAGGACTTCAACTGATAGGATGAGGTCCAACCATGTTAGGGAGAGCAATCTGCTTTACTCAAGGTTCACTGATTTAAATATTAATCTCATCCAAAAACTCTCTCACATAAACACCCAGAAAAATGTTGACCCAATATCTGTGTACCCATGGCCCAGCCAAGATGACACATAAAATTAACCATTACACCTTGTTATCCAGTCTTAGATTCTGTGCCAGGTCTCACTCACTTTTTGCCCCAGCCACTAAAGAGCATTCCCTATGCCTGTCCTGTTATTTTCCATCCTCTATTCCTTTGCTTACACAGTGCCCTCTATCCCTACCCATCTATATCTCTGTTCCTTATTTAAATCCTACATTTCTTTCACAAGTAACTCATTTAACACCTCCTCCTGAGAGCACTGTCATCTATAATAAAAGCGTAATATGTTAATTAGACTGAACATCCTTCTGGACGAAGTCGGGGCTGCGAGGAAAGCCCAAGTTCTGAGTGCCTGCCAGAGGGAAGCTGGTGCTGGCAGCCGAGGGAAGGGAGGCCTACTATTGCATAAATTTCGTGCATCAGGCCTCTAGTATTCTAATAAGAAATCTCAGATAATTTCCACAATCTTAGTTCCTCTTCTGTAAATAGGAATGATTCCTATCTTAGTAAAAATTGAATGAGGTAATACATGTCAGATATAGAACAGTTGTCTCACTGTCATGAGCGTTGATTTTTTATTGCTATTCTCTATCTGTCTCCCATGCCATACTAGAGATGTTTGGAAAAAAAAAAATAACTGTGGCTTGGGATTTCACAGTTATCTTAAAGATAAAGTGCTTTGAACACAGACTACACATACACATACTTTATTTCTGCTCTTCTTTTTCATTGTAACTCAACAGTCTTCAACTTCCAATGTTTGTAAGAATTACTGCCCAGAGTTGTAAACACATAACAATGTCTACTCTATTTACAGGAATTAAAGGAAGTTGAAGGATAATTGTGACCATATGTGATTTTTGTCTTTTGCACTGACTCTGTGTAGAATCTAAACAATGACTCTGCTTTGTAGGTTTGGTTTTAACTACCAACTCCTTTCTCCCTAGGTTACTGATGAAGCTCTGGGTGGGAAGTGGCCAGCAAAACGTCAGCCCTCGGCAAGGTTGAGTTGCTCTTGGTTTCCTCACTCCGCCTCTACTTTCAATGTTGGTCTGCAGTGCTGATGCCTACTGAAGCCTACCAGCTTAGAGCTCTCAGAAATGCTCCAAGTCTGAACCTTAAAGGGTTGGCTTTCTGGCTCAATTACTAGCAATTTGGCAACTGTATTTCAACAGCCTGTCGTTCACTATTGTGGGGAAATGTAAATGAGGGACTCTGAGCCCACAAGGGGCAAATGCCTCGTAATTCTGGTGTCACCCAGTCATGAAGGCCAGAGAGATGCAAATGACTAACTTGAGACAAAGAGGTGCCTGGACGTCACCTTCAGCAGTGAAACCATGATGGAAAAAAATGGCCCAGGACCCTTGATACAGACAGAGTGAGAAGAGGAAGGGTGAGGTGAGCATCATCTTTGAAAATGAAAGCAGAGGTTATAGGCTCACACATGCTCTTATTTACTACATTTTGGAATTTATCAGGAAGTCTGGCCCAGTGGAGAATAGAAACTTGGTAAGATTCCAGTATCTGTTTTATTTCCCCATATTTGCAACTCATTTTCCCCCTGGCTGTGCTGCTGTTGGGAACAGCAGTTAGACCTGTGGAACTGCCTTTGAGGGGTGCCAGGAGAGATAGCCGAAGCAGCTGCCTCCCTCCTTATCAGGCTCTGGTGGGGAAGAAAGGTCCTTAAAGTATCCAATAGTTGGAGGCTGCCACTCAAAGGCCAAGTGTGCACCCCTGGGACCTGTTGTAAACCAGCAGAGAGAGCTTCACTAGCAGGCCTGGGGCTGAGAAGGCCCTAGTTCCAAGCAGTATGAAGTCCCCGTGAGGCTCCTCAACAACCTCTGCAATGTTCAACTTAAAATACCACCCCAGCTCCAATATCCCTTATAAACGTTCTTTTATATACATGTGTGTGATATCTCCCTTTAGACTCTCAGCTCCTTGGTCATGTTATCACCCCCAAGGTCTGTCTATTATAGGGTGTTGACTACAGAGACCCCACTTTAATTATTGCTGTTACTGCTATGTAACAACAAACTACCCCAAACTTAGTAGCTTGAAACAATAGAGCTGTACTATTTTTCTTGGTTCTGCCATTTGGTCTGTGTTTAACTGAATTATTTGTACCACATGGCACTGGCTGGGACACCAGCTGGGTTGCATTCAGCTGGTCAGTGTGGCTATGCTGGAAGGACTAGAAGGCCTTCTCATACGTCTGGTTCTTTGGTGATCCTCCACATGACCTCTCCCTCCCTCTCTTTGTCCATTCAATAGTCTAGTTACCACTTCTTTACAGTATGGTGGTGGCTTCCAAGAGCAGAAGTAAAAGAGGATCTATTACATTTAGATACATCACATACGTCCTTTCAACATGTTACCAATCAAAAACAAGTAGTGAGATAGTTTACATTCTTATTTAAATTTTTGTACTAAATTTCAAACTTTCGTGTGGATTTTATACCTACAGCACCACATTTTAAGTGCTTCGGGGCTACATGTGACTAGTGGCTACCATATTGGACAGGGCAGAGCTGGACAATCTATTCATCTTCCTTTTCTCTAAAGTAAGGATGATAAGGTAGAATAGACAAGCATTTAATGTGTATATTGTAGTGCTATTGTGACTGTAAATGTAAAAGGATACACTAAACAGTTGGCAAGTACCTTGCATGTAATAAGAGCTCATTAAATGTTTGTCTTAGTCTATCTCGGCTGTTAAAACAAAGTACCATAAATTGGGTGGCTTATAAACAACAGTTTTGGAGGCAGAAAGTCTAAGATCAAGGTGATGGCAGATTTAGCGTCTGGTGAAAGCCCACTTTCTGGGTCATAGATGGCCATATCTGTGTGTCCTCACATAGTGGGAGGGGTACATAGCTCCCTGAGGCCTGTTTTATGTGGTCACTAATCCCATTCATGAGGCCTCTAATCACCCCCCAAAGGCCTTATCTCCTAATACCATCATGTTGGGAGTTAGGTTTCAGCGCATGAATTGGGGAAGCGGGGCATAAAGATTCAGACTACTGTTGGACCCATTCCATTGTTTATGGGTATTTCAGGAATGGAGATCCTCTCAAGCTTGCTCAAGTAAAGCTATGTGTTCCTTGAGCTGGAGAGCATTTATAATCTGCTTTTACCTGGGGCTCTTAACCAAGTTTTTCCTTTTTCTCATCTCTCAAATTTTCTTGAAATTCTGTTTCTCTCCACATACCTGCTTTGCTTTCTCCAGCATCCTTTGTCATGGTTCATCACAGCTCCTCCAGCCTTTCTTGCTATGACATGACCTTTTGATGAACTATGACTGACTGATTACTGGTTTGGGTTCTCCATGTTTCCCAATTCACATTCCCAGGAGAGGTAATCTGATTGGCCTGGTTCACCCTTTCATGCCAGTTCATGTCCTATTTCACCTGAGAATGGGCTGCCTTTGGTTGAGGTGCCCATCTTTGGTCCAATCATATGCAGTTAGGGATGTACCTTTATGTGGTACTCAATAGGGCCACCTGGAAATCAGGAGGTGTGGGTGGGGTAGGTTTCCTCAGCGGAGATGTGGACAGACAGTCACTGATTGATATCACAATACACTATTTCTCACTGTCACTGGGGTTTCCCAGTTGAGTTTATCAGTCTGACCCTTTACTTGCTACTGTCCTTGACTTGGAATAGCTTCACTGAGCAGCAATGCATATAACTGGGGTCTGCAAGAACCCCGCTTGCTGAGGAAGTCTTGTTAGGTGTAAGGCAGCACTCAACCTCCCAGTGGGAGGGGGATGTACACAGCTTCCCTCCTGCAATTGCCGAGAAACCCATTCTTGGCCCAGACATTTATCGCAACAGGTTAATACAAGTGCTTACTTTGCCAACACCCCCATAAATCAGTGTTTTTCTAAGTGGGATTTGTCGTGTGACCCTCTTGCATTAGAATCAGCTGGGAATGCTCATAAAAATGCAGATTCTGCCCTAGCCAGTTTGGCTCAGTGATTAGAGTGTCAGCCCTCGAACTGAAGGGTCCTGGGCTCGATTCCAGTCAAGCAGTCAAGGTCACATACCTCGGTTTCAGGCTCAATACCTGGCCCATAGGTAAGTTTAATATACAGAGAGTGTAAGAAGCATTGAACTAAACCATCTTGTGAACCTCATCTATTTCAAACAGTGCTGCTCCATTCCCTAGATTTCATGAAAACCCCTTAGGACACTTGATTAACAGAACACAGAATTCTTTTTAGAACTTTTCAGGTAGTTGAAGGTCCATCCAAGTATCTCAGAAGCAGATGTAGATAAGCATGCAGGTCCTGGCCACCATCTGTTCTGATCCAAACCCCTGGATTCAATCAGGGAGCACCCACACTTTGCCCCTGACTTGACACTTCCCACGGGACAGCAAAGGGACTTACCTGGCATCTCTTGTGCAATAAATCAGCACAAATCTCCACCCTGGATAGAGGGCCTCCTGGCTGTCTGCCTGAGTCACAGCTCAATGGGATAAGCCCTAAGAAACCCCAGGCAGTGCAAGTGGGGCTGCCTCTGCAGAATCACAATGGAGCCAGTGTTTGCATTAGAGCCAGACAATGACTCTGATTCAAGGGACAGGATGCCAAGGCTGAAGGGTGCTCTGGGTAAAGGGGAGGACCTGGGCCCCTTTCTTGGCTCAGTCTTTGCCTGGAAATGATTGCACTTTTGTCTTTAATCCTATTTGTCTTATTTTTTTTTCCTTTCATATCTTCAGGAGCACAAATAACCACCCATTTATTCCAAGGTAATCACATCTTTTTCATATTTGACCCAGAATTTAGAGACTATCTACACCAGCCTGTCATTGCAGTATGTGGACAAGAGGTGTGCACTATCCAGATTCTGGAGAAAATGAAGTAATCTCCTTAACATTGGGGCAGAATTGACATCTGGCCTCTCTCACAGTCAACACTGAGCGCTTTCGCAATTCCTCACCACAGTGTATCACAGATTTCCAGCTCGTCAGTCTAGATATTTTCATTCCTACTCTAGGACAGAAGCCATCATTTGATTTGTGAGCACTTAATGAATTATGTACTTCCTAGAGAGACTTTCCCTTAAGCAGCTGTCTTTAACAGTGTCTGAGAAGTCTTCAAAGCAGGTCAGATGTACAAATATGGTTCCTATATGATGCCTGCTTACTCACTAAACAAAAACCTACTGTCCTCTCTTTCCAGCCTGGAGCTGGGTGAAGTATATTTAAGTTTCCTGCCTCGTCCTGAATATATCTCACTTTAAAAGGATGACTGAAGAGAGAGAGAAATAAACACAGGCCTATGAAAATCAACTTTAACATAAAAAAAGGAAAAAAAAAGGCCCAATATTCTAGAATAAAATGTAGATTTTTCTGCCTCTGCTATAGATTGTTTTTTTTTTTTTTTGGTGGGAAATAAAAATATTTTTTAGAAACGATTTGCCTTGTGTTTGCAGTAACTATTAGTAAAATTCTCTTATGAGATAAGAATAAGGCTTATTGAAAATACAATTGGCCAAATTAGAAGTGACTTCATAGAATTTAAAATGCAGCACACATTGTCATCCATCTTGGGTTTAGAAAAATAATAACTATAACACTACAGAAAAAGTATATTAAGAAAAGGATAACCTGAATAAATTATACCAGAAAACAGAAGAAAATAAAATGATATGTAAATGAGAGTTAAAAATAGCTAGGATGAAGAACAGTTCTATCTTATTAATTAGTACTATTGAGGATGGCAAACTGAAGCAGTAATAAATGAAAATATTCGTGACTTTACAAACAAAATCAATCTAATTGAATGTGCATTCAATGTGTTTTATCCAAAATAATCAACAGCTCCAAAAACATTGACAACTAAAAGAGTTTTAATAGAAAGAATGATTTAATCTTAAAAAAAAGAAAGAAGCTATTGACAAAAAGGAAACAAAAGACTGACCTTCCTTAGGCTTTCCCTTCACAAAAATGTGTGCAGTGGGTGATGGAAAAAATTACTGGAAATGGTGAAAAGTATCTAGGAAGGACACTTGACTCCTCATTTCCTATAAAGAAAAGTGAAAGGCTAATGTTTACTTTTAATTCAATAACGAATATGCTCTTCTGGCTGTCTATTATCAACCTGCTATCGTGGCTGCAGAGAAGCCAGGAACTCCCTTCCCTGCATGTTCTGGAAGGAGAAGTCATTGTTCTCCGGAGACAATTGTAACTACCAAAATGGCAATCCTGAGGCTTCATCTGGCTCTCCAGTGAGTCCCAAAAATCACCTGCTTCAGACCTTCTGGCTCAGATCTTGGTGGTAAATTGGCTGACCTTTGAAACCCTGCTCTTCCAAATTTTGGCCCAGCTTCTGTATTAAACCTTTAATTCCTAGAATCCTGGACAGTCGTTTTTCTGACAATCCCTGGCTGATATATTTGAATTTAAGGATTACTTCATAATTTTGTCACCACTCATATAATGTAAGGCAGAAAGTTTAGTTTCCAAATCATTGCAGAAGATAAAAGCAGACAAAATACTATCCATATACCAAAAGACAAAATAGAAAGTACACAAAGAAAAATGTAAGGCATTAAGCAAGATGACAGAAGTAACACCAGGCAAAACAGTTATGTCAACAAATGTCAACACTTTTAAATCCCTTTAAAAATAGGCAAAGACTCAGGGTGGAGTAAAAACAACAGAGCAATCCAATGACTGCTTACTCAAGATGACTGAAAATGATATTGGAAGGTTGAAAATAAAAGGATGGAGTAGGGATGTGTCAGGCAAATGCAAACAGAAAGAAAACAAGACAGTATTTAGAGTAATAGAGATTAAACAGGATAACTCAATTCTAAAGATGATTACACAATTAGTTCATGAATACCTTCTCACTGTAAAAAGTTCAAACAATACAGAATTACATAGAAGTAAAGGTAAGCACTGCTACATTTTGGTGCGTATCCCTTTACTCTTCTATCTATTTATCTATCTTCTATCTTCCTACGCTGTATTGACTCTAAGATGCATCTATTTTTAAAAGTACCATTTTTCCCCCTGAACATCTAAGAAAGGAAAACACTACCAGTTAAATTATGACATGCTAGAAATTGCAAGATACATTACTATTTCAAATAGTAAAAAGATACCTAAGTCTTACAATAGATTTGTTTCTAATCTATTTATTTTTATATAATTGACTTATTTTCTATGATCTATTTGTTTTTTTAATATCTATTTATCTATCATCTATCATGTATCTCCTAATAATAGGACGTGGGATATTTTTCCATTTTAAGTCATAATTATTTCTATTAAAAATGCCACACAGCATTTCATAATTTAAATGTACCATCAGTTATTCTTTCCTCTGAATTTTAAAATTAATATTTAGGTTATGTTCATCTTTTTATCATGACAAACTATACTACAATAACCACCTTTATACAAATACACTCCTATGGAACATTGTGTGCACGTGTTTTTTGGAATAGATAACTTGAGTACACATGCCCTTTCAAGTATAAGCACCTTTAAGACTTGGGTAGATGCTGGCAGGTTGTCTTCCAACAAGACCATGCCAATTACATTCCCACCAACACCTGCTTCCTCATTCAAATGGTTATTGTTATCATTAAAATTTTGCCAATTTGGTAAATTGTTTTCATGTTCATTTTCTTGATTATCAGAGAAATTGATCACATTATCATGTTTATTGCCCATCATAATTTTTCTTCTGTGAAGTACCTATCTATATCCTTTGCTCATTTTTCTGTTGGAGATTTTTCTCCTTTCTTATTGATTTGTGACTCTCCTTAAGGCTATGGATGATAGTCTATTGGTCTCTTTGTACCTTACAAATATTTTCTCCCTTGTGCTGCTTCTACCTTCATTTTGATGAAGTCTGCCATGTGGAGTATTAAGTATACATAATCAATTATGTCAGTCTTTTCCTTCACAGATTTTAGTGTTTGTGTCCTGATTAAAAATATGTTTCAATTTCCAATTATTTTAAGTATTCTCCTATATATTCTCACAATAAGGAAATAAATGTAGAGAGGTATCCCTCCTTTTATAAGGCCACAGTCCTATTGTTTAGGGCCCCAGCCTTATAACTCATTTAATTACCTCCTGAAGACCCTATTTCTAGAGACAGTCACAATGGGGAATAGGGCTTCCCCATATCAATTTGGGGGGGGGGGGGATGGATATAGGTCAGTTTATAGCATTAGGCTTATTGGCATTTCATAGTGTTTGGAGCTACTGTGAGCAAAGAACTGGCCCTGTGCAGAAAAAGTCTGTGGGCCCCTAATTTAAGGAAGAAGAGAAAAAGGATAGATATTTGGAGGCAACTAGTAAGAAAAAAATTCAACGTTATGTTGGTAGCCAGTAACCCTTAAGGAATGACTTGCTCGTTCTAGGAAGGCAAATTATCTTAATGTACACATCCCATGAATAAAATGACAGATGTCTAAAAATAAAAACCTAAGTTAGAAAGGAACGTATTGGAATCAATACATTTCTATACAGTGTCGAGGTCCTGGAGGGCACCAGCTCTGATGTCTGAAGTGAAAGGGAAACCTTAGGCTGCCTTGCAAGTCACACCAGGAGGAAATCGTTCTCATTGTATCTGAAAGAGCGTGTGATGGAAGCTGAGAAAAATATCACAGGATGTGCAAGAATGTGCCCTCTGAGCTTTTGTACAAGTCCCAGTGGCCACTGGTAGCTTAGCTTAGGTTCCCTTTGAACAGTTATTCATTTTACACCCTTGACTTGCTTGACTATGGCAAATTAGCCCATGTAACTTGGAAAATGAATAATGCTGATCCTCCTTGATCCTAAATAAGAAAAATAAATCCATCTTGAGACAGAGATGACACAAAGTTCTCATGAAAGTCTCTGGTGGAGCCTGACTCAGCCATGAGGCATAATACGAGATGGGGCCATCCACTTGCAGGCCACTGTGCTCAGAGTCTTTCTGCAGCAACCATTTATCTGCAGTGACTATCATGGCAGCTTTTAAATTTTCCTTTTTTAAATTTTTATTGACTTTAATGGAGTGACATTGGTTAATACAATTACATAGGTTTCAAGTGTGCAATTCTATAATACATCGTCTGTGTGTTGTATTGTGTGTTCACCACCCAAAGTCACCATTTATCCCCCCTTTACCCTTTTCTACCTGACTCCATCTCCCTTTCCCTATGGTAATCACCATACTGTTGTCTGTGTCTGAGTCTGTTGTTGTTGTTGTTTTGTTTGTTTGTCTGTTTTTGCTTAATCCCTTCACCTTTTTCACCCAGCCCCCTAAACCGTCCTCCCTTCTGACACCTGTCAATCTATTATCTGTATCTATGAGTCTGTTTCTATTTTTGTGTGCGTGTATTTATTCTGTTCATTAGAGTCCACATATACGTGAAGTTATATGGTATTTGTCTTTCTCTGACTGGTTTATTTCACTTAGCATAATAGTCTCCAGGTCCATCCATGCTGTCACAAAGGTAAGATTTCCTTTTTTTTTTTTTTTTTAAACAGCCAAGTACTATTCCACTCTGTAAATGTGCCACAATTCTTTATCCACTCATCTGCTGATGGACACTTGGGCTGCTTCCAAATCTTGGCTATTGTAAATAATGCTGCAATGGTGCATATATTTTTTCAAATTAGTATTTGGGTTTCTGAGGAGTGGAATTGCTGGGTCATATAGCAGTTTCATTTTTAACTTATTGAGGAAATTCCATACTGCTTTCCACAGTAGATGCACCAATCTGCATTCCCACCTTGCAGTGCATGAGGGTTCCCTTTTCTCCACAGCCTCGACAACATTTATTGGTTTATTGATGATAGCCATTCTGACAGGTGTGAGGTGATATCTCATTGTGGTTTTAATTTCTCTGATGATTAGTGATGGTGAGCATCTTTTCATATGTATGTTTTTTTTGGAGAAGTGTATATGTAGGTCCTTTGTCATGGCAGCTCTTTACAATTAGTATTTCAGATATTTAAGGTAGTGTTTCAAGGCTGAGGCCAACCAAAGGCCATGGTTTACTAGAAGGACTTCCCCTTCATTATGGCTGTCAGAAGGATCCACTCTTTTTTTTATCCTCACCTGAAAATATGTTTTGCTTATTAATTGATTTTTAGAGAGAGAGGAAGAGGAGGGAGGGAGAGAGAGAGAGAGAGAGAGAGAGAGAGAGAAACATTGATTGGTTGCCTCCTGTATATGCCCCGACAGAAGATTGAAACCTAGATATAGGCCCTGACTGGGAATCCAACCTGCAACTTTTTGGTGCACAGGACAAAGTTCCAACCAACTGATCTACCTGATAAGGGCAGAGGGATCCATTTTTATTTTTTAAAATATATTTTTTATATTGATTTCAGCAAGGAAGGGAAAGGAAGAGATAGAAACATCAATGATGAGAGAGAATCATTGATTGGCTACCTCCTGCACACCCCCTACTGGGGATCAAACCCACAACCAGGTCATGGGCCCTGACCGGGAATCGAACCAGTGACCTCTTGGTGCATGGGCCGATGCTTTTCCAACTGAGCCATACTGGCTGGGCCGGATCCATTCTTAAATGAAAATCTGATAAGGGATATTGGTGAGCTTCATCTAATGAAGAAACTGTGATCAAAGGTCACTGTCTGGATCACTTGTATGCATGAGTCTAATCTAGAGTCTGTGTTTGGGCTGCTGTCACTGATTTGGGAGGTCTGCATGAGCATGGAAGGAAAAGTGGTGTCATAAATACAATGATTGCTGATAGCATAGTCTTAACTTCCCTGTCTTACAGTCTCTGCCAACCTCTCCAGTCTCCTCCTGTTCCAAATTTATCAAAGCCTCCTTTTAAGGTCAGCTCAACCTCACACTTTTTCTGATTTATCCTGGCTTTCACCTCTGTGTTCCAATAGCCAAATATATATCTCAACAATCCCATGTTGATAAAATGATGTTTTGCCTTTCTGGTTCCCCTATCAAATGGTAAAATTTTAAAGGAAGCTACATAAACTCTGTGTTCCCACCACATAGCAGACACTGAGTAAGTTTTTGCTTTTTCCCTCAAATTCCCTTCACAGGCCGATGGAGACTGTGGGCTTTGCCTAGGGCAGCGGTTCTCAACCTGTGGGTCGCAACCCCTTTGGCAGTCAAACAACCCTTCCACAGGGGTCGCCTAAGACCATCCTGCATATCAGATATTTACATTACGATTCATAACAGTAGCAACATTATAGTTATGAAGTAGCAACGAAAATAATTTTATGGTTGGGACACAACCTGAGGAACTGTATTTAAAGGGCCAGAAGGTTGAGAACCACTGGTCTAGGGGCAGGGATCAAAGCAAGGCAAGTCTCATAGACAAGGTGCTGCTCTAGTTGACTTCTGAAGGGTTTACCTAAATGACACAAGAGAATGAGCTTACAGAGAAGAGAAAGCTGAATTTGTAAACATACCAAGGCATGAAACAGCATGAAGTGTCCAGAAAACTGCGAGGAGCTCTGGCAAGGAGGAGTCAAGGGTGAAGTAGCAGAAAGAGGCTACAGAGGCTGGTCTGAGCCAGATCACGAGGAGTCTTGTGAATTAAACTGAAGATTCCAAATCTTCAGGCTGAAGAGAACCACTGAAAGTTTGAGAGCAGGGGAGCAACACGGTGATATTTGATTTTAAGAAAGTTCACTTTGGTTGCAGAGTTGAGAATGGCTTGCCAAAGGGGCGGCTGGAGGCAAGAACCACTTACATTGCAATGTTCCAGAGGAGAAAGGCTGAACGGGAGTGGAGAAAAGCATCTGGTTGGAGAGCTTGTGAGGAGGTAGAAGTTATAGGAATTGGTGTCTCTTGGGATAGCTGCGAGAGGGGGTCTGAATGACTCTGGCCTGGGTAACTACATGGAAAGCGGGGCCTCCAGAAGAGGAGCAGGTGTGTGGGGGAAAGATGGCAAGTTAATTTTTTGGTATGTTTTTGCCATCAGTTTTCTCAGGCTGTTGAAAGGGGGTGGGGATCGTATTGTCCTCTGCAAAATAATGAGCAGCTTTTACCAAATGCTAACACCATTATCTCTTAGCATCCATTGTTGCTGATGAGAAGCCTTGTGCTTTTATAACTTTATTTATTCAGAAGTTTTTATGTCTTAGGTGTGTATTTTGGTTTTCATCTTGTCAGAGCTCATAGAGCCTTTCAATTCTGAGTCTCATAACTTTCTTCTACTGGGAAAATGTTCATGTTTTATTTCAATTAATATTCATTCTCTCCCCCTTGGCTTTTTCTGGTCTAAGACTCCTACTACTTGGACATTGGACCATCTGAATCAAGTCTCTCTGTCTTTTTCGTTTTCCTTCATATTTCCTATACTTTTGTCTTACATTTAAGACATTTTTCTGGTCTTTATCATCTAAACTTAATTTTTGTTTTGTTTTACTAACCAAGATTTTTTTTTTTTATTTCCAAAATCTCTTTCTCTCTGGTATGTTTTCCCTTCATTACATGTTTCTTAAAATAATTATTTTTTGGATGTAATATTGTCTCAATCTTTTCCCCAACAATACTAGTTGGAGTTTTTTTCAAAATAAGTTTCCTTCTGTTTTCTAAAGTGTGTGTTCCCTCTGAAGTAAGTTTTTTGATAAATCTTGGACTTTCTTTTTCATGTCAGGATCTTTACTGTCTGAGTGTATCATTCAGGATCCTCATAGGAAACTGCTGACAAACTCACGCTGAGGACTCGAGGACAGTTTAATATAGAGATTATTTGTTAACGTATGAGAAAGATTGAGGGAAACCAGAGAAGGGTAATGCAGCACCTTGGGGCAGCAACTGCTGGAACTGTTACCTCCCCTAGGCCAGAAAGGGTGTGAGGAGGGAGTCATTACAGGAAGCCACAGAAGGTAGCTGTTTAGGGAGAGCTGTGTGCAGGAGCTGTGGTCTCTTAGAGGAATATAGCGGACCCACAGCAATTCAACAGAGAGGGATCCAGGGAAATAAATAGCCTGATGTCATTGTTCTCACTTCCTCTCATCTCCTACCAATATTTCCCATTGACATTACCCAACAGGAAGCTGGAGGGCAAGGAAGCTCACTGATGCAACTCACACATGACAACCTCCTGGTTACACAGCAGACGGGGTGGGGGTGAGGGGAAGGGTAGCGAAGGATCAGGAGGGACAGGCAGAGGTAACTATCACAGTGGTGGTCCCTAATTAGCTATTCACACAAAAGTTCAAACAATAGAAGATTGGGAGTCCTGGGGTACCTGGGTGGGACTTTTAAATGATGTTTACTTTAGGGCAAAGAACCTGCTGTTAGGGAACTCCAAAACTGGAGAATGTGGAGAATGTTACTATGGGGGGCCAGTCTCCCCCCAACTGCCCTAGATCTTCTTAGACATATAGCTAACGTTTTCTTTGTTTGACTGTCTTAAATAGATTACTTTATATTCTTCTGGTACAAAGCATTACTGTTGAAAAGTCTGATAACATCAGTTTTTATTATATGCCAAAAGAAATTCCTTTTTCTTTAAAGGCCGCTAATTATTAGAATATATCTTGGTGATGTTTGTTCTATTATATGTGGTGTGCTTTTCAATATGTTTATATTTTTAAGGAATGTTTTATGGAATTGTAATTTTTAGCATTTGTTATGTACTCTTGTTTTCTTACTCAGAGACTCCTATTATCTCATGTTAAGTCTTCTTAATCTGTCTTCAAATATTTGCCACTTTCTAATTCTTTTTATATCTCTTAATTTCAATTTGATTTTTAAAATTACCTGTTTTGGTTATTCATTTTTTGTTTCTTCTACTTTATTTTTCATTTCTAAGAGTATTTTTTCTTCTATTTACTTATTTTTTTTTAGTGTTATTCAAAAACCTCAAACATGAGGGAATAAGTTTTTTTTAAATGTCTTGAATAGTTTTTTTCATGCCTTTTACCTAATTTTGAAATAGAAAGTTATGGTTTTGATTTTTTTCTGTAGGCACATCATTCTAGGATTCTTTCATTGTCTGTTAGGATGATAGCTTGGTTCTTCTCTTTCTTCTTATAATAACTTAGTATTGTATTTGACCTCAGTAATTTTGGGGTGTTCATTTTAATACAAAATTAATATTCTTAAACTTTTAGAATGGGTCATGTTTTAAGGTAGCTTCACTTGCTTTAAGTTCACAGAGTTCTCCCCTCTGTTGTTATCATGCAGTGAAGAGGAAAGCACATCTACATAAAGTGTACTTAGGACAGATCACTACATCCTCCATGACAGAAGGAATCCAGTGCAACCAATTGCCTCTAGGGTAGACTATCATATTAGGAGTTCAAAGTTGGTCACAGTTATTGGGCAGTTGACTACTTAACAGCAGCCTTGGTAAGAGTAAATCTATTTTGCTGAGTCCATCACAGCCTCCATCTTTGCAATAATGGTGACTGTGTTTATAAACCCACGGAGAAAGCAAGGGGATGACTGGGGAGGGGGTTGAAGGACATCCAGATGGCAGTTCCTCTCATCTGCCTAATCATCTTATATGTCCTAGGATTTTCTTGGTTCAGACTCTTTTGATTAAGATATCAGCTTTGATGCCTATTATGGCAACCATGCCAACTTTGCCTCTGGTAATTTAGTGCTGCTACATGGCTTCTGCCACTCTGGGCTCCTTGTCCTTTATTGAAATTAGAAGGTCAATTTCAACTTCAGTACTTTTTACCATGGAGCCTGCTACAATACTGCTCAAGAACATTGGGTGTTTTTTCACTAACACTAAAGGGTAAAATCTATGGAAAACTATAGTAACTCGATAAGGCAGGACCACCAAGGCCAATAAGCACATAGTTATTTAAAATTAAAAGTTACAAGTTGAAACAAGAATATACCAATTTTCACCGATGAAATTGACAGTTGTGCTTTTAATGAAGCCCTGTATGATGAAAGTATGGGTATCTTATGTATTGCTGTACAAATGAAAATTTGAACAACCTTTTTGGAAAGCAATTTGGCAACATGAAGAGCTTCAAAACTGTGTTAAGTTTGGTAACCTTAATAAATCAATTCCATTCCAAAGAATACTAAGAAGATAATTAGATGCACAGGGAGATTTATGTACAAGAATTTTTTGCATCATTATTTATCATGGCAAATTAAAAAAAATATAATAGTAACTTTTAGCAATAGGGAGTTGGTTAGACAAATTATGGTACATCTATCTTACATTGAAAAGCATGATCTAGACCTATGCTGTCCAATACGGTAGCTGCTAATGTCATGTGGCTACTGAACAGTTGTCATGGGCTAGTCTGAATTAGGATGTGCTACAGGCATAAAACATACATTGAAGTTTTGAAATTTTAAAAAAAAGGACTTAACTCATTCCCTTGGCAATTTTTTATATTGATTGCATGTTGAAATAATAATATTTTGGATGTGTTGGGTTAAATAAAATATATTATTAAAATTAATTTGACCACTCATGGACACAAACAACAGGGTAGTGAAGACCTTTTGGGGGGGTGAATAGGGGCTGGGTGGAGGGAGGTATGGGGGTAAATGGGAGACATCTGTAATACTGTCAACAATAACATAAATAAAATTAATTTGACCTGATTTTTCTCACTTTTTAAATGTAACTATCTGGGAATGTAAAATTAATATATGGCTTACATATATCTATTGGATAACACTCTTCTTGATTAAAAATTACAAGATGGGAAAAGTATGTTTTCCAACAATATTATGTGACAGGATGTTTTTATGGTTTAATATTACGTACAAATCAGCATGTGAACTTATAATGGAGCAAACTGACATCACAGGCCTCCTGATGAGATCTACCAAAAAGAACACAACATCACTCAGGAAGTAGTCCTGCCCAGAATGTGCAGCCTGGACCTAATCAGGAGGAAACATCAGACAAACCCAAACCGAGGGACAATCTAGCCTGTATTCTCCAAATACATCATAAAAGACAAAGAAAGGCTGAGAAACGATACTAGATTAAAGAAATTTAACCTCCAAATACCACATTTAAAAAAATGTTCTAAAGGACATTATTGGGACCATGGGAAAAATCTGAATATGGGCTATACTAGTATAACTATATTGTCTAAATGTTAAACTTCCTGATTGAAAGTACCACCTTGAGGAGGCTCACAACTGGAGCTGATATTTTTTTGCATGGCTGGCTCCTTTTTTTTTTTACTTCTTATTACTCAGGTCTCAGTTGAAATGCCATTCTCTCAAAGGCCTTCCCTTACCACCCAGCTAATGTCACAACCAGCAATCCAGCCCCATGCCAGTCATGTTTTCACTTCACTCTCTTTATCATCTTCACAGCACCTAACAATCCTGAAAATACTAGTATTCTGTTCATTTATTTGTTCCATTATTTATGATCAGTCTCCTCTCTTCTAGACTGTAACTTTTATGAAAGCAGAAAAATTCACCTGTCTTATTTGTCACTATAGCCACAGCATAATACCTGATGGAGAGCAGACATTCAATAAACATTTATGTAAGATGCATATCTATAATCCAGCTCTTCTCAAACTTTCCTCCTAAAGTTTCTCTCTGTAGGGGGCATAAACATCAAATCCCACAGTGTCCTAGAAAATGGACTAAAAGAGCTCACAGCAAACCGAAAATTAATATGAAATATTTCTTATTCTAAAAAGTCAATGTATTATTTTTTCTATTTCTGTATAACAAATTACCAGAAATGTAGTGTTTTGAAACAGCTCACATTTATTATCTCACAGTTTCCATGGATGAGGAGTTGGGCGCGTTCTAGGTAAGTCCTCTGTTCAGTGTCATCATGAAATGATGGTGTCAGCTGTCTGTGTCCTCATCCAGAGGCTTGACTGAGGAAAGATCTCTTCCCAGGTTCCCCCTGGTTGTTAACAGAATTCAGTTCCTTGTGGTTGTAAAACTAAAGTCCCTCCTGGCTTGCTAACGGTAGATCAGCTATTGCTCTTAGCTACTAGAGGCCCCTCTCAGCCCCTTGCCAGGTCACACCCTCCCCCACTCCCCAATGAAGAGCGCCGCCATCCCCCACACATTGAATCCCTCTTTGGCTATGAATCTCTTCAACAGATCCTTCTGCAACAGCCAGAGAAAATGCTTTGCTTTTAAAGGACTCAGGTGATGATGTTAGGCCCACCTAGATAATCTCCCTGTCTTAAGGTCAACTGTGCCATGTAACATAATCTAAACCCAAGAGTAAAATTTATATATTCAGAGTTCAGGGCACATACATCAGGGCCAGAAAATCTTGGGGGGACATCTTAGAATTCTGCCTACCATAGTCAAGTTCATTTTTCTGTCTACTTCCCTGTATATTTATTTGGATAAATATGTACATTTATATTTGTATATAAATATACACAATTATAACATATTGTTTATATATTATATTTTTATATTTAAACATATATATTGCTTATATATTTATATGTAAATAATATAGTATAATTTTGCCATAATATATTATATTATAAATAATATATTTTATATAAAGTAATTATATAAAATATATAGTTATATATTATACATATACATTATTTACACAAATGTAAATGTATATATAAAAATATATATCAAAATATATTTGTATAGCTTGCATAAAACAATACTGAAATAAAATTAACTAGCTAGGAAAATGCAGGCTGGCTTTATGTGCTCTCTGCTCACCACTGCATGCCCACCTTGAAAAGTCCAGATAGCATGGATCCATCAAAGTGATGTCTCAAGCATCATGTGAAGCAAAACATGAGAGAAAAAGGAGACCAGCATGCAATGGGTGTTGCATTTACTTCTGAAGTTGAACCCAAGCCTTAGCCTCCATCACTTGAGAGTGCCCTAGATTTAGGCAGATGGTAGCTGGAAGCTGGGGCCTGGCCATGCGGGGGGAGAGCTACAGCTGGGGTGTGTGGAAGGGGCGCAATGGGAACTTCTGACATGGGGTCAAATAGACACAAGCTTTAATTCTGTCTCTCCCACTTTCCATAGCTGAATTCTTAGATAATTCTTATAAATTGTTTTTGGGTTTGGGCCTATTCATGTTAAAATGGGGACAATTAGACTTACCTGATAGGTTTGCTGAAATGAAATGATGGTGACGAAGTTCTCAGTCCCAGGGCTTATATCAGAGCTGGTGGTACTCTATAAATGCTTGTGGATTCCAAATCTGGAATTTTCCCCACTGAGCTAAGCCTTTGAGTTAGGGCAGTATGTCTCCATGGGGTTTCTAGCACAAGACAGATAGGTTCCTAAGAGGGGTAAGACCTTAACCTTGGCTTTGTGCTTCGTACCTGCTGCCCTTTCTTTGGTCCTGAGCAGTCAGTCCTGGAGAGGTAAGGGCCATCCTGGCAGAGCCTGGTAGCAGAGGAGATGGCCCCCAGGGCAGGAAGCTGGGTTGTCAGGGGCATGTAAGGAAGTCCAGATCAAGGGTGGCTGCTCCTGGGCCTCAGGACTTAGTGGGCAAACCCAGCTGCCACTAGGAATCCCTGAGGCAGTGAAAACTCTCTACACCCTTTCTTCCTAAGGAGTGGTGGCAACGCCTCACAGGCCACAGGCCAAAGCACACTCCCTCACCTCGGCCGCCCAGCCATTCCACTTCAGCAATCCTCCCTCCCTTGCCCCAATTTCCTCCCCACCCATTCCCACTCTATCTGCCTTCCTAGCAGATTTCTGACCTATAAATTCAATTACCCTCCTTAGAGGAACTCTCACAACATGTATAAGTAATTGTAACCTAAGTGATCCATTTTTTCCGTAGGTACATGTGCCAAGTGCTATTGTAGCAGCAAAATGGGCCCCTCAACCCAGGGTGGGATGGAAAAGGGGAGGGGAGGTGTCCACTAGAAGGGGCGATTCCCAGGGCTCTTTGAGGCTTGGTGAGCTTGCGTAGTTGTAGAGGGGAAGTGCTTTTAGAGGAAACATGGGGTCCACAAACATTCTGGCTCTCATCTGGGCACACCATACAACTCCACCTCTCTGCTATCGCTGTAGTACTAGGTGGGTAGAGAGGAAGAGGGGAGAAAAAGTGTGTGTGGGGGGAGGAGGGCAGGAAACATGAGAAGAGGAAAAGAGTCATAAGGTTTTTCCTCAATCTTTATTATTTATTTTAGATGTTTAGGTTGATGTCCATTCTTTTTTTTAGTATTTATTTTCAACTACAGTTGAAATTCAATATTACTTTATATTAGTTCCAGGTGTACAGTATAGTGGTTAGATGTAATATAATTTACAAAGCAATCAATCTTTTTTAGACTGTGAAGAAAGAAAATATCTGTGAGGAGTGTGGTGCTGGTGATGAGAGGAGGTCATCTAGGGTGTATGTGAGTGCGTGTGAGTGTGTGTGAATGTGTATGTGTGCATAAGAATGAGTGTGAGTATGTGTGTATGTGACTGTGTCTGTGTGAGCATATGTGTAAGAAAGAGAGAGAGATACAGAGAGAGAGAAAGGTTGGGTAGCTGAGAGTATTTAAAATTGGGTCAAGGAAGAACCAGGTTGACTAGGAGGCAGTCCAAAGTCCCTTCAATTTTGACATAAGTCAAAGCATCTGAGGGCGTCAATGTAAGACCTGCGTCAGGTCTTGTATGTTCTTTAACCACATGCTTCCTATGAAAGGCCAAACCAAAAATAGGAAGGATTTACAAGGTCCCAAATATCACTACAGAGCATTTTTGCTAAGACTGCTGAGTTATGGAGCCAATGGGTCGAGTCATGATATGTATTAGGTCTTCTACTAGTCACTTTGGATATCATCAGTGCCACAGGTCACCTCTGTGGTTGTGGACTGACTCTCAGATAGAGGAAGGAACCCCCCAACCTCATCCAAGACCAGGCAGGGAGTCTGTAGTCCAGTAGGACTCCTACTAGACTAAGCTTTGGATTGTTTGGAATCAGGAGCAGGTCCCAGGTAGAGCAATTGCCTCAACACCTTGCTTACCTGCATGTGTTCTGACCTGAATAGCATAGTCTATAATTAACTATGCTGATTATATTGGCATTAGCAAAACAGCTAATCAAGTCCAAGGGTGATTAGTTGTAAAACAAAAATCCTGGACTTGCACATTCTTTAGCTCCTGATTGTAGATTTCATTCCCATAGTTGCCTGGCCTGGGTATTTCGACTTGCCCTCCATCCAACCTACAGAGGGGACTTGTGTGGGTGATCAGGACACCGAGGAGGAGGAAGAAGCAAGGTAGGTGGAAGAGAGTGTGGGAGGAAAAGGTGTGGCCAGATGTTATTTTCCTGAAGAAGTAATCTGGATATTGCATAAGTTTCGAGGGATTGTGGGATGGGAAATCAGCATAAGGGAGTGAATGAAGGGAAGGAAGGAGGATTCCAAAAGATCTGGCTTTAAGACACTTGGAAGGTCTTGTGATTTTTCTCTGATACTTATCATCCTGCACTGAACCTGAAGCATTCTGGGTCCTTGACAACAGGGAGAGGAGGACAAGAGAGGAAGCCCAGACTAGGCCGAGAATGTCAGGTAGAGAGGACAGCCAAGAAAGGTGACCTGCCCTCTGAAGCAGCCCAGAGGCAAACAGCTGGGCATGCAGGAGTGCCCCACCAGTCCTGAGGGAAGCTTATTAAAGAGGGAGAAGCTAGCCCTGGGATGTGGAGGAGCTGTCTAGAGAAAGCCCTCAGTGGAAGGGTTAGGGGCCATGATCTGTATAATGAGAGAAGCTGTCTTTAGCTCCAGCTCCAAAAAAGGAAGTGACTCTTCTCAATCAAAGAGGAGTAAACCCCATTTGAATTGTCATTATGTGTCCCCCAACACAGTCCACAGAGAGAACAGGGACCCAAAGCCAGGAGAGAGCTAGAACGGAGCAGTGTCACACAGCTGTCCTGGCATAGCAAGCAACAGCAAGCATATGCTTCCAGTTGTACTAAATTTCCGAAGCATGAATTGGCCTATAGTAACTGCTGAATATTTATGAACTATTATCTTGTTTTATGCTGATCCCTCTTGGATTATCAACCACTGTAACATAAGTCTACAATTCTCGGGCAACAAAGCAATAAGAATAAAAAATCTTTGACTTCTCTGTGTCAACTGAGATAGTCTAGATTGCTTAGGTTGTTTCCCATCATACTTTCTGTTCTGCCAAGAACAGAGGGGCTTCATCATTTAGGTAGTGATGAGGTAGGATTGCAGAGGAATTTTCTTCGGAGATCTCAGAAGGCATAAGCCTGCTTATTGGCCCTGACCCTACCCTTCCCAGCTTCTTGAGCTGGGCATCCCCATATAGCCCGGCTCAGGAGTTCATCCAGAATAAAGCAGGACGTTCATCAGTGGCCTCCAGCCCTCTAATTGGTGTTGCTTAGGATGTAGTTGCTAAGTCAGCTTTGGATTTGGGGTCCAGACTCAGGCATCTCCCATGTTCTCTGCTCCAGGTCTCCTTTTATGCCAACAGACTGGACTGGAGATCATTCTGGACATCCATGTATCCTTCAGACCCAATCCCATCACAGCCACCCACTCCTCTTCCTGTGTTGGCCAACTACAAAGACCGGACCTGTGCCTCCATTTCCTCTCCTTAGTTCCCATGTAGGGCCATACTCCTCCCTCGGCCAGGGGCCCTGCTCTGCATCTCAGCCAGTGGCTGAGGTCCCACTTCCTAACCTAGATTCTGAATCCTCCTCCTCAAGGCTGAGGTCTCTTTCTCCTCCCGCTGCTTGCTGTTCATTTGCATATCCTTGGCCTGTCTGGTTAGATCTGCTCCTGCTCACTGCGCAGGCTGAATTAGAAAATTATCTATTTGCCATATTCCCCTGTTACCCTTGGTTTGATAGAATCATTTGGATTTGGATTCCTGAGTCTCTGTATCAGGACAGTTTCTCCAAGTTCAGACACATGGGCTTCGGAGAATCCAGCACCTGCTAGTGGTGTGACCTTGATAAAATTAAAATTTCTACAGCCCAGTTTCATCAAGTATAAAATTGGAAAATAAGACCTACCTCATAGGTCTGTTATGAGGATTAAACGAGGTAATACATGTGGGGCACCTAGCACAATGCCTGGCACATAGTAAGCCTCAATAAAAGATAACTAAAAGGACACCTGTTGATTTTTTGGTGCTTAGCTTTGTGATCACATATTTCTTATTGCTCCCTTGAAAATTGTAATGATGCTCCCTTCTCCATGCAGCGCATGCTGTCCCCAACTAGTACTCAGAACCCAAGGGGGGGGGGGGCGGGTTGCGAAGCTCTGAGGTGGGTAAGACAGAGTCTGTGCTCCCTGATACTGAACAGAGTGGTCTGGGGGTCCAACCTCCTTTTGGTCAACAAAGGGGCAAATGTTCAAAACTTGAATCTAATAGCTCTAGACATGAGCACAACCCAAGGAAGAGAAGAGGGATGAAATGGAAGAGGAGGGAGGACCCAGGAAATGAGAATGGGAACACCCAACACGGAGCCTCCTGTAAATAGGGCAGACACAAGCCTAGCTCTCCTGTGCTAGGACAAAGTGGATATGACAGCACACCAAAGCCAGGCTGCTCCTCCACCCTCTCTGTTCCACACTTTCAGGACCCATGGGCAGGGCTGGGCTGAGAAGAGTTGTTCCACATTGATGCTATCTTCTCAGCACTTACCCCAGCTTCATCAGCCCTCCAAGGCTTCACGAGGCTCTAATTACACTTCCCACCAAAAACACATTTCACAGATGGAGGCGGTGATAGAAGCAATTAGTCTTGGCCTGTGGGGCAAAGTTGCCTTCATCCTGGCTTCTCAAAGCACAGTGCTTCCCCCTACTCTGGGGGAAGACAAGTAGAAGGGATTTGTCAAGTCATTAAGCCTGGGGCAAAGAAGGACACAAAGCAGGTTCCTAGAATCTCCTTCTGGTCTCAAGAAGATCAGCATAACTATTGCCACAATGAGAAGCAGGAGAGGACCCTGCCTGGATAGGACTGGATGATTTGAGTTCAAGGGCTGGTTCTGCCTCAGACTCCTCATGTGAGACACTAAACTAAACTAAAAACAGAGACATTCATTATCACCATCACCATCATCATCAGCAACATCATCCCACAACTGGGTATCATCCCAATGCACATAGTTGAACATACTTGCTTCAATGTATCTTCTCTGTGCTGCACTGGGTCAATGAACCTTCATGGATTGAGGCTAGAAGAGAACGAACCATGGCTGAATGCCATGTCATGGGCTCTCCAACCACTCAGAGCCTTTGGGGCCACATCAGCCTGGACACAAGATGATCATAGCCTGATGTGGGTCAGCAGTGAATGTGCTTCATAAAACCAGACAGCCTGTTAGTATGCTGATGTGTGCTCCCCAGAATCACTTACTTGAGAGTCAAGAGGGCTTTCTTTGAGCCTCAACTGTGTTTTCCAATCAGGAGAGTCCTCTCTGCTAGAATGGAAGCTCCATAAGGGCATGGAGTTTTGTTTTGTTCACTGCTGTTTCCACAGTACAGAGCACACACATTGCAGACAGTCAATAAATATCTGATGAATGGATGAATTAATTAATTTCTCCACTTCACAAGGCCAGGCCCACACATGTTAGCCTGGAGCCATGCTGGCCACAGCACTTAGCCTCCACTGTCCACGATAATTGGATATATTTGGCCTCTGCTTAATAGCCTTCTCAATCTACCTTAACTATACATAAGAGTCACCAGAGGAGCTTGTAAAAAAAAAAACAACCTAGTGCCCAGACCCCACTTCCAGAAACTGGGTTGGGGGTAAGACCTTGCACTGGTGTATTTTTGAAATACCAACTAAACATCAGTGATTCCAATACACAGCTGAGGCTGAGAACTGCTGTTCTAGACAGAGCGGAAGGACAGAAGGACAGAAAGAGATGAGGTCATTTTGCAACCCTTTTAGCAACTTTCCCCAACAACACATCCTACAGCCTTTTCCTGTCACCTCTAAACTGACAGGTGACCCTCTCTGGAAAGTCCCAGCTCCATGTTTCAAACCTAATTATCTTCCCTAGTGTATGCTTACCCCAAAGGAAAGCCATGCTTCCTTTTCACACTAAAGCTGGTCTTTTTCTGCTCACTCTCTTTGCTGTGTGTTAGTGGGTGACTTCAGCCAGGCTCCTGCCTTCCCAATTCAGTAGGGACAAGGCAGGGAATCTCTCTATTCAAACATACCTCCAAACTCCAAGGGAACAAATGTCACTTTCTCCCCAAACTCTCTCAAATAGACCCATAATTTTTGCAGCTGATTGGGACTGAAATATACTAGTCCTTTTTTTCTTTTTCAATCTCAGTCTTATCAGTGTCCCTTCTCTTGGTTTGAGGTGATGGAAGGGAAATGTCACAGCACACCCTGCTAAGCTGACGCTGCCTTACCTCAAGGACTCTACTAAAAAGCCCCCTTTAACATCTGGTTTTCTGTATAAGCCTGGATAGGTTCATGGTTGTTAGGCGTATTTTTGTTAACCTCTGAGAAGTCTTTCATGGATAGATTTAGCACCTTCCTCTAGAGCAGTGGGTACTTCTCACCTATATCTTTGACTTTAGAGCTTCCTCACTGAAATTTTGGGTCAATAGGAAGAGTTTCATTTAATATCATTTTATGTTACCAAATCCAACTCTGTGTGGGCCCCCAAAAGAAGGAAAAGGTGGTGGCCTGCCAGATGGACCTCCATGATTATATGCTGGCTGTGCCATGTCTGCAGATACACATGGGGACCCACAATGATCCAAGTCTAGCAGCCACACTGGGCACTGCTCTGAGCTGTGATGCTACTGCTCGGACTCCTCAACCACATAGCCAATTGGGATTCTTACTCTGACAATTTCTAATATTTTATATATAATTTCAGAGAGGAAGGGAGGTGGAGAGAGAGAAACATCAATGATGAGAGAGAATCACGGATCGGCTCCCTCCTGCATGGGCTCTACTGGGGACTGAGCCCACAACCCAGGCATGTGCCCTGACCAGGAATCAAACCGTGACCTCCTGGTTCATAGGTCAATGCTCAACCACTGAGTCACACCAGCCGGTTAACTATTTCTATTCTTTTTTTTTTTTTTAATATATTTTATTGATTTTTTACAGAGAGGAAGGGAGAAGGATAGAGAGTTGGAAACATCGATGAGAGAGAAACATCGATCAGCTGCCTCCTGCACATCCCCCACTGGGGATGTGCCCGCAACCAAGGTACATGCCCTTGACCAGAATCGAACCTGGGACCCTTGAGTACGCAGGCTGACGCTCTATCCACTGAGCCAAACAGGTTAGGGCAACTATTTCTATTCTTAATTGCTAATTGTACCATCATAAATGGGCTGCAAGTATAGCTCTCTCTTTATAATGGACTTTAATAGATCTCCTTGGATTTAGCCAGTGAGAGAGAGACAGAGAGAGAGAGGGAGTGAGAGAAAGGGAGAGAGAGAGATGTCTTGGGCTGAACACTGCCCAGAATCCTTTCCCCAACTGCTCAGAAACCTCTTGCTCCACAGTTGTTTCTTGTGTCACCTTCCCAAAATGTCTACCAGCTACAGCCTTAATGTGGCCTACTCCGTGTCTTGTGGGAGTTTTGCTGATGATATGCTTCATGCTTATTTCCTGCGGGTTACATACTTTTGCTTTGCTTTCTTTCTTTGTTCTCCCCATTCACTTCTAGTCTCTTTCTTCCTTTTTCTCACTTACTGGTATGCCTCAGTTATACTAGGGACTCTCAAAATCAAAGATGTTCCTGAGCCCTGACTAAAAGCTCCAAGTGGTTGCTTCAGTGGCTCCAAGATGCTCTGTGGTCTTGCTTCTTCTGGCTGTATTTGGACTCTATGCTCACTTTCAGGCCACTTGTATGTTGTAGTCACTTTGGCAAAGGCTGTAGATGTCACTCCGACATTGCCTCTACCTTTTCCATCTCATGCATGCCAACCTACTTCAGCTGCAGCACCTGGCCCTGGTGCCTAGGGTTTTCCTCCAGCCGCTGGGCACACCTGGAGTGGGTCAGGTACTAGGAATTAACACCTTCCCCCGCCCCCAGGATAGCTCTTAAATCAATGACTAATGGGAAATAGAAGCTAAAGAACCCATTCCCTGCTTCTCCAGTAGGATAACTCAGTCAGAGGAATGAAGCTGCAGTTGCCACAATTTCATTAAATGTCTTGCCTTGCCTGTGAAATTTTTCTACTCCCCTAGCAGAATGCTGTCTCAGGATGTGCTTCTAATCTAGGGGAATCTGACTAAGGAAGGTTTTGAGCCAGAAATAAAGATATTGTGGGCAGATTGGCAGGACCGACAGATGCCCAGTGTGTATTGCATCTCTCATCATAAGGCTATGTGTAGACAGGGCATCTTTAAGAAAGCAAATCTAGACACAGACATCCAGGAAAGGGTGAAGAAAATGTATTGCTTTCTCTGCTCCTCTCCCTCTCCTTCCTTTTCTCTTCCTTCCCCTCCTTCCTCTTTCTTCACTTCCACCCACCTTTAGAGTATGACCCAAGACTCTAACAACTCAGCCCATTTTCCTTCCTTTATAGCTGTGCACTGACCTGGATGCTGGGGCCCGCCTCCCTTTCTGCCCCCTGAGTGACCCTCCGAAGCAGGTGGCATGCCATCATCTGTGAGCACACCCCACAGTGCCAATCTTTGTCTCAGGACTTTTGGAAGCAAGTCAGCAGGATTATTTACTGATGAAAGAATCTAGTCTTAGGAAAGAAATCTAATCAAACCTAGGCATCCCTCCCCCCGCACCTGCCATCCCATCAGATGATGGGAATTTCTTATCTCTCTGTCAGCTGTGTAAAGAAAGTAACTAACTCATTAATATTGGCAGAAGTGGCATAAGGACTTGAGATAGAGGCCAGTAAACATGCACACTACAGCAGTGATGGGGGAGGGAGAAGGTGGCACCCATTCCTCCCTCCAAGCATATGGGAACCACACCGGGCTATAGAAACCAGTTTGTGCAGAAACCCCACATGGGTTCCAAGATGCACGGTGACTGGGGTATAGGTGACCGGAAGGGGTTTCTTTTAAAAGTATATATATGTATATTTTTATTGTTTTTATTGATTTTTTACAGAGAGGAAGGGAGAGGGATAGAGAGTTAGAAACATCGATGAGAGAGAAATATCAATCAGCTGCCTCCTGCACACCCCCTCCTGGTGATGTGCCCGAAACCAAGGTACATGCCCTTGACCGGAATCGAACCTGGGACCCTTCAGTCTTCAGGCCGATGCTCTATCCACTGAGCCAAACCAGTCAGCGCCCGAAGGGGTTTCTTGCAGCAGCAAAATCACAGCCATTGAGACTAACTGCTTGGCATCATAGCCTTCAAGGTATGGGATAAAGGAGAGATTGAAATACCCCTGAGAACTGTGAGAGTTCCGCCTGGACCACTCCTCATGGAGCAGGTGGCATCTAATACCCACCCATCATAAGTGTCATTTTGGGGGAAGGGCAGTGTCCACTGACTTCCTTTTCTGCTCCCAGAATGAGTGTGGGGCCCAGGGCTGTAGGAGGGTGGGCTCTGCAGCAGTAGGGCTCCCCACCCATCTGCTTGGGGTGGGTGAGAGCGTGGGTGTCCTTGAACCTGAAGAGCTGGAGTAATGTCTTGCCCGCACGTTCTGGCGACACACTCAGGTTTCCCTGCCAGGTGGAATGATCTGTTTGTATGTCTTCATCGAGGGCAATTATTTTTTAGCACCTTGCTGGGCATGCTGGGTGATCTCATAAGCGCCTGTCTCGCTTGGAGAGAAAGTGAGAAAAGCAGCCTCCCTTCTCCTGACTCATCCAGAAACGCTCTCCTTTCTCTGGCACCTCACAGAGATGAGGAGCCTGCCTTTTCTCTTGAGAGGCACTGATTCACCGATAAAACTCACCAAGGAGGGTATTTTAAAAGAACCTCCCTTTTGAAGAGTCTTTCTTTTTTAGAGAAAAAATATCAGCTCTCCTATGTTCTTTTAAAGTTAAAAACAAGTTGCATAAAACTTTATTCAATAAGTAAACTTAACACTAAAAATGTCTAGATGTTTAGATGTAAATAGCTGGGCAGGGGAAAAGGAAAAAGAGAGGAAAGGAAAAGAGGCGAAGGGCAGAGGACAAATCCTGGCAACAGAAAAGAATCCATGGGAAACAGGGAGACAGAGACAAAGGCCTCCTGGTTCTCCTGACCCCACTCACCGAGTTTGCAAATAAGCAAAGTGGTTTCTTCCACCTCCTCACTCCCCCTGCCCCCTGCACCTCCACCAGTCCCCACCTCGACTGGGTCTCCTCTCCCACTGACCCTGCTCCAAAGGCTTCTATGGGCCAGTGTGTCTCCTCAATCAGTGCAGATTTGACACTAACCCCTCCCTGTGCCCGCTCCGTCCATGTCCTCCATGGTGATGGGGCTGTGTCTGTGGGATACAGAGATTCCCTCACTGGTTCTGGTGTTTATTAACTGTCACCTCTGAAGCACGTCCCTTACCCTCTTTGAGTTTTTACCTTTGCAAACTGGCAGTAATAATAGTTCTTAGCCAGCTTCCAACAATGGTGTCTGGAGTTTGTGTTGGGTGTATGTGTAGGGGTGTGTGCATGTCGTGTATGTATGTTAAGAGATAAGGAACATGAAGACTCACTGTGAGCTATAAAATGATATACAGTAGGAGTTATTGCTTTGGTTCTTTTTTCTGTCACTTTTCTCTGTCTGCTCACTTCTCTTTATCTTATCCCCTATGAATAGACCTTCCCCAAGGCTCATCTTTTGCTCTTTTCCATTTTTAAAATTTATTTTTAAAATATATTTTTATTGATTTCAAAGAGGAAGGGAGAGAAAGAGAGATAGAAATATTGATGAGAGAGAATCATTGATCAGCTGCCTCCTACACGCCCCCTACTGGTGATCAAGCCCAAAACCCGGGCATGTACCCTTGACCAGAATCGAACCTGGGACACTTCAGTTCGCAGGCCAACACTCTATTCACTGAGCCAAACTGGCTAGGGCTTGCTCTTTTCAGTTCTTAACTCACCTTTACTTCCTCTCTCTTCTTTAGACTCAACCATCACCCATGGCAGGTGACTTGCCAGTGGCATGTCCAGCCCCATGCTCTCTCCGGAGCCCCGCACCAGGCTCTGCGTGCCTCCGTGGGTAGGGTGCCTCAGCTTGCCCTCAGCAGGGCCTTCCTTCTAGAGAAGTGGGAACAACACTGTTTCCAGACAGACTCCGTTTCTAATCCTGCAATGACGTAGGTGTGCCTCCTTGTAGTAATCCGAGTTTCAGTTTGCTTGCCCACAGAGTGGGACTAATGAAACCCACTGAGAAATAGGATGAGGTCTCACAGCGGTGAAATATTAAATGACAGTGCAGGGAGGTGGGGCTGAGAGGGTGTACCCGGGGCTAGAGATTCTGCAGATACTTCCAGGCGCCAGTGAGTGAGGGGGCAACAGGGGGATGATGCTCCCACAGGCAGGGTGGCAGGGTGGCAGGACTGAATCTAGCAAGCTGGCAAGATAGCAGAGAGGTTAAGAGCACAGACCCAGGAGACAACTCTTGACTTTACTACTGACTAGCTGTGTTGCTTTGGAAAACTTTAACCACTCTGTCCCTCAGCCTTCTTGTCTATGAAATGGATTGCTGTGAGGATAATTCATCAGATCAATTAGGCAAATTCATGTGTGTTGCTTACAACTGTGCATGAAGAAAGTGCCATGTGAGTATTTTATTTAACAAAAGTGATGTTAACTATTCGTGACATTATTTATCAAAAGTTGCACGTTCATGTTTTGCTCAGGAGGTTTTGGGAGCCCTGTGGCAGCTAGAAAACGAAGGGCCTGAGGACAGCGCCCCCAATCACAGGCCAAGCCTTGCTTCACCTGCCTTCCTGCCGTAATTCTCTCTCTGAAGTGAGACCAGGCGGGTGCTCATCATCTCCACCCCGACCCCCCTCGGAGCCCGGTGTGAGCGCTGCACATGCACTCAGGCCAGTGATATCACTGGCTAGACAGGCGTGCTTGTGCGGGCACGGGGATGACGTGCAGGGAGGATGAAAGTGCCTCCAGGTCCCAGTTTCCCCTGCCCCGGTGACTCAGGCACATGGCATCATGGGTCACTCCCGGAGCTGTGGCCAGGCAAGCAGGGGGAGGAGCTGGGGCCTGGAGAGAGGACAAAAGGGGGTCTGAGGACACAAAGATGGGATCGTGGAGGGGCTCACGCCCTGGGAAGGGCTGACATGGCCCAAAAGGCAGCAAGGGGAGATATGAGCAGAGTTTTAAGAGTAACCTCTCTGGCTCCTGGGTGGAAAACAGGGTGAGACAGGCCGTGAAGAGCACAGGCACAGAGCTGTTGTGGAAGGAAGATGCAGACCTGGGTCTAGGTGTTGGCCTCGGGGCTGATGGAGAGCTTGTTTGCAGGAGGACCCCAGAATCATGGATGAGAAAATGGCTTGTCAACTGTGACAAGCTTTACACCCATCATGGTGTTGCTTTGCATCTGGGACACTCCACAAGGAAAAGGGCAAACAGATTGGGTCCATGCCAGGAGCCAGCAGGCCCAGAGAGCAGGCAGATGTGGCCATGCCTTTGAGGAGCTCGTATCTAAGCTGGGAAGGCAGGAACTCTGGCCAAGGAGGCCTGTACTTCCTGCCTCAGCCAGTTTCAGGCAAGAACCAGGAGGACATGAGCTTCCCCCAGGGAAGGGACCTCCATGCCAGGCCAGCCCGAGACTCTGCCCTCTCTACTCCTCACAGAGCACTGGGGTGACATGTAGGTTCACATCACAGTTACTGCCTCATCAAGACATTTGTCAGCTGGTTGCTGCACGTGTAAAATGGGTTAATGATAGGAGAAGGAATAAGTTAGGTGATATACCGGTATGTAAAGTTCTAAGCACAATATTATCACATTCCAAAGTCTGGGCCCTTACTTCTACCCTCAAATATCTCATAAGACCTACTGTCCCTGGCCTTCCCTTTGGTTAGCAGCCCAAAGAAGGAAAAAGTCATTCAGTTCCATGTGACCTTCTAAATGGAATCACCAAAGGAACAAAGTATGTTTCAGATCTAAATAACCCAGCCTAGCCATGCTGGGGGAACACGGACACTACCTGGTTGCATCCCTTCTTTGTGTGGCTGGGACACAGCAATGGGAAGTCTTCCATTCTGAGATATTCTTGCCCTGTTTCCTGTACCTGTAAAGGGCTCAAATCACTGTAACTTCCGGAGGCTGGGCTGCTGTCCAGCACCCAGCAACACTGTGCAAATAGGGTGTACCTTCTGACTCGTCCTGCTTGGTCTCTTTTTTCTAGGAGGAGCTGGAGCCATACTTTGCAGTGCCTCGTCACACAGTCCAAAGAGTGGCAGGTTACTACTCGTTCATTTATCCATTCACCTAGCCAGGCACTGGGGATACCACTGTAATAAGACAGACCATGGTCCTTGCCCTCTCAAGCTTAGTGAAATGTCATGAGATTTTGGGCAGGTAGACCAGAGCTCTCCTCCAGCCCCAGCACTTACTACCCAGATGGTCTCTCTTGTCCCTAAACTCTCTGAGCCTCAGTTCCCTCGGGTGTCAGATGTAATGATGCCTCCCTCATATGATTCAAGTGAGTGGAAGGATTTAATCAAATAAATGTGAAAACACCTTGCTAACCATACAGAGCGTATCAATCTTAATTTTTACAGTTAGCAATGTGACTATTACTATTAATATTATTGCTACACTTTTCCATTTGGGAAGTTTTCTCTGCCTTACCTGCTTATTCTGTCAGAATCTGAGTGAAAATTACTTCGCTCAGCAGGCTCTGATAATATTGATTGATCTACTCTGGATCATTAGCCTACTTGTTTTTTAGATATAAATTCACACACTACACAATTCACCCACTTACAGTACACAACTCAGTGTTTGTAGTACATTTGCAGGGTTGTATAACCATCACCAAATCTATAATATGTGGTCTTTTGAGTCTGACTTCATTCACTTAGTGTAATGCTTCCAAAGTTCATCCACCTGGTGTTTCATTTCTTTTATTGCTAATACTATTCTATTACATAGAGAAAACACATTTTATTTATCCAACCACCAGTTGATTAGATATTGGGTTATTTATGCTTTTGGGCTACCATAAAAAATGCTGCCGTGGAACATTTTGTGTAGAAGTTTCTATATAGACATCTGTTTTGATTTCTCATAGGTTTATACCTAGGAGTGGAATTGCTGGGTCACGTGGTAGCTCTATGTTTAATATTTTGAGGAACTGCCAAACTGTTTTTCAAAGCAGCTGCATCATTTTACATTCCCACCGATGATGTACAAGTGTTCCAGTTTCCACACACCCTCACCAATACTTGCTATCATCTGTCTTTTTTATTATAGTCAGCCTAGTAGATGTGGAGTGATATCTCACTGTTGTTTTCATTTGTAGCTCCCTAATGGCTAGTGATATTGTGCATCTTTTCATGTGCTTATTGGCCACTTGCATATCTTATTTGGAGAAGTGTCTCTTCATACCTATTTGTCAATTCACCCATTTTTAAATTGCGTCAGTTACATTTTTATTATGAGTAAGGGAAGTTCTTTATGTATTTTGGATACAAGTCTCTTATCAAATACAGGGTGGGGCAAAATAGGTTTATAGTTGTTCACATGGAAAATAATATCAAATTAATAAATAATGATACAAGAATAAACTCTGTGTTGTATTTACTCACAACTGTAAACCTACTTTTGCCCCAGCCTGTATTGATTTGCAAATATTTTCTCCCATTCTGTGCGTTATTTTTTCACTTTCTTGATGTTGATATTTAAATTTTGATACAACATATTTTTTCTCTTGTTTTTTATGCTTTTGGAATCATACAAGGTCTACTTCTTAAATGTGCTCTGCTTTTAAAACATGTGTCTATTATTTAGACTGAAGTTCCGAGGAGAAACCAAGATGGCGGCATAGGTAAACACGGGAGTTTGCTGCCTCGAACAACCACTTCAAAAATACAACTAAAAGACGGAACGGACATCATCCAGAACCACAGGAAAGCTGGCTGAGTGGATGTTCTACAACTAGGAGGAAAGAGAAAAGCATACCGAGGCTCAGAGGAGGCGCAGTGCTGAAGTAAAATACTAAGGTTCGGAGTGCATGTGGAGCGGGCTGGAGGCTGAGGGCGCGGTTGTTTTCAATCGGGAGGGAGTCTCAGGCTCTGAGCTCCAGTTCCGGGCGAGTCTCTAAGGACCCAGACTCATACGGGAGAAGCAGGACTGTCTGGCATCGCTCAGAACCCTAGGGCAGCTTTCTCTCCGTGGGGCTTGCAGCGACTACTGGGACACTGAGAAGCAGAGCCTCTGAGGGCAAGACTGAGAGCAGCCATAATTGCTAATCCCGCCCTGTTGATCCCGTGGGACCCGCCCTGCCCAAGCCCTGCAGGGAGGCTTTTGCTGGATAGCCTCAGGCAAAGGCTAGATTAGCACCTCCCTAGAGATCCAGGAGCCAGGAAGCCCAGAGGTCAGAGTGGGACCATCCAGCTTTAAGCTCCGTGGAACCATAAAAGACACACTCAGGAGGCAGACTCAGTGAGCACCAAAGCCCCATCGAAGCAAGTCTAGCCCCAGAGGGGTGTCTCCAGCACAGAAGTTCTCCCACCGCAGACACAGCTGATTCTCACAGCCAATTGTCCTGGAGGTCAATTCCTCACAGTGATAACTACAACAATCAAGGCTTAACCACAACAAGACTGTGCACAAAGCCCACAAGGGGGTGCACCAAGAGTGTCTACTTTAGGTAATTGGGACACTTAGCACAGAAAGGCACTCTATCGACACAGCGAAGCATAAAAAAATGCCGAGACAAAGAAACAGGACACAAACGACAGAATTGGAGGAAAGCAAACTGTTGGATATAGAGTTCAAAACCACACTTTTAAGGTCTTTAAAGAACTGTTTAGAAGCCCTCGAAAAGACTGGTAAGACCGCCGATAAATGTAGTGAGATCCTCAAGAAATCTAATGAGACCCTCGATGTTGTGATAAAGGACCAACTAGAAATTAAGCATACACTGACTGAAATAAAGAATATTATACAGACTCCCAACAGCAGACCAGAGGGTTGCAAGGATCAAGTCAAAGATTTGAAATACGAAGAAGCAAAAAACACCCAACCGGAAAAGCAAAATGAAAAAAGAATCCGAAAATATGAAGATAGTGTAAGGAGCCTCTGGGACAGCTTCAAGCGTACCAACATCCGAATTATAGGGGTGCCAGAAGATGAGAGAGAGCAAGATATTGAAAACCTATTTGAAAAAATAATGACAGAAAACTTCCCCTACCTGGTGAAAGGAATAGACTTCCAAGTCCAGGAAGCGCAGAGAACCCCAAACAAAAGGAATCCAAAGAGGACCACACCAAGACACATCATAATTAAAATGCCAAGAGCAAAAGACAAAGAGAGAATCCTAAAAGCAGCAAGAGAAAGAAAATCAGTTACCTACAAGGGAGTACCCATACGACTGTCAGCTGATTTCTCAACAGAAACTTTGCAGGCCAGAAGGGAATGGCAAGAAATATTCAAAGTGATGAATACCAAGAACCTACAACCAAGACTACTTTATCCAGCAAAGCTATCATTCAGAAGTGAAGGCCAGATAAAGAGCTTCACAGATAAGAAAAAGCTAAAGGAGTTCATCACCACCAAACCAGTATTATATGAAATGCTGAAAGGTATCCTATAAGAAGAGGAAGAAGAAGAAAAAGGTAAAGATACAAATTATGAACAACAAATACACATCTATCAACAAGTGAATCTAAAAATCAAGTGAATAAATAATCTGATGAACTGGTGATTGTAATAGAATCAGGGACATAGAAAGGGAATGGACTGACTATTCTTGGGGGGGGGGGAGAAAGGGGTGTGGGGGTGAGTGAAGAGATTAGACAACAATCGTGCACCTATGGATGAGGACAGTGGGTGGGGAGTGAGGGCAGAGGGTGGGGTTGGAACTGGGTGGAGGGGAGTTATGGTGGGAAAAAAGAGTAACTAATGTAATAATCTGAACAATAAAGATTTAATTAAAAAAAAAAAACATGTGTCCATTATTTAAATAAAACTTTGATGCTAAATATCAAGCACTAATTCCAAATCAGGAAAAAATATCAATGTAGCATCACTACAACTTTAAATAAGTTACAATAACTGAATAAACCATTTGAAGCCTTCTTACTATGAAAGAAATGGGGAAAGGATGGGGTTTTTAAGCTGGCAGGATGGCAGTTGGGGTGAGCAGAAAGAGGCATGGGAGCTGGCTGGTGAAGAACCGGGGGCCTGGAACATTCCAGGCAGAGGTGGCAGTATGTTCAAAGGCCCTGGGGTCCTGTCACACCTCTTAAAGAGCTCCACCATCCCTACAGGCCTTCTCAAGTGGGAAGTGGGAAGAGGAAGGTGAGAAAGGTAGTCTAGGAATCCAGTCCCAGCCTTGCTTGACCCTTGGATACAGATGCAGGACACCTAACAGCCTTGCTTCATTTCTTAATATTTCAGTCCCAGGCCTTTTTCTCCCTTAGAGTTGGTCCTCCTGCAAATATTTTACATTGGTCTGACATAAAGTAGATGCTCAGTAAATATTTGTGGAATGAATGAAGAATGATAGGAACTGGAAATCCCACTAAAACGACCCATTTTTTCAGAGGGGTTTGTTTTCAGGGTCCTCATGGAACCAGAGTAATATAAAAAGGTCACTTCTCCATAGACAGAGGAGAAAATGAGCATCCTTTCTGTTTACAAGATGATTTTAGTATCTCAGGACCTGCTCTGCCATAGGAACTAATAGGAATGTCAGGACAGGCAGGGAGAATGTGGAGGCAGCATGAGGAGCATGCTCAAGAGGTCAGCATTTCAGGGTGGCAGGCAGAAAGATTTATTATCAGGTATTGGCTTATGCAATTATGGAGGCTGAGCGGTCCCAGGATGTCTGTCTGCAAGCTGGGGGTCCAGGAAATCAGTGGTGTTGTTTGAAGGCCTGAGCCAGAGAGCCATGGTATAGATTCCAACCCAAGTCTGAAGGCCTGAGAAGCAGGAGCACTGCTAGCAGAAGATCTACGTTTCAGCTCAGAGAGTGGGACAGAGAGTAAAGACAACTTTCCTCCACCTTTTGTTCAGGCCTTCAGAAGTTGGATGATACCCACTCACCTTGGGAAGGCAATCTGCTTTAGTCAGTCTACAGAGTCCAATGTTAGTCTTTTCCAGAAACACCCTCGCAGACACACCCAGAAGCAATGTTGAACCAACTATCTGGACATCACCGTGTCCAGTCAAGTTGACATGCAAAATTAACTATCACACAGGGGCATCTCACAGAGAACAAGGGTTACTGCAGGGCACTCTCTTGATTTTTGATGATGGCAACCCAACCGAGAGGCTAGGGGAGGGTATTCTTAGCTTGCAGAATTCCGTGGCAAGAACTCAGTGAGAACCCTACAGAGTCAGGAGGGTCAAGGTACTCAGGGAAATAGGCAGGGTTACTTCTCCAGCAGGGCATGGATGATGGGGGTGGGAGGGCAGGAGTCTTCTGCAGACAATAGTGTTGCACAGTTGCTCAATGTCATAGTCCAGGCTATTGTTTACCTATTGTAGGAGTAGGTGCCATTGCTATGTCAGCTGTGCTGTGGCCCAAGAGGCTTCCTGAACTCATATTCTGAATGAAGCCTCCTAATGTTTGGAAAGTATAATTGAAGAGCTATAAGTAGAGATTAGTGTAGGTTGGTTTGGACTGATTGCCTTTCTCCTCATTTGGGTCAAGTTTTCCTGCTTCTTTACATTCCTGAAAGTTTTTTTATTGCATGCCAGACATTGTGAGTTTTATCATGTTGGGTGTAGGATATTTTTATATTCCTATAAATATTCTTGAGCTTTGTTCTAAATTACAGTTAGTTTCTTGGAAACAGTTTGATCCTTTCAGGTCTTGCTTTTATGATTCATACGATGGGTTCAGAGCAATACTAGATATAATTATTCTTTACTACTGAGGCAAGATCTTTGAGAGTGTTATGCTCAATGACCCATGAATTATACATATTTCCTCTTTGGCTGACGAGAACAGGCCTATTCCTGGTCCCAAGTGTGCACTGGGAACTTTAATATTTTTGAATGGTTCTTTCTCCAACTTTTGGTAGTTTTCTCACACATATATGCTGATCATGTCTTGCTAACACTTGAGTGGGGCTCTCTGCAGATCTGAGGAGTTTTCTCTCTATGCAGCTCTCCCCTCTGTGGTGCTTTGCCCTGTACTGCATATTCTAGCTGCCCTAGTCTCCCTGCTCTCTCACACCATCTCCTCAACTCCGGAAGTCTGCTGGGCTTTGCCCGGATTCCCCCTCGCTGAGCAATGGCTGGGAAACTCTCTCAAGGCAGTGAGCTTGGCAAGCACTGGGCCCACCACGTTTGTTTCTCATACCTCAGGGATTTCTGTATTTTATTGTCCGCTATCTTTGTCTCCAAAACATTTATTTGATCTAGCTTGTCTTTTTATAGTTGTGCTTTTTGTTGTTGTTGTTGTTTCGGGGTATATCCAGTCCCTATTATTCCATCTTGGCACAAAGTGGAGTCTCTCTCCATTTTTCTTCTCCCTTTCGCTACAATGAGATTTGTGTAGGGAGATTTTTTAAAGACATTACCTATAAGCTGTCAAAATGATCACATCGTTCTCCATTGGCTCAGATCACCTTACTAATATGACTGCATTTTATTAAAAACAAACAAAAAACACCTCTTGATTCTTCTGGAAGCTTGAGGATTTTTTTAAAAGATACATGACACTTGGCCACTGACTTCCAGAAACTCACAATCTGATGAGGCTGTAGCTATACTAATAAATAACTCCAGCAAGACTAACTACTCTGTCATCCTAACTGTTGACAAACTGATGTGGCAGCCCGAGGGCTGAGAGAAGAGTGGGGTGGGGCCTGAAAGGGGCACACAACCCAGCGTATTCATCCCTAAATTGGAGATTTCAAAAGACTCCCTGATAAACGGAGAGTCATAAATTTCTGTGTGATGTTTATCTTCAGAGATTTAGGGCAGCAGCTTGAAAGACGCTAATATAGATGCAATCTTAGTTTCAGTCCAGAATGGCAGCTGGGTTTGGTGCACCTGAGATTAAAGTCTTCCTGGGGCCCCTGAAAGTGCCATCAATGTTCTTGCCTGCAGGTCACTGCAGGCTGGTGGCTCAGAGGCCTCACTGAGCTGCAGGTGGCAACGTCACCATGTATATTAGTATAGCTATTTATTAGTAGGTTTGGGGGGAAGACAGCCTTGGGTGGAAATCCCAACATTGCTGTTTACTTTTTCTGTGAACTGGAGCAAATTAATTGTTCTCTCCGACTCAATTCCCCCAGGCTATGTTTTTCTATTGAAATCACCACATCTCATGTGATAAAGTAACATCAGTAATAACTCCCTTTTAAAAATCACAAATCGTCTACCTTCTGTTAATAGTCCTCCCCCACACAGTAGTATAAAATTGCTTAGCTTTCAGCTTTTTTATTTGCAAAGCATTTCATGCTTGCCAGGCTCAGGCAACTTGGCTGATTTTGTATGTCCCCCCAAATCTCTGAAATCTTTTACTTGCGGACTTGGCCTGGGTTACTTCCAGTGATGGCTGCTCTCATGTGTGCTATTTCCATCTTCTTTTGGGAGGTAACCTGTTTGCAAAGACTGACTGGACAGATCTTCATTACAGTGTTTATTACATTGCTTTGGAATTATTTGCTATTTTCCCTGGCTGCTCCACTGGAAGATAAAACCCTTAAAAGTTAGAACTAAGTATTATTCATCTTGGTATGGCAAACACCTGCTCTATTGAAGAAAACATAGTGGGTCCTTTTTGAAATAACAAATAAACAATGAATGGACATGATATCTGGAAAGGATACACCTGAAATGGATCACAAGTTGGAAACTAGCAAGCTAAGAGCCCTACTGGGAATAATTAAGTGAGGTTAGTCAGAGCTTGAAGAACATGCAGGACATCCTTTCTGGAAAGCAGCTCAGAGAAAAGCAGTGTGGTAGAGAGGAAATAGCATAGACTCCACTATCAGATGGACTCCAGCAGAAATCCTAGATGTTCAATGGCTAAAATGTGTGACCTTGGACAAGTTATTAAACCTGAGATTTAGTTTTACTTAAAAAGTAAAAAGGGATAAATATTATTAATAATAATAATAATAACAATACTGTGATCATCATTAGTGCTCATCACTGAATATTTCTTGCTCCTCTTCAGGTACTTGGTCAGACTGCACTTCCCTTCTCCCTTATTTCCAAGCATGGCCATACAGTTGAGTTGGGCCTTTAAAATATGGGAGCCTTTAAATTAGTGCAAGATTTGCCACTGTTCATTTCTCTTACCTAAAAGGTTGGGGATGTTCCAGAGGTGAAGTCTCCACCAGCTGGGTGGTTTGAGTAAGTGAGCATGAATTGCAACAGAGCCCTCACTGACCTAAAGAAATAACCTTTCTCATATCTCAGGGATTTCTGTATTTTATTGTCTGCTATCATTGTCTCCAAAACTTTTATTTTATATATTTTGTTTTTTTATAGTTGTGCCTTTTGTTGTTGTTGTTGTTTCAGGATATAGCCAGTCCCTATTATTCCATTTTGGTCCAAAGTCGGGTCTCTTTCTAACCAATGACCTTGTTGTTTTAAGCCAGTAAGATTTTGGGATTGTTTGTTATCACAGCATAACCAAGCTCATTCTTACTGATAGAAATATTGATAGGTTGTTGAAATTATTAAGTGAGATGCTTTTTAAATGTCTTGTCAATTTTATGTCCTTGGGAGCTTGATATTTTTGGGTTGAAAAGTATTTAAAAAGTTACGTTATTTAGTTTGGCTATGGGAATCTTATTGGTAAGGCAATAACATTGTGAAGTCTTCCAATAAGAGAATTCTGAGCCTCAATAATTCTCCATTACTTGAGGTGCTTACAGCCTTGTTAGAAAAAAAAAAAAATCACACACACACACACCCAAGTAATGATCAAGATAATATATACTAGAATGGATACCTCGTCGTTGGCAATCAGTAGTCAGCAAGAGCTAATAAAGTGTGAAATGTGTGACAAAGGGAGTTAGTAAATGGAGACCAGTTGTAACCAGAGGAAATGGAGAAGGGAGTTTGAGAGAAATCTGGAAGAAAGGTTGGGTATGAACAGATAGAGGATAGAAAAGATTATACATTTCGAGAAACTATAAACTACATCTAAAACATCTAAGTCTTGCTTTTCTTGTTGCAATCCTTCAATAAGAAATTGTATCTGAATATGAAAAGCTGCATTTTTGCTTCTCTTTCCAGGGATTATAATATCATCACAATAACATGACCTAGCACAGTTCTTGGCACATAGTAGAGACTCAATAAATACTTATTGATTCAATGTATAAATGGACAGGTGATTGGGCTTTACCGAAAGACAGACCTGGGTTCAAATCTCAGATCCTCTCTCTTACCGTGTGACTTTACAAAGGTTACTTATCATTCCTTGGTTTACTTGCTACATCTGAGCATAGTTTTGTGTTTAAATGTGTCACAGTACAGCACAACTCTGATCCATGACACTCCAGAGCTCCTCTGCATTCAGCTAAGCTCTTGTCAGCTGAGGCTCTATCTCAGTGTCTCCTCCTTGGGAACTCAATCTGCAACACCCCTCATTCCCTCTCTCCTCTTTCTGTACACTGCACTCGTGGTGCTCTTTTTACAATGTAAATTGAATAATGTCACCCTCCCACTTAGAACTCGATACTGCCCCATTACTTTTGGGCTAAAGTCCAAAATCTTGAATCCAGATATTTGCCCCTTCCAACCATTCCCTTCTCATCTCACACTCCTTCCCCCCTCAGCTGCACTGGCTCTATTAGTTTCCTGGAGGCTAACAAAGTTCCACAGACTGGGTGGCTTAAACAACAAGTTGTTTCCCAGTGCAGGTGAGATCTGAGGCTAGAAGTCCACAAATAAGGTGTTGGTAGGGCCATGCTTCCTCTGAGGACTGTAAGAGAATCCTTCCTTGCTTCTTCCTAGCTTTTGGTGGTGTGCTGGCAACCTTGGGCATTCCTCCGTTACAGCTGCATCACTCCGATCCTCCATCATCACAGGGCACTCTTGCTGTGGCTTTCTTGTGAGGACACCAGTCATTGGATTAGGGTCCCACTCCACTCCAGTGTGACCTCATCTTAACTAATTGCATCTGCCACAACCTATTTCTAAATAAGGTCATAATCTGAGGTATAGGGATTAGGAGTTCAACACATCTTTTTTTCAACATACCTTTGTTTGAGAGACAAAATTCAGCCCATAGCCCCAGCATTCATTCAGTCCCTGAAACAAGACACATTTGTCTCACTTCAGGTCTTTTGTGTATCCTGTCCACAATTCCCCCGTTACCTATCAGTCCTTCATCGTCTCAATCTCAGTTAAAACCTCATTCTCCTTGGGCAAATTTTTCAATCCCACACACCCTCAAGTTAGGTCAGCATTTCCTACTCACAACACCATGCATTTTCTTTCACAGCATTTATCACCACTTTTAATTATACATTTGTTTGAGGTTTTTTTTTGAAAGTGGCTGCCTCTTCCACTAGCCCATAAGCTCCATGAGAGCAAAAACTGTGTCTTGCATATTCTTGTATTTCCAATGCTGAGCATGGTCCCTAGCACACAGTAGGTGCATAATAGATATGTATTAAATTAGTGATTTCAGAAATCTTTCATTGGACTAGTAGATGTTATTCCTTCTTTTGGATTTGAAGTCTTAGGTGTCCCTGTTTCTAGGAGATATGGTGTCCCTTGATAACACAATGACTCGCTGAGGAAATGGGGAAGATAAAAAAGTAAGTCCCAGTGAATGGTGCTTAACGTTCACACTCAAGATATTCCTTTAAGAGAGAGCATATTTCTAGCAGACAGTACTTTCTTCCAGGCTCCAGTTGCAAGTCTTTGCTACCAATATTGAAAGCAGGCAAGGATTATATGACTCTCTTGAATTGTGAACTTAACTGCAATCAGGACTCTGCGAAATCTCAGTCTTCTCCCTGGGACCATGCCAGAAAGTTTAATGAATAACAAGTAGTATGCGATTCCTTAAACATTCCTCCTAGAGAAGAGAGGGTATCTCATTCATCCAGGTGATACTCTGGAAGGCAGGGCAGTGGAAACCATCCAAATACAGGAAACTAACTATTTAGAGAACGCTGAGGTTGGGAGAGGTGGAGAAGAAAGTCTAGCTAAGATGTCATTGAACTATACCTATTAGATGAAGGGTGACTGCTGGTCAGCTGGCTATTTCTTGAGTAGAGAGGAGTGAGTAGCTCTTATCTGATGAGGCCCTATTTCAGCTATTTGTGTGCTATGCTTCCTGAAGCTTCCTCTTCCCCCTTCCTTTGGGTGCGGTACTTTTCCCTCTTGTATTTCCACTCAGGGAATCTATCTCCTATCATGAGCCACAGCCATTGTCATCCATCCTTGACTGGGACCAAGATTTATCAGGCTGACAGGGGCAAAGACACTTCCCAGCTAGAGGTTCCCTCATAGCACAATAATTAATATTGTGAATTCTTTAAAATTGTTTTCTTCCTTACCTTCCCAAGTACATGACCTTTATCATAGAATGCCTCAGGAAGATTAGATTTTATGGCAGAAAGAATGTAAAAAGAATTACCAAGGTAGTAATTAGCTCTGGCAATCACAATTTAGGCAGCAGGATAATAGCTTTGCACCCAAGGCTACTGTTTTGAGAGATGGTTTGCCAAATTCTTTGGTCTCCCTGTTTGGGGGTCAGCCTGGAAGATCTGGTTCAGAGAGTGCTTTTATGGGTAGAGAAGGTACCCTTGCCTATGGGAGCTGTTGCACTCTCTGAGAGAAGAAGTGGAGCAGAAGTAAAAGACGAGTCCTCCACTTTCTAGCACAGAAAATTGTAGGAGGCAGAAGGAGTAGTGGAGGCAGGAGAACAAGGCTGTTGGTTGTGTTGTTTCTTGTTTGGCAGGCCAAGGGGGAGATGTGTTGGATAAGTCCAGGTTAGCCAAGAAGCCTGACCACTCTGTTCTGCAACCCATGGAAGATATGGAGGAGAAAGCTAATTCCCAAGCTGTTTACACTGAGCCGGGGGACCACTCCTCAACACAGTGGCTCAGTAGTGAGACAGAGGCAGGCCCTGTGGTTCAACTTTCCTAAGTCATCTTTGCTTCCAGGGTCATAGAGACATACCTGAAAGTCCAGTAAAGGAACTTGCCAGAAGGATCACCATGCCAAGGGTGAGGGATCTCAATGCCCAAGGCTACTGAGTGAAATACTCACTCAGGCCAAATGGGAGTCTCATCAGAGAGTGTCTGATGCCCGAGAAAGCTCAGGTCAGGATGAGCCCACAGAGACACTAGGAATTGGGTGTGGGGTAGCCACAGAGACTCAATCTTCCCCATGATCACAAGGTTGCATAAACCAATCCTCAAACACATGTCTGGACACATCTTTGGGAACAAAAGAGATGAAGGGAAAACATTTTCTGAGAGACTGAGCAGTTTTATCCAAGAGAGGTTAATCTAAATAAATGTTAATCTTGGGTTTCGTTGAATTAAGCTTGAAAGTGAGCACATAGATTTTCTTTTTGCTAACCAGCTGGGTGTGGGCTTGGGAAGAAAGCTGTATGACATATGGAAAACAATGAAGTATGACTTCTTAGTGCACCCAAGTTAGAGTGTGAAGTTAATATTCTGCCTCTGACACACAGAAATAAAGGAACCGTGAAATCACATGTCAAAAGTCTCAGCAATGTTTTAAAACCCCAAGCAGTCAGTTGTTGTGGGGTCAGATGGTCACATTCCAAAGGCCCCCACAAACAGGGCTGACTGAAGCTTCCACAGCTGTATGAAAACATAGGAAGAAATTAAAGGAGTTACTCGGATGGTGGATTCCTCCCACAATTATTCTGTTCTCCACTTGAGGGAGAGGTGTCCACTCTCCACCTTCAGTCAGCCCCACCCTCTAATGGCCAGATAATCTACTCCTGGAGGACACCAGGTGATGTCCATGGAGATGGGACCTGTCCATTCACTTCCCCTCTTTGGCAATATCTGTGAGGGGTGATGTCATCAAAAATATGTTTGAAATGACCAAACAATATATGACAATCCATGCTACAAAAATGTTTACTTAAGCATAGATATTGTTATAGTCAGAAAAAAACTAGTATATGATTAAAACAGCCTCATGAGTCTGATGATTACTACCTGTCCCTCCCCACTAGGACAAGCTATAGTGACTTGAGCAGTCTCTTCCCTGCTTCTGCTCTAGATTCCCTTCTTTCATCATCCATGTGATTCTCCATGGATCTCCTCCTGCATGCCATGCTGGGCCTCATTCCATCGTGACCCTGGCTGGTCACATGGGCCCAAGGTTCATCGCATCTGGGCTGAAGCAATTATACTCAGCAAGCTCTTTGTCCTTCCACCTGCAAAGTTTCATCTTCCACAAATCTGTCCATCCCTTTTTAGTATCTATTTGTACAACAACTTCTCCAATGAAAACCCACTTGGTCAAGTGCCTATTGCCAAAGGTCAGTGAATGTCTGTTTTTCATCAGTGCTGAGCACAGCCCTCTTCAATGCTGGTGGAAGAGGACAACTCCCAGGCCAGGAGCCTATGCTCCCCCTACCCATTATTCACATGTTTTTACTCTAAATCCTGCCTGTGCCACACTAGTAATTTGACCACTTGCTCCCTCAATAGTTTTTTTTTCTGCTTAGTTCTGTAATTCTTTCTACACATGCACACTCAGCTTCCTATTATCAATTCAGAGCATTCAACATCACCAGAAAAGTCTACAAAAGTACAATCCAACTCTATGAAAAATTCCTTGAGGACAGGGATGTTGCTTAATACTTCTTTTAATTCCCTCAGGGCCAAGCAAAAAAGTTACTCCTTTGATGTGAGATGACTTCCCATCCAATTAATATTTGAAACCCAACTAGTGTTTAGTAAATGTTTGTAATAGGCCTAAGCCTTTCTTGTACATTCTCTCATTTAGTCTTCACAACAACCTTGGGGATATGCTTAGACTTACAGAAAAAAAGGATTCAGGGCAGTCAAGTGACTTGCTAGAAGGTGGCAACCCTAAAATCAGAATATGCTTTCCTCCTGCTTTGGAGTACAGGGCTACTTCTAAATCACAGCTGCTTCACCAGAGGGCCTTAGATTAGCAGACTTGCCCAATTAAGAGGAAGTCCTTGATGTGGAGAAAGAAGAACCTGCTACATGGAGCAGGGCCTGAAGGACTCAGCACAGACAGGCACCAGCCCAGCAGGTTCCCAGGTCTCTGACTGTGTTAGAGAACTGGCCACAAAGTAGTCTTTGATGCATATGGAAGGCAATCAGGGCCCATCTCACCACTCCTGCTAAGGGTGGGACAAAGGAGGATAAAGGCTAGTGTGGCAGAGTCTTCTCACCCATGAGGCCCAGGCTAATAGCTTCAGCATTAGTCCTTTTCATTAGGAGGGTAATACGGAATCCAGTCTTCCCAATACAAGGAGGTTGTGGTGGGAGTGACAAGTGAGACACCCTGCCTGTTTTTGAGCATGATCATGCAGAGCCCCAGGTACCATTCCTTGAGCAAGCAATGGAGTCAGCCACGTTATCCAACCAGAAGTCGACAGGCCAGGAACAGTGGGACCCAGGTGGGTCTATCCTGTCCCGAGTTGCATGAGAGCTGGGACCTTGAATATCTTATTCACTGCTGTGGCCCAGTGTCTTGACTGTGCCTGTCATATAGTTGGCACCAACAGATATTGTTGAATGGATGATCAGACAGATGAGCAAAAGAACCAAGAGACATGGTGCATCTTTAAAAAAATTTTTTTAAATTGCATTTTACATTCAATATTATTTTGTATTAGTTTCAGGTGTACAGCATAGTGTTCAGACAATCATATACTTTGCAAAGTGTTCCCCCTGATATTTCCAGGACCCACCTGGCACCATCCATGGGTTATTACAGTATTATTGACTATTATTTCCAATACTGTACTTTACATCCCCATGACTGTTTTATAATTACACCAATCTGTACTTCTCAATCCCTTCATCCTTTTTTACCCAGCCCCCCAACACTCCTCTCCTCTGGCAACCATCAGTCTGTTTTCTGTATCTATGCGTTTGCTTCTGTTTTGTTTGCTTATTTATATTGTTTGCACAAAATTCCATCTGCATGGATGACCTACACACAGGCCTTCTATTTTTAAAGGCTTCACCTTACATCTTGCCAGCTCCAATCCCTTCTTCAACACATACTGTTTCCTGAAAAAACATCTCTGAAGGATCTCTAAGCATTGCCCTTATGCTGGCACCTTCTTTACCAAAGGCAAGAAAAACTTGTCCATCAAGTTTCTCTTAGTTTAAGCAGAGGCTACAGCTTCAGAACCATGGCTCTCTAACCAGCAGTGGAGCCCTTTCTGTTTGATACTACTCTCAAAAGTTGGAGAGGCAGAAGCCATGCTAGGATCTGGGCTGGGGCTCCCAGCCTCAAGTCGCTGAGGCAAGCCCTGCTCTGAGGCCCTGGTGGACACCCAAGAGAGGCCATCACTCCCTCTGGACTCTGGCAACTCTCATCTACTCTCCCACATGGTTCTTTGTCCGAGGGAATCTGTAGTATGTGTGGCCAAGAGAATCACTTGACATTTGACCCCAGGAAAATTTCTTAACTAGGCTAAGCCTCAGTTTTCTTTATCTATAAAATTAGAGTAACACTAGTATGAGCCTCAAAGGATCATTATGAGGACTAAATAAGAGAATATATATATATGTATATATACACACACACACACACACACACACAAAGTGTTTAGCATAGTGCTTGGCATTATTATTCCTGTTTGGTATGAATGATTTGTTGTAAAAAATAAACAAACACAACCCATAATCTGAAATAAATGGAAAAAACTCACTCATCACTATTATTAATTCATTCATCAAAGATTGCCTCAGGTACTACGTCAGTCCTGGATGGGACAGGGAAGGTCTGCAGAACATCTGAATTGAGTCTTTACGTTCTCTGGGCCTTCACTTATGTTGAACCCTGGAGTGAATCACATATTCTGTTTGCCTGTCTCACGTTTAGTTCCAAAACGCAGTCAAATGGAACCTCCTCCAGGATGCTTTCCCTGACTGGACACATTCCAGGCTGGATGGTTTGGAAGACTAGTTCTGAGATTACATGGAGGACATTTATAAGGGAGTGCTCTTGAAATTGTTGCCTGTAAAAGGGAGCAGAAGAAAGCAGATTGGGAAGAGGGAGAGGTTGGGGCAGCAATGCAGACCCAACAAAGGCCTTAGCAACCCCACAGACCTGTCCCAAATTGCAAAGAGCGGGCCAGGTCTTTGTACTCCCAAGTTGAATCAGTCACTGGATGCAGGCTGCCTCTGGGAGGTATGACCGTGGGAGAGACTGTTACCTTCAGCCAAGATAATCCCCAGTGAGGGCTGGCAGCTGTCGGTGACCTGGAAGTACTCCCTGCATCTGGGGAATGCGTCCTTCCTGCCTTAAAGGAGGTTTGGGCAGTGAGATATAGCATCCACTGCATACTGCAGCCTGGATTGTATCAGTGATAAAGAGATGCTGAGTTCCATTGACTTGACTCCTATCTCTTAACTGGTATATTACATGGTGAGAAAAGAGGAAAAGACCTTATGGGACCCCTAAACTCTCTACCCCATTAAAATAGGTTTTATATGGTTTGGGAGGTTGTCCTCTAGACCACAGCTCTGAGTCTTTTCTTCATTGCTAAGTATCCTTGCTGTCAAGGCTAGAAGTCAACAAATATAGGGGGATTGATGATAAATGTAATGAGTAAAAAAAGTAACGTAATAATCATGGAACAATAGCCGAGGAGTTGGAGACAGGACAGCAACTGAGCTTAACTCCTGATTGGCCTGGGACTGGTTTGAGACAATTTTGATGCTTCTCCTGTTTTTTTGAAGAGAAAAGAGGGCAGGCAGATTTCAGCCTCACCTGCAAGAGCAAGGAGTTGTTCCCTTGGGCTGTCAGATAGATCTGCTTCCATTATCAGTTTGGCACAATCTATCTTAACAAAATGTAGCTGGTGGTTCTGCTGTCTGTTGGCATGCTCCAACAAAGCCAATTTGGAGACATATTGAGCATAAATGCCTACTGGAATGAATTCTGGGACCACACGGTGGATTTGCAAACATGTTCTCAATTAAAGGCGGCTCTCAGGAAACTGCAGCTGCCTTCCCACCCTGGAAAGAAAATACCCAAAAGGCCAACTCCAAACTGAGAACTGAACTTGTATTTCAGGCTCATAACAGATTTTTATCAAGGGTTTACAAGTCCCCAGGATATTTTCAGATTCCTCATTAATAACTCATGAAAACTTTTATGAATTTTAAGAACTATAAACAAGTCCTAAACTCACTTTAAGAGTTTTATTGTAATGGCACAGGTGGAGCAATTCTGAAGCTATTCTGTATGTATTACAGGTTTGAGAAGTGAGTGAATATATTCATGTTGAGGTTTTCACTATGGAAGAATATGAATTGATAAACATATGAGGTAATGGATGTGTTAATTAACCAGATGGTGGGAATCCTTTCCTAATGCATATATATGTCAAGTCACCATAATGTACACTTTAAATATCTTACAGTTTTGTTTGTTGATTGTACCTCCATAAAAGTGATAAGAAAAAATAAAAAATATGGATTGGGAAAGGCAAGAAAGAATCCCATGGAACGAAAATGGAGATACCAGTGTAAACTCATGATGTCTAAAACATCTATGTGTGTGCATGTGCATGCTTTATGTGCACATATGTATGCATAGTGTGTATATTCCCTAAGTCTCTCTACAAAAAGGGCCAAGAAGCACACAGATACACCCCTAATGAGCACACCTATGGCTAAGAACATTCCCCACTAAGAGAAAACAGGCTTGTCAGAGAAATGGCTAATTCCAGGTTGAGGCCAGGTAAGAACAAAATGAGCCTAGAACATCTTATTATGCAAGGAATGAGAGGAAGGGAGGGAAGGAGGAAGGGCATAACTAAACCATTGGGGCATGCCACAAGGACACAGGAGCCAGAATAGAGAGACTCCCACTGGCCAAAACAATTATGTATGTTAATGAATTATAAAGCATTAAGAAAACACAATAATTTGTACTTCCTTACCAATAAAGACTAGATAAATAAATAAATGGAGAAGGGAGGGCTCTAGCTTACAGAAAAATGCCAAGGACCAGCTGGTAAATGTGCAGGGAGGGCTGTAGTTGAAAAATACTCATTTTGCAACCATCATGATAAAGATAGTTAGGCAGGAACCATGGATGGAAGCTAAATCCAGTAGGAAATTTTGACTAAGAGCAGAAAATTTGAACCATCTTAAAATGTCTCTCCCACAAATTGCTTATTAGTTACAAGGAATAAAAGATAATAATTATAGAGTGGAGAAATCAAGCAACACCTTGACTGAGTAATCAAAATTAACATCACCAATAAGGACAGATGGGCATCATGAGTTTCAGATGTGACACCCTGAGAAGGACACAATGTAGTTTATATAGTGTTCTGTCCAAGAATAGATAACTTGATTCTAATTATGAGGAAACATCAAATAAACCTAAAATGAAGACCATTCAAAGGGGGAAAGGATTGAATTCTCCCAAAATTTCAATATCATAAAAAGCAAAGAATAGAAAAGAAAACACGGATAAGGAAGACCAGAGACCAAAGAAAGATAATACCAAGTGTCCGGGAGGAGATACAGAAACTGGGACCCTCATACATGGTTGAGAGAATGTAAAATGGTACAGCTTCTTTGAAAAACATGTAACTCAGCAATTCCATTGCTACATATATACTCAAGAGAAATGTGAATATATGCCCATATAAAAGCTTGTACATGAATATCCAGAGCAGCACTATTTATAATGGCCAAAAAGTGTATAATAGACAAATGCCTATGAATTGATGAATAGACAAATATAATGTGGTTCATACAATGGGTTATTACTTGGCAGTAGAAAAGAATGAAGCATTGATACATGCAACATGGGTGACCCTTAAAAACATTTCTCTAAGTGGAATAAGCTAGTCACAAAAGACCACATACTATATGATTCCATTATATGAAATGGCCAGAACAGGTACATCTATAAGGACAAGAAGCAGATAAATGATTGCCTAGGACTAGGAAAGGGGGAGGGGGGTGTTAACGGATGAAGGGTTTATTTGGGGCAATAACAATGTCTAAACTTTAGTTGTGGTGATGGTTCCATGATTCTGTGACTAAAAATCATTAAACTGTATGCTTTAAATGGATGAATTTTATGGTATGTGAATTATTTCTCAGTAAAGATGGTTTTAAGTCTAATGTTTATTCAATGCCTGGGTAGCAACAATATTTAGTAGTATGATTTATCTTTATAAAAAATGATTTTTTAAAATGAAAAAGTAAAACACACTATGTGCAAACACACACATGGATGGATGGATGGATGGATGGATGGAGAAGCATGGAGGCCATTTGTGACTTTGGAAGGATAAGCTTTACTGGAGAAAGAAAGGCAGAGGGCAGACTACACTGGGTCAGAGGAATGGAAAGTGAGGAAGTAGAGAGCATTTGTAGTGTGGACAGCTTTCAAGGAGCTTCCATGAAGGAAAGCAGAGAGATAGAATAAGAGCTAGTGGCATGGGGGGGCGCTGGAGAAGATTATTATTTTTAAAACAATGGGTATATTTGAGTCATAATTCCAGACCCATACACTGCATTTGGTTGCTATGTCTCTTAAAACTCTTTAGAGTTTCTCTTTCCCAAGCCCCTACCTTAATTTTTCATGCCAATGCTTTAGGGGAACCAGGCCCATTGTCCTGTAAAGAGTCCTGCATTCTAGATTAGTCTTTTTATTTCCTGATGATGAAATGTAACTTGCTTGCTCTCTCCCATGATTCTTTTTTTTTTCAAATTCCTTTTATTATTTTTTATTTATTTATTTTTAATTAAATCTTTATTGTTCAGATTATTACAGTTGTTCCTCTTTTTTCCCCCCATAGCTCTCCTCCACCCAGTTCCCACCCCATCCTCTGCCCTTACCCATCCCACTGTCCTCATCATTGGTGTACGATTTTTGTCCAGTCTCTTCCTGGACCCCCACACCCCTTCCCCCCCAACAATTGTCAGTCCACTCCCTTTCTATGCCCCTGGTTCTATTATAATCACCAGTTTACTCTGTTCATCAGATTTTTTATTCACTTGATTTTTAGATTCACTTGTTGATAGATACATATTTGCTGTTCATAATTTTTATCTTTACCTTTTTCTTCTTCCTCTTCTTAAAGAATACCTTTCAGCATTTTATATAATACTGGTTTGGTGGTGATGAACTACTTTAGCTTTTTCTTATCTGTGAAGCTCTTTATCTGACCTTCAATTCTGAATGATAGCTTTGCTGGATAAAGTAATCTTGGTTGTAGGTTCTTGGCATTCATCACTTTGAATATTTCTTGCCACTCCCTTGTGGCCTGCATAGTTTCTGTGAGAAATCAGTTGACAGTCGTATGGGTACTCCCTTGTAGGTAACTGACTGTCTTTCTCTTGCTGCTTTTAAGATTCTCTCTTTGTCTTTTGCCCTTGGCATTTTAATTATGATGTGTCTTGGTGTGGTCCTCTTTGGATTCCTTTTGTTTGGGGTTCTCTGTGCATCCTGGATTTGTAAGTCTATTTCTTTCACCAGCTAGGGGAAGTTTTCTGTCATTATTTCTTCCAATAGGTTTTCAATATCTTGCTCTCTCTCTTTTTCTGGCACCCCTATAATTCGGATATTGGTTTGCTTGAAGTTGTCCCAGAAGCTCCTTACACTATCTTCATATTTTTGGATTCTTTTTTCTTTTTGCTTTTCTGGTTGGGTATTTTTTTGCTTCTTCGTATTTCAAATCTTTGACTTGATTCTTGGGATCCTCTTGTCTGCTGTTGGATCTCTGTATATTATTCTTTATTTCAGTCAGTGTATGCTTAATTTCTAGTTGGTCTTTTTTCATATCCTCCAGGGTCTCACTAAATTTATCGGCAGTTTCTAGAAAATTCTTGAAAAACCTTATAACCGTGCTTTTGAACTCTATATCCAGTCATTTGCTTTCCTCCATTTCTGTCATTTGTGACCTGTTTCTTTGTCTCCGCATTTTGTATGCTTCCCTGTGTTGGTAGAGTGGCTTTGTGTGCTAGGTGTCCTATAGGGCCCAGTGGCTCAGCCTCCCCAATTACCTGAGGTGGACACTTTTGGTGCACCCCTTTGTGGGCTTTGTGCACAGTCTTGTTGTAGTTAAGCCTTGATTGTTGTAGGTATCACTGGGAGGAATTGACCTCCAGGCCAATTGGCTGTGAGAATCAGCTATGTCTATGGTGGGAGAGCTTCTGTGCTGAAGACACCCTTATGGGGCAAGACTTTCTTCAGTGGGGCTTTGGTGCTCACTGAGTCTCTCCCCTGAGTGTGTCCCTTATGGATCTGAGGAGTTGTAATCTGGATGGTCCCACTCTGACCACTGGGTACACTGGCACTTGGATCTCTAAAGAGGTGCTAATTTAGCCTCTGCCTGAGGCTACCTAGCAGGAGCTATGGAGAGAACTGCAGATTCCTCTTCTTTGTTTGGGGTTTGGAGGTGCCCAGATGAGGCCCAACTGTGAAGCAATACAAGCTGCTGTGGGGCCTTGGGCCTTCTTTTGGAAGTTCTGGGTCTCTCTGACCCAGCTGCAGTTTGTTAGGTAATTTTAGATTGCAAAGGGCTAGGTCATTCATATGCGAAAGCCTCTGTGCACAGCTTGGGTGGAGTGGGGTCTCAGGGAATCAACAGGGCAGGGCAAACAGCTATGGCTGATTCTCAGTCCTACCCTAAGAGGCCCCAAGTCTCAGTGTCCCTGTAATCGCTGCAAGTACCTCTGAGAGAAAGCCGCCCTCCAGTTCCAACCAATGCCAGACAGTCCAGTTTCTCTCTGTATGAATCTGGGTCCCCAGAGACTTCCCAGGACTGGAGTTCAGAGCAGGAGCGCGTGTCTCCCTCCCGATTGAAAAAAACAACCTCATCCTCAGTTGCCAGTCCTTTCCGTGCATGCCTCTGTACCTCTGCACTTTACTTCCGCACCTCCTCTGAGTCTCAGTGTGCTTTTCTCTTTTCTTCTAGTTGTAGAATTTCCACTCAGCCAGCCTTCCTGTAGTTCTGGATGATGTCCGTTTTGTCTTTTAGTTGTATTTTTGAAGTTGTTGTGGGAGGCAGCAATTTCCGGGATTTACCTATGCCGCCATCTTGGTTTCTCCTCAAATTCCTTTTTTTCCTCCCATGATTCTTGTAAGCAGGAAGGTGGCCTTAAACATTTGATCTGCTTCAGGACTTTCGGCAGAGATTCTTTGAGGTGGTGCTGTGTGTGCCCCTGGGGACCACATGGAGAGGCGACTGCTACCTGTCTTACTCTTGTGATGCTGAGGTTGATCGGTGGATTCAAGTGGCTATCCTGTCCTTCTCGGAGCTGTAGCAACCAAAGCTAGTTACCAAAAGCCAAATTAAGAGTGTTCTTTAATTCACTTAGGAACCATTACCTGATTCCCTGCCATCTGCCAGCCACCCTATTGAGGAGATACAGAAATAAGTAAAAAATACTCTCCCTGCCTTTCAGAGAACTCAGTGGGGTGAACTGCCTTGGTCTGACCCTGTAAGTGCCTTCTACTTGTGTAGGTTCACAGTCCTACAAACTCTTACTAGTATAAGACACAGCCTGGGGGCCAGGAAGGGCCAATATTGTCTCCTGAGGCTTCATCTTGCTGGGAGCCTGCAGCCTTCTAGAACTCCTGGTCAGTGTGAGCTCTCCTGTTCTCTCTAGTAGCATGTCAAATGCTTGCAAGGAATGAGGCATTTTCTCTACTAACCACAAGGCACCCAGGTCAAGTCCTCTTTGAGCCCTGAAAAGTTTGACTTCATAACTCAATGGGCAGTTGTTTTTCATGTTTTGTATGTCAGATTTAAAAAGAAAAAAATCTTGCCCTAACTAGTTTGGCTCAGTGGATAGAGTGTCGGCCTGCGGACTGAAGGGTCCCAGGTTTGATTCCGGTCAAGGGCATGTACCTTGGTTGCAGGCACATCCCCAGTAGGGGGTGTGCAGGAGGCAGCTGATCGATGTTTCTCTCTCATCGATGTTTCTAACTCTCTATCCCTCTCCCTTCCTCTCTGCAAAAAATCAATAAAATATATTTTAAAACAAAAAGGAAAAAAATCTCACCTTCCATGGAGTGAAAGGGTCCTAAATGCAGTTGCTTTAAAACATCTATGTCTTAAGTACCATGCGGCTACATGTGAATGGGAGACAAGTCAGCACTTGACAAAATTAGAATTTTAGAATTGGGTCAACTCAGCTTTTATGTGCTGTTCAAATGCCTCACCCTTCCATGGTGCTCACTCTGCTCTGAGCCCTCAACAAGGCTTCTCTGCTGGAATTCGAGAACTGTTGCATGTGGGATAAATGAAAACGGGGAGTGGAACTCACCACTAGTGCCAGCACCTCAGAGAAAGGATGTCAAGTGTATTCTGAGGTTCTGTGTCCGTTCAAAGAGGCTCTGTGGAGTCACCTGGTGCCAGGTATCCTCAGAAGTGAATGCAGTGGGAGCCGCTGAGGGCCTTGTTTCCACGCAGAGTGGACACTCCACACGGGGCCATTTATGTCTCAGAGTATTTTTATTATGCACATATGCACCTTTGAAAAGCGATGAAAGCCCTCTTTATTGCAAAAACTCCCTCTGTTTGCATTTCTAGCAACATTTCCTAGCCAGCTCTGGAGCTGGAACAAATTCTTTCCTCCACCTGCCCCTCCTTCCCCATTTCTCTTGAAGGCCATGCCAGCCCTGGAGACTGAAACAACAAATGACACATCCGCCCTGCGTGTTGACAGAGGAGGCTGCGGTCTCCTCAGTGCCGCACCCACCGCCTCGGGAACCTCCTCAGTGGAGAGTCACCCTGGTCCTCACCAGGGGTCAGGGCCTTCCCCACAGGTTGGGTTGATCAGGGTTCTCTTGACCGAGTTCCCTTGGCAACTGCCCTGGGGCCTAAGAGAACCAAGGTGAAGGTTTGCTTCCCTCTTCACCTGCACTGGAGCCCAACCAGCCACCAAAGGCCAACGGCTGCCACCCCAGTTGCATCATCCCCAGTCACCTAGTTTGACATGGATTTTCTTCTGTTTTGCTGTTAACCTTATGTAACTTTGGCTCATGCACCACATAACTCTTTGGGAGGCCTCCAGACTTGTCTGTTTTGGGGATTTATGAGAAAATTCTGAAGAACATCCAAATTAAGGAAAATGAAAATCCCCATTGCTAGGGTGGTAGGGTTCAGGTGCGAGCAGGATGGTTTTGCATATGCTTGTCTATCTGACATCTATCATACAGCCACACGCCATGTGTACCTGCAATGAACCTGAAGTAAGAGTTGCATTGGGGAAATCACCAGTCAGAGCAGACCTTTTCCACCAGCTGGGTGTTTTTTAACCATTTAAAACAAGACATTTTGATTTATTTGCAGGTTCTTACATCTGGGTCATTAACTAATACTTTATTTAAACAAATTTTCAAATTCTAAGAGTTAGGCACTCTCCCACTGAATCATATGTGTGGCATTTGCAATAGAAAAAGGGAGCAAAAGAGACCTATAAGACCTAAAGCTTTATTGAGAACCTCCAAAGCTCTCAGTTCTTTTCTAGGGAGCAGGACAGTCTAGCTTTTTCTCCTGCACTTGGGTTCAGATTCTAAGCCAACCACTTGTCTTCCCTGTGCAGGTGAGACTCGACCTCCTCGTACATAATTAGGGAAGATAACACCTAGTGCTCAAAAAAAAGGTGTTGAGAGACTTTAAAAAGAGCATGTGTACAGTATTGGCCCCTGGTAGGTGCTTATTACCAATTAGTCCTCTTTCCTGTCATATTCAAAATGTGGAAGCTTTTCAAGAATTCACTAAATCAGTACAGCAACATGAGCTTTGAAGCCCAACTCCCTGAGCTTAAATCCTGCTTCCGTCTCTTAGAAGCCCTATGACCTTGAACATGTTCACTAAGTTTGCTATGCCCCAGTTTTCTGATCTGGAAAGAGAATGAAGGTAGTGGCAATACCTATCTCATTGGGTTGCTGTAGGGTTTAATTGAGATAACGTCCCTGGCACCTAATGAGTGCTCAATAAATATTAGCTACTTCATTTCAGAAGCCGAGAAGTATGAGAGTTGGAACAAAATTGTACTTTCCACTTGACTCTGTCATTATGAAAACTTTCTGAACTGCAAAGAAAAATGCTGTCACTTTTCCCTAAGAGGAGCAAAACTTGCCCATTAGGAACTACTTGAAACGTGCTATCAGGAAGCCTTACTTTTGATGGATTGTGGGAAGTTCTGCACGGCACACAACCTGTGAAATGAAATAGGCTACGTTTTTGTAAACTCTTCCCACTCTGGGGTTAGTGCCACTCAGGGTTCTCCAGGGACAATGCATGCTTTTGTTGGGCACTGACATTTAAAAGTGTTTGATTGTTCAGTACATGTTGTTTGAAGAGTTGCTTTACTACAATTTAATGGCAAATTCCACTCTGGATTTCCTGCCAACAAATCTATAAAGCTTTGTTTGAGACTGAAAGCATTCATAAGGTTTTTTTTAAAGTGGGAGGTGCTGGGTGTACATTAAAAAGAAAAAGAAAAAGAGGAGGAGGAGGAGAAATCCTGTGGGTGTAGGATGAGTGTTTGATGTAAGAACTGGCTGGTCGGCTCCAGAGTTAAGCAATTAAGAAAGCTTTAAAAGGGCCAAGATGAAGAGTGGGGCAAGGCGAGCAAGCAGCTTCATCAATACCCAACCCAGAGGACACAGCCTGGTCTCCCTGCCTCTCATTCAACAGCTTTGTTCCTGTTCTGAGCTGATGTGATGACAAAGCAGATTCGAGGTCATTCTCACCAGAATGTAACATTACATAACACCTGCTCTGCATGTGGGTATGCAGGTTACTATCCAAGACTGATGTTCCAGAATTAGGCTCAGGATGTAAACACGTAGTGGTTTTCATACCAGTGTTCACCATGGCACCTGGTTGAAGAGCATGTCAGGCCTCTGTCCCCAGCATTGTATTTTTGTTAACTGCCCTATATTCATGCTGAAATAATAGATTAGATATAAAAGTGTCCATTAATAGAAGACTTGTTTAAGATGGATAAATATCGTATATATAATGTTAAGTGCAAAGAGTGGTTGCAAAAGGGCATCCAACTGTATGAAGCAATTTATATGAATTTTAAAATAAAAGAATATTACATATTTATTTACAGAAATAAAAATGTGTCTAGAAGTAGAAAAACATGTCCCCAAAATCCCACATGCCAACTCCAGGATAATTAGCGCTGGAGGAGAATGAAAGGTGAAGAAAGAGAAGGAGATGGGTGGGAACAGGACCTTAATTGTATTTGAAATATTTTTTCTTTAAATACAGAATAAAGAGATCTGAAACTAGTATGTCAAAATGGTAACATCTATTAAACTTGGGTGATGGGTACACAGATCACTGTTACCTGTTCTGTAATTTTCTGTTTTTCAAATATTTTAGAATTTAAAATTTTTAATTAAAATAATGGCATATTTATATGATAAGATATCATGCAACCATTAAAAATAAAGGAATTGTATAGGTCATTACATTATGCTAAGTGAAATAAGCCAGTCAGAGAAAGATAAATATCACATGATCTCACTCGTTTATGGAATATAATGAACATAAACTGATGAACAAAAACAGATCCAGAGACAGAGAAGCATTGATCAGACCATCAAACCTCAGAGGGAAGGTAGGGGAGGGTGGGGGTAAGGGGGAGAGATCAACCAAAGGACTCGTATGCATTCATATAAGCCTAGCCAATGGACATAGACAACAGGGGGGTGAGGGCATGAGTGCGGGGGTTGGGGGGTAATGGGGAGATAAGGACACATATGTAATACCTTAATCAATAAAAAAAACTAAAAAAAGAAAAGAAATATGTAGAATAAATATTTTAGATAAAAAGACAGGTTGCTGTATAGTATGATCTATTTTTAATGATACACACACACACACACATACCACGCTAATATCTAAACCTTTCCCCTGGGCCAGAAATCTCTACTGCATGTTACTCAAGCAATAAAAAAGTCTACTGGGTTCAAAACCAGCATCTTGACCTTTCCTTCCAGACATTCCTGTCTTCTACAGTTCCCCATCTGAGTTCAGGTGAAAATCCCAGGAGTTGGTGATGATTTCTCCTTTTCCTGAAAGCCCTGCCATCCTACCTGCCTAGTCTCTCATCCCCGCTGTCTCCCCTCTCACCCCCTCTCCAGTTCACTGTCCCTCACTGGAGGCCTTGCAGGAGTTCCCAACCAGCTCTCCTGGCATCAACTGTTGCCCTACAATCCATTTATGAAGCAGCCAGAGTGCTGTTCAGTAAAGACATAAATCATCCCCTACCTAAAACCCATCAATATTCCCATTGTTCTCAACTCCTTAATTACAAGTCTAGGTCCCTGACCTTCCACTGCCTGGTCCAGCCCCATCACCCCCCATCTCTGCCCTCCAGGCACTCTGAGAACATCCACTGCCCTGGGGGCATCATGCACCCTCTAGGGCAGTGGTTCTCAACCTTCCTAATGCCGCAACCCTTTAATACAGTTCCTCATGTTGTGGTGACCCCCAATTTCATTAAAGTATAGTGATTAATCACAAAAACAATATGTAATTATATATGTGTTTTCCAATGGTCTTAGGCGACCCCTGTCAAAGGGGTCGCGACCTACAGGTTGAGAACCGCTGCTCTAGGGCCACTGCAAATGCTGTTCTTCTTGTTTCAAACACTTGGTTTTTTGTTTTGTAATCAGAAATAACCCATACATTTAATTAAAACATCCACATGGCAGGAAGATCAAATAAATGTGTTTAGTTTGTTTATTTTTATTTATTTAGCACAGAATACCAACTGTGTTCCCAGACTGGTATTAGACATCAGTTCCCTTGTTTGGCGTTTCTATCTCAAGCCCAATTGCTACAAGGTTTACACGAGGGCTTTCAGTTTTATTATAGCCCTATAGCCCTTAGGACAGGAACATCCGAACTAGCTCTGCTGTGTGATGGGTGAGATGCAACAGAAATGCAAACACACCATCACTTCTCATAGGACAGAAAAACTTGACTATAATAAGCCATCTTCTCAGGGAGACAAGGTAAACAGTTGCCACTGCAATCATTTCCCTCCTGCTGCAGACAACTACAAGTCCAGAAAGCAAGTGACTTTCACCACGTTCCCACTGGCCACCTGTGCTGAGAGTTCTGCATTAACCCTCTTGTAAGTGTACAACCCTGTTGCTAACTTTGTGCGTCTGAAGGGTTTGCCTAGAGGGGCTTCAGGGTTGGAGCCCATTGTGAGCAGTGTCTGTGTGCCCTGCCTGTCAGAGGGCACGATCAGTGACTCATTTCAAAATCCTCAGGGCAAATATCTTCAAGGAAAACATGTGATTCTAATACCTGAATTCTTTAGGTTGATTATTAATATTAAGTCAGTTTCTGTTTTTCTTCTTTGTCTCTCTTAAAGACCTGAATGTACAAGAAAATACTCCGTGGACATCTAATTAATTGTGCGGTGAATAGGGATAGTTAGTTTAGCAGAGAGTTTAAACCATGGGCTTTAGAGCCAGAGAAATCTTGCTCAATGTGCTCTTTCCTTCATCCCTGCCCTTTGCTTTCCGACAAACTCCTACTCATCCATTAACACCCACCTTACACATTGCTTCTGGAAAATTTCCTCAATGCAATCTGAGTAGGCAGTTCTTTTTGTCTGGGTTCCCAGAGCACATCTATTATGTCTAATTTAGCACATAACATATTGTCTTGTAATTATTTGTTTATTTATATGTCTCTCCCATTGAGTAACTAGGTTCTCCAAGGCCAGAGCCATACCTTACTTGATTTAGCATGAGGTCTGTCATATGTAATAGTGATCAAATATGAGCACTAGTAGTCAGTCAGACCTGGGTACAAATTCTGCCTCCACCTCTTCCTAGTTATTCGACCCTGTGAAGTTACTTAATCTCTGTAGACTTCTGTGGCATCATCTAACATATATTTACCTTTAAGGATCATTGAGAAAATTAAAATAGGCATAGCACCTAAAAGCTTGACCTGGTAACTGGTCCACACTGAAGAATTTTGAACTCTCGTTTTTATTATTAACTGCATAAATGTTAGTTAGCCAAACTAATAAATAAATGACCCAACCCTCTGACTACAGCTCCTTCGTGCAGACCAAAGAAGTCATCATGAATGAAATGTAGAAAATGTCATTGATGTGATGTTCATTTTAAAATAAAACTACAACTAAAAATATATGTGCATTTTAAATGATCACTTGTAAAGGATACTTGGTAGAAGAAAATAGGCTAACCTTTCTAAGCTGCTCCGTGAGCTACGGTAAAAATAAAACTCAGCTTAAATGCTGGAGGTCTTATAATGCACATTTCAGTCTACCTGTTTGGGCAAGTGGTTTTCTCTGGGAGCCTGCAAGAGACAGCTTAATTAGTGGTCATTAGAATAGATGCAGCTAATTACACATCACGTAAAAGCATTTCAAGTTGATTTTTTTTTCCACTTTGTAATCATCTACCCTTATCCTTCTCTGGCAACTTTTCTGCTTACTCCTGATTGAAGTTTAAGAGATAGACACATTTTCATAAAAATGTACAGTCTGTCCATCTGCCTCAGGCTCTCATCTTTCCTTCATTATGATAACAGGAGCACCCACTTGAGGAGTTCCTACTGTGTGCCAGCCAGACAGTGTGCCAAGTTCCCGATATACCTTATTTCTCCATTTCCCCCAACTCATCACCATCTAACATACTAGATAACTTGCTCCTCCATTATTTCATTATTTATCATCTATCTTCTCCTTCCCTCCCACCCTTCACTGCCTAGGAAAGTAAGAGCCCAATCAGGGATCTTTTTTTTGTTTCCTGATATATCCCAAGAGATCAGAACAATGCCTGACATGTACATACTCAAAAAATACTTGTTGAATGAACGCATCTTCACACAACCATGAAATAGCTAGTGTTATCTTCATTTCGAGGTTGAGAAAACTGAGGCCCAGAGATATAAAATAAATAGCCCAGCATTATACACAGCTTAGAAGTAGCAGCGGTGGCCCTTGAAGTCATGTTTGTCTGACTCTAAATTCTATTCTTTCTTCACGAGGGAACACCCTGTTAAAATCAAGTCTTCTCCGGAACACATGCATCCCATCTGTCTGGTCTGGCTTGAAACAGGATTTGAGATCTAGGATTGGCAAAGCCAGGAATGCATGTGGTTGTGTTGTTAGATCCAGACCAGGAGACAGGTCAGACTATGGCCCCAAGGATGGGCTTGGAGTCAGGTTGTCTGACTGTTAACACTCTCTGGCATTGAGCTTTAAGAACTTTCTGGTGTTCTCTGAACCATTTCTTTTGTGTGTGTCAGAAGTTAATATCATCTCCCCTGGCTTGTATAGACCTCCTGAACTCTCTGTGAAGATTCATGGTGTCTGGGCAGAGATTCCAGTTGTTGGGAGAAAGGTGCTCTCTAGATGCCAGGTGTTACTAAATGTTATTACAATGATCACTTACTGCTACTCATTCCCTTTGGCATTTGTGCCTTGGTTCCTGGACCTCTATAGTCAAAATCCAAACCTATTTTATCCCCAGCTCTTTCCCCTTGCATATTGAAAGTTAAGAAAATATTGGCTGAGTTCCATATTCCCATTCCGGATGTGGATTTTAGTGAATGAGCCAAATTAAGAAGCCATGACCTATTGTGTGAGATTTGATACCTTCTCCTCTTCTCAGTGTACATACTGCCTGGGCAAGACCTCCCAATTTAATCACTCCAGCTGCTGTTTCCATGGTCACAGCTCCCCAATCAGCAGCACCCTTTCACTTTGTTTTCCAAACTCCAAACCCATTTCGCAACTGCCTTTTGCGCACCTCCATCTGGATGTCTGAACAGTATCTCACAGCCAGCATGTTCAAAGCTCAACTCATCTTACTCCCAGGTCTGAACACCTCTCTCAATTTTTTGTCCAGATGACCGGTATCTGTCATCTTTTACTTCTCCTCAATTCTAATTTCCTCACCACCCACATTTAGGCATCTAGTTCTATCTGTTCCAAATCATAAATGCCTCACATCTGTTTCTTCCCCTCTATGTCTACAAACACTGCCCTAGTTCTGGCCCTAAGTCATTGTTTACCTCCTCCCTGGTCTTTCCATATACATTTCTCTCCTCCACACATGGCCACCACAGCTGTCTTTTGACATGACATATCTGATGATATTACACACTCCAACTCTAAGATCTTCAGAACTGGCCCCAGTCTATCATGCTAACATAATGGGCCCCATCATGCGCTAACATCATGTTCTTACCACCCTCTTCCACGCATACCCTGTGCTTCACATTCTTCACCTTCCCCTAACATGCAATGGTTCTCATTTCTTCATCTCTTTGCATGTTCTGTTCCCCTTTGTCTGGAATGCCTTTCCTCCTCTTTGCCACCCATCACATTCACATACATCTATTAGGTTCCATCTCCTCTGCTTTCCCAAATCCCTCCAGGTGGAGTAACATCCTTCTCTATGTTACTCCCAAGGGGATACTATAGTTCTGGAGCCCTTTGTAAATGCTCTCATATTAGTCAGGGTTCTCCAGATAAACAGAAAAAGTAGGATGGAGATATATATATATATATATATATATATATATATATATATATATATATCATAAAAGGCCTGTGAACAAGCAGCGGCTCTTGCAGTGGGTGGGGCAGGGTGCCGGCAGTGTCTGTAGAGCATGTGAGACCACCTCCTCCTTCCCTCACTCCCTCAGCGCCCTGCCACCGCTGGCCCCCACCATGTTCTGCGCCACCTCCTGGTTGTTAGCACACATCATAGCAAGCAATCAAACTCTGGTCTCCTGGTTGAACTCCCGAGGGGACACTTTGCATATTTGCCTTTTATATATACGTATATGTATATGTATATGTATATGTATGAACTGGCTCGTGTTATATGGAGTCTGAGTAGTCCTACAATCTGCTGTCTGGATGCTGGAGACTCAGGAAAGCCAGTGGTGCAATTCAGTCCAAGTCTGAAAGCCTGAGTACCAGGAGCACCGAGGACAAAACAAGTTCAATGTCCCAGCTGAAGCAATCATGTAGCAAGAGATGAATTCTTCCTTCTTCCAATTTTTTGTTCTATTCAGGCTTTAAATAGATTGGATGATGCCCACCCATATTTGAGAGAGCAAATTGCTTTGTTGCTAAAACCAATTTAATGCTAATTTCATTAGGAAACACCCTTACAGAGACACCCTGAAATAGGGTTTAGCCAAATATCTGGGTACTCAGTGATCTAGTCAAGTTGACACAAAAGATTAACCATCACACCTCTCAAAACAGTTCTTAATAATAGCAAACAGATAGCACATGTTTTGTCATGAGCACTTTTCTGAGTCATTATACACTCATCTAAACTTTGCAACAACTCAAAGAGTAATTATTATCTTTATCTTCATTTCATGGATCAAGAGGCTGAGATTAGAATTAACTCGCTTGTTCAAGGTCACCCAGCTAGGAAATAAAATTGCCCAACCAAATTGTGAGAGTCAGCACCAGAGTCCATGCATTTGACCACTCCTTTTTTTTTTGTCTCCGTGAGATGAATGTATGGGTCTAAACTGTAAGTTTCTTGGGCTTCCCAACTCTAAAACTTGGATAATTATTATTAATGCCTATTTCTCAGGCTTTGGGAGAACATTAACAAAGCTTAGAAAATAAATATAGATAAAGATGGTGAGATGCTAATCGAATATTAAGTTGTTATGATCATCAACCTCCAACTACTGCACAGTCTCCTTCCAATAGATCCTCCTTTTTGCCACCAGGTTAGTCTTCTAGAGCACAGATGAAATAATACAAATATGCACCTAAAATCCTTCAAGGACTCTGTAATATCTAAAGGACACTGCCTAAAGCTCTTCAGCTAGAAATATAGACCTTTCATAACCTGACCCTGCTGTGTATCCTATGCTATTTTTCCTACTGTTTTCTTGCTGGCAACTTACACTCAGCCATATAAAATCATTAGCATATTCTGAACACACTCATAACCCAGTTCTTCCCATGTCCTTGTCCAGTCTGTTCCTTTAACCTGGAATTTCTTCCCTCTTTAACTATTCAATGAACATATATCTACTCATTCACTAAGACTCAACTCTATGATGCCCCCTTTATGAAGCCCACCCTGACATCCACAGGCAGAATTAGGCCCACTTACTTCATGCTACCATAGCCCCTGGGACACAATGTTTTGTCTATCACTCACTATAAAGGAAGTTCCACTAATTTAATTCAATTAAATGAATTTGTGTAACCAGGGGTCAGCTGGACCTACCTCCTTCATGGAAACATTGGTTTCTTAGGGCTGCCATAACGAAGTACTACAAATGGGGTGATTTAAAACAACAGACAATTTATTGTCTTACAGTTCTGGAGGCTACATGTCTGAAATCAAGGTGCCATGCTCTGTCTGACAGTTCTATGGAAAGATCCTCTGAGGTACTAGGGGTTAAGACTTCAACGTATCTTTGCAGGGGGCATAATTCACCCCATAACAATGGGAAATTGTACTCATCCAGAACCTTTAATTTTGGAGCCTCAGGCTGTCAAAAGTCTTCCACAGAATTTCTATTATTCTCATGGCTTACTTCATCCTTTTTCGGTACCCTATCCTGTGCTCAGACACACTATTTCAGTTCCAACAATGACTTCATAACTTGTATGTCTTCAATATTTTTGATAACTAATCCAATAAGATTAGGAATTCCAAGCATTTAGAGCAATTTCATTTCTCATGAGTACCTGGGTACATCAAGCACAGGGGTGGGCAAACTTTTTGACTCGAGGGCCACAATGGGTTCTTAAACTGGACCGGAGGGCCGGAACAAAAGCATGGAAGGAGTGTTTGTGTGAACTAATATAAATTCAAAGTAAACATCATTACATAAAAGGGTACGGTCTTTTTTTTTTTTTTAGTTTTATTCATTTCAAACGGGCTGGATCCGGCCCGCGGGCCGTAGTTTGCCCACGGCTGATCAAGCATCTGACATTTTTCTCACTCCATCTTTCTCCATAAGCTTGGTAAATTTCCAATCCAGGAGACTCCCAAGAGGCCTTCTTTTTCATTTCCTCTAGCTCCTTGAGAGACACTGTCCAGTTCTCACCTTTCACCCCTACTTGGACTGCTTCCCTCACTAAGATTACCCCTGTGAAAGCAGCCTGCCTTCCTTAGGCGCCTTTCTCCTGTCCTAGTTTCTAGCAAAGAAAAGTTGTTCCACTTGATGTAGTTTTATTGATCAACTAGAGGCACGGTGCACAAAATTCATGCACTGGGTATGGGGGGGAGGTTCCTCAGACTGGCCTGTACCCTCTAGCAGTCCGGGACCCCTAGGTCCTTACCGCCTGCCTGCTTGCTGCTCCTTACTGCTCAGCTTCCTGCTCCTTAGTGCTGCAGGCAGGAGAGGCTCCCGCCACCACTGCTGCACTCCCCAGCCATGAGCCTGGCTTCTGGCTAAGCTGCGCTCCCCATGGGAGCACACTGACCACCAAGAGACAGCTCCTGTGTCAAGCGTCTTCCCCTGGTGGTCAGTGCGCATCATAGTGACCGGTCTTTCTGGTCATTCCATTCCCTATAAAGGAGTGGTGGGGAAGATGGACATTAAGTGTGTGGTGGCAGGTATGATGACGATTATGCCAGAGGGCATATATAACAATAATGACAATGCAACTTTATAATGAGGATATACTATGTGCCAGGCACTGTTCTAGACCACGAGAAATCACTATTGTCATGGAGCTTACGTTGTAATGGGAGACACATACCAATAAAGATGCCCGATAGTGGTGTTATGAAGAAAAGTCAATCAGGAAAGGGGGGTAAAGCAGTCTGGGGGTTGTACTGATTAGGATTAGTTTCAATTGTAAAAACAGGCTTAATGTAAGGTTCATTTGTTTATCTAAAATGAAGAAATCCAGAGGTAGGCAGTCCAAGGCTTTTGAAGTAGTTTCCAGCTTCCCTCTTTTTTCTCTGCCATTCTTAATGGCTTATATTTTCAAGATTGTTCAAAATGGCTGCAAGAGCACCAGCCATCACATCTGGGATCCAAAAATAAAGAGGAAAAAGGGAAGTGAGGGAAAATAGGGGCACCTTTTAAAACTAAGTCAGCTAGAATTCTCACAAAACTTCTTCCTCTTACATCTTTTTTAAAAAATATACTTTATTGTTTGTTTTTTTACAGAGAGGAAGGGAGAGGAACAGAGAGTTAGAAACATCAATCAGCTGCCTCCTGCACACCCCCCACTGGGGACATGCCTGCAACCAAGGTACGTGCCTTTGACTGGAATTGAACCTGGGACCCTTGAGTCCGCAGGCCGACGCTCTATCCACTGAGCCAAACCGGTTAGGGCTCCTCTTACATATTAATAGCCACTCCTAAATGTAAGGGAGACTGGGAAATGCAGTTTACCAGCTATGTACAATGCTATCCAGACTATAACCAGAGTTTATTCGTAGGATGAAGAAAAAATTGGTATTGAATAAACTCACCATCTCTACCAAGGCCCATGGAAGGCTTTCCAGAAAAGGGGAGGCTTATGCTAACAATTGAGACATGAGTTGTATTGGCCAGGCTAAGAGGAGGGCAAGGAAAGAGCACAGCTGCAGGTAGAGCAGCAGCAGCTCTGATGCTCCCAGAGGGCTGGGAGCAGGCTTATCTTTGTTCTGCAGTGCCAAGCTCAGAACCTAACACAGTGCTCATCTTAAGAAATATTTGTTGACTAAAAGTTGGCCTCTAAGTGGGTGCTTATGCCACCCAATATGTAATCTCTACACTAAAGGAATGCCCTCCACCACCCCCTCCCCCCCCCCACCCCTGCCAAGAGATTCTCTCAGTTATTTCCATTCTGCTTACGGCAAAGTAAATGAATCTTGGTGAAAATCACCTCGTGCCCAGATACAGACAGAGTTGTGCACACAGGTACCCAGAAATCAAGATATGAAGCACGTACTGCAATAAAACCTGACCACAACTTCCTAATGAATCAGGAACACTGTTTCACAGACCAATGCATCTCACTTATTAAATATCCTTTGTTGTTTATAGCTGTAGAAGCTGCTGAGTCGGAATTAAGGCAAGGAAATGAGAAGAAACCTGTCCAACTCTTCCTGTTGATGGAATTCCAATGGAGCCTGGTTCTCAGGTTTGGTGATTATTGAGTCAAGTCTGGGAACTCTGACGCTGAGCCAGTCTCCTCTCTGCTGACAGACCTGGAAAGCTTCAATGGGGTGGCACAGAGGAAGCACCAAATGAGTATGTGCCTCAGAGGCTGGCTCATGCTAGATGCTCAATAAATACCAGTTCCCTGAATGACTGGCATGAGCATTTGAGCAAGGGTTTATGGAAGTATGACATTTGAACTAAGCCATAAAGAAGGGACAGACATCCTTCAAGATGAAAGGAATGGTATGTGCAAAGGGACAGAGGTGTGAACAGGAAAACTCAAGTGGTTCAATGATGCTAGAGGGAGTGGAGATGGGCGGTGAGGCTATTAAGATGTATTGTGCAGGATGTGCTAAGATGTTTGGACTTTCTCCAGCGGGAAATGGGAACTTTTGGTGTATGCTGAGCTGGGAGGGACATGATCAGAGTCACAGGGTCATTCACCTCTCTTCCCAGTCACTGCTCCAATGCAAGCCTCCCCTGTTGTCACAATATTGCTTCTATTGATTAACCTCTCTCTGTCCCTTCACTCCCAGACTGTTTCCTCTCTCCATACCAATTCCTGAAATCACCATGAGAGGCTTCAACATCCGTGTAGATGTTGGCCTTCCAGCTTTGATGACCTTGATCTTCCCCCCATTCTCTTTAGCCATCCACTCCCAGAACCACATCATGGACTTTCTCCACCTTGACAAGCTCAAAGCCCAGGTGTTCCCTCCATCATCCATTGTTTGAGATAGTAAGAAATTGCTAACACCATAGGTGTTCCAGGAATATATAAATAAGTGTAAATAAGATAAGAAAATAATTAACTAGATTTACATATTGCAATACAGAGTGCTCACACAAACATACTGTCATGTGAAAAAAAGAAATAAATACAATGGGCTTTCTAGCCCAGTGAATGTCATGTATATTAAGCATAAGCCCATAGACAGTTTTATTCTACTTCTCAAGGATGCATGTAATACCTGAGCAAATGGATTAGGCCAGCACACTGCTCAACTCCAGGGTTCCCATTCAAAGTTTCCTCTGGAGCATGGTTCCAGAATACAACACGAATAGTGCCCCCAGGAGGTGGGCAGCATGGCAGCCCTGAATATATAAAACGGCTTGGAAGCTCATGGATTAAACACATTGGGATAGGTGCCTATGGCAGGAGTAAGGAGGGAACTAGGAGTGGGAATGGGAGAGGAAGGGTAACATGAAGTAAAATAAGATAGAAAAGAGCCCTCCCATGAATGGAGGAAGGCAGTGTCATGTGAATGAAGAAATAGAATCCACTCCTTCGGTGGTCTTAAGGTTGGGAGAAGAGTGGACTTGGGAGAGGGGCCTTGAGCTGGATAATCAGCAACTTATTAAATCCTGCTAAGAAATGTAAATTTTATCCTGAAAGCTGTGGGGAATCCTGGAGGTGTTTGAAAACAGGGACAATTTTCATGGGAATGGATGAAAGAGGTAGAGGCGGGACAGTGTCCTTCAAAGTAATCCGCGCTTCACCTCCACATGCGCAGCGGAGTCAGCGTGGCCAAAGACACCCTGAGTCAGGTGTGCATGCCTAATTCCACGGACATGGGAGCCCACACAAAGCCCAGCACTCCATCTCTTGACCCTTCCATGATCCTCATGTACCCAGAGGCTCAACTAGAAACAAGGCCTGGTTAGAAGCGCTGGGGACAACTCCAGCACAGCTGTGGTTGTTGATACCACCTTCCAGCTGTGACTGTACCTGTACCCTTGAGGCCTGCAGTTGAAACGTTCATGCTGATGCACAGGATATTAATTTTTGTGAGGAATATTTTTCATTGACAAAGACTTCATCTCGCAGACAGATGCCCAGGTATTTATGTAAGAATTTCTCCTCCTTTTTCCCCTAATCCTCACCTGGAAGACAGTGACTACCTCTACGATTCAGAGAAAATCCCTCCACCGCACGAGTGGAAATACTTGGACAAGATTTGATGACCTCTGAGTCCATTCCAATGCCAACACTCTGGGGCCTGTGAGATCTTTTTTCCGAGTGTGCCAAACGCTTCGTGGGTATAATGCGCTTGGTGTGATATAGCAAAATGGGCACAGGTTTTGGAGTTAGACTAGGGTCAGAATCCTGGGTCTGCTACTTACCAACAGGGTGATGTGGGTTTCTTTATCAGTAAAATCAGAGGTCAAAAGTTCTATCTCATGAGATGAATGTGAGACAATGCACGTGAAAAAGCACCAGGATTTAGCATTTAGAAAGCACTCAACAAGACAGTTCCTCCCTATCCTTCGTCCTTTCCGTTTACGAAGACACATTTCACAAACATTTCCAGAACAAAAATTTCACAAATTGTTGTGACCAAATTTTCCCTTTTTAAGAATTTAAGAATGAGCTCAGGTGTAGTATCATAGCTATTTACTGTGTGTATTGATTTCATTTTGGCTTCATTTGTGATATGGGTGGGAAGCGAGAAGCACAAAATCAAATACATTGTATGACATCACCTTCTAAGCATAACCTTTTCTGATAGACTCAAGATACAAAAAGATAATGTTTTCTTTTTATAAGTCTGGTTCTTTTATTTGTTAACCCCCTTAATCTTGCTGGTGTGGCGTTTTGGCCCCTCCTGCTCAGAGAGATGGGCCAGCTCTGATATGAGCCAGGATTGATATTACCCAGCAGTGCTCAGGGAAAGCAAGGAAATGGGAAGGAGAGAAGGTGCCTTGTCCTCTTAACATTTCTGGTAGGATGAGCTGCCCTTTCTATTGTAAAGGTATTTTAAGTCTGTGGTTGCCAGCCCTGACGTCCTAGGACCACAAAGAATTCATTCATTCATTTTGGTCAATATATTTTCTTACCAAAATATAATAGCTAATGAAAGCTAAGGAGTGCTAAAATAGGCATTGCCATACACAGAGGATTGTAATTAGAACAAATCTTTTGACAACCAATTTGGCAATTAAGTGTCAAGTTTTTAAATATTTGTACTTTTTGGGAATTCTCTTTCTGGGAAGCTATCTCATTGAAAGGGGGTCTAATTAGAGAAACAGATATGTGCACAAAGCAGCTTATCACAGTGTCATTTTATAATAATGAAAAATACCAGGAATGACCTAATGATATGCACCGGGGTACATCCAACAGATAGATGGAGCCACTTACAAGGAATCTGTCAAAACCTGAGCATAAAAGCATATAAACAATCTCATTAATACTGAATATTGTTTTTAAAAATAAGCAAAATATGAAATATTCACAATTCAAAAGAACTGGAAGGAAGTATCTCAAATTTCGGTAGTGATAAGCTTTTGGTGACAAGATTCTGAGTGATTTTCCTTTCTTTTTACTTGTTACTTTCAGGTCCATCATGAGGACCATAGTATATAACTTTTCTAATTAGCAAATCCTCCTCCTCGTCTTTATCTTGTTTCATAAGGAAGTAAACAGAAATGACAGATGGAATCTTTTTGGTTTGGTCAGATGGCCAAGAATGGACTAATTAAAGATAATAAATACGATAAATTGTATTAATTACAAAAAAAGATGGGGCTGGTTGGGAGGAGCCTGCTCCCTACTCTCCTCCCCAGGACTTTTGTAAGGTTAGAAGAGCAGGAGGGGTTACTTTTACCAGGGGCACTGAAATCCTGGTGCCAATGCATTCAAAGCCTTCATTTCCATTCTTAATGCCATGATGATTATTAAAAAAAAAAAAGGAATGAAGTTTTTTAAATGTTTAGCATTCATTAGCCACTTTCTAGGCAGAGGCATTGATTTGCTTTTTATATCTATATTTCACCTTTCTCAGGCTTGCAAAAGCTCTTAGTAAAAGGAACTATTATAGTCTCCTTCCTTTCCCCTCACCTGTTGTCCTTTCTCCTACCCACACAGAGAGTGCCTTTTGCGGATATAATTGATTTGGATGGGGGCGGGGAAGGGCAGACTGAACTTCATTTTGGTATAAAACAAAGCCTGCTTGGTGCCTGAATTGTTGACTGGAGAGGCAAAAATTTTCAGGTGGCCAGGACAGAAGGTTCTGGAAAGAGGGCACCAGAAAATCCCACAGGCCTTCTCCCTGTGATGTGGCTTTATTTGCTTTACAAGCTTCGGGCATATTTGCTGATGTCAGCAGCCCATCAAAGTTTAAAATAATAATAGTGAACAGGAAAACAGCCCCTTTCTGCCAGGCAGTCCTGTTCTGCCAACTTCTGCGCTCGCTTTTGAGTTAATAAATGTCCAACTTCCCTACCACCCTGAGGGGGGAAAAAAAAGCACAATAATTTTAAAACCACTAGGTCAGCCCATTGCCAGCATAGACCATTCAGACAAGTAGCGTTTGTCACACTCTAATGAGGATTTTACCTTTGCCTCAAAAGAAAAGCTATCATTGTTTTGTGTTTATGGGACCAAACGATTGTCTAGGGATAGTGGGTTTTTTTTTTGGTCCCTTCCTCATTTTAATCATGCTCGAAGCCAAACACATAGATGTTTTCTGCATCAGACAAAACTAAAAAACCATAATTATGCCAGTTAATGTCTTTTGAAAACATCAATTAAGAAACTGGCCTTTTACTTAAAAATTTGAAAATATCCACACATGTTGTAATAGCACTGGGAGGTAGGGTGATGCTGACTCTCAAAAAGAGACACCCCAATGGCTTCAGGTCAGGTGAGCAGGCCCCCACTGGCAACAAGCAGACAGAGAATCTCTCCAAGGAGGAAACTTCTCTATAAAGCAAGACCTCTTAAGTTATCTTCACATGTAGTGTTGAAACTGGAGCCAGCCACTCCTGCGTTAGGTTGATACCAGGCTTCTGCACCAGGCTGGCACCACACACACCCCATTGTTAACACCTCCTCAGGACAGATTAGATCCCACATTCCTCAGAAGTACTGCACTCCAGAGGGAACACTGCCAGCAGGCTCCTTCCACAGGGCAGCAGCTAGCTACAACTGATAAGTTTTCATTGAAATAACTGGAACAATTACACCAAGTCCCCACCAGGCCTCTGTCTCCAGCTATGGAGCGAGCGAGCGAGCGAGAGAGAGGTTGCACTTGCATCTCCTGGCGTGTGCAAAGGCGTGAGCCAGACAAGAGTAATTCAAGTCTTTAGCTCACTTTTATATGCTTTTATCTATGGCTACCTGCTGTTGTTAATCCATTTGTTCACCCAAGATGTACTATTAGCTTGATTGTATTTTATCTTTTTCAGGCCTGATCTAGTAAATCCTGGCATTCACACTATCTCAATTTCAGTTTGGAAAAGTAACTGTTCCCTGACCAAAAATACTGAAGTTAGACTTGGGTTTGGGTGAAATCTGTTAAGGTCATGGTTGGTTTTGATCATAGAGCTCAGTTCAAAAGCTCAACACTGACAACGATCTTTGCTTTCAAGTCTTAGTTTCAATGGGAGTGCTCATTTAACAGCAAGTTTAGTTGTACTTAACTTGAATTCTGGAACTTCCCTTTTATTTTTTTTCCTGAAATAACAGTGATTAAGTTAATGAAATGGCAATATGAATGAAAGGGAAACACACAAACCTTTGCAGGAGCGAACCTGAAAGACCCAGATTAAATTTTAACCAAGAATTATGTCTGCCAGAAACCTATATCTCAAGAGAGATACGTTTGGTTTTTGTAATAATAAAAAGTTATTTTGGAAAAGGGATCCCATTCTAACAAACACTGTATTTACTAGGAGGAAACATGGGGTTAGACTTCGGTACAGTTTAGTCTTTGAAAGAAAACAACAGGCAAACAGCTTAGCAGATGGATAACTCCCAGATCTGCAGAAATGTAAACAGCCAGGATTTTAGTGCCTATGGGTTTTATAAAAGATGTTAAGAACGGCTGAGACCAACACCAGTGCGTCCTCTTTGGCTAGTTTTAACACGTTCAGAGTCACAATTAACATTCAAGGAATTTCCTTTTCATCCAAGTGTTTCTTTTAAAAGCACTTTATGCTACAACCTAAAATTCTAGCTGCCATCAGTCCTGCCCTTACAGAAGAGTGGTGAAATGCCCACAACACCCCTTTTTCTGTTTTTGCAAATGGGCTCGGACCACGTCAGTTTCCCTGGGGTGTTTGTGTTCCAGTGTGAGGGGTTCTCACCTCCTCCCTCCCCGCTTTCCCTGAAAGAGCTTGGATTGGAGACACTGGTCCTGCACCCTCCTCCACACTCAGCCCCAGCCACAGGAGGCCGCTACCAGGCAGGCCTCCGGAGCCCTTCCCAGCCCAGTCGGAGGCCTGCTGCCCCGCAGGGGCTCGGGGCCCACCCGCAGCCTGGTTTCACGTCCCGACCGGCCTGGCCGGGTCTTGCTACAGGAAAGGGGAAAGCATACGTGTCCCTCCTATACAAGGGACTCGCACACGGGCACCGAGTCTGAGTCCTGGCTGTGCATGGAGCTCAGCCCCGTGTCCGAGTCCTCGTCGTTGCCAGGACAGCTTTTGGCCAGTCCGCGGGCCTGGTCCACCCACACCTCAGCGCCAGGCTGAGGCCGGGATTCCCGCGAGGGTCCACCAGAGCCGGTAGTCCCCTCAGGTGCTACCGTCAACTCCAACGTGTGCAAAGTCTGGAGGAGGCCCTGCAGCTCGCGCTCCTTGCTGTCCCACTGCTGCTGGCTGTAATCCAAGTCCGACTTGAGGGCCTCCAGGTCCGTGTTGAGCCGGAGCCCGATGTAGAGGCTGGTGCTGAGCTGCGTCCTGACTCGCTCCTGCTCCAGCAGCAGCTCGCCGTCCAGGCTGCCATCGGGCTCCGGGGACTCCTCCCGCGCCGCGAGCTCCTCCTGGCGCCGGCGCATCCACCTCTGGTTCAGCTCCTCCTGAATCTCGGCCGAGAGGCGCTCGAGCAACTCCTCCTGCTGGGCCCGCTGCTCCTGCAGCTTCAATAGGTCGTCGCAGCGCTGGGCCAGCTCCTCCAGCGCCACTGCCTGCCCCTGGCCGTCCAGGGGCGCCGCCGCCATAGCCACCGCCTCCGGCTCGGGCTCCTCTCCCGGGCTGGGCCCGTCGAGCTCGATGCCTGCGTCCAGCAAGTAAGTGTCCTGCACATAGTTGACTCCGTGCCGCCGCATGCGGTCCAGGTGCACCTTGGCTTCGTAGCGATCGATTTCGCGGTCCAGCTCTCGGAGCCGCTGCACCTGCTGGCGGATGGTGTGGTCCTGGGAAAGCACCAGATGCACCAGCGTCTCCATACGCTCCACAGACACGCTGTCCGCGGCCCGCGGCGACGACGAGCAGGACGAGGCGGTGGACGACGAAGTGGACGAACAGGGCGACGCCGGCTGCTGCTGGCGCCGGCGGTTGAGCTTGGCCAGCTTGCGGAAAGCCTTGCGCACCACCCGCCGCTGCTTCTCCTGGGTCAGGGCCAGGCTGGGCCGCGCCGGGACGCCCCGGGCCGAGCAGGGGCGCTCCCGGCTGAGCACCACGCGCGCCTCGGCGCTGCGCGGACCCGCGTTGGGCAGCGACGCCTCGCTGCGCACCAGGACGAAGCGCACATTCTCCTGCTCGTCGCCCCAGGCGGCCCAGAGGCGCAAGATGCGCGTCTTGTTGGGCAGGATGCGCTCAAAGCCGCGCCACTTCTCCACGATGCAGTAGCACTGCGGCGGCCCGCAAAGCAAGCCCGGCGGCAGCGTCTCCTCGTCGTCCTCGTCGTCCTCGTCCAGGGGTTCCGGCAGCTCCCCCGGGCCTGGCGGGTCGCTGGCCGCCGCCCCCCGCCGCCGGCCCCGCCGCTGCTTCCGTCGCCGCCGCCAGCCGTCTTCCAGCAGCACTCGCACCACGTCTGAGCAAGTGGTGCGACGAGAGAGCCCGGACACCAACTTCTCCTCCTGGCAGATCCACACCGATATCTTCTTCTCCGAAGGGTCCATAGCACAACCTGGACGCAGGTGGCGGACAGCCCGGCCGCTCTGGGATAGGACAGGAGCCCGAGACCCTCGCCCCCGTCAGCACGGACCCTTCTCAGCTGTGCACCGGGGCAAGCGCGGGCGTGGGCTGGAGAGGCTGCAGCTGGGATGGGCTGGACGGCGCTTGCTCCCAGGGCAGTGTGCCCGGGATCGGGCTCCCACCGCTTTGGCTCTGCCCAGGGTTGCTGGGGCCTCCCTCCAGGTTTTGCTCCTCCCCACATGGCTCCTCCCCTCTCCCGCCCTCAGTGCCCAGAGAGCCGCGATCCCGGGAGGCGCAGCGCCCAGACCCGCCCCTCTGCAGCGTGCTGTTCGCGTTAGGAGGTTTGGTCCCCTCTGCAAACACGCCGCTCATTTGCGCGTGGGCTCGAGAGAGGGTCCCCTCCGCTGCAGAGCCTGGAGCCCGTGCCTAGGCGGGATCAGCTCTGTGTCTTCCCACGGCCTACCGGCTTCTCTCCTAGTGTCTAGGGCTCGCCCGACAAATGTTGAGGTGACTTTCCCGCCCTCCCAGACACGGCTTCTGGCCCCTCCTGGCAGCGCCATCTGAGGAATGCCCCTTGCGCAGACAGGGAAACCAAGGCAGTCAGTGCCTCTAGCAGAGACTCTGTAACCGCACTGGGTGACTTTCAGCTGAGAACTCCAAATGCTGCTTTAAAAGTAGTCGCATATTTAAGGAGAACAAGATGGACAGTGTAATTCATAGGAAGGACAGGGGTATGGTCTGAGAAATGCTTCACTGGGCAATTCCGTGGTTGTAGGAACATCATAGAGTGCACTTACACCATCCTAGATTGCATGACTTTCTACACACCTGGGCTGTATAGCCTATTGCCCCCAGGCTACTAACTTGTACAGCATGTTACTGTACTAAATACTGTAGGTAATTGTTACAGTGGTATTTGTGTATCTAAACATAGAAAGGTACAGTAAAAATAAGGCATAAAAGATACTTTTAAAATGATACACCTGTATAGGGCACTTACCATTAATGGAGCATGCAGGACTAAGTTGCTCTGGGTGAGTAGGTGAAAGGTGAGCAAATATGAAGGCCTAGGACATTATTGTTGTTGACAAAAGGTGGCTGGCCCCAAGCCAATTCCAACAGCAGTCCCCAATCTTAGGTGCCCTAAAAGGAGAAACTTCATTCAGGTGAACAGTTCGAAAACTGGTAACGGTATCCTCTGATGGAAACTGAAAATACTCTCCCAGAGGCCACTAGGGGTGCCCGCTTATATAGAGAAAGTGCCTGCCCTGGCTCCTGATTGGTCCATTTTTATGCAAACGAGGAATCCAAATGTGCTTAGTTTGATTGGTCCAAATAGCACTGTCCTGATTGGTCATAAACACCTGTTCTGATTGGTCATTGTGGAGTTGCTCTGATTGGTCAGTAAAGATGCAAATGAGGCTATAGCTGTGTAGTTTTGATTGGACAGGGCAGGTCTCAGCCCATTGGTTGAAAGATGATTCCAGGAACACCTTTATAAGGGTGGGCTTGCCGGACATGAACACAATGCAAAAGGCTTGCAGATCAGTCTGCAGCTTTTCTCTGAAATGAAGTATGTGTCAGAGGCCCTGGTCAGCCAAGGCTGCTAGACTCTGATTATGAGTTTAAGCCCAATTAACCACCTGGAGTCCTTCTTGGTAGGTATACACTAAATCTATAAAACAACATGAGAGTACATCAAGCACAAGAGGAAATGATACAACAAGAGACTTGGTAAACACGAGATGTATGATGCTGCTGTAAATGTTACACAGTATACTGTTTTACAGAGGATATTTTAAAATAAGTAGAATGAGCAAACTACAAAATAATGATTAAAAGCATAGGATAGTAAATATGTAAACCTGCCACACAGTTGTTTATTATCAAGTATTATGTACTGCACATCATTGTATGTGCTATATTTTTGACTTTTTTAAAAAAAATCCTCATCTGAGAATATTTTCCCATTATTTTTAGAGAGAGTGGAAAGGGAGGGGGGAGAGAGAAACAACATCTACTGGTTGCTTCCAGCACAGGATCGAGCCTAAAACTGAAGTACGTCCCCTTGACCTGAATCAAGTCCAACCTCCCAGCAGAGCTTGTACACCCTCAAGATCTGACGTCAGCTTTACTCTCAGCCTGTACACTCCAGCCACCCCTTGTTCACACTGTTCTCTCTGACCTAAGCTACTCCTCTCAGGCAGCCTAAGAAACATTCCTAAATGCCCCCCCCCGCCCCCTGCCCCCCCCCCCCCCCCCCCCCCCGCAGTTGGATCTAATTGAAAGTCAAAGTGCAAATGGTTGCCTCCCAGACAGGAGCGTAGTATCCTTTCTCATCTACTATTCCTGATGCCTAACGGAGAGCACATAGGTTCAGTGAGTGCCCTGAGCCAGAAAAATACACAAGCTTCATCACAGGAGAAAATATACAAAAATGTATTTATAACTTGGGGGGATGCATTCATAAACAGGACATAAACATGCAAAATTCATAAAAGAAAGAATCAATAAATATGTCCAGCTCAAAATGTAAACCTTCTTACTGAAAAAATACACAAGGATATCCTACACAATTTTAAAAAGCCGAATAATAACCCAGGAGGGAATATTTGCAGCATAAATACCAAAAGATTAGGATTTGGGATGTATAAAGAACTTCCAAAATTTAGTTTTAAAAAGTATCAGGCAACACTATGTAAAATGGGTGAAGAGTAGATAAAGAGGAAACAAATAGCCAAGAAATATGAAATAATGCTTCACTGGACCAGAAATCAGGAAAATATAAATTTAAGTGAAACAAGATGCCCTTTTTCTGCCAGGAGATTGGCAGCATTTAAAAAATATATAACATCATTGGCAAAGATGAGGGGATATATCCTCTCATACACCACTGTTGTAAATCAATGTATCTACTTTGGTAATGTCTACTAAAAATAAAAAATGTGCATACTCCACATCTCAGCAATTTCACTTTATAGTATCTACCTTAGGAAAACACCTGTGTGCTCAGAAAGCACGAATGGGGTGTGCACTAACCCATTTTTGTTTTAGCAAAACAATGGATACAATCAAAAAGTTCAACAATAAGTGGATGGCTGATAGACGGGGGTACATCCACAATTTGAAGTCTCAGCAGCACTTAAAGCCAGTAAATTAGATTTATATATATATAGGCAATAATAGACCTCAAAGATGCATTGTTCAGTGCAAAAGGCAAGTTTCAGAGTGCTGTGTATGATGGGATCCCATCTCTCTTTAAAAACATATACACAAAGCATCCTATATAATAAAAGGCTAATATGCAAATTGACCGAACAGAGGAACAACCAGTCACTATGACATGCACTGACCACCAGGAGGCAGACGCTCAATGCAGGAGCTGCCCCCCTGGTGGTCAGTGCACTTCCACAGGGGGAGTGCTGCTCAGCCAGAAGCCCTGAGCTGGGCTCATGGCAGCGCTAAGGATGTCCAACTGACAGCTTAGACCCACTCCCCATGGGGAGTGGGCCTAAACCATCAGTTGGACATCCCCCAAGGGCTCCAGACTGCGAGAGGGCGCAGGCGAGGCTGAGGGACCCCTCCAAGTGCATGAATTTTGTGCACCGGGCCTCTAGTATATTCATAAAGTCACACTGTATGTTTTCTAGGGGTACAGATATCAGTGTGCCTGCATAGAGCAAGGTGTGGAAGAATATTCACCAAATCAAAAGCAGTGAATCCCTCCTGGAAGAATAAGGCATTTGCAGAGGGAGAGGCTCACAGAGGAAGTTAGCTTCATCTGCAATGATTTTACAAGACAGATTTAGGCACATATTACTTAATTATGCAATTATAGTGTATGATTTTCAAAAGGGAAAGGGTGTGGGTTAGGATCACTAAATTCTGGTTCTCCTTTAGACCTCCCCTTCTGCGGACGCCGCCTAGGATAAGTGGCATCTCTGTTCCCTGTCATCTGAGGGAACGTCTATAATCCATTTCTGTATTTCAAAGGGTTGTGAAGGTTAAATGCATTACCAGCTGAGGAGGAGTCTGGTTGAGTACCTGGTTTAAAGAATGTGCTTCTCGCTGGAGCTTTTCTTGCTTTTGCGGGTGAGCTTTTAAGAAGACAACCCAGTTCTCACAGTGGCAACAGAGACATTTGCTGTAAGTCTTCACTTTGGATTTCAAGAGTGACACTTCATTTGACACTGTGGTTTTTTCTTCATTTATCTTCCTAACACCTATGAGAGGCAAGACCTAGTTCCCTTGCCCATGAGAAAACTGAAGCCAAGGGGAAGGGATTGGCTGTTTCCCAGGTTGCAAAGCTCTGTGGGAGCTGGTACCTGGTCTGGAATTTCTACCTTCCAAACTGTCGGTCACGGTTCATGGCAGCGTGGAACACCCAAAACAGAAACTTCCGCCCTTAATTACACTGAGCCGTGCAGAAGTGTGACAGGGCCTCACGATCTGAAGCAGTTCCTCATAATGATTAACCACAGAAAATAACCCAGCCAATTGTGTTTACGGAAACATTTGGTAGCTCTCAGATGCTTTGGGGAAAACGTGGAAACTGCCACACTCATCCATATCATTCTTGACCAAACCGAGCTCCCAGCTGGGACAGAGATGCTGGGCTGTCATCCTTGAGACCTTGCTTTATTTTTTTTTTTTGAGACTTTGCTTCTTTTTTTTTATGTATATATATATTTTATTGATTTTTTACAGAGAGAAAGGGAGAGGTATAGAGAGTCAGAAACATCGATGAGAGAGAAACATCAATCAGCTGCCTCCTGCACACCCCGCACTGAGGATGTGCCTGCAACAAAGGTACATGCCCTTGACCGGAATCGAACCTGGGACCCTTGAGTCTGCAGGCCAACGCTCTATCCACTGAGCCAAACTGGCCAGGGCGAGACCTTGCTTCTTAAAGTGAGGTCAGCAGGCCACCTACCGGGAATTGCTTGTGGTGTTGTTGAAATGCAGATTCCTGGGCACCCGCTCTAAACCTCATAAGTCAGAGTCCCTGGAATTTGCATTTAAAACAGTCTCTTCTGCCCTGGCTGGGTGGCTCAGCTGGTTGGAGCATCGTCCCGTACACCAAAAGGTTGTGGTTTCAATTCCTGGTCAGGGAACATGCTTAGGTTGCGGGATTGGTCCCAGGTTGGGGCATGTACTGGAGGCAACCAATCAATGTTTCTCCCTTCCCCCACCCCCTTACTCTAAAATCAATAAAAACATACCATCGAGTGAGGATTTAAAAAAAAAAGAAAAAGCAGTCTCCCCTGGGGATTCTTAGTTAGGCACACTTCAGTTTGACCCAAATGCACTAGGAGGAAAGAGCCAGAGACATCAATGCTGTTAGCAAGAATGCTCTTTAGCCCTGGTGGGTGGTAACGATATATAAATGACATACATACACAATAGGGTGGTGGCAACATATGACAGGTGAGAAAGAGATGCCCCTGGGAAGAGGGGGAAGGGAAGGGACAGGGCAGAGTAAGGGATAAGCTGTTCATTCTTTATCCTCTGAAATCTTGTCTTTGGTGGAAGCCTAGATTACAAGGTGATAACATAGAAATGTTTAGGTAAGAGAGTCTAAGGTAGCAGTGACTTCAGTCATCTGAAAGACACTCGGGAAGATATTTAGCGTTCTTAGTCTTTTCCAACAAAACCAACCTAATTCCTGGTTCACAATCATCCTGGGAATGTATAGCACTTACAGTCAGAGAGCCGTCTCTCGAGAAAAAAGCATCTTCTATTCAATGGTCTATGACATCACCATTGAAGACTATATCAAAAGGGGTTTTGTTTGATTAATTTTCATTATCTGTTGTTACCCAATTAATGAAAGGTGATACTATTAATGAGTGTGTGAACGAGACAGTGTCTTGGTTGCCACATCTGAAACATTCCCCAGCTTGTTCAGGGTAGAATGGCTCTGACCCAAAGTGTGGCCTTTCTTCTTTATAGAGAGACACAAACTCTTTCTCTCTAACTGCCCCAACACCAAATTATTGTGTCAGCTGCTCACCACCCAGGACACAATATGAGGCCTGTACTTGAGTTACTCCTATTTTATGTGAGCAAAATGCTAGCTTTCTTTTTTCAGTGAAGTCGATTGAGTTGGGAGAAGTTTCAATACCACGTTTCTTGGTTTGAAAGCATGACTGTCTTCGTAGCTGGCGAAACTGCAAAGACCTTGCCAACTCTCTTTGAGAAATATTGTCTAGTTGAAGTCAAATTTGATTACATGGGACCTTTGATACAAGTATTGAAGCCATCTTCATGAGGAGATGTTCTTTTCCCCCCTGAGGAAGCAACGGAGACCTGTTTCCATTGTCATCGCGTCCTGTCCAGATTGGAAAGGAAGGCTGTGGGCCAGATAAGCAGAAATAGGTTACATCTGGGTAAGGCAGCGCCTCTCCCCGCTGGCTGAAGAAGTTCCTCTTTGTCTCACTCCTGAAGTGCGGCGTTGTTTTCTTAGGCCCAGGCTCTGAGCTAAACCTGGGTTACACTATGGTTCCCTTACACTTGATTTTGCGATTGGGAGACCTCCACAAATGCAAACCTAGAACACAATCAAACCCTTAAGGGCTTAAATCTCCATGGATAGGAAAGAAGCCACTTGATCTTGCAAAAGTTTTGTCCGGTTGCTTTCTCTGTGATAGCTATTGTTAAACTAGAAAATGAAATCACCGAATTGTTCATCCCTGAGTATTTGCTTCTTTAACATATATATTAAAGAGTTTTACAAAACAAAGCTGTACCATAAAAAATACTTCATCCATATGATTCAGCAATTCCACTTCTCAGTATGGTATATACACCCCAAATTTGAAAGCAAGGTCTCAGAGAAATATTTGTACACTCACGTTTATGGCCGCATTCTTCACAATAGCCCCAAAGTGGAAGCCACCCAGTAGCCCACTGACAGATAAATGGAGAAATAAAATGTGGTACATACATATAATTCAGCCTTAAAAAGGAATGTCCATGCTACCCATGCTACAACATAGATGAATCTTAAGGACATTATGCCAAGTGGAATAAACCAATTAGTAAAAATACAAATACTGTATGATTCCACTTATATGAGGTACCTAGAATAATTATAGAGACAGAAAGTAGAATGGTGGCTGCCAGGGGCTTGGGGGAGGGGGCATGAGGAGCTATTGTTTATAGGTATGGAGTTTCAGTTTTACAAGATAAAATGGTTGGAGATGGGCAGTGGTGGTGGTTGCAGAACACTGTGAGTGCACTTCCTGTCCCCAAAATGTTCACTTAAAACTAGTAAAGATGGTGAATTTTTTTGTTTTGTACATTTTCCCACCATTTGACATCATAATTTTTTTTAAGTATTTCAGATTTTATGCCAAAGCTCTTCTTAAGGAAAACATCAACGTTTTCAAAGAGGTGTAAATACTTTCCACATGACCTTCAAAGTAAATATAATATTTTGTTAATTCCCTGGGTCTTTCAGGAAACCAAGTTTCTGATCACGGGTCATTTGAAGAAAGCGCTGGCTCTCCTGCCTTCATGCCCTTTCTCCCCAGCTCCACGCATCAATTAGTGTTGTCAGCAATTTGTGCTGATCTGTGGCTTTAATGCTCTGGTCTTTATCCAAAATGTAGATAAATAGTTGAAAGCTTTGGTATGCTTGAAAAATGATAGTGGGGTACTGATAAGTCTTTGTGTTGAGAACTGTAACTATAAAGCATATTCTTAATGAAATTAATATTCTACCTAGTTCATAAAGCTGTATACAAACCAAACAGCACCAGGCCTGCGGAAGTGCCTGGGACAGTCAGCATGAACACATGTTGTCCTATAGATATTTGCTTATTAAGCAATAGTGAAGAATAGAGCTGGATACACTCAAAGATATTATTTGTATTCTTGTTTCCTGAAGAACTAGGTTTCTAAACAAGTCTCTTAGAAGCAACAAAAGGCAGGGCTCTAAACCCGAATTCCTGTATCAGCCTATGAAGCTCCATTTACTTATATCTTATATATTGGGTTTTCTTTTCAACCCCCAAAAGTTTGAAATCCACTGACCGCAAACATGTGTTGCTTGACTCTGCATCTTTCTTTCTCTTCTTCCTGCTTCCCAAATGTTCCAATTCCACATGGGAATTAATGCATTTATGGGGAGGCTGAATCCACCCTCAGCAGTGGGACTGGACCTAGCACCATATGACATAGGCCAGGCCAATCACCACATTCTATCCCTTCTCTCACAATGATTGGTTCAGGGATGGACATGTGACCTCAAAGGGTGTGGTTAGGGTCAATCTCAGAACTTGGGCCAATAATACTGGCACTAAGATTTGCTTGAATGAGGCATACAGCCCCAGGGAACAGGTGGAAGTCGTTTTGTAGCAAAGGGTCTGCTGAGGTCTGTGTAAGATGAAGCCACACTGAGGAAGCAGAGCCAAGAAATAAATGGTGAAGGGGAAATTGGTTCCTGGTTAAGTTGTTTGAACCACCCCTGAGGTTTTTCAAATCTTTTTGGACTCCCCAATTACAAGAGTCTATAAATTCCCTTTGTAATTTAAGCTAATATGAGCCAGCTTTTCCATAGAACCAAAAACATTTTAACTGATGTATCATTGATCCATGTCAAACGGTGCCTTCATCGTACAGATGAGGAAACTAATCTGTTGCTTTTGTTGCTTCTAAGAGACCTGTTTCGATGCTACATGGTTAGTTAGGAGGAATAGTCTTCTAAGTCCCAGGCCTTTTTCTTTCTACTATCCTAGTCATTTAGAGCATATTTGTGAGGGGTTTGGCAACCTTGAATAAAATGTTAACTCCCCTTATTACTAAGCACTAATTGGGTGTGTTTAGGAGCAGAAGGGAAGGGGTACGCAGGCTATCAGGGGCTAATTATGAGGGTGTTGTTTATGCCACTGTTGAGATGTTTGGACTCTGTCCTGTAGGTAATAAGGAGCTTTGACCAATAACAAAAATGGACCAAGACAGTGAGGAAGACAGATTTTTGTTAATGACCTAAGGAAAACCAATTTTTAAAATAGCAAAAGATTTGAAGACATTTCACAAAAGAAAAAATATAGACAGCAAGCAAATCTATATATACAAAAGAGGTAATATGCAAATTGTCCATTATGGTGTCACATTACGGGTGCCGGAGGCTCGCTCCCACCTCTGGAATCGGAATCGGAACAGGTCCCTCCCGGCTCCTGTGGGTCCCTCCCAGCTCCAGCGGGCACTTGCGGCTCGCTCCCGCCAGCTCCCCCGATCTGGGCTACTAGCAAGCATATAAAAATCTCAGCAACATTAGTCATCAGAGAAATGCAAACTAAAATCACAAGTCCATACCGATACACATCTCTTGGAATGACTAAAATTTCTTTAAAATGTTTTCAAGTCTGACAGTACCATGTGCTGGGAAGGATGTGGAGAAATTGGAACTCTCCCACAGCAAACCCACTCACAGGTGTTTGCCAAGATAAATGAAAAGTTATGCTCACACAAAAAACCTGCACATAAATGTGTACTAGTACACTGGCTTTACTGATAATCACCAAAAACTGGAAACAACACAAATGTCCTCCAACGGATGAATGGGTAAGCCAGCAGCGGTGCTTCCACGCCAGAGACCTCCACAGAGCAACAATGAAGGAAGACGCCCTGCTTCCTGCCACAATGTGGATGAGAACCAAATAAAATCAAGTTAATGGTGTGTATAGATGTAAAATTGCCCAATGATCCTGTCTATTGGAAAATTCATGGTTAACTCTTTAACAGGCATTGTAACTATTTATTCGTGCACAGTTGCCCTGCATCAGGGTAGACAGTAACTGTGGGATGATTATGCCAGGAGGGCTAGAGCCGTTCTCCGTGTGTAAAATGTAGTGTAAAAGTCAATACAGATGATTTCTACTTTCTGTCATTTCAGAATAGACCTATGTAATTAACATGTATATAAGTTTGAATCGGAATGGTTTCTGACAGCATTCATTTATCATTGAAGGTGACCATTGCAGGATTTTTATCAAATCAGACCTAAAGGCTACGCATTTTCCTTTGTTCTTGAATTTTGGCTACTCTCTATTACAATTTGTTTATTACATACCCCAATCCCTTTTATGATACTGCAGTTAAGAAAAAGTAGAAGTCACTGAAACCTGATATTCAGTTCACATTTCCTCTCTCCCCAAAATAAGATATGAGACCATAGGGATGGATACCTATTAGGGGGATTATTGCTCTAGTTCTGGTGGGATCCTGTGAGAGCATGGAGCTGGGCAAGGATGTGGGGGAGGAGAGGGGTACAATATATAAAGTAGAATTCACACAAAAAATCTGTCTGTTCAACAGAGCGTGCGTGTGTGTGCATGTGTGTGTATATGTGTGTGTGCGTGTGTGTGTGTGTGTGTGTGTGTGTGTATAGAGAGAGAGAGAGAGAGAGAGAGAAGTCTTGGCACAAGGGCCACTGATTTGCCTTTTATTTTCAAAATAGAGGACAAGACTTGGAATTAATGCATCAAAAATTTATAAGGAAAACCTTTAGAAAACAGGATCTCTCTCTGTGTCTTTCTGCACAGGGGGAAAGTTTAAGCTCGCCTCGCTATGAGTTTTCAAGTATAAAAGACTTTTTCTTCCACAAAGCTGAGATCTGTGGACTGTTGAGATCAGGATAAGAGGGAAGCAGCTCAGGCTGCAACAAGAGCTCTTGGTTCAGTTGAGGCTTCCGCACCCTGAGGGCTGCCAGGCACCCCGAGAGGATAAGGAGCCACAGCCACACCGCAGCTTGCCCAGGAGAACAATCATCCTCAAGAGGGGGCTGACTGGAGGCACCCTCAGGTGTCTTTTAGTTGCTCCAGCGCCTGAGATCTGTGGGCAGATAGAGTTCCCTGAGGACTCTGAGGAGAAGGGTCGCTCATCCATCACCTGCAGAATGTTGTTCCCGCACTTCAGAGACTCCTTGTTATTTGAAAGGTTTTTGCCTTCTCGAGTTCCTCTGTCAACAGTGTACAGGAAGAAGCCCAGGCTGCTGCTGTCGGAAATGAATGCAAGCTCACATCTTATTTGTGACTGCTTATTCATTGCCTTGATCGCCACGCCAGCACTGCCTTTATTTAGAAAGGTTGCGCGTGGGAAAACTTCTCTTTCTATATTGGAATTAACAGCGATGCAGAGAGCGTCCATTCATAAGCAGAACTTTAAAACTCACAAAGAGAAAGAATTTTCCTGAGTATGTGTGAGTGAACCATAAAGGAGTCAGATAGAGTGACAGCAATGATCACTAAAGGTAAAGACATTTCCACAAATATTTTGACACTTCTGTATCCTCACTTCCCCTTTCACTGGCCTGGAGGACCCAGCTACAAAAACAGGCAGGTCAAACGAAACTGTAACTTACACACACACACACACACACACACACACACATACACACACACCAAAAAAACTTTGGGTTCAACACAGGCAGTAAGGAAGACATAAAACATGCGTGACCCTCTCACTTCTCCCTCTTCTGTTTTTTAAAATAGCATTTATCATCCTTTGCATTCACAGGGTGTCCCAGGAAAAATGTATACACACTTCAACAGCTGATAGCTCACTTTTGAAAATGAAGTGTATTTTAATAAACACTGCCTTTCTAATTTATTCAGTGCGTGTGTACATTTTTAGGGGGACACCCTATATTTTGTCCATATATTTGTTTTTATTGTTACCTGTCTCTTCTCCTAAAAATGAAAACTCCTGGAGAGCATGGCTATTTTCACTCTCGCTCATCCCTGCATCTCCAGGGCTGTGAACAGAAGTGGCAGTGAGTATTTGTTGAATGAATGAAGATGACCTCAAAGGTGAACTCTTAGGAAAGTGGGCCTGGGCAAAGGTTTTCAGCTCCAGCTCCATCCAGGCCACATGGCTGGAATGCATTCGTGTCACTTTGTCAGACAATGATGGACTCGTTTGGGGGAACAAGCATGCCTTAGAGCTGCACCATCTCTGGGGGTATTAGGCTGTTCCTAACGTCTGCATGCTTTCCCAAGGACAGGGCGCTAAGATCCCCAGCACTGCAGAGGACAGGGGAGCACTTGGGAGTAGCACAGCCTTGACCAGTCCATGCAGTCCTGGGTTTGGGACCAGAAGTGCCAGGGAGATGGATGTTCCTGATGTACATTGAACCTTTTTACAGGCTTTCCAGACAGTTGCACTTGTGCTTTAGAGGAAATACAATCTGTTTCTCCTCCTTCTTCTACATCTCTTGTTCCCAGGCTCTGCAGGGCTCGAACTTGGGTCAGATCTAGCTACCTTGTTCATTCATTTATAAATTCATTTAGTTAATGTTTATTGAGCACAAACATGTGCTGGAAATTGTGCCTCTGTGTCCGCAAGAGGTTCTGACATGTGGATTCCAAAAGCTTTTGTGATCTAATACGTTGCTTTCTAAGGAAGTGAGATTCTGATGGCTGAATAACATGTTCAAGTTACCTTGGGGAACACAAGCCATTCCTAGGCTGGGATTTGTCTGCATTGTCTGACACTGTTAATGGGTCGTTTCCTAGGCTGATGGATGCCCCTTTGGAAGCGTTGGTAGCATAGGGGTCTAATTCTGCTGCTTTGTTGTGTGTTTATTTCTGCTGTCTCCTGTGAGACTGTTTCCCTGTGTGTTTCATAGTTTTGGATTGCGGGCTGGTGTTTGACGGTGTTTAACTATGGGATTTCTGTCGAGCCTGGGTTGTGTGTCTTAAAAGAGGTTTTGCATTTGCTTCTGCCAGCCTTGTTACCAGATGAAGATGTTTCTAATTACTGGGGATTCTCCTGCCACTTGGATAGTGTAAATTTGAACCACAAATCCCTGTGGGTATAAACCTGTCAATTGCAATTAGTTTCTGGTTACTATTTCTCAGAAAGGATTTTTTTTTCTTACCCAGAGCCCTTCACAAATGGGCAGAATTTTTCCAGAATGTGCCCTTAAATGGTATCGGCTGTAATGAAACTCAAACTTGACAACTCCACCCCAGGACAGCCCAAACATCAGATACTACTAAAACTCCCTTTCTCAGCTTCTACTCCATGTGTGGACCCTGCACATTTCCTTACGTTTCCTTTTTCTTTTGCAGAAGCAAATTGCAGAAATAGACTTTTATTCTATGACTGTTCTCTAATTGTTCATAATTCATTCGCAAAACATGCTATGTACAAGGCCCCACGTGGGACACAAAAAGAGAGAAACTACTATGAGCCATGTGCTCTTAAGCAGGTTCATGTGTTGTCTTGTTTCATTCTCATGACAATCTCGGCTTGCCTAAAGTCACTTATCTAGTCAATGAGAGAACTAGCATTAAACCCACGTCTGTCTGGCTCCACGGTCTGCTCTCCCACTAAGCCCTGCAAGGGCTCATGGCAGAGCCAAAGGGAGAAGACATAACCAACAAAAGGCCCAATACAATACAAATAGTAGAAAATAAAGCAACAACTACATGGCAAGAGATGTTACAAGGAAGTAAGGACATGAGTGGTTGCTGGTGATACAGGTGACCTCAGAGGGACCACAGGGAGCTGGGGGAGGAGAGACTTCAGGTAGGCATGGAAGATACTGTCTCAGTGGAGAAGGGGAGAAGCACATTCCTGAGAAAGAGGAGAGCATGAGAAGAGACACAGAGGTGAGAGCGCACACACATGTTATGGTCTCCATGGGTAGACAGGCCATGGTCATGGAGAGTGTTGCTGGAAGGTAAGGAGGGAGAAGGTTGAGGCCAAGTATGGAGGACCTTGCATGTTAATGGATTTGGGCTATATCGGGTAGGTAACAGACTTTGAAAGTTTAGGAATATGTAAATGGAAGTCAGGTATGAGATTGGCAAGGAGAGAATAGAGCAAAGCAGAGAAACCAGCGAGGTTGTATTCAGTGAAAAGCAAATGGAAAAGATGGATAAATAGACATTTTGCCTATGGCCAAGGCCAGTTGTTTTTAATTAAGCACCAATTCAGTGGGTATTTGAGACATTATCAGGGTACACCGTACTATCACACTCTGTGGACTCCATCCCAGCCAGGCAACTGGGGCTGCCCTTCCGGCCAGAGCTGTCCTGTGAGCCATTAGCCAAAGTTGCCAGGAGAAAGGGGGGGGCGGGGGTGGTCACTGTAAGCTGTATCCTGGGAAATATACCCAATTTAAATGCTGGGAAATTCTGAGTTCTTCCTCTAAGCTTATGGGTGAGAGTATGACACAGCATAAGAGGCAGAGATAAAGGTAAAAAGACAGCCTGGCTGTCAGTGGTTGAGAGTTGACCTATGAACAAGGAGGTCATGGTTTGACTCCCAGTCAGAGCACATGCCCGGGTTGTGGGCTCAATCCCCAGTGTGGGGTGTGCAGGAGGCAGCCAATCAGTGATTCTCTCTTATCATTGAGGTTTCTATCTCTCTTCCCTTCCCCGCTTCCTCTCTAAAATCAATAAAAATATATATATTTTAAAAAGACAGGTATTAAGTGTTATGAGCAAATGAATGGAACCTGAGACTTGTTTAATTGACTTTAGGATGCCTAGCACATTGTGGGTCAGCTTAGTTCAAGCGGCTAAAATGAGCAGCTTTAACATCCACACTGGAGAGGGACATAAAGAGTGTACCTCCTCCTCTGAACATCCATGTCTCTGTCACTGCACTTACCACAATGGATTACAGTTACCTGCTTCCACCTCCATCTTCCCCACTGGACTAGGCGTTCTCTGTGGGCAGGGACTGTGTCCTATTTGTCTACATTCCTGGCATCTGGCACAAAGTCTAGCATAGAGTAGATGCCCAAGTTAATTTAATGATGGTTCCGACCAGGATGGTGGCAGTTGGAGTGGTGAGAATTGATCCGTTTCTAGATACATCTTAAAGGTAAAGCCAGATGGGTTTCCTAATGGATTGGATGTGGAATATGCAAGCAAGAGTAAAATAAAGAACGAGTCAAGGTTTTTGGCTTAGGAAGTGGGAAGGATAAAGTTACAACCATCTAAGAAGGAGAAGGCTGCAAGTAAAACAGGTTTCCGTGAAAAGATCAGGGGTGCGTGTCTGAACAAGTTGACTTGGGGTGTCCATTAGCTATCCAGTGGAGATATCAAGGGGCAGGTTATTTCTCAAGTTTGAGATCTACAAGAGAAGTTTAGACCAAAGAAATAAGTTGGGGAGTCATAGGCATAAAAGAGGGTCTGAAAAATCTTCAAATAAATGTGATAAATATTATCACAACAGGAGTGAGAGTAGACAGAGGAAAGAAGTCCAAGGTCTAATCCCTGGAATATTGCAAAAATTCTGAAGAGAGAAGATATTAGCATATCAGCCTGATAAAGAGCAACCAAGGAGATAGTGGGGGCGGGGGGGGGGGCGGGGGGGAACCCAAGAGAAAGGAGAGTTCTGGAAGCCAAGTGAAGAAAGCATCTTAAGAAGGAGTGAGGAGTCAACTGTGTCAAATGCTGCTGCTAAGTCGGAAGAGGTCTGTCACCAGAATCAGATCAGGCGGGCACCCTAATCCTGGACGTCAGCCTCCAGAACCGTAAGAAATAAATCTGCTACCTAAGCTGCCCAGCCTGTGATATTTTGCTATAGCAGCCTGGGCCGACTGAGATAGACTCCTACATTGTGAGGCTCTCCCAGATTGTGAAAAAGGAGACATATGTCAAACTTTAGACAATAAATATTTTTAAAAAAAGAAGAAGAAGAAAAGAATGAGCACTAAATGTCTCTCCTGACTCTTGACAACTGGTATATAGTAGATGCATAATAAATATTCATCAAATAAATTCCTGTGCATAAAATAAGTTTGAACCTCTTTGAGCTATATTTGCAGCTGTTAAATGAAGGTAATAGCAATGAGCTCTGAGGATGAAATAAGATAAGGCACGTGCAGTGCATAGCAAAGGGCCTAGTACTTAGTATGTGCTCAGTAAATGGTAGTTATATTATTAGTTCAATGCCCGCAGGTTACAGATGAGCTATCTGAGGCCGGGAAATAGTTTGCTCCAAGTTGCCCAGTTAGTGACAGAGCACAGTTTGTCTCTTGGATTCAGATTCTTTAATTCTTTCCACATAATCAGAAAAATCACCCCCAATGCCCAGGTGACATGGGCAGGGGGTGTTTGAGCCTCTGTAGATGGGCTGAGTTGATGGGAAACCTGGGTATTAGGAATGAATAGCTCCCCTGAAATCTCTCCATAACCTTCCTTTGTGATCAATGTGGGCCTTTCTGTCTAATTTGTCAGGATGCTCAGCCAAAGTGATCCTCACACGCCGTCCCACATTTCTCTCACAGCTTTTTCTTATTTTACCAAAATTCTGGTTTTAATTTTTGGGGTAGCAACCCTTGTTATTCTTCTTTTTTTAAATCCTCACCTGAGGATATTTTTCTTTTGATGTTTAGAGAGAGTGGAAGAGATAGGGAAAGATAGAGAAATATCGATGTGAGAAAAACACATCAATTGGTTTCCTCCTGCTCGTGCCCTGACCAGGGCCCAAGCCAGACAGGAGCCTGCAACCCAGGTATGGGCCCTTGACCAGAATCGAACCCAGGACCCTTTCCTCTATCCCCTGAGCTAACCTGGCTAGGGCTACCCTTGTTATTCTTTTCATACCCAAGTCAAGGGACAAAGCTATAATGCCAGCCTGTTTTGTTAATTATTAGTTATTAGATCATTCTAACTCTAGGTGGCAGATACTATTAGTTATAACTCCAGGTGATGATATAGATATAGAACCAAAACATGTTTCTGGACAATAATAATGGAACATCTTATGACCTTGGAACATAGCCTCTCTCATCATACTTGCAATAGATGAATGGCCTGTCCTTGCCAGAATGAATGGAGAACGTTTATTTTGTCAACGTTTATTAGTGGAATACTATATGCTGCTCTTCTTTTAATAAGACAGTAAATCTTCAGCCCAGTTTATAGGTTGTCTTTCATCCAAAGACCTCAAAGTCACTTTGCTAACACTGCATCATTATTAATCATCCAACTTGCCCAAAGTTGTTTCAAAGGGAGAAACTGAGGTTTCAAGAAGGTGAGGTGACTTCTTAGGGTTATGAACAGGGTCAGAAAGAAGAACTGGGCACAGAGCCCACACTCCTCCCTCTCAGAGACCCAGCCCTCCCCCAGCATTCTCTAAACATTTCCTTTTGGTAGAAAATGTGATTTACTACCTTGATCTATTGAACAGAAACGAACTCTGGATCCTTCTTCAATGACTCGGAGAAGCGAAAGTTTATTTTTGAAGTTACTTTAAGTCATAAAATGCTTGATTCAGTCTATTAAATAATACCATTGAAATAAGTAAATAGCTTTGTAGTCATAATGACAGCTTGGATTTAAATGGTGCCTGGGCTCTGAAAAACCCTGCAGTTCACAGGCTTCCAAAGACCTTTGGGCATTTTGTCGGCCCCTCTTTCTGACTGCAAGCATTCCTTTCTTTCTCACATCTTCCCTCCACTTCCTTCACACACTCCCCTTTCCTCTTACCGAATCATTTCTTCCAATGCACCAGGAGCTCTCGACATAAAAAGAACACCTTGCTTTTGCTAGAAATGAAGAAAGACTTCAGGCCCTTTGGAATAGGGTGTGGAGTCCTAGCCCCTGAGGTCCTCCAACAGGCTCCTATGGGGTTGAGTTTAGATCCAACCTTGCTTGGAGATCAAGGGTTAAAGTTACAAAGACACATTAGAACTCATCAAGCAGTCAAATGGTCCTCTAAAACAATGAAAGGAAAGTAGTTCAGAATAGTAGGCTGGCTCTTCCTCAGAATGATTTGGGAAGCCAATGAGTTGTTGGGAGTGTGAACAGGTTCACACTCTGACTTTATGTTTTTAAAAGGATCATTCTGGCTGCTGGGCTGAGAAACAAACAAACAAAACAACCCAAAAAAAACAAAGAGGGGGAAAGGTAAGCAAGAAACAAGACAGGAGGCTATTGCAGTAATCCAAGCAAGGGAACGTTCATTCACTTACTGAACTGCATTTCTTGGCCACCTCCTAAGAAGACACCGCCAGGGATAATTTTCCTCTATCACAGTTATTGTGGGAGATTTCCCTTAAACAGCAGGGCTACATCTATGCTGTGAGAGAAAAGGTTAAATGTGGTAACATGTGTGAGTTCTTCAAGATCTAAAGGTTTGAAAAATCATGAGAAAGAAATTTCATTTTTAACTTTTGAGGACATGTTTAATAAAAAAAACTGTTGGTTTATAAATTTTGAGAACGAAAAATATGCTTAAAATCAGATGACAATCTTCCTTATGTTAATTGTTATATAGTAAAAAAAAATTTTTTTAATGTAAATCTCCCTTCCCTACCAGAAAGTTTAAGCTGTAAACAAATGCAATGTGTGATTCTAGATTAGACCCTGAATTAGAGGGGAAAACCTATGAAAGTTATTATTGAAACAATTGAAATATTGGAATATGGACTGTAGATTAGATATTAGTATTGTAGTCATGTCAAATTTTCTGAATTTTATAACTACTATGTTTATATAATGCAATATCTTTATTCTTAGGACACAGTGGAGTATTAAAGATAAAGGGATACTTATACATAGAGAAGAGTCATGGTAAATACAACCAACACTCAAATGGTTGAGAAAAAATATATAATGCACATATGTGTGTAATGTGTGCACATATAATTATTTATGTGTGTATATAAAGAGATGTATAAGTATGTATATGTGTGTGCATATATTATGTATGTATGTGTGCATGTATATATACAGTGAGTGGCCAGATTATTATGACCACCTGACGTTTGTAGGCAAATTAGCTATAATTTCGCGCTGAAGTTGCTAGAGGGCCAGACCATTATAAATAGGGAAGCAGGTTGTTTACCACAACAGTAGAAGTGATTTTTTTCTGAAGATATAGATAAACAATGCAATTTAACAGCCTTTGAACGTGGGCCACTCAGTGTATATATAAATATGAACAAATATGACAAAATATTAACAATCAGTGCTTCTGGATAAAGAGTATATATAGATTGTATCTATTCTTAAAATTTCTCTAAATTATTTTTTAAAAAAGCTTTTAAAAGGTTTTACATCCAATCCAAAGTCAAGTTTACAAATAGAAAACAGTTAAGCTGTTTAAGCTGTAGAGTCCCTTTTCGAAAGGAAGAAGTGGCAATATTTCTATCCCGAAGGACATTCTGATTGTCCTAAGAAAGGAAGGGGACTCTGAACCTTCTCTGCTTGAACACTTCCTTTTCCAACCGGAAGCTGATAAACCTTCTCCTCTCTCCCCGTGGGGACCCAGAGTCTCGGAATCACCCCAACCATTTGACATCACTAGCTCTCAAACTTGGCTGCAGCTTAGAATCATCCCGCAGAGGATTGCAGGATGCATCTTTCTTTGATTGACGGCTTTGCAATCCCCATCTTGGATGCAGGACTGCAGGATTCTTGGAAGTGTCCATCCCAGAGGGCCATGGGCACCAGAGACCACCCATGTGTTCCAGAGTAGTTTCTACAGCCAGCTCTACCCTGGGGGCGTAGCAGAGGCTGTTGGGCATTACCATGGGAAGGAGGCCTTCTGAAGAGCAATGTGGGTTTAGAGGGAGCCTTTTCTTTCAGTTGACATCCCTGCTCTATCCTGAAAGCCTTGGTCTGCTTCTCTAACAGCCCAGAAAATCCAGGGGCAGCATGTGACAGCTGTCCCCCGTACAACCAGCAGAGTGGTCAAGCAGGGTGGGTGGTCCCCAAATCGTTCCCATCGCACAGATATGCTCTCTGTTCCCTCTCCCCTTTAAGTCACCCTCCTACATTCTTCTAAAGAAAGTTATTCTCGCCAGCCTTGGAATGTCATTCGGAACAGCCTCTGGCACGGCGGAAGGTACTGCCTAGGCACTTTTCATCTCTAATCGCCCTGCTCACCTATTCAAAGATACATTTTCAAAGCTATGGGAGCAAGTTACTCATTCAAACGCTGTTAACAAATAACAGGATTTATGTGTGTAATAGGTAGTTGCTCGGCTTTGAAAATTTGCCCCGAAGAGTTAAAATTTCTGCTTCATTGGAAACTGAGGGGGTGGGGGGGAAGGCGGGTAGGGAGAATGTCCTTGTGGGAGGGCTTTCCAGCCCCTGGAATTTTCTGTCTGATCTCCCTCCCCTGCATCTGAGCTGGAACCGGAGATCCAGCGAGAGATTGCAGGAGAGGGAGGGCTGGGGACAGTGCAGGGCTGCAGGTGTTTGGCTGCTGCACCCGTGAGGGCTGCTCCCCCACCCCATGCCAGCAGACACCCGCCAAGACTTGCTGGAGCCCATGTCAGGGGGGGCAGCTTGTAAACTACTCTCTGGATCATCACTGCAGGTTGGATGGAATCAGAGAGTGGAGTGAGGAGGTGCCACAGCCCAGGCTTCAGGTGGAAGCCCCTCAGGAAAGGCTGGTGGTCCAAGGATGATGGGCCACAGCCTCCAGCGAACTCTGCAGGGCCTACTCCTGCTCAGTGCAGCTTCCCCTTCCAAAGCAGCCAGAGCCATAGCTGGAGGCTGCGCCCCTCTCTCCCACCTCTAGTAGAATTATTGCTTTTCTCTTCTAATATTATTTCCTGAAGTCCTGTACTCTGAGAGCATGACACTGAAGTTCTACACTCAGAGACATCCTACACTCTGGGGGTGCTGCAGACTGGCCCATACAGTAAGTGCTCAATAAATGTCAGTTCTGTGGGTTTGCAGGCCTCGGGGTGGCATTAAGAAGTATCTTATGCCCTAGCTGGTTGGGCTCAGTGGATAGAGCATTGGCCTGCAGACCAAAGGATCCCAGGTTCAATTCCGATAAAGGGCATGTACCTCAGCTGCAGGATCCTCCCCGGCTCAGAGCCCGTTCAGGAGGCAACCAATCTATGTGTTTTTCTCATGTCGATGTTTCTCTCTGTCTTACCCTCTCTCTAAAAATCAATGGAAAAATATCCTCGGGTGAGGAAAGAAAAAAGAAGAGAAGTATCTGTGAGTCCTGCAGTGGGGTGAGGTGGCAACAAGGGTGTTAAGCCTGCACGTTAGGGCAGCGAAGGGACCTCACCTGTGTTGGTCCATCACCAGTTATTCTCCAGTTTGGCTCTTCTGTGGACAAGTCCAAGTTTCAAAGAGTACGTGTGGAATTGGAAAATATTTATCAACAGAAGAAATGATGCTTAAATGAGAGGTGGGTGAGGGGGTGCATGGAGCCAGGCAAGAGGCAGAAGGAAGGACCTGAGTTTCCACTGGAGGTGGCTCCTGAGCCTGTAGGCAGAAAGCTGGGGCGGGGCAATGGGCTGTGCAGAATGCCACTCAAACCCCCTGGGAGCTTCACAGGGAGCTGTGGGGGAGGGAGAGGGGCTGAAGGAGAAAGAGCAGGAAGGGGGGAGTCAAAGGTCAACTTCTCAAGTTCTCCTTTTCTAGTGGTGAGAACAGTAGGCTCCCCTGGGGGGAAATTCAGTCCCCTCAACGTCCCCCTCCTATCATGGCTTTGACCTTATCAGTCTCCTCCGCCTGCTCCAGGCCACCCAGACAGGGACTCACAGATTATACCTTGAGAGTAAAGGCACACAAGACCCAACCCAGTGCTTTACATATCTCACCTCCAAATCTAGAAAGAACGCCTGAGCCTGAGCTCCTCCGGATCCTGCACCTCGGCTCTCTCTGCATTACCCCTCCAAGTCCTTATCTCGGATCCTGATCTTGACACTGATCTACATTTTTGTGATAATGGTTCAATTACACATGCATTTATCTCCTGATTTTCATACCCAGCCTCAATCCAAGAAGGACTGGAGGCAGTTTCTAAAGTTTCAACGTGGTAACTGCTTTGATCAATCTGATTTTCTTACCGCCCCTCCCCCTTCACAAACAGCTGTATCCACAGCCACAAATATAGTTCTTTCTAGTTTAGTTGTAAGACAACATACGAAGCACCTTTAAAATCTGGCTCCAACTTTTAAAATCTGTGCAGCTTAATTACTATCCCAAGAACATTTAGACAGAATTGGGCATCCTGGTCACAGCCAAGGCCCAGTGTTGTGGGTGAGCTGGGTGGGCTGCCTGACATCCACCCCCCCCCACCCCCCGCCCATACACACCCCCACGTCTGGCCCTGCCTAGCACCGTGCTGATCCAGGTGCTGGAGTTCGGATTCAGAGTGTGGGAAATCCAAAAGTGCGACCTCCTTGATTCTCTCTCCTTTGTTAGGTGCAAAGAAAGGAGTGGTGAAAGGCTGTCCTGGAGAGAGAAATTTCCTTCAAACCGGAGGGCGTTAGAGGAGGGGTTTTCTCTCTGGGAGGAGCCCCCACAAGAGGTCTTGCCAGCTGGGGCCTTACCGGCATCCTGTCCCGCAGGGAGTCAGGGGATCCAAGCCGGACCGTAATCCTTTGCTAAAAGGCCTCTTGGCCCAAGTCCAGCTCAGCAGGGGAGGGTCCCGGCTTTGTCCTTGGCGGGCTTGTTGCGTGGGGTCCTTCCCTTGGGGGCTCCCACCCTTTGGGAAGCTAGCTGGCACCCCGTCCCAGCTAGAGTTGCAAAAGTGCTCGCTTAAACTCAAGATCCCTGCGCAGCTTGCACGGGGGGAGGGTGGTGGTGGGCGGGGGTGGGGGGGGGTGGGGGGGGGGAGGTGAGGACTGAGGCCTTCTATTTCTGCCAGATAAGGGGCCAGATCTGTTCTCTCCTCACCTGAAAGGCTAAGGAGAAGGCAGTGGGACAACATAGGGGCATTTTCCTCATTTTGTTGTTGTTTATTCAGTTAAAATAGATAGCTAAAGCACGCACAGAAGATGGCATCTCAACATACAAGGAAGCAGCTCTTTGGTGAGAGCAGAAAGCTGCTTTCGAAGCCTGGCTGAGCCTGGGGGTGGGGGTGGAGGGGATGGGATAACCGAAGAGTTTCCATTTGTGAGTCTGGTCAACACGGCATCTACCCTCCTATTGGCTTGTCACACCACCATGGTAACTGTTGTCACCACTCCCTGATCGATAAAGAAGTGGAGGCTCAGAGAAGGGGAGTGCACGGCCCAAAGACCCCGGCAGTCAGTCGTGGTGGGATCAGGGTTGGAATCCAGGCCGGGTGATGCTAGGGCCCTCAGCACAGCCACTGCCTAGTGCGAGGCTCTGTGCGGTCCCCACCTGACGCTGTGGGCCCTGCTTCAGGTGCTGAGCACAGCCACGCACAGGGCTCTGTCCACCCACTGCGCACCGGGCGCCGCTGAGGAGCACAGTGCTGGCCCCTGGAGTCGTGAATGTCCATCGGTGATGTGCCCTGCCTGTCACAGCTGACTCGCCTCTCTTGTTTGTGGTGGCTGCCCCATTCCAGCATGCGTTTGCATTTGCAATCTCTGTACTACATTTCCATGGACTTCGAAACATGTCAGCTCTGTCTTCCTTTGACACCAGTGTCACTGGGGGCCTCTCTTTGGAGGTTAAAAGTCCTCTAGGCGGCTCCTGAATGCAGTCCATGTCCATGGAGCTTATGAAATGACTGGGGGCGAAGGAGAGCTCACCAAAGACAGCTGTCATTGGGTTTGAATCGCTGCTGCATTTCTCCGTACAGTAAGGCTTCAAGGGAGAGCAGAAGGAGCTGTTGGTAAAAAGGAAAAAAGTTTTAAAAAGTCCTTTTTCTGTCTGATGAGAATGTAACCCAGGGCACAGGCCTTGGGTGGGTGCCAGTTTTCTTCTTCTCCTGGGCCCGGAGAGGGTGGGCATAATACTGACAAAGCGAAGCAAAAAAAAAAAAAGTATTTTCCTGTTTTTTTCTTTTGTGGAGGGGAATGAACTTATGGAAAGAGCAGCAGGCCTTGTTGAACGTAGGTAGACCAGGGTTCAAACCCACATTTTCTCACTTCATACTATTAGCTGTGTGACGGTGGCCACGCTACATCAAAGTGCTCTAAGGACTAGAGGCAATCCATGCAGGCCCCCCAGGCCCCAGGGGAGGCTCTGTGCCATCGGCCTGGCCCTTAGCAGGAGCAGAGGGCACGTGGCCGCATGTCCCTGCCGGGGTGTGTGCTGTCAGGGCTGAGGAAGCGCTCCTGCTCACGGACAGACAGCTTCACAGGAATAGCAGTGCCGCAGGCCACCTCGCCCGAGGTGGGGCTCAGGAGGGTAGCTTCTGGTTTTCAAAGATAAAAAGCAGCAGGCAACCAACAGCCCCCTACTTCGGTCATCCACCTTCCTCCAACATACACTTTCCCCAAAGTCTACTTGGAACCCCTAGTGCTCCAGGGAGAGAAGCCCTTAAGTGTCAGTTTGCTGCCCTCTGCTGTCCACCTGGAGAACTCCTGATGCTTTGGCCATGCTGCTGGCCTTAAAATCCCAAAGAGCTTGGGACCCTGGGACTCACCCAACCATTCTGAAAGGTGTACCCCAGGAAAGGGGTAGTACCAGGACCGGCTACATAATCTGAGAGGTGGGTCCAGCGAAAAATGGAGTTCTTAAGAACTCCAAGGTCGTGACAAGAGAATATTAAGACCAAGTGATGGGCACTACTGAGGGCAGAATTCTGTGCAGCGCAGGTGTGGCCTGCAGGAAGCTGGCCTTTTGTCCTTATTACCTGCTCCTGACTTTAGGCTTCTGGGCCTATCACATAGTCTCAATAGTTCCCTGAGGAACTGAGAGTTAGTAGGACATGGTTGGGGAGAGGAGGTGGGGGAAAGGGCCTCTTCTAATATGCCAGACCGGGGGTACCAGTTTCCCTTTGCTATAACGCAGTAGCAGCACACATCTCACCTCTCCCCTGCTTCCTGTTGGAATTTGAGGGAGGGGAGGAAAAGCATGCCATGTCCTGGGAACCAATTCAGACTCAGCAGTTAGACAGATGGAGATTCCAAGGTCAATTTGGTTACAGAACAAGCTATATTGAAGGACAGCGCTGACCTATAATAAAGAGTGTGCTAAACTTCACTCTCGAATTCCACCCACCCTGAGAGATGTGCCCAAGTGAGAATGTGGAGCAATTGCTGTCGCCCGCTCACCGGCAATTCAGTGCATCCCCATGCGCAGAGGCGAGGAATAGAGCAGGTGCGAGGAGTACCTAGGGGAAAAGCCCTTCCCAGGGAAGCCAGAGCAGTGAAGAGGTGTCTTAGGCATTAATGAGGAGATGGAAAGCACTCCAAGTGCTTCCAACAAAGGGCTCTGGATGCAAGGAGATGGTTTCACCCTGACGGTGGGAGAAGCTAAAGCCCAAGATGAACAGGAACAGGAAGCCGCTCCCACTTTTAGGATGAGGAGCGAAAGGATAAGGTGGTGTTCCCAGATCCACAGGCCAGATCTCTGGGAGAAGCTGGGACCCTGTGGATCCCTCACATAGGAGCTAGAGCCATGAAGGAAACACAGCCCCTGCTCTTCCTGAAATGGAAAGAGATGGAGGGCAAAGCCCTGGCTCCTCCCGACTTTCTACCCTCAATCTCCTGCCAGTGATTCGAGCCACACCCAGCTGATTGGAGCAGCTGACCGAGGAGGCCGGAGAAGACAAGCAACAGGGGTTGGGTCCCCTGCACTGCAGAGGGGGTGGAAGGCAGGGAATGCGTCTGAGCAGAGACACGCTTGATGAGTACAAACTCACATGGCCAGAGGCCTAGTGGATAAAAGCTAAATTCTGCCCCATGACATGAAGGGTCTCTCTCAGGCCAGACCACTTAGCAAACCACATTTCCTGCTACTCCCTTTTCCTTGTTTTGTCAGGTTACTTCCTAATTCTGGGATCCGTGTCGCTTCCTGTTCCTGGAATGTCCTCGCCATCACCCCTCCTCCTCTACTCTGCTTTCCTCTCTTCGCTGCATGCTTCTTCCCCTTTTTCTTCCCTTTCTTTCCTCTTTCCTTCCTTTCCCTTTTCATCTCTTTCCCTCCCTCCCTCTTGCTTGCTTGCTTGTTAATGAGCAGATTGAAGTCAAGATCTTTATTAGTTGTTACTGCTTTCCAATAAATGTTTCTTAAACATCAAATATTAAAATGTTGTTACCACTGACCTCCACTCCACCTCCAGAGATAGGAAGCCCCAAATCCAGATGTAACGGATTAAAGCCACTCCTAACTTGCTTTACCAAGCCACTAGATGTCATATTGATTTCACAGCAGAATTTGAGAAGGCCATACAAGATCTTAAAACCTTAAAAAAGATATGAGCATCTTGCCTGGCTGGCGTTGCTCAGTGGTTGAGCATCGGCCTATGAACCAGGAGGCCACCAGTTCGATTCCCAGTCAGGACATATGCCTGGGTGGTGGGCTTAGATCCCCAGTAGGGGTTATGCATGAGGCAGCTGATCAATGATTCTCTTTCATCATTGATGTTTCTATCCCTTTCACCCTCTCCCTTCCTCTCTGAATAAAAAATATATTTTTTTAAAAATCTGTTAAAAACTGAGCATCTTAATATTTGCCCTCAAAACATCATAGTTAGCCTTCTGTTTACAGTAATACGTGAATAAGATTTTACTGAATAGCCCTGGCTTGTTTGGCTCCGTGGATAGAGCATCGGCCTGTGGACTAAAGCATCCCAGGTTCAATTCCGGTCAAGGGCACATGCCTGGGTTGTGGGCTCAATCCCCACTGGGGGGTGTGCAGGAGGCAGCCAATCGATGATTCTCTCTCATCATTGATGTTTCTATCTCCCTCTCCATTTCTCTCTGAAATCAATAAAAATATATTTTTTAAAAAAAGATTTTACTGAATAGATGTAACAAAAATGGAAACACTGGGAAGTGAACAGAAGCAGGTAGATTTTGGTGGGAAGTCGCTCTCCAGACATGAGAGAGAATTTACAGAAAATGAGGCCCCATTTCTGCTTTTAGCCAGGGGTCAGGTGCAGCCATACTGTATGGGCCAGTGGTGGTGCTGGGGAAAATGCCATATTTTGAGTCCATGAAAATAGAACATTGAGTCCAGGATGACTACAGCTGCCAAAGGGATGTGAGGGAGTCCTGGAAGGGAGGAAGCCAGAGAGGGGTTCCCCAAATTCTATCTGCTCAGGCCCGAACAGACACACAGCACCTCAGCTAAAGACCAAAGGGTCTGGAAGAGATTGGAGCCTCCACCCAAGAAAGAGAGTTAAGAGTTCAGTCAAGAAAAATGTTTGCTAAAATGAAATGAAATAACCCATTAGAGAAAAATATCAGAATAGAGAATCTCTACATTAACATGAATAATATACTCAATCTAAAATTACCTAGTATATGAAGAGCCAGAAAAAGAGGACCCATTCTCAAGTGAAAAGCTGTTATGCTAAGTAAAAAGAATTAAATACAAAGAACTATGCTGCATGATTCTACTTAAGTTCTCCAAGAGGCTAAATCTCACAGGCACAGAAAGCAGACCTGAGCTTGCTGAGGTTGAAAGTCAGGGGAGGGGATTAAGTGCAAAGGGGTATGGGAAACTTTTGGGGTGATGAATATGTTCCCTATCTTGATTATTGGTGTAATTATGTAACTACTTACAATTGCCCGAACTCGACAAATTATGCACTGAGAATGAATTTTACTGTATTATAAATTATACCTCAATAAAGTTGGAGAAAAAGTGAAATGAAAAAAAAATCACAGCCTCATTGGTATATATTTCAAGTGTTCTTTTGCTCATATCATGGTTATGTAAATGAGTCCATTTATATTTTAATTCTTTTGTTGCTGGTTCAGGCCAATGAGGCATAGCATTCCTGGACAAGTCCCTGGAGCACCTGTGCAAGAAATAAACCTGTGTATAAATTTTGTTGTTATAGGTTATAAATATGTTCACCTTTTAGGTAACTCTGGATTGTTTTCTAAAGGGATTGTGCCAATTTACTTCCACCAGCAAGTATGAAAGCTCCATGCTCCACATCCTTACCCACATTGGCAGTATCAGATTTTAAATTTTTACATCTGTTGGGCAACTCTCATTGTGGTTTTGAACTTTCATTTCCCTGCTGACTAATGGAGTTAAGTATCTTTTCATACATTAACTGGCCATGCATATTTCTTTTCTGGAAGGGTGGGGGGAAAGTGTCCTACTTCTGGCATTTCATGAGAAGGCAGGGTTCTTCGGAAGAGATAATAATGCTGGGAAAAATAGAAAGCAGCAGAAAAAGAGGAAGACCAAATATGAGAGGGATTGACTCCATAAAAGAAGCTGTAGGCATGAGCCCACAGGAGCTGAGCAAGGCTGTTGAGGACAGGACAATGTGGACATCGCTCATTCACAGGGTCACCAGGAGTCGGAGCTGACTCAATGGCAAGAAACACACACCTTCACAACTCAGGATTTAATATCCAGGCAAAGACAACTGGGGTTGATCCTGTGTCAGCCAGACCATGTGCTGCTAAATGGCTCCTGGAAGCTTGGAGGGAATGATGGTCTAGAATAAATAAAGTGGAGGTCTGGCATGGCCTCGGCAGGAAACTGAGGCAGGACTCAGAAGGCTCAGAGGCAATGCTACGGGGATGACCCACCTCCCGACTATGTGCCCTAGAAGAACAAGAAGACACTTCCTTCACTCAAACAATAGTGAATGGGGCACCAGCTAAGAAACTCTGTGGTGGCTCGCAAGCCAAGGTTAATGGCAGGGCATAGTGACATGGAATTGGGTTCTCTTGTGTGAATGGAAATGATGGATTCTGAAAGAGCAGAGGCAATGTGGCAGCAGTTAGCTGTCAAAGGCACAATAACAGTCACCATGATGGGTCGCAAGAAATGGCGACCAAGGGATCTGTGAGATAACTAGTAGACTATGGTGAGACAGGAGCCAGATAGATGGGTATCCATCAAAAATGTCCCTTGGCTGTTTTCATCATAAAATATGATGAACAGACACCAGCTGCTGCAATAAAAAATCACCACCCATCACTCACCCTTCCCAGATCTAAGTTTGTTCTTAGACCCAGAGCCCATTGATCAAAGGGGAGGCTGGGACACCTGGGGAAGGATACTCTGTCACAGGAGGCCATCAAAAGGACCTACAGCCATTTGCCAGAGTCTCTATACATCTACACACTGGGAAAGGGAAACCCAGTATCATAAGATTATTGTAAGCAAGACCTTGCCTTTTGGCTTAGGATGGGATTTAGTAATTAAAAAAAAAAAAGGACCAGGTAGTAATTATTTTAGATTTTGTAGGCTATAGAGTCTATTACAACTAATTAACTCTGCTATTGTAGCATGAAAACAGCCACGGCAATAAGTAGGCAAATGGTAGTGGCTATTTCAATAAAACTTTATTTATAAAAACAACCAGATTTAGCCCACAGGCCACAGTTCCAGACCCTGGGCCTCAGTCAATATTATATAAAAATTCCATGTGTGCTTGAAAACAATGTAGAGTCTCTAATTGTTGGGTTCATTACTTTGTATTTTGTAAATTAGAACAGCACATTGTTGAAATCATCTATGCCCTACATTTTTGGGGTCTTGTCTTATTTTGAAGGAATCCTCATGAACTCCAGTAATGATTTCTTCCTTGAGCTACACTAGTGTAATAATAATATAGCTACATGGGCTTGCTTTTGGTGTTTTGCACATCTAGTTTTTATCCTTTGTTTTCGATCATCCTGTGCCTTTATATTTTAGTTTGATCCTTATTGTAAGTACAGAGCACAACTTTTAAGTCTGAGCTTCTTGGGAGCCAAAGCAAGTGGGAGACTGTTGCTTGAAGAAAATGCAGCCTATTTGCTGGTTACCACCTACCCCAGTGGTCGGCAAACTCATTAGTCAACAGAGCCAAATATCAACAGTACGACTGAAATTTCTGTTGAGAGCCAAATTTTTTAAACTTAAACTATATAGGTAGGTACATTGTTATTAACTTAATTACGGTACTCCGGGCTGGCCTTTGCTAAAAACATCCTCAATCTGATTGAGGTACATTCGCTGAGGTCGACCCCTTCCAACTCTCCCATCCACGTTCGTCTTGTATACTTGTTTCGTCTATCTCCTTTCGTTCATCCTCTCTGTATGTCCAAACCATCTCAACATACCTTCCTCAGTCCTCGACACTACATCTTCTTTCACTCCACAACGTTCCCTAAAATTAACTTAGTAAACTTTATTTAAAGCTTTAAGTCAACTTTGCACTGTATGTGTGCGCCCGCACGTGGTATTTTGTGCAAGAGCCACACTCAAGGGGCCAAAGAGCCGCATGTGGCTCGAGAGCTGTGGTTTGCCGACCACTAACATGACGCGTGGGCATTAAACAGGGAAATGTTTTCCAAGGCAGCTTGAGGAAGTCTGTGGCTTCACAGGCCTATAGAACACTGCTTTACTGGGAGGGTATCAGTTGCTCACTGACTACCCAACAGCGAGTTTGGCGTTTAGTAAGTTAGGAGTTGTGCTTATTAGTCCCCTGTGGCAGTGAGGCAGGAGGAAATGGCCAGGGTTCCCCGCCACGGTGCCTGTTCCCTAGTTTCACTAGAAGGCTTTACGCACCCTTCCCGTCACTCCTTCAGTGTCTCTTCTCAATGATGTTAGTTTACCGAGGCTGTCTCTCTCTTTGCTGAACTCAGATGGCTGGAACCACGGGTGCTAACAAAGGATGCCTTCGAAGGATGGAAGCATGTGCTTTAGCGGAGGAGCTGGAGGGGAAGGTGCCACGCAGCCAGCGCCGGAGCCAGGATGGCAAGGCAGGAAGTCTACCAGCTCTAAATTCTGGCCACTTACCAGCTTTTATGACCCCACTCTGGGCCTCAGTTTCCTTATAGGAAATTATTTCTTTATTCGGCAGCATGTGGGTTAAAGGAAATGGTGACCAGTGCGTACGAAGGTGCCTTCCCTGTAATAAGGCCTCAGCCAAAGGCTCCACAGCCCCCTCCCTCTGCCCCAGGCAGCACACTGGACAGCCGCATGCCTCTCAAACAGTGGCTTGCTGAAAGTGTCTCTTCAAAGGAGCTGGAATGTTATTTCTTCTCTGTTCCCACTCCCATCAGTGCCTCTCAGGACTTGAGGCAGGCTTTCCCTTGAAATTTCAAAGAAATGGGGAGAAGCAAGACCCCCTGAGGATCCTTTAGGATCCCAGGATACATTTGGTCCCACTGTCAACAGCCCAAGGTCATCTTTGTTTAAGAAAGTCGTCCCCTTCCTCCATCCAGATTTCACCCCAGCCTGCTTCCACAGTCTTGTGAGCCCAAATGCAGGGGCCAGGAGTCCAGGCTGAAGAGTCAGGGTGGCCTACTGAAGGCTCCACCACTCTCTAGTCATGACTTCGGATGACCTATCCTTTCAGAGCCTCAGTTTGGGAGTAGTAATGTCACTGTCATTGGGACTATTCTGAAAATCGAAAGAAACAACATACACACTTCAGACCAATACACTTGGCCCACTGCTCAGCATATAGTCAAAACTCAGTAAAGCCAGGGTGTCCTTATACACGTGTGTTACACGCCTGAATCACAAATCCCATGGTGACGCTGAGGACAGGGCCCGGGGTTACAGCGTAACATGTAGCCCAACTACTGAGAATTAAGCACCAGGCAGGCAAGAGCCATGCTTTACTGACCTCTGTGCCCCACCGTCTGCTCTGCCCCTGGCTCCTGGCATACGCCCAGCAAGTTGGGTTCACAATAACTAATAACAAATGTTCAATGGCTGAGCTGGTGTGCCTTTCGGTTCTTCAAGGCCCTGCTCTGGTACCATGGAACATGGGACAGGGTTTCCTGGGATCCACAGATGAGCTCTTTTGCAAAACTTATGTCAATTTTATTGAAGCGAGAGAGAGAGAGAGAGAGAGAGCGCGAGAGACAGGCAGACAGATGGACTGACTTGTAGATGTTTTAAAGAAACATGGCTAGCCCCTTTCCCCAGCTGCTGGTAAGGTGCTCGTAGCTCACCTGCATCTACTCGGCCCTTATCCTACATGACGATGGAGTGACGGTGACAGAGGATAAGATCAATGCCTTCATTAAAGCAGCTGGTGTAAATGTTGAACCGTTCCAGCCAACATTTGCAAAGGCATTGTTGGCCAATGTCAACATTGGGAGTCTCATCTGCAATGTAGGGGCTGGTGGACCTGCCCCTGCAGCTAGTGCTGCCCCAGCAGGAGGTCCTGCCCCTCCACCGCTGCTGCCCCAGCTGAGAAAAAAGTGGAAGCAAAGAAAGAAGAATCTGAGGAGTCTGATGATGACATAGGCTTTGTTTTTTTTGACTAAACCTCTTTTGTAACACATTCAATGAAAGCTGACCTCTGTTGCAAAAAAAAAAAAAAAAAAAAGAAAGTAACATGGCTAGTCCAGCCAGTATGGCTCAGGGGTTGAGTGTCAACCTAGGAAGCAAGAGATCATGGTTCATTTCCTGGTCAGGGCACATGCCCGGGTTGTGGGCTCTGATCCCCACTAGGGGGTGTGCAGGAGGTAGTCAATGGATGTTTCTCTTGTGGATGTTTCTATCTTCTCCCTTCCTCTCTCTCTCTCTCTCAAATCAATAAAAACATATCTTTTAAAAAAGAAACCTGGCTAGACGTAACACCTGACATCTCAATACTGAGCCTGGTGGGCACTGTCAAGGACGCGTGGTCTCAACCTTCTCCTCTCCATCCTTCCTAGGAGCACCCACAACACAGAAAGCATAGTTCATTTTCAACAACATACACTTTTGCAGATAAAAAAGGTGACCCACACTTTCATTTTCTTTATTTTTCATTGATACTGTATGAATACAAAGTTTCTAGAAAGCTACAAAATGTCTACCACTTTATCAAGAAGGCATCAAAATGTGTCACTTTGCAAAGACATGAAAACACCTGCAGGAACTGACACAAAAATAGCATTTTTAGAGTGATGAAATAATTGCACTTAACTGTCATGGATATTAAAGTTATCACACATATGTACCGCGAAAGCTAGAATACATTTTTTTTTTTTACAAAGCACTTTATAAAAAAATTCTCTGCACACAAACCCTATAATTTTCATATAACTATCATACTAAAGATAAATTCACTTTAAAGCCAACACTTAGAACATTTTTAAACAAAAAGGTACCAGTACCTAAACACAGACATTAACAAATACGAGAATACTGTACTGCCAAGAGGTTTAACCAAACGCCTTTTCAGAGTTTCTGCAAATAGGTTAAGAAAATGTGTGTGAGAATTTGCCCACCCCCACCCCCCAATCTCTTCGATCTCCCCAAGAGGAACCTTAGCACCGAAGGCAGGTTCCACAGCCCACTCCCAGCAGCAGTACAATATCAAAGGGACCACTGACCAGATGAAACGCTTACGTCACAAGCCCATTTTATACACGTGACATGAAGACACAGACTGTGAGAATCCCATTAAGTCATTTAGAATGTGAACAAACACACGTGGCAAAAACCGATTTACATAACATGTAAGCATATTAAAGAATTAAAGGCTATTCAGGTTTCTTTTTTTCAATGTTACAAAAATGTTTTTGTTGTTGTTTTTCAGGCACGTACTGTTTTGTTTTTAGCTTTTCTTTATCTGCAGTCATGAGCCTATTGAAGAAAGGCCTACAGAAGTGAATCTTTCAAGGAGGTAACAGGGAGATTGTTTTTAAAGAAGTGCAGTTAGTACCTAATTTACACAGTGAAACTAATCACACAAAAATGGCTGATGCAAAAAAAAGGAAAGGAAATCAGAGACTGGTTTCCAATTGATTTATGCCTCGATTCTTCCACCTTCTCTTGGAGAAAGGGGAAGGGGAAATGATCCCATGGCGGGAGCCAGAGGAAAGAGGGCCAACCGGACCGGTGGGACCCACTGGAATCGGGCCCCACTGAAGGATGAATGAGGGGGATCATGAATGCCGTTTCAGATACTAACATGTAGTGTGGCATGTGATTGACTCAACGCAAATGCAGATTCACAGAGAATTAAGCAAGTTACGGCTTAAGAAGTTGGACAATAAATACAAATATTTCATCTTATTTAATGGTGCATGACTTCGGTGACACTATCCCTTGCGATGCAATACATTTTAAGCACAAAACCTTCATTCTGAACAGTCTAAGCAATGAGTTTCTGAGAGAAAACTATTGCCAAACAAAGCGCAGTGACACTTGAAAAGAGAAGAGGGAATGGGGATTTGACTAACTTCTTCCAGGCTGTTGGTGTAAGTACAATGACAGGGAGACCTGAATTCAAGCAGCTAGCTAGAATCTGTGGTGAGTAATTTTCCTTTTCATTTGATTTTCTCCTTGTAGAAATTTCTAGAAATACTCACAACTTGGTGGAAAGAAAGCACTCCTGAAATTTCGGAGCCCAGAGAGGGTATATTCTTAAAGACACCAGGCAGAGACAGACGGAACACATGCATTGAGAGTTCAGAGGCTAACTTTCAAAGACGTCTGATGTCATTTTTAAGTCTAGACTGATAAAAAAACATCTTTTTTCCTTGTTTGGCTAGTGTGTTTGCCTTCTTGTCCTTCTCCCTCCTCTTCCTCACCTCTATCAGCTTTCCCAATGTACACAAGGTTTTGATAAAAGCCAATACGGCCCCTTTGAGGGCTGGAACCTTCTTTGAAAACGCCGAATTGTGAATTCTTTGGAAGTTTCTCAGACAAGACACTTGGAGTCAATATTTTTGCCCTAAGAACACTTCACTTGTCATGACCCTAACTCACTTTTGTTCTGCACTGTCATCTCAGTTTGAGGCTTCCAACTTGCAAAATGGTATCGTTGTGTAAAACACACAAGTGCGCACAGTCGTCTGAATGGACAAGAAAGCCTCCGCAGAGAAGGAACACGGAATCTATCCGCTGGCCGAGAGTCTGCTGCTGGTGTGGATGCTCCCTCACGGGGGTGCAGGGCTGGGTGGCGAGTGGAGATGACACCAGGGTCATTGGCACACACAAACACAGCAGTTTCTGGGTCGCTCCTGCAGCAGCGTGCTCCTGGTGGGCGGTAGCAGGGGCTCTCCCACGGCAGACAGACTCCCAGCGGGCGGGGTCCACGTCGTGCTCTTGCGGACAGAGGCCTGTGGCTGGTTACTCATCCCAGTAAACCAAAGGCATTACGGTGATCTCAATATATTTTTGGTCTCTCTACAAGTGATCGTTATTATGGCAGCACTTTTCTAAGCTGGAATCTCAAACCAAAGGCACTTTCATGCTGGAGTGCAGAAGACTCACAAATAGCTAAGTATTTGGTCGTGAATTTAAAAGGCAACATTAAAAAGTACAATTTGCTTTTCATAGTCAACTATGAAGTTGCAAAAACCTTTCGTTTTGGTATCTACATTTGAGAGTCTGGTCAGAGGACTGACTTACGTTCAGTTTCCGATTGTAGACCAAGTAGTCAGTTTCTTGTAGAACTGGAGAAAAATGGGCTTAATAAACAAAAGGGAAACAATTTTTGCTTGTTCTGTTTTAAACATGGGGCCAATTAGTCAATGGGCACTGAGAACAGGTGTAAGACAAGGCTGGTGGCGCGACTAATGTATCACTAAGGCACTGCTTACTGGAACGCTTTGGCAGCTCTGAATTTAAAACTTCCTAAAAAGAGTAACAGTAGTAAGAGAAATGCTTCCAGCTTACAAAAGGGCTCACAGTTCCGAGGCAGCCTTTTGCACTGCACACCCTCCACGCGACATCTCAAAGATTTAAGGCTTTTCAGAAACGAGAGGGCTTTGCCGCAGACACAGCAACATAAAGACGTGAGCGGTGCAGACATGTCCTCTCAAGGTCACCGGTGAGAACACGGACCAACGAGACTGGTTCTCCCTTCGTTAGGACAGGGGCAGTGTACCAGAGCATATACAAAATCATACCAATGATATGTACCTGGTTTGTAAAATTGACTTTCGTCTCGTGACTGAAGTAATTTATGGTTATACAAAAACAAACTGCTGAAGCCACTACAATATTGAAACCTAAAGACTTGGGTTTTCAAGTCGCCTGGGGACTTGCCTACCAAGTGCTTGGAACAGGCCTGCGCTTTAGCTGGCCTCAGTGCGGGACTTGGCTGCCGGGATGCTTAGAAATGGGAACTTTGCGCCTGTGGCAGGGGAACTGAACTCAGAGGAAGCAAAAAGGCTCATCAGCTTGCCTATCTGCTTGTGGTGACCTCCGACTACCCCATCAGGGTCTTGTCTGACCTGCCCACATGGGAAGCAGCTGCCGCCTGGGGACAATGCTGTGGCTCTGGCAGCGGGTTTCTTCCTCTCCCTCTCTTCTGAAGGGACCCCGTCCACACGTCTGTGGGGGTCATTGAAGCATGAGCACCAAAGAAGAACAACTTCCACCAGAAGAGGCCGAGGAGTAAGTGGCAGGAGTGTGACAGCCTCACCCTTATCCTGTCACTGGCCACGCTGAGCCTCAACTTCCTCATCCACACAGTGAAGGAGAGTAGACTGTGCTCTCCTTTAGCTCAATAAACAAGAACTTCTATCAGCCCCCTCCCGGAATGGATCCCCTCTCCTCCATCCCTGAAGGTGAAAAGACACGTTCCCAAAGCTTCTGCAGATACAAACAGGCAGAAGAGCAAAAGACCAGAGGAAATCTACCCAAACGATGGAAGGTTTGATAATGAGACCCACAAGCTTATGAGAAATAATGAAAATAGCTGTGTGTCTTTTAAATCCGGTAAACTAAGGATTGAAGATCAAATTAGAAATGCTCTTTGATTGCTGGGATGATCGTGACCAGCTGTTCCCAGCTTCCCCCGGCAGGAGGGAAAGAAGGCAAGAGACAGAAGCAACATCCCTAAGATGGGTGACCAATAGTAGAAGCATAAATGCTTGTGGTAAAAGAGACGTGTGAAATAGAAGTTCTGAAACGGGAAGAAGCATGGACACAATGTCACTTGTATAATATTTCTACCTGCCTCCTGACATCTGACACAAGGAGAGATATTATCGCAGGGTAAAATATGGTATGTGGGACCTGTGAAGTTTAGGGCAGTGATTCTCAATTAGGGGTGACTCTGTGCCCATGGGACATTGGTGATGGCTGAAGACATTCTGGTTGTGACAACTTAGGGAAGAGGTGCTAGTGGTACCTACTGAGCAGAGGCCAGGGGTGCTGCAACACCTCCTCTATGCACAGGACACCCCTGCACATTAAAGGATAAAGGATTACCTGGTATGAAACGTCAACAATGTTGAGGTTGACACTGGTCTCGGGCAGTTTGGACATTCTGGAATCCTGGGACATGTTTTTGAAGAAGTCATGATTTTTCGTAGGTGGAAAAGAATGGCAACAGACCAGCAGCTGGTTCCTCAGCTACCCCCTGCTTAGGAGTGACAATTTGGCCTCCAATTGTCCAAAGAGAAAGCACGCAATGTCTCTGAATCACACCTGGCAGCAGAGAGTCCCCAGGGGAGAGAGGAGTGAGGGCCACGCTCTGGAAAGACTGCTTTGCGGTGCAGCGAGCTTTCTAACAGAGGGAGAGGACGGCCATGAAGGGCAAAAGACCAAAGACAGACTCAGATTAGATCTTACACAAATGCCACCCCAGGGTCTAATCTGGGAGAGATGGAGAGAGGGCCGAGGGTTTGGGTGACCGGTCCTGTGGATACGATAGGGAAAGATCTGCCCTGGAGAAAACTTGAGAAGAATAAGACAAGAAATAACTTTAAAGCGTCTCAGAGCAAAAGATATAAGCAGAAAGATTTAAGAGCAACAAGTAAGCCTCAGGATTGTTTATGTAAGCCCCCCAAATTCAACTACAAAAGGGTTCGGAGGAGGACCCTGGTGGTAAAGCAGCAGAGGCCTGGCCTGACCCGGAGTCGGTGACCAGGGATGCCCTTCTCTGCAGCCAATAGAACTACCCTCTAGATCAGTGATGGCGAACCTTTTGAGCTCGGCGTGTCAGCATTTTGAAAAACCCTAACTTAACTCTGGTGCTGTGTCACATATAGAATTTTTTCGATATTTGCAACCATAGTAAAACAAAGACTTATATTTTTGATATTTATTTTATATATTTAAATGCCATTTAACAAAAAAAAATCAACCAAAAAAATGAGTTCACGTGTCACCTCTGACACGCGTGTCAGGTTTGCCATCATTGCTCTAGGGGTCTCCTGGGGTCCATTTTGCTACCTCTCTCCCTGGAGCTCTGGGATGACCTGGCTTTAAGCCACGTGCAACATGTGCACGCCTTTAGTTCTGGGGTCTGCTCTTTTAAGAGTGGGGGTTTCCTTGAGGGAAAATACAAGAGGCAGGAGCAAAAGCAACATCCCTCGGATGGATGACCAACAGAAGAAGTTTCAATGCTTGGGCTGAAGACCCGAAGGAAGAGCAGACAACGGGGGCAATCCTTCAAGGGCCCACTGGGAAGCAGGGGACAAAAGGCCGTCAGTCTCTTTCTGGAGAGAAGATGGGCACCCTCCTACTGGTTTCCTTAAGGAATGTGCACTCCCAATGGGGAAGGTTTTGCACTTTCTCCTCTGGTCTTCCAGTGAACCAGTGGTGAGTTTGGAAGAGGCCAGGTGTGGCCCAGTGTTCTGCTGGTCACCAGCCCGGCACACCCTCATGCTCAAGACCACCAGATCCTAACCAGTGTGCAAGCAGGGTCAGAGCGGACAGAGAGACAGGGAGGGGTATATAAGTTACTTGATGGGGCAGAACAAAGCTGTTATTTTCTGGCTTGATGAAAAAGTCTTGATATGTTTCACATCTTAGAAAACTTATTTCACATTCTGTTGTGTTAGCATGTTCCCAACATTTACAGAAATGTCACTTTCTTCTGGGAAGTCGGGGGTGTGTCCTTGGTGTTTACCAGCGAAGCCCGGTGGAAAGAGATGCTTGTGGCTACATCACACCAAGTCTGCCTGGGCCACGCTTTGGAATATCTGGGTTGATCAGGTGAATCTCTCCTGAGAAGAGAACCTCCCACATGAGCCTGTTTGAAAGGTCAGAGATAAATAAGGTGGGCCTCTTAAACCTCGGTCAAACAAGAACTGTGACTTATTGAGAGAGAAGAAAATGGATGTCCTTAGAGAATATATCTAGATCTATAGAGACAGATTGAAATATACATACATATCAGCACCTAGCAAACTTAGTGGCACTAACTAGGTGTGCAATAAATACATGATGAAGAGCTATATATGTATATGTATTCACAAACACATACATATACATATAGTTATAGCAGGTTAATAGGCCTATTGGATCACCAGAAATAAACAATTTATCCACAGGCTAATGAGGATGCTTGCCAATTTTGGGGGAGCAGAGATGCTAAAACTGATGAGCCTTTTCCTTGTTTGGTTGATGCAATTTTTTCCCAGCCACAGGATTTTCTATACTTTGTAGCTCACAGTGCAGTATTCATGCCAATTAAAATTTTTTGTTATTAAATTTCAGTGGTTCAAATACTCATCTTAATAAAAAAATTTGGCTGTCCATATAAAATATAACTGCACACACAAGACTATAAACATTGTAAGTTTAGATTTTCAATATTTATCTACTTATTGCAAAAAGAGCCATCTTTTCTTTTTCATTAAATAATCAATCATCACATTAGTAACAATACAATTTTATATTTTTAAATATACTATATATGTTAAGGATAAGGGGTGAAGTTTTCTTCCTTTGTAATACCTGTTCAAGCGTTTAATGGATTAGGAGATTAGTTTTAACCTTGTGAAAAAAGTACAAATTTTTCTCATTAGGATATTTCTACCAAGCATTTCTTAAGGCTATTATTTTAACATTTGGTTTCAAAATGAAATAAAAGTTTCATTTAAAAAATAATTTAGTGAATTACATTCTTTCATAACTTCCACCCTAATTAGTTACAAAGATAAGTCTAAAGATTCTTAGTGTTGTATACTAAATTTACATTTATATTTAAAGATTAATTTTACTTGTATCTTAAAACAAGAATTTTATGTTGGAAAAAAAAGAACTAAATACATTTGTATAAAGGCTGTAAATGTCCCACGGCAAATGCTCTGTCTGAATATTTTTTACCACAATTAGAAATAGGCCTCTGTGGGCAGAGACGGGTTCTAGGGTTCAAGGGTTCACCTTTCCCGAGGAACTGTGGGCTGCAGATCTGAGGGACACAGAGGAACAACTCGATTTCTCTTTTTACAACTGTACCAGAACTTCACAGCTACGATGATAGTATGAACACATGGAAAAATGACTTCACTCAAACAGGACTTAGAAAAGTAGGGTGACCGCAGGGCCAGGGCACCACCCCTGCATGGGGAGGTTTACAGTCAGTCGTTCGAAAATGGAGAGTGTGTGTGTGTGTGCACATATGTGTGTGTGTGTATATACAGATATCTATATATATAAATAACCATGTTCAGTCCTTTACAAGCCTGTAAATATGATGCTGTGCTCCATGTTCACTATTTGAAACTTCAAATACACAGGCCATGCAGAGGAGAGTTTCTTGTGTATCCCTGTTTGTAACCACCTGTTAAAAAAAAGAAGTATATATACACATATATAAATAAAAACACCACATGGATGAAAGCATATTCCACCTGTGCTGTGATGACTCTGATTTCCTTGGAGAGGAACAGTCTAAAGTCCAACAGCCTCACGCTGCCCCTCTAGCAGGAATTCAGGATATTGTGGGTTGGATTTGAAACCCATCCGGGTTACCGTACGTAGGAAGGACCTTACAGAAAGGGTCTCACACGTAATCTGAGCCCCAGAGAGACCAGAGAATTAGTATGAGCTTTGGGGGCGAGGGGGTGGGCGGAGGTTGATTTCTTTACAACAATTTCCTACAATCCTGTCCCATGAGGCAGTCATTTATCCTAAGTACTGTCTCCTATCTTATTCCTAAACTGTTATTAAATTTCTCTCACGATAGCCAATGATAGATATGTTTCGTGAGTGCCTTGCTCGCCACTTTTAACTAGCAGTGCCTAGAACAGTGGTAGCATCATGTCAAATGATCCTTCTTTTAATTTATGGAGGCTTTACTTTTCAAAGTGTATTTTGGAATATCTGCCTCCCCTCTTGAGTCGAGTGGCTCATGCCCATCTCTCTCCTCCTCACGCCCACTCTCAGCCTCCGGTTCAGACCTTGAGTCCTCTAGCCCAGATCATGGCAGCCCTCCCCACTGGACCCTACCTCACTCCTCTCCTCACTCTCTCCATCCCCCATGCCACTCTCAGTAGAAGCTTTCTAAAAGCAAATCTAACCCAACTTTCCTCTTCAAAATGCTTCTCTGACTCTGTTACATGAGTGTTTCGTTAGTCCAGCTCAGTGTTTTCCAAGATTATGAATTTGAGAGTCTCATCCAGTTTGCCGTGGGTCTCATTCCCCCGTATGTATCAGGCTGCCTCGCCCACTTAGTTTCCCTTACGGTTCAGGCCTCTAAGTGTATGGTCCCTGACTAAAGAATAAAGTCTCACAGGATTTGTGATTTTCCTATCACAGCAGTCTATACCATTTGTAAGTATATATCGATTTGTATGATTTTTAAAAAATGCCCATCATATCCAGTGGGCTGTAAGTTCTTGAAGAACAGGGACCACATTCCCCAGTAAATAACTTGGCACATAATAGTCATTTAATAAATATTTGCTGGATGAATGAAAAGTCACATAATAATAGCCAACATATATCAACTACTTAGTACACATGTACTCCGTATTAAATGCTTTACACGTATTGTCTCGTGTGATATAACAGAATTCTATGAGCAGGTGCTATATCTCTCCTCCTCTGACAGACAAGGAATCTATTTAAGGACACACAATTGCCAACTAAGGAATCCAGATCTTCTAATGCTGAAGACCTTTTTCTTAGCCGTCATATCATGCTGCTCTAGACAACTGACACAGTAACGGATTATCTACTTTTGTTTTTTTGTGGGCAATAAAGATGTTTTTCAATACTGGTTCCCACATGCTTTTCTAGACTTGATTCCTGTTGCTTCCCTCACAGATCAAATACTGCAAGCAGGTAGTTCTTTCATTCTTGAAACCTCTCTCTCCCTCGTCACCATACCCAACAAATGCCATGTCCTGCTGCATTTACTCCTGAATAGTTCTTGAATCCATCCCCTTCTCCACCACCAAGGTACCAGCAACCTCACCTGGACTCCTCCCCCAGGAGCCACCCTTGCCCGGCCGAGACCCATCGGCACACAGCAGCTGCAAAACCCTCGTAAGAAACAGAAATCTGACAACAACACACTCTTGCTTAACCCTGACGTGACCCTGGCCAGGTGGCTCAGTTGGTTAGAGCACTGTCCCGATACACCCAGGTTTCGGGTTCGAGCACTCTAGGCACATTCAAGAATCAACCAATGGATGCATATATAGGTGGAACAACAAACAATGGCTCTCTCTCTCTCTCTCTCAACAAAACAAAAAAACCTTGATGACCTCTTTCAAACTTTGAACTTTAGGATAAAGAGAAAACCTGTTCTCATCCTCCTAGGTGGAGGAGCCCCTGCCCAGTCTGGCCTTTCCTCCCCAGCCAGCTCACTGCTCCGTGCTCCCCTCCCTCTCAGCCACACGACCCTATTTTCAGTTCGAACTGCGCCGCCTGCCTGCCTCTCTGCAGTATCCTTCCCGACCCTCTGCCTGTTCATCCAGCAGCTATCTTTCAACTGCTTCTTCCTTAGGGAAGCCGCCTGTGACCTCCAGAACTATATGTGCCTCCTTGGCACCATGCACCTAGCTGGGCAGCCATCAGCCACTGTTTAGTTTACATTCATTTGGTGATTACTTGGGAAATGCCTGCCTCCTTCACCTGACTCCAGGATGGCTGCCTCACCTGTCCGGTTCACCAAATCCTAGAACCTGACACTTAACTATGCACCCATGAAATGGCCATTTTTTTCTTGGTAAATCTGAAAAATGTCTGTTTATCCATCAAGGCAACTTAAACACCATCTTTTAACATTCCCGAGGACTCCCCACCTCACCCCAACTACAGGTACCTGCTCAGGTAAACTATCCTGTACTTCCGTAGTGCCCGTTTCTCAAGTGTAACTACAGCCATGATGACCTTGTATTGCAATCAATTATGTACCTGCCTCTTTTCTCCACCAGGCCATGATTTACTGTGGGACAGTGTGAGTTTTATCTGCATTGTATTCCAGCAGCTAGTACAATCTCTCTGGAGTTCAGCTGAATGAATGAAAACATCCTCAATAACCCCTGAGGTGGAGAGTGCAGATTTCAGCATGTTGGTTGTCAAAGGAGGAGGAAATTGAGGTGGAGAGACTTTACCCCAGGTCAGTGATGGCGAACCTTTTGAGCTCGGCGTGTCAGCATTTTGAAAAACCCTAACTTAACTCTGGTGCCGTGTCACATATAGAAATTTTTTGATATTTGCAACCATAGTAAAACAAAGACTTATATTTTTGATATTTATTTTATATATTTAAATGCCCTTTAACAAAGAAAAATCAACCAAAAAAATGAGTTCGCGTGTCACCTCTGACACGCGTGTCATAGGTTCACCATCACTGCCCCAGGTCATAAAATAGAGCTGGCTCTTAAATCCAAGTCTTCTGATTCCATGATTGTGAAATATTCTGCAAAGTGTCCTTTCCATCAATTCAAGTGTTAGTGTATATCTATCACTGGCTCTGTGACCTAACGTGTTGAGGTGGACCTAACATTCCTTATTCATAAAATGGTAATAAAAATGACCTCATAAATCTGCACTGAGAATTTCATTTTGTAACATTTACAAAAGGTTTAACACGTGCCTGGAACACCTGTGATGTAGCCTGCCTTCTTGCAAATTTTCTATGAAAGAATACATCCTATTTAGGCTTCATGATTAAGATTCAAAAGGAAGAAAGAAAAAAAATTTTCTAGCCACCTGTATTTCTGAATACAACCTCAAAAGAAGACAGGAAGACTTGGCCTATGGTTCACCTGCCGTCTTCCTCCGTCTGTCTAGATGCTGTCTCTAAGGCCTGCATCTACGGGTTCACCTCAATTCCCAAATAATCCTGATGAAATCAGACAGTCTAGCCCACCAGGCCGTCGGGTCTAATGGTCCTGTTGACACAGGTTTCGTGTCCAAGGTACCTAGTAAAACCCCGACAACCGTGTCCAGCAGCTGGCACCCTGGCTATGACCCTACCCCGACCCCGAGAAAAATCGGAAAGGTACTCTTGCTCCTGTAATCAATGAGATGACTGTTCTCATAACCCAGGAGTGCTGGCTTACTTTCAGTTTTTCTAAAGCTACAATAGTATTCAAGCAGATATTTATTGATAGCCACTCATTCTGCATATCGGAGGAATTTCCGTAGTTGCTTGAGGATACCTTTTGAAACTGTACATGGTGTGTCCTCCAGCCGCCTATGCTGCGTGAAGCCACATGTGCCAAGGGAGCATGACTAATTCAGTTACATGGGTTTTATGGGTAATAGATGCTTTTAATTTTTCCAGGCACATTGTCCTTGGCTATGCTCCATGAGGTAGGGTTTTAGGGACTGAGCACATGTTCTTTAAAATGCTGAATCACACAGCATTTCATGGTTTTCAAAAAACAGCTAAAACTCCTTCCAAGAGAGGCGAAGTGGCCACTACCCGGAGAGTTGTGGTTAATTCCTGAGGCTATTGCATGTCCATAGCAGGACGCCACACTCACCTTCTGCTCAGCTGAGCACTAAGGTGATCTGTTCTTAAATACAAGGGAGTATCTATATGACAAGGACCTGCCAGCACTTGAAACCTTGAACTGCTCAATGTTCACCAAAGAATACCAATGAAGACTAGTTACTAAAGAGCACGTTTTCCAAATTTCCCCCAAGACTGCTAGTTTCTAAATTTCAGAGGGACCTGGACGCACTTAAGAGTCCATTGAGGTTCTCTCCGTGGAATAAATGAAAATTGGCTCATTGGCCAGTCCCTTAGAGCAGAGATTTCAACCCTCTGTGCACAACTACCTGGAGATTCTGATGTTATTCCTTGAGGTAGGGCTTACCCCTCAGCATTTTAAATTTTTTATTTATTTTTTTACATTGGTGTGAGGGAACTGGCTCCTACTAGCTGCTGAAAGTCATTGTTAAATATTAAGGACTTTCATTAGCTGGATAACCACTGGTAGCTTGAAATTGCCCATGGAGGGCATATTTACAATCAGGGTTTTTGGGGGGTGTTGAGGTAGAGCCTTTTATTTCCCACCAGCACACCAGTGCCTGAGAACCATGGGCAGAGTGAATCCAAAAACCCCAAGTAAAGAATTCCTGCTCTTAGTGCTCTAGTCCTTGATCCTAGTCACAAAGCAGGCCATTTGGCCACAACATTGTCTTGCTGCCCCTTTCAGCAAAATTCTTCCCACCAAGTTTTGTTTGGGCATTTTTCCTTCAGTTTAAGGAATGTTATATTTTTTTAAATGAGCCATATGAAACCCATTACTGTATATATTTTAGAGGTATATTTTGAGGACAACACTATTTGTAATAACGTTTCCAAGTCCCCCAATGAAAACTCCATGAGAAATTTGTTTTAAAGTTAAATATTAAGGGGGAAAAACTCCCACACAGCACTGCCCAGCGGAACCAGAAAGTTTTCCCATTGTGGACACTGAGCACCGTTTTTTCCCTTTTCCTTTAGCTGCCCATTAAGTTTTGATCACACATTTTAGCCTCTCGAGAATATTTCCAACTCTTCCTGGTTATGGCATTCTAGTCTAACTTACATTCCTTCTAATACTGAGAGCTCATATTTTGCTGTCTTAATGTACGTTACTTCTTAGAAGGAAACGAAGCAAGGTTTGTTCGAATTACAAGCCTCCTAACTCAGCTTTTTGCCTCATGTTGCTGCCAAGACTCAAACATGGCTAATGCTGGAATTACCTGGGGAATGCTAAAAGAATACATATGCCTGGGTCCTATCCGCAGAGATCCTGATTCAATGGTCACAGTTTACAGTCTTTGTATCAGGATATTTAGATACCAAGGTCTTTCTCCAGGTCTTTCTAATGTGTAACCAGAATTGAGAACCTAGGTCCCTCACTTTTTATGACCCTCCTGAATTCCAATTCTGTCAAGATTACAAACCCCCACCAGATGAGACCCCTTCTCTTCTATAGACTTGAGCCCAAACCAAGGCCAGGTTTACCCTATGAATATGTGGGTTCAACTGCTGATTGACTACCGGGGTCCCAACCCAACAACCTGGTCAGTTGCCTTGGCCCAGGCTCTGGTGCCTGCCCCCTTCCCCAACCGCTCCCCCCGCCCCCACCCCACCCCAGTCTTTCCCCACCAGCCTCAGGGCTGAGTCTGCCAAAACAGGGAAGAGACAAAACAGTTACCAATAAAATTGTGAAGTTTTCCAAAACACTATTCATCATATATTTCTCTGGTAAGTGTTTGAGCTTGTGGATGAAGTTGATCATATATTCACACATCGGGGAGCGGTTTATTCGGTATACAAATCGGCCATTCTCAAACCTTGCATACTCCGTCTGTGAGAGAAAAAGGATTTGAGCATTTTTACACTTTTGACCTCAAAATACATGAAAAAGGTATTACTGGTTATAAAAGCATTGTATTTTTTCAACATGAAATGTCTGCTATACACAGTACTATTTATGTCATTTACATAATTTTTAAAAATCCAGTATCCAAACTTAATGCCGGACTCAGAATTCATTATTTTTCTGGAAATAAAAAATTGGAAGGTGCTTTGTTAGCGCAGTTGGTAATGATGTCAGTTTCATTAAAAAAAAGAAAGGAGAGATGATAGCTGTAAAGAAGAGTTGTGTAAGTCCTTCTGAGCAAAGGTCAGAAGGCAATATATCCACCTACTTTGTGATTCTCTACCCAGAGATCTGTAAGAGCAGCACCAGCCTTTCCCAAGTCTTCAAAGAGCCCAAAGACAGTCCTTCTTTACTGTGATAAGGCCTCACAGGCCAACAGCCAATTCAGCTAATTTCACTACTTGAGGAAAAACTGCTTCACACTCACCATGAGCCCCTGACTGTTAGTTATTTATGCCTTTAATTTAAAAGAAAAGAAAAGAAATAATTGTGTGTATGCAGTTGAAAGATCCCACTGAAGCACTCAGAAATAAGAAACACACTCCTGGATAATCTTGGATCAAAAAGGAATTAAATAGAAAATTACAAACTATCCAAAGAGTAATGAAAAGGAAAATACATCAAAACTACGGGATGCAATGAAGCTCCAGTGGAGGAAACTTAATGAAGCAGCTTCATGTCTTCATCATGAAAGATGAACAAGTTCAGAACTAAATGCACATCTTTAAAAAATTACAACCTCACACAGCAAACCAAAACCACAGGAAAAGCAAAAGAAACCAGGAGTAGGAAATTAATAAAGATAAAAGTGCAAATCAATATAATCAAAATTAAAAATGCAGACAGAATAAATATAAAAACTGGTTCTTTAAAAAAAAGAGACTAAATAAAATAAACTCTTCACAAGCTTAAGGAGAAAAAGGAAAAGAGACAAAACCACAATTACAGTGAGGTTAGAAGATTTATAAGGTTACTTCACATAATTCCAAGAGCAAAAATAGCAGAGAAAACCTAGAGGGTAGGGTGCCTTCCTAGCAAAATACAAATTGCTAATACTGATTCCTTTTAAGTAGAAAACTTCAACTGGTCGGTGACTGTGGAAATGACTAGGAAGTTGTTTAGAGATATACCACTGAAAAGGGTACAAAGACCAGATGGTTTCACAGCCAAGTTCCATGTAACCTTTAAAGAATAGTTATTTTCAATGTTATTGAAAAAGGGAGGTGTCCCACTTATTTTATGAAACTAATATACATTCAATACCGAAATTTGATAAAGAGATAAAAAAAAGAAAGCACAGGCTAAGATGCAAAAATGCTATGTAAAACAGCAAACAGAGTGAATCGATGTAACCAAAGTAGGACTTCCTTCAGGAATGCTGTGGTGGTGCACACACAGGATGCGTGTTAACTTGTGATGTCAACAAATGGGAGAAAAATCATATAGTTAGAGTTGCTGAAAAGGCATTTGATAAAATATTGCAGCTACTACTAATAAAAAAAAAACCCTAAATAAAATAATTATAGAAAGAAACCACTTAAATGTAAAATAAAGACCATTTATAAAAACCAAGAATAAATATCCTACATGGAAAAACACCCAAAACATGTCTACTAACATCAGGAACTATACAAGGACACTATTACTTATAGATCATTATTTCTTTTTACAACTGTGTAGGAGGTTTTAGCAAACTAAAAGGTGAGGAAATAATAATTTAAAAAACTGACATAAAAATTGGAAAAGAAGCGATAAAATAAAACTGCCAATAAGATTATATACAGAGAAAACCCATGAATCTAGGGGAAAATGACCAGAGATAAATGAGGGGCAAAATGTTTTGAAAGAAAATAGATATATAAAAACCAAGAGCTTTTCTCTCTTCTAGTAATCAAAATCTAGAAATGGAAAATTGTATTCAACCAATTTTGTAATCCTTAGAAATATATACTATCCAGAAAGGAATAAATCTATACATATCTAAACTATAAACTCTTGAATAGATTGGGAGGAAACCAAGATGGTGGCATAGGTTAACGCTGGAGTTTGCTGCCTCAAACAACCACTTCAAAAATACAACTAAAAGACGGAACGGACATCATCCAGAACCACAGGAAGGCTGGCTGAGTGGAAGTTCTACAACTAGGAGGAACCGAGAATCAGAGGAGGCGCAGTGCTGAAGTAAAATACTAAGGTGAGGAGTGCGCGCAGTGCGGGCTGGTGGCTGAGGGCGCGGTTGTCTGTTTCAATCCGGAGGGAGCCTCAGACTCTGAGCTCCAGATCCGGGCGAGTCTCTAGGGACCCAGACTCAAACGGGAGAAGCGGGACTGTCTGGCTTCGGTCCCTCTGAGGTTTGCAGCGGTTGCTGGGACAGAGAGGCAGAGCCCCTGGGGACGGACTGAGAGCAGCCATAACTGCTCCCTCCTCTGCCCTGTTGATCCCGTGGGAACCGCCCTGCCCAAGCCCTGCACAGAGTCATTTGCCGGATAGCCTCAGGCAAAGGCTAGATTAGCACCTCCCTAGAGGACAGAAGTTCTCCCACTGCAAACACAGCTGATTCTCACAGCCAGTTGGCCTGGAGGTCAAGTAGTAATTACCTACAACAATCAAGGCTTGACTACAACAAGACTGCTCACAGAGACCACAAGGGGGTGCACCAAGAGTGTCTACCTCAGGTAATTGGGACACTTGACACGGAAAGCCACTCTATTGACACAGCGAAGCATAAAAAAATGCCAAGACAAAGAAACAGGCCACAAAGTACAGAACCGGAGGAAAGCAGGCTACTGGATATAGAATTCAAAACCACACTTTTGAGGTCTCTCAAGAGGCTTCTAGAGGCTATCGATAAACTTGATGAGATGTACAAGAAATCTAATGAGACCCTTGATGGTGTGATAAAGGACCAACTAGAAAGTAAGCATACACTGACTGAAATAAAGAATATTATACAGACTCCCAAAAGCAGACCAGAGGAGCGGAAGAATCAAGTCAAAGACTTGAAATGCGAAGAAGCAAAAAACACCCAACCAGAAAAGCAAAATGAAAAAAGAATTCGAAAGTGTGAAGATAGTGTAAGGAGCCTCTGGGACAGCTACAAGCGTACCAACATCAGAATTATAGGGGTGCCAGAAGAAGAAAGAGAGCAAGATATTGAAAACCTATTTGAAGAAATAATGGCAGAAAACTTCCCCTACTTGGTGAAAGAAATAGATTTACAAGTCCAGGTAGTGCAGAGAACCCCAAACAAAAGGAATCCAAAGAGGACCACACCAAGACACATCATAATTAAAATGCCAAGAGCAAAAGACAAAGAGAGAATCTTAAAAGCAGCAAGAGAAACAGACTCAATTACCTACAAGGGAATACCCATACGACTGTCAGCTGATTTCTCAACAGAAACTTTGCAGGCCAGAAGGGAGTGGCAAGAAATATTCAAAGTGATGAATGCCAAGAACCTACAACCGAAAGTACTTTATCCAGCAAAGCTATCATTCAGAATTGAAGGTCAGATAAAGAGCTTCACAGATAAGGAAAAGCTAAAGGAGTTCATCACCACCAAACCAGTATTATATGAAATGCTGAAAGGTATCCTTTAAGAAGAGGAAGAAGAAGAAACAGGTAAAGATACAAATTATGAACAACAAACATGCATCTATCAACAAGTGAATCTAAGAATCAAGTGAATAAATAATCTGATGTACAGAATGAACTGGTGATTATAATAGAATCAGGGACATAGAAAGGGAATGGACCGACTATGCTTGGGGGGGAAAGGGGTGTGGGAAATGCGGGAAGAGACTGGACAAAAATCATGCACCTATGGATGAAGACAGAGGGTGGGGAGTGAGGGCGGAGGGTGGGGTGGGAACTGGGAGGAGGGGAGTTATGGGGGGAAAAAAGAGGAACAAATGTAATAATCTGAACAATAAAGATTTAATTATTTTTTAAAAAATAAACTATAAACTCTTATTAAAATAGATAAAATTAGATGGAAATACAAATAGGCTCTTGATTGGAAAGATTGAATATCAATTACATATCAATTTATCCCAAAATAATATCAAAATCAAATGCAATTACAATTAGATTGCTCAAATAGGATTTTGTTTCTCTTTACATTTTTAAAACAATCTCATTACTTGGAAGAATGAATGCTGGTTACTAACCTAGAAAATATATAAAAAGAAGATGGGTGAAACCAACTTCCTCAGCAGATATCAGAACCTACCACAAGGCCATTGTAATGAAGTAAGCGTGGCATTGGGACATGTGGAGATACAGGGTGGAGAGAATAGAGAGATGCCAGAGACAGCACCCAGTTTATGTGGTAACATCAAGGGAACAGATCCATTCAGTTGGAAAAGGATGAATCATTTAATAAGTGGTTTTCAACAGATACCTATCTATTTGGAAGAAAATATAAGCAGACTCCCCTTACACACATAATACAGAAATACATTCTAAATGGGTTAAAGGTTTAATTATAAAACTCCACCTGCCACACTCATACTACCTTCTCCATGGAGATTCCTGAGACTTCATCAGTGAAAAGCAACCTTTCCCTGGCCCCTGAACTAAGTAAGAGAGAGCTTTGGGTGTGTCATCTGAGGACACATGAAGAATAATTTGAAATCTGGGAAACTAACTTGTCTGGTTCACCTTTTCTCACATGCACCTGTCGAGGCAAGATGCCCACTTACAGATAAGCCCTGACAACTGGCTATTGGGTAGCAGTGCCCAGCACTGACCTTCCAGGTTCCCAACCACGGGCAGGTAACGTTGCTTCCTCCTTCTCAGAGGAGATGGAGGTGAGCAGGTTCTAGGCCATCCGGATTTGGCTCATTACATAGCCACCTTCCCACCCACCCTTCCCCAAGCTTCCCAGACACGGTCCTGACTCGGCTTCCTCCTCCCTCCTCTATTTTTGCCCTCTGCTCCTTTGTTTGTGCCTCCCTTCCAGCCCCTGCAGGGCTGGCTGCTGCTCCCAAACTGACTCCTTATTTCTATGCTCTGGCTATTCTCTCTCTGCAGCTAAGTCCCCACTCCCATCTTTATCCTTCATGCTTAGACTTCCCAATTAATAGTTTCAGTCTTTACCTGTCTCCCAAATTTCAGCCTTGCATCGGTCGGTAATCGTGCCCTATTTCCTCTCGAAAACACCGTCCTTCCGAGGATAAAGTGTATGACCTTTGACTTTTCCTCCTCTTTAATCTTAAATATGCAGTCAGTTTCTAAGTTCCACTCAAAATATCTTACTGGGTTCCCACTACCACCAGTTTAGTAAAGCTCATGACCCCTAAGCTTAAATGAACCACCCTCCCTCCCTCCCTCTTTTTCTCGCCTCAGCACAAAGTCTCTGTCACAGTCAGGTGGGTTCCTGGACCTTCGAGGTCCAGGGCTGCTGTAAACAAAAGCTTCTCACTGAACATGGATCCATTGGGCGATGAGCAGAAACACTGAAAAAAACCTTAAATGGAATGTCAACTACAAATATCATTCATACTAAGCAACCAAACATATATTTTTTTTCAAAGAAATGGAAGCTTAAAATTACAAAACCAAAAATAGGTATTTAGTCCCAGTTTGTACTAGAATAGACTTAACCAGTTAACTGCCACACGTCCAAAACAGAAACCATCCCCACACGCCACAGTATTTTCAATTTCATTTAAAAAATCAATTTGAAATGATTATTATAAAAATAAATATCTTATAAATTGGGTGTTCTTGAATATTTTCAGCGAAAAATTCTCACAAAAAATGATTGTAAAGCTGCTGCTTAGGGAAAACATTTCTTTTTTATGGACATGCACAGCATGTGGGGAAGGTTCACCACTTGCATCTACAGACGTGTATGGCACACAATGGGTTAAAACAAATAAAATGAAAGGGGTAGAAATGGCAAAAGCAACACCACCAAACGGAAGGTATTGGGGTTTAGAAGGCCAGTGCCCATCAGTCGCATACCACTGTGGCTCTTCTCGCAGTGCCTGGGAGTGCCGTTGGACATGGGGTGGGTGGGAAGGCTTCGTCTGATGGGTGGCAGCTTCCACACCAGGCCACCCCCAATGAGCTTTCCTGCGGGACTAAACACTGCTGGCTGGGAAGGCAGGGCCAACTTCAATAATCAAGAGGGCTGGCGTGGGACTTCCTCCTGGCCTTCTTTCAGTTGCTTTCAAACCATTTTGCCTTTTTAGAAGTAATGGGGGTGAGGGGATGGGTCAGAAGGAAGAGACTCAAAAAAAAAAAAAAAAAAAAAAGGGTAAAACTCTACCCAAGAAAGATTTAAAGGACAGCAATAGCCTGGCCCTGAAAGAAGGTTCCAGGATACAGAGGCCAACTTACCTCTACTTTTTCTACTACTTGCTTCCCAAAGGAGCAAACTTTGGTGGAACAGGTGACTGTCATGTTTTCAGAACTCTCATACTGACTGGTTACACAGTAAAAAGCCCCGGCATCATCTTGAATATTGCAGTTTAAATCGGCCTGTTGGAAGGAAATGGAGGTGAGAGTTATGCTCTCATCGCAGGAGTCATGGCAACCAGCCATAGCGGTCACGGTCCGACCTCCTGAGTGGAGGCGCGGAGGTGATGCTCATCTGGAAACGAGTGCGCTGGCCCATTGGTCACTTTGTGGAAGAGAGTACTAATTTGGGCGGTCTTCCCTGGAAATGACAAGCTACATGAATCTATTTTGCTTTACTTCCTGGCATTCTGTATCAAAGTAATGCTGTATCCTTGTAAGAGAAGATCCATGAGGTCTTTACAAATGTATAGTTGACCCTTGAACAACATGGGAATTAGAGGCTCTGCCTCCTGCAGTTGAAAATCCACATACAACTTTTAACTCCCCCCAAACTTTACGAATACCTCCTATTGACCAAAAGCCTTACTGACAACATAAACGATTAACATTTACTTTGTATATTTATTATATACTGTATTCTTACAATAAAGTAAGTTAGAGAAAAAAAATAAAGAATCATAAGGAAGAGAAAATACATTACAACATTTGTTGAAACCAATCTGTGTATAAGTGGACCCGTGCAGTTCAAACCCATGTTGTTCCAGGGTCAAGCGTATATGAACTGAATTCAGATTCACTCATCTTTAGAGACATTTTAAAGAACAGGAGAGTTGACAGCTGACTGGCCATTTGTTACATATTTAAAAACAGGTCCTAGGCGGTTTGGTTCAATGGCTAGAGCGTTGGCCTGCGAACTGAAGGGTCCCGGGTTCGATTCCGGTCAAGGGCACATGCCTGGGTTGCAGGCTCAATCCCCAGTGGGGGGCGTGCAAGAGGCAGCCAATCAATGATTCTCTCTCATCATTGATGTTTCTATCTCTCTCTCCTTCTCCATTCCTCTCTGAAATAAATAAATACATATATATTTAAAAACAAACAAGACAGAAACTTTACTATAAATTAAGCATCTAGAGGGAAATTGGTTGCCATTAAACCCTCACTTACAAAGATGCTATTATTTAACATAAGCCTCCATACATTTAACACATTTTTATGAGTACCTACTATGTAAGGCTCATGCTAGATACTATATAGGACTTGACTACAACCTTATGTGGGAGATACATACATGAAATAGTTATAATTTAGATAGAAAATCAGTATCATGTCAAAAGTGCGAGTTTAGAAATACAATGGACCCAGCCTGTGGAGGGATAAATAAAGGGTGTGGATTTTACCTTGCAGGAAATGGGGACTTCTTGAAAATTTTGGCACAAGGAAACGACGTGATCAGAACCGTGCTTCAGGATGAGGCTGGGAGGCTCGCATCTAGATGTATGGATGGTACTGATAGATGTTTCCTTTCTCTTGAATATCTCCTGACCCCCTACTGCTCATCAGGTAGGGGATGTGAAGCTGGGGTCAAAGAGTGAGCACAGCTGCCCTAACCGGTTTGGTTCAGTGGATAGAGCATTGGTCCGCAGACTGAAGGGTCCCAGGTTTGCTTCCGCACCTCGGCTGCAGGCTCTATCCCTAGCTCTGGTTGGGGCTCGTTTGGGAGGCAGCCAACTGATGTGTCTCTCTCACATGGATGTCTCTCTCTTTGTCTCTCCCCCTCCCTTTCGCTCTCTCTAAAAATCAATGGACAAATATCCTTGGATGAGGATTAACAGCAACAAAACAACAGCTGAGCCAACTCCTGTTTAGTTGGGAGGACATCAACAGAGATAAGCACTCTTGAGAGAGGCACAGAGGGACAGGAGAACAAACAACAGTGCAGCGGGGCCCTCGGAGTCAGGGAGGCTCGGAGGATGATGCAGCTCAGACCCAAAGGAAGAACTGCTGGCTGAGGCAGGCAGAGCATGCGGTGAGAGAGAGGCCATGTTCCAAGGGCACATGGTGGGAAACAAGGACTGAAAAAAGGCTGGAATAGACAGCAAGGGAGAAAGGGTGGCAGAAGAGGCTGGGGAGGTGGGAAGGTTTGGGTCTTATCCTAACCAGAGGGACGTGGGAGTTGTAAGCACATGGGATGGAGACAATGATGGGGTATAGTCAGACTTGCATCCTCTAAAGTCAGCCCTGATCACAGCCCGGAGAAGGTGTTGCTGGGGGCGGGGGGTGAGTGTGAATGGAGAGGTCTGTCAGGAGGCCTTAAGCAGTCGAATGAGAGAGGAGAGCTGGACGACTGTGGTGACTGGTGAGACACAGACAATGAGACCTGACATACAGATGAGACGATACATGTTTTGAGAGGTTTGGCACATTGTGACTGGCTAGTTTCAATACCTCGACAGGCACTAACTAACCACCATGAAGACCCGAGTCAATTTCTCCATATCTTATCTAATAAAGAGGGGATATGTAAATTGACCACCACACCATAACGGTCAAGATGGATGCGCCCATAACGGAGGCAGGGATTCCATAACACAAGATTGCTGCGCCCACAGTGGAGGCCGAGTTCCCATAACGAGCCTTAATGAGCAATCAGCAGGGACCTGAGGCTGCGCTCCCCACCTGGCGGGGCTTGATGGGGGTGGGGCTGGCCGGGTCTGGGTCTCATGCAATTTTGAGGTGCACGTAGATGCCTGGGTTCTTGACTCTGGTTCCCATGGCATGCCCCAGACTCTGACAGGAGGAAGATTTTCATATACATTTTACTAATTTTCTCTCATCTCTGATACTTCTATTATAGAGAAAGGGCAAATAGCAATATTAAAATATTTCCTCTAATTAATTCCCTTTTAATGTGCACAAATTTTGTGCACCAGGTCACTAGTTTTTAATAAGGATCTGTATTTGAATTTCCTTCTTGAGTATCAGGAAATGTCCTTTCCCGTAGGCAAAACTTCCTATTTTCTGGCTTCATATTAAAAAAACCATATACTTTATATTCCCCTTTTTACCTCATGTGCCAAGAAATGCAAAGCTAAAATCAGTGCTCAACTTCAGTCATTAACTTACCCAGAAACTTGGAATCGCTAACAACCAGTGTATAGCCGCTTTACTGGATCCCAATCTGCTTTTACGGTACTTTTCAGGTTTTATATTATCCATAAATTTAGCAACACTCCCTCACATTTAGTTTTTTCGAATTATATGGGGCCTAAATGATAAATAAGTAAAAAATAGCCAGGTGTGCATTTTTCTCACATTCAAAGGCTTGCCATTTGGCTCCATGAAAGAGCTGCTTAGCGGAGGGAAGAACAGAATTCATTCCCTAACTTAAGACTGCACCTGAGCTACCCCGGCATCTCCCTGGGCTCCAGCCTCCAGAGGAGAAAGGTGCTGACAATCTGAGGCACCCTGGAGCCCTGACACTGGAGTTACCACCCGGCTTTCCACAGCCCCTGAGAGTGGGCCTTTGAGAACTGCCGCTGCCTTGTTCTGCCTCCAGCGGAGAACATGTGGCTCTGAGAAGCGGCTCAGGTGTTTTGTGGTGTCAGGATTACCAGTGATCTTCTGCGTGGGGTTTATGATCTTAACTGCAGTTGGCCCTCCCTATCCGTGGTTTCTGCATTTGCAATTCAACCAAGTGTGGATTGAACATATTCGAAAAAACAAGTTCTGCTGTTGCAGACGTGTACTACACAGGCCCACGGAACATGAACAGACTTTTCTTGTCATTATTCCCTCAACAATACAGCCTAATGACTACTTACATAGCACTTTCATTGTATTAGGTATTTTAAGTAATCTAGAGATGCTTTAAGGTATGTGGGAGGATGTGTGTGGGTTCTATGCAAACACTCCACCATTTTATATAAGGGACTTGAGCTCTTGTGGGGTTTGGTATCGGTGGAGGTTCCTGGAACCAATCCCCCACCAATACCAAGGGAAGGCTGTATTATGATGGAGATTGTGCCAACAAGTTTTGGCATTTTAAAATGTAAAAACATTTGTGCCAAAACGGTAGCACTCTTCTAAACCTTGTTTTTTAAAAATACATCTGTACCTACACCTTAGAACTCATGCAGTACTGACACAGAACATCAGTATTAAAAAGAATAGCCATTAAAAAAATGAGCAGCCACACTTTTAATGGCTTTATACTATTCCATTGCCCAGATGTTCCATACGTTAATAAGTGTGCTACTGATGAATATTTAGGATGCTTCCGGACAACGGTGCAATGATGAGTTTATGCGAAGCAGAAAAGGTGCATCACAAATTATTGTTACTTTCCTTCTGTGGGAACCCTGTCTAGAGTGCGCCGGATGTTCAAGGTCAATTTGAGTGTGGGAATCCTTTCAGAGTGTTCAAGGCGAATCTGCTATATGCAGGTGCAAAAGCAAGGACACAGCTATCTAACTGTACTACGCAGGCCTGCCCTTCTATAACCCCAAAGACTGGTGTTGCTATTTGGAAAGAAGACTCTTTTCTCTAAGTTACTGTAAAGATGTGTTACTGACCAGCCATCGCGTGGCTGCTTGGTATGGCTCCTGCGTTTACTACTGTGTTTGCAATGGCTGCTATGTTCGCAGCGGCTACTGTGTGAGGCTCCTTTGAAGAAAGGCTTTGTCTGATGGCTACTTAGTAGCAATGGCTACTTAGACGGTAATAAAGACTCTCTTACACGCCTATGAGCCTATGACTTCTCACATCTTCTCCATCCACTACCCAGCATCCATAAAGGTCTAGTTCCTGGCAGGGGAAGTGAGGCCCCACAGTTGACATAGCTGAGCAGAATCAAGGAGTAAGTACTCCCACAATTGGCGCTGTGAGCAGGATCAAGGAAGAACTTATTCCAACAACTGGCACAGCGAGCAGGGTCCAGGAGAGTGCGGAGGATTCAGGAGTAAGGACTCCAACACCCTCCTTTCAACATTAAAAAGTTCCCAGCTTTGAAAGAGTGTGCTATAAATGCACTGCTAGCTAATATTGTAATTTAAACAAACATGCAATTTTGTTGTAATCAAGCTGCTGTGAAAACCTGATGAGTAGTCAAAAGCAGTTAGGTGTTTGTGGTGTAAGGGGTGGAGCGTGGAAGAGGCACATGGAAATAAGCAATGGGTATAGTAGTCAATGGGAGAGGGAATGGAATTAGGTTATTTTAAAAAAACAAAAAACTGTCTACCTTAATTCAGTTCAGGGATTGAACAACGAGGGAGATGTCTTAAGAATTACACCACAACTCCCTAGAACAATGTGTTTTTTTCTTTTTCACGCTCTGTTTTTCTTTCTATTCATGTCCATGGCATTATTTTTGACAAGCCAAAGATTTGCAATGTAAGCAAACCTGGACACTTAAGATCTAAAGCAAACATAGAAATAAATATACATAGTAATCTGTCCGTATATACAACGTAAAAATGTTAACCAAGTTCAGAATAGTGTCCACCCTAATTTGATGTTTGTAAAATTGCTGAAAGTTTTCACAGCTTTTGTGTTTTCGTCTCTGAGTTTCCATTTTCAAGTAGCACTGGTGATAGGAGTTGCCCCACAGCAGGCATACTGATTAGGTTCTGACAACTAGAACGGATCATTTTTAAGACCCCCTTCCTTTACTGGACAAAATTATTTTCAGAAATAATCAGCACTCCGTTTCGTTGTAATTTTTAAACACAAGAACTCCAGAAGCAGTAACAGAGAATGACAGAAATGAAGTAACTCGAGTTCTGTTTCTTCATCCTCCTAATTACTGTGTCATCATTGCTCATTCCTGACTCTACTGTTTAACCCGCAAAGAAGCCTCTCCTGGAGACTGCAGCTCAAATGATTCCGAACTGTTAAGAACTTACCCTAGAAATAAATACGAGGCTGAGTCTGCATGTGTTATTAAAGGATTAGTGATATAATGAATGTTATACAAGGGTGCTCATTTGAAGCATATTATATATGTATAAGTATATATGAAATAAAACACAACACTGACTTCACCAATTAGTTTAGGGCTCAGGCCAACAAAGGATTTTATTTTTTTTAGGGGTATTTATTTATTTATTTTTAATCCTCACCCAAGGATGGATATATATATATATATATATATATATATATATATTCTTTTTCATGCTCTATTTTTCTTTCTATTCATTTCTATGGCATTATTTTTGACAAGCCAAAGATTTGCAACGTAAACAAACCTGAACCCTTAAGATCTAAAGCAAACACAGAAATAAATATACATTTTTTTTTCATTGATTTTCAGAGAGAGGGAAAGACAGAGAGCAACACCGATGTGAGAGAAACACATTGATTGGTTGCCTCCTGCATGAGCCCTGACCAGGTACGTGCCCTTAACCGGAATCGAACCTGGGATTCTTCGGTCCACAGTCCGACGCTCTATCCACTGAGCCAAACTGACTAGGGCGTGAGGGGTATTTTATCAATAGCACTGTTTAGACTGTGGACACATGGTCATAATAACAATGAGAACAATGGTTTTGGCATCTGAACATTCTCTGCAGACAATCAGCCTCCTTACTGCCTGGACCTGAGGTGGACCACTCCCACCATCTCACCCTTGCTTTACCCCTAGAATTACCAAAATAACGCCAATGCATTTTAATTGGGAATGAATGGTCTGTAGTTATAATGACAAGAATTATCAAAAATGAAATTCTGAAAGAACACACATTATGAAAACCTGCCCTCAGAAACTTTCTCAACAAATTATGAGTTTTAAAGTTATCATGATTAACTTTTTAAAAAATGAAAGTGTAACATATATTCAGAGACATGGACAAATCACAAGCTTGCAGCTTAATTAATTTTCATAAAGTGAACACACCCATGGAACCAGCAGCCAGATTAAACAGAACAGAATCCTTTCCCCAAGTAATCCCCCATTCCCACCCACACAACCCCCCCTCCCACCCAGCACAATCAGCCCTGCACTCACTCCACAAGGGCAACCTTGATTCTAAAACATTATACATGAGTTTTTAAAATCCTAAATAACTGTTGAGTCTTCTGTGTTTAGTTCACTCAGCATTATAGTGTGAACAGCTTTTGTGTTTTCGTCTCTGAGTTTCCATTTTCAAGTAGCACTATAATGCTGTGTGGAGTTCATTTGTCCTTGGAACTAAGAGTGTCCAATGAATTAAAATACCATGATCTATGATTCCACTACTGATGGACATTTGCAATGTTTCTATAGCGAACTTATTATGAAGAGTGCTACTCTGAACATTTTCAAATATGCTTTTGATGAACATATGTATGCATGTTTGTTGGGTGTCAAATGGAACTGCTAGGTCAGTAGGGCACCGTGTATTTCAGCTTTCAATAAGAAGGACTGAAAGTTTCTAAGTTTCCTTACCTTTTTTTAAAATAACAGTTGGAGAAAACTTTATATTTATTATTAGTGTAAATTTAATAAGTTAGATTTTAAAAGGCTCCCCAGCCTTTTAAATAACCAATTTGCTGTTAGAATTGCTTTGCGATTACTCTTGAACATGGAAAATAATCATGTGGCCATCCAACCATATCACAGCTGCTCTTCAGGAATTTTCTAGGAGGAGGTATTGATGTGAAAGATAATTACCTGTCAGCTGATGATATTACGATTATCCCAGAAAGAAATGCAGTCACTGAACTCCCATGAAGCAAAGGTAGAATCGAAGAAAGAATGCTTGCATTAAATCAACAACAAAGGAAGCAAACTCTGTAATGAGTCTGGGAGTCAAGCTGTGTTCATTACCCAACCTACTGAAAACTCCAGGCAAACATCTCAGAGAGTTCTGGAGGCAAGCAAATGAGAAAAAATGTGCTGGTATCAGAGATGCAGACTGTTTCTGCCTAATCGGCTTTTCTCTGACCACAGGGTATTTTCTAAAAGCAAATGAATACAAAAATCCAAGAAACAGCTAAAACCAGCAAATTTATCTTTCCAACAAATTCCAAAGTCAAACCATATCCTATCCTTTGGGGACAGATAGCCAGACCGAAATACGTAGCTGGTCATGGGCCAGGTTCCGAAGTGTTTAAAAAAACAAACAAACCAAACACTTGAAACCATGGCTGGATGGGGCAGGCAAGTACAAGAAAACAGGCCCTTCTAAGGGGTCTTTTCCCATTTTTGTATTAGAACAGAGATGACTGCCTATGTTCTGGGTTCAGAGACCAACGCTTACTCCTAGCACTCAACACAGACATCCTTCTACAGCAGTGGTTCTCAACCTTCTGGCCCTTTAAATACAGTTCCTCATGTTGTGACCCAACTATAAAATTATTTTTGTTGCTACTTCATAACTGTAATGTTGCTACAGTTATGAATCATAATGTAAATATCTGATATGCAGGATGGTCTTAGGCGACCCCTGTGAAAGGGTCGTTTGACCGCCAAAGGGGTCTCGACCCACAGGTTGAGAAACACTGTTCTACAGTATCCTGGCCTGCTCTGCCTTCTGGCTGAATACCTTCAGATACAGGAAAAGGTATACGTTGCGTGGCTTAGTGGTTGAGCATTGACCTATGAACCAGGAGGTCATGGTTTGATTCCAGGTCAGGGCACATGCCCAGGTTTGTGGGCTCGATCCCCAGTGGGGGGAATGCAGGAGGCAGCCGATCAATGAGTCTCTCTCATCATTGATGTTTCTATCTCTCTCTCCCTCTCCCTTCCTCTCTGAAATTGATAAAAATATATTTAAAAAGAAAAAGAAAATACTATGTGCTGGAGACAGACCCAATTGTTAGGCAGTTCTTTTTTCCTGTTGTGTTAGGTTTTCTGTTGCTTAAAACACCACAAACTCATGACCTTCTACTTCTGTAGGTCAGACATCCAACATGGGTCTCATGAAGCTAAGCTCAAGGTACTGGCAGAGCTGCGTTCTTTTCTGGAGGCTCTGGGGAAGGACCTCTTTCCTTGCCTCTTGCAGCGTTTAGAGGCCATCCACATTCCTTGTCTCTTAGCCCTTCCCCATCCTCACAATCAGTGACACCAGACAGAGTCTTCATCACACTGCCAGCTGTCATCTTTCTACATCCCTTCTTCTGCCTTCCTCTTCTGCTTTTAAGGAACCTTGTGATTACATTGTGCCCACTCAGATCAAGATATTCTCCCAGTCTGTTGATTAGCAACCTTGATTCTCCTTTTCCATGAAATGTAATATATTCACAAATATCATGGATAAGGACTTGGGCATGACTCACCACACCCATTAAGTTGCAACTGGCTTTCCTGCAACTTCTACCTAGAGCTCTGCAGTCTGGAATCATGAGACCTAAGAACATGCCTGCAAGACAATTCTGCAATTCTCTCTTTTTTTTTTTTATAAATATATTTTTATTGATTTCAGGGAGGAAGGGGAAGGGAGAGAGAGACAGAAACATCAATGATGAGAGAGAATCACTGACTGTCTGCCTCCTGCACGCCCCCTACTGGGGATCAAGCCCGCAACCCAGGCATGTGCCCTTGACTGGAATCGAACCCAGGACCCTTCAGTCTGCAGGCCAACACTATCCACTGAACCAAACCAGCTAGGGCTCTGCAATTCTCTTTCATTTCCCCCTTAATCTCACCTTTCCTTTCCCCCTTCTCATCCACAAGGTTGTGCAGGTCCTATCTGCTTCCCAGGATTCAAGTTTTACATTCATTTTTATTAGACGCCATCCTGATTTTGGACCTCTCTTCCATCTAGTCCAGATTCTGACGCTTCGTCTGCTGTTGCCTCATCTCAGGCATCTGACTACAGCATGGACAGCAGTCACTTCTTTGAGTCTCATGTCCTCATTTTTAACCACAGAGAAGACCTGCTTCCAAAGACTACCATGGTGATAGGAGGCAATGCATAGCTGTAATGTGCTACACAAATGACAGCTGTTAATAAAACTGACAACCATTCCTATTACCTTATTGATTTAAAATATAGACCAGGACAGAGATGAAGACAGAGCCTCAATCACATCTACAGAAGTGGGACCCAATGTAAATGGTGGTTTGAGATCAATACATAAGATAAACACTGTCCCCACAGAGTCAGCCTGAGCCCAATCAACACTTACCAGCACAGGTGCAACACTGACTTTTTACAAACAGGAAAATCAGTAGTTTTTTCTGATTTGTGAGTTTATGACAAGTGTTAAGTTTTGGGCATAACTGCTCAAAAATTACCATCTTTCCCACATGGATACGATTAGAGATGTTCTAGAATTCTTTCTGGAAATCAAAAAGGCAACCCTTAAAGTTGTGTGTTGAATGAATTAAAAACGTCTGTGTGTATTTGTGGGCAAGTCCTGGGAAACAATACAAGGTGTGAGGAGAAGCAGCTTACAATGCCAGGTAGAGAAAGCTGCCTGCGTCAGACAGCAAGGAAACAGTCTCCCCAGATTCTCCCCTAACTCACCCTTCTTACACTCATTACTTTATTCCTGTCGCTAAAGCATTCAAGTCACCAGGCAAGACTTTGGATTGGGTTCCCTTCTCTATTACCTCTCAGGCAGTAAGCCCATTTACTCACGGATTGTTCCACTATTTGACTTCATGCTTTTGAAATTAAAAAAAAAACTTAATGTCATTTTAATTATAATTTTTAATTACATATTCAAAAATGATCCTTCCCATTTCATGGGAGAGAAGAAATGAGGCCTAGCCCAGTTATGCAGGATCCAGAGTTCTGGAGGCAGAGCTCCTCCTCTCTGTGAAACCCCAGGCCCCTGGCAACCTGGCTACTGGGGGCTGAAGTAAGAGAAAGTGAGCACTAAGGTTGCCAAGTGAAGGGGGGAATTGTGAAGCTCATGCAGAAGCAGTATTTGGCTGGTGACACTACTCTGTCACTGGCTTCACTGCTGGTACAAAGAGGAAGCAGAAAACCCCAAAGGCAGGGGCACCGGGTCAGGAAAGGAGCAGTGGGCAGACACGCCCTTCCCATCCCTTCCCACCCATCTCTCCCTTTCGCTCCAAGGCTTGGAGAGGCTGGGCAGGAATTACTTGGTTGCAAAAATGAAAACATCAAGAGGATAGTCCCTGACAAGAGAGAGTATAATAGGCACTGATGGATTCAAGGAGATGCTGGCATTTTCAAACCACCACTTTGAACCTCTCCTCTTCATCCTCTCTGAGCAATGATCAAAGGACCAAGATTTCAAATTGTGAAGCAATTTTTTCCAATGGCAGCATCTGGCTCCTTGGCAGGAGGCACTGGGAGTTGGGCTCAGTTGTGGGCGGCCATCCAGGGCTGCTGCATGGTGAGGCTCAGGCCGGGCACCTAGTGGGCCTGGCAGCTGCTCCACGGCACCAAAGGACAATCACTCTGCACTGGGCTGTGAGCAGTGAGCGTTAGGCAGCGGTCCCCCTGGCCCCCGCTCCCCCACCCAGTGCTGACAGGGGGATTATCTGGCAGGGGGCACCTCTGAGGAAGCTGGCTGCTCCCAAACCCTCCTGCCCCACTCTTTTGCACGTCCCTGCCCCTGGCCAAGACCTCGGGAGCCAGCCCACATCTGCAAACAGAAGATTGGGGTGGGGGAAGCTGGATGGCTGTGGGAGAATTCCCCAGCAAAGCAACCTGCCCTTGGGGAGAACCATGAAGCTGCCCGTAGGGAAGCAAGTCTTTGAACCTGTTCACTTAGGGCCCTTGTACCCCCTGCCCAGCACAAAAGGACGGCAGCTGTAGGTCTGCCACAGCTGTTTTTAATAAGAATAATAGGAATAAACTCAGCCCCCACTCCTCAACTTACTTCCTACTAATTATGGCATATATTTACATCTACAAAATAGAAGATTTTAAAAACACTACCAAGAGCCCCTTTATTGTGCAGATTGGCACCCCTATTTGAATTTCATAAACATTTAGGACTTCAAAGAATCTTAAAAGCTTGCTCTAATTACAATACTCTCCGCTTGAAAGACTGGCTGTTTGCATTGCAAATTCCTACAAATACCAGCATTCATTAAGGAAAAATTCAATTAATATCACCCACACCACTTCAGGTCACTGCCACTGGTGGCTTCACCCAGTAGCTGAGATGAAAGAGCCAAGGTCTCAGCCCAAGCGAGAAGCAGCTGCCCAGGTCAGCTCTTTCCAAAGGAGGCCTTAATGAGCGCTGGGCGCCCAGCTGAGCTGGCCCTGCACACACCACAGGCATCAGGCCTGTGAACGCAGGCCCAGGACCCCCCTTCCCAAACCCAGAAACAGGACCTTTTCCTGGTCTGGAGTTCCTGTGCAAGTCTTACATAAAACAACAGTAAAATCAGTCAACTAAGCCCAGAGTTGCCAAATAACTACAGGCCACCACGTTCAATCTGATTTTTAGATAAACATCACTTTTTGGGGTATCTGTATGTCCCAAAGATTGCATGGGACATATATACACTGAAATATTATACACTGTTTGCCTGAAATTCCAGTTTAACTGGGTGGCCTGCATCTTTATTTGCTAAATCTGGCAACTCTACTAACAAGTCATCTTTACTAAAAAGAATAACAAGAATTGGGACTTACCCTCAAAGTCTGATTGCTGTAAAATATCTTATACTTAAGATATCTTAAGTTAGAAAAAAAAATGAAGTGCAGCTCATTTAAGGAAAAACCAATGGAGTCTACAATGTTTGTAGGTGCATATGAAAGTACAGGAGGATACAGGGCTGGGGGGGGGGAGGGCGTCTCACTTTTTCTTCTATAGTCTTCTGAACTGCTAGGACTATTTACAATAAGCTTGTATTGCTTTTGAAATACAAAAAAAAAAAAATTAAAATGAGTGGGTGGGTAGGATATACCACCCAAGGGAGAAGGGATTTCACTTATCACCAAGGGGCTAAGTCCAAATTTAGAGAGTTGACCAAGATCTCTGGGGGGTGAGGGTTATGATTATGTCCAGATAATCCACTTATTCCTGGCAAAATTAAGTCTCCAAAGTGACTGCCTGGGGATCAGTGTTCCCACCCACAGCCATGCTGACTGTGTCACTTCAGCTCTTCCCTCCTCAGGCTTTTCTTGAGGTCCAATTACAGAGAGAAGCTAACCAGGCCTCCACCTACAGGGCAAATGCTGGGAAGTGCACGGGCGTGTATATCTACTTTCCCCTGGACCTCTGTGAGCAGCAGCTCTTGGTGGGGCTTAGGCTGAGCATCTCTGCCGGTAACCATGGCAGGGAACAAAGCGAAATAGCCCCACACAAAAAAGGATGAACCCTGACCTCAGCTTTGTTAGCGATCACTGAGCCAAATGACCTAGGACAGAAAGCATTAGAGGAACAGCTGTCAGATGGATTCTCCCATGAGGCCCAGGGAACTCCCCATTTGGATTCTGCATCGTCCTGAAGAGTTCAAGGTTAAAAAAAAAAAAGTAACCGTGGTGAGTCTGAGGCTCAAGGATTGGGGGGAGTAGAGTGAGCTTCTAATCCCATTTTCCAGGTGGTCCTAGGAGTTCTAGCTGTGTTTTCAGGGGATTCAGAAAGGATCCTTTCAAATAAAGTAACTGCCTGGGGATCAGTGTTCCCACCCTCAGCTCTCACCTCTCCAGGCTCTGTGAGCTCTGTGGCCACAGGGTCCTCTGCCACACCCAGGAGGGGTGTGTCTGTCCAAACATCCACTTCCCCTGAGAACCCCTCCCCATCCCCTTCCACTGTCCCAACTCTTTCAAGGTTCAGCTCGAATGCCATGTCTTCGTGAGGCCTTCTGAAATGTCCTTAGGCGCAAAGGGCTCCTCCTCTCTCTGTGTGCCCCCGTTTTCATGTGGGCTTCTACCCCACGGTGCAGTCGTTTATCTGCTTGTGTGCCTGCCTCTTACTTATGTCTGTCTGCCCAGCTCTCTAGGAGCAAAGTCAGAGTTACTGAACATTTGCTGAATGATCCACTAGGGATGTGTGTATTTATTACTAATGTAAATAGTTATTTTCATAAGGACCCAACAACTCCAGACATCACCTAGTACAGCTTTTGTGTGAGTCTCTTGCAGTCTCCTCCCTGCTCTTTAGTACATTTTTTAAAAAATATATTTTTATTGATTTTTTACAGAGAGGAAGGGAGAGGGATAGAGAGCCAGAAACATCGATGAGAGAGAAACGTCAATCAGCTGCCTCCTGCACACTCCCTAATGGGGATGTGCCCGCAACCAAGGTACATGCCCTTGACCGGAATCGAACCTGGGACCCTTCAGTCCCCAGGCCGACGCTCTATCCACTGAGCCAAACCGGTTAGGGCTTTAGTAAATTTTTTGAGGAAGATTACCTAACAAACTACCAGGTACCTCCTAGATCTGCTCACCCTATCAGAGCTGGCTAAGAGGCAGTTATTGTACCCGGTGTGAAGCCATTTCTCTAGTTGAACAAAATAACGTTCCAGCCAAGGGGAGGAGGAGCTGTGGAAAATCTACCACATATATTGCCCTGCTGAATAAATACTATACATAGGATCCCTGCTCCCTGGGGGAGGCCTGCGAAGCAGCTTAGAACATGGGGCTGGGAACACAGGAAGGAAGCCAATAATAGACAGCAGTCACTGCAGAAAGTGCTAACCAAGCTCCACATATTTTTCTTATGAAGTCAAACCAAAATGGGTGGGTGTGCAAGCTTACTGGCTCCCCTGTCCCTCCACATGAAATATCAGAACCTGCCTATCTAGAGATGATTTTTCAAAGAACAGGCTCTTGGTGAAGATAATCATATAATCACAGTCCATCTGAAGGGAATGTATTATGTATTAGCCCTAGGTACCTCTGAATATGGTGGTATTTCTAGCTAACCTTCCTTCCACATACATCATTCCATCACTTAATATTGCTCACGCATTTTCAGAACTTAACACCCTTTTGAGATGGAACAGAAATAGAGAGAAATGGGAAACTGGAACAGAAAGGCCCTTTCCTTATCGACGGTTTAGAACACGAGAGATTTATTCCATTTTGCTAACTTCCTTTCCCATGAATAGCAACAGGGACATTTGGTTCCAAATGATAGACTCAAGTCTACAATTCAACCTAAGCCATGCAGAATCCAGTTAGACCAGGCTGAAACTCCAGACGGGCGTCCATACAGCCAGTTGACTTGTGCACCAATTTCTTCTGCTTAAAGAAAGCCTGGTTTTTAATTTATAGTGCTTGTCATTTTGTCCAAACAATGTGATTTCATTCCCACCGAGATAAAAGCATCTTCTAAAGGCTGCCCCTTTCCAAATAGCTCACTTCCCCTTCTCTGTTTTATAAAATCTTCTCATATCTGCTTTGGTTAGTAAAACTAGCCTTTCTTTTTCTTCCCCTAAAGTAATATATTAAGAAACTAAGTTGAGTGACTACAAATATATTGGTAATTGTTTATACTGAATGTTCATAATTCCAAGAATTTTAAAAAGATAGCATAAATAATCACAGGGTAACATATATATCCTGGTTTCTAAGATACCCATACTTTAATAATGATTTCAAAGAAAAAAGAAACATTGTATTAAATATATATATATAAATTTTGTTTTGTAACAAGATATACATCCATACAATTTCATTTTCATATTATTTCCTTATTAGTCCAATCAAATTTGCGACTAAGCCTTTATCAGACTATGGTTCTTCTTAATAGCTTTTGGCCATAAGGGTTATAAGTAACTTGTTAGTAGTATATGGCTCTCTCTGCACCAATGTTTCAAAATTTGACACTCTTGAGCATTGGACAGAGAGAAGAATTACTTCAAAAACAATAGTTCCACTGAATTTCTTACTTGGTTAAATCCATAATTTCTCATTTATTTCCTTAAGTAAGCTACATGTGGCTGGAAAGGAACTTCTTTTGCAAGTCAGCTCAAGCTGAAGCTGGGTTTTTGTCTTTCAGGATGCATGACCAAATCACACCCACCTCTTCCAGCTCTGGGAATTCTATGATCAATACCAACACAGTTGGTATTTTATCTTAAATTAGCTGCAGTGTCTGCCATCACACTGGCAAGCCATCTGCATGAACCTCAATGCGGAAACCAAGCTGGGCTCTGACCATTTGTGGGTGGACATCTTCCTTTTTGGGGGCCCACACAGCACCTGATCATTGTTTTATAAGGAAAAAAAAGGATGGTTTTCTGCCAGTACAAAATGTTGGCCTCACTTATTATAAATCTGCTTCCACACTCATCCCCAATCATAATAATTTCAATGCTGCATCAAACTGTAATTTTTCTGAGACATAAAAATTAGGAACTCAAATTTAAGCTAAAATTTCACTAGTAGTATATAGTACGATAGCACAAATAACTTAACTAAGGAAACAAGGAGATGATGAGATGCCCTCTATTGGTGAGGGGCACAAAGGGCAGGCAATAATAACCACCACCACTTACTCTTCTTCGGAGGGGCAGGCAAGGTGCTTATAATATTGACTATCAGAGCACCCCACTTCTAGGACTGTTGAAATGGTAACAAGTAAACGTCTTAGAATAGAGGGAATAGAGAATGAAGGATTAAAGACTGAGTAGAAAGAAAAAATAACTGCAGATGTAGAGGAATTCAAAGAACAGAAAATGACGATAGAAAAGTTGTTTTGTTTTTAAATTATACCACACAAGGCTGATGAAGATGTCTGGAATACTCACTCACTGCTTGATGACTTTAGAAAGCAATTTGGTTATTTACACACATACACATACATATATATTCTAAGCCATATTATTAATGCCTAATAAAATAAGAATGGATAGCTCTGGCTGGAGTGGCTTGGCTGGCGCATAGGCCCATGCACCAAAAGGTCACTGGGTTCGATTCCACGTCAGGGCATATACCCAGGTTGCGGGTTCGATCCCAGGTCACAGCACCCCAATCAGGGCGTGTACAGGAGGCAACTGATGGGTGTTTCTCTCTCACATCAATGTTTCCCTCTCTCTCTTTTCCTCTCCTTTACTCTCTCTCTCTAAAATAAACAGAAAATGCTCACTGGAAGCACCTACTGATAGAGTAGATATTCCAAGTATAATTCATTCTCAGTCATTAGAGGAAGCCCATGAGATTTCAAACTGCAGCAAATTGTAAACCTAATTCATATGGCCTTTCATCATTTATTTTAACAGTTATGACTGAATTCTTTATAAAGGCTAAGTACTGTTAACTATCCTAAGAAGGAATATCTTCTATCATATTCACAGAAGTGCTCAATTTTAATTCTGTAAATCTTAATTCAATAAACTCCTATCTAATCTTGGAGTAATTATGTCAGATTTGCATGTCTCATACTAGCCAGCACACTCTAAACATCTGCAATCTAGACCACCTCATTTGGGCATTCATGAATGACTGAAGAGGTCCAACCCTGAAAGCATTTATTAAAATCACCTCCCGAGTAAAACAGGTGAAAGTTTGGAAGCAAAAACAAGAACATACTTGCTAAGCACTTTCCATTCCACTTTATATTCAAGTAACATGCTAATTATAAAAAACATTATTAAAAACCAATACTGTTTAATTTGAAAGTACTGAAAATGGTTTCTTTGCATCATATCCTATAATTTCTGATGACTTTTAATTCACTTGGATAGAACAGTCTCTTTTATATGCTTCACAACAAGAACTCTTCATCTTTCTGGTCTCAGGACCCCTTTCCGACTCTTAAATTTTACTGAGGATCTCAAAGAGCTTGTTTCTATAGGTTACATCTATCTATATTTTCTGTATTGGAAATTTAAACAGAATTTTTAAAAAATATTACCTAATTAAAAAAAATAAGCTCATTACATGTTAACATACTTTTTTTTTTAAAAAAAAGAAACTAGGCATACCTATAGTTAAAACAAAGTTAGTGAGAAGGTAGTGTTGTTTTATATTTTGCAAATCCATTTAATGTGTAAATTAATGGGAAATACCTAGATTTCCATACTTGCTTCTACATTCATTTGTCAGGACATGTTGCCTTGGCTGAGGGACATGAAGAAACTCCAGCCTTCCATAAATATGTAACTGGAAAAGGAAAGACTATCTGAATAAGCTCATCAGATAACTGTGGTCATTTTTCTTTACGACAACTAAACTGGACAGGTGATAGTTTCTTAAAGGCTAGCTGAAGTGCAGAATCTGAAACCGTGTCAATAAACTTACACACTCTGCTACATTAACACCCACTGGTTTGTCTTGCACAATATCAAAAAATTGCATTAGTTAATCTGACTGTGGACCTCATCAAAAAGTCTTTTAAGGGCTAGAAAGCTGTCAAGTTCACTGAGGTAGATACAAGTTTTCCAAAATTCTTATTTTTACTTGGAAGCTCAAATTTCATCTTTTGTAGCACTTATTGTCAGCTGTTTTCCTTGACGTGAAAGGCAGGCTCCCGGCATTCCTTTTCAATGTGCACTCTAGGTTCCAGATGGGTAAGCTTCATAAAGAACATTCTTGGTGTGACTGGCTTTTTTTTTTTTTTTTAACTGTGTGTGCATACCCCCTTGCTTCCGAGCCACCAGAGTGTGCATGTCAGCAGAGTGCAAAAGGCAAATAATGTCTCCTTGTCATAATGAAAATAATTTTGACCTTGTCAATCCACTACAAGAATACTGAAGAACCCCCTGTGGGGTCCCACAGGCCACTCTTAGAAAACTTCTGTGTTATCATATAAGTGACCCTCCAACCATCACTAAGTGGCAGCCACCAATTTAAAAAGGAGAAACGACCTTTTTTGTCCATGTAATCCACATATATTACCCACCCTAAGAACATTAATATCAGTAGAAGGCTATTTCTATAATTCAAATTTAATACAAAAGCATGAAAAACGAGAGCTAGTTACCATGCAAGGATAACAGAAGCTAAACAAACTAAATGTAACATGTAAACTTCCCTCCAAGAAATTTAAAACATAAATTTTTCCTTAATTCATCCACTTGTCTCCCCATTTGTTGGGCTTTTTGTGTGTGTGTTGGACCCTTGTACTGGTGACATGGAGAGTCGTTCTCAGCTGAACTCCGTGGCCAGGATCCATAGGGCGCGAAGCAGTCAGGGAACAGAGCAGAGGCACTAATGTCAAACTTATCCAATTTCAAGACCAAGTCCCCACCCTGCACGTAGCCTGTCCTTCATAATCTCCGAGTCTTTGTCTTAGTTGAATACGAAGCAAATTCCGCTAAACACCGTGAGGACTGGATGAGATGCATGTAGAGCATTAGTGCAGCCCCCAGCCCACAGCGGGTATTCAATAAGCGGTTGCCACTGTTGCGAATAAGGTCCCCCAGAGGCAGCCGGGGGTCCGGCGAGGAGTGGGGCACACATCCACATAATTATGACACAGCATGGGAACTGATTACCCACAACACGTGGTGGGAGTAAAAGGAAAATCAATGGTCTGCCTAAGTGAGGAAGGTGCGATAGTAAACGAGCCGCCATCCCAAAGGGAAAGGGAGCTGGCCCCATGGAGGAGGAGGAGAAGGGAAATGTACAACAGATGCACACGGAGGCTGGGCACAGGACAGAGCAAGGGAAACGCTCTGGAACCAGCTCACGTAGGGTCGCTGATGCCATGCTAAGGAGCGCACACCTTTGAAGCTGTTGTCTTTTTCTCTTTCTAAAGACTGAGGACTTATAAACACTCAGCACTAGCAGGTCATCTGGTCTCCTATGCCCCCTGACCCCCAATACACACACATTATACTCATGCTGCTTTCAGGTCTCGGATCCGTCAGCAGTGCCCTGGCCCCCGCTTGACGTGGAAGAGGAAGAGCAAAATGCCTCCCAGAGGCTGTGGGACATCAGGGAGCCCCAGCAGCTGGTGGAATCTGCACTTAATGTTTTAAAGCACAAATGAGGCACATACTGGGCAAAGCCATTTTGTATTCTCTCAGGCACTTCTAAGATCTTGAAGCCCGCCAACTGTATCTTCATCCCAGCCCCAACTATGCCCCAGGTCCTATGCGACAGTGGAATTTACAGGTTGCTTTGCTTAATGGAGTGAGAAGAAAGAGAAAGAGGGTCTAGTGGTCCATGTTTTCCATCCTGATTCCACCCATCAGGGAAGCCTCTTGTCATTGCATGAGTGAGCCCCGAAGCCCAAAGAGGCCGCCCGCCTCTTGCTGTTTGGCAGAAGCAGCAGGGCACAAGTCCAGCGTGAGGGCGGCACACAGGTGCGAGCCATGACCCACGGCAATCCTGCAGGTGCAGGTGAACATGCAGTCAGGTGCATCCACGGCCAGCTGTGCTGCTCCACACTCACATGGGACTTGACCATTCAGACAAAAGCCACTGAAATCACTGCAAGGTCTTACTCACCCAGAATTTGACGAGGAAGAAGGCATTTTGAGGGCCCTTGCCAAACAGTTCCTTTAAGCCACCTTTCTTTTCAGGAAATTTGTCATAAATCTGACGAATGTCCACTGATTCGAGCAATGGGTCACTGTAAGAATGGTTGGCATGCCCAATGTGCACAAAGAGGTGTTTGTTGTACTGCAAGAAACCAACAGAGACATTCCCATTACAAACCCTTTGAACAACCCGGGACACATGCATCGTGAACTGGATAGAGAGTAAGTGGTCTTACAGTCCCGGAATTACGCCTTGATTAGCTGAGAGTCCATACCTTTGAAAAGATGAAGATGTTAGAAAAGTCATTATAACTTAGGGCAAAAACAATCATCATTTTTTTAAAACTAAAGTTGACATACAATAATATATTAGTTCCAGGTATACAATATAGTAAAACAGTCATTGTCTTTTATTAAGAAGGGTATGTATTTTCCCAATGCCTAAGAAAGGCTTTTTGTAGACATAGAAGTAAGCAAAGCTTAAATTACCCAACTACCAAACCAAAAAACAATTCTATTACCCAGTTTCACGAGACTCAGCTGAAAATGACAGTGACGCCTTTTGGAGCCTATTATTTATGGTGTAAGCCCAATAAAAAGTATGTGTGTAGTTACCTAACATCATCACCCAGAATGCACTTCTCACTCCAGCTCCCCTAGCAGCAGCATGGGTGCAGCCTTCTGAGCTCTGGTACCTACCTACCTCTTCCAGCAGGAATGAGAGGGCTGAGCCTCTTCTCATCAGTCCCCTTAGTAACCAATCTCAAACTTCTGCATAAAGGCCAGTCAATATGTGGCTATCAGTGCAACATTAGGGTCAGGGGAGAGGATTCATGGCATAAGGTTAGCAAGAGGTTGGTAACAAAGGAATACCAGTCATTCATAATCACACACAAAAAAAGAAACAAAAACACCAAACACCTAAGAAGACATTTAACTTACAAAGGAAACCCTTTCTTTGCCTTGCTTTGGTATAAGATATGGAAACTGGACCCCAGAGGAGAATGTCCAAACCAATGGTTCTCACCCAGGTTGCAGCAGAATTACCAAGGAGCATTTAAAAATCACCAATGCCTGGGCTCCACCCAGACTAATTTGGAATCCCTGAGAATGAGGCCAGACATCAGTGATCTTTAATGCTCGGTAGGCAAATTCCAATATGCACCTAAGTTTAAGAACCTCTTGCCTAGATGCTCTACTTCAGACCCTCCCTGCCCATCCTTCCTGAGGTATAGGCCATAAGACCCACCTAATGGGACACAAAGACATCTGGGGGTGCATGGGTTCCAGGGAGCTCAGAACTTAATAGGGTTCAAAGATAAACCTTGTGTCTCTCTTCACCTAGCAGTCCCTACTCACTTTTTGAGTTTAAACTGGTATTTCTCCAAGTAGAGACTTTCTGAGTACTGATCCCATAGAAGCCCCAAATAAAAGGACTGGTTAGGACAGCCTACCGAGAGTACTGCAAATCAGCTATGACACCGGGCAGTGCTTCCCCAGTGTCTAACATGGGGAGAGTGATGGCATCTACTCCACAGGGTGGCTGTAGGATCTAAATGAGACTGCTTATACAGAGCACACTACAACTCCTAGATCCAATAGACATTCAATAATGCTGGCTATTACGATTTTTTAATAGAACCTCCTTCTTTGAGATTCACAGCGAATATTAGCATATTAAAAGCACCGCAGTAAAGGGACATTTTTTTAACTTTGTATAACCCAAAGTTTCCCAAACTCATTTGATCACAACCCTGTAAAAATATCCTGTGAAAGTGCTGGTTCAAATCTGTGACCTGCTGCCCACGCCGTGGATCTCTGGCCACAAAGCCAAAGGGTGAGAGGCCCAACCCCCCACAGTGGTCCACAGTGTTGCACATATGGGGAGTGTGGCCAGGGCCGGGCATCTTCTGGGAGAAGGCTAAGCACCCCTCACAATCAACATCAGAGAGCTATCTTAACCAAGGCTTCAACATCCCTCAAAGGCACCCGCTAAAATGAAAAACCAAGTGGAACCTATCAAGCTCTGACGTGGTCCCCGCCTCTGCTCCTTCCAGTTACCTGGAGACTCTCTAGTGGGACTGAGACCTGGAAGCTACTGGGAAAGAACAGAGTGTGCCTGTGCGGGAAGAGAAAGGAAAAAATGTTTACATAAAGTCAAAGCCGTGGCTGTGTTAGGGAGGTGAGGCATGCGGTGGGGCCAAGTGCCTCTGATCTTTCTGTAGGTTTTCTCTAACGCTCTTGGTCACATCATCTTTTCAGTTACAAGCAAATACTAGTAAAAGCCCACAGAAACGTATAAAGCACAACTGCTAAGGAGCTGCCAGTCTCATCAGTGGGTAAAAGGAGATGTGCAATGTGGTCTCAGGTACTGTACTCCTTCCCTCACAATGACATTGTTAGATGGATTTTATTAAGGTCATTTTACAGATAAGGAAATAGAAGCTTAGAGATGAACGGACCTGTCTGAGGTCACACATCCGGGATTAGTCCTGGAGTTAAGAATAAAACTTGGATCTGTCACTCATGCATCTTGGTGCGAATACCAACCACGCGGTCTCCCAGAAGAAAATGCCCAGGCCCTTCTAATGCAGATCTACTTTTGGTTTGAAAGTTGATTTGTGAAAAAAATGAAAGAAGCTAAATAGTGTTTTCAAAATTCTAAGATGTTAAATTAGAATTCGGGAGAAACGTAATGATTCACAGATGCATCAGATAGAGTCTTGAAAGGTTTCTATTTTGAGGAAATTACCTTTGTGCCCAAGTGGCTGAAAGGAACTGAGAAGGGGCAGGCTGTCTTTGCCAAAGGAAATCGGGCACTGACTCTCCAAGGCTGGTGACTTGAAACCAAACCCTGACTGTTGGCATCTGAGTGGCTTTGTTCCTGCCAAGAGGTGACTTTGTTGCTAAGAATACCAAGGACTAAAGAAGGTGTCCTGGAGACCACAGCAGTGAGACAAACAGACCTCACTCTCTCCCTAACTCAACCTGGGCAGGTCAGGAGTCCCTGTGCCCCCAAATCCAGAGGCTGAAAAGAAAAAAAAAATCTATCTGATAGGTGTGGGTTCAAGTTTTAATGAAATTAGAACTCTACAAACCATTTGATGAGGCTCTACCTACTACTTCCCATCCTGCCAGTTCTCCTTAGAAGGGAAGAAGGCCAGGGTAGACACATCCTTCCCTCTCTCTCCCCCGCCCTCCCAAATAAATCCCATTTTCTTTCTAGTAGGGCTGGTTACCCAAAACTAAAGGTGGGACAAAACCAAAAAAAGAGTAATTCTATTCTGTAAGGCAAAAAACAAATATTTGAAAACAACAACAAACCAAAGCCCCAAGTATTGGGGGTAATATATACGCTAAGCACTGTGCTAGGCACAGGGAATCCATGAGCCAATACTTCAAAGTCCCTCTCTTCACAGACCCTACAGAGTGACTAGACAGAGCTAGCTTACTGCCTCTATAGTCAATTATGTGTTGCCCATGTAAACATGGGTTCTCAAAGATTCCTAGAGAAAAGGCTGAGGTTAAAGACAGTCAACATCTCTTGCATGTCACATGACCTAAGTCAGCATTTACCTGCTTTTAAAAAATATGGATGACTTTATTCTCATTAGCAAAGAGAACCTGTGTGGAATTCTCCTTGGAAATGTGAGTTAAGTTTCACATCTCTAAGGCAAAAGCCTGATGAAAACCAAGTCATCCATCACCTGTGAGAGTATAACACACTCTCAGATCTGTAAGGTTTCAGGAAATTAATCTTTGTAACCATTTTCAGTTAGCTGTAGGAGGATACGTTCCTATGAAATGGAGTAAATCAAAATAGAGGGAGATGGGGCCCTGACCCAGGAGAGAGGAAGAGGAACTCGCTGGCCAACAGCTGGGCCGCTGACCTGGACAGAGACTGGTCCAGTGGATGAGGAGCTGGAGGGACCCTGGAAGGATGTCACCAAGGGGAAGTGGACCTGAGAGATTCCCTGACTTATGTGACCATCTGGAGAAGAGTGTGAGAATTCTGTTAGAAATTGTGAGGATGAATTCATGTAATGTAAAAACTGAACAAAAAAAAAGAAGAAATGACAAACCCTAAAATAACAAGCTTTACAATCAAGAAATGGTTCTAACACATCACACATTAACCACGCCGTGCACAAAACTGACACAGGTTTGTGATATAAGCACTGAACATTAAACCAAAACTTGTGATATAACTGCACTGGGAGGGATGGGGGGTGGGGCGGGCGGGGGTGTCATATGCTGAATTTGGAGAGCTAAGTCCTGATCTTCCACAGTAAAAAGTCAACAGAAAATGTCTAAAATCGATGGGCTGAGATATACAGGATAAGCATGTTATTTAGAAATATGGAGATGAGATCTGAAGAACTGGCCAAAAGGCTGTAAGCAGCTGTCCCTGAGGAGTAGGGCTGTGCGGTGGGAAGACCTGGGGAAGGGGGCTGCTGATTTTCCTCAGACCACGAGTGAGGCTCCATTTGGCTTATATATAAAGCATATGTACTATATTAAATTAAATAAAAACTACCTTGAAACAACCTAGAGTTTTTTGAGGAAGGGAAAGGACTATAAAGGGAAACAAAAACATTAAGAGTCGTGCTTCAGGTTGTTTATTCTAGCTGACCACAAATTCCCTGGACCCGAAAGGAACTTAGTCAGATCACAGAGCCTTCCTAAGGCTCAACCTCTCAGGACGACTGGCCAGAAGATGGATCCCTGTCGCCTGCAAGGTTCCCCCAAAAGAACGATGTTACACCAGCAAAATCCTACCTGGATCAACTGGACAGGTGCTTAGCAGCACCTGACACAACCTTCACACACGGATTTCTCTTTCAACTTGGGGAAATGCTCATTTCCTCTTGTTACTGCTGTAATCCCTCCAGTTCTTTTTCACAGCAGTTTTATGTAGTGAAAAGGTGAATGTAATCCTAGAAACTCAACAAAGTTACTTGCAAAGGGTTATTTAGCTGCCCTGGGGGTTTCACAAACGGCTTTCCTCCGCCCTCACAGCTGTTCTGAGAGGTCACTTTCTCTCCTGGTTCCTGGCTCTCTTTCTCTCTGCTGCTGAGGGAGGTTGAGGAGTCAGATGGGGATCTGGTCTGAACCCTGGTGCTGGCACCAGCGTCCAGCTGAGTCATCTGGGAGAGCAACTCCAGCCGCTCTGCTGCCTTTTCCACCTCCGTGATACCAGGGGCAAAAACGGGACTCCCTCGAAGGAGTGCCACAAGGATTAAGTGAGACAACGCATGGAAAATACATAATGCTGCGCCCAGCATGTCACTTATTGCTATTACATTTCCCCAAATAATCATGATGCTTCTTTACTTCGGAAGAGATCATCTGAAAGTCAGGCTGTCCCTCTGACAGCAACAGAAGTGAAATACTCAACTTTAAAGCAGAAATTAAGAGAGGTAAGTTTCAGATCCATTAAGGTGATTCCTTGTTTGGACACTGCCATTAGCTACTGTAATGCAGAGTGGCCGAGGTGGGGGCGATGTGCACATGGGGGGATCTGGCCCCCACACTTCCCACGGGCATATCAGAGCCCACTCTCTGAAGTGGGCAAAATCTGTCCTCACAAGTGGGGCTGGGGCAGCCTGGGAGGGCACCCATCACCACGGACAAGACAACCAGAACAACACAACTCCCACAGGGGCCACTGGGGTCCTTCTTTCTTTTCTCTCTTTTTGTAAAGGATTGCCAATCCATTTTACTCTAAAGACCTAGGATGAGGCAGTTCACTTTTTGTGGAAAAGGAAGGAAAAGCCCCATAAATCTACTCCTTGGCATCTGGGCTGCTCCTTAGGACACGCCTCAGCGCTGCAGTACACTATCTGACCTGAAGATGGCGGTCTTTTCATAAACTTGTCCCAAAAATTCCAAGTATTTGAAGAACGTTAGTAAAACCTTGAAAAATGACTGCTGTCAAATAATACCAAGAGAGAAATTATAATCCACTTAGGAATTTAAAGAAACTAAGACAAATAACTCATGTCAAGGGATGATAATGTACAAGTTGGAACAGAACAAGGACAAATCACCTCCATTTGCTTCCTGTCACGCTCCTGCCAGGACTCCCTGTCCAGACACTCCCAGAGCAGCCTGGGCAACCTGTGATGACCCCATGGAGTGGCTGCAGGGCCAGCCAAGGAAAGTGACCTACATACTCAGCCCTTTGGGGGACAGGAGGGGCTCTCCTGGGCTCCGCCACAAGCAGGCTCCATCCTGGGCTGACTGCTCAGAGACACCAGCCCTGTCTGGTTACCTGGCCCTGGTGCTGCTTCATGCCCTCCCTGTGCTCTTCCCAGAAAGAAACATTGAAAACAAGAAACTAGGAGCAAGCAAGTCCTTCCTTCCCAGATCGCACACCAGGATGCATGCCCTCACCCCCACTTCCCACATCCACCTCCATCTCTCTAGAGGGGCTGCTGTTTGCGTAGAAAGCGGTGTGTCTTCCCCACAGAAGTGCAGCTGTAAGGGCCACTGGCTGAGCGCAGGGATACAACCAGGAAGGCAAGCGGGCGCGGGGCTGACCTGCCAAGGAAAGCAGATGGAGCCTGGCTGGAGCCTCTGAGAAATGTCTATAAAACCCAGATTTCCAGATGCTTTCAACTGCCTCATCCCCAAATGGTAATGAAGAAAGCGAGTGCGTGCCCAGAGCAGCTCAGACACTGGAAGTAAACCATCTACTGCTATTGCGAGAGGTGCATGGATGAGCCCATAGAACAGCTGGGCAGTCATGCGGGAAAGGGTGACAAAACCACACGGTACCCAAGGGAGCCATCACCTCAACCTCAGAAAGATACTTCATTTCCATGCCCTACTAGAAGACCACACTTGGTAAAATATATGAGAAAATTCTGGGAAAAGCACATATACTGGGCATAGCCAACCATCAGACCAGCTGTGGCCTTCCTCTGAGAGCCTCCAGGGCAAGTGTGCTTTCTGACCATTTATTCTAAGCATGGGATGCAGACATTAACAACACATGGGTAGAATCCTGGCTCTGTTGGTTTTGAGCTGTGTGACCTGAGGCAAGTTCCTTAATCTTTCTGGGCCTTGGCTTCCTCCTCTGAACATAGGGATGACACCTGGCCTGCTGATATCTGGGGGTCAATGTGAAGGTCAAACGAAACAGTAAACAAGACAGTTCTGTGTGAGCTGTAGGGAGCTGCACAGATACTGGCTTGCAGATTTACTATTAATGAGATCCACACACAAGCTATGAACTGGGGTAGAGGAACTTCTTTTTTAAAGGACCAGAAACCGATTTGCCCAAACAGCTGTTTCCCATAAATGCAGAACCCCACAATGAGATGTAGTGTCAGCCCCAGCAGCCACTGCAGGCTTGGAAGCTTCTTCAGAGAAACCTTGGCCTCCTCCACCCTGTCCAGGACCCAGGCAAGGACCCTCCTGGCAATCTGGAACTTAAACCTTGCTTTTGATCTTGTTTCCTTATTTCTCCAATCGAATCCCATGCAAACCATTCACCCTTTTTTCTGCCCCAGGCCTCCTCAATGCCTTGTTTCCTTAGCTGGTCACGTTTTCCAAAGCAAAGTCAGGGTCTGTGGTCTAACAAAAGACTTTTAGCTCTCTGTGAATTTAGGCCTTTGAAAGAAGCTGTACAGAGAGGAAGGTTAAATCATGCTCGGGCCCACATTTGACCAACAGCCTTTATGGGAAAGAATCAGGTGCACTGTAGGATGTATTTACAGAACTTCAGTGCAGGTTCCCCTGAAGGGGAGACCTCGGGTTCGCTCAGGCTGTGAAGATTGCTGACTTACTCCTCACACCAGGAGGTTCCATGCTTCAGGCTCTTCCAGCCACTTAGAAGTAAAGAGGCCAGGACACCCCAGCAAAACCCCTTGCCTCCTGGCTGAGGACCTGCCATCACACAAGCCTGGGGACCCTCCAGGAATTCTCTCCTCCCGTGGAACCTGAGTCAAATGTCCTTACTTTCCTCCTCCTCCAAATGTCCTGCCCACCTTCCTGCGCTGGCTGCCGCTTGTGAAGCGGTAATGAGCCTTGTCCTCTGCACTCCCCCAGGGGGTGCATCCTTCTCTGTGAGATGAATGTGTGGGAAAGACCTCCCTCAATGTTGGTCATTGCTGCTACCTTCCCCAATTTTTCAAACTTTGGACTCTGGATTAGGACCAAGTTCAAATATCAACCCTGTCATCTATGAGCCCAGTGTTGGGCTGTTGTTAACTTAAACTTGCTGAACGTCTCTGTTTCCAATATCCCCTTCAACAGGTTTCTTTTGAGGAAAGGCGATTAACCTGCTTCCTCCTTGTTCTGTGACTTTTCAAATCATACTACATTCCCACTCTCAAAAGATCGGTCATTTCCAGCATCCTCTTCCTCCACAGCTAATTAACCCCTAAGACCTTTTAGAGTTATGGACACAATGTCTATGCCCTGGGTCACTGCTTGTGCCCGGGGTTGGTGCTTGTCACCATCTCCTCGCCCAGCCCATTCTCTGACCTGCTACAGCTGTCATCTTCCTGAAACACATCAGATCACAACTTCTCTTTAAAAATGAGGGTGAGAATATGTCCATATTATGCTGTCCATGTATTAAAAATCTATGGAAATACAAGAAACTAGCAAAGGTGATTCCTACCTGGGATGGGATAGGAATTAGAAGGTAGTGAAGACTCCTTCCATTCTTTTATGCTTATAGATTTTTGACCACATGAATTTACTATCTACTAAAAAAAAAAAATAATAATTAAAAAAATATTCTGGCTCCCATCTGAGTTTCAATAGAGTCCAAAACACCTGGTGAGCAGATCTTCCCAAGCCAGATCCCTCCATCTGTCTGGCCCAATTTCCTGCTACATTTCTAAAAGACATTCAGGTTCCAAAAACCATGTGTGGAGTGCTCACTGGAGTCCAGGGATGTTGCTAACTGTAATTGTCACAGCAATGATGAGAGTGGTCCTAGTATGCCCGATGTACCAACTGAAATCAGGCTGAGCCGTGATATCATTTGCCCCAAATCTCACACCACTGGTAAGCATTCCGATACCAGCTTTCTCATTCAACCAGTACGAACGTGTCATCACAAGAGCATGACAGGAGATATGCTCTAAGGACCCAGTGGAAACATTCCTGGCCTCTCTCGTGCCTTGCCCCAAACCCAGAGAAGACTCACAACACTGCAGGTTGGAAAAGGAGCTCAGAGAAAAGCCAGCCCGACCCTCGCCACATGTGAAGGGCCCTGCTAACATGCAGCCTGCATTTAGGAAGCTCATACTTTGCAAGGCAGCTGTTTTTATGTTGGAAGAATTTTTTGATTTCTCCAAAACCACAGTGAAGTGGTTAGGAATAGAGTGGAGCCAAACCTTGGCATAGCCACTTCCTGAGAGTGGATCTTGATAATGTATCTTAATGCGTCGGAGCCTCCGTTCCTTCCCTGATAGACCGGACATAAGACCAGTTCCCAAGTCAAATGCTTGGCCGTAGTGGTTATAACGCAGCTCAGCAGGTGCGGTGATTAATGTCATTGCTATCATGTGTCAAGGTGTTTGTTATGAGCTGGATGTGCCTTCCCTGTTCAGGTTTGTTACCGTACCACATCGTGGAACTTTCTTGTTCTTTGGCAAGACAGTGCATTTTCAAAATCTAAAGAGACAATCTCCTTGTCCCTCCATCTCTATTCCAAAATTCTCCCTTCTCTGGCTGTGTAACTTCTACCTAACTCAACCCTCACACACTCTCTTCCTGCACACGGTCCTGCTTATTCTGGCATGTAGACCATGACAAGCATTAAGCATAGTCTGGTGCCTGGGAAGTCTGCACCAGCAGGGGTTTGCCAGCTGTGGGGCAGGATGTGGCTGAGCTGTGGGGGGCTGGAGGAACCTGCTGTGTCCCAGGGTGGGGGTACAGGGAGTCCACTAGGCTTTATCAGGGAAACCACTCCCCATGCACACACAGGATTCAGCTTACAGTTCACCAAGATCAGGTTTTCAGCAGTCTCAATCAGCAGCTGCCTAACTCAGTCTCCAGGAACTGGGCCCTGATTACAGGCGATGGAGGATCTTACACTTAACATTTGAAGTCCTTTGATATGCAACACTGAAATCATGTAAAAAGTGTATTTTCAAGCACTACTAACCACTTCTAATATAGTCTTAATTTTTTCGATCTTCCTTTCTAAACCCTCTGCTGTTTTTCTCTTAGCTTCTAGTGGAGCCAAAGGTAACAGAGGGACTGACTTGCTGGTTCTCCACCAATATAAACAACCAACTTGAGGAAACGCTGCCATCTGGTTTATGCTTGATGCAGAGCCAGCAGGGGGCGCACATCCCACAGATTATTCTTCCTTTAGTTTATAGAGTCTAGCCAGCTATAGCCTACAAAACAGGCCACAGGTACACATGGAACATACACTCTTTGGTTATAATCTCAGGATGTGGAATCAGCAGGCCTGGATCTGAATCCTATTTCCAATGTCGGCTAGCTGCCTAACACTGGGAAGGGCACATCACAGGATTAAGTAAGATAATGCACAGTGTTGGCTATGTCCACAGATGGTACCACTGCTGGTACTACTCTGAGTGCTGCCAATGCTAAGGGTGGCAGAGTCATGAAGAAGTCTTCAGTGGTGGCAATGAAGACTATGTGTTAGAATGAAGAGTGAATTTCCAGAGCAGTGGTAACTAAGGGAGGCCACCCTGGACAGTGGCAAACCAGGCTCTCCTTTTGGCTTTCTTGTTCATGCCTTATCTACTGCTGGAAAATAGTACAGTGCAAGGTTCAAACCTGGCCACAGCCACTGACTATCTGAAGACAGCAATCTTTCCAAACCTCTCCTACAGAACGGAACAGAATTACCTACCTCATCGGGCTACGATGAGGATAGAAGAAATCACTAATGAAAAACAGTTAGCACTGCACCCAGCGCATTGATTTATTTATTGGCTTTTTGCCAGCACTATCTATAACCCCATGATTCCAATGAGCCTAAGCCATTATGGAGAAGCAGAAAGAAATGTGTGCATGCCTACATGGAGACAAAGATCTCCAAACACAGAGTTAAATCTGTTTGGGGACCTTTAATTATTTGTCACCTTGTTACCTAGGAGGGAGGCTCCACTAGAATAAGGGCTGTTTCCTTTGCTGTTGAATCTCTAACACCTAAATCAGGGGCTGGCATGTAGTGTTTAACACTTGGAGTGGGGGAAACGAGTTAAGTCGGCTCGCGTGAATTGCGCGTACTCCGCGGGAGCCGTCTTAACTCGGTTCATATAGATTTGCGGTGGAGTGAGGGAAACGTGTAAACTCGGGCCCATTGTAACTGCGTATTACCAAATATTTGTTTGTTTGCCGTTCACAAAGATACCTACCTGCGTATGCGAACCGTTTCATACCCATTGGGGTAATAGGTATCATAAAAATCCCTGATTTTGCGCGGGAAACCTAAATAATTGCCAATAATTGCCCGCGCCATCTTATATTTTGGCGGGAAATTCACCCCACACCGGAGTGTTAAAAAGTATTTGTTGACTGAATTCCAATTTCTCTCAGTCCCCATCTTGGGTCCCCTAAAATATAATTACTTTTTCAAGAGGCCCAGGAATGTTAACTTGCACCGGGCCTTCCGTTTGTTTCAGGACCGTTAAAGTCATGAATTAGAGTCGAAGTTACAAAGCCAAACCTTTTCATTCATCAGGGAAAGGCCAATCAGGGAAAGGGCATTGCCATCACCCTTCCTGTAAAACCACTCAGCTACGAAAAAAATGATCTAGTTGGCTTTCTCTTCCCTGTTTTCAATAACCTTATTTTCCTATACCTGCCTTAATAGGCCCAATGACCTACTTACATCGCCTTCATTTTCCCCTAATTTTGGAGCAGGCTCTATTTTTCTCCCAGCTGCCAGAGTTCACAACTCATAGACAGAAATGTCAGTGGCTGCACAGCGTTCCCCTGAGCCTCTGCTGTGGTGATGGCTGGTGGAAGCTTCTGCCCAGGGTGTCTCCCCCATCCTGTCACCAGAGGCTTTCCACCGAGCTCAAGTGCAAATCCTCCCAGGAGAGGTCACCCGTGAGTGTTCAGTATCTGAGTTATTCACAACAGATGGTGAAATCACTCGTGACACTTTTTCTGGTAACAGAACGACAGCAAGGCGGCAGACACACGGAAAGCATGGCTTTCAGTGGCCCTGGAGATCAGCAAGGTGGGTGCGATAGGGAGCACAGGAAGGGGTTGGTGAAGATTCCCAAAGACAAACTCACGATTTCTCCAGTGTTTGCCTTGGACTCGCCCACATGCAGATGCAGTGCTCATCCTCACAGCCAAGGAGTGGGAGTGAGACCAGGCCTTGGGCTTCCTGGGGGCAGGCGCACATATGTATGGGAAATGATGGACCTGGCAGGGAGGGATGGCAGCACTCGAAGGGGGGGCAGGGGGACATCGAATAGAGGCCTGATGCCAACTTTCTTGGTATTTATGATATTACAATGCATTCTATGTCCAATTGCTAAAGTATCATCTTGTTACTTCTCCTTAAGAAGATAACAACCTGGTATCGTGAGAAAACAGCTGCTATCTTGGAAAGGCAGTGTAGAATCCTGGCTAAATGTTTAGGCTTGAGTTTGAAAAACATAAGTTTGAATCTCTAATCCATCAACTATTAACAGTGTGACTTCAGGGAAATTGCTTAACTTCTGTTTCGTCATCTCTCAGACAGTACCTACCCTTATAAGGTTTTGATGAGGGTAAAATATAACTGTATATATAAACAGCTTTGCTTAATACCAGTCATGTGGCAAGGCTCAATAAAGGTTAAATTTTACCAAATGCAAGAGCCTATTAAGGCCGTTCCCTTCAGCGCCAGTGTTCCCTGGAGTGTCAGGTCCAATGCATCCGCAAACGTTCAGCTCTAAATTCAACATAGTTGTCAATGGAAATACCTTTTACTTAATTGAAAAGCTGGCTGGCTATTCCTTCAGGTCCACATCCACTCGGGTTATCTGTCAGGCATGAGGGCAGGGGAAATGATGGTGAAGGGGAATGGAAATGGACAGCAAATGCTGGATTTGAGGCACACCTCTCTGAGCACACTCACCGAGTCTGGGTCTCGCTGTGGTTCGAGGAAAGCGGAGAATTCCACCAGGCGAAGTTTGGTTGTGCCAATGGAGCGACCCTGCCAGGCAGGGACCGAGGGAGCTGGGGCTGATGCAGGCTCAAACCCTGAAAGACCAATCATCACCTTTAATCCTGGCCATTTGCCTCCCCTTGGGCCACAGGCCAATCGGGGGCAGGGCCCTACAAACAGATGACCCAGGAAGAAAGGCCGGCTACACCAGTGTCATGTGATGTCGGGGTGAGACTCTGACCAAGGACCCTGAGGCAGTGTCCTGATAAAGCGTGTGGCTCCCCGTAAAGACCACTTCAACTCACGCTATGGGCTGTGGCCTGAGGACACCTACGCCTGGACAAAGGGCCTGAGCTGGGGGCCAGGGCAAGATGGAATGAATGCTCACAAAGATCTCCTGTGAGGTTGGCACATGCCAGACACTTCTTGTGTTTCTCCGCCTCCTTTCTTAAGCCTGCAGCCACCGGCAGCATGGAATATTCCCTCAGAGTGCTCCGTGGTATTGGAGCAGAGGGCATAAGCCTGGGGTCTGTAGAGGAGAGCGGCTCCACCGCTCATTTCACATGCACGTGTGTGTAGGGGGAGCAGATACAGGTTTTCTAGTGTGGCCTTCCATGGCAGCTCTCTTTTGAAGAAAGGGTACTAGGAATTGAAACCTACTTATCTAGGAAAGGGTGAATGAACCCCATCTGCCTTTAGGACCTAGATTGCCCAATTCGGCCTGTTAATGATGGGGAAGGAACCACAGTAACTTCCCCTTCCAAGGATGACCAGGGAGCAGAGTGAAAGTGACCAGGCTTCCTGTTTCCTTAAAAAAATGCATCTGAAGAGCTCTCTTGAGGTAACTGAGAGGAATTGCGGACCTGGAAAGGAACCCCCTGTTACCCTCCTAAGATCCAGGCGAACCCCGGCCTTAAACATGTGGGTGCAGAGAGGGCAGCCATGGCTCTGCAAGTCAGAGGGGACATGCAGCTGGGGAACAAAGTGAGAGGGAGCCCTCAGAGACTCACCTGGAATGGGGGCTGAGACTGCTGGCTGGATGGGGTAGGCCTGCTGCACGAAGGGCTTGACACTGGGGACAGAAGGATGGAGAGTTAGAAATGGCACCTGTCGCAGTGGCTACACCTCAGTCCTGGCCTCGGCCTCCCAGGGCTAGGAACCCGGCCTGGGTTTCTCTCCAGTGTTAGGTTCCCTGCCTGCAAGTGGGGCACAGCCAGGCAGAGCTCCACCAGACTGAGAGGGTTACTCCCGACAATTGAGGGGCCAGCAGGCTGCTGGGGACCCACCACCAGCTTCACACCAGTTCAGTGGGAGGAGCTGGACATCTGCCTCTGAACATCTCATCCCTCCAGAGACCGAGGTTCGTGGTCACCAATCCCAGGCATGGCTTGGGAATGCTCGCCTTCTCTAGGCCAAATAGCTCGAGTTCTTTCGAGAATATACGAGCTGGTTTACTGAGCTCGCTACCCTGGCCCTCAAAGCATCATTGGGATTTTCTATTAGCCGCCATGCCACAGGGAAAGCCAGGGCAGAATGGGCTATGGAATCACCCCACTGCCCTCCCTCGGGCAGGCACTTTCTCAGGATGACCCTAGGCTTTGCCCTTCAGAGCCAGGAAGGGATTGGAATCTTCTTCCTGTTTTGAGCTACAGGACCACTAAACTTAAGGCGGAAGTGAGGTATTTACATGTCTCCAGGACCTGAGCAGTCTCTTTCCTATTGGCTTCAGCAGGTAACAATGAGGGATGATGTCAGTGACCTCAGGTTAAATCTCCTTTCCCCGCCCCTCCAAGCTTCGAGGCAGTCTGGCCCCAGGAAAACACTATCCAGGGTGGGCAGTGCCTAGGCCCTTGTAGTCAATACTGGCCCCTCCTCAGACTTACTCTTGCGAGGATCCTGGCTGCCCTGTTTGTATCATTCCCGGCCAGAACTGGAAGGCAAAATGCAAGAGGCTTCAGGATTATGAGTTCACTTCAAAGCACAGTTCAGGATGCATGTGCATTGCAACCCCTGCTAAAGACGGTGGGTTCAGATCATCCGCCAGGTGCAATGACCCTCCCTAAATGCAGGTGTGGTCACTGCTGGGCAGAAAACTGCCGCCTTTGTCCTCAGCCTAGCAACCCAAGGCTCCTTTAGCTCCTCTTCCAGATAATCCCCACTGGCAGGGACAGGCAGCGACACCTGGCAGCGATCTGTGTCTATTGCAGGGCCTTCACAAATATTTTCATCTGACTGCTCTACCCCTGCACCCACCCACCCTTCTCTTCCCTCTCCATTCTGAATGCTCCCTGTGTAACATGCTGCTGCCTCAGCTCACAGCACCGAAGGCCCAGCCAGGAAAAGGACAAAGCTCAAAACAAGAGGCCAGCCAGGAGCTCCAAACAGCAGTGCAGACACCTCCTTTGCTGTGAGTTTTCCTGGGGCTTTTGGTACCTGCTGACTCCCTGCTGGAGGCAGCACTATGTAAAAGAAGTCAGAGAGCCCTGGGTTTGAGTCCTGACACCATTATCCATGTGATTATGATCATGTTCCCAAACTCTTGTTTTGTTTATAAGTAACCTCAGTTTTCCCATCTGTAAAATGGCAATAACAATAAGAGGCATTAAGGATTATAATGAAGATTAAATGGGACCATAACATTTAGTGTCTCAGTCCCTGGTAGGTACAAAATGAAAATGTTAACAGAATTCTTTGTTCCTTTAGGGCAGTGGTTCTCAACCTTCTGGCCCTTTAAATAGAGTTCCTCATGCTGTGACCCAACCATAAAATTATTTTCGTTGCTACTTCATAACTGTAATGTTGCTACTGTTATGAATCATAATGTAAATATCTGATATGCAGGATGGTCTTAGGTGACCCCTATGAAAGGGTCTTTCGACCCCCAAAGGGATCGAAACCCACAGGTTGAGAACCGCTGCTTTAGGGGCTAGCTGCCATAAAGTGACCCTGAGGACACAGGAACAGAGACCAGGGACTAGGAAAAAGAGCAAAAGAGGCAGATCACAGCCCAGGAGGGCACGGGAAAAGTGATACTTGATTCTATGTCTTCAGGGACGAAGGCTCCCTCCACTCCCCCATCTCTCTCTCACTCCCTGGTTCCCTCCCTTTCTTTCTTTCTTTCGCCTTTTTGCACCCATCATCAGTTCCCCACAAGGTGGTTCTCTCACACCTGACCAAATCATAACAAGTGCCAGGTGGTCAGTTTCATTTTGGCCCAGGGTGTCCCCATGCCTCCAGGGCCATCGTTTCTGGATGCAGCCGTGACTCACCCCCGGTGCCCCTGGGAAGGTGGGGCGTGGAATCCCAGGCAGCCCCAGCTTGTTGTGAATGGCAGTGGCCGAGACGATCTGGGCTGAGGACATGGCGGCCATGTGCTGAAGGGCCTTATCCTTGGCAGTCTGATCCTTGAAGGTGACAGTGATACACAGACTTAATACGTAACGCATGGCTACTAGGCAGTTCACACAGGCACAGCCACGAGCACATGGACTAAAATACAGAGCCACAAAAGAGGCCGGGAAAGCAAACATGCACGGATAAATAAACACAGCCAGAAGGCCAAAACACACGGAGCCTACTGCTACTCAGAGCATTTACTGAGAACACCCAGTGGCAAGGTTTAAAAAATAAATTTTTTTGTTAATCTGTTTTCCAACAGAATGGGAAGCCTCTGAGAAGAGTGAACACTGTATTTATTTTTTCAGCTTCCAAAGGGAGACTTCTCCAATTACTTAGCACACTCAAGGAAAAAAGGGCCCTGCTCTCAAGCATATAGATAGGGGAGGAGGGTGGATCTGGGATAGGGCCATCCAGAGCGTCAGGAGGCCCTGACTGTGTGTGCTATCAAGGGGCCACAGTGCCAGGAGCTGCTGGAGTCATGCGAGGCCTGGAAGCCCTGGTAGACGCCTGGTCGGGGAGGCTCAGAAGCAGTGGGGCGGGGTGTGGGGGGGGGGGGGGCGGAGGATGGGCAGGATGGTGACTGATGGGCCAAGCAGCATGCTGGCGGGGCGCATGCTCTCTCAGGTATCCCACCGCGAGAAGGCTACATGGGTTCCATCTGTAGCCAAGGACACAGGGGATGCTATCAGGTAAGTACTTTCTCCTTTTCCTAAGAGGGTCTTCTCTAGGAAAGCCAAGGCTGATAACACAAAGCTAGCCAAAAAGTCTGCCAAGCACAGCTAAAATACAGAATACTCAACTGGTGAAAATACTTACCATGCTTGTCACCTGGATACAACAATAAACAATTTGTTAAAAAGAATGCGTACAAAGGCAGGGTTATTTTTCTTCTTCAGTTAAAAAATATAAATGTATATAAACACACAAACCTGGGTTATAATAAAATGGGTAGGAATGTGGGTTGTTTTTTTCTTCACATTTTTGGAGGAATGTATGACCCACATAACTATCTAGAAGGTCAATTACCAACAACTACAACAATGAAAAAGTACCCCCCATTCCTCCAAGCTGGTTCTGTGGCTCCCCCAGCACAGATGGGAGAAATGGCCACAGCCCTGGTGGGGGACAGGCCCTAGGGATGCAGGCAGGGCTTCATGCTGGGTACCATGTCAAGGTCCCTGGCTGCTAGCAGGAAGTCTATAAATCTACCTGGCCCCAGAATCCATGAAAGTGGAAACAAAATGGTGACATCAAAATAAAAAGATCGCCCTCCGCAGCTGCCATTCAGAGTTCAGACAGTGAATGAAGGCCAAGGCAAGCTTCGGGTAAGACAGAGTACCAGCAGAGAGGTGGCTGCACTGTTCACAGATTCACCCAAAGGGGTGAATAAACATGCTGAGGTGCCAAAGGCAAGGCCAAAAGAAGTTAAAAAAAAAAAAAAATAAAAGCCTATAAGATAATTTCTAGGGGCTTCTAAGAAAGACCAATTAGGTGTCCCCCAAGTCGGATAGACACAACTTTGCCCCATAACTGCCAGGAATATGAGTTTTCAAAGGTTATATTAACCCTTGAAAAAGAGCCTAACACTTGCATAAATTTTTATAATATTTTATCTGTTTCTTTGGCTTTTAACTGAAAAAATAATGAGGCTCATGGGACAGCTCTTGGGGGATGCACTCAGTCATTATAAGCATCTGTATGGTCGTGTGCTGCAGCTGAATAACACACGAGGACCCTGCAAGCTTGCAGGGCTACTGGTCCCCAGTGGAAGGACCATGGTGACTAGAGTGAGGCTTTTGCCACTCTGGTCAGGTGTCATTCTTCTTCAGATTGTAGCTACATTTATTTATCTGCTGAGTGCCCTAACCTAAAGCTATTCCTCTGGTAATTTTTAAAAATCTGAAACGTTTCAGATACTAAGATGTCTGAAAAAAGACAAATCTTGAAGTCTGTGGAATTTTATGATAAACTGACTGGCTGTGTACAAATGCCCCAAAGCCAAACTGAGCCTCACACACACACTGATCTCAGCCCCAGGCAATCTGCTCTTAGCTGGCCCCGGGTGGCTCACCTGCTACCTGCCCCATCACCCTCTCAGAGGGTGATCCGTGGGTAACAAACAGAAAACATGGCTTTAGTCATGCTTACTCTCTTCTCTGTCAAGAATACAAACTCACTGGTTTCTCTTTGGGACAGTCAATTTGGACTCCAGTCCCCATGCTACTTATCCCTAATGAGAGGTTATAAACGCCCTCAAGGTGATTTCTGAAACTGAAGTAATGGCATAGGTATGCCCACAGGTGCCTTCCCCAACAGGGAACAAGCCTTAGCGTCCCCAGGGCTCAGGCTAGGGTTTCTGGGAAAATGGCAGCCCAGACTTCCTGCTTGTCTAGCTGACGCAAATTCAGGAAAAACTACAAAAGAGCCGTAGGCTTGGGTCTATTCCAAAAGTACATCACAGGGCTCTCTCCGACCTGAGCGTTCTGTTTATGGAATGCTGATGACAGGAGCTATTCTGCTCGCCCCAACACAGAGCGGGTTTGTGCACAGTTGGGTGGAGTGACTCACCCACTGAAAGCCCAGGTCCAAGTGGAAGTGAGCTCCCTACATCTCCATAGCCCACTCTTGATTCTAGTCGAGTTTGCTAGGCTGATTAAAAAGTTCCTCAAAATGTTCATGAGGAAAGTTTGATACTTCTTATTTAACAGGGAAATCGGGAAAGGAGAAATGTCACCAGCTTTGCTGTTTATGTTACAGCTTCAGAACATGGTCTTTTTCTTTAGGTAAATAAAGTGGGACTGTCTTATTACCCAGCATGCCATGAGGTACCTGAATGAAACAAAAGTTCTAAAGCAGGAGAGCGAATTCAAATGCTTCCATCACACCAAGTTGATCTGTGCCAGGAAAAGGCATCCTGGCCGAGGAGTCGGGGACCTGGCTCTCTATCTGCCTCTGCCTCATGTTAATGGGGTGCATTACCTTGGGCAAGTCACTTAATACTCTCCCCTTGTCTACAAAATAAAGATTTAAACTTTATTCTCTCAAGTCCTTCTGGTTATACAATTGAAGCTGTGAGTGTGAGTTCCATCATAAGCAAATACACTTTAATGCATATAACCAAAAAACTGGTAGTGAAAAGACAGCCGAATGTTAAAATTTGGGCAGGGCTTGGCCGCCTATCCTAATAGAGAGAAAGCCAAGTGTGGAGAGGAAATTGTTTCTCAAGTAGAGGTTATTTCTGTACTTGACCTACCTACTTGAGAATAAGCAATTTTCTGCAAATGGACTACAATGTCTATACCAGTGATTTCCTACCTTTTGTAGTGGAAACGCTCTGATTACTCATTTAATTTCATAACATCTCTCCTTTATAGATGATATACATTTAAAAACTAAAAGAATGAAATTTTTGTTGTTGTTTAAAATCTAAAGTAACCCTGCAGATAATAAGCTCCACCAGGGAAAATCAGAACTGAGAGCCTGGCTGCAAACCCACTTATCCTGAAATGGGAGGAAGGAAGGATGCCAAGCGAAGAGATTTCCATGGAGGGATCTGTAAATTGTCATTTTCGGCCGAGAGATACAGGCCTGGCTTTGAAGAAATGATAACTGTAAGTGTCAGGCCTGAGTAAATTGCTTCTCTGTGTCACTCTAGTCTAATATCCTGGACTTTTAAACATTCTACTCTATCCTTACTACTCATCTCCCTAGATTATAGGGGGGAGGGTATGTTGCTAATCTACTCAAATACTGGAGCTTCAGTAAATTCAAAAATATATGCTACCTTTGTACACCATATTAATTTTATTCTAAAATGTTTTCACACCAGCAGTTCCGGGACATGGATGAGATTTACAACAGCTGAGCACACTGCTGTATCTTGAAAAACTGATACAGTTTTAAGTCAATACTGAGTTATCATCTATGATGTCTGAGGTTACAGGAAACCCTCAGAGTGTGGATGTACATAGGAGCATGCATGAACAAGACAAATGTGTCCTAGGAAAAAGCTTGGACAACTTCATACTGACGCCTTATTACTGATTTTAAGCCCATCTATCCCTAAGATGACAAAGAATGGGGCCACAGAAAGCGGAGTGTTGGGGGAATAAAAAAAGGTAACTCTTCCTTTTCAACTGAACCCTAAGTCAAGCCTGTGACCTGGACTGTGGAAAATGTTTATGAAGCAGGCAACATGGGCCTAAGACTGTTGATGGGTTGCTAGGATCGAATGGCCCATCTGACCTGAGAATGAGGGCAGACAAAGCACTCTAACTTGGGGTGCATGTCTCAGGACCCACTTCTCTCCCCTCCCTGCCCAGCTTCTGGCACCCCACGGTATCAATGGCCTCACTACCCCAGTCACATGGGGTCTGGCAGGCTGTGCCACTCAGAAACGCCTCAGCCCAAGCTTTTCACATCGTTATTGTTACTAAGTAAACAGACTTTCATATTTCACGAAGCAGAGCAAGGCTGCTGCTACAATTCTGGGTTCGGCTGACTGCCTCCTTCTAATGGTTGAAAGTACGAAAATGTCTACATGTAATATACATGACGGGAAGGCAGCTGCATCACAGATGCACATATCGGAGTGGTGTGCTCCCCAAAATCAAGGACATTTTATGAACTGGTTTCTGGATAGTTTCTTTCTAGCGTTTTCCTTTTAATCAGTTCCTCTCTCCTTTGCTTCTCCGGCTTCTTATTTTTCTGGGGAATCAACTATCTCATAATTCATAGGCATTAAGCATAAACAAACAAAGATAAAGTACAAAGGTCACAGGCTTGCATGTACAATTTTATAGCTGTCATATATGGAATTTTAATGAACAGCCTTCTAGGCCAATATATTCCAAACACTTTATCCAGGGCCCATCATTTCAGAATTTAAGGACTCCAATCTAATTTATTCACATGGAAGTCTACCATTTTAACAGGAAAAATGCATACAGTTAAAAAAAAGACCATGGATTAAAAAACTCTTGATAGCTACTAAATGTTTCCCTCCAAATATACTTTTTCCAGCAATATAAAAATATAGTGCAAGAGAGGAAAGACAGCAATTTGCTTGCAAAATCACTTTTGCAGAAAAAGATAAAACACAGAATACTTCCCTAAAAGTAATTTTGCAGATGCTGTTTCTAATCTTGCACTCTGTGAATTCGCATGACTTCTGCAATTATTAGCAGTAGCCCCTGAGCAGATAAACATCACAAAACTCTCTGAGAGTTCTGGAGAAAGGATGAAGGGCACTTGAATGCTCCCAGCCATGATCTCCAATTTGCTTATTATTAGAGGAAGCAGGAGTAAATACAAAAGGGGCTATTTCGGTCAGGCAACGGCCAATGCCGAGGAGAGAAGACACATTCACACCCCTCCTGACTTCCCATGTAACGAGGAGCAATTAATTCATCTTATTGTGCTTCCAAATGCCAAAGACTCCATCCACATCAAAGAAAAATGTGTCAAGGCTTTGACTATTGTTCATTTTTAAATGCACTGAGCTATATTTAGTATTTTATAATTGTCAAGTGTTTCCTTTCATTCTGATATGGAGCTCAGCATCATTATGGATTGTAGATGAGGATCCAGATGATTTGTAGGTATGCCTGATGATTCTCCCCCAGGAAGCCTGGGATTTAGATCAGCTAATGCCAGGTCTGGGTGTGGAGAGAAGGCACCCTTCTGACATTAGTCCCCTTTCCCTTCAGAGGTGACAGCAAGAGGCCAGGGGTAAATCTTCCCGGAAAAGCCAGAGGAACCTAAGCAGGCAGCTGGCTCAAGTTTAGCTCCAGAATGAGGACCAACTCCCAACACTCACCTTTTCTGTTTAATCCAAACATCCAGACACAATGAAAAAAGGGCTCAGTTGAGGGGAGACAGTGCAAAAGCACCTCAAGACAAGGGAAAGGACACTCACCCTTGACTGGCTCTCTCTGGGGAGGCACCGTGACATCAATCAAAGAGCTTGGTCTTTGGTGCCAGACAGACCCTGGGCAAGTCATTTAGGCATTCAGAGCCTCTGCTTCCCCCTTTCTAAGTCCCATTGTCAGGACTGCTCTGAGAACTGCATCAAACACTCTGCACAGTGCTAGCAGCCTTGCCATTCAGTGAACTTGGAATCTATGGGGCCCACGTGATCAGCCATCCAAGCTTGATCCTGCTCCAGATCTGCAATGCTTAGGAGTCCTGGCCCTCATGACATAATCTTGGGGCCCACTGCTATTCTAGGGCATTGTCTACACTGGAGGCCAATTACCAATGGGATTTCTCTCGGAAGGGACAGGAATGTAGAATGAGGCTGTTCCTGTCACCCTTAAAAAGAAAATCCAGACCTGGCTCAGTTCACACGGAAAGATAAATGTGTTCAGTCCTCTTTTACGCTACGTTCTGCATCACCACATGGCTGACGGGAGGTTCTAATTCCATCGCACCCAAGCATGAGAAATTAACTGTCTCCAATCTTCGTCTTAACTAGGTTAAGTTAAAAACAAGGTAATGAAAATATCGTTGAGGAGGCAGGGGACATGTCATGAATGCAAAAGAACTCCCAGAAGATTGGAAGATGCCAGGAAAGGCAATGTATCATTTCCCAAATCCTGTGACAAGGCCAAGCATCTTGGTGCTGGCGCTGAGACAAAGGACGTGGCTGTTCCAGGCTTCCTTTGCCTTGTGCGCTGCTAACAGCCGCCTCCTGATGGAGCAGAGCGGCTCAGGGGGCCATGGGGCGCTCCAGCGGGTGAATGAGGTGTGTCTTCCCTGTGGACTGGATGGAATCAGTGGTGGTACAACCAGGATGCAGCAGTGTGGACTGCAGCAATGCATCAGCGAAGTTCTTGAACTCCCCAAGAGAATTAAATCAACAATTTTGAACTTTAAGCTCTGTGCTTATTGGAAGGAATGGCAGATTGGGAAGAATGGCCTGTTCAGAAATCAAATCACAAAGGCCACCAGGGTGAGAATGAAGAAAATGGCCTCGGGGAGCACACGTAGCTCATAAATTAGTCACCAACGACTGGACACAATCACAGAAACTTGGCTCTTTTTTTTACTGCACTGGGATGATGCAATGCCAGACAGGACAGGCTTTTCTTTAATACACATCCGGAGCTTGACACAAATACATCAACTGCCTACGATGTATTCCTGCTAAGGTTAGGGCAGAGTGAAGACTTCTCATCATCTTACTACTCATCAAAACACACTCCAGAACAGAAATGGCCTGGTCCAGCTTTACAGGAAGGTGACAATGGTCCACAATGTGGTGGTCTGCAGAGCTTGGCAGTGGCTCCCACAAGCCTCTGAAGCCAGCAAACAAAGGACTGCCTTTCTGCGGCTGTTGGGGAAAGGTCTCTGGGCAGGGCCTGGACGATCTCAGGAAAATCAAACTCTCCGTATACAGAGACTCAGAGCAGGAAACTCTTAAGTAGGAACTCTGAGTAGGAAAGAAAAGACTGCCTAATGCATGGAGAATATTTTCGTGTTCTTTCTACATGCTGGGATAATAAATCCCTGGAGCTTAAAAACATAGGTAATGATCTTTTGATACATTAATGGTGACTGGAATAATTCAAGGTAGAGAATAATTTCTAAGCTTCAGGCCTGTCCTCCGACCATGTAAGTCTCCCAGACAGGCTGCTGCCAATCACTGCTCAACTGAAGTAGGGGCTAAACTAGGGGAGAGGCGGATATGCTGGCAATAAATGAAACTGGTGTGGGTGACACTGCTGTGGATGCAGCTGGTGACAGAAGGTCTAAGAGTGAACTCTCAGTCATCATCCTTGGAGCTCCTACATGCATGCTCCACAGACCGATAAGCCACCTGCAGAGTGTGACTGCATGGGTCCATCTTCTCCTTTATAACTAGAACCAGGCCCAGCTACAAAGCTGTGGGTCACCTAGAACCCACCGAATACCCGAAGAGTGGTGGGTCAAAAGGTTTTTGTCTGGGCCGGGGCCAAACATATGCTACTCCCATCCCTGAGAAATGGCTCCCTTTATGATAAGCTCTCTTTGTGAGCAGCAGTTAGCACTCTGACTTGTTTTTTAAAAAATTTAAAAATTAAAATGAATCTGAAAGTATATGTTTAATGTCCAAAATTCTGGCACGCTGGTCATAAACGCCTTGCATTTCTTTATCCATGTTAGCTGGCTCTTGAGTCTCAGTGGCACTCTGCTGACCCCTTCGCCCCTTTTCCCTACTGCCCAGTCCCTCCGCTCCTAGCTCTTCGTCTCCTCACATCACTCCCTGACCACTTCACTATTTCCTGGACTGTCTTGCCCTTGCATCTCTCCCTTATGGTTGTGTCTGTGTCTAAGGCGATGCCAAATTGTCAGCCAAGTCTATCTTGGTTTAGGGTGCTATAAATTGTAGAGAAAAAATCTCATGTTGGTGCCAATGGCTTCAGCACAAATTCATAGCAGATAGTGGGTAACAATCTAGATTAATCTTAGGACAGGGGCAAAGAAGAAGAGACCGTTTTCATTAGATTTTTCTCAGGAAAATAAATGGCAAGGAAAAGACAAGACTGGTGGAGGAATGGGGGTGGAGGGAGATTGAGATCTGTTGGGAAATCAGGGCGGGGTAAAGGGAATTAGAAAACATAAGAACAATTTTTTGCCGTTTGATTTCACTTAAAAAGAACTTTTGAAAATATGTCAAAATGAAAATGATCCTTTCCAATGGTACAAGCATGAATGTTTAATATGGCCTTCTCCGCACTTTTTAACTTTTTGTTACATTTTAAATTTAGCAGTAACAAAAACTTCATGGTTAATTTTGATGCACACCTTTAGTATCTTGCCATGATTTTAAGAGAACCCAATCTTTAATAACCTAAGTTTCAAATGCTGCTATTGAACAGATGCAGTGTACCCTTTCCAACTTAATAAGAATAGAACTCTTAAACAGAATTTATTCTACAGTGAGGAAGAAAGTGTACACAGCAGTCCGAGTGGACTGGAATGAGGAGCCAGCCAAGGGGGATGATAAGGACCGATGAGTGCCCTTCGGCCCCAGGGGTGTGTGTGTGGTGGGCCCTGGTCCATGCATCTCTCTCACTCAGTCTTTACAGCAACCCCTAAATTAGTAAAAATCACGCCCCCCCCTCCCCGCCTGCTCCCCATGGCCCACAGATGAACCTCACTTTCCATGGGGTGATTCCAGGAATGTTAGGCTCCTCGGGTGGCATTTCCCATCCATTGCCTCCAACCAGATGGTATTCCTCATGGTTCCCCAAACACCCCCATATCTCAGTGGAAGTTCTGCCCTCCTCTTTGCTAAGTTCTAAGGGCATCTCTTCCACGAGGCTTTCTTTAGTCTCCCACACCCTCAGGATTAACCACCTGCTCACTATGCAGTCTTTGCACAACTCTTAAATTTCTCCTGCAGAGCCCACCTGTCCCCAGCTGAGGATAATCTATTGGGAATCTTGTCTTCTCCCCCAGAATAACAGAAAAGTTTAGTGTTCCTCAAGAACAGAGACTCTGCTTGTAATTTTCTGTGCCCAACTTCTATTAAGACAGTGGTTCTCAACCTTCTGGCCCTTGAAATACAGTTCCTCATGTTGTGACCCAACCATAAAATTATTTTCGTTGCTACTTCATAACTGTAATGTTGCTACTGTTATGAATCGTAATGTAAATATCTGAGATGCGGGATGGTCTTAGGCGACCCCTGTGAAAGGGTCGTTCGACCGCCAAAGGGTCGCGACCCACAGGTTGAGAACCGCTGTTAAGGAGTCTAGAGCACACTGGGTGCTCAATGAGAAGTTGACTGGACTGAATTAAGTCATCACTTCTGTGCTTTTAGAGTTGGACTCGACACAGAATCTGAAACTTTTACTATAACACATTTTGTTATAAAAATTGGAATTAAAGTCCACACACAAAAAGAGGGACGTGGCTCACAAACGAGCACTGGGGAAGCAGTGCTGTTAGCCGCTGCTACACTGACCTTTGGAACTCACTCAACAGACCTGCGTCGCGAGCATGACTCATCCATAACTGACATGAGAACGACCACTCTCTTCTTGGGTGTTTTCTTTGGAGGAATATGGCAGAACAGACCATAGAACTAAATACTTAAATGGGACATGTGAGCTTCTGTAAGGTTAGGAGGGAAAGCTGAGAGGCAGACACCTCTTCTTCCTTCTGCCTAAAGCACTGTGGTTTTTCGAACCTTATTCAATGGGACAGCCAAAGAAGCCATGGCTGAGAATGAGAGAGTCTGAGCTTCAATTAAAACAGCCTTTATTCTTTTATATGTTGAAGGTTTCAAGTAAAATTTCAATCTGAAACATGAGTATTGCTGCTTAAAAATGTCTGCAAAACCACTAGACTAAAAAAAAAAAAAATTCTACTACACCCTTCCCCGGGAAGTGAAGAGCCTATAAGGTTAAGTGGCTCATGGGGAAGCCATAGCTGGCAGTGGCCCCAGGTGAGAGCCAACCACTTATTCAAACTCCAAAGGAGGGCAGGGAAATGGAGTTTGGCTTCAGTCTCCACAGGAGGGCCACACGCCGTGGTCCACCCCAGAGAACAGAGATCCTTAGACTTCTGAGCACATGGAGAATAGTGAGCAGCCTGGCTGAGGCAGGAACTGCAAGGATAGGTCCTGAGATGGTCCGTCACCAGCCACCGTCTCCAGGAAGCCTTGCTACATCTTCTCAGGCAAAGCACAGCGTCTCTTCTAAGTCTGGATACTTTCTGCTACCCAGCGCCTGCCCAGAAGCTATCTTTGTTGTTGGTGGGGATGACTTCAACTTTCAGTAGAGACTTTATCTCATTAGTTAGTGTGGGAGGCCAAGTAGATGTGGCTATAAGCCTGACCCCCACAATGATCTCAGCAAGGATGCTCATCCCTGCCTCCCACAAATGTGTGTGACTCCCAAGCTGAACAAGCAAGTACAGATGGAGCGGTGAGATCTACTCCTACAAGGTCATAAGACCTGAGCCCATGTCCTGGGGATGACTGCTAGGGAGGCTAAGGAGGGCATCTTTCATATATAATGCCCCTGGGAGGTCAAAGCAGCCACATCTCTGCAGGCAGGTGACAACCTTATTCTCTTCAACTGTCCCAATGCCCTCAGAGTGGTGACACAGCAGTACCGCAGCTACGATCACATCACCCTGGGTTACTGACAATCACCACAGTGTCAATCACAAATTAAGTCCACATTTTGAGCAAGAGCTCAAAAAGCCGTCTTCTAAAATGTGGGTGCTGCCCTAGCTGATTTGGCTCACTGGATAGAGCATTGGCCTGGGGACTGCAGGGTCCCAGGTTCGATTCCGGTCAAGGGCATGTACCTTGGTTGCAGGCACATCCCCAGTAGGGGGTGTGCAAGAGGCAGCTGATCGATGCTTCTGTCTCATGGATGTTTCTAACTCTCTATCCCTCTCCCTTCCTCTCGGTAAAAAAATCAATAAAATATATTTTTTAAAAATAAAATATGGGTGCTGAGGAAAGGCTGGTAGCAAGGGCTGCCTGCCTAGCTCCAAGGGATGGGAGGGGTGACAGGTTATCTACAGTGTGTGCTGATGTGAAGCCATCGATTTGGAAACATTCTCCCATCTCCAGGAGTAACAGCCTATCTGAAAGAGCAGTGGTGTAGGATTCAGAAAGATCTGAGTTCAAATTCTAACTCTGACATTTATTAGGCTTGGCTTTTGGCAAGTCAATTAAACTCCTGGATCCCTGGTCTCCTAAATACTCCTCAATCTGCATAATGGCTGGAACTTTCTGTGTAGTGCGGGCAAACGGGAGAATATGCGGGAGAGGCTCTGTGCCACACCGCCTCCTGCCTTTCAGCTCCCAAACAGCAGCACGTCCTCCAGGCCGCTCGTCCCTGGGATTCCCTCCACATTTTATTTTGGCTCTTCCTGCTAACACTTATCCAGCAGTGCCCTAATTTCACATTCCCCTTTGCATGGCCCACTCTGTGAATAAGGGGTTGGCTGTTAGCTGCCCACCGTGATGAGCGCCATGCCTGGAACACACAATTGGTATTAGCTGATGGGAAGAACAAAGGCCTCCATTTTTCTGAGAATAATGTGGTAGCGAGAAAGGAAAGAAACTACAGGAAGATGGAAGTGGTTCTTGGAGCTGAAATTTGGAGCCAGTTGCTACCCGACTGCCTCTGTCTCTGCCTCCTTGTGTCTGCCCCACAGGAGCGGGCCAGGGTTGTAAGTGGGGGAAGTCTTTTTATTTTTATTTTTTAAGAACAAACACAAATACAACTGTAAGTTTGTGTGTATGATATGTATAAGGCAAGGGCAAAACTGTTTCCATTGAGGAAGATTCTTAAATCATCAAGTGAGAAAAGGAGTGCTTCCAGCACCCACAGGACCCCTTCTGAACAGCAGTGCGTCATGCGTCACTTACAGGGTTTTCAGTTTAGGGCTGTGTGCCCGGAGGGTCCATAGGAACCACACAGATAGCGTAGAAATAGAGCAATTTATAACATCTCAGATGGAAACACAAAATTGATGTCGGTACACCTCTTTGTACACCATTAATCTGTTAGCACAGAGAAACTAGAAACAGTCAGAACCTGAGCAAATACTGAGGTAGTTACATCCACATAGAGAGGAATGCACCTTTGGTTAAAAAGCAGGATCTAAGAAGTTATCTTAGTCTTCCAACTGCTCAGCCAGTGCAGCTAAAAGCCAGCCACCGTCAGCCACACGTGCGAGCGAGCCAGCATGCTGCCCACTGCAGAGGGCACACCAAACGCTCCTTCCTGGTAACTAGCGCTATTCCACAGCCAGACTTGTTTGCATAAAAAAAGTTGGAGGACTCTGGGAAGGGTCCCAGCGTTCACCACTCAGTGCTGTGAAATTACACGCTATTCTTTAGGTTTACAATGAAAACATGAATTTACTTAATGTGTGGAAAAAACAGGACAGAACCAAAAATGGCATGTGGGAAAGGCAACAATATGAGCTACAAATTCATTTTTATTATAAAAATTCCTCCATATAAACTATAATCTCTGCATTTCTAAAATGGGATTGTGGGAGGTGGTGAACGTCACACATGATTTACTGCAAATTTTGGAAGGGAGAACTTGTATTTAAAATATTGTCCATGACACCATTTTTGCTATGAAATATATTTTTAAGGGACGGAAACTGAGGCACATGTAAAAACATTTTACAGTAAACTCAATTATAAATGGAATTGCAAATATGGATTTGATAGGAGTGTTCCCATCTTTAAGATGTTTTTTGTAAGGTCTCACCTTAAATTTCTTTTTTAACTTAGAAAACAATATTAAGCATTGTGGAAGAAATCTGGCAGAAAATACTCTGTGTTGGAAGAACACATGAAAAAGTTATATGAAAAGGTTTTTTTTTTTCTGAGTATTTTCGAAAATACATCAAAAGCACAAATTAATTTCTAAATATTTTATTAAAAGTAATTTCATGATGACCACTGTGGAAATGATTCTTGTTTATAATTTCCACACCAACTTTGTGTCCCTGGATTTTTTTTCCTTCTCCTAGCTCAGGGCTGCATGGTTGGATATTTGAAGGTTAAAAAAAAAAATCAGGTTTTTGTGCTGAAAAGTTATCAAGACCAGCTCTCTGCTGCATTTGCATTGTTATTAGGGACACACACGCGCACACATACTGGGCTTAATGTGAGGCTAGTTCAGAAACAGAGAGATTAGACACAAAGAAATGTAAACAGCTCTCACATGCGAGGAAACTAGGTTACGAGAATCCCAGCACCAGGCATTCACCAGTCACCATGGAAAACAGGAAGTGAGATGCATAGCAACCACAAGCCAAAAAGCAGGAAAGCGCATACCTTTAGCTTGGAATGAAAATCACGAGATTTCCTTCTGGCAAGAACCTGAATGTGACTAGACACCTGCAGGGTAGGGGAAGGGAGGAAAACAAAGGAAAAGCCTGTAACCATGGAGATGAAAAGCCCCCTACAACTGGGCAAGCCAGACGTACCTTAATGGCGGCTTGAATTTCTCGAACTTTCTTTCTTGCTAAGACCTGTATATGACTAGACACCTACATTGTTCGGGTTTATGAGGGGAAACAAAACAAAAAAAAAAAACAAAAAAACAAAAAACAAAAAAGGAAATCAAATATAAAATTGCTACTCCTTAGGAGGGTTTGGGGTGGGGTGGGGTGGGGGGGGGGGGAGGTTATTTGCATCGCAACAAAGCTCTGCAGTTAGGAATACACAGTCCCAGCCAGACACCAAGCCCCCAGCGCTGCTCTCAGCTTTTCAGACTGGGTCATCACTGCAGTGACTTGATTCAGGAGGAAAGTTCAGGCTTATCTAGTGTTTTTCTCACCCGGGAGCAATCACGGACATGGGATGAGAGGGGGAGAGTGGGGTTGTTTTCGTTATAAAATTAAAAAGGTGGGGGTAGAGGTAAATGAAAATATTTATAGCTTCTCAGTATAGGGAGGGAAAATCCCTTTTTCTCAATTTAGAAGAGACGATCCATAAATTAGCACATTCTGCACAATCAAAAAGCTGAAGCTGTCGGTTGTATTCTGATCTCATTAAGAGCTCTGGATTCTGTAGCAAATGTTAAAATAATACTGACATGTAAATTAGATCTCAAAGTGAAATGGAAAGACCCAGTTAGCAGAGCATTTCCCCCCTTATAAATATCTTTAATCCTTCCACTCTTTTGGGTATTGACTGGGCGCCAAGTGGATTTGCATATTATTACAAAGCGCAAAGTGTGAATACAGCCAGCCAGCCACCCTGTTAAAAATCTGGGTTGAAAACCACACGGATTTGCTGAACAACAAATTCACATTGGAGAGGTATCACCAACTGCTGCCTCAAAACATCCCCAGGATGCCTGGGTGTGGAAACCAAGCCAAGCCTGGCTTCTGAGACACAATGATTCCACTGCGTAAACAAATTTGCATCTCTTTCCAGGGGACTTGGTTAAATTTAGAAGAGTCCCTCAGTGAAGGGGTCGGGCACATGACCAGAGCCCATGGACCAGCAGACGGTCCAGGCCCAGCACATTCCGCATGCTGGGAATTAGATCTTATCTGTTTATGTCTGTTTCAAAAATTTAGAACCTCCAATGTAATAGTTCAGCGACTCAGACTATGAGACAATGACTTTATTTCAAACACTCTAGCAACTCTAAAAAAACCCCCAGAATTTATGATAATACAAGATCCTTTTATCTTTAACTTTGTCTTTGAGTTTAAATTAATTTTTTTTCAATTTTTGCCTTTAAAAAAATTTACGGAGAAGCAGGAACTCCCCCATCCTCCTCACACCTCCATCCGGCTCCTGCTTTTACTTGTTTCCCACCAAATTTTGGTCTGATGTGGTTCTCGGACTTGGACTTAATGAGGACCACTGCACACTGTCAGGGGAACATCCACAGAACAGACAATGTCCTGGGCCTGAGCACTGGCAGGAGGCCACTTCCCTCTGTGCTGACTCAGCAGCCAGGCCCCGGCTGGGGCACATGTAGCATTCCTGGGGAAAAGCTCTCCCCCATCATCAACACTCATGAAAACAACTCGTCACTGAGCAGAGGACTGGAATCTGCTGCTCAGGCTTAATGAGACCACAGTTGAGCTTGCCTTCTGGTTTCATGGTAGTTTTTAAAATCTACAGATCCATCAGCATAAGTCAACATTAAAAAGTAAAAAATAAAAATTTTTTCTGTTAACAACTCACCCATGAGATGTTTGATTTTTCCCGCCCCCTCCTTCCCCTTTCTTTCTTTTTGTTTTTGGTTAAACAGGAATTTCTCATCCATTCCAGTTTTGAACTGGGTCAGAGATTTGGGCTGCTTTACATCAGAAAAAAAGAGAGCCAGAGCCCTGACAAAGGGCAGAGGAAATGCCTGACACTGCTCTGCACAAATACATTTACGTTGTAACTTCATTTCAGTCACAGCAGCTACTAACACAAAGCCATAGCTTAAGGAGCAACGGTTCCCTGGACGCACATCATTCAGTATCATATTCAGGCCAATACTCATGGCTGCTAGTGTTACTTTTTCATTGAAATGATGACTAATATTGTAGTTGTTCCAGGATTTTACAATGCACAAAAATCACAAAATGTCATGGCCTGCAAGTATATTTGCACCTGCAGCATTTGTAGTGTTTGCAGATGCATAGTTTGGGAAAGAAACAGAACTTTTAAAATACAGTGCAGGAGCAGTTTTATATACTGTCCTTAGTAAAATTTTCCCATATGTATAAAAAGGGCTCTTAAGACCACATAGTCAAGGGTCACTGAAATGATGAACAGTGAAAACTGAGCCAATTTAAAACACCAATTTAAACATCACTGACGTCCTTACAGGGAACTCAAAATGGGGGCTCCTAGGAGCCGAAGCACAGACAGCCACTGCAGCCAAAATGCCTCCTTGGGCCATTCGCTGACATGCACAATTTCCAGGTAGGTTATTTTACCTGTTTTCTGGTCCTCGTCTTCCCTGTCCTGAGTTTGATGTATCTGGCTATCAATTCATTCCTACCTGCAAGAAAGAAGAATTTACAATAAGGTGGATCACAAAATTTTTTAAAAAGCCTCTGAAAGCTAAGAATATAATTCAGAATCTGTTGCAGCTGTAAGTTTATTAATGCTAGGAAAATAAAACAGTGCCATTATTGTTTGCAAAAATACTTACTAGGAGAAAATAAGATGAGGGGCATTAATTCTGAATTACAATCAGCAGTTGAGGATAGAAATTTGCTTTTTAAAAATGCACCTTTTTCTTTTCATGCTTGCATCTAAATGGGTGGTCACTTGTATAAGCAACAAATACAAGCATTAGTGTGGGAATCCGCAAACCCCGTCTGTTCTAGTCTTATTTTTCATATCCATTCCTCCTCACCCAAGTTTCTACTTGTAGTTACCTCTAGTTAAATTATAGCCACAAGAGAATGAGCTGCTGTGGCCACAGAAACCCTACAACGATAAGTTAATAGTATGAAAACAGACACCCCCTAAAAGCAGTCACTGTACTAGTAACTACACACAAGACTGTGTCTATGAAAAAGAATGACTCAACCTCCTCAAGGCTTTATAATCTCTTTTTGGGGCTTGGGGGGGGGGCGGGGTAGGGGGAAGAAAATGTCTAAAAGTATACCCAAAGACTTTCCATCAGTACCCCGCCAGGAGAGAGAAGTTTCAAACAGATTACCTGACTTCAAAGAACTATGATATAACAGGAAAGTATAACCCCAAAGCTGAGTGGGGAAATGTAATACTACATGACATAAAAACCCACTCTTACAAGACATGGGTTCAAACTGTAACTATAATCATAACTGTATAGCTGGTTGTATAATTTGTGCTTGCTGTCTTACTTCCCAGACATACTCCCCGAAGAGAGCAAGAACTTGGTCTTACTCCCCAAGCTCTGTTCCCGCTGAGAAAGAACAAACAAGGAAATAACACAGCCTTTGCTGAAAGGCAGTGACCACGTCCACCAGACCTCCCCTGGCAAAGTAAAAAATTGGCAGCGCTAATGAAGACCAATGAGAGAGTGTCCTTGTGGGAATCTTGTCTGAGAATTCTAAATACTGTCCCCCATCATTGTCTAGAACAGTGGTCCTCAACCTTCCTAATGCCAGGAGCTTTTAATACAGTTCCTCATGTTGTGGTGACCCCCAACCATTAAATTATTTTCGTTGCTACTTCATAACTGCAATTTTGCTACTGTTATGAATCATAATATAAATATCTGATATGCAGAATGTATTTTCACTGTTACAAATTGAACATAATTAAAGCATAGTGATTAATCACAAAAATATGTAATTATATATGTGTTTTCCAATGGTCTTAGGCGACCCCTGTGAAAGGGTCGTTCGACCCCCAAAGGGGTCGCGACCCACAGGTTGGCGAACCACAGGTTGAGAACCACTGGTCTAGAACATTCCTGTAAGCGCGGCTCTGTCCACCACCTGCTTGTGCTAGGACCGTGCAATGCACTGTCAGCCCTAGAAGACAAAGGAATCGTGGAGGTTTGGGGCTGGAAAGTGTCTCTGGGTCATCCACTCTCACTCTTAAAAGTCGAAGTCCTTATTAGCCGAAGCCAGCGCTTCTAGAATTCAGGAAGTGGTCCATTTCATCTTAAAACTTTTAAGATTAAAAGGACCCTCCTTATCTGTGGCTTCTTGTAACTTTCTTCCTCAGGTTCTTCTTGTTCCTCTTCACAAGAATCAAGGCTAGTCACTGATGCACATGACTAAGTTTCAGATATTAATGACGGCTTTCAGGTCTGCCTGGAGTTGTGTCCAAGCCAAGCCTCCCCTGTTCCTTTGTTATCTGTGACAAGCTTTGCAGCACTGCCCCCCACACACATCCTGTGACCATCCTTTGTCTATTTTCCTTGCAAAGCCTCAAAACCCAGAACTGCAGGGATGCTCCTGCTGGGACAGCTCCACATCAGAGTGGGTGCATCACCTCACTCGTCCCAAATACTCTACCGGCTCATGCAGCACTGCCTCTGATTTGGGGGGACCACGATAAACTGCCAACTTGCATCAATTTGAACTCCTACGTTCCTTTCATATGGGTTACCACCCTGTGCCAGTCCTTTTAAGCATAGTTACAATTTTCAGATCCAAATACAGAACCTGAGATTTGTTCCTATTGGATTTCATCCCATTAGATTAAGCCTGTCATTCCAGCCTGTCAGGATCTTCTCAGATCCTGATTCTATAACTGAACTGCGGAAAAAGAACTTGGAAATTCAGTTTTGAGGATTGCTTCTCTAAGGATTCCCTTTCAAACTTTTGAGAACTACCAATATCTCCTTGTAGTGTCATCGGGTCTACTTCTCCATCTCTCCAATGGTTGTACAGATTTTGCAATTTGTCTCAAAGGCTCGCGGACAGCAGAGCCCAGCTAGGAGTGCCTAATTACCAGAAGCCAGACCTAAATGACAATATCTGCGGACGAGCCAAGCATGCTCCAGCTCGGGGCTTCACTGTGCACTCTGTTCAGGGACAGGGTGCACAGTGAGGCCAGGATGTCTGAGTGGCCAGGATGAAATAAATCCAGGGCTCCGTTTTACATGTAATTTTATCTGAACCTTATCCAGATGGCAAAAATGTCTCCTGCCTCACACGAGCATATTCTCTGTGAACGCAGAGAGAATTACTTGTTACATGTGATACATCACCTATACAACTAACTTTTAATTTCTTATAACACTTGGCTGAATGAATGAGGTCAATATCTAGGATGGCCACATTTGCATAGAATCTGGAGTCTACACAAATGGCATCCCTTGGAGTTAAACAATATCAACTCATATGTTGATTACAGTATTTCTAAAAATTGGTACTTCTCCAATAGGCACTCACTAGGTATCTACTGTGCAGAACTCTATGCTACCGTCATCATTTCACTGAATGCTTGTTGTAACTCTCACATCCTTATGCTTTACAAAATAACCCTTCAAAACTATGTTTTTCTTTTAGACCATATTTCAAGTCATAAAGAGTAATTAACTTGAGGTTCTTATGTGTTTCTTCTTGCCTCCTTAAGGAATATCATTGATTCAAATTTTCTTTTTCCTAGAGACTTTTATTTTTATAATTTTTAAAAATATATTTTTATTGATTTCAGAGAGGAAGGGAGAGGAAGAGAGAGAAGCAACAATGATGAGAGAGAATCATTGATTAGCTTCCTCCTGCGTGCTCCCTACTGGGGATCAGGCCCACAACCCAGGCATGTGCCCTGACCTGGAATCAAATAGTGACCTCCTGGTTCATAGGTCAATGCTCAACCACTGAGTAACTCCGACTGGGCTATTTTTACAATTTTAAAAATTCAAATTCAACTAACATGAAGTATCTACTGTGATTGAAGCAGTGTTAATCACTTTATTTCATATGAATTTTTTAATGACCATCAGGGTGGCTTTGTGCACAGAAAAACACTATTTAGGTTTACCTGTTAATAAAAATATATATTTCATTTGCTTAGTTGTGTGTTTTTTTAAAAAAAGAAAAACCTTTAATACCTAGATCACTTTTAAATTTTAACTTCAACTCATACATTATAATTTTTATAATCACTTTCAAAGGTCCATTCGAATAATGGTTGGCCCATTTTATAAATCTAAACTCCTTTAAACATTTAAAAAAACTGTATTTAATTTAATTCTTTTCAATATTAGAACTATGTGATTCAACTTATAAAACCTTTTCTTAAACAACTCTTAAAAACTTAATAAATTATCTTAAATACTCCAATATTGCTTACAAATCTAGTAAGACCTCAACCCTACCCCAAATCAAGTCTAAATTAATTACCCATTGGCACATTTTAATTTAGAAATACAGGCTAACCTGTTAAATGGGCCAATTTATTTTATTTTATGGAGGGGCAATTTATTTTAAATAATTAACTTGAAATATCAAATATGCATATATTCTTTAAGTAAAACTATTAATACTATAGCTTTGATTCTATTAACATCTTTTACTTTTATTTCTAAATCTTCCCAGAATTAAAATATGCTCACCTGTTAGGAAACAAATATGCCATTCCAAATGATTGTGGAATATTTTTTTGGCTGCTTGGGGTTATACATGTTTTGGGAAAATCAACTAGGTTCTGAATGGATTCTTGTCAGTGATCCTGATAAGACGTCCTGAGACCTATTTTTCTTTCTATAGAATGGCCCTCTAAAGGGAGTGGATCCATACAGTCCAGAGCTCTGGATTTGAGTCGTGGTACTAAGTTACAGAATTCCCTTACCAAGGACAGGGAGCTCAGTGGCACCAGCCACCACAGGTGTAATTGGCAATGGGTCTCTTGTCCACAAAGCACCGTCTTATTTGCAGCCATGATCAGGATGTTGGATACTGGAAATGTGAACCCTCATTTCTCTCTCTCTCTCTCTTCCAAACACACACACACACACACACACACACACACACACAAATGGTGGTGCTTCATCCAGTGAACCTTACATTACAAAAATGAATTTCAACAAAGTTAACTTTAAAGTTAATCATGATATTCCTAAACTAATCCTACAGTCATGTGAGGACCATCTACTTTGTGCCTATGATGCCTGTCTGATGCATCAGGGATATAAAGAGAGGACTGCCTGCCTGCCAACAAAGAGTTTACTGTCCCACACAAGGGCTAAGATACACGAGCAAATCAGCTCTACACGTCAGATGACAACTATTGCCATGAAAGAGGATCTAGTAGCATGCATGGGTACTTGGCCACAAATAACTCGGGGAATCTAGAAAGCCTTCCCCAAAGTGGTGGGCCATAAACTAGGCCTTTAAGAATAGTTTATATTTTCTCCAACATTTTATTATGAAAAATTTCATACATACAGAAAAGTTTTTTACAGAATGAATTTTACAGTGATCACTATATAGCCACCACCTAGAATCTACCATTCACTTTTTCTATACCTGTTTTATCACATCTTTCCCATCTCTCGATTCCTGTATGTATTTTACCAAGCCATCTTATTTTATTGATGTTGCTACTGCATTTCAAAATAAATGGCAGGCATAACACTTCCCCCAAATACTTCAGCATGCATATCACTAACTAGAGCGACAAGACTGATTTTGACAGGTGGAATGGAGGGGAACAGGTAAAGACCTTTTCAGACAGAGGAAGTAGCATTTCTTTAAATACATAAGCTTGCCCTAACCGGTTTGGCTCAGTCGATAGAGCATAGGCCTGCGGACTCAAGGGTCCCAGGTTCGATTCTGGTCAAAGGCATGTACCTTGGTTGCGGGCACATCCCCAGTGGGGGGGTGTGCAGGAGGTAGCTGGTCCATGTTTCTCTCTCATCGATGTTTCTAACTCTCTTTCCCTCTCCCTTCCTCTGTGTAAAAAATCAATAAAATATATTAAAAAAATATATATATACATAAGCTGGAAACTGGGACATTAAAACACACACACACACACACACACACACACACACACACACAAACACATGCCTGCTGCCCCTCAAGCTCCCCGACCACGGCATTTTCTTTCTGAGCTCAGGAGTCTCCAGGTTCTGCACTCATGGCACCCACAGCATTCAGGACTCATCTCCTATAAATCCGTAATAGCTTATAGAGCTGAGTGGCAATGTCGCACTTCACCACTCAGTGTCATTATACTACTGGTTCTCTGAATCATAAAATTCCCTTCAGAAATGCACACCCTAACACTTCTTTAAGTCTGAGATTTGACAGCTGCAGCTGCCCTTGCTTTTCCCACAGGCAGCAGCAAAGATAAACAAGGCCTGACCTGCCATTTTCATACTATGATCTTCACCAGGCGCTGCAATCCAGTTTTTATTTTATTTTTCCTTTCTCCTAAAGAACATAACACAGTTGAAATTGAGCCCATCATCGGCTTCTCCTGCAACCCGATTGCCGTGAAATTTCCTGCTTAAAGGGGCAATAGAGAGAGATTTCTGCAGAAAGACCTGGAGTTTGCACTGTGCTTGCCTTACTCAGACAGAAGACTGGTTAACGTTGTTGTGGGCCGTGTGCGTAATGGGATGTGGCCTCAAGGTCATGTTTGAGGCACAGCAAATGCAAGGTCTGTGGCTAGAAATTGTAGCCCAGAGACACTGGGCTTTAACAGCCTAAGAGCCACTTTGTAATTGAATAGAGTCAGGGAGCCACAAAGGAAGAAGTAACAAGTGGACCGCTCCCTTCCTTGGCTGCAGCCATGTCTTAGGCCAACTCACACCCGGAGAGGGCTGAACTGGCCTGGACCTGGGGAAGTCGGAGGAACTCTCTGCTGGCCTTCCCTTCACTGGGAGGGATATGTGAGGATTCCCATGCTAAAAGATTCAGAATCAGAAAGAAAACTCAAGCTTCTCTCGGCTGCTAAACCAAAGCTGTATCAAAGGGGCACCAATGCTATGGTTGCCGCCATAGGGTCTTCACAAACCCTGAGTTAGCCTAATAGCACTGGTAGACTACTAGAATGTTCCTTGTTAACACCTTGAGCTTTCTGAGCTCTGTACCTGAGCACACAATTGCTTTCACGGTCTGTACTGCCCTTGCCCATTTCTGCGTGTCTGGATTCTGTCCACCTTTCAAATGCCTCGTCCTTCATGAACCTTCCCACTGAAGATGCCTGCCCCATCCCTAAACATCTGCAGTCTTGGACCTTGGCCTCTTCACTGCTGGCTTGTGTCCTTCCTGCCTTACGCCTATCATTTCAGTACGTGTGGCGGCTCCATCCACATCATCCAGTTACTGGGAACAAGAACTGATGGCACCCATCTTTTCTCTGCTCCCCCCAATGTTTGATCCTGAATCACCAACATAAAGTAAAAAAAGAAAAACAGATGATCCCATGGAAAGAAGCAAAGAAAGATGCCTTCCATGAGTGACAGCACCGTGGAGCGTGGTTCTGTCCTCTGGAGGACAGAGCAGCAGCACCCACACAGACAGAGTCGTTTACAAACGACTTGCTCATTTCTACAAGATGGTGTTAAAACTCCTTCTAGCCATGGACCCTTTTGTTTCAGCTGAGACTCATCTAAAGGAAACATCTTAGGACATCAAAGTCAACAACCAAAAAGCACAGATGGCCCTAGCCTATTTGGTTCAGTGGGTAGAGCCTCGGCCTACAGACTGAAGGGTCCTGGATTCCTTTCCAGTCAAGGGCACATGCCTGGGTTTCAGGCTCGATCCTCAGTAGGGGTCATGCAGGAGGCAGCCAATCAATGATGCTTTCTCATCATTGATGTTTCTATCTCTTTCCCTCTCCCTTACTCTCTGAAATCAATTAAAAAAAAAAAAAAGCACAGATGCAGGAGACACTGTGAGAACCAAGTGTCACCATTCAGGGAGAGGTCTACGGAGGGATGTTCAATGACCCGTCCTGAAGCTCTGGGGACTGTCTATCTATGGATATGGCCAAAGGAGACAGTACAGGGTCTGTATTAACTAACCAGTGAGGAATTAATAATTAACCTTTTCTTCCATGCTGCTGCCATTGCGCTAGCGACACTGGGAAAGAAAGAAGGGCTACCAAAGCTGGCGAGTCACCCACTAGTCAAACACCACCTGCACCTACAAAAGCACGAACAATATGCTAGAATTATGGCGGGGGTGGGGGTGGGGGTGGGGGTGAGGGGGCCATCTCTGCCTTCAAAGAGCTTATACCTGTGAAGGGCTCTCACCCATGAGAATGGTGTCGAGTCACCCTATCCTCCCCAAAACTCTCATTCACAGCCTGCATCACAGCTACTTCATTCCATGTATTTGAGGGACTGCATGATGAATACCTGGCTCCCCACGACCTGGTAGGACACTCCATAGGGACACGGACCATAGATTGGGCTTTGCTCATCATCATTGTACCCCGGGTGCCAGAATACAGCAGGTCCTCAGTAAAGAAACCCTGATGGAATGAATGAGTGAATGAGAGGGGTGAAGAACCACGGTGGGAGAGGGGGTATACAACTAAGATTGGGGATAAAGAAAGGTTCAGGAAAAAGGGCACTGGAACCAGTCCTAGCATGTTGCCAATGAGGAAGTTTAGACACCAATGCCTCTGTTAATCTCCAATATAAATCATTGACCAAAAATCAGCACCAAAGTGGAAAATCACCAGAATGGGCTAGGCAGCCTGTTCTGGGTTGTCAGGGTTGGCACTGCATGTTCCTGATCTAAAGGTTTACAAAAGGGACTGATGGCCTTCAGGAGGTAAATAGTAGCAGGTCCCTGAAATATCCTGTGTCTGCATTCACCCAGGGGATTATAAGGAACAGCTTTAGAAGCAAGAATACACAGAGGACGGCTGTGTTAACCCCTGGTTATTCAGAACTCACTCCTCTCAACCCTTCAAAATGCTTGGCAATAACCCAAGTCTCACCTTCTTGGAGTTCCTATCACTCAGTGTTAGCTGATAACATTATCAAGTGATGGCCCCATAAAACACTGTGTTCCCCTTCATCTTACTGGGACAGCTTACCAACTACACATTTGCATTAGACTACAAGGGGTCAAGTAAAAATGTCCAATGCTATGTATTGAACATAATCCCTCTACATTGCATAGAAGCTTTTTTTTTTAATTGACATTATTACTAGAAGGGAAAGAGAGAGGAATAAAGTATATTTTTCTAATGGCTTATTCTCTATGAAACAGAGAGATGCTACACAATCACCTTTGAATCCTCTAACAAATAATCTTACTAGCCTTAATACTTAATTCTTCTTGTTATTCTTCTGTCTAATCCCCCCTACAGGTTCTCAGGGGAGTTTTCACTCATCTTGTGAACATTCATCTTTTCTTTCATGCCCACACCTGATTAGGTTGCTTCCCTACATTAACAGTTCCTTGACCACTATAAGAAAAACATAAACGCCTTAGCCTGAAGCCTAAGCCTAACAGCCCATTCCTGTAGAGAGCTCCTCTGTTCTAGTACAAGGAGCTTCATAGAATTCTCCAAGTTTTGTTATGCTTTTCCATACCTCTATGTCCTTAAATGTCCTTTCCTGCAAACTCCTACTCATCCCTGTAAGCCCCAACTGAAGTATTCCTCCCTGAAGTCTTCCGGGAGCCATCCAAACTAAGCAAGCCATTTCTTCCTTTATACCCTTATGTGCCAAGCATATGCACCTGCTGCGGCTGCACTGCTGTTACTTATCTATGGGACTATTCATTCCCTGTTTAGAATAGTAACTGCTCCATGGAAAGGATCTATCTAGTTCTCTGCAACCCCAGATCTAGCACTTAGGAAGTAGAGACTCAATAAGTGGAGAATAAATGAGCTCTTCTTTTCTGCATGAAGAAAAATGAGGGGGAAAATGAGCTAGAAATAGAAATTGGACAACATTGGTAATACTACCTGAAATGTGTACTCCCTTATACTGTTATGACTATTTCAGTGACAGGCAGCACAATTTTCTAGACCTTCCCTCTGCTCTTTTAAGTTGGCCCAAGTGACACCAACACATGTTCTTTTCCTTCTCGCTCCTCTCTCCCCGCACTGACCTCCACATGCCATGGTAACATGGACCTGGTCCAGAAAAATGCTAATCTCAACATTAACCCAGGAGAGCCTTGTTAATGAAAAACTCTGTTAAGAACACTCTGTTTATTTATTAATTATTTGACGGTAGAGAAGTGTGAAATCCACACATTCCAAGGACTAAAAACTGCTGGTTTTTAATGGAGAATCTTTAACGGTGGCAATGTTGCAGACTTGGTTTTCAGTGTGTTTTGTTGTTTTGTTTTTTACTCAAATGTATGATTGCCTTAGCTCTTTCCAGGGAAGATGGACTTGTACTTATTAGCTATGTGAACAAAAGTCAACTTGCTTAATTTTTCTGGGCCTCTATTTTCTCACTTGTAAAATGGGGGTAAATCACCTACCCTACAGGGCTGTTGTTTGCATCAGCAACAACTGATGGAGGTTGTGGCCCCCCATGATGATTTAAAGTGGTCCTATAACGATTATGTAATGTCACTGCACTTGGTTCATGTTTTCATTGCTTGAACTGATATACAAGGTTTCTGTCCAGGACAACGTACCACGTTGTCCAGTATAAATCTCCAATGCTTCTACTTTCAATGTTATTGAAATTGAGCATCTTTTCCATGATATACTGAAAATATTCTCACAATCTTTGTATCATCCTAATTTTCAAAATGATACTGCCATAAGCACAATTTCCCAGTAAAAGGAGCCCTTCATTGTAATATCTTAACACTAAGAGGGCATCATGCAAGCTACTTACTTGCCACAATAACCTTTTAATTTAGAACAGATTTTTCATTGAATAAAATAGCAGAAATTAGGTTTTTGCCAAGAGCTAAGTATGGCAAAAATTCTTATAGTGTGTGGCAGATCATAAAATTATCTCTCTCAATAGGCTGGAGGCAATGCATTAAACAGCATGTCCCCCACTGGATTTCCAGAATTTAGTTCTTAGTGTAAAAACACAACTATCACTAGAAGAATTAAGTGTCAACTTCTGTAACTACTATAATAGCAGCTATGCAAAGGTGAATTATGCAAGTATTAAATCAAAATGACACTCACACAGGATTACCTGCTGCTTAGAAAACATGCTAAAGAGAAATCTAAGTGTCTAGGCACTTAGTAATTCTTTTAAAAATAATATGGACTCTATAATCATAAAAGGCATTTTTTTAATGCACACAAACTGGAGAATATGAACTCTGGGGCTAAGCTAAATGAAATAATATTGTGTGGCAGGTAGAGATGAAGTGAGATAGTGGAAAGTTGGATACTACATGTACTCAATACCTACTGTGTATCAGCACTATGCAGAGGACTATGCTTAGACACACATATTATTCAACCTTCACACTCACCTTATTCCCATCATATAAATGCTTAACCTGAGGTTCAAAGAAGTTAAGAAATTTGCCCAAGATCCCACATTAGTAAGTGGTAGAGTTGGAATTTGAGCCCAGTTTTATCTTCCAAGCTCATTATTCCTTAATTTTAGACCAACTGCTCTGAAAATAGCCTCTATAGTAAGTGAGCTTCTCACAAGATCATGACTATTTCATGATAACAAAATCTTAGAAAGGGGCACAACCTACCCATGAAGTGGTTTAAATTGCACATACATCATTTTAAAGTTCTGCATCACTACCTACAAAACAGGGTAAAACCTCAACTCCTCTTTATGCACTCAAGGCCTGCATAATCTGGCCCCAGTACACTCCCTCCTTCCCTGTTCAGTAACATCTACTGAATATTTTCTATGTAAAAGGCATTGTGCTAAGCATTGCAGGAGACACATGCCAGAATAAATACATATTCTCAACCCTCAAGTAGTTTACAGTTTAGGAGGAGAAATGAGGCAAGAAGCCATGCAAAAGTAATAAAAGGCAGAGTATTAGGAGGATGAGAGGTAACATCAAAGAAGAGTCAGGTAAAATCCAGAGAGGTTTCCTCCTATGGTTGCCTTGCTCAGACAACATTAGATTGATCTCAAAATCAGTAAGGTAATTACGCACAGGCTAATCATTAACTGGCTATGAAATGGGCTTCCTACTGTAGGCAGTGATCAAGCAAACCAAATAGATTACCTCTCTTGGTTGAGTTTTAGATTCAGAAGAGTCAACCCCTTTTTATTCTCCTTTTAAATTTCAAATTACCCATAACATGCCATATTTGTCCCTGTAAAAAATAAAAATGTGCCCTAGCTGGTTTGGCTCAGTGGATAGAGTGTTGGCCTGTGGACCAAAGGGCCCTGGGTTCGATTCTAGTCAAGGGCACGTACTTGGTTGCAGGTTCCTCCCCGGTCTGCTTGTGCAGGAGGCAACCAATCAATGTGTTAATCTCGCCAATGCCATGCTGGGTACTGTTTCCTTTGAGTGAATGGCTGGCCCCTCCCCACTCCCTATCCTCAAGGTTCCATTCTTGCTGAACACTGTTTTTTGAGTTGCCAAGACCCAGTTCAAATGGCACTTCCCAACTCCATGGCCGTTGGTCTCTCCTGCCCCTTTGGCTCACCATACTTCATACACACACCTAGCACTGGGGCTGCCATGCTATACTCTTCTCAGGAGAGTTTATACTCATCTTTGACAAATTATGAGCTTCTTGAAGGCAGGGTCCACATCATGCTCCCATAGTCCCCCATCCTCCAAATCCTGGCATTGTATTGAGACCATGCTACTTAAGGATGCTGCTACTGTGGATTTTAGCCTCTTCTTGAAAGAAAAAATATTTGAATAAGTGACATCATGGCAGGAAGAGAGGGAAGAAGAAGGAACAGGAAGAGCAGAAAAAGCAGACATGGGATATAAAGAACAATACAACAGAGTTCCTGCCTTCAAGGAACGCATTGCCTAGTTCAGCGATTTTCAACCTTTTTCATCTCATGGCACACATAAACTCATTACTAAACTTCTGCAGCCCACCAAAATATATATTACATTTTTTGCCATTGTGACAAAAAATAGTGTATAATTTTGATTCATTCATACCAGACAGCTACTGTTCTGTTGGCTTTGACAATTTAAGGGAAAAGAGGTCATTGCCCCTGACTAAATAGTCAGGTACTGCATATTTTAAAAATTCCGCTGCACACCAGTTGAAAATCGCTAGCCTGGTTGAATCTCATGAAATGCCGAAATACTCATGGAACCTTTCCTCTTCCTAAGCTCCTAGAAATGGAAGATGCACCCATAACCATAAATGAGATAGAGAGTGGCAATAAAGAATGGTGAGTGGCTGTTTTATTTCCAGTGAAAAGAACCTAGAAAACATAATGCCTTCCCTTCTTCAAACTTACCTCAGTCTACTCTGTTTTTAATTCTTGCGACCTCCATCAATTTTGGATTTAACATCTTGCCCAATCCACCATCCACATAGAGGATAACATTCAATATTTAGCAGAGAAAAACAAATTTTCTCAGAAATATCTCAACTTTTTCATAGGTAGAATAGATAAGAACAAACTGGGTAAAATGCAGATGAGTTGATGTAGCTTCATCTACCACCTAAGTTTCATTTTTAAAGGCAGAGCCCAAACTACTTATCTTTTCATGGCTCCAGCCCTGAAGGTTGCTTTGCAAAGATATGTCAGAGTGAAATTATCCAGCAAACCCTTGTGTGGATAAAAGATTCCACAAGTCAACAACAACAACAACAACCGCTTAAGCAGTTTAAACCAACAAGCAAGATGCCCTCTATTTAAATGCTATGAGAGAATCTATTTTAAGCCTTTAAAAACCCTCTGGGCAGGTGTTTAAGCTGTGTACAGACTGAGCCTGTGTAGGCTCTAGGGGTGGGGGAGGGTGGGCTCCACTCTCCATGCAGGCAACATTTTGTTCAGGCAATCTTCCTGCAGCAGGTCATGTGACAAAGGCCAAATAAACAGCATCTGGGGATTTTCAATTACAGACCTTCGCCCAGCATGCCTGCACTGTAATCTCTACCAGATGAGGCTCAGGCCTCCCTATTTTCAATAATTCACACACTGTGTACACATAACATGACAATAAGGGCATTCATGGTGTGGCCTGATTCGCAGATCAAAGCTAGCAAAGGGCCAGCTGTAAGCATGCTCTGCTGCTGGATGATTCGTGCTTTTCACAGGCTTGGAAAGACACTCTGTAGGACCTGGCAAACTGGCCTCTTTCCTGTGCGGTATACTGAGCAACCTCTGAGCATGAACTGGGCACAGTCTCCTGGGACAGCCAGAGAAGCAACCAATTCCATGTGCATTTGCAAGTACTGGGCAACTTCAAACCCTAATCTCCTTCACAAGCTGCCTCTCAGAGACAGCCTTGTCTTGGCCAGCGTAAGACCCATGCAGAAGTTCTACCACTCCTGGGAGCAGGTGGTTCTTGAAAACAAACCTGTTCTAAAAAGACAGTGAGGTTCCTGTACTTAATAAACCCTCAACTAGGTCCTCAAGTTTACAAATCCATGGGCTACGTAGATTCCATTTAGCTGGCCCACACATACAAGCGACTCAGACACAAACTACATGGAGGTACATTTTTAATTCATGGCACAGAGCTTTGGGTCTGGGAAATGAAATAGGACACTTGTTATTACTGAAATCCCTACACATTAACTCAATTAACTCGTGTGTGTGGACTGACGCATTTAGCCACTGTGTGTGTGTGTGTACGGGCACTCACACATGAGTGCTTTAAAAGCATTCAGCATTCTCAAGCCCACAACATTCCACATGTCTATGGCCCTGCAGGGAAAGTTGCCACTGGAGGAAATAAGGACACTGCTTCATCATATAAAGATTTCATACCCGTCAATCAGAACAGGAACCCAGAGAAAGCCATAATAGTGACTTCCTCGGCAGCAAACACATGCTGTTCACCAGCTGCAGGCTGTGTGTCCTTACCCCTTTTCTCTCTCATTCAGAATGGTTTCCTCTTAATCACAATAATCCCCAAAGTGCTAAAACATATCAATCGTTGGGTAAGCCCTGCCTACAAAGGGCCAGCCGGCTGGCTTTTATGGCCTTGTCCAACAGCAGCTGATACTTCATTCAGTGACAAATCCAATTTAGCAGTTACAAGAGGTTTAGCATCCCTGAAAAAAATATTGGGGTTGATCTGGCATTCTGAAGTCAGCAAATGCTCCACTGCCATATTGTTGCAGAGATTATTCTGCTGTCATATTTGGATGTCTACAACCGTCTCGCACCTTCTCTACTCTTACCCCCCAGAATCTGATAGTGGTGGTGGTGGTGGTGGTGGTGACAACAATTTAATCCCTGAGTAAAAAATACAGGCAACAATCATACTTGGAAATTGAATAAATAATGTGATTTTATCACCCCCCTCCCCCTCCGCAACACACACACACACACACACACTCACACACAATACAGGGAGTACTAATTGGCTCTATTTTTCAAATGGGAATTTCTAATCCATTGAAAGAAAAAGCTATGGGGTAAAACTGATTTTACTCTAAACCTTTGGATTCTAGGTCAGCTTTGAAGAGTAAAAGGAGAGAAACAGAACATAAAGATTTAACCCTTCGAGTAAAATTTGTCTTGTTAAAAACTAAACGCAGGAGTAACGTAAAGACCTTGTAATTAATTTTTTTACATCCATTTTAAACACCAAAATGTAAAAACAAATAAAAGTTTTAAACCATGATGGGGGAAAGCAAATAAATTGACCAAAAATAACCCCAGAGTTTTTGAATATCTAATATATTTAGGAGATACAAAGTCTTTACAGATAATTATATAAAATTCAAGTTAAAAGAATCCTCAAAGAAAATAACTTGGATAATTTAGCTATAAAAGGGAAACACAACCAACAAAATACCATATTTAAGCAATACCACAAGGTAATGTACAAAGTAAAATAAAAGGGAAATGATCTAATAGGAACATAGATTGATTATTCCTTTAATATTAGATTCTGGAGTCAACAGTTGGTTATTTATCCCAGCTTCAGTTTTCACGATACCAAAAAAGTGACCACAGAGACATCTGGTTAAAAAAAAAAAAGAAAGGTTTCAGTGCCATAAATGAGACACGCACAATTGTGGTTGGCAAGATATCAACAATGGAATATTCCATACATGGAGTTCTTATTTCATGTGGTTTTAAAACTTTATTCTTCTCTCTGGATTTTAAAAAACATACACTGAACATTAAAACAAAACAAACACCCAAAGCTTGTAGACTAGAGAACACATTGAGCTTCTATGAATAACAAGCCATTAGATTAATATTTTGTCAATGTCACTTGTCACAACAAAAGCAGCGGCATTTATAATTTACTCTAAAACTGGTTTAATTAAAATTCAAAAAACCACGACAAAGTTATATTGAATTTCATTCGCCGCATTGTAATTACTTACTTTGTAGCTGACTATAAACAGTATTTTATTACATCCACAAAAATGCATTTAAAAACTAACAGCAATTCACAGACACTGGAAGAACTGAGGGAACAAGTCCTGAACTTCTATTTTGAATACTGTTACTTCTTACTTTAATGTGACATCAGAAAATGAGGATCCATGATCGTCCTCAATTCAAGGGGGCCTGTGGGTCTGTCTACATTACCTTCCTTCAGATCAGGGCTCAGACTCCCAGAGAACACAGATTTGGCAGAACCAGACCCCTGTACCTTCCTCCCAAGACTAAGAAAGAGTCTCACTTGGCTCAAACTCAACAATGAGACAAAAGAGGCTGCCAGGCATGATGGATGACTTAAAGGCTTAAAACCACCATTTGCATCCTTCCAGATAAACAATTAGCTGGAAAAAAAGATTTTTTTTTTTCCTGGAGGCAATTTCCAATACTGTTAATATGCCTGGCAGGGAAGAATTAGTTTAGTGAAACTATACTTAAAGAACATTTGTCTAAAACATCTTCTGAAAGTATCTTTCTGGAGTGAAAAGAAATGAACCTTTTCTTTTGGATAAAAAAAGAACCAAGTTTGGAATATTTAAAGTTAAGGAAAGGCTTAGAAACGTATGACTCCCTTAAGGCCAGTTATCAAGGTTTTCAATGTATTTGAATAGTTAATTTTTCCATCCCCTCTTGCTTTATTTTAAGTCTATATAACTCTTAAAGGCGATACAATAAAAAGTCACTTATTGAACAAGGCAGGCAAGCATAAACATGATTTACTAGTAAGCATGAAAGTGAGGAAATGGCCTTCACACACGCTTGCCAGATAAAAAAATCAGTGGTTCTGAAACTGCATAGGGGCAATTTTCTGGAGCTCCTGAGGACTCAGGAGGGAATGCTTGAGAAACGACAGAGAAATATCTTAAAAGTCAACCTGCATTTCTCTAGAATGATTTGCAGGACAGGGCAGGAGTACCTCTGGAAGTTCACCAAGCCGCCATTAATAAATAAGGCAGCCGGTGTGGTTTCCGTGGCAACAGAGACTCCAAGTCTCCAGCAAGCTTAATGCACAACCACCAAAGGTTTCTCCTCAAATCTCAACTTCCTGTTTCCAGGTGCCGACAAAAGGAAACATACTTTTGAGCAGAGGAGACTGTGCAGGGGTTTTCAAAAGGAATTTTCTTAGGCTGATTTGGATGAAAGTGGCCTGGCAGTGTCAGAGAACGCTGCAGCTCCATCTTGCTACAACAGAGGCTTGGAGCATGGTTTTAAAGGGAGTTAAGAGCCCCCTGAGACTGTTCTGTGAGTTAAATATATTTCTGTAATATTATAATGTGTTATGACAAGTTATAGATCATTGTTATAGGCTCCCATGATTAACATTAGTCTGACTGTGTTTTCTTTGCTCTGCAGAAATGATTTGAGGGGTTGGGATCAGCCGCTCACCAGAATTCTGAAGAACACAGACTACACTGCTTTACCGTATGTAACCTGAGGTTTATACTTCATAGTCATCAAACATTTTCAAAACAGGCCTTTCCAGACGCCTCCATATGAACAGAGAAGTGTGGAAAAACATAGACTCTAGAATTCTGCCCTTAACTAGTCACTCACTTTAGGGAAAGTTATTAACTTTGTCAAGCCTCAGTGTCCCAAAGGCCTAATACCTTGTAATGCTATAATACTGTGATGAGATCTATCTACTTTTATATTTCTTCCAAACACAGTCAGAGGACTCCAGAAAGCACCCGTGTCCTTTGATCCTCCACCTTCTATTTCTCTCTGAACACTGAAAGAGCCGTCTTCACAGTCCAAACCAAAGGAAGATGGCATACTTCCCAGCAAATGCAAGTAGCTACAAGAAGGGCCAGCCTCTCCAAGAACAACACAAACCTAACATTCACCGTACAGTTTCACTTGGGGAAAGATGATTAAGGAGGATAAGTACAATCTGTATGCTAAGGCTGGAACACAGTTCGTAACCAGCATCCATCTCCGCTATCTCAAGAGCTGTGCTGAGAGAGAAGAGGAAAGAGACACTCTGCAGCCAGTGGCTTCTGAGCACCCGTTATGACAGGCACGACTCGGAGTATGCCCTGAGGAAAGGCAGGGGCAGCACTTCTGTCCCCACAGCTAACATCTATCTACCTCACGGCGTATAAGAGATGAAGTAGTGGAAAAAAGATCCACGGGGGCTACATCATTTTAAGGATTTTTCTTTTTAATTCCATTCCTTTTTTTCCCTTTCACATAAGAATAGTCTAGTTTTAAGTTCTCCTCTGCATCCCCATAATATAATTTCCCACATAACACTCTTACACATGTACTGTCTTTAGCATGTTTTCATGCTAAAAGGCTTTAGCAGACAGTAACAAATTCCTGATAGCTACAACTGATAACTTGAGAAGAAAAAATAGTATTCTTTTTCGATTTTCAGAGAGGTCTGGCTCAGGGACAAACCAGCTGAAGGACAGGGAAAGTAAATTTTCCAGTACAACTTTCTCTGCAAAAGCCATAAAGTTACTTTCCTAGGGGAGCAATCAAATATCTACCAGAACTCAGAAAGCCATTGCAGATCTAAGTTTATTCCACTCATGAGGTCACATATAATGAGCCACCACGTATATATATAAAAGGCTAAGTGACCAACCATCTGTCTGTCCGACCGACTGACCTGCCGGTAGATATGATGTGCACTGGCAACTTAAAAATAAACATTGACTGGTACATGCGCAATACATATAAAGCTCTCACTGGCACCAATCTAGACAAAGTAGGAATATTCCTACCTGAACCCATTTTCGGACATGGTCAGTTATATGTTGCTTTTTCTCAAGTTTGAAGAGAGTGTGATGTTAAAGTTAAAGTTGTAAATACTTCATCACCAGGGAAATTAGTCAAGCACTCTGAAAGTGTTTTTACTCTTAATGTGGTATACAGGGAGATATAAGAATAAGTTTAATAAATTTATCAGTCATTGTTTTTATCAATGTTGGTTTTATATCATGTCTTTTTTTATATCATGTTTTTGTTGTTATATCATGCTGTTATTATTAATCAATTTATATATTATTTTCATATACATTTTACTAATTTTCTTTCATCTCTGACATTTTATTATAGAGAAAGGGCGAATACCGATATTAAAATATTTCTTCTAATTAATTTCCTTTCAATGTGCACGAATCCATGCACTAGGCCACTAGTGTACATATAAACTCCTACAATATGAAGATTATATCTCATTTTCCTACCTCAGAAAAAAAATGCAGCAGTCTTTCTAAGCGCTCAACTTTTACTTATTTTTATTTTCATGAAATAAATGATCCTCTGTGGGCACCCTGATTCCCAGGTCTAGGATTCAGGTGTGTAGCATCATACCTTATAGCGCTAAAAGGTATTAGGTCTTTGGGGAAACTGAGGCTCAACGAAGTTAATAACTTTCCCTAAAGTGAACGACTAGTTAATGACAAAGTTCTAGAGGTCTCTGGTGCAAATGGGGCCCCTCTATCCTTGAGGAGATCTGCAGACAGCTGGATACACCTATTAAAATATATAGCACTCCCCAATCCCATGACAAACACACGTTTCATTTTGGGTATTTAAATTTGAGGGCACAAAAGGAGTCATGTGGAGCCACCCAGGAAGCTGCTGGGTGTGCAGGGTTGGAGATGAAGAGATTCGGGCTAAGCAGGAGACATAGGTCTAGTAGTCAACCTATTGCTGGTAACTGAACCCTGAGAGCAACAAATCACACCCAGGCAAAGTATAAAAGGAAAAGAGAGCTGGGGAGAATTGAGGGTTGAGCAGAGAAAAATGAATCAGTAGAGGAGGCTGAGAATAGAAAAGGGAGATGTACTTAGTCCAGTAATAATATGGAAGGCAAGGATAGATAAAAGTTAAAAGAAGAGAGCTAAGAAAGTCAACCATTTCAACTGCTGGAGAAAGGAGGTCAAGTAGGACGAGAGTAGGAGGCTATGTCCTGGTACACATTAGATCACATCTATTACATACTATAATAAGCATGCAAAAGTACTTGTGATTGTTTGTGCTGCCCACCCACCCATCAGTTTGATTTAGGAGGACTCTTGTTCTGTGACACAGGTTCTCAAAAGGGATTCCAAAGATCATGGATCCTTTTGGATTTACATGACTTAAGCTGTCTCATATGCCTGAACACTGACCTAGGATGTGGGGGAATGAAAGGAAACAAAATCCCAAAGCAGAATGGTGTGTGGTCCAGGAGAGTGTTGACAATGTGTGGGCTTGTGTCCAGCAGCCCTTTTGTAGAGTATGGGAGGTGAAGCGCTAGGGCCCACATTCTTAGACCTACATGCCAATGCTGGGGGTGCAGGATACATACAATCTCTAGTCAGCTGCAATCATAGTTTGGCCATGAATACAAGAGTTCAGGAAAAAATAAACCAGTGAACCTATGCAATGAGAATCAATCGACTATATGGAATTTACAATAAAAAGCATAGTCTATTTTACTAGCATTTGTAAATTGTGTGCTACATTTGTGCTTTATATTAGCAAAAATTTTAATCAACACATATATGTGGGCATATGTATGTGTCTGTGGTTTAAAATATTTACCAGCACATCTCTGGCTATCACATCTTAATTCTAGTCATTGATTCTAAAAGTTTCACCAAAAGGGCAGCAGGTTCCTACATCAGCAAAGAATGTCACATTTGAAGATCCAAAGATCACTCCATGGCCAGGGAGTTTCAAGCACGATCCAACCAACTCCCACAAGTTACAGACTCTACAATAATGCACAGCTTCCCTTTATGCAATCCTTACAACATCATTCAACTGCATGAATAGTCATCTCCCACATCCATCCACACCTCTACCCTCCCTGCCTTTGCCCTCACCATTTTCTGATATTTTGAAGTAGCCTCAGAAGTGCTTTCTTATCATCCATCCCCCTAACTCTTCCTTAAGGTTACAACCAGAGTGATCTTACTCAAAATGTCACTAGGCTTTCTAACATGCAGTTCCCAACACCTAGACTGCCAACTCTTGTTGCTACCTGCAAACTTCTATTCCTCTTTCAGTAAAGCCTTCCATGACCCACAATTAGTGATTCGCCGATCATGCTCCTTACGTTCTCCATGCTCTCACAGCCCCGCCACATTTTATGATCATTTGTTTCCACAACCACCTTCTCTACTAGCCTTTGAGGTACTAGATGGCAGAGGCTTTTTCCTATCATTTCCTTTACCCCCAGCCTCCAGGATACCACCTAGTATATAGATGATCAATAAATGCTGACTGAATGAATGGATTAGAAATATACACAGTGTGTTTAATATTTCTTTCTAAAGCTTAACATTTAAGTTAAAAAAAAAAAAAAGTTGGGAGAAAAATATAAAAAAACAACAACAACACATTATTTGGGAATATTCCCAAGACTCTGAAAAGCAATGCTCAAGGGTCTTTCACAAGTTGCTTGTGTAATGACATGTTTTCTGTCAAGATAAATTTATAACTCCATTTCTCCAGTTCGAGCCACACGGATTTTCTGTTGACAGATCCTTGTATGCCATGTGTGTGGTTTCTCATCTACCCAAAGCTCATAATTACAAAATATTATCACTAAAACCAACATGCAAACAATCAAAATATTTGTAGCCATAATGCCTGGACTTAGAGAAACTTTCTCAGAGGTTTTGAAGAGTCAGAAATGTTTGGCTCTAGAAGACACTTCTGGGATAATTTCATCCAATAATTGAAATTTGTTTTACAGATGAGAAAATTAAAGCAAAGAGAAGCCAGAAGACATGCCTAAGGCCACACCACTGGTGCACTTACAGCTGGGAAGGGCTGAGGACTCCTGACTCTGGGGCAGTGCTCATTTCAGAACCACTATACAATAAACCTTGGTTTCCTAACAGCTTTTTTCTTAAATGTTAAAATTTACCTTTGACGTGCATCTCATCAAAATTTAGTAAATGCATATGATGGGCCCTTAATTCCGCTTCCAACAGGATTTAATCCAAAATTCTTCTTAATTAGACTAAAAAAGCTTATCTGGATATATTTGGAATTATGGCCCCTGAGTCTATTTTGATCACAATTACATAATCAAAATATCAAGACTAGTTCCCTTAAAGCATGAGAGGCCCTGAAATATTCGTGGACGCCACACAGCTTTGTCCATATTCAACATTATCCATGGGCTGTGCAGTGTTCCAAGTGCCCCTCAACAGTGAAATCCTGTCCGTCACACATTTTTCGTGAATGTATTTAAAGTTTCACAAAAGGAGGTCTCATATTAACCCAGAATCCAGAAATTCTGTTCTTGGGATTGACAGGAATATGCTGTATGTCATGGGGTAATAGTATTGTTTTCAAAATCCCATAGATTCTGAAATTCCTCTGAAGAGAAAGAAGGAAGTATCTTCTCTTAACCAGATTGAGAATGTGGCAAAGATAAGAGGAAGTAAAAAGACTAATTTGGAGCAAGCCCACAGTGTGGGCTCAAACATGAAAGGTGGCAGAGCTGTCGTTCTGATTCCCTGCTTGACCCCATACAGTCATCTACCACGGCATAGATGGTCTGCCCCAGGTGGGCACCTACAGTGTTCTGTAGTTATATATTGACATATTGATTCAACCCTTTGGGGTAGCAATTTTATTATTAAAATAGCCTGTGCTCCTAAAATAATTTAGGGGTATAATATGGAATATTGGAGTTTTGGTCACAGTTATCTTAATGATGAAAAAAAAGAGAAACAAACTAAGCAACTAAAAATAAGGAATTATTAAATAAACTCTCTCTGAGTAGAACATTAAAAAGGCATTAAAATTATATTTACTAGGAAAGGCTTATGTTTTAAGAAATTAGGATAAAACATAGGATGATCACACTTTGTAAAATAAAAGTAAAGGCACAAGAAGGAAATATTAAAAATGCTTAACAGGCTGGCTCTGGGTGGTAGGTATATGGGTGGGGTTTCCCCCCTTCCTTAGTCTCCTCCTTTTCATTTGGGCAATCCATCTCACCTCTATGCCCACCTGTCAAACAATCGCCTGCTCAGAAGTAGCACCTGTAGGTGGTAAAGGAGAGGGTAGCTGAGAAACCCAAACAGCAACACAGGTATATGGATTGGAGCCTACACAGTCAGTCCCTGACCCTCCACAGGTAAAAGGCATTTCATCCTATTTTCACACTGAACACCACTCACAGATCCAAGGACACAATGCACTGAGTTTATAGACTTGATGTTATTACAGACTACAATTTATGTGCACATGCATCCGAACTGAAGGCTGAAAGAAAGCAAATATTTCCAAATTCAGTCACACTGAATTATCCCTGACATTCTCCCTCATGTCCTCTGGACCTTCAAACATGTAGCCTAAGATATTTCTTCCCTCACTTTCTGCCTGACCAAAAATTCCTACTTCTATGACAATTTGCATCTCCACCAAGGCCCTAATCAAATATGATTGGTGTCCTTATAAGAAAAGGAAGACAGTCGCCCTAACCAGTTTGGCTCAGTGGATAGAGCGTAGGCCTGCGGACTGAAGGGTCCCAGGTTTGATTCTGGTCAAGGGCATGTACCTTGGTTGCGGGCATATCCCCAGTAGGGGGTGCGCAGGAGGCAGCTGATCGATGTTTCTCTCTCATCGATGTTTCTAACTCTATATCCCTCTCCCTTCCTTTCTGTAAAAAATCAATAAAGTATATAAAAAAAAACAAAGAAGAAGAGGAAGAGACACGAGGGATGGGAGTGCACAGAGCAGGGCCACTCAGTGAGAAGGGAACCATCTGTAAACTTAGAACAGAAGCCTCAGGAGAAACCAACCTGCTGATCCCTTAATCTTGAACTTCTAGTCTCCGGAACTGTGAGAAAAAAATGTGTTATTGAAGTCACCCAATCTGTGGTCTTCTGTTATAGCAGCCCTAGCAAACTAACACAATGTGCCTGTAGCTTCCAAAGACTAAAGTCATAGTTGCCACATTTGTCCTGTCTGCTCCTGAGGGCCCAGCGCCTCACACAGGGTAAAGGGCTCAATGAAAAAACAAAACAAAACAAAACAAAACAAAAAAACACACATACACAAAAACAAACACCATATCTTGAAACAAGAAATAACAAATAAGAAATCTTGAAATTAATAATCATTTTAGGCAAGCAGCCATAGACCACGATGGGAGTGACTACTATTCATATTAATAGCTAAGTAATCAAAGAGGGGGAACGAGAGGGGAACCAATCATGCTGGCCCCTTTTACTCAGACAGATTTTAGGATACCCTTGCAGTGTCAACTTTTGGACATTATAAATAGTTCATTTCAAGATAATTATGGATAGAAAGTAAGTTAATTACGTTGGCTGTCTTTATGCACTAGGGTATGTGCCTGGCTGGAGAAAGAGTCGCTATGGGATGCACAGCCATTAATTAACTTGGGCTTAGTTGCTGAACATAAAAAAAGAAGCACACATTAAGGTGGAGTTAGTTGTATTTAAGGAAACTGCAGTTCATAATACAACATTTTTCAAAGGCAATCTTTGTCAAAGAAAAATAGGCCTACTCATTCTTCTATGACAAATGGGTAATGGCTTTCCACCTGTATGGCACTATGTCCACAACGTGGTGAAAATTTTTTAAAATAACTCTTAAGGCAGAGAAATTTGTAGGGGTTGTTTCCCACAGCATGTAGACAGGAACTGAAAGGTGGTATAAACTTTCCCTGAGAGACAATGTGCAGAGTTAATTTCCAGCTGGCCCACCAAATCTTGGTGAGCTCAGAAACGCAAGACTGGTCCACAAAAATCTATCCAACTGTAAGAGAAAGACTGCAACCAATGACTGCCTGTGTTCCAAGATGCTAAAAGGAAGAGGGAGACGTCATCCACTTTAGCCTCCCCCAACCTAGCAGAAACCAATGATTTTCTTCTATTATCCTCCTGCTATCTCTACATCTTTTCACAATGCTATTACCTCTTTTTCCAGATCCCACATGCTCTACCCTGAAAGTCCAATAGGTTCAAAAGTTACTAAGCTCCCACTCTACTCCCAGTTGAATTCACATTCCCTTGATATAATGATCCCAGTTAAGGGTTAGGACAGTGATGGCAAACCTATGACACGCGTGTCAGAGGTGACGTGTGAACTCATTTTTTTTGGGTTAATTTTTCTTTGTTAAATGGCATTTAAATATATAAAATAAATATCAAAAATATAAATCTTTGTTTTACTATGGTTGAAAATATCAAAAAATTTCTATATGTGACACGGCACCAGAGTTAAGTTAGGGTTTTTCAAAATGCTGACACGCCGAGCTCAAAAGGTTCGCCATCACTGGGTTAGGAGAACGTGATGGACCTCATTTACCCTATATTCAGTGCCCTTTGCTTGTTATCACAGATTATTATTACTTTCAAGTAAAATTAATTTAAAAGCAGCATGAAGACATTCAGTCAGTCAAGGTTTGTCTGTATAAATTTTACCTCATTCATCGATCCAACAATTGAAAAACCTACTCCATCCCAACCCTTTTCATTTGGAGCTATTTGTGTCAGTCGAGTCCACACTTCCCAAGTATCTATCCCAGGCTGAGGTTCCTGAGTTTGCCTCTTTGCAGAGAAGATTTCCCCCCTTCATTTCTAAACCTACAGGTTACAGAAAACTAATACATACTTCTAGGCCAGTCATAAGTCAGCAGCCAAAGTTTGTTTGTATAAATGTCACCATTTGTAATCTCACTGCCAAACACATTTACTCTTCTACAAATATGAAAATGTTCTGTAAGTATAAAATGCCAGACCTAGATTGGGTAATAAACTATTGGCATCACCAGGAATCTATCCCAAACCAGTGATAATCAAATATTGTCTATCACAATGGCAGGTATGCTGCTTTCTAGTAAAAGATAAAAACAAACAAAAAAACCCCCACAAATAAACACACTAAAAACATAATTTGATACTACATATATTCACTGCTGGTGTGCTGGCACATTGCTGCTGCCTCCCTCTGCTACATTCTAGACTATAACGCGATGTCCTGAGTCCTGTGGAAGCTACAGATAACCTCACAGAGACCAAGGCAGCCTCATGCAACTAGAGACAGGGCTAAAAAAAATCACAAACCGTTAAGCATTTTCTCTACCTACACACTGTATTTAATCTCCACCTTTCTGAACTCAGAGAAGGAAGTATCAAAATGTATTTTATATCAGTAACAGGTACCATTTATTGAGCACCTACTGTGTACCAGCCACTGTGCAACAACACTTCCCAAATATCTATCTTCATTATCACACAAGTGCTACAAGACAGGTATTATTCCCAGTTTACAGGTGAGGAAGCTGAGCCTTCGAGCAGTGAAAGGGCTCACTCAAAGCACACAGCTACTAAACAGCAGAGCTGAGCTGCGATATGAGCCCTGGTTAGTCAGGCTGCACTGCCCTTAAAAGGAGGCTATGTCAGATGTTCGCCAAGTCCAAAGCTTCCGTGAAGATCTGTTCCAGCCACTGTCCAGCCTAAGTAACGGATGCCCTAAAAAGGATGACTCGTCTCTAAATCACAC